>NC_040082.1:60829963-62152880 GCF_003369695.1 Bos indicus x Bos taurus
ACCGGAGGCTGAGGGGCCAGGATAGAAAACGCAGGAAAGAGGAGGCCCCTAAAGTCTTGGCCAATGGGCTGGCTTTTTGGTGGCTTCAAATATATAGGCTTTCCTTGCCTGGGAAAAGTCAGAATTATCTAGCCCTGTGATCCTGACTGGCTGCAGAGGCTGAGTGTTGGGATCCCCCTTAAAGGTGCTCAACCTGTCCCAGGCCTTGGAGTTCCCAGAAATGAAGGAAGAGCAAGTAGGAACCAGTAGCTGGCACTTGTTGTCTCCCTCCATGCCTCTTAATAGTAGAAACTCAACTCTTCTTTCAAGTATCTCATTGAAGGGAGTAATGGGGAGGAGAACAACTTTCCCTTCCAGGGTCTTGTGGAACTGCCAGTAGTTTGAGTTATCTAGCGAGAACAAATGCATCAAGAGATGTTAAGAGGAGCAAGATATAAATATTGAAATTCTGAGACTGGATTCAAGGCATGACCTCTTCTCTAAGAATATTATCTATTACCCTTAAATGTGTGCATGCATGGTCAATCGCTCAGTTGCATGAGGGCCCCTGATACAGCAATATGTTCCCAAAGAAGCTCATTGTCTTCTAATGTAGGAGATAAGGCTGGAATAGGAGTGTGGTGGTGGGTGGGGGGGAGGTATCTTCTTATTTCAGCTGAAGTGACCAAGGGGCCTAATTTGGCATCTCTACCAAAATGGAGGTGGGAAGACAAGTTACCGTGAATAAGATGGGCCTCCTACACTAACATGAATCATTCTTAGGACACCTCTGAGCCTATCTAGGCCCTGATCTTTGTCTAGATGCTTCTCTCTAGCTAAGGCTGAGAAGCTGATGCAGACACTCACAACCTCACTCTTCACAGCACAGCCATTAAGGAGCCTGATTAGCAGAGCCCCATGCTGGGCTGCTAATGGGTTGGGGACATTAAGCATAAATGGTTTCCCAGTCCTGGGCTGAGCAGAGCCCAGGAAGAAACAAATATTTTAATCTCAAAGAACCAGAAACCTAGGAGGGGTGGGTTTCCTCAGCTTGCTGCTGCTGCTTAGTCGCTTCAGTCGTGTCCGACTCTGTGCGACCCATAGACAGCAGCCCACCAGGCTCCCCCGTCCCTGAGATTCTCCAGGCAAGAACACTGGATTGGGTTCCCATTTCCTTCTCCAATGCATAAAAGTGAAAAGTGAAAGTGAAGTCGCTCAGTCGTGTCCGACTCTTAGCGACCCCATAGACTACAGCCTACCAGGCTCCTCCATCCATGGGATTTTCCAGGCAAGAGTATTGGAGTGGAGTGCCATTGCCTTCTCAGCTTACTCTGCATCTGTTGTTCTCCCATCCTCTACCACAACAGTTTCTGCAACTCTCAGATCTGGGGATTCCCTGGCTGAGGAGGCCTTACTTATCCTCACCTCCATGAATGCGGTGAGGGATGGTGGGAATAGATCTGCACTCACCCAGACAAATGAGAGCAGAAGAGATTGCCGAAGATTCACAGGGAGGGTGATTCCTGGGGCTGCCTTGGCCAATAACCCTGGTAATCAGGAAATCCTTGACATTTAACTTATTTTATCTAAATAATTTTTAATTTATTTGGCTGCACCAGGTCTTAGCTGTGGCATGCAGGATCTTTGATCTTCATCGTGGCATCTTCGGTTGCAGATGCAAACTCTTAGTTGCACCATGTGGGATCTAGTTCCCTTATCAAGGATAGAATGTTGTCCCCTGCATTGGGAACACAGAGTCTTAGCCACTGGACCACCAGGGCAGTCCCCCTTGACATCTAATTTACATTAGTCTTGGGATAACTCAAGGCCCATTTCCCAGTAGCTGGGGAATTGGGGGAAAGGACTAAAATGGAAGGTCATGGATGGGACACCTTTAGATCCAAATCAGAACCACTGCTTCAGGCCAGCGGTTCTCCCAATGTGATTGGGACCAGCAGCACCTGGGACCTTGCTATGAATGAAAATTCTCAGGCCCTAACCCAGACCTACTGTACTGGTAAATTCTGGGTGTGACAACAGCAATCTTATTTTAACAAACCTTCCAGGTAGCTCGGAGAAGACAATGGCACCCCACTCCAGTACTCTTGCCTGGAAAATCCCATGGACAGAGGAGCCTCGTAGGCTGCAGTCCATGAGGTCGCTAAGAGTCGGACACGACTGAGCGACTTCACTTTCACTTTTCACTTTCATGCATTGGAGAAGGAAATGGCAACCCACTCCAGTATTTTGCCTGGAGAATCCCAGGGACGGGGGAGCCTGGTGGGCTGCCAACTATGGGGTCGTACAGAGTCAGACACGACTGAAGCGACTTAGCAGCAGCAGCCAGGTAGCTCTAATGCTTGCTTTAAGTTCATGAGCCACTGCTCTTGGCTCTACCTCTCAGACTGAAGGGGAATGTCAAAAGAAGGGAGAATTAGGGAGGATGCAATAAGCAACCTCATCCAAAGGAAAAAAAAAAATAGGAACTTTCCCAACATTGACTTCCAAAGCTAGGCCTCAGAGGAGTCCTCTGATCTTCTCGGACTGCAAATGTCAGAGCAGTGTCTAAGTGGCCCTGCAGAGAAGAGTCTGGGGAAAATAATCAACTCTGACCTTTCGCATTTTGCCCAGAACAGGAAAGGATAATGGAACAACCCTTTCAGGTAATTTATCTCTTGCTCAGTTTTTCTGAGCAACCTTTCCCCTGGGCCCCCCTGAGATTCACATCCCTCCTCTCCATCTCCCTAGCCCTCTGGTTACCTGCTGCATCTCATGTTATTTCCCCTCATACACTGAACAAGAACTAATTCAAACTGTTTCTTAAGCAGACCACCAGTGAGTGAGTCCCTACTTCATAGCGAGTAGGAGAGTGAAGCCCATCATAACCTAAAACTATAATCTATAATGGGGCAGGTTTTCTTTATACCTGTCCCTCTCCCACAGCCCAGGCCACAACAGTTCACAACGCTGCCATAAAAGAAAAGAGTGGTTTTCCTCTTTTCCTGACCTTTTATATTGGACCTGAATGGCCACACTTGCAAGGAAAAAAAAAGACAAAATCTCGGTTCCTAACCAAGCTGTAAGTTTCCTGAGGGCCAATACTGATCTATAGCTTCTTCTTTTATATCCACCATACTAAATGTCTAACACACTAGCTGCCTAATGAATATTTGATCAATTGAACTGAAGAGAGTGCCCAGGAACAAGAAACTAACTAGTCTGTTTCCAAGCTGGAACTACACCAGTGATCAAGAAATGAGTTCTCCCTGAAAGGATTAGGAAAGAAACCCCATCCTGTCACCTTTGATACCAGGCACAGCCATCTTCATTCATTTATTCAACAGGAATAATGTTCATAGCACACCTGCTATATGTGGAATGTAGATCCTAAGGCCTAGTGGGGGAAAAAAACATGCATTTCAGGTGGCATTAACTGTCTTGAAAAACAACAACAACAACAAGGTAGGTAAGAGGGCTACAGATGGTGGGAACAGAGCTCAAGAAGAGCCATTCTGAGGAGCTAGCATTTACGCAAACACCTGAAGGAAGAGGAGCTAGACATGCAGCTATGTGAGAGGCGAGCATTCCAGGCAGAGGGAAGAGCAACGCAAAAGCCCTGCACTGGGGGCATTCTGCAAGGAACACAGCCTGGGGTGGAGTAAACAATGGGAGAGAGATAGGAGATGAGGCAAGAGAGAGAATGGTGCACAAATTACATAAGACCCCGTAGATTATAAGGATTGTAGATTTCATGCCTAGTGAGAGAGAAGTGATTAGCAAGTTCTGCACAGAGTGAAATGTTCTGATTTTAATGGACTACTCCAGCTTCTGTGTTGAGAATACCCTGTAGGAGGTAGAGTAGAAGCAAGAAAACCACTCAAGAACTATGACAGAGCTCACTCATGTTCCCCCACAAATTCAGTCTCTCCTGTCACATTTTAGCTGGGCACAGGCTACTCAGAAAAAGAACTACATTTCCCAAGCTCCCTTGCAGTGAAATGTGGTCTTGTGACAAAATGCTGGTTGATGGGATGTGAGTAGAGGGATATATGCAACTTTCAGGTCATGTTCTTACAGGAAGTGGTCTGCTATCTACTTCTTCCTTCTCCCTTTTCCATCAGTTGGAATCTCACAAACATGACAGTGGCAGCTGGAGCATCTATCTTAGGCAACAGGATGGAAGTTATATGTTGAAGAACTGACAATATTTTCCAAGGAATTAGATAAGGAGACATGAAAGAAAGAGAAAATCCAGGAATGACTCCAAAGTTTGGAAACTGATAGAACCCGAGTTGCATTTATTGCCATGGAGAAGACTGGGGTACCAGTGAGTCTGAGTGGACTATGAGTGACATTCACATGGAGATGTCAAGTAGCAGCTGGGTATGAGTATAATGTTCAGGGGGAAACGCAGGGCCTGAAGATAGCTAGATTTAAGGGACTAGATCTGACAGATAGAGTGCCTGATGAATATGGACGGAGGTTCATGACATTGTACAGGAGACAGGGATCAAGACCATCCCCATGGAAAAGAAATGCAAGAAAGCAAAATGGCTGTCTGGGGAGGCCTTACAAATAGCTGTGAAGAGAAGAAAAGCAAAAAGCAAAGGAGAAAAGGAAAGATATAAGCATTTGAATGCAGAGTTCCAAAGAATAGCAAGGAGAGATAAGAAAGCCTTCCTCAGCGATCAATGCAAAGAAATAGAGGAAAACAACAGAATGGGAAAGACTAGAGATTTCTTCAAGAAAATTAGAGATACCAAAGGAAGATTTCATGCAAAGATGGGCTCATAAAGGACAGAAATGGTATCGACCTAACAGTAGCAGAAGATATTAAGAGGTGGCAAGAATACACAGAAGAACTGTACAAAAAAAAAAGCTTCACGACACAGATAATCACAATGGTGTGATCACTGACCTAGAGCCAGACATCCTGGAATGTGAAGTCAAGTGGGCCTTACAAAGCATCACTACAAACAAAGCTAGTGGAGGTGATGGAACTCCAGTTGAGCTATTTCAAATCCTGAAAGATGATGCTATGAAAGTGCTGCATTCAATATGCCAGCAAATTTGGAAAACTCAGCAGTGGCCACAGGACTGGAAAAGGTCAGTTTTCATTCCAATGCCATAGAAAGGCAATGCCAAAGAATGCTCAAACTACCACACAGTTGTGCTCATCTCACACGCTAGTAAAGTAATGCTCAAAATTCTCCAAGCCAGGCTTCAGCATACATCAACCATGAACTTCCAGATGTTCAAGCTGGTTTTAGAAAAGGCAGAGGAACCAGAGATCAAATTGCCAACATCCGCTGGATCATGGAAAAAGCAAGAGAGTTCCAGAAAAACATCTATTTCTGCTTCATTGACTATGCCAAAGCCTTTGACTGTGTGGATCACAATAAACTGTGGGAAATTCTGAAAGAGGTGGGAATACCAGACCACCTGACCTACCTCTTGAGAAATCTATATGCAGGTCAGGAAGCAACAGTTAGAACTGGACATGGAACAACAGACTGGTTCCAAATAGGAAAAGGAGTACGTCAAGGCTGTATATTGTCACCCTGCTTATTTAACTTATATGCAGAGTACATTATGAGAAACGCTGGGCTGGAAGAAGCACAAGCTGGAATCAAGATTGCCGGGAGAAATATCAATAACCTCAGATATGCAGATGACACCACCCTTATGGCAGAAAGTGAAGAGGAACTAAAGAGCCTTTTGATGAAAGTGAAAGAGGAGAGTGAAAAAGTTGGCTTAAAGCTCAAGATTCAGAAAATGAAGATCATGGCATCTGGTCCCATCACTTCATGGGAAATAGATGGGCAAACAGTGGAAACAGTATCAGACTTTATTTTTGGGGGCTCCAAAATCACTGCAGATGGTGACTGCAGCCGTGAAATTAAAAGACGCTTACTCCTTGGAAGGAAAGTTATGACCAACCTAGATAGCATATTCAAAAGCAGAGATATTACTTTGCCAACAAAGGTCCGTCTAGTCAAGGCTATGGTTTTTCCAGTGGTCATGTATGGATGTGAGAGTTGGACTGTGAAGAAAGCTGAGTGCCGAAGAATTGATGCTTTTGAACTGTGGTGTTGGAGAAGACTCTTGAGCGTCTCTTGGACTGCAAGGAGATCCAACCAGTCCATTCTAAAGGAGATCAGCCCTGGGATTTCTTTAGAAGGACTGATGCTAAAGCTGAAATTCCAATACTTTGGCCACCTGATGCAAAGAGTTGACTCATTGGAAAAGACTCTGATGCTGGGAAGGATTGGGGGCAGGAGGAGAAGGGGACGACAGAGGATGAGATGGCTGGATGGCATCACCGACTCGATGGACAAGAGTTTGGGCGAACTCCCGAAGTTGGTGATGGACAGGGAGGCCTGGCGTGCTGCAATTCATGGGGTCACAAAGAGTCGGACACGACTGAGCGAGGGAACTGAACTGAACTGAACTAAACACATAGGTGATTTTAACATTCTGAGATAGATGGGATTATCTAGGGAGGGTGGAGAAAGAAGAACAAAGCTATGATGACAGTCCTAGGGCAATAGAGGTAGGGGAAATGAGGAGACAGCACTGGACACTGAGGAGGTAGGAGAAGAACTGAGAGAGGAGCGTCTGGGAAGCCCAATGAAGAGGATGTCTTAGAAAGAAAAGAGTGAACATACATGTCAAATGCTGCTGCAAGATGAGTAAGAGGAGGACTAAGGAATCCCGCTGAAATGAGAAGCCACCAGTGACACTGACAACAAGAGAATTTTCAGTGGGGCATTGACGACTCAAGACAATGAGGAGAGAGGAAGTGGAGACAATTCTGAATTCCCAGCAGGTAGAAATCATTCTAGCAGCCTAAATTCCACCCTTCCCATCACAGTCCCAAGCATTCTGAAGGACAGGAGGGCACCCAGCAACTGAATCTTACCCAGCTCCCCTTATCCACGTGTCTGAATGACCCTGCTATCTCTCCTCTCCTAGCTTCTCTCTTCCCAGGCACCCCTGCAGCTCTTCTGCCCTGCTGGCTCCCAAGGCGGCTCTCAAGGACTACCTGGGCAGGCTCGGCAGCCAGGCCTGACACTCCCGGATCATAATTAGTGCTGCTGCTAATGATTTTGGCCCCTATGGAACAGCGACCTGGGAAATTCTGATACTTCCAATTTTCCCCCTCAGTGCTTTTCCGGATACAATTTCCCAGCCAGTGTCTGTGCTTCAGCCCTGGGCCCTGGCTGCCTCCTCACCAGGGAAAACGAAAGCAGTGTCTCAGATGCCATTCCAGAGGGCCTAATCAGTTAGCTGAGGTCATTTCCTGGCCATTGTCACAGCATTATCATATTAACACAGGCACACCTTTGGGGGAGGCAGGGAGGTTCCTGTGAGGAAAGGGTGAGGGCACCAGGCCCTTTCACAAGGCCCATAAGGAGCGCTGCTAGTGGTGTGATGAGAACACTGGCAGCCAGAGAGAAAAGCGCCCACCCAGAAGAACTCTGGAGTTTCCAGCAGAGATGCAGCTCATCCACCCACTCTTCCCCAATGAGGATTCTCTCTGGGGCTCCTCTCTTGGCAGTCAGAGCCTTGCACACTGACCTGTGGCATCTTGAGGCTAGGCCTGGTCAAAACTCAAACCCAGCTCTCCTCTGCCCCCGCAGCTTCAAGCGTTGGCCTCTTGACCTGGAAAGTGCTCAGTTCAGAGTACTGCCCTGACCTCCCAGGTCTGAGGACTTTACTTCATTGCCCTGATGGGCCTCCAGCTCTCTAGGGCAGGGGCCACAGTAGGCCCAGTGCCTTAGGGTCTTGGAGGAGAGGTCAGAGGGTTGCCTTGGGTTAAGAGCATTGGGACTGACTGGACCTTGGCTTTTGCCACAGGGGATAAAAACAGAAACCAGCACCTACAAAGCACTTGCAAAATGGGAGACCAATTTAAAACCCTTTTTTTTTTTAAAATGTAAAATAGACATAACATAAAATTTTACCATTTTAACCATTTTTAAACGTACAGTTCTGTCACATAAAGTACATTCACACTGTTGTGCAACCATCACTACCATCACTCACCAGAGCACTTTCATCTTACCCAACTCAGACTCTGTATCCATCAAACACTAACTCCTTGAGCGTAGGGTGTTGCATATTTATCTCTTATAATCCTTATTGTGAGGTAGGAATTTTCTCCACTTCTTACCAATAAGGATATAATAATAGGAAACAGTGAGAAGACAGTGTTGCCCTGCTCAGGGGCAGACAGGCAGGAAGAGGGTTTGAATCCCCATCTGCCCAGCTCCAGGGCTTACCAGTGACTCAGTGGTAAAGGATCTGCCGGCCAGTTCTGGAGATGTGGGTTCAATCCCTGAGTCAGTAAGATCCCCCGGAGAAGGAAATGGCAACCCACTCTAGTATTCTTGCCTGGGAAATCCCATAGACAGAGGAGCCTGGCGGGCCACAGTCCGTGGGGTCACAAAGAGTCAGACACACGTAAGCGACTGAGCAGTGGTGCTTTGTAGTTCCTTCTTCTGACCAGTCTAGGGTCTAGGGCCTTTATGGGAATGTATCACTAAGAGACATCACTGATGACTAGTCACTTCACACATGACGTTGTACACTCAACTGTAACACAATGGAAGGGCTTCTAGCCAGCATGGTTTGTATTTCCCAAAGCAAGGCCAGCCATTATTAATGTCTTTTGACCACCTCACAGGACCCAGCAGGAAAGGGTTCCTCAGACATCCTTCTTTAACTTGGTTCAGTTCAATTCAGCCACTCAGTCACGTCCAACTCTTTGCGAACCCATGAACTGCAGCACGCCAGGCCTCCCTGTCCATCACCAACTTCCGGAATTCACCCAAACTCTTGCCCATCAAGTCGGTGATGACATCCAGCCATCTCATCCTCTGTCATCCCCTTCTCCTCCTGCCCCCAGTCCCTCTCAGCATCAGAGTCTTTTCCAATGAGTCAACTCTTCACATGAGCTGGCCAAAGTACTGGAGTTTCAGCTTTAGCATCAGTTCTTCCAATGAACACCCAGGACTGATCTCCTTTAGAATGGACTGGTTGGATCTTCTTGCAGTCCAAAGGACGCTCAAGAGTCTTCTCCAACACCACAGTTCAAAAGCATCAATTCTTCGGCACTCAGCTTTCTTCACAGTCCAACTCTCACATCCATACATGACCACTGGAAAAGCCATAGCCTTGACTAGACGGGCCTTTGTTGGCAAAGTAACATCTCTGCTTTTGAATATGCTGTCTTGGTTGGTCATAACTTTCCTTCTAAGGAGTAAGCGTCTTTTAATTTCATGGCTGCAGTCACCATCTGCAGTGATTTTGGGGCCCCCCAAAATAAAGTCTGACACTGTTTCCATTGTTTCCCCATCTATTTCCCATGAAGTGATGGGACCAGATGCCATGATCTTAGTTTAACCTGGTACCACTCTCCAAACTTGACTGTGTTCACTTCCAGGGTGCTGGGCCTTGACACTGCTCAGGGATTCCCCCGTTGCAGTGTGGAAAAATGAAAGGAGTCAAGGTGTGCAGTCAGATGAACTTGGGTTCAGATTCTGACTCTGCTACTCTGTAACCCTGTGAGTCCAACTCACAGGAAAAGAGATCCCCTTAAGTTAACTCAAGTATAGAGGTTTGGGCCTCTCAGGACCTCCAAGGGCAGTCACTGGAGCTGGGAAGGAATTTAAATTCAAGGCTCCTCAGCAACTGGAAGTCATGGCTCTGTCGTGTCAGGCTCCATTGGCCCCTAATGTGATTCAGCTCCACTGGGCAAATATGCTTCTCTTGCAAGCTCTGATTACTGCTGAAAACTCTTTACTTTAGGTTGAGGTTTCCTAACCTAAAGTAAAGGGATAGATAGATAGAGGGAATCAAATTGGCTCAAATCATCTTTTCTCCACGGGGCCATAAATTAGAGGTGACTGGCTAGCCTATGAACGGACTGACCTTGGGTCAGAATCTCCCTCTGGTTCAATTACCTAAGAGTGGAGGAAGATGGAGGTGGGTAAATGGTAGTTTAAGAAGTTGGGGTGAGAGGTGTCATGTGGTATATAACATTGCCTGCAGCCAAGTTTTTACCAGTACAGAGTCACAAAGGGGGATGTGGAGTGGGTAGATAAACAGACCTAATATATATATTCTAACTGTGTTACTTATACAAGTTATTTTACCTCTCTGGCCCTCAGTTTTTTCTCATCTAAACAAATGGGGAAAATTATTACTTCACAGGATTGTTGTAAAGATTAAATAAAAGGGGGCTTCCCTGGTGGCTCAGTGGTAAAGAATTTGCCTGCCAGCGCAGGAGACATGGGATTGATCCTTGGTCCAGGAAGATCCCACATGCCTCTAGGCCCGAGTGCCACAACTATTCAGCCTATGCTCTAGAGCCCGGGAGCTGCAACTACTGAAGCCTGAGCTCCCTAGAGCCTGTGGTCCTCAAAAAGAGAAGCCACCACGATGAGAAGCCTGCATACTGCAACTAGAGAATAGCCCCCGCTCGCTGCAACTAGAGAAAAGCCTGTGCAGCAATGAAGGCCCAGCACAGCCAAAAATAAATAAATAAATGATTAAAAAAAAAAAAAAAGACTAATTGAGAGAACAACAGTCTGGTAGTTGCTTACTAACAGAGTAGGTGCTTAATAAACATTGTTTCCCTTCCCTCCTGTAGGAAGGACCACTTCCAGTGCTATACTGAGCTCAGCTAAAAAAAAAACCCAAAAAAACTAAGATGGGGCTCTGTCCTCCATAGTAGATTGAAGTCTCCCTGGACAAACATCATGACTCATCCTCTTTTTGTTTCCCTCTTGGCACCTCCACTTGATATATTTTATTCCCTTTTGCTGAAATGAGCCTCCTAGCCAAGCACCTAGTGGGAGAGAGAGATGTGTCCTCCTTTATATTCCTGAAGGGCCAGAATTGCTAGCTAACCCTCTCCAAGAGCCGCTGGCAGCATGAGTGATAGGGAGCAAAGAGGGCTTCTATGTCAAAAGGAAGATTAATGTGCTCCCACACTTAGGAGGATGCTTTGATGGAAAGCCTCACACAAGGTAGCATTTTTTTTCAAAACGGTATGAGACAATAAAAATAAAAATAGGTCTTCCCCCAACTCAGGGGCCTGGGGCAGATGACTTATTTTTCAGTGGTTAATCTGTGCTCACAGGAATTGTCCTAGGTCTCATTTCATCACTGACTCAGTAAATATTTATAAAATATCTGCTCTCCTGAAACTTACAGTCTCATCAAGGAAGGAATTTACAGTCTAACCAAACAATCCCACTAATGAATATTTAAGTACAAATCATGATGAGCGTTATTAAAGAAAGAACATGTTTAAGGAGAGTATATAATGAAGAACTTGACATAGATTAGGCAGTCAGATCGAATTAAAATTTTTGACCTTCATCCTGAGAGCAACGGGAGGTCATTAAAGGGTTTAAGCAGAGTTTTGGCAGGATCAAATACAGGTTTTGAAAAGATCACTTAGCTACAACGAAGAGAATAGATTGAAGGGGGACTGTTGTGGTAATTCCAAGCAAGAGATAATGGTGCCTCTAACTTCCGTAGTGGTGGTGGTGGTGGTAGTGATAGAGATTAGTTGTGGACTAAAAAGATATTTAGGAGGTAAAATTACAGGACTCGGTGATTGAGTGGATATGGAGGAGGGAGAGTGTGGAGAGAGTGTGAGAACAAGGATTCCAGCTTGGATAACATGATGGAAGAAAACAAGGGAGGAAAAGACCACAAGCAAAGTCTGAGGTTGCCCTTCAGGAGCCTTCAAGACATCCAAGTGTCAATGTTAAGTTGACAGCTAGATACATGGGTCTCCAGCTCCAGGAAGGAGTCAGGGATAGGAATAACAAATGTGTGGGTCATTTGTTCAAAGGCAGTAGATAAGTTTGCCTAAGGAGACAGCAGAGAGTGAGAAGAAAAGAGACTTTGAGTCAAATCCTGAGGAACTTGGCCATGTCATTTAGGGTAGTAGTTTTCCTCCACTGGGAGGTTCCCAAGACTGTAAAAGTCCTTAAGGTCAAAACTATTTTGATAACAAAATTAAGACATTATTTTCATTTTTCACCATGCTGACATTTGCACTGATGGTGCAAATGCAATAGTGGGTAAAATAGCTTATATCTTGCAGTGGCACTAAACTGTACAAGCAGTTCTTGTATTCTTCATTGCAGTAAAAAAAAAAAAAAATTCACTTTAACTTAGGACTGAACTTGATATAACTGTAAACACTATTAATTTTTACTAAATCTCAACCTTTGAGTATATCTTTTTAATATTCTGTCTGAGGAAATAGGAAGCACACATAAAGCACTTCTGCTGTATCTCAAGTATAATGGCTGTCTCTAGGAAAAGCATTTTGCAATTTTTTGAGTTTCAAGCTGAATTACCCTCTTTCATGGAATATCATTTTTACTTGTTAGAATAACTATAGAAGACAAACTAAGATTATTCAGATTTGAGTGTTTGGCAGACAGTTTCCCAAAAATGAACAAAGTTAGCCTGTCACTTCAAGGAAAACAACTGACAGCTTTTGCTGCCAATGATAAAATTCAAGCTTTCAAGTGAAAATTAGAATTTTGAGACACTTGTATCTGCCACCATGAACTTGATGGCTACCCAATGCTTAAAGACTTCCCTGATGAGATTGATGGTGATACAATGAATGTGATTTTTAAAATATTGTAAATGAAATGTATCAACATTTGAAAGATATATACAATTCAGAGGATCTATATTTTCCAAATGACCAATGTATGACATTACAAAATTTATTCAAAGTACAAGTTAAACAAATGGATTTTAATGTAATGGAGTAGAAAATGATAGTTTCAGATTCCACATTGCAAGTGATCTTTAAGAAATGACCATGTGTAGAGTTTTGGTGTAATATCAAAGAAAAATATCCACAATTATTGGAAATCTAAAATACTCCTACCTTTTCCAATTCTCTGAGGCCAGATTTTTTTCATATACTTCAACCAAAACAAAATATTGATACTGAATACAGAAGCAGAACTGAGAATCCAGATGTCTTCTAATGTTAACCAAAATATAATATTTAAGTTAACATATAATGGTTTATTATTGTTATCTTAAGATGGGTTAATAAATATTATTTTCTCAGTTTTAATTTTTCGTACAGTAAATACTGATATGGATAACCCACAAACAAAAGCTCTGGGAGGCCTTCAATAATTTTTAAGAGTACAAAGAAATCCTGAGAGCAAAAAAATTTGGGAACTGCTGATTTATAAACTGAAATCCCTTCATTCTGAGAAGTCATTCTATACATCTCCATCAATAAACAGCTGAGAATAAGGGTATCTCTCCCAATTTGCAAATATCACTAAGGAAGAAGAAATATTACAACTCACAAACACTCACAAAGTTTTGGAGCTGCAAAGATGGATCCCAGAAGCTTCCAAAAGGGTCTAGGGAAAGCCCCCTATCAGAAAGACCTCACCCTGTCCTTCTCTCTTTCCATAAAAGGTAATGACTCCAGTAAGTCAGTTAACCCCAGTTCTTACTTCATCAGTGCCATCACCTCTTCTCATCAGCACATCCTACTGTTGATTTTTCAATCTGCTGCTGGTTGAGGCAGTGCTAGAGGAAGCAAACATGAAGGGGCAGATAGGGTCAGCCGTATTTCTGAAATGCCAGCACATTCAATTTGTCTGGTATTTTGCGTGAATTTCCTCTTGAGTTCAGAGGCTCCTAACTCAGCAGAATTAAAATGGAATGAAGTAATTAGAGCAGCAGGCTGCGAGGATGTTCTGGGCCTAGCATGAAAATGTGGGGCAGGGGGAAAGGAAGAAGAGAAGAGAGACTTAAAGAGAGGTCTAGAAAGAGACCCATCCCAAGGGCCAACTCCTTAGGAAAGCCTTCCCTCACCTTCCTAATCCCTTGGTCAGTAGCTCTCTCCTCAGCTCTGCTTCCTATGAATCTATCCTGGCTGGCCCCTCACAATCAGACTCCACCCTCCATTTCTAGTCCCCTTTTCAGAAACTCCCACCAACTGTATCTTCCTTCTACTCCTACCAAACTTATCATGCTCCTCCTATATCACAGTTCTCTGTGCCTTTGTACATGCAATTATTACACTCTACTGAAATAATTGCTTATATGTCTGAATCTTTAGTAAGACCGGTGACTCCCTAACCTCTGGATTCTACGCATGCATTGCATCTTACTCACTAAGCAAACTGCTGACTCACAACAAGACTTTCTCCATTTGGTCCCAAACTGATTCCTAAATTAGTTCAAACCCATAAGCCCTAAGCTATAAACAGGATGATGCAGTCTTGTTATAGTGCAGTAGTCTGAGTTTAGGTGCTAATGCTTTGCTGATCACAGGAGTGTGACTGGCTAAGTGATATGATTAAAAGGATTGGCGGGTGGGTTATTTGTGCCTTGGCCATGGAACACCTGAATGCCTGGTTAATTTTGATAAAAGCTGGTGACCACATTCCATTACCCCATTAAAGATAGAGCCCAGAGGTTTCTCACTGTGGAGCAGACTGTTCCTGTTTCATGAGCTTTTCCTGTCACACTTGCTGGATCTCCCTGTAGAGTTGCTATCCTTCCTTCTCCTTCTCACCACCCCCTCACTCTGGCTAGAAGAGATGAACCCAGAACTTCCTGGGCCCGTGGGCTCCTGGGACATTGGCTATCCCCTCTGTGCTGTCAGGAGGAGCAGCTGCTCTCTAGAGAGGACATTTACAAACCTTGACTCTCTTGGGACCAGGATCTCTCCCCTTCCCTTATTTCTGAGTCTAGTGAGGGTGGGAAGTAGCAACAGAGCCTGCTTTTGTCTCAGGTGGCTTAGACGGTAAAGCGTCTGTCTGCAATGCAGGAGACCCGGGTTCGATCCCTAGGTTGGGAAGGTCCGCTGGAGAAGGAAATGGCAGCCCACTCCAGTATTCTTGCCTGAAAAATCCCATGGACGGCAGAGCCTGGTAGGCTACCGTCTGTGGGGTTGCAAAGTGTCAGACACAACTGACCGACTTCACTCTGACTAGCAAATCCATGTTCCCTGCATAGGTCCACTCCTTGGGGTAAAAAAGGTCTTTTCTTAGACCCACCGCTGGAATGAGAAAATTAACCTTTAACCAGTAGATTTCCCTCACAAACACACAATTCTTGAGATATGGCTGATTTTCTGCCAAATAAGTAAAGTTAAAGGAGAAAACTACTATCTACTATTAATATCATCTTTTCAGGAAAGCGTGAAAATACGAATATAACCTCACATTAAAGAGGAGAGGTTTTATATTGAATATATTTAGCTTTACTTAAAGACTCATTACATTGTCCTTGTTTTTTCTCATTTCACCATGGCAGTGAAATGGACCTGTAAATACCAGGAAATAACTAAACCAGACTATAAGCTTCTTTGAGCAGAGAGTGGTTTTTACTCATTTGTATTTTCCCAGGACCTAAAAGAGCCTACTTTATGATAAATGCTCATCACATTTTTGTGGAAGAAAAGAGGAAAAAAGAGAGGAAGGAAAGAATTCCTCAACTTCCAGGACTATGATAGGAAATAGATGTCAAGTCCTAAGAAAGTGGGACTCTAGAACAAACTGTCTCTGCTCTGTGACCTCCTTAGAAAAGAGCTGCTTAACCTATTCACTTGTTTAACAGCATTCAGTAGTTCAGTTCAATAGTAGTACAGTCTGGGTGTACTGATTACTCACACACATTCACCAAGTATACAATGTAGGAAAACAGAATGTCTCACCCATGAAACTTGTCATTTTCTATGGTCTTTCCCTACTTGATTCTCATTATTATTATAATTTTAATGAGTCACGCCACCCCCTCATTCCGTATCAACTTGTTCCATGGATTGGAAGTTGTTTTTATGTCTAGGCCATTAGACATAGAAACAAAAGCAAGAGTAGAACATGCTTCTTGACTCATATCTTTAATGTTACTTGGACATGGTTAAGACTCTTCTGATACAGGCTGTACATACAGACTTTGACATATTCAGATCACATCAGATCAGTCGCTCAGTCATGTCCGACTCTTTGCGACCCCATGAATCGCAGCACGCCAGGCCTCCCTGTCCATCACCAACTCCCGGAGTTCACTCAGACTCACGTCCATCGAGTCAGTGATGCCATCCAGCCATCTCATCCTCTGTCGTCCCCTTCTCCTCTTGCCCCCAATCCCTCCCAGCATCAGAGTCTTTTCCAATGAGTCAACTCTTTGCATGAGGTAGCCAAAGTACTGGAGTTTCACCTTTAGCATCATTCCTTCCAAAGAAATCCCAGGGCTGATCTCCTTCAGAATGGACTGGTTGGATCTCCTTGCAGTCCAAGGGACTCTCAAGAGTCTTCTCCAACACCACAGTTCAAAAGCATCAATTCTTCGGCGCTCAGCCTTCTTCACAGTCCAACTCTCACATCCATACAAGACCATAGGAAAAACCATAGCCTTGACTAGACGAACTTTTGTTGGCAAAGTAATGTCTCTGCTTTTGAATATGCTATCTAGGTTGGTCATAACTTTCCTTCCAAGGAGTAAGCGTCTTTTAATTTCATGGCTGCAATCACCATCTGCAGTGATTTTGGAGCCCAGAAAAATAAAGTCTGATACTGTTTCCCCATCTATTTCCCATGAAGTAATGGGACCGGATGCCATGATCTTCATTTTCTGAATGTTGAGCTTTAAGCCAACTTTTTCACTCTCCACTTTCACTTTCATCAAGAGGCTTTTGAGTTCCTCTTCACTTTCTGCCATAAGGGTGGTGTCATCTGCATATCTGAGATTATTGATATTTCTCCCAGAAATCTTGATTCCAGCTTGTGCTTCTTCCAGCCCAGCGTTTCTCATGATGTACTCTGCATAGAAGTTAAATAAACAGGGTGACAATATACAGCCTTGACATCCTCCTTGTCCTATTTGGAACCAGTCTGTTGTTCCATGTCCAGTTTAACTGTTGCTTCCTGACCTAGCTCATTTAAGCAGTTTCTAAACTCTGGGAAATCAGGAATCCCTGTGCCTGTCCAAGTCTAGACACATAGGACCACAGAATTTTAATCTCTGCCAGAGGCCTACAGCAATCTGGAGCCAGCATTAAGCTAGCTTCTCATCATCCCAGGGCATGAGGGAAGTTGGGAAGACCAAGAAACAAGGTTAGAGATGATCAAGTGGGAGACGGACAGCAAGGATATTCAGAGAGGAAAATGACTGAAGGGAACAAGAACGGGCCAGAAAAGAGAGGAAAAGAAAAGAGGACAGAAAGTGTAGAGGTAAGGGATCAAACAGGCTTCCCAGGTGGCGCTGGTGGTAAAGAATATGCCTGACAACGTAGGAGACACAAGAGTCTAGGGTTCAATCTTTGGGTCTGGAAGATCCTCTGGAGAAGGAAATGGCAACCTGCTCCAGTACTCCTGCCTGGAAATCTCATGGACAGAGGGACCTGGTGGGTTATAGTCCATGGGGTTGCAATGAGTCAGACACTACTGAGAACACGCACAAAGGATCACACATGTGAAAGTGATGAAGGAAACGGCTGAAGGAGAAGATGCCCATCTCATCAGAAGACATTAATTTCCTCCAGAGTAGGAGCAGTCTCATACTTTTTTACATATATTTATTTACTTATCTGGAGAAGGCAATGGCACCCCACTCCAGTAGTCTTGCCTGGAAAATCCCATGGACGGAGGAGCCTGGTGGGCTGCTGTCTATGGGGTCGCACAGAGTCGGACACGACTGACTGAGCGAGTTCACTTTCACTTTTCACTTTCATGCATTGGAGATGGAAATGGCAACCCACTCCAGTATTCTTGCCTGGAGAATCCCAGGGATGGGGGAGCCTGGTGGGCTGCCATCTCTGGGGTCACACAGAGTCGGACATGACTAAAGCGACTTAGCAGCAGCAGCAGCAGCATTTACTTATCTATTTGGCTGTGCCAGGTCTTCACTGTGGCATTCAAGATCTTTAGCCACAGCATTTTTTTTTTAATGTATCCCTCAAATAACTTCATAAGTGCTCAACAAGTGTTTATTGACTCCTGCACAGGGATTGAACCCAGGTCTCCTGCACTGCAGGCAGATTCCTTAACAGCTGAGCCATGAGGAAAGCCCAAGAATACTGCAGTGGGTAGCCTATCCCTTCTCCAGCGGATCCTCCTGACCCAGGAATCAAATCAGGGTCTCCTGCATTGCAGGTGGATTCTTTACCAACTGAGCTATCAGGGAAGCTGATGGATAAGGCTTTCAATAGGAGATTCAAGTGTCTGGTATTGTCCCATCAGACAAGTCCCTCAGAATCCTGGGACTGGGATTCTGGTATTCATAGCACCCCTCAATCTCTTTTTCTGTCTCAGGTTCTCCATCCTCTCTGTTAGAGGCAGGATTTCAGACTGTGTAGTTTTTCATTTATTCATGAGTCAGCAAAATCTGCCCCAGGGGTAGAACTGCTCCCTGTGCTGGGCCTGTACACCCCAAAGGAGGGCCTCAGACCTTGGTTAACCCATTAAGTTGTGATATTTGCCCACTTCTCCCAACTTTCTTTTAGTATTTATTTTATTTACTTATTTATTTGGCTGTGCTGGGTCTTAGTTGCAGCATGCAGGGTCTTTAGTTGCCACATGTGAACTCTTAGTTGCAGCAGGTGAGACCTAGTTTCCTGACCAGGGATTGAACCTAGGTCCCCTGCACTGGGAACCTGAAGTCTTAGCCACTGGACCACCAGGGAAGTCTCCTGAGTTTTATTAAATAACCCCCTTTGCCTGGATGCTGAGGAGAGTCAAATGAAGAATTCGGGATCAAGATGCCTGGTCTTAGGTGTACACTCTGCCTGTCTCCCCTTGCAGGGAGTGAGTCCTCACAGAGAACTTCACATGAATTTTAGCACAGGGGCTGCTTTCTCAGGCTATGTCCCTGAGCCAGCCTCTCTCTCTAGCCCCTTCAGGTACCTAGTGACTGAACTGCTTCTCTCCCCTGCCCTCTGACCTGGCTTCTGGTGAGGAAAGGCCTAAAGGCAGGCTTGTTCCAAGTATTCTGTGCTCTGCTAGGTTTCTCAGTGGTTTCGTGCAGGTGTTTCCAAGTCTTTGCTTTCTAGATATTTCAACAAATCTATCCCTAGAGTCATCTTGCTAGAGACCCCAGCAACGTATAACCTACTCTTTTATAAGTTCTTATTTGACCTCCCTTCAGTTTTGCAGTTAAATCCAATGCTAATGGTGGAACAGCTCATGTATAAAAAGTCCTTCAGAGACTAAGCAACTAGTCCCCAACTTCCAGTCCTCTTTCTTCATAATCAGAATATTCTAGAGCCCCGATGGAACCTGTTTGAGCACCACCATTTATCTCTAGAAAAGCACTGAATACAGCAAGAGGCTAAGGACATGCTGACATCTTCTCATCAGCAGGCCAGAAATGATGGTTTCAATTTCCTTTCTCATTTCATTTATTCCCAGGCTGCTCCCTCCCCACCTTCATAAGCCAGTTCTTATTTCAAAAAGTGAAAGTAATAAAGCTGTTCTCCATTATTCATCGGGTTGCATGCTTCCTCTCAGGCACACATACCCCTTACACCCTCCCCTCCAACTCTTCTTATCACCTTCCTTTTCCCCTCTCTGCCTCCTCTCCCTGGGGGCTTCCCAGGTGTGCTAGTGGTAAAGAACCCATCTGCCAATGCAGGAGACATAAGAGGCGCAGGTTTGATCCCTGGGATGGGAAGATCCCCTAGAGAAGGACATGGCAACCCAGTCTAGTATTCTTGCCTGGAGAATCCCATGGACAGAGAAGCCCGGCGGGCTACAGTCCATGAGGTTGAAAAGAGACAGACATGACTGGAGTGACTTGGTATACATGCACACTTCTCTGCCTTACCCCTTCCAAACTGAAGGGCAGTTCAGGGCCAATGCCCTTCCTCAAAGTCCTACACTATTCCTAGAACCTTCTGAGCTAATTCTCAGCTGGGTTGATGATCACAGTACTAAATACATACTTTACGATATGCTTTATATTTACTCATTTCCTCACACCAATGTCTCAGGCTATATACATCTTTCAGAGATAACCCTACAAAAACCTGCAGTCCCAGAGAGAACTGAAAAATCCCAGTGGGATTCATGGGCCATATTCCAGCTGGGTTTACTATCTCCCATCCCAACAACAGGAATTATCATCCCTGAGCGGGGCTCACACTAAATACCAAGGCACTGGCCTTGCAGCCTGGGTCTGGACCAGGAGCCAAGAAATCTGTGGAGACAGCCCCTTTTAGGTACCTGCATCATCATTCCTCCTGCTGGCATGGTTCGCCATCCTTGATCAGTAAATACAAACAGATGCAATACAGCGTGTTGGGTAAGGGATGAAGTAAAGTGAAGTTGCTCAGTTGTGTCTGACTCTTTGCGACTCCATGGACTATAGCCCACCAGGCTCCTCCATCCATGGAATTTTCTAGGCAAGAGTACTGGAGTGGGTTGCCATTTCCTTATCCACAGGTAAGGGATGGGGTTTGTAATAAAAAATTTGAATTTAAGTTCTGTCCTGATACTACATAAATAAACTTGGTTAAGCTCTATGCCTTAGTTGTAAAGTAAGGTCATATCCCTGGTCATATCAGATTAGTCGCTCAGTCATGTCCGACTCTTTGCGACCCCATGAATCGCAGCACGCCAGGCCTCCCTGTCCATCACCAACTCCCAGAGTTCACTCAGACTCACGTCCTTCGAGTCAGTGATGCCATCCAGCCATCTCATCCTCTGTCATCCCCTTCTCCTCTTGCCCCCAATCCCTCCCAGCATCAGAGTCTTTTCCAATGAGTCAACTCTTCGCATGAGGTGGCCAAAGTGCTGGAGTTTCAGCTTTAGCATCATTCCTTCCAAAGAAATCCCAGGGCTGATCTCCTTCAGAATGGACTGGTTGGATCTCCTTGCAGTCCAAGGGACTCTCAAGAGTCTTCTCCAACACCACAGTTCAAAAGCATCAATTCTTCGGTGCTCAGCCTTCTTCACAGTCCAACTCTCACATCCATACATGACCACTGGAAAAACTATAGCCTTGACTAGACGAACCTTTGTTGGCAAAGTAATGTCTCTGCTTTTGAATATGCTATCTAGGTTGGTCATAACTTTCCTTCCAAGGAGTAAGCGTCTTTTAATTTCATGGCTGCAGTAACCATCTGCAGTGATTTTGGAGCCCAGAAAGATAAAGTCTGACACTGTTTCCACTGTTTCCCCATCTATTTCCCATGAAGTGATGGGACCGGATGCCATGATCGTTTTCTGAATGTTGAGCTTTAAGCCAACTTTTTCACTCTCCACTTTCATCCTCATCAAGAGGCTTTTGAGTTCCTCTTCACTTTCTGCCATAAGGGTGGTGTCATCTGCATATCTGAGGTTATTGATATTTCTCCCAGAAATCTTGATTCCAGCTTGTGTTTCTTCCAGTCCAGCCTTTCTCATGACGTACTCTGCATAGAAGTTAAATAAACAGGGTGACAATATACAGCCTTGACGAACTCCTTTTCCTATTTGGAACTAGTCTGTTGTTCCATGTCCAGTTCTCACTGTTGCTTCCTGACCTGCACACAAATTTCTCAAGAGGCAGATCAGGTGGTCTTGTATTCCCATCTCTTTCAGAATTTCCCACAGTTTATTGTGATCCACACAGTCAAAGGCTTTGGCATAGTCAATGAAGCAGAAATAGATGTTTTTCTGGAACTATCTTGCTTTTTCTATGATCCAGAGGATGTTGGCAATTTGATCTCTGGTTCCTCTGCCTTTTCTAAAACCTCCCTGGTAGGAAGGCCCAAATGAGAATACAGAAGTAAAGCAGTTAATGCAGTCCTTGGTACACAAGGAGCATTCAATAAAACTTAAAAGTATTACGATTATATATGAATGGACATCCATAGTTCAGATAAACTGTTCACTCATTACAGGCTTTTAAATAAATAAATACAGCCTTATTTTTTAAGTATTGCCTCTAGGAGTTGTTTTAATGAATTGCTAGAGCAGAGTGATTTATCAAGAACCATATTGTTGGAATGCAAATAGACACTTCAAAGAGGTGAAAAGTAACTTGTTTTCTTGAGTAGGATAACATTTCCCCTGGGATCCTGTTTACAAATTCAAATATTTTGTAAGCAAATAGTACTAAGATGAACTCTAGCTCTTATTTAGGTGAAAAGATTAGAGTACTGCATTCCTGAGAATTGAGTAAGAGAGGTTTTTACCCTATAGAAATGGAGCCATTGCACAAATGAAATGCTCTAATTACAAAAGCAGGAGGAAAAATGTCAATCCTGAGATTTTTTTCCTTTTATGCATATTTATTCTAATGTTGCAAAAATTGGGTAATGGCCAACCTATTACACAAATACAGTCAATTTTCAAGTATTCATGTGTGGGTTAACCAAGGCAGATACCTAACCAAGACTGTGTTTGCTTTTTTCTGTTCTATTTTTACTGTCCCTCTCCCACAAACACACACACAGATACAGATATTTGCACACATACACACATAACAAACTCTTTCACACACACACAAACACATTCCACTTTGCCTAAAGCAAGTTGGGCCCAGAAATGCCTATTCTGTTGGTTACAAAAGATGTTGGTCCCTAAGACAAGAATCTGTTCCTTTTCTCCCTCACCACAGGTTTCCCTTTCCCAAATACCTGGTGGGAAGAAATGGGAAAGAATGAGGAAGGAAGGAAAGGAAATCGTGGTATAAGTTCCCCAGCCCAGCAGTGCAGGCTGCGAGACACAGAAGGCTCCTGCTCCCTGTGTGCTGGCATCTCTCTTGCCATTTTACTGAAACTTTGGGGTGTTTTTCTCTCTACAGCACCCACGCTCCCTCCCTTTCTGCCAAAGCTTCTTGTTATGACAGAACAAGAGGTTGGTGGGTTGGTGGGGAGGGGAAATGCAGCTAGGGAGCCTGAGGGCAGAGTTACAGCTCCCCCTCCAGGAGCAGGGTGGGTGGGTGGGAGATTAAGCTACAGACAAATCCTAGAGGCCCCCCTAGTGCTGAACCTCACACATATCCAGAGCATCTGTACACACAGAACTGTGTACCACCTCCCAAACTCACCCATACACACACCCACATGCAGGACTGGAAACTTGGTGGGCACAGCCATGCCTCAGGAACACTCAGGCAAGACATTCCTTGTCACAGTGGCATAGATCTGCCCAAAGCAACCCATGTCCCAGGTCCCCTCCTTTGATCCCTTTCCCTTCTGATGGGCTAGAAAATGTTGCTGGATGTCGGGAAAAATTTGTGCTATAAAGGAATGGCATGTCTTGAAGTGCATCACTCAGCACTTCAAGCACAGGGACCACCGAACTGCTCAAAAAGTGAAAAAAAAAGTGGACGTGAAAGTCACTCAGTCGAATCTGACTCTTTGCGACCCCATGGACTGACTGTACAGTCCATGGCATTCTCCAGCTCTGAATACTGGAGTGGGTAGCCTTTCCCTTCTCCAGGGGATCTTCCCAACCCAGGAATCAAACCCAGGTTTCCCTCATTGTAGGCAAATTCTTTACCAGGTGAGCCACCAGGGAAGCCAAGAATACTGGAGTGGGTTGCCTATCCCTTCTCCAGGGGATCTTCCTGACCCAGGAATCAAACCAGGTCTCCTGCATTGCAGGTGGATTCGTTACCAGCCAAGCTGCCATGCTCAACCCTCTCCTTAGTAGTCTCCACTCAGAACACCCATGGGCTCCAGCAGCACACCCCAGAAGACACAGACCAAGTCCTGATTAGAGGGCAGAGGAAGTATGGGCCGCAACAGGCCACAGTCTGTGGCCTCCTCATTCCCCTCAGCCTTAGCTGATGTCCCAGGCTTGTCTAAGGGAGAGGCCCTTCTACATGAGGGAAGGAGAAAGGATTTGAGGAGCTCTCAAAGCTCCAAGAAAAACAGCCAATGAAAATCAGCTGATAAATCTACACACCAGGCTGAAATACAGAGGTCCCAAAGTGGCCAGGCTAGACCCTGAACAGGAAAGTCAAAAGGCTATCCTCTACTGTGTGAGATGAGGCTTTATGAGCTCAGCTGCCAAGTGGCCAGTCTAAAATGGACTTAATTCTTCTCCTTCCAAGCCACTGATAGGCAAGTACACTGCCTTTTCATCTTCCAAAGTCCTTCTCTTTATTAGACATCTCCATTATTCTTTGTATATTATGCACATTAATTTAGATAAGTCCACAAAGTGCAATCTTAGAGAAAGCTGAGAAAGCCTGAGGTTCAGAGATTTCACACAACTGGATCAATATTACATGGTTTGCCCTTTCCACTGCTTCTCAAGGTCACTCCACTGGGAATGCTCCCATCTGCCTCTGAGTGTGAGACTGGTGGTAAAGATAGCGTTGCAGAGGTAGAAGAGGAAGAATCTACATGTTGACCTTCTTCCAAGGGAGACAAAAAGTAGTGCAACCTGGGTCTCCTGACCTCTGCCTGACCTTCAGCATTGGGGATGAGGCCAGCTCCCTTGAAGCAGAGTCCTTCCCTGGGTGGGCTGTGCCCAGGACATGGGTGATTCATCTAGAATTCTGTTCCTCCTTCAGGACCACGAATTTTCTTGGCCGGTGTGCTACATGGCTGCAAAAAGCTCAGCCCTGGACAGGCAGAGATTATGTTGGTTCAGAAACACTTAAAAATTAATCAGCACATGGAGATGCAGGCTGTTTTGCTCAGGGCAATGTGCCACCTATGTTGTACTGTGCCAAACTCCCTCCTTCCATTTCCCCCAGCTCCTCCCCCTCCCCAGGTCCTGGCTGTTACCCTTGTCATTCTGACAGTGAGAGTCTGTTCCCTTACTCCCTCAGGGGTGACTGTTTGCAAAGCTCAAACTGCCACCTGAGCAGCTTCCCCAGGTGTGTGTGTATGTGGTGTTTTTCCTTCTCCTCAAACTGAGAAGTAGTGAATCCATTGGTTTCCCTACATTCTGGAATGTGTCCTAGGAGGAGAGGTACTCAGTTTTGCATTTGCTTTCAGGAAACCTGCCCAAGTAGCTACTCCTTGAGGCAAGAACTATAGGTCAGGCTTTCTTGAGGATGACCAAAATAGAGATTATTCCCCCCAGAGAGGCTACCACCAACATTTTATCTCCTTTCAAATAGGGCTGCTCTTCCTTACAGCCCAGAGAAACATAATTCATTCAAATAGTCATTCAACAAGTGTTTATCGAGCATCTACTGTGAGCCAGAAACTGTCTCAAGTGCAGGAATACAGCAATAATAAGACAGAAAAGGACTGTGCTTTCATGGAGCTTGCAGTCTAGTGGGAGAAGGTGGATAAGAAATGAGTAAAATAAGAATTGGTGCCAGGATGAATGCTTGATAAGATAATAGCACAGAGATAGGATCGGCTGACTATGGCCCACTGCCAGTTTTGTAAATAAAATTTATAAAGTAAATAAAGAACACTGAGCAAGGAGCTACTTTATTCTTTTATTTTTATTCATATTTTAAAATATTTTTGGATAATATATTCAGTAAGTCTAAATTTAAAAAAAAATAAAAAAGGATATGCAGAGCCCAGCCCTGTATCCCAGCTATCCAGTTTCCCTCCATATAAGCAGCAAATTTTAATATTTTATGCATCCTTCCAAAGAAATTTATTCACATAAAAAGCAAACACATGTGTGGAATCTATAACCACCCCCCACCCCAAGGAAGTTATTTTAAATTGGGAGATCAGGAAAAACTTATAATTTAGGCTAAGACCCAAATGATATGAAGGTGCCAGCCAGGCAAAGGTCTCTGGGTAGCAGCTTCCAGGCTGTGTATGGGAACAGATAGTATCCAAGCCTCAAAGCTAGACTAGAGATGGCAGTTCCAGAGGAAAGGAGGCTCATGTGTTTTGGGGCATACTGGGCAATGATTTGAAGTAAATTAGAGAGAAGTTAGGAAGCAGGAAGATTCTTCTCTTAAAGGCTCAACAGGATCTACAGATCCCAAGCTCCTTAGTCTCCATACTGGAGTGAGAAGGAAGTAATTACTGATATCTAATTCTAGTGTTTTTTGCTATCTTCTTAGTCTTAAAGGGGGACCACTCTGTCTTTTAATAATAGACTCCATCAGTATGTATATGCTCTATATATTTGTATGAACATGGAGGAAAGTATGGAGCAAAACAAGAGTATGGAGGGGAGAGGAGGGTTAACAATTAGCATTTCTACAGATTCTTAGCCTAGGAGCTTGACAAAGGCTTTGTAAAGATGATGATTACCAACCTGAATCGAGCAGATGGGTCTTTGCCTGGTCGCAAAGACAGAGAGCAATAACTAACTCTCCACCCAGAGCTTTGCTTCATAAAATGTAGAGAATTTTCAATTTATGCAATAACTATGTGTGCATTACTTCATGGCAAATAGAAGGGGGAAAACATGGAAGCAGTGACATATTTTATTTTGGGGGGCTCCAAAATCACTGTGGACAGTGGCTACAGCTGTGAAATTAAAAGACACTTACTTCTTGGAAACAAAGCTATGACAAACCTAGACAGCATATTAAAAAACAGAGACATCAGTTTGCCAACAAAGAGGTCTGTATAGTCAAAGCTATGGTTTTTCCAGTAGTCATGTATGGATGTGAGAATTGGACCATAATGAAGACTGAATGCCAACGAATTGATGCTTTTGAACTGTGGTGCTGGAGAAGACTCTTGCAAGTCTTAGACTGCAAGGAGACCAAACCAGTCAATCCTAAAGGAAATCAACCCTGAATATTCATTGGAAATATTGAAGCTGAAGCTCCAATACATGAGCTACCTGCTGAGAAGAGCTGGCTCATTGGAAAAGACTCTGATGCTGGGAAAGATGGAAGGCAAAAGGAGAAGGGGACAACAGAGGATGAGACAGTTAGGCAGCATCACCGACTCAATGGACATGAATTTTAGCAAACTCCAGGAGACAGTGGAGGACAGAGGAGCGTAGCATGCTGTAGTCCAGTAAAGAGCTGGACATGACTTAGAGACTGAATAATATGGGCAGAAATTTTCAATCTCCAGTTTTTGAGGGTATTGGCTATGCGTTCTGTATCTTGGGGAACGTAAGTGAAGTAGAGTACCTAGACCCTACCCTGAAGGAATCCAGCTGGGGAAAGGCAACTTGAACTTAAGAAATAATGGCGGGTTAACCTAGATGGTGTAAACTATTTCAGAGAAGCTAGGAAATAATGTGACCAAGAGCTGTCAAAGAAGCTCTCAAGAGAAGGTGTATTCTAAGCTGAGTCTTAAAGGACAAGGAGGATCTGAATAAAAATAATGGCTTATTGAGTAAAAGGAGATAATGTGAATGAAGAGGACAGCAATTGGCACTGTAACCACTCAATAACTGGCAGCAGCAGTTGCTTCTTCTTCTTATTATTATTGTTACTTACAGTTGACAAAACACTTTTCCATAAACTATTTCATTTGATATTACACTAACCTTGTGATTGGACAGGGCCACTGTTACTGTTTCCATTTTACAGGTGAAGAAACTGAAGCTCAGGATGAGTATGCACATTGTCCAAGTCATAGACCAGAAACTGAAACTCAGGTGCTTTGAATCCACACAGCATAGGCTTCCCCTCTATGTGGAGAGAACAGCAGGCAATTCAAGCAGGCAGAACAGCAGGAACCAGAGAAAGACACAGGGAGCCTTAGTAAACCAAATTATGAATTACACGTCAGTTGCACCAGAAGCGAACTAAGCAGCTAAGCTCCTGCCTCTCTTTCTCTCACTCTCTTTTCAAAAGAGCCTACATGCTCTACCTTCTTCTTTAGATAGGCTCCATGTTCCCAGATCCACGTCCTAGCTCAGGAAAAGGAGAAATGTAGAGATGGACAACCTCAGAGTAGGAAAACTGAGCAAGAGAAAAATCATCCTTTCTCCAATCTCATTAGCACTACAGATCTGCACACACATGTATCGAACCTGCAGGTTGTCAATGTTAAGTTACTAAGCCTGAGGCCTGAAGTAAATCAGGCTATGTCTCAGAAAAAACAGGCTATGTTACTCATATTAAGTATTAAGTATCTGTGTGGATTAAAATGCAATCTACTATTTTGCAAGCTCTTTTCTTTTTCTCAGGATCCTGCTGAGTGGCTGGAAGGGCTATCTTCTACACCCTTCACTCAGACCCACCTGAGCATACTGGCCCTGTCCTGTAACCTCACAGAGGGGTCTGGCTGAGATAAACCACCTACCTTTTGTCTATCAGAGCCAGGCTTACGAGGCCCTGGGGCAAGGGGCTTCAGTGACTGCCTTTGGAATAAGGCTGCCTAACAGGGTTGCCCCTGGCAACCAAGCTGCTCCAGTGGCACGCATCTCTTAGACGAGACTTGGAGATGGAGGAAGTGACTGAACCATAAGATTCAGGCAGCAGCGTATCAGTCATGTCCTCTTTTTTTTTTTTCCTCCCAGCCCCCAACCCCACTCCTGTGATGAGTACAAGTGCTTTCCCCTTACCTGTCTTCCCCAGGTCAAAAGGACCAACCTAGATTCTCTGTGGGAACAAGGAAGTTGGGGAGAACCTGTCTGTTTTGCCCTGCAGCTGAGATTTAGGTACACAATACATCCTTGGCCAGTTTCCCCACACCACAGCCCTCAAATGACTAACACTTTTTTAACCTCTTAAGCATCAACATTGCTTTCTCCAGAAAGCCCTGATTTGCTTCCTGTGCCTCAGGCAGGGATAGGTGCCCTTGCCATGAAACCTTGAGCATCACTCCATCATATTACACACCATCCTGTGTGTTTTTATCTGTTTTTATTACCTCTTTGAGGTTAAGGACTTTGTCTTCTCTAGCACAGGGCCTGGCAAACAGCAGGCACAAAATAAATTCTTGTTGAATGGATAAGTGAATGAATGAGAACACAAAGTTCTGACAGGGAAAACAGGGCACTGGGAGGGAGCTGTTTAAGCACTGGCTGGAGGAAGCAGCCTGCACAGAGCACAAAGGGGCATGAATGATTCAGCTTCATCTAGAATGTAGAGTGTGAGGAGGGAGCAGGGAAGGCCCTCCAGGACAGTCTTGCAAGTTGAATGAATAGTTTGGGCCAGGAGCATGCAAGCTCACAGCAGCATTTTGGGAAGACGGATTTGGCCAGGTGTACAGTATGGACTGGAGCAGGGAGCCAGCTGGCAGGGAGACTAGTCAGGAGGCTGTTTTGACAGTCTAGACTTGACATGTAAGGGGTCTAGACAAGAGCAGTGACGAGGGGAAATGAAAGCAAGAAATAAACCACCCAACTCTGTTGGATGGCTTCTTCATGAAGCCTAGGAAACGTCAGTTCTGCCTAACCCCGGTTAATTACCATCCTGTGGTAGCCATCTGAGCTCACTGGCCACCAGAACACTCTGCTCTCTGCTGAAAACTTAGCTGCCATCCTCAGTGCAGCTTGAGTATTTCCCAAACCAGTATTCCTGAAACAGTGGACAATTGTATATTAGTAGTCATCTTGCAAAGAAAAATAAATGAGTTATCTTCTCAGATAACTTTAGGAAACTCCAGACTCAACAAAGGCAAAGCCATTTCTATACTCAGTTATCTCAGGGGGGCCATATTACACACACATACACTCCCAGTGTTTGTCAACCTTAAATGGCATTGGAGCCTTTTTCATGCCATACCTATTCACAGCTCCTAAAGGAACACTCACAAAATAGCTGGAAGACTCCAGAATCACACTGGTTTGCCATGCCTCCTAGAGGGCACATCAGGACTACATATATAGAGCACACTGCCTGCATACCCAGCACCCTTGCTTTTGTAACCTCACACGTGGCCCTAGCTCAGAAGCAGTATAGAAGCTGTTTACAAGCTCTGGCCCTAAAGTCAGCCTGCTTGGATTCAAATACTAGCTCTACCATTTAATAGTTACCTAGCCTCTCAGTTTTCTTATCTATACAATGAAGAAAATAATAAACTGATTTGAGTGGGGTTGTTTGGAGGATTGTATTAGTGAGATAAGCCCTGAAGAGCACTTAACACTGCCTAGTGATCACTCACCTAGAGCCAGACATCCTGGAATGTGAAGTCAAGTGGGCCTTACAAAGCATCACTACAAACAAAGCTAGTGGAGGTGATGGAACTCCAGTTGAGCTATTTCAAATCCTGAAAGATGATGCTGTGAAAGTGCTGCACTTAGTATGCCAGCAAATTTGGAAAACTCAGCAGTGGCCACAGGACTGGAAAAGTCAGTTTTCATTCCAATCTCAAAGAAAGGCAATGCCAAAGAATGCTCAAAAACCGCACAATTGCACTCATCTCACACACTAGTAAAGTAATGCTCAAAATTCTCCAAGCCAGGCTTCAGCATACATGAACCGTGAACTTCCAGATGTTCAAGCTGGTTTTAGAAAAGGCAGAGGAACCAGAGATCAAATTGCCAACATCCGCTGGATCATGGAAAAAGCAAGAGAGTTCCAGAAAAACATCTATTTCTGCTTCGTTGACTATGCCAAAGCCTTTGACTGTGTGGATCACAATAAACTGTGGAAAATTCTGAAAGAGGTGGGAATACCAGACCACCTGACCTGCCTCTTGAGAAATCTGTATGCAGGTCAGGAAGCAACAATTAGAACTGGACATGGAACAACAGACTGGTTCCAAATAGGAAAAGGAATACGTCAAGGATATATATTGTTACCCTTTTATTTAACTTTTATGCAGAGTACATCATGAGAAACACTGGGCTGGAAGAAGCACAAGCTGGAATCAAGATTGCCGGGAGAAATATCAATAACCTCAAATATGCAGATGACACCACCCTTATGGCAGAAAGTGAAGAGGAACTCAAAAGCCTCTTGATGAAAGTGAAAGAGGAGAGTGAAAAAGTTGGCTTAAAGCTCAACATTCAGAAAATGAAGATCATGTCATCTGGTCCCATCATTTCATGGGAAATAGATGGGGAAACAGTGGAAACAGTGTCAGACTTTATTTTGGGGGGCTCCAAAATCACTGCAGATGGTGATTGCAGCCGTGAAATTAAAAGACGCTTACTCCTTGGAAGGAAAGTTATGACCAACCTAGATAGCATATTCAAAAGCAGAGATATTACTTTGCCAACAAAGGTCCGTCTAGTCAAGGCTATGGTTTTTCCAGTGGTCATGTATGGATGTGAGAGTTGGACTGTGAAGAAAGCTGAGCGCCGAAGAATTGATGCTTTTGAACTGTGGTGTTGGAGAAGACTCTTGAGAGTCCCTTGGACTGCAAGGAGATTCAATCAGTCCATCCTAAAGGAGATCAGTCCTGGATGTTCATTGGAAGGACTGATGCTAAAGCTGAAACTCCAATACATTGGCCACCTCATACAAGGAGTTGACTCCTTGGAAAAGACCCTGATGCTGGGAGGGACTAGGGACAGGAGAAGAAGGGGACAACAGAGGATGAGATGGCTGGATGGCATCACTGACTCGATGGACATGAGTTTGAGTGAACTCCGGGAGTTGGTGATGGACAGGGAGGCCTGGCATGCTGTGATTCATAGGGTTGCAAAGAGTCAGACACAACTGAGTGACTGAACTGACCTGAGTACATAGTAATCCCTCAATAAATATGAGCTAATCTTTTTATCTTATGCAGCCAAGTATTCTATGATGAGAGCCCAAGCCCTCCAGTCATAACTCTGAACTGAGGCAACCCGGTGAGGTCTGGCATGAAAAGGCAAGGAATCACATTCTCTTTGGGGAATTAGGAGTGGGACACAGGGAAGAACGATTAATGCTAGGAGGGAAAGCTGAAAAGATCATACACAGAGGAGGCAGGAGGAGGCATAAGAGTCACAGCAAGCAATTTTGTCCAGTCTGCTCCTCTCTCTCCATGCCAAAATTCCCATGTTCTTTTAAAAAAAAAAATTTTAATTATCTATTTGGCTGCATTACATTTTTGATATTTATTTATTTATTAATTGAAGGATGATTGCTTTGCAGAATTTTGTTGGTTTCTGCCAAATCTGCCAAACATCATGATTATATCTTAGTTGCGGCATGTAGGATCTTGAATTTTTGCTGTGGTATGTGGGATCTTTAGCTGCAACAGGTGGGATCTTTTTTTTTTTTAGTTGTGGCATGAAGAATCTTTAGTTATGGCATGTGAGATCTACTTCCCCAACCAGGGATTGAACCCAGGCCCCCTACTTTGAAAACATGTCTTAGCCACTGGACCACCAGGGACATTCCCCAAAATTCCCATTTTCTGGTACCTCATTTGCTCTTTCTTCATCAGAGATATCAGGCTCTCCAGTATTTCAAGCTAGTGCCTTCCTGGCCGGAGTACTACTACTAAAATCTGTTTCTACCTACAGAACACTTCTAAAATGTGTAGAAGGCTTTTTTCACACCAACAATCAATTCTCTGGCTCTCTGGACACCAGTTGGGTATCATACAATTTAATTCAATTCCAACACTAACTACCTGAAGTTAGCATCAGGTCTCACAGGTTAAGGGCTCAGTCCCATGAGACTGATTCCCATTCCCATTTCAGATGCCAGTTGCCAGCCTTTGGCCTCCTCTACTTCCAACCAACCAGCCATAAATCAGGGGTTCCCATGACCCTCTTCACGTGCAATAATTTGCTAGAACAGCTCACAGAACTAAGGAAAGCACCTTACTTGTAGTTACTAATTTATTATAAAGGATTCACTTAGTCGTGTTCGACTCTTTGCAACCCCATGGACTGTAGCCTGCCAGGCTCTTCTGTCCATGGAATTCTCTTCCCAACCCAGGGATCGAACCCAGGTCTCCTGCATTGCAGGTGATTCTTTACCATCTGAGCCACCAGGGAAGCCCAAGAATACTGGAGTGGATAGCCTATCCTTCCTCCAGCGGATATTCCCAACCCAGAAATTGAACTGGGGTCTCCTGCATTACAGGCAGATTTTTTTTTTTATCAGCTGAGCTACCAGGGTAAGCCCTATTATAAAGAATATATACATAGATTGGTTCAAGATGGTAGAGTAGAAGGACGGGCGCCCCTTCTGCCAGAGCACCAAAACTGCAACTAGCTGTTGACCAACCATCAACATTGTTCTTCCTGTCTTTGATAGGAAGACACTGGATGAGGGCCAGAAGGGTCCCAACTGCAGAAGCTTCTGTCCCCATGGACTTGGGATGCACCATGCTCCTGGCACGTGAATGCATTCACAAAACTGAAAGCTCTTGGAACTTTGTCATTTAGGGGCCTTTATGGAGGTTTTACCAGATAAGCAAGACAGATTATTTACTCAGTCTCCAGCCCCTCTCCTCTCCTCAGAGGGTAGGAGGATCAGAATGAAAGTTCCAGGCTTTTAATCAAGATTAGTCTCTCTGGTAACCAGCCCCTATCCTGACTATCTAGGATCCCAAGAGTCACCTCATTAGAACAAAAGAGGCTCCTAACACCCTGGAAATTCCAAGGGATTTAGGAGCTCTGTGTCAGAAACAAAAGATGCTACTATCACCCCCTTCACTCAGGAAATTACGAGGGTTTAGGGAGCTCTTTGTCAGAAACTGGAGACAATGATCAAATATGTGTTTCTTATTATGCCACAGGTATCAACTCCTTAAGTGTTTATAGATGCTTCTGGTATGAGTAAGAAGCTCATGTCAAATTCTCCACGATTACAGGGAACACCACTTTACCGCAGTGTTCTTGCCAGGAGAATCCCAGGGATGGCGGAGCCTGGTGGGCTGCCGTCTATGGGGTCACACAGAGTCAGACATGACTGAAGCGACTTAGCAGCAGCAGCAGCAGCAGCAGCTATATGTCCTTGCCCTCACCACACACACACACCTTTCTAGATACTCACCTTGATCCAATAGCTTTCACACATTCCAAGGAGAGGCCTTTGGATTTGGAAAACAGGATGATAGAATGGGAAAATAATTCCTTTCTACCAATACAGCATTTTACAAAGTGCTATTTACATATTATCTGATTTTGATAATAGCCCTCAGAGGAAGGTATTATTATCCCTATTTTACAGATGAAAAACTGAAGTTTGAAGAAGTCAAGCAATAGCTCAAGGTCATACAGCTACTGAGGGCAGAATCAGAACCAGAACCTGACAATTTTGACCTCTAAGCCAGGGACCTATTCACTATTCTCTCCAATCTGGCCTCCATCTCAACCTAGGACTCAAGAGTCAGGCCCGTCCACTTGATGGTCAGGCCCATCAAGAATCACAGTCTTGATCTGACTGAGAACTTGTCTCTGAGCAGGTCGTGCTCAGTTCTGTGGTAGCTGGTGGGCAGGCAGAACCCCAGATACCAAGCTGTGCCTCTGAAAGTGACTTTTGAGAGGAAGTGAGCTGGCAAGGGCATTCAGGGATGCCAGGAGCAAAGTCTTGGATCAGAGCTGCTCTTCCCACTCTTGTCACACACTCTCCTCTGGGGAGATCCACAGCAGCTGTGATATGGTTAGGTTCAGTATTCTGCCCTGATGTGGTCTGACAGCAGCTAAAAGGCTACAGTGGGAAGATAGTAAGACTGAAAATCCCTCAGTGGAAACGTGGTTTCTTGTTACTCTTCTTCACGGTCCCATGATTATACCAGGGACTCAGAAAGGCTCAGGCACCACGACTGTCTTATAAGTTTTGAGTTTCATTCATTAACCATGGTAAGAGGCATCTCATCCTTTTCTCACCTGTAGAGACAGCCTGAACTTAAGCATGCTGAGGGAGATGATAGGTATCTGCTTCCTTTGTTTTTCCTCTTTAGACTTGTCCCTCCTCTCCTCCTGCAGTGGGAATCAATTTCTTTTCACTTACGAAACAGCTTCTGAATCCTGAAGTTGCTTCATGTCCCCTTTCCTCCTCTCTCCTCATTACAGAATCAGAGGGTATCCCAAAATCCCCCTTGTTTTTTTATCCTCTGAATTCCAGGACCGACAATTTATTCATAACAAGGGTGAAAATATTCTTTCTCATTCACCTTATCCTGTGGGAATGAGAAGGCAGGCGGTTTCAGCCCTCATTCTACTCTCTCCAAACTATTAACCTTCCCAGCTCTACCTCAGCTGTCAAAACTTCAGACAGCACACAAACTAAGGCACACAAAGTTCCCCCTGGGGACATGAAAGAAAGCTCCAGGTTTTTTTCAGTTTCTCCCAACATACACACACACACACACACACACTCGCGCTCTCTCATCTCCTCCCAGCCTTCCCCTTCTTTCCTATCTCTCCCTGCTCCCCTTCCCTTTTCCTCCCTCACCCTCCTTCCCTCTATCCAAGGAGATGTTAATGGAAATGTCCATTAGATGCAGCAGCTGCCAGAGTGCTAGGCCGACTGGGCAGAGGGCCTGAACCCATTTATCCAAACTACATCCCCTAACACATATCTCAGGTTTTTATCTTTTCATTTCCACATTGTGCCTCAGCCAGGTCACTGAGTGCCAGCTCCCTGGTCTGAGAGCCCAAATACCTCCCTAGAGCACACATTGATGCCCGTCCACCAGACACAGAAACAGTTCATGGAGATGGGGGAGGAGGATAGCAGGAAGGATGAATCAGCATACACCTCCCAGGTCCAACTTTGTCCACGAAAATGCTGCTTAAAAGGCCTTGACTGTGGAATCTTTCTCTGACATTTATCTATTATTGTGACAATTTATTACAATGTCACAAAATCTTAAAAGCCACTCTCAAGAAACCATAGCCTGTTTCTGAAGACTCTGGGCCTGAGACCAGTGACATCCACAGTGTCACTGCTGTCTGGTACCTACTCTGACCTCTACCATGAGTTATTAGAAAGTCATATACTTTACCAGCTGTTCAGGATAAAGACAACAAAAGAATAACTTTAATTATAGTGTGGTAAAATCCTAGAGTACAGCTGAGTACAATCTGGCAAATTATGGAAACATGGCTTGATCAAAGAATGGAACTCTGGCTTAGCATAGGACTCTGCCTTCAGTTCTTAGTTTGGTTCTTCCTGTTTCTCCCAGCTTTATCTTTGACCTGTGATTCACACAGAAGCCATTCCACAAGTATTAACTCAGTGCTCCTATGTGCCAGGCTGCTCTTCCTTGTATAGCCCTTGAGTTCATGGCAAGATTGACTCCTCCTCGTGGTTCTCCCAACACCCCTATCCAGCTAGTTCCCGAACACTATGACCAGAGGCTCCTCAAACCAGATGGACTGATTTGATCCTTTCTTGAGCTGAGTTTGCCTTTCTTCACACTTGAGTCAGGAAAACAATATTCACAAGTGACTACTTTATCCATGATTTGTGTTTCATAAGCAATTCCATTTGAATAAGTTAGACATACTGCATAGTCAAAGAGGGAAAATAGGCAATGTATGTTGTAAAGGACACATATTCCTCCCCAAGCATCCCTTCCTTAAGGAAGTCTCTCCCATTTCCTAGTTTTTCCAAGACTGGAGGGGCAAGGACCTCCTCCAGATTTCAGCAGTAAGAACATGATGCAGGCCTAGCCTATCAGATTATTTCACACCTCTGGGCACAGCAAGTGGCTCAAGGAAGGTCATATGATTGAAAACCACATCAATCACAGTCTTCTCTTGGCTTCTGTAGGAGTAATGGGAAAGGTGCATGCTTTCTCCCTCTGGAATGTGGTAGCACTGGTTTGGAGCTGCTGGTGGCCACCTGGCTGCCACGTGTGGAGATCCTAAGAATGAAGCAATATAGCAGCAAACAAAGCCAAGTGATGCAAATAATCTACACCTTCATGTATCATTTGAATTCATGGATTTAGTCTTTCTGAAGCAAATCTACTCTTCATTGGAGATGTTCGGGAAGAGAACAGATAGCTGCCCTTCAGCTGTCTGATATGAGGCCCTCATGCCACCTCTATTTTATTCCCTCCCACAAAATACACTGGGAGAAGTTAGGGAAATGAATAGGAGCTATCCAAAATTCCCCCTTTCATCTCTTGATCTAAACACAAGATCTCTTGAGAAGAAGCAGGAGCCACTCTCATTCTCCTGTTGGGTAACTAAGCTTGTTAAAAAGGTTACGGATATTTGAGGCATGTCCGTAAATCTTTGAGAGCATCTGGATAAGTATTTACTGTCACCACTCAGACATATTCTTCCTAGGGCCACTATCAAAACAGAAGGGACAAGGTGTGTCAGTGGCATATCAGGAGAGAGTTCTCCGCCCCTTCACCTACTCCATCCCTTCCTATCCTCACCAATAGAACTAGGAAAGTTAAGCTCTAAGAGGTAATCAGAAGCAGTTAGAAACTGTCCTGTGGAGGGTTCCTTGGAATAATGTAAGAATTCACCCTTATTCTCTCAAGATAGAGCCAGTCCCAAATCTCAGAGGCTCTGATGATGAAGTCTGGACTCAGAGAGAAAAGCAGCAGGTAGAAAAGGAAGAGGGAGGGAAAACACAGGGAATTATTACAAAAAGAGTAAAACAGAATTTCCCAAGAACAAAAATAGCATCATGAAAAAGCCAATAGGTTGAGCAAAACATGGTAGAGAGGGGACAGTTTCACCCCATCAAAGCATAGAGTTCCCTGGGCAGGTGCTGGTGTTCTCCTTTCAGAAAACTCTGGACCCTGCCCAGGGCAGTGTAGAGCCTGGCTGACTCTCAATCAATGCACAAACCTGCCCAATTGACTCTGCCGTCTAGTCATGGCTCAAGGGTTCTTGAAGTCAGGATGCTTCCATAATTGGTTAAGCCCATGTGGAACCTCAGTCTGTGGTGCTGTGCTAACAAGGCTGTTTAAACCCTTCCTGGCAAGGAAAGCACAGCTGTCCACCAGATGTCTGTTGAAGAAGCCATCTATTGCTAGAAGAACACATCCTCATCTTCTCTCTCAGTGGGCCGTTATTCCTCTATATTTTCTGGACACAAAAATAAGGGCTGTTGTTCCCAATGCTCATTATCATAGGGCATTAATCATTGTCATTATACTCACAAAGCATTATAGTGTCATTTAGGTTGCTCTATACTCTACCACTTGGGAAAAGTGCTGCTTTAAGTTAGGTTCCCCAGAAGCATAATGTGAAACAGAATACAGGTCATGTGATTCGTTGAGGTCTGCCTTCAGGAGAAAGAGAATGAAGGAAGCAGGAAATAGTAATAAGGATGGATGTGGTCACAGTTTTGTATTTGGCCTCAACCTGATGCCACAGGACAATTCTGGAGCATGAATGGCACCAAAGAATTGCTCCTTCTTTGGGGTAAAGAAATAATCCTTCCTCAAGGCCTTTGTACCTCCTTGACTGAAAGCTGCAGCAGGTAAAGACAGGGTCTCCCATTCACCAGGAGCAATTTTTCTGGAGAAGGGGGCAACTATGAGACACTGGACTCAATACAAGCAGCTAGGCTTGAAGCAGATACACTGATGTGGTAAGTGAATTTGGGCAGGGTACCAATAGCATTCATTAGAGCTGCTGTATTAGTCAGCTCTGGCTGCCTTATGAAAATACCACAGAGTAAGTGGCTTAAATTTACTTCTCATAGTTCTAGAAGCTGGAAGTCTGAGGCCAGAGCACCAGTGTGGTTGAGTTCTTGCATGGTCTTTCTTCCTGACCTATCGATGGCTGCCTTCTTGCCATCTTACTCACACGCGGTGGGGGATTGGGAGAGTAGGGCAGGGTAAGCAGCAAGTCCTCTGAGTCTGTCTCCTCTTATAAGGGCACTAATTCTATCAGGAGAGTCAACCCTCATAAACCTAATTACCTCCCAAAGACCCTCCTCCAAATACCATCACATTGGGGGTTAAGGTTTTAACATATGCATTTTAGGAGGACAAAATTCAATCCATAACAGCTATCATTTTGTAAACAGGGAAATGAGACAACTGTTAGCTAGATTTGTTCAATGAGAGCCATTTCCTTTGCACCTAAATTCTTCCAGAACCCCATCTGTCATCTGCTGTGGATGAGACCAGTTAGACCCCCAACTGGCTGACCTGGGCCTAGGATCTCCCAACAGTTTCTCTTTTCTCCATCTCAGCAGGCACTGCTTTTTGCCCTGGGAAAGTCAGGCTGTGATTATTTGCAAGACTCAGCCCTTGGTAAGTATTCTGTAGGTGACAGCAGAGGCATCTGTGTGCAATCCTATCCAGCTCAAGCTTTGAAGCTCCAAAGCAGAGCCATTAACATTCTCTTCAGTCTCAGACAGTTCTCTTCAGCCCTTGTTAGTCTCATTTTCTTCCCTCTCAACTTTTTCATCAAGAGCAGCAGCTTCCTTTCCCCTAGAACTATTTCTTCTCTTCAAAGAGCTCTGGGCTCCAGGGAGGCCTGTGGCCAAGAGACTTGCCAGACACTGATGGATTCTCAATGAAGATCACACTGTGCCACCTGCTCTGTAGCTAAGAACCCAAGCACCTTCAACTCTCCTCAGTTCAGGACTGAGCAAAGGACCAATCAGGAAGGTGCCTTCCCTCTGGCTTCCAGGGCAGTCTTCAATGGTTAGGCCATGGGTTATGGAGGTTATCCTGAGTCCCCCAACCCACCCCTACTTCTGGATTTGTTATTTATATAGAGGAAGTCAGGGAGGAGAGTCACACAGGCCTTGCCCTGAGAAAGTAGAAATCTATCTACTGTCTCCCCATCCTCCATTCTGAAGCCTTTTTCTCTTCATAGGGGAGGAGGCCAAAGGACTCACCCTTTACAGAGGGGGTCCTATAGGCCTGAGAGGGGCAGAAGAGAGTTCTCAATGAGAATGCCATAAATGCCTCCGTAATTTATTAAGAGCTATCAAATATTCATCTGTATGGAAGATTCTTAGAAAATAGGAAGAAGGAATCTTAGGGAAGCTTAAATTCTGCCACTGGCCCCAAAGTACATTTCTTAGGTAACCTACAGATTATAGTAAGAGGGACTCCAATGCCTGCAATTCAGACAGAGAAGAATGAGTTTCTGCTGGCAGATGATAATTCAGCTTCATTGTCTTTCCTCTTAAAATTGCCTCTTAAACCTGCCCTTTCCTACCAAGAGCCACTGGTTGTATTCCTGTGTCCTCACCAAGGTTTTTGAGGGGTAAGGGGAATTGTGTCATATTCTCCCACTACCGTTCTCCCACTTGATTCTGCTATCTCTGTAGCTTTCCTTCTCTTATGCCCTACAGCTATCTTAGGCATACAAGCTCTCACTCCTTACAATTGCTTCCAGAGAGGCATATGAAAACAACTTTCCCAGGATATTTTACCAAACTCCTCTGCAAACAGAAGAGCAGCTATGACAATAGAGTACCATCATTTGTATTCATTTCTCTGTCCCTTCTGGCTGCAGAGCTGGGCCTAGCATCACCCAGCGCAACAGCCCAGGTGGGCCCAGAGGCACACAGAGAAGTACTGCTACTCCATCTGCTGGTTTAACAGCAGCCCTGGGTTGCAGTCTTTAGACTCCTTGCAAGGCAGGTTCTGGCTCTGAACCAGGAGAGCAAGATATCTTTTTGTAATGATAGAGAAAAGATAATCAGCCATTTTGTCAAAAGATAAGACACAGATACAAATACAGCTGGAAAACACAAAGCCAAGAATTATTGATCTAACAGGAGCTGTCTCTGCTCTGGGCAACCATTGTTTGGGGGCTATTATAATAGGGACCTGCGTATAATTATGGAGAAGGCAATGGCACCCCACTCCAGTACTCTTGCCTGCAAAATCCCATGGACGGAGGAGCCTGGTGGGCTGCAGTCCATGAGGTCGCTAGGAGTCGGATACGACTGAGCGACTTCACTTTCACTTTTCACTTTCATGCACTGGAGAAGGAAACGGCAACCCACTCCAGTATTCTTGCCTGGAGAATCCCAGGGACAGAGGAGCCTGCCTAGTGGGCTGCCGTCTATGGGGTCGCACAGAGTCGGACACGACTGAAGCGACTTAGCAGCAGTGTATAACTAGAAGACAGCTCCAAATCAAGGTGGAGGTGGGAGGGGTTAGGATGGAGTCTAGAAAAACACTGATGAAACTGTGCTTTTTCTTTTCTTCTTTCCATCAAGCCCTTTCCTTCATCTCTACTTGCCTTCTTTGTGAATAATACCTCTCCTTTGCAGATTATTTCCCTATGGCCTGTGGTCCATCCAGAGCCGTTTTTATGCTCACAATTTCATATTTATCTACCCTCAGCAAGGCAAGGAAAGGATGAAGGTAATAGATGAGGGTAGTAAGTTTCCTCAACAGAAGAAAGAAGGAGAAAATGATACTATATACCTTTACACAGAAATCTATTACTTAGTTCCTGAAATCTCTGTTCAACTACAGTAGGTACACAGTGCAATTTGGAAGTTTCAACACAGGCTCCACTATGTAGTATCCATCTCATATAAAAGTTAGATGTTAGCAAAGATGCAAATTTTCATAGAAAACCACTGAAAAACGGTGATGTAATTCTAAAATCTTCACCCATATTAAGAAGTTGTTGGGTATTAAAGGAAAATTTTTGAAAGACTATTTATTTGGTGAGAAGTGTTGGTATGCTGTGGGTATCCCCCTCCAGAGAAAGAAGGGTACCTGCATTTCACCACTAGCCTACTGAGAAGAGCTTCAAGGGAACCCTCAGGGGGCTTGATACATATCCTATGCAGTTAGAGGGGCAGAATGGACTGATTTTTTATTCCAGCCCAAGAAATATAAGGGCCATTGTATGGGCTGCTGCTGCTGCTAAGTCGCTTCAGTCGTGTCCGATTCTGTGCAACCCCATAGACGGCAGCCCACCAGGCTCCCCCGTCCCTGGGATTCTCCAGGCAAGAACACTGGAGTGGGTTGCCATTTCCTTCTCCAATGCATGAAAGTGAAAAGTCAAAGTGAAGTCACTCAGTTGTGTCTGACTCTTAGTGACCATATGGACTGCAGCCCACCAGGCTCCTCCATCCATGGGAGTTTCCATGCAAGAGTACTGGAGTGGGGTGCCATTGCCCTCTCCAGGCTAGCACCTGCTTAACAATGCTGGGATTGCCCACAGTCTCAGAGCTTATATGAGCAAAACACTGGTTTCTCACCAACAGGCCATTGAATTGCTATGGAATAAGAAAGCAACTGACAGAATAGAGTGTACTCGCCGAGTCAAATGTGCATATGTACATGTGGTGGGGTGGGGGGAGTACAGATCTCTGAAGAACTCACAAAAGTGCCCCAGGAGAAAGCTAAATTTAAATATTCACCATTCCTGGAGAACACAAAACTGGCTTCAACAATGTGAGGCAAGTACATTATTTCCTGCTCCCTCATACTTTCTTGCTCTAATCCTGGAGGTGTCAGAAACTTTAGGAAAGAAAGAAGGACCACACCCATCTTCTTACTTGTAACAAGCCCCAGATGAAGGAGGATAAATAGCTTAATACTGAAAAATTTTGGAAACAGGGACAATATCTGGGCTGAATATGTTAAGTACCTAACTGAGATCAGGTTTTATTATATAAAGCAACTATAGTGCTTCCTAATAACTACAGAAGAAACGTTTGTCCAGGAGTGGAGTGAGGACTACCACTATGGAGCAAGTTTAAAGGAACAGTGGGAGCCAAAAACAAAAGTTTTTTTTTAATGATTACATACCACGAGCCCTGCTTATCACTGTTCTAGTTACAACTGTAAAAGTTGTTTCTCAACCTTTATTTTAAAAAGTAATAAAAACACCGCCAAAGGGGTTATAGCAAGAGGAGCTATTGTCAGAGTTAGTGGTTCTCCTTGGCTTAATAGCACTGTAATGTCCTTGTGGAAAATGAGGCCTATGGATTTAAGCTCTGCCACTTCTCCCCTTTTTTCTTTTTAATTAATTTATTTTTTTATTGAAGGATAATTACTTTATAGAATTTTGTTGTTTTCTGTCAAAACTCAACATGAATCAGCCATAGGTATACATATATCCCCTCCTTTTTGAACCTCCCTCCCATCTCACTTCCCATCCCACCCCTGTAGGTTGATACAGAGCCCCTGTGTGAGTTTCCTGAGCCATACAGCAAATTCCTGTTGGCTATCTATTTTAGAGTCCCTTGGACAGCAAGGAGATCCAACCAGTCCATTCTAAAGGAGATCAGCCCTGGGATTTCTTTGGAGGGAATGATGCTGAAGCTGAAACTCCAGTACTTTGGCCACCTCATGCGAAGAGCTGACTCACTGGAAAAGACCCTGATACTTGGAGGGACTGGGGGCAGGATGAGAAGGGGACGACAGAGGATGAGATGGCTGGATGGCATCACTAACTCGATGGACGTGAGTCTGAGTGAACTTCAGGAGTTGGTGATGGACAGGGAGGCCTGGCGTGCTGCGATTCATGGGGTCGCAAAGAGTCCGACACGACTGAGCAACTGAACTGGAACTGGAACTGGATCTATTTTACATATGATAATGTAAGCTTCCATGTTACTCTTTCCATACATGTCACCCTCTCCTCCCCTCTCTCTGTGTCCATAAGTCTATTCTCTATGTCTGTTTCTCCACTGCTGTCCTGTAAATAAATTCTTCAGTACCATTTTTCTAGATTCCATATATATGCATTAGAATATATTTATCTTTTGCTTTCTGACTTACTTCACTCTGTATAATAGGTTCTAGGTTCATCCACTTCATTAGAACTGACTCAAATGCATTCCTTTTTATGGCTGAGTAATTTTCCATTGTGTATATGTACCACAACTTCTTTATCCATTCAAACATCCATTTAGGTCTTTTTCCCACTTTTCCCCTTTTTTTCTGAATTCCCAAAAGCATCCTCTCTTCCCTCCTCCTGATACCCTGCAGTACATACCACTTGTAAGCAAAGTTACTTTAACAACATCCAAAAGCCTCCTGTACTGTCACATTCCTGCCCCATATCCTGTCCCTTGCACCCTGAGCATCCCCAGGGGTAACAAGGGGAGTCACAAGCCACCTCAACAGTTTCAGAGTCTCTTTTATGTAAACACTTACTTCCATATTCTCAATTTGACCTCCTCATTCTTCCCCTATATTCCAGGGGAGGGGCGGGGGATGAGACACATACACATACACCCACATGCAAAGCTTTATACAAAGAAAATCACATATGTGAATTCTCTGCCCTCCAGGAAAGTATAACTGAAGAGAGCTAACATTAAGTAGGTAAGCATAAATAGCAGAAAAGCAGCATTAAGCCAATACATGATGAAGAGCAGGGGAAATGCATGAATGAGGTAAGAAGCAGAGATGGCCAGTTGATGAACATTTACTTGAATAAGCTACTAGGTGTCAGGTACTGGGCTAGGTTCTGGCAACAAAATTGTGAACAGAATAGACACAGTCTCTGTGCACACAGAGCTTTCAAAGTACTGCGGAAGATAAGCACCAAGCAAATTTTTTCCAAAAAGTAGTTTAATGAATACAGGTGCACAAAGTGCTATGGAAGATAATATGTAGGACTGGTTTGGGAACTAGGAATCTGATCTAGTCTGGGGGTTAAAAAAGTTTGCCTACATAAGTGACATTAAAATATGGGGGAACCTGAAAGCTAAGTAGGATTAGACAAAGGGCTGGTGGGCAGAATAGAGACCTAGAGAGCAGAGAGAACATATGGGAAAGCAGAAGCAACACACTGAAGGAACTGAGAGAAGGCCTGAGTGGCTAGAATGAATCTATCAAGTGGGAAAGAGGCCAAGGTGAGGAGGCTGAAGGGATTAGCAGAAAGCTAGGGGATTCTAAGTGTTGATTAAAAGCAATGCAAGTAAAAATTATAGGATCAAAGATTTGAAGTATTGGAAAGCTTTTAGTGTTATCCAGTCAGACTACCAGGATGATGCTGGAATCCTCTCTGCCTGTTCCCTGTCACTAGGTCAACATGAATGAAGGCCAGAAAGGACTTAGCAAAGGGGCTAGGCGGGGAAGTCCACAGGAAGCTGGTATAAGCAGCAAATAAAGTATTCATAGAGCCCCACAGGCTGAAGCAGGAAACTCTCCACTTCCCCAGAGTATGAGCTAGAGTTGCCTATCCAGCCAACCTGCCTATTCGTGTGAAGACACTCTCCCAGGATCAGCCAAGGAGAAGTAAATGGCGACCATTTGTGTCTATTAACCCTAGCTTAGTGAGAGGAAAATTACTTTGAGCAGGTGTCAAGGTATGTTGATATGTTCAACATAGCAGGTTGATATGTTCAAGAGGGACTGGCTAGTTTGCATTCATGACAGAGAAACCTATTGTGAATGGCAGCCTGTGAAGAAGCAAAAGGACAGCAAAGCTAGAGTGCCCACCACCCCGAGGAGCTCTGGCCTACTTACTCTGATAGTGGAATGTGTTCACCGTTGTTAGGGCAGATGCTTCGTTGGGTGTTAGAGGCAAGCGAGGAGGCCACTCCTTGATGGTACAAACCAATGAAACTCATTATTCTCATGGCAGTAATAAAACTGGCCCCCTTTTCCCTTTATTTTCCTGCTTCTTACACTATGGCAGGGCTGGGTGTGCTGAGGAAGGATCTCATGGCCAGGCCATGATATTCACTAATCAGCACTTAGTGAGCACCCCCATACTATGAAGAGGTCTGTGGTGGCTCAGAATACAAGAAAATGGAAGTCTCTGTACTTGAGAGGCTCACAAATCTAGATGAGAAGCAAGCACCATATGATAAACCATAACCTCAGGTACCAAATGGATGTACGGAGGAGAACTAGGTTTAAGGTGGACTAGATCACTGTGGAATGGGCTAACAACCACCAAGCTGTTTGAAGCAGCAAGCACTTGATCTGGGTGGCACATCAGTCAGGTGTAGTGAGGAGGTGGGAAAGCATGGGGGGGTCAAGAAGTGCCCATGGCGTCAGAGGAACAGGCTTAGACCAGGGCCCTCTGACAAAGGAGTAACGGGAAGTCAGCTTTCAAAGGTGAAGAAAATCATGAAAAGCCCTAATGGTAGACTAAGGAGCTTGGAGCTTTGATTTTATTCTAGAGACAATGAGAAGCCACTGAGTTTCTGGGCAGGAGTTTTAGAACAACTATTCTGACTGGAATGTTCAAAATAATTGGAATGGAGAAGTGAAAAAAAAGGCAAGGATGTCAGTTAGGAGATCAGCATATGGCAGGATTTAAAATTTTTCTTCTCTTTTTTTGCTGAAAGAACTGGATAACAGATGTCTCCCTTAACCTCCCATGGACATTTAAGGAAAAGGAAATAAAAGTTTTGGTTGTAGTGACAGGGGATTGGGATTTAAAAGACCATTAAGATTGCTATAAACGAGCAAGATAAACCAGCCTCAGAGGAGCATAATGCAGGCAAGTGCTCCAGGCAGACTAGAAAGAGATTCCCCTGGGTTGTAGATGAAGATAAGTTTGTAGGACCTACAACCTGGGGACCCAGGCCTTGCTCCTTGGCAGCACCACAGGAAGGAACACAACCCAGAGAAGATTGGCCCCACGTTACAACCAGGAGATAGGACTCTAGGCTGCAGGATTCACAGCCTCACAAAAGGTTTCTGTAAGTCAAGGATGAAGATCAGACACTCAGGCACTGGACATGAAGGGTTGGTGCAAATAATGGGACACCAGGTGTCTCAGCAATAACCAGCAACTCGAAGCCCCTTCCAATCTCATGGCAAAATATAGGATCCTGGAACCACAATTCAGGTCTGAAGATGAAACATAAGTGAGGTTAAATTTCCCACCAGTCAGACAGGGTAGGAGCATATAATTGGAGCTTACCTTATTTAAGCTTATAAATAAATGTGATACTTTCTCCACATCTGAATTTATAAGCTGAGAGTCATACCTGCTATAATTGTTGCAGTTCAAGTGTGAGAAAATGTCACTTACATTAGAATGACTGAAGTGAGAAGACAAAGACATAGAAGCCCCAGAGATATCGTACAGGAAGAAAGAAAAGGACTTCCTCTGCCAAGAATCTACAGAAAATCCCGGGACACAGTAAGAACGCAGGAAATATCTGCTTGCCTCTGTCACTCTCAAGCATCCTTAATAGGGGACTCAAGTAAACGCTTTATGTTTAGTCTTAGCATTCATAAATTATGATGAGATGTAACTTTAAAAAGCTGTCTTCTTGGGCTCTCTGGTGGCTCAGTGGTTAAGAATAATATGCCTGGTTTGATCCTCAGTCCAGGAAGGTCTCACAGGCCCCAGAGCAACTAAGCCCAGGCACCACAACTACTGAGCCCACGCGCTGCAGCTACTGAAGCGTGCGCACCTATAGCCCATGCTCCACAACGGAGGGCAGCCCCTGCTCAGGACAATTAGAGAAAGCCTGCGTACAGCAACAAAGACCCACCACAGTCCAAAAGTAAATTAATTAAATAAATAAATCGTTAAAAAAAAGAGCAAAAGGATGAGATTCCATCACTGAGTTTCCACTTGGTGTCAGATATGGCATATTAATGAAGCATTAGTTGCTCAGTCGTGTCCGACTGTTTGCAACCCCATGGACAGTAGCCTGCCAGCCTCCTCTGTATATGGAATTCTCCAGGCAGGAACACTGGAGTAGGTAGCCATTCCCTTTCCCAAGGTATCTTCTCGACCCAGGGATCAAACCCAGGTCTCCTGCATTGTGGGCCAATTCTTTGCCATCTGAGCCATTGAGGAAGCCCATGAGGTACAAGCAATATCCATATTAATAAAATTCTGTTTGTGTCCTTAAGATGCTCACAATCTAGTGGGAGAGATGGACATGCTGACAAATAATTAAGCTCCCATGTATGTGTCATAACAAAACTGTGAATAAATGTTCTAGAAACACAGAAGATCAAGTGAGAAGTTGTCTCAGGAAGCTTGAAAAGGATTTACAGAGAAGATGAGATTTAAGAGGGTTTTACAGGATAAGTAAGAGCTCAACATCTGGATAAGAAATAGAAGAGCTCAAATAGTGGGAAAGGTATATACAAGGCATTGAAGCATAAAGTAGTAGTAAGCCTGCAGTGGAGGAGTGGGAGACTACATTCAGCGAAAAAGATGTTCTGCCTGGAATTGTCCCCTAAAATCTTTAACTGAGGCTACCCATATAATCAACACATTCACCTCAAAAGAGCTTCTAAGATACACCAAAGAGAATTGTCACCAGTATGTGGCTCTGTGCTGGAGACTACACAAAAGGATACAGACACTTAACTACCCACTGAGAACCTAACTACCCACTGAGTACCTAACAGCCTCAGGCAAAACTTCATTTTTCTCTCTGAAGACTCCCAACTGAAAATACTAGCATATTTTCCTTCCTCAATATTATCCAACCTGGACTACATCAAATAAATAAAATAAAATAAATTTTATCCCCCAATAAAATAGCTTTAATTAAAAAAAGATATAACCTCATCATCTTCATCCACCAAACAGGCAACTTTCAGATGAAATACATTAGTTTAAAACCCATATTCCAGGAGTCTAGATAAAGCCTGGTGACTCAGAGACTGTTCAGCTCATCATAGTGCTCAGTTTTCTGTCCCAGGGGTCACCTCCCTCTAAGCCCTACTTATTCCCCCTTTTTAGCCCTAAATAAACGGGCAGTGTGGAAGAGGGCTGCCACTGCTGAATCGCTACAGTCGTGTCCGACTCTGTGCAACCCCATAGACGGCAGCCCACCAGGCTCCCCCATCCCTGGGATTCTCCAGGCAAGAACACTGGAGTGGGTTGCCATTTCCTTCTCCAATGCATGAAAGTGAAAAGTGAAAGTGAAGTCTCTCAGTCGTGTCCGACTCTTCGAGACCCCATGGACTGCAGCCTACCAGGCTCCTCCGTCCATGGGAGTTTCCGGGCAAGAGTACTGGAGTGGGGTGCCATTGCCTTCTGGGGGAAGAGGGCTATGCTTGCCTATTATCCACTGTAACATTAAAACAGGAGGGAAGACAGCAGGGAACAAATTTTACCGAATGACATAGACATTGAGGATATGAAAAAGACTGGTTATAACTGATTAGGTCTAAGATGGTGAAAAATTTGACTTCTAGTAGACCTTGAGCCTCATTATATGTTCACTGTAATACATTAGCTACATGACATACCCACAAGTGCCATGGCAATTCCAAGACCAACCATGAAAGGCCAAAAAATGTACAGGGGTCCAATTCCTGGAAATCTCTGCCCCTTCTCCAAAATAGCTGGAATAATCCTTCCACTCATTAGCCTATGAAATGATCAGATTCATAAAAAGTACCCAATCCGTATTTCAGCACCTCTCATCTTCTCTCTGTCTGTGGACTGAGTTTCTCCCAGGGCTGCTCTTGCTTTTTGAGGCAGATCACAGACTGTCTATGAAATGTGTATGTCTCTAAATAAATCCACTTCTTTTCACTTTGTCTCTAGCTAAATGGCTTCTATGCTGAGACATAAAGAACCTGAGCTTCATTAAGCTCTGAAACCAGGTGTGTGATCTTAATGAAAAGACAGTGGGTTCAAATCCCAGCCTATGGGTTCAAGTCCCAGTCTGGGTTTTGGCTGGGTTTGAGTCGCATCTGAGTTGTGCAATTACAACTTCATGTAAAATATGACACAAGAAGAAAATACCTCAAAAAAAACTCTAATAGAATTTTTCCCTACTAATGTGCCTCAAGATTTACTGAGACATCAAAATCTTATTTTCAGCACATTAATGGCCTGGATTGCAAATGTACAGGTTATATATTTTGTGATGTATTTCTGATAGAATTCAGGAATCAGGGATGAAAAGATATTATCATTGATAGAGTCTTTGAGGGTGAAGTGAGGATCTTAAAAAACTGACTTCAACTAAGAAGAGGAAGATAATTTGGTTTTATTTCTCAAATAAAAAGTGTGTTTGATTTTGAAAAACAATCATCCAGACTCACATTTTTGTGTTTAACAACCACCTTGAAATTGGTCTGCCTCAGAGGACAGCTCAATTCTGGGCTACCTTAGCATGAATGATTTATGACATTCATGCACTTGGCAACTACATCAGTTTTTCTAAAGCTGGCACCCAACACCACCTGCATGTTAAGTGAAGATTTATGATTTCTAAAACTCACCTCATTATGCAGAGGTACATGAATTGTCTTATATGTGCAGTCTATAACTCCCAAGACAGATAAGGAGGCAGCTATGTCACAAAATTCATGGCTCTTTCCCGTTAAAGCTGAAGTTTTGGAGAAAAACTAAGGAAATAACTGGCCCTTTGTAGAAAAATAGCTTTAGCTAACCATTACACCTCCAAATGATGAACCAGCTATAGCCTACCACTATATCTTACAGGAGCAAAGAGGCTAATGGTGAAAGTCACTTTAATCACAGCAATGAACTATGTCTATGTTTTGAACACTGCAGCAATAGACAGAACCTAAAGTGACTCTTCAGAAATATTGACCATTCTGTTAGTTTAATTTTTTCCCCAATTTGGTGTCTGAGACCTTTTGCTGATCAAGTGGCCCAGTCAGACCCACAGACATGAACTCCAGAGAAGAGAATTCAATACCTTGGCGTGCCCAGTGGCAGAGAATTCAGTACTTGTGCGCTCCCTCAGAGTGAAGAAAAGCAAATGCTGGTTTAGGTTCTGTAATGAAGCTTGTTTTCTAAAAGTCTTTAGAAATGCAGCAAATCTTTCCACACACCCTACAAAATAGTAGAAGCAAAGAGGATTAAGTGGAATAAAGTTATGAATCTCAAGGAAGAATAAGATTATATAGACAACCATTAAAAATGACAAGTATATGTGACCAGGCTGACAAGAAAATATTTTTAGGAAAGGTATAAAAAGCAGAACACAAAAATGGCAAGCATATACACTGACTGGAAAAAAACCAAAATGACAGAAAAAATGGTGTGGACCTCCCCGGTTGTCCAGTGGTTAAGAATCTGCCTGCCAATGCAGGGGACAGGGGTCCCTAGTCTTGGAAGATTCCATTTGCAGGGGAGCTTCTGAGCCCATGTGCCACAACTACCGAGCCTGCATGCTCTAGAGCCCAGGAGCCTTAACAAGAGAAGCCCGAACACTGACACTAGGGAGTAGCCCCTGCCCACCACAACCAGGGAAAGCCTGATGCAGCAGTGAAGACCTAGAGCAGCCAATAAAAAAAAAAAATTTTTTTAAATGGTGTTTCTAGCCTAGAGAGTTTCAATAACATAAAGTTAAGCAGAAAATAATGAAATTCTAAATAATTTATTTTCAAATATCCCTATCAATGAGGATATAGACACATATGTATGATTGCTGCTGCTGCTGCTAAGTCGCTTCAGTCGTGTCCAACTCTGTGCGACCCCAGGGACTGCAGCCTACCAGGCTCCTCTGTCCATGGGATTTTCCAGGCAAGAGTACTGGAGTGGGGTACCATTGCCTTCTCTGATGTATGACTGCTAGTTACCCTAAATCCAAGAAACCCCTGTTTCTCTCTCCTCTGCAGAGCTCAAAACAGTGGGCCACTCTCCACGGCCTTTGAGAGTATAGAACACCTGCACTCAAATACCCAAGGTGACAGAAGAAAACTAAAATACAAAACGTCTCAAAGTAGAGGTAAGAAAATTATTTGGGAAAAAAGATTGTGGGAAACCCATTTTCAACTTTAATGACTTATTAGATGTCATTTGATTTCTGAAATGTGCTTGGGATTTGTCCAGCTCTGACTCTGGGCTCTGACAATGCCTTAGGTCTGCTTGTCCCAACGTGGTTACTCTATCTCATGGAAATGATGCTCTACTCACAATACAGTGCACAAGAGCAAGAAAGTAGTATCAGGGAACTACAAATTGGGCAAATCAGGAAAAGTGAAGCCTCTTTGGCTACTGGGAGTATGTATATATCCAAGAGCAGAGTAGATACACAGAGAAGACTTGTATTTGAGTTCAGGGACTCAGTTACTACTTCACATTAAGTTACTTGTAGACACGTGATCACTCAAACACAGGTGTTGTTCTCCAGGGCTTTGGTGCTGGTGTTCTACTGGCTGCCTTTAATCCTGAGAGCAAACACACACACACACACACACACACACACACACACACGGTGCTGGTGTTCTACTGGCTGCCTGTAATCCTAAGAGCAAACACACACACACACACACCACCCCATGTCCTGGCACAGCCAGGGTAGAACAGACTTCTTTTGGGGAAGTCACGGAAAGCTGAAAGAGCACACAAAGGGGGCCTCATCCACAATCTCTGTGGAGTCTCTCTCTACACAGAGTTTGCACTTTGCCAGGCTCCCCAAGTGACGCTAGTGATAAAGAACCCCTCTGCCAGTGCAGGAGACATAAGAGACAAGGGTTCAATCCCTGGGTCGGGAGGAGGAAATGGGTATTCTTGCCTGGAAAATCCCATGGACAGAGGAGTCTGGCAGACTACAGTCCATGGGGTCAAAAAAGAGCTGGACATGACTTAACAACTAAACAGGCTTAGAGACAGATCATTAGTCTATGGTGGAAGAGAGATATTCATGAGACCTACAGCAGCTATCACACTCACAGATCCCCCCTTGCCCCTGAAGAAGGGGATCACAGCCTCCCTATAGGAACCAGCCTGCTCTACATGATGCCACACACACAATCACTACTCCCACTCCACCCCAATCACTAGCTCAATAAAACAAAGACGTGGAACCTAAACAAACGGCCTATGAGCTGACCCAGTGAGCCCTGAAACAACGTGCCACTTTTCTGCGCCTTTACTCTGACCAATAAAGGCGCTCCGTAATGATGGTGCACTTCAAGCACACAGAAAGATAGCAGGCGTAGTGCAAACAGCCCTGGGATACACGAAGAGTACAGGAAAAAAGTATTCCAATGTCTTTATATTTATTTTTTATCTTTCCTATTTTACATATTTTAATAATATTACTACACACAAAGCTTATAAATATACAAATATTCATAATGGAGGTATGTGCTCAAATTTTTTGTTTTTAATTTTTTGGCTATGCCATGCAGCATGCAGAACCTTAGTATCGCAACTAGGGATGGAACCCGTGCCTCCTGCACTAGAAGAGCAGAGTTTTAACCAATGGACTGTCAGGGAAGTCCCTCAAATATTCTTCTAATAGAATGTGTAGTGAAAAAATATGGTGACCAGAAGATACCACACTACTTGGGGTGTTCCTAAGCAAGGTGAGATCCTTAATTGCCACCTCTACCAGAACCTCCTGTCAAACTTGTTAAACAGGCAGATTACTTGAAACACCTCAGACCTACAGAACTAAGTTGGTATGCTTAAAGAGCTTCCCAGTAATTCTGATGCCTACTGAAATATGGGAACTACTGTCATGGAAGAATTAGGGAAGCAAACACAAAGAAGTGAGATGTGGAAAGGGCAGCGTCAGTGCAGAAGTGCCATAAAGATGACTGATCCTGCTGGGGCCTGACCAAAGAGGAGGAGCTACCCCTCGTTCTTCCTGAACTCTGGTTCTATGGGTATTGAGACAATACCTGTACTTTTCCAACTAGCCTTCAAATAAATCCTTATCACCTAAAGAAACTTGGGTACTTCCTTTCCTGATGGTTGGGAAGCAGGTTTCTAAGATTTCTAAAACCTTAGAAACCAACAGCCTCTCACATAGAGAAAATGTTAGTCAGAAGAACTGAAAAGGTAGCTGATACACTTTCACTAAATGTACACCTTCAAGAGTGAGGATAAGACAGGAGGAAGTAGGTATATGAGTCAGAAGTGTCTGTAAACATTTGAAAAAAGATCCTGTACTAATTGAACATTTAATCGGAAATCATGTGGGTGATTTCTAAAAAGTACACTAAGTAAAAATGGAGGCTGTAGAACAGAAGCTACACTGTCTGTGTGACTTTGGGCAACTCACTAATTCTCTTATTTCATCATCTGTTAAATGATAAATTAGATTTTACTTTATATTTTTGTGTAAAACTGTTTCAATCTTTTTAAAAAAACTTTATTATAGTTCATTTAAAATGTTGAGTTAGTTTCAGGTGTACAGCAAAGTGAATCAATTATACATATACATATGGTAAATGCATGCATGTTCAGTTATGTCTGTGACCCTACGGATTGTAGTCTGCCAGGCTCTTCTGTCCGTGGGATCATCCTGGCAAGAATACTGGAGTGGGTTGCCATTTCCTCCTCAAGGATATCTTCCCAACCCAAGGATCAAACCCACATTTCCTGAGGCTCCTGCATTGGCAGGCAATTTTTTTTTTTTTTTAACCACTGAGCCACCTGGGAACAGTATGAAAAAGCAAAAAGATATGACACTGAAAAATGAACTCCCCAGGTCAGTAGGTGCCCCATATGCTACTGGAGAAATAACTCCAGAAAGAATGAAGAAACAGCCAAAGAGAAAACAACACCCAGTTGTGGATGTGACTGGTGATGGAAGTGAAGTCCAATGCTGTAAAGAACAATATTGTATAGGAACCTGGAATGTTAGGTCCTTGAATCAAGGTAAATTGAAAGTGGGCAAACAGGCGATGGCAAGAATAAACATTGACGTTTTAGGAATCAGTGAACTACAATGACCTGGAATGGGCAAATTTAATTCAGATGACCATTATATCTACTACTGTGGGCAAGAATCCCTTAGAAGAAATGGAGTAGCCCTCATAGTCAACAAAAGAGTCCGAAATGCAGTACTTAGGTGCAATCTCAAAAATGACAGAATGATCTCTGTTCATTTCCAAGGCAAACCATTCAGTATCACAGTAACCCAAGTCTATGCCCCAACCACAAATGTCAATGAAGCTGAAGTTGAAAGGTTCTATGAAGACCTACAAGACCTTCTAGAACTAACATCAAAAAAAAAAATGTCCTTTTCATCATACGGGACTGGAATGCAAAAGTGGGAAGTCAAGAGATACTTGGAGTAACAGGCAAGTTTGGCCTTGGAGTCAAAAATGAAGCAGGGCAAAGGCTAACAGAGTTTTGCCAAGAGAAGGCACTGGTCATAGCAAACACTCTCTCCCAACAACATAAGAGATGACTCTACACATGGACATCACCAGATGGTCAACACCTAAATCAGATTGATTATATTCTTTGCAGCCAAAAATGGAGAAGCTCTATACAGTCGGCAAAAACAAGACCGGGAGCTGACTGTGGTTCAGATCATGAACTCCTTATTGCCAAATTCAGACTTAAATTGAAGAAAGTAGGGAAAACCACTACAATGGAAGTGACAAATAGATTCAAGGGATTAGATCTGATAGACAGAGTGCCTGAAGAACTATGGACAGAGGTTCATGACATTATACAGCAGGCAGTGATCAAGACCATCCCCAAGAAAAAGAAATGCAAAAAAGCAAAATGGTTGTCTGAGGAGGCCTTACAAGTAGCTGAGAAAAGAAGAGAAGCTAAAGGTAAAGGAAAGATATACCCATTTGAATGCAGAGCTCCAAAGAATAGCAAGGAGAGACAAGAAAGTCTTCCTCAGTGATCAATGCAAAGAAATAGAGAAAAACAATAGAATGGGAAAGACCAGATAACTCTTCAAGAAAATTAGAGATACCAAGGGAACATTTCATGCAAGAATGGGCCCAAAAAAGAACAGAAATGGTATGGACCTAAAAGAAGCAGAAGATATTAAGAAGAGGTGGCAAGAATACACAAAAGAACTGTACAAAAAAGATCTTCATGACCCAGATAACCACACCAATCACCTAGAGCCAGACATCTTGGAATTCGAAGTCAAGTGGGCCTTAGGAAGGTGAAGGTAAAGTCTCTCAGTCGTGTCCGACTCTTTGCGACCCGTGGACTGTAGCCTACCAGGCTTCTCCATCCATGCGATTCTCCAGGCAAGAATACTGGAGTGGGTTACCATTTCCTTCTCCAGGGGATCTTCCCGACCCAGGGATCGAACCCGGGTCTCCCGCATTGGAGGCAGACACTTTAACCTCTGAGCCACCAGGGAAGCCCTAAGCTAGTGGAGGTGATGGAATTCCAACTGAACTATTTAAAAATCGTAAAAAATGATGCTGTGAAAGTGCTGCATGCAATATGCCAGCAAATTTGGAAAACTCAGCAGTGGCCACAGGACTGGAAAAGGTTAGTTTTCATTTCAATCCCAAAGAAAGGCAATGCCAAAGAATGTTCAAACTACCGCACAACTACACTCATCTCACACATTAGCAAAGTAATGCTCAAAATTCTCCAAGCCAGGTTTCAACAGTACGTGAACTGAGAACTTCCACATGTTCAAGCTGGGTTTAGAAAAGACAGAGAAACCAGAGATCAAATTGTCAACATCCGCTGGATCATCAAAAAAGCAAGAGAGTCACAGAAAAACTTCTACTTCTGCTTTATTGACTACGCCAAAGTCTTTGACTGCATGGATCACAACAAACTGTGGAAAATTCTTCAAGAGATGGGAATACCTGACCACCTTACCTGCTGCCTGAGAAATCTTTATGCAGCTCAAGAAGCAACACAGTTAGAACTGGACATGGAACAATGGACTGGTTCCATATTGGATAAGGAGTACATATTGGGAAAGGAGTACTTGAAGGTGGTATATTGTCATTCTGCTTATTTAACTTATATGCAGAGTACATCATGTGAAATGCTGGGCTGGATGAAACACAAGCTGGAATCAAGATTGCCGGGAGAAAGATCAATAACCTCCGATATGCAGATGACACTACCCTTATGGCAGAAAGCAAAGAAGAACTAAAGAGCCTCTTGATGAAAGTGAAAGAGTAGAGTGAAAAAGTTGGCTTAAAGCTCAACATTCAGAAAATGAAGATCATGGCATCTGGTCCCATCACTTCATGGCAAATAGATGGCAAAACAATGGAAACAGTGTCAGACTTTATTTTCTTCGGCTCCAAAATCACTGCAGGTGGTGACTGCAGCCATGAAATTAAAAGACGCTTGCTCCTTGGAAGAAAAGCTATGACCAACCTAGACAGCATGTTAAAAAGCAGACATTACTTTGCCAACGAAGATTCGTCTAGTCAAAGCTATGGTTTTTCCAGTAGTCAGGTATGGATGTGAGAGTTGGACCATAAAGAAAACTGAGCGCCAAAGAACTGATGCTTTTGAATTGTGGTTTTGGAGAAGACTCTTGAGAGTCCCTTGGACTGCAAGGAGATCAAACCAGTCAATTCTAAAGGGAATCAGTCCTGAATATTCATTGGAAGGACAGATGCTGAAGCTGAAACTCCAGTACTTTGGCCAGCTGATACAAAGAACTGACTCCTTAGAAAAGACTCTCATGCCAGAAAAAAATGAAGGCAGGAGGAGAAGAGGATGACAGGAGATGAGATGGTTGGATGGCATCACCAACTCGATGGACATGAGTTTGAGCAAGCTCTGGGAGTTGGTGATGGACAGGGAAGCCTGGTGTGCTGCAGTCCATGGAGTCACAAAGAGTTGGACATGACTGAGCCACTGAACTGAACTGAGTCACCTGGAAGCTCTGAGCCACCACATGTACATATATCCACTTGTTTTTAGATTCTTTTCCCATATAGGCTGGGCTTTTCTGGTAGCTCAGCTAGTAAAGAATCTGTCTGCAATGTGGGAGTCCTGGGTTCAGACCCTGGGTTGGGAAGATCCCCTGGAAAAGGGATAGGCTACCCACTCCAGTATTCTGGTCTGGAGAATACCACGGACTGTACAGTCCATGGAGTCGCAAAGAGTCAGACACGACTGAGTGACCTTCATTTTTCCTATATAGGCCATATAGAGTATGGAGTAGAGGTCCCTGTGCTATAGTAGTAGGTTCCTTTTAGTTATGTATCTTATATATAGTAGTACATATATATGTCAGTCTCCCAATTTATCCCTGCCTGCAAAGGTTAGATTTTAAATGATATCTAAATGCATTTCTATGTTTCTAGAAACCAAGTTCAGGCTCAATTTCTAGTTCAGGTTTCCTTTTGCTAAATCATTCTGATTAAGAATAAATGAAAGTATTCAGAAAAGGCTCCTACATCCTTAAGAATTATTAAATGGGTCTTCATAAAGAGCAAATCTCTGCTTTTGTCAGTCCTGCTGCTGCTAAGTCACTTCAGTCATGTCCGACTTTGTGCGACCCCTGAGACGGTAGCCCACCAGGCTCCCCCGTCCCTGGGATTCTCCAGGCAAGAACACTGGAGTGGGTTGCCATTTCCTTCTCCAATGCATGAAAGTGAAAAGTCAAAGTGAAGTCGCTCAGTCGTGTCTGACTCTTAGCGACCCCACGGATTTCGGCCCACCGGGTTCCTCCGTCCATCGGATTTTCCAGGCAAGAGTGCTGGAGTGGGGTGCCATTGCCTCCTCCGTTTGTCAGTCCTACACCCTCCCCAAATAGGGACTTCACACACAGGTCCTTGGACCTGTCTAATAGCCACCTGTTTTTCAAACCTGAATGAAAATCCACGTGAGGTTAACTGCTTTTTTACCCTGTGCAATGAGACTGCATTATCACTAGAATGTAAATACCAAATCTAATCAAAGTGATTATCTTAATTTATTGCTGCCTTAGTTTTCTTTCAGGGTCATATTCTCTTTCTCTCTTGTCCTTTCAGAGGGAAGGCAGGTTGGTGGGTTACCAGGCATTCCATACAGAAAGAAACCTACTAATTGTCACCATCCCTGGGGACAGAAATATCACTGACATAATACTTCCTACACTTCACTGGGGCAAGTTCTGTTGAATTAGACTTGAGTGAAGTGACACTGTGTAATGTACTCCAATACAGTGTAGCTAATACCCAAACAGAAAAGTGGGAACTGTCTCCTGAAATCTGCTGCAGGTACATGAAAAATTCCAAGGAGAATAAAAATGACAAATCCCTGCAGTATGTCACATTTTTATTTCATGAAGATGGAAAGTGCCACAGCATGATATTCATCTTTGGGAAGACTGAATAAAATGTCATCTGAGCCACCAGTTTAAAGAAACTCCTTTAAAAATATAAACTTGATCTTATGTATTCTATTACAGATTGAACTTCCTTTATAGTTGTCCTGGAACCTAAACTACATAAAAATATTTTTATAGCTTTAACTCAATTGCCTAAAATAACTGCTGTTAATAATGGATTAGGCCAATGCTACAAAACTCTTCTTCCGTATACGTAGAGATAAATGATCAGATCCAGTTTTATTATGAGACAGCAAAGTCTAGTGGTTAGCAGTATAGGTTCTTTAGTCAGACAGTCTGGCTTCAAATATGGCCTTACCATTCAATTGCCATGTGACCTATATAACATACTGGATCACTTTAAGCCTCAGTTTTCACATCTGCAAAATGGGAATACCAACAGTATTATTCCCTTGAGACCATTTTTTTTTTGCACATTCCATTAAAGAATGTTAGAAAGCATTTAGGACAGTGGAGCACTTAAGTAACACTTGACAACCATTAAGTGATTAATATTTAAAGACAATTCCTGTTAATGATTGGGAATTAAATGTTTAAAAGTTATAATTTAAAACATAGTATGCACAGGTATTAGACAGCTGTCTGTTCTGCCTGGTAAACAATTACCCTCATGAAAATTATGTACCAACTCCTTTCACTTTTCAGTATGACATTGAAATGATAACAGAGAAATGGAATACAGTGCTGTGTTATGATGAAGAATTGTATCAGCCAACCATGGATCCAATTGTCCAGTCTGCTGCGATTCATGGGGTCACAAAGAGTCAGACACGACTGAGTGACTGATCTGATCTGATTCATTTGCACCCTATTTCTTTTTAGACTCAGGCTCATTTCTTCCAGCCTTCAGGCTGCAGGCTATGTTAATTTGCAAAGCAACCCCAAAGCTTGTCCTTCACTCTGGCAAATAATAGGATACATGCAGCCTCATTCTCAGGATACTGCTTTGAATAGTGTCTAGAGCTACAACATCCCCCTTGTGGTCATACTGAGTATTTACCAGGCTCTTGGGGAAACCAACAAAAACCTCAGCGATATGTGTACCCCCAGAATCATCCTCTCACACATCCTTTAATCAAATAGTTAACACTATTTGATTCCAGAATTCTTCTGATTAACACTTCGTGGTTTTTAAGTGTATGCAACAAGAAGGAAAAAGAGCAAATTCTTAGGAGAACTAGTAGATAAAAGAGAGATGTGAAGAGGATGCAGTTAATACCAATTATCCCACTTGCCCTCCTCTGTGTCATATGCAAGGTAGGGATGTGAAATTTTCACTTTCTACTTTGCTTCCATGTTTAATATTATTTATCATTCCTCCCTATGTTTCTATGTTCTTTTTTTGAAAATTTTTATTGGAGCATAGTTGATTTGCAACGTTGTGCTAGTTTTAGGTGTACAACAAAATGAATCAGCTATACAAATACATATGCTGCTACTGCTGCTAAGTCGCTTCAGTCGTGTCTGACTCTGTGCGACCCCACAGACGGCAACCCACCAGGCTCCCCATCCCTGGGATTCTCCAGGCAAGAACACTGGAGTGGGTTGCCATTTCCTTCTCCAATGCATGAAAGTGAAAAGTGAAAGTAAAGTCTCTCAGTCGTGTCCGACTCTTAGCAACCCCATGGACTGCAGCCTACCAGGCTCCTCCATCCATCAGATTTTCCAGGCAAGAGTACTGGAGTGGGGTGCCATTGCCTTCTCCACAAATACATATATCCACTCTTTTTTAGATTCTTTTCCCATATAGGTCATTACAGTGTATCCAGTAGCATTCCCTGTGCTATACAGTAGGTCCTTATTGGTTACCTATTTTATATATAGTAGTGTGCATACCTCAACCACAAGCTCCCAATTTATCCCTCCCCTCAATGTTCTTCAGCATCAATGTATTGTTTTAGTATACAAATATCCTAAAAATAGGAGTCATTAGACTGTCGCTTGGATGACTGCAGAAAAATCTACTTCTGAGGGAATTAACAAAACGAGACATGAAAGCACTAGGTAGACAAGTAAGGACAATAAATAATAAATAAGAGTGTGAGGGTACTTCTTAAAAGGACCTGTGTAACCTATAAACAATACAATGTTGGACCTTTATTTTCTTACTCCCTCTTCCCTTCTCTCTTACAAGGTAAACTCTTCAGCTGTCTTCTTTCCCTCCCAAACTTCCCCAAAATTTCCTTCACAAGTCCTCACATCAGAATAGTGGAGCATCTTTCTCTTTTGAAATCGGACTTTGAGACTTAAGAAGTCACGGGCATCTTGTTATACAACCCATGTCCGCTGTCCCAGGCAACAAGGTTTCCGAGATGGGCCTGACGACCTGTTACAGAATACAAGTTTGTGTGCCTGACACACAGTGAAGCCAAACCAACCAAAACAGGAGTTTGGAGCAGAGAAAGGTTTTATTGCAGGGTCAAGCAAGGAGAAAGGGTGGCCCATGCTCTAAATAAATCCCTGAACTGAGAGCTTTTAGAGAGTAAGTTTTTATAGGAAAAATTTGGGGTGAGGGCTGTAAGGCATGTGACTTCCTTCTGGTGGGTTGGTAGTGAGGAATCTTGCCCTCGTTTAAGTTACCATTCTCTATCTGAGCAGGGCCTAATTCCCATAGAACTCATAAATACTACGTATATTCAGGTGATGTTAGTGGTAAAGACCAAGTTTGCCAAAGCAAGCAACAGGGGTTCAATCCCTGGGTCAGGAAGATCCCCTAGAGAAGGAAATGGTAACCCACTCCAGTATTCTTGCCTGGAAAAATTCCACAGAGGAGCCTGGTGGGCTATAGTCTGTGGAGTCACCAAGACACAGCTGACCACACACTCCCTGAGGAGGAACCATGACCGTGCCCCAGTGCTGTGCTATTCTTACTTGACTATGCCTCTCTTGTTTTCGTCCCCTAATAAGCAACTGCTGAAATCTGCCTTTTGGAATTCAGGGTACCTTAAAGAAGCTAAAAGAAGTCTATAAACAAGCAACAGTGGATAAAGAAGGGCTTTCCTGCCCAGGTGGGCCCCACAGGGGCCTGCTTGGTTTCTGAGCCTCAGTGAGGCCCATCAAAGCTGGGCAGTAGGATCTTGAGCTCAGGTATGTTTTTCTCTTGACGGTCTGCACGATAATTAGCCTAAGGTAACCGAATGCTTTGTATGAACTTAAGTCTTCTTGAGTAGTTCAAAACCCAAGGTCCCTGTGCTAAAACACAGAAAAAATTCGCCTAAGGTCTCCATATGCAGGTTACTTCAAGTTACTGCAACAGCAACAGGCAGTCAAAAGACAAAGGACGAGGGTGAGCAACAAATGTTTTAAACCCCAGGTTTACATTGAACAAAAGGGCAGGACAAAATGGCGCCCTCCTCCAGAAGAAAAAGTCAACTCGAGCGGACCTTGCGGCCGCCAGGGTCTCCCAGGGAAACGGGGGTGGGAAGGACGAAACTCACGTGAGCTTGAGCACCCTATGACAGCTGTAGTCAGACTCCACCCCGTTTTTCACTACTCCCTGTGCACATGCGCTCCAGGCCGTCGGCGGGCGGCCAGTTGCGCAAGCGCAACAGACCCCTCCTCTCACGTAACTGACGCAAGGAGACTGTAATCTGTTCGCAGTTTATCCCGTGTGACCTTGAGTCCTTCCTGCCTCCGAGGACCCGGGTTGTCCACACTTCTGCCTTATACCGCTCTTAGACCTCCCGTCTCTCGTGGAGCCCTGACCTGCTGCAGCAGGCGCAGAAGGACATATTGTTCCCAACTATCAGGCTTCGAAGCGTATTAGCCATAGGCCCTGCCTCCGGGCGTGGCATACAGGTATTCTCTGATCAGGCAGCACGGGCGGCGCCTCAGAGGATGAGCGGGCTTCCAGGCCGCAGCGGTCAACCCCCGCCCCCCACCCCACGTGGTAGGAGGTTTCCAGAATCACTAGCACCTCTGCGCCGCGCAGCCCTCGGCCGTCCGAGCGCCTCTTTGCGCTGTCTCGTACTTCCACCGTCTAGCAGCCATGATAAGCGCCAGCCGAGCCGCAGTATCCCGTTTCGTCGGCACCGCAGCCTCCCGAGGCCCCACAGCCACCCGCCACCAGGTAAGGGACTGCCGGGCCCTCCTCGAGGGGCTCACGGTCTTGGGACTCAGTGCGGCAGGCCGCGCGCGGCCTTCGGGGTCAGAATCCTCCGGGAAAGAGGAGAGATGGAAAATAACAGAATTCAGTGTTGCTGATTCAAGGATTAATTCAGGGTTTTGCCTTTCTTTCTTTGCTGAGTCACACTCTTTGGGAGCGTAGAGTTTTATTTCACCAAGTAGCTGGTAGTCGTTCTGATAGGCTTTTTGATACGGATTACGCAGTTTGGGCCTTGAGGTCGTAGTCTATAGGGAAGGAATAACTATTATAGTTTTTAATTTCGCTTACGGGTAGAAGAAGGAGTCTTCTAAAATCCGGAGTGTTCAGGGGCCCGGTTACTACGATATGACGAAGGAAGAAAGAGCATCCGAGCAATAAATTAAAAGTCAAGTTCTGATTTTCTTGTTTGCGAACATTTAATAGTTTTTTTCCCAGAATCTTCATCTCCGTTATTTCAGAAAAAATAAGTAAATCAGGAAAAGGCCATGGAGTGATTGCTCATTATCGTGTAAGAGTAGAAACATATCTTTTGGAATTGTGTTTCTTTGCGCTCAGGTTGAGTAAAGGACGACTTGCAATAGCCTGAGGTGAGAATGTAACAAAGGTCTTTGATCCTGATCAGAGGCCACTCCAGACATTTCCCCCCCCCTACTTCATATTCCCCCCCACCTAAACTGACTTCACAAGGTTGCTAATTCTACTCCCTTTAAAGCATTAGCTTGGCAACATCAGGGGAAATGGCTCAGATTAAGTTAAATATATATTTGCTACACACACATGTGTGGATCTTAAGTGGACACTGATATGACAGTGAAATTGAGTAGTTATGTTGTAATGTATTTTTGCTTCTCCACGGGATGTTTGGCAGTGCTTGAAAAAGCCTTTGGTTGTTACAGTCTGGGTAACCATGCTACTACTAGGTTCTAGTCGTAAAGGTCCAAGTTGTTGCTGAACATCCTGCAGTGAACAGCCCAGCTCCCAACGAAAGTTTTGTTCAAAATCAGTAATGCTGAAGTTGAGAAATCTTTTGTTAATGTAATTCAGGACAGTTTTACATGTACTTGTTTGTCTGACTTACTTGGAAATTTTATACTTTATTGGACTTGATAGCTGTGTCAGTACCATTATGCCTGTTATACATAAAATACCTTACAATTTCAATGAACTTTATGCATGGTAGCCACTCAGAATGAAAATCTCAAACGTTCACGTATTCTTCAGAAGAATAGTTAAAACAAGCCCAAGTTTTCTTATGTAACTGATGGCTGATGCAATTTTTTTTTTTTTTAAGGATGGCTGGAATGGCCTTAGTCATGAGGCTTTTAGAATTGTTTCAAGGCGGGACTATGCGTAAGTATAATTTCATTTTCTTTAATAGTAAGATGATAAATATTAAGTCCCAGACTAATGGTCTCTAAATTTATCATTATTTTGTTCAGGAATAAAACCACTGTTATATTTATTAAGAGAGTGTTCATTTCACCACAGTAGCAAATAATTGTTTTCTAGCAAACCTTCTTCAAGGTTTACCTTGATATTGTAAAATAAGTCTTTTTTCCCACCATTTTGGAGACCACTGTTAACTGACCATAGCATTGTTTTAAATGTCTTACAGATCAGAAGCAATCAAGGGAGCAGTTGTTGGTATTGATTTGGGTACTACCAACTCCTGTGTGGCAGTTATGGAAGGTAAACAAGCAAAGGTGAGCATAATTGGAGGCTCTGGACCATGTAGTGGTAGCTAGTAGACAATTCAGAATTCTGTGTCCATTGGCTTAGATGAGGGACATTTTAAAGGTTGTGTTTAAATTCTTAAGACTCGCTTGAGTTGCATCTTTGTGCTTAATTTATGCTGGTAATAATCAAATGGATTTAACTTCCCAGGATTTAAGTGTGTCCTAGTACAGAGATAATAAAATTTTACCTTTTTATAAGTCAGTTAAACAAAAGTTAAAGGTGCAGAAACAGTCTAGAAGCAAGTGGAGCTCCAAATAATGCAAAGGCTGGGTCATAAGTAAAGAATGTTCTTTATTTCCTGCTGTGGTAGAGGCTCTTCCTCCTGAATCCTACCTATTCTGTTCTTAAAATCTTTGTTCCCAGTTGGTTCGCCTCAATAATATTTGAAGCACCTGGATCTTTTAATCCTTTTTGGCAATTAAATTTTTTTTTCCTTTACTGCGGTGGGTCTTCGTTGCTACGTGCAGGCTTTTTCTAGTTGGCGGCCAGTGGGGGCTACTGTCTCATTGCAAGGGCTTCTCTCATTGTGGACCAGGATCTCTGGGGTGCTCAGCCATCAGTAGTTCTGGCGTACAGGCTTAGTTGCCCCACACTATGTGGAATCTGCCCAGACCAGGGATCAAACCTGTATCCTCTGCATTGGCAGGTGGATTCTTAACCAGGGGATCACCAGGGAAATCTGCAAATTTTTTTTAATGCCTGAAATTTTTAGCCATCACCAAAACAAAAGTACATTTGATTTATATATATTCCTATTTTTTCGGATGTTCTTAGTTGAAAATTGTTTCACTCTCAAATAGTAGTTGCTTACTATATCAATATTTACAGGGCAGAAGAATATCCTCACTAGTACTATTGTTTAATGTTTGCTTTGTGTCTCAAATAATTGATATAAAGACACTGGTGGTGACTGGAACCTTACTCTCTGTCCTACTTTGGGAGTTTTAGGTGCTAGAGAACGCTGAAGGTGCCAGAACCACCCCTTCAGTTGTAGCCTTTACAGCAGATGGTGAGCGACTTGTTGGCATGCCGGCCAAGCGACAGGCTGTCACCAACCCAAACAACACATTCTATGCTACCAAGCGTCTTATTGGTCGGCGATATGATGACCCAGAAGTTCAGAAAGACATGTGAGTAATACTAAGACTGTATTTATTTGCAAAGGCTGTATAGAACAGTCTTCCTAGCAGGATCCCTGAGGACAGGCCCTGCCCCTGCCCAGAGGGTGTCTTCTTCAAAATATTCAGTTCTGCCTTCACAGATTAGGACTTTGCTATGTGTGACATGATATATGAAGATTTGGCTAGTCATACCTGGACCATGTAAATTGGTGTTAAATACGAGACAGATAATGACATAGGCTCCATCTTGTGCTGATCAGATAGTTCGATATGTTTTCAAGGTTTATCCTTGCTGTCACATGTTATCAGTATTTCATTTGTTTTTATGGCCAAATAATACTCCATTGCACACATACATACATAATTTAATGTTTATTTGTTGATGACATTTGGGTTGTTCCCACTTTTTGGCTGTTAATGAGTAATGCTACCATAAACATTTGTAGGTTTGTATGTGGATGTACGTTTTCATTTCTCTTGGGTAGACATCTAGTAATGAAGTTTCTGGGTCATATGATATCTCTGTGTTATCCAAAGCAGCTGCATAAGTTTTTGGTGAGAAGAATGTTCAGGTTTCATTAGGATGTTTTTACATGTTAATGATTACTTTCTAAAGGATTTCATTAAGTGAATTCCTGAAGTTCTCATTTGTTGGCATGGATCTCGTGGGGTGGAAGATGGGCTTTCATGGTGTATGGTAACTTCATGGTAGATTGTGCTGGCATGTTTTCTCAAATATTTGTGTCTTTCAGTAAAAATGTTCCTTTTAAAATTGTCCGTGCCTCTAATGGCGATGCCTGGGTTGAAGCTCATGGAAAACTCTATTCCCCAAGTCAGATTGGAGCATTTGTGTTGATGAAGATGAAAGAGACTGCAGGTGAGAAAGCTTAGTTCATATCTGGAAGAATTCAGAAAACTGCATGATTACTCTGAGATCACTGGCTTCCGTATTTCATTGACCTTTGAATGAGTTTGCAGTGACTTTTGCACAAAATACCTAGAAATGGCAAAACTTCATTACTCTTTCTCTACAAATTGAATTTCTCTTCCAAGTTTTCCTAATGGTGGCTTTCATGTTTCTTTTTCCCAGAAGGGAAACCAAAAGACTACATTTTAAGTTTTTGTGTCTGTTAGGTAAAACTTATAACTTCCTGTTTGGTCTCGAATGGACCATGTTATAGCTCTTAGACAAATCAGTGTTACAGCTAGTGTTACAGCTCTATTTTATTTAGAAGATAGCAGGAAAATCCATCTTTGAGGCGTGAGGGCACGTCGATCCAAAGACATGAGGAGAAGAGTGCCCCAGCACGTGGGGGAGAGAGAGAGAGCTAGCTTTGGCTTCTTTATTTATATGTTTATCTCTCCCTGGGCCTGTCCAATGTAAATTGGGCCAGCCAGGAGTGTTGTTTTTCCTGAGGCCCTCACTCCTGTCCTCAGACCTTCCTTTGTTCTATTTTCGGGGGTTTTTCCTTCCTTGTCTTTTAGCCACCGCCATTTTGGACTCCTTTTCCCTATTTTACCTACCTAACAGAGAAACAGTGGCTCTTTTAAGTCAAGGTCATTGTAGTTGGTGAGCCTTCACTAATGTGTTAAAGGTGAGATCTTGAGTTTTTTAAATTGAAGTGTTTTTCAATAAGATCTCTACATGTTAGGTCATATGCTAAAAAACGAACGGGTACTGTTTGTGATCTCAAGAGGATGACATGGGTTGTCAGGCTACATTATTAATTGTAGCTTATTTTATCTGATAGGATTCTCATGGTTGATTTTCATTGATTTCTTTTCCAGAAAATTATTTGGGGCATACAGCAAAAAATGCTGTGATCACAGTCCCAGCTTATTTCAATGACTCTCAGAGACAGGTGAGTTCAATTAGCATTTTTAGTCACGAAATAAATGGTACTTGGGACACAAGGGTGAAAAATGCTTTTTTTCTTTTTCTATAGGCCACTAAGGATGCTGGCCAGATATCTGGACTGAATGTGCTTCGGGTAATTAATGAACCCACAGCTGCTGCTCTGGCTTATGGTCTGGACAAATCAGAAGACAAAATGTAAGTTTGTGTAATAAATTTCCACTTAGATGTGTGAGACTAAGTTCACGGAATCTTGAAATCTATCCTCAGTCATCATCTTGATTTCTTAGTGTTGCGCCTTAGACTAAAAATGTACTGCCTTGATCTTTTCCCCAGGTTTCTATGGACTGTGTTTTTCATTTATTTCAGGACTATTCCTTTGATTACTTTTTCTCTCTTCTTTCTTTTCTTTTTAAAAGTACTGGCTATGGTTATTTGGCAACCCACTCCAGTACTCTTGCCTGGAGAATTCCATGGAGGGAGGAGCCTGGTAGACTACAGTCCATGGGGTTGCAAAGAGTCGTACACGACTGAGCGACTTCACTTTCACAGTTATTTTACTCCCTTGGTATGCCTGTTGGCAAGTATTCATCCAGAAGTTTAGCATTTCATTTTAACTCTTATGTGTGTTACATGTTGCTGTAAGACCATATGTTAAGACATATGACACTTAGGCAGTCATCAACTTTCATAATTATACCTGGGTGGGGGGAAATAGCCAGATTTATGTTAGTTTGGTGACTGAACTCTACCTGTGATGAATTTTGTTCTTGAAGGCCTTCTTTTTTCTTTCTAGCATTGCTGTATATGATTTAGGTGGTGGAACTTTTGATATTTCCATACTGGAAATTCAGAAAGGAGTATTTGAGGTGAAATCCACCAATGGAGACACTTTCTTAGGTGGTGAAGACTTTGATCAGGCCTTGCTGCGTCACATTGTGAAGGAGTTCAAAAGAGAGGTTAGTTACCAGTGTGGTTAATGTGTAGACATTGAAATAGAGAGAATTTCTTTGGACTGCGGTTTGCTTTGTTTATGATTTTTTCTCCCGTTAATAGACTGTTGCATAGTCCACTGAAATTGCATTTCAGTTTCATGGGCGCTCTGAACTGTTCTGGTTATTGTAACTTCAAATTGTGAACAGACAACAATGAAAAGGATACAGTACCTGGTGTATAATAGTACTGTGGTATTTTATATAGGAAACCTGAATGTCTTTGGATTGGGGTATCCAGGTTTTTGGAGAGAAGTGCTAGAACCAATCCTCACAGATACTGATGGACAACTATATAGGTTCCCTCCACTATCTGAAAACGTCTTCCTTTGAGACCTATGATAAGCTGAAATGTTGTGAAGCAAAGAAGCAATTACCTTAGGCCACATTTTGCTAATGGATGCACAAAACAAAATGTTCATACGCTCCCAGATAGTTCAAAGCTATGGTGGCTTGATGCTCAGATAAATGTAGTTACTGGGCAAGGAGCTTGGGGTGCACACTGCCTCTATAATGGCTTGCTGCAAAGCCAATGCCGAATATTAGTTGTCCTTTTTGCCTTTTTTGTAAATGTGAAAATCCTTTTCGGATTTCATTTGGTTGGCAAAAACAGGTGTTAATATAGATCTTTTATAAAAGTGAGGTGTGGTTTAAAGCAAGTTTTGGAAAATTGGGAGAATACCTGTATTGGAAAAGGAGTTTTGAGAATTCCTTTTTTGAGCTAGAATCCTACAGCTGGAAAGAAGTAAGAACAGTTCATCCCTTTAACTCCGGACATAGTATATCTTTTTCAGAGTAGGTCTTTTTCCTGTAGGTTTTTAAAGGCAATAATTAATTTTTGCTTGTTTATAAAGGTATGGCTTTATTTTGTCTTGTCTATACCTTACCACTGCGATTTAAGTAGTATTCATTTTCTCATTTACACTAGTTATATTATGTCTTTGTTAGACGGGGGTTGATTTAACCAAAGACAACATGGCGCTTCAGAGAGTTCGGGAAGCTGCTGAGAAGGCCAAGTGTGAACTCTCTTCATCTGTGCAGGTGAGACATGGACAAATTCCAACAGCCTTGATGGATCTTTTCAGCTGGAGTTTACTTGAATAGCAAATTTTAATTGGCATAATATTGGTGAGATTTTTTTTTTTAACCATTTTCTGGTTGGTGGTAAAAAAACTTTTCCATTAACAGAATCATTGTATTTTTAATGGGTGAGCTGAAATTTGTTAAGCACCAAATCAGGTTATGTTACAGGAGTCAAATAATGGTTTAATTGAGAGCTGAATGACATTGAATATACTTATTTGTGTTAAATATAGTATTTTTAAAATCTAGACTGTACCATTATGCTAAGTCACTTGGGTCTTTTCCGACTTTTTGGACTTTTTGTGATCCTATGGACCATAGCCCGCCAGGCTTCTATGTCCACAGGATTCTCCATGCAAGAATATTGGAGTGGGTCACCATTTCCTCCTCCAGGGGATCTTCCTGACCCAGGAATCGAACCCAAGTCTATTGTGTCTCTTGCATTGGCAGGCGGATTCTTTACCACCTGCACCACCTGGGAAAATCTAGACTGAACAGTGTGCAAAATTAGAATTACTAACCTGGAAGTACCAGGAGACTCTCAGAACTACTTCTGTTTTTATTTCAGACACCGTTTTATGTAAGTCTCTGATTGTCTTATTTGGATCACCAGTCTAGACAGTGAGTTAATGAAACCTGGCTGAAGGCTGGGCAATATGTACCTGTGCAAGTTTGCCTCCATGGGCAAACGCTTTACCATCTGATCCACCAGTGAAAGGTTGACATTAGTTAATTAAACATTATATCAATAAATGTCAGAAGTAATGTAGAGGTTAACAGTTACTCTGTAGATAGACTGGTGGAGATTAAGTTTCTGTTTCATTATTTGCTATATGACTTTGGATGAATTACTAACGTTTGTTTTCTTGTCTATAAAATGAGGATAATTAGCACTCCATTTCCCCTTAGAGTTGTGAGGATTTGTAAATTAATAGGTGTAACATGCTTAGGACAATGTGTAGTAAATGTATATGTTAATTGTTATAATTATATATTTATAGTATAATTATGTTATATATAAATGTATATGGTAATTGTATTTTCTAAAAAAGGCAAACTTAGACTAATAATAGAGGAACTTGACAGGTAATTGACATAATTAGAGCTCCTGCAAGGTGAGTTGATCAGGAAAATATAAAGTGCCAGATAAGTATGAGGTGGTGGGGTAAGACCTGAGAAAGGGTCAATGTGGAGCATAGAAGATAAGTCTGGAGGCTTTACAGATTGGAGGATTTGGTGTCTTTCCTTGGATGACTACAAATCACTGAAAAGTTTTGAGATGGGGCAGTGACATGGTCAGTTTGGGGAAAGCACCCTGAGGTGGAGTGAAAAATGCGGGGGAGCTGTGGCAGCCTGAGTGGGTGTGAAAAAGTGTAGGGGGCTGTTAAAACTACACCAGGTGGTGAGAGGAAAGCACTTGGACCAGGGTGAGGTAGGGAGAGATACATGGTTCGATTTGAGAGAGAGAAGGGACAAAACTTCATGATGGAACTGGCATTTGAAGGTGGAAAGTCCTGGAGTTTTTCAGTTTGTAACTTAGAGTGTATGGAACTGCACTAGTACAGTAACCACATATGGTTAAATAAGATTAAATACAATTTTAAAATATTTATTTTACTGCACTGGGTCATGGTTGCATACAAACCCTTAGTTGCCGCATGTGGGATCTAGTTCCCTAACCAGGGACCAAACCTGGGCGCCCTGAATTGGGAACAGAGTCTTAGCCACTGGACCCATCAGGGGAGTCCCAAAATACAATTTTTAAGAATTCCGTTTCTCAGTTGCACTCAATTCCATTTCTCAGGTGAATTTCAGCTTTTCAGCCATGTGTGACTAGTGGCTGCTGGATTGAGAAGCACAGGTAGCATTTCCATTGCCACAGAAAGTTCTATTGGATTGCATTAATTTTTTTTCTGATTCGGTTTAACATTGTGCAAAGAGGAAATTGTTATTGGTGTTCTTAAAACTATATCCAGTATCTTAAAACTATATCCAGAAGGTTTGTTAATTCTTATTAAGCCTTTAACTGTCCAGGGTACTCTACCTGAAGAAAAGTGGTTAAGGATTTGCTCCCCTCGGTCTTTATTGCTTTTTGGCCTTGCTTTGATGTGAAGTTGGAGGTGCAGCATAAATTTAACTCTCTTCTGGGAGTTCACCCCTGAGACACCTGTTTCTGCATGTTTAATAGTGAGTTTTGTTAGTCTAAATATTCTTAATCCATGCCTTATTAGGATTTTACATTTATTGATAGTATATGTTACATGGTGTGACTATAGCAGTGTTTGCTGCTCTCTGTGACTATCATACGGAGAAGGCAATGGCACCCCACTCCAGTACTCTTGGCTGGGAAATCCCATGGACGGAGGAGCCTGGTAGGCTGCAATCCGTGGGGTCGCTAGGAGTCAGACACTTTCACTTTTCACTTTCATGCATTGGAGAGGGAAATGGCAACCCACTCCAGTGTTCTTGCCTGGATAATCCCAGGGATGGGGAGGCCTGGTGGGCTGCCGTCCATGGGGTCACACAGAGTCAGACACGACTGAAGTGACTTAGCAGCAGCAGCAGTGACTATCATAGCAGTAGTCACTCCTTTAGACATTTTTGTTGTAGCTTTTTTAAGCACCTTAGACTTGTAAAGCCCTGGTTTGGTAGCAGATTATTTGGTTCAGAGCATACATGTGACTTTTTTCTTAAAGTACAGTGAATTTTTTTAAAAACTTGGTAAAAACAAAGTAATGTGATTTCTTAATGCATGTTTTAATGGCAGGACAGTTCTTCACCTTCTGAACGGGGATTTTTTTTTCCTGCTTCTCTATTCCATCCTTCATTATTATTAATAGGTTTGTAGTGTTACTTCTGAGAAGATAAGAGGTTAAATCTTTAAGAGTCTGTCTTTGGTAGCTGTTCGTTTAAAGTGTGTCTGATCTTCCCTGTGATTTTTGAAATATTTTCTAGTGTGTAGTCTTTAATTGAAGTAATAGACTTCACAACTGGTCTTCCTGCTTCCCTTGCAGACTGACATCAATTTGCCATACCTTACAATGGATGCTTCTGGACCCAAGCATTTGAATATGAAGCTGACCCGGGCTCAGTTTGAAGGGATTGTTACTGATCTAATCAGAAGGACCATTGCCCCATGCCAAAAAGCCATGCAAGATGCAGAAGTCAGCAAGAGTGACATAGGAGAAGTGATTCTGGTTGGTGGCATGACTAGGATGCCCAAGGTAAGTACCCATGGAATTCTTGGCATGGAGAGCAGAGAGGGCCCACGTACGATTTCTTAGGACACAGCATATGCACACTATATGGCTTCTGTTGTGTAGGGACATGTGTGTGTGACCTTTCTACCACGTTGGCCTGAAAGGGGTATGAATTTGTGTACTCGCTAGAGTTCTAGTCTTAAAGAGTATTTTTAAAAAAGGATTAAGAAGGGGGCAGATGTCTTTGGAGTACTAGCAAGGAGGACCCTGAACTTCAGTTTTATAGAATTTTTCAGAATGAAGCAGTATGAGGTCCAAGACACCTTAACATACAGCTTTAATTAGCCTCTGTAGGCAGTTTCGGATATGTGTTTTGCAGTATCGTGTTTGGGTTTCTAATACCATCTTCAACAGAGATTTGTGCAATGATGCATTGTATCAACCCATCATTCTGATAAGATAGGTATGTGGAAAACTTAATGACTGAGCACAGAACATGTTGAAGGTATAATTCTTTATAGCTTGAATGGAATGATCTTGGGCTTTGATTTTCATAATTTTTTCTTTTGAGTACTTATGGTTAAGTAAATAATGCAAACAATAAAATGGGGGTGAAAAAGAGAGGCTTTGAATCAAGCAGGTGTCTTTATGTTAATAAATTATCTCAGATGTTATATTCAAATAGAACTTTTTCCTAGCATTAGTAAAATATGGAGGGGAAAACATACCTCACATCAGCACTGGTATTGAATTACTGAATTACTACTGCTGCTTTTAAGCTTGAGTTTTAGTTGATACATAGAAGAGGACTTGGACAATATCGATTTAAGTCCCCGTGCCTTCCAGCTTCTATTCCTAGTGTGTTGCTTGGGAAATCAGATGACAAAATTTAGGCAAATTGTTTCCAAATTTAAAGAGGCTATAAATGAGATATTCTGAGTAAAGTATGTGTTACCAGATAATATACTTAATTCATTAATAAGAACTCAACTGCAAAATAATAATTTGAGTAAACATTCTTGGATCTGAAGCAACCTATCCTGGATCTGGTGGGGTCTGTGGATACATGCGCTTCTCTCATTCTCAGGCAATTGCCCTGAGTAGCTAGTGACAATGTTCTTTTTTCTTGGCACTCAGGTTCAGCAGACTGTGCAGGATCTCTTTGGCCGAGCCCCAAGTAAAGCTGTCAATCCTGATGAGGCTGTGGCCATAGGAGCTGCCATTCAGGGAGGTGTGCTGGCTGGTGATGTGACAGATGTGCTGCTGCTGGATGTCACTCCCCTGTCTCTGGGTATTGAGACCCTGGGAGGTGTCTTCACCAAGCTTATTAACAGGAACACCACTATTCCTACCAAGAAGAGCCAGGTAAAAGTCACCGCCTCTTTACTTTCTCACAGAGATACTGGATTCTGTGAGGGATGTGATTGTAACCACTTTTGTGAGCTCTTTCTAGAAAACTTTTCTTTTTGTTTTGCAGTTCACACTAATTGAATGTGGGTGGGTGGTAAGAATCTTGTCATTTATTCTCGTATATTCCTGGAAAAGTTCTCTTTACCTATAAGGAGTGGTGGTGATATTAGGGAAGTCATCAAGTGTCTTCCTCCACAGGACAATAATGTGCCAGAAGGAGCCTCATTATTTGAAAATTCCTACTTTATTCTCAGAGGCAGTAAATAAAATGTTTTGGCTGACAGTAGGGGAGTGTGCTTGTCTTCCCAGTAAATGATAGTTCTGAGATACCAAGCCAAGGGTTATTTGGACAGTGGGTCTTAGGTTTAGAATTACTTCCTAACTTTCTGAGTTTTGATGTTTTTATGAAAGAACTATGACTCTTGCTATGCTTGCAGTGATATATTGCCACAACATCATTCTGAAGAAAAGTGATGATTTCCTGTGACTATGAACATAAATGTCCTTTCTCTGACCCATTTCTCTGGATGATCATGTTTCAACATCTCACTTTTTATAGCTCCTTCTCTTGAGGCCTTATGTGCTAGTGCTGCATCTTTGTACAATGCGTTTGCTTAGCTGAAACAATAGCTATTGTATGCCCTTCTGCTGTGCTAATCCTACTCCTGTTCTCTGTAAAGACATGGGCCTTTGTTCTGAACATAGTGTACATTAGGATTCTTCCAATGTTGGGATGTGAATTTCTTCCTTTGGTTAGCAGTTTGTAGGGGGTAATAGTTTAATCAGGCTGCCAAACCAGCACGTTTCCTTCTTTTCCCTAGGTGTTTTCTACAGCTGCTGATGGACAGACTCAAGTGGAGATTAAAGTGTGTCAGGGTGAGAGAGAGATGGCTGGAGACAACAAACTTCTTGGACAGTTTACTTTGGTAGGTATTAGGAATCCTGAATTTCATGGTCATGATCATTCTTTTTATGGTGAAGTTACACTATTCTGACTCCTAATATTATTATAAACTGCTGACACAGTTTTATTTCCACATACCATTCAAATGAATGCTGCAGCCAGATAACCAGAGCTTCAGTTCTTACTTGAAAGCCTTGCCTTGCTTCTTGTGCCTTGGGAACTAAGTCAAGAAGTTTATAAGCTTCAGGGAAATGTTCATAAACAGTGATTAGAAGAAATATCTCATTACTACTTTTAAAGACATTTGATACTGTTGCTGGTTTTTTGGCCACACTGCACGGCATGTGGGATCTTAGTTCCCTGACCAGGGGTTTAACCTGTGTCCCCTGCAGTGGAAGCACAGTCTTAACCAGTGAACTGCTAGGGAAATCACTTGCTACTAGCTTCTAGTCAGCATTGCTTATTGTTTCTTACGGACATGAGTAATGGAGAACTTTGCTCTCACTGTGTATTCTTAGGTACATAAAGCCATTACAGTTACTTGCTGCAGCCAGCCTTCACTGGTATGAGTCTTATTTATTTCAGGCAGCAAGGAAAGTACTACCCTAACCTACAAACTCCTGGTTTTGTACATTTAAAACGTGTTAAAACATTTTGTATGTGTTTCTCCCAGAAAACAGGTAACTTATTCCCCAGAAGATCATACAGGTTTTGGAAATAGACCACGGGACCTGTTGGTGAGAGGAGCTTACTCTGGTATTCATTTATTCTAGATTGGAATTCCCCCAGCCCCTCGTGGAGTCCCTCAGATTGAAGTTACATTTGACATTGATGCCAATGGGATTGTACATGTTTCTGCCAAAGATAAGGGTACAGGACGCGAGCAGCAGAGTAAGTTCTCTTATTTATTAGATTGTAAGAGTGAGGTAAGGGCTTCCGTAGTGGCTCAGTGGTAAAGAATCCGTCTGCAATGCTGGAGATGTGGGTTTGATCCCTGGGTCAGGAAGATCCCCTGGAGAAGGAAATGGCAACCCAGTCCAGTGTGCTTGCCTGAGAAATCCGATGGACAGAAGAGCCTGGTGGGCTACAGTCCATGGAATCACAAAAGTCAGACTCAACTTAGTGACTAAAATAATAAGAGTGAGGTAAGAGACTTTGAAGTTCCTCTCCGTTAGGAACTACTCTAGACTGTGTATATCTTCCCTGCCCCAGCCTCAGGGGAGGATGGTGAGTTCTTGCCCTCATTCTCCTTAGTTATCAGTGTCTCGTTATCAGGTATGGTGTTTATTCCCCAAAACAAACAAGCACTGAGCCTCTGGATTGCTGAAGTTTTTGGTAGGTAGGGCAGTTAGTTGATGTTTGTATATTAGGACCCTTGGTTTCCCTCTGCTTATTATAGGCCAGTAGGCTATTCCTCTTCTCCATAATTCACATCAATAATTAGCTACTCTGAACAGGAGGATTCTTTTTCTTAATATAGTAGAGAAAGAAGCATATGAAGCATATCATTTTCCTGGGCAATAATGCGGTGCCTTCTTTTCATTATAGTTGTGATTCAGTCTTCTGGTGGATTAAGCAAGGATGATATTGAAAATATGGTTAAAAATGCAGAGAAGTATGCTGAGGAAGACCGGCGAAAGAAGGTGATTACTTCACTCGTAACTTATGTGAAGTGCCTTTCTTATTTATTCTCATATAAAAATTGTCATGGAATCCAGCTAAAATCTCCTAAAGACATCTCAGACCACAGTGATTTCTCCCTCTTACTGTTTATACTCTTTAACTGTGTGTAGCCATTAGCAGGTTGATTGGTAAGTCTTCGTTCATACTGCATTTTTAATTTCTCTTAGGAACGAGTTGAAGCAGTTAATATGGCTGAAGGAATCATCCATGACACAGAGACCAAGATGGAAGAATTCAAGGACCAACTGCCTGCTGATGAAGTAAGTCCTCTTTTAAAACAGTTCAATAAGTTTGGGGTGTATTGTCACTAATGTCAGTGACAGTCATTTTTCTGTGGATCTTGATAGCAATTTCTTAAAAGTGTCTCTCTAAACATTCTGCTATATGTTCAGGGCTAAGAAAACCAGAAAAAGTGAGGGTCTGGCTTTGTTTTGGTTTTAAGTGCAACAAGCTAAAAGAAGAGATCTCCAAAATGAGGGAGCTCCTTGCTCGGAAAGACAGTGAAACAGGCGAAAACATAAGGCAGGCGGCATCTTCCCTTCAGCAAGCATCATTGAAGCTTTTCGAAATGGCATACAAAAAGGTATTTTGCTCCTAACTCAATGTAACTGCTCTTGATCACTTTCACTGTTGACTGCTACACAGCCAGTCATGGAACTGGGAGTATTGGACTTGGAAGTAAACTTCCTGGTCTTCTTGAATACTTTGGGAGGGAGACGTGGTGAACCCAAAGGGAAGAAATCACTAAACCTGGGAGCGTGGGACAGGTAGGCTATAGCTCCTTCATTTTCAGTTCATCAGAGAACAAACTGTCACCCTTAACATTAAACAAGTGACTCTCAAATGCTTTCTTACAGATGGCATCAGAGCGAGAAGGCTCTGGAAGCTCTGGCACTGGGGAGCAAAAGGACAATCAAAAGGAGGAGAAACAGTAACAGCAGTTAACTTTGGAGTTGAAAGGACAACATGCTTGGGAGTGAAGGGATTTCCTGAGCTGAAACGGGCAAACTTCAGTCTTCTACTGTGTTTTTGCAGTATTCTATATATAATTTCCTGAATATGTAAATTTAGTGACCATTAGCTAATGATCATTTCATGAGTAACAAGTTGAGCAGTACAAAATTCACAGTATTCTGTCCCTAGCCTGTCATTCTTTTTCATTTCAGCTGCATGTAAAGTTGGAAAGATGATTTATTGATCATTCTAAAGAGGTAACATTGTTTTGTGTTGAAGTAGTCTATGGGGTCGCACAGAGTCAGACATGACTGAAGCGACTTAGCAGCAGCAGCAGCCATATTTTCAAGGGGTGAAATCTCACACAGTGAAGACAGTTGGGTCTGGAATGAAACCACAAGGTGATGAGATCCTTCTAGTGACCTGAGTACTGCTGTACCAGCCTGTGTGTATGTGGAATTCCTCAACTGAGGCCTTGCAAAGCAAGCCAGCTGTGCCATGTTGGGAGGAGGAGCAGGGAAAGCTAGATCAAAAGAAAACTGAGCTAACTATTTGTTAGATCCAGCTTTTAAAACACAAGTCGCCCAAATTTTCTGAAGGCACACTTTCCTAGCTACCCTTTGGCCTTATGTCTGGCACCTGTGTCCTTGATGAGTGTTCTTTTTGATCCATTCTGGACTTTTTTAAAAAAATAAATAGGAAAACCATCTTGATCTTTTTGTCTGAGGACCTGAAATTTAGCTTCAGAAATAGATGACATGAATTACATTTCCCAGTTCCCTGACTTATATGGGATTTCCTAACATTAGCCAGTTTCAATTTTAACAAATTGAAAACTTGAGAAGGCTGATATGATAATCATTATCACCAAAGACGAGTCTGATTCAGGAGTTTCTCTCTAGCCTATCTGAGGTTTGGAATGTTGAATGTTCAATCTTTAACATGAAGATTAGGCCTCATACTTTTCAGGCTGCTTTCTGCTCTAAATAAAAACTTCAGAAGTGGCTCACGATAATGGAACATTACGTCCTAAGGTGAGATTTCAGTGGCTTATACATCAGAAACCAGGTAATTTCTATAGTTCTGGTTTTTTACCCTCAGCGAGTTGTCATGTCCTGCTCTTTTAAATGTAGTTCTAAATATCACATGCTGCCAACTTAAGATCCAGGAAAGTGACTACATCTATAACTCAAATTTAGGAATTAATTTATTTTTAAAAAATTAAGGAGACTTTAACACCCTTTTAAAAGCTTCTTGAGGTTGATATGAGAATAGGCTCAAGTTTTCAGCCACATGAACACTTAATGGGAAACTTGGGGGATGTGCAGTATTTATTTATGTACTCAAACTGCCGTATATATGATGGTGGTTCAGTTACCCACTAGTAAAACTAACATCAGCACAAGCAGCCTTGAAAGGCAAAAATAAATTTAAATTCAAATATAATCTTCATGTTGTGGCAACACATGCATTAAAGGTCCCGAAAGGAAAACTGCCAAGTAGTCTTCCCCACTTAAAATGCACCCCTGCTACACAATAGAACAACACATGTGATCGGACCCCTTCTCCTATACTTTGACCTTGCTCAGACTGTCTTCTCCTATATTTCCAATTGACTCCTCCCCTCACTTTTTTAAGTAAGAACTTTGAGATTGTCATAAATAGCAGCCTTCAAGTCCCTGTCATTTCCTGTCCTTACCCACAGCAATTACCACCACCTAATTTTTCTTTCCCCCATTGCTATGAGTTCTTTTGGTCCTCCAAATCCCTGCTTTTAAATAACTAACTCCTAAGGTAATGGTATTTCGAGGTGGGGCCTCTGGGAGGTAGATCATTCTCATGATTGGAAATAGTACCCTAATAAAAGAGGTTCCAGAAATCCCTGATGCCCTTCTTAACATGAGGACACATTATGACCTGGAAGAGGGCCCTGACCTGATCATGCTGGCACCCTGATCTCTAACATCTAGCCTTAATTGTGAGGGAGAAAATTCCGTTTATAAGCTACACAGTCTATTATTTTATTCTGGCAGCCTGAATGAACTAAGGCCCACCCATTTTTGCAAGTTGCAAGAAGCCAGAATCTTGTTCACTGTTACTTCCCAACATTAGAACAATGCCTGTTACTTAAGCACTCAAATCTTGTCAAAACAATCTCTCCCACTGTCCAAAACTTGTGGGTGGTTTGCTTTCTCCATTACTTTTTAAGTTTACATATAAATTATACTCTCCATCTGTCAAGAGTTCTAGGGGTAATGAACCACACCCAGAAACTAAAACTTAATTGGTGAAAGATTAAAAAGAATTCAAGGAGAAATTAATAATGTTTACAGAACTAAAAGTGTGGCCTGAGGTACTCCTAGGCCAGCAAAGGGGGAGTAAGAGGGACCAGAATAAATTTGAAACCCTCTTTTATACTTTCTAGGTATTAAGTACAATTCTGTTACTGACTCGAAAAAAATTTAGCCAAGCTTTTTCTTAACTTTTAATTAAATCTATTAGAAAATCTAGAAGAATGCTGTCAGGAACACACAAAAACACCATTCAGATGGATTCAGTTAGCATTTTGCCTCATTTGTACTTTTTTAAATACTCGGCTCACTCTCTACATGTTTTCTGAAGATCATGACACTTCAACCTACATAGCATGCTTAAGAGCAAAACATTATCCCTACAGCTAATAATCAGGAAATTTAGCACTGATGAATCGGAGAAAGCAATGGCACCCCACTCCAGTCCTCTTGCCTGGAAAATCCCATGGACGGAGGAGCCTGGTGGGCTGTAGTCCATGGGGTCGCTGAGTCGGACACGACTGAGCGACTTCACTTTCACTTTTCACTTTCATGCATTGGAGAAGGCAATGGCAACCCACTCCAGTGTTCTTGCCTGGAGAATCCCAGGGATGGGGGAGCCTGGTGGGCTGCTGTCTATGGGGTCCCACAGAGTCAGACACGACTGAAGTGACTTGGCAGCAGCAGCACTGATGAATAGTTCCTTTGCCTTTTTGTCCTTTCATGATGTTGATTTTGTTGTTTTGAAGGGTATAGGCCATTTGTTTCACAGAAGAGAGAGCCCTTTGGATTCACCTGGTAATTTCCTCCTGCTGAGAGTCATGTACACATTATTGGTAGGAATACTTTGTCTTTATCAGTGCCTCAGTTACCAGGGAGAACAATATTATGTCTGTGCTTTGCTCCACATTTCATCATTAAGTTACCGTTAAGTAATCTGTAAGGGTGGCTTAATTTTAAGTATAACATTTATACTAGAGATTCTGTAGCAAGAAGGAGCAGTAAAGAAAAAAAGTTCTTGCAGATGATTAATGAGAAGACTGGGAGTGAAAACAAAATTTGAAAACAAACTGCTTCAAACACCCTTCAGTATTTCAGATACCACTGTGACTCCATACTCCAGTCCTAAGGCTGTTTTATAAGGGTATGTCTTTACTTTCCTCTGGTATCAGAACGATGCAGTGAGTGAAAGCCCTGGATAAAGGAGCTACAAAGCAACCTATATTATTCAATCAGTGAAGCAGACAATGTAGCAGTTATAGAAAGAAACACTGAAACAGCCATTTAAGTAGGTCAAAACCAGTCAAGTACCAATCTCATATGGTTAAACCTAATTACAATGTACCACCATCAATCCCATTTCTGCTGCAATAGGTTAGGAAACTCAATTTTCACACTAGAGAGAATACTGCAACTGAACCAACCTTTAATAATTACAAGTTTAACTCACAGGAGATCTCAGGAAACAGGAAATGTTCCACTTAAACAATAAGCTCCTAAACAGGTGCTTGTGGCCCCTGACCCAAAAGGTAGATATTTGGGGCAATGGCTGGGAAATGGAAAGTCCACGTGAGTGACTTCAGGGACCCAGAAACCACTGATTATAGAATGCAAGATTGCAAATACTATTTTTTTCTGGGGAAATGGTCCACTGCTCTTCACTTCTTGAAGAATGATTTCTTGAAGGAATCTGACGAAAAGGGGGTTAAGAACCATAAATTTTTCTTAAATGGGAAGTCAATCTACCTTACTAGTCTAACTGCTGAATTCAAGCCATAACCCTTGATCCATGTCCCCTTTGCCTTTAGCTAGCTCCCGTCTTGCCTTTCCATTTCTCAGTTATCCCTGATCTACCCTCTTTCATGAAGCCTTCCCCATTCAGCCCACACTGGCTGTTTCACTCAAATTCTTACACTCTTTATTTTTCAAATTTTTAATGTTGAGGAACTTACAGCTTTTAATATTTTCTATCTTCCCTTGGATTATTTTGAAGCAAATTCCAGAAATCATAATTTTACTCTAACATTTCAGTATGTACCTCCAAAAGGATTATTCTATAAAATATAACAATATCATGATCACATCAAAAAATTAATCCCTTAATAGCAAAACTGAATGTTCAAATTTTCCCAATAGTTTCATAACTTTTTTTTTTTTTTTTTTGCTGCACCACAGGGCACACAAGATCTTAATTTTCTGACAAGGGATTGAACCTGTGCCCCCTGCAGTGGAAGCACAGTCTTAACCACTGGACCACCAGGGAAGTTCCATAATTTTTCCAACTGTTAATGAGTCAGGAGCCAGTAAAGCCCACAGCTTGTATTGGTTGATACGTCCCATAAGTCTCTTTTGAACTAAAGGTTTTCCATGCTGCTTTTTCCTCCACTTTGCAATGTATTTGTCCTGCAACTTCTGACATCCTACATTTCACTGATGGCACTCCTGTGATGTCATCAACATGTTCTTCATCCCCTGTGGATCTGATTCAGGGTAAGCTTTTGGACAAGATTGGGTGGTATATACTTTCATCAGAGAGTATACAATTCTGGTTGGCTCTTCTATGATGTCAGCGGTCACTGATGATCATTACCTAGTTCTTTAATTTCATTAAAGGTATACTATGCTATTTTTTCTTCATTTTTTATATGGAATACCTCTACAGTGAGACACTTCCCCTCATATCAAGTAACTAGTTAACCTGAAGTACAGTTCTTATGGGAAAGAACTGGTTTTTAAAGTGAGTTAGTTTTGTAGTATTAATCAAAGGTGAGACCAGTGAAATTTCTTGGGTGTCTTTGTGAACTCATGCGTTTTAACTTCCTTAACATGCCTCAGGGGTCTTCCCAGCTGGCTGAATGGGTAAAGAATCAAGCCTGCAATGCAGGAGACCCAGGAGAGGAGGGCTCGATCCTTGAGTCAGGAAGATCCCTTGGAAGAGAGCATGGCAACCCATTCCAGTATTCTTGCCTGGAGAATCACATAAATAGAGCCACCTGGTGGGTGGTCCATGGGGTCACAAAGAGTTGGACACGACTGAAGTGAAGGAGCACACAAAGACACACGCATGCATTGTACTTTATACTGGCTTAATTTTAACAAGACCTCATTGGTAAAGGACAGTGTCTTCAATAAACAGTGCTAGGAAAACTGGACAACCACAAGCAAATGAATGAAAATGGATCACTATATTACACCACATACAAAAATTAAAGTGAGTTAAAGACCTGAATGTAAGACCCAAAACCAAACACTTAGAGACAGTAAGCTCTTTGACATCAATTTTGGGCTTACTGGATTCGACACCAAAACAAAAAATGCTTCTGCACAGCAAAGGAAACCATTAACAAAATGAAAAAGCAACCCATTGAATCAGAGAAAATATTTGCAAATCATGTATCTGATAAGTTAGTTCCCAAAATACATTAACAAACCAATAGCAAAAAATCCAAGAAAAAATGGGCAGAAGACATGAATAGACATTTTTCTATAGACACACAGATGGGCAAAAGGTACATGCTGCTGCTGCTGCTAATAAGTCGCTTCAGTCGTGTCCGACTCTGTGCAACCCCATAGACGGCAGCCCACCAGGCTCCCCCGTCCCTGGGATTCTCCAAGAACACTGGAGTGGGTTGCCATTTCCTTCTCCAATGCGTGAAAGTGAAGTCACTCAGTAGTGCACGACTCTTTGCGACCCCATGGACTGCAGCCCACCAGGCTCCTCAGTCCGTGGGATTTTCCAGGCAAAAGTACTGGAGTGGAGTGCCATTGCCTTCTCCATCACCATGCTTACCTCAGCATAAAACAGAAAAGCAAGCCTGTGAGCTAGTCTAGAACATCTGTAAAGCCATCACACATGGGCCTAAAACAACACTATAAACACAGAAATGAGCAAGAAAAGAAAATCAAGGCAAACTAGTATAAAAACAATTGGGGCAAAGAGAATGAAGTAAGGAAAATGGAGGGACACAGCAGACACCCAGTCAGTAAGCAGTATTTATGACTTTAAGAAGGGCCACTACTAAGCACAGTCAATGGCACACAGTAGAAGTACAATAACTTATATAATGAGTGAACATATGGTAAAAATTACAAAATGGAAGCGATTCCATTCTGGGAATTCATTTGCTGGGGGAGAGACTTGCCCTGAGTCAATGTCCTCACTCTCAGCAACTTCCTTTCACTTTTCTTTGCGTGAGTTCCCCAATCTACGAAATGGGAGTAAAAGCCCCATTTCCAAGGTGTGGATAAAGTTGAGATAACTCGCAAAAAGGATTCAAAGCTCACACAAATGCAACCACCTGAGCACCCACCGCTGGCTTGTTTCATAAACAATCTCGGATTTATTAAGCAGAAGAAATTTTCAAAAATCCCCCACAACCTGCTCATCTTCCCCATCTAAGTAAAACTAGCCATTTCAATACTCTGGGAGTCATTCTTGCTCTTCCTCCTCATCCAACCTATCATCCAGCCCTAACCATTCTAACCCTCAAATATCATTCGCTGTACTGTCATCACCCTAGTCTAAGATACAAATTATCTCTCACATAAATTACTAACCTTGCTCCAGAACACGAGCTTTTGCGATTTCTGAAATGTGTTATGCTCCCTCTTGACAAAGTCCTATTCACCTTTGGGTTTCATTCTAGTTTTCACTCACTCCTCTTTCATTACATACTCACACCCCTCTGAAGTGTTTATGTATTTGTGTAATTATTTCATGACACAAACGTATAAAATCATAGTCGGCTATAAATCCAACTAAACTGAGAGCACCACGAAGGTAGGCACTGTTATCTGTCTGGCTCTTCTCAGGAAACTCGGGCCTGGCACACAGCTTGGGCCCAAATACCTGAATGACTCCAGCTGAGGTGGAGACATAAAGTAGCCAACTACAACTCCAAAGTCAAAGACAGCTGCCCACGTTCCTTCAACATTCTCCCCACCTTCACTCTCCACAGCTCAAATCAAACCATTCAAGGTATCAGATACCTCATGTCTTCAACCTCAGGCAGCCCCTGCTTTCTCCCCTTCCCCATAAAGTTCCAGGTCCAAAGAGAACCCCTCTTAGCCCTGGGCCGGGAAGGAACGTGCTACTTTTGCCCGTGCGGGTGTCGGGGTGCTGGACTACCCGGGAGACATTTCCTAATCCTGACACCCTGGCCGAGCTTCTGAACACTAATCCGCGGAGCCGTGACGCACGCAGACCCAAGCGCTTCGTCAGCTGTGAAGTAGCAAAGAGTGAGGCGCTTCTTTGAGACTTCTCAGACGCAATTCAAACCGCTCGTCCCAGCTCGAAAGTAAAAATGCGTCGCTGACCCTCAGAAGTCCGTTCCATTCAAGAACGTGGGAGAGAAAAGACAACGACCCACGCGCCTTGCCCTTTAAGAAACACTCCAGGTTTAGGCAGCCAGGGCTAGAGTAAATTCTCGCGAGATTCACCTACTTCCGCCCGCTTCCTGCTCTTTGCTCTCCGAACCGGAAGGAAGGAGGTATTTCCCCGCCCCCGGCTTCTACCTCACAAGGCAGCGCGGCCCCAGATGAGACCAATCGGCGGGTTCTTTGTAGGCCACGGCCCAAACAGCCAATGGAAAGTCGCGGCGCGCGCAGAGCTCCCCCTCTTCCTTGCTGGCCCCCTCCCTTCCGCCCGCCGACTACCACTCAGCCCCTGGCGGAGGAAGTGATGTCACAGGCCCCATGTGAGCGGATTGCAACACATGCAGCTGCCTGGAGAGAGGGAGCCGGTGTCCTACGTCAGAGCCGCCGCCGCGGACCCGCCGCCGGGGAGGAGCAGCCGCTGCCGCCCAGGACTGGGCCCTTAGGTAAGCCAGGGAGAGGGAAAGGCCAGCTACCACCTCGGCGGGCCGCGCGGGGCGGGAAGAGGAGGGACTCTCGGGGGTGGCAAGGAAGGGGGCCGCTCTGCCCCAGCGGCGGCGCTAACTCTGTGGTCTTGGTGTCTCCGGGCCCCGCCGGGCCGCTCTAGGGAGGAGGAGGCGAGAAGATGGCGGACGACCCCAGTGCTGCCGACAGGAACGTGGAGATCTGGAAGATCAAAAAGCTCATTAAGAGCTTGGAGGCGGCCCGCGGGTGAGCTCCGCGTCTGGGCCCCCCCATGCCCTCTTGGTTCCGGGACCCCCTCAGGATGGCCGCCCCCGCGCCGCATGGCCGAATGAGGAGAACCAGGCACTAGCCAACTCCCGCCTTCTGGACCTCTGGGTAGTAGCTTCAGTCCCAGGGGCGAGGGTCTACGCTGTTGGCCCCAGAAGGGGCAGTTCTCCCTCTTGGGGCCAGGGGGTCCTGCTCCCGGTACTCGGACCACTCGACCCCCTCGTGGTAGGCCACTGCTACTTTTGTACCTCTCTCAGGCGGTTGAATCCAGCACCTCCCTTTTTGAGCTCCAGATGCTGCCACCCAACTCGGGTGCTGTTGGGGGAAAGGGCCAGGCCTTCCTTTACAAAGGCCCTTCCCTGATTTCCTCTTTCCCTTCCTTTACATTCTTCAACCAAGCCTCATTAAAATGGCCTCTCCCTCCCGGGCTTCTGAGACCCGGGTGGGATTAAGTCTGGATGGGGCGGGAAGGAGAGGTAGTCAAGGACAGCCTTTTTCTGACTTCCTCTGATTTCTCTGGGTTTTACAATTCTCCCAAGATGACTTCCTCCTAGTCCTCTAATTACCCTTTAGCTTCCTGGTTTTAGCTGTTACAGGGAATGTGTGCGCCGGAGGAGAGGTTTAGGCTGACAGCTGTGTATCTGTATATACAGGAGAAATCCGAATTAATGGGGTTGTTGATATGAACAGGCTCCCTTTTGGCCTCTCTCTGGAACTCCTGGGGTAGAGGTGCCTAGTGTATTAATGCTTGTTGAAATTCAGAACTGGAGTCGGTGGGCTTTGAGTTTTCTTTGGTAAATTTTGAGAAGCAGTTGTTAGGTGTGTCCATTGTGGGAAGGGTGAACTAGTTTAAAACTAACTTTATATGCTCTTTTAAAATTAAAAAAAAAAATTACTGTTTAGGGGAGAGTGTGTCAGGGGTATATCTGTTCTCTCACTTTATTACTTTGTTCTTTTGCCAGTCATAGAAACTTTTTACTATGTGGCAAGGAAAAAGTTTTTGGAACATTACATATTTGTATGTCTGAGCATTCTTAGAATAGCAGAGTGTCTTGTCTGGGACCATGTTGAAAGTTGTTTTCACTACATGGATTGGACATTCTGGTTTCTGACCCAGGTTTGTTCTTGGTGGGCAGATTTACAATGATGGGATTCATCAAACTCATAGTAGTTACTGCTTTATAAAGTAAGTATGCTTAGTTCCATTGAAGCCCAAGGCTAACAGTTTTGCCATTGTGCTTTGTTCTTAATTAGTGACAGTTCTCTTTGGGGTGAAACTTCTGAAAGTTTGATGCTCTTCAGTTACTGGAGTTTTTGCTCACTTTCTCTGGTACAAATTGAAGGTGGCAGCTTATTTTTCATTCCTCAGGTTTGTTTTTCTTTGAATTTAATAGAATTATTCAGACAAAGTTAATATAATCTTCCCAGAACTTGAACACATGATTCTATGCCACATGGTAGAATAATTATTCCCCAAGTATGAGAACACTGTACAGGAGGGATAATATAATAGATCATGACCCATTATGATGCACTACCAGGAATTAGCCATATTCTTTTGTTTCTTTAGCATCTTATGTTGTTTTGCTTGAATCCTTCACTTGAGTATGACTTTTCTAGATTGCTGTTGTTACTGCTAAATAAGTAACAGCATTCCTTTCTACTGTTTAAGGGAGGGAGCTAATTCTTAAATTTGTTCCTAGCCATGTTACCTAGCCACTTGAAACTTTTAAGCTCCTCTTTGAAGCTTTTAAAGGCTTTAGTTCTTTGATTAACAAACTTAGGTAAAGTTTAAAGCATGCTAAAAATGAGGTTCTTACGCACAACTTTTCTTGCAAGTGGTAGTTAAGTTTGAACATTTTATACAAGGTTAAGCTGTCCTATAAACAACGTGGTTGATAATCATGTCCTACTTTGCTTTTATTCAGGATTTGGTTATATCCTGATCCCATGACAATTTAAATTCTTGACCATTGCTAGGTATCAGTAAGGGAGTCATATGTATATTTTGTTTGACTCAGAAATTTCTTAGTATATGCCAATTTCTTTTTGAGAATAGCAAGATTGTATTATGGCTGAGTTATATTAGTCAGACTCATTAGATTATCACAATGTGCAGTGAGAATTGTTTTTCCTTCGTTCCCTAATGCTAAAATAGTCATTGAGAAACGTTATGGACTTTTGATTTTAAGCACAAACTGGATGGTACAATAAATCTATTTGTGGTGATGTTTAAGGGGCAGGGGCAAGTTGTGGGTTTCAGGAGAAAACAGGTTGTGTTCGAGCATGGTTATTAGTACTAGATTGTGAAACAGTGGTAGATGAGTAGAATTGTTTTGGAAATGAAGATTTCTTCTCCACCCCCCCACCCGCCCCCCATCAATTCTGGGCATGAGAATCAGAGATTGGTTTGTTTTTAACACTGGCTCTTCAGGTATGCTGGGATAAGAGTAATCTTGAAATTGAGATAGCCAATATGTGATTATCTTGATATATGATCCCAAGGTAATGTAGCTTTAAAGGAAAACCACCTGCAAAATAGACTCACTGATTAAGTAAATCTGAACAGAGTGAAGTTTCTAAGCACATTAGTTTATTAAGCACTTAGCATATTATACACACTGTATTAAGCAATACATTATTTTACTTAATCTTCGCAAGAGGTATTATCTTTTTGTCATACTTTCTGAATTAAAAGGAGTGTTATACATATAACTTGAATTTATGTTGGATAGAACATACATATTTAGCTTTGTATAAGCCCGGTGAAATGTTGGTTTCTGTGTATACTAGTTAAAAAAAAAAAACAGCTAATTCTTTTCCTATACATAGGTCCCACTTAAAATTAATTGTAGTTCTTCCTGGTTTATGATTGCTCTTGGTGTATTCTCCATAGTTGGCTTAAATGAGGACAGATGTGTACATAAGCCAAAACAACGTAGGGCCATGTGGATGGAAACCATGATTGTAGATATTTTCAATAAGGAACTAAATCAGGTGAAGTATGTAGAAGAAAGGTAAGTGGCAAATTTAGGTTGTTTAATGTTTCTGAGCCTGCGAGAGGTAGCCCCAGAAATAGTGTTGGAAGCTTTGTAGTTTTCAGGTAATAAAATCATAACAAGAGCCTGTTATATCAAGGACAGTGGTGAATATAACCAAGGAATGGACAAGGTGAATCTGGGCTAAATTATGTCTGTGAGTATTAGAATTTTTTTTTTCATTTATCTTCCTCAGGGAATCATATATTTCATATATAATCAGATCTCAGTCAGGTAACCCATGTTTAAAGATCAGGGCACTTTCTAAGCTTCATTTGAGTCTTCTGTGGTTTGGGGACATTTTTAAAGCTTTTGTTAAAAATAAGTTGTAGATACCTTGAAGGAAATAAATTGCCTGACTTTACATGACTGTCTTTCTTGCCCCCAGATATATATATGGGTGGGAGTAGGGGTGGGAACACAGGATGCACAGCAGGATGGGACAATTTTTCTCCTCTGAGAAGTTCTGATACTAGATGTGTGGGGTTTTTTCCCCCACACCAAGCAGTTCTTCAAGTCTCACTGGACACCAAAAAGGTATTCCTACAGTTGGATTCAATTCTGACACTACTCAGAGTTACTATCAGATCCCACAAGACTGCCCACACATATGATGCCAAAGCAAGCCTGGGCCTTGGGGGTTCCTGTGACTTCTTGGGTTCAATGATATGTTAGAAGGGTCCAAAAAACTCAGGGAAACTATTTATGTTAACTGATTTATTACAAAGGATGTTATGAAGGATATAAATGAACAGCCAGATGAAGTGGTACATAGGGTCTGTAAGGGTCCAAGTGCAGAAGCTTCTGTCCTTGTGAAACTGGAATTTGCCACCTGAGTTTACTAACCCAGAAGTTCATTAAATCTTGTTCAGGAATTTTATATAGATTACTCTGCAACTACCCCTTCCCATAGATCTGGGAATGGAGCTGAAAGTTCAGCCCTCAAAACATTTGGTCTTTCTGGTGACTTGTCCATCCTAATTATGCCTAGGGGCCCCACCCTAGTCACTTCATTGGCATAAACTCAGGTATGCTCCTTGGGGACTCCTAATGAATAATAACAAAAACACTCCCCATCTCAGGAAATTCTAAGGTTTTTAAGAGCTTTCTAAAAGCCAGGGACAGACCAAAATCTCCAGAAAATTCCTCACATTATATTGAATTAAAAGTTAGTATTTTTATGAGATCAATGAACGGGTTTTTAAATAGAATATAGGTAAATTGTTGATATGATTTGAATAAATTAAAGTGTGTAAAATGTGTTTGGGTTTCTTCCCTAAGTGGAAGTTGTTGATTAGTAGAACATTCACCTAAAGGATTCTTGGAATGGTCTCAAAGCAATGAATTTCAGGTGGTTTTAGTTTTTAGTTCTCCACATCATAGTTACAGGTGGCTGTAACAAGAATGATACTTTGTAGTTTTTCATATACCGATACCAGGATATTCAGGCTCTTAAAGAGGGTGTTTTTCATCATCTCTTCTGGCTTTTCCTGCCTTTTTCTTGTCTCTGATAGTTACACAGGTAAAAGACCCCACTAGAGAAAAGTCAAGAATTAGAATATTTTTAATTTCCTGGGAAGAGATGAGTGTAGAACACAAACTACAGTGACTTCCCACAAAGTGGTCAAAATATAGATGCCACCAACATGTCTGGGTCTGTTGAGGTGGTAAAGGGAAGAGGGGCAGATAAGAGTATATTTGATAGGGTGTGGTGGTGTTCCTCAGCCTACTCCAAGTGTATTAGGCTGCCTGCCTCAACTCAAAACTAGTCCTAACAGCCGTTGTATTCTGGCATGGTGTTCTGTGCACTGTGAACCTGATGGACAATTACTCTCTTTGAATTTCAACTCCTGACAGACTTCTTATTGTAATAGCAGATACACTTATCCTTCCAGGAAAGGAAGGTTTGCTCTGGACACATTCCTAGGTAAGCAAGCGTAACCTAATTAGAATACTGTTTAAGGCAGAATGCAGTGTAGGTCTCCAGTGTCCCCCCTACCTGCCTGCCCCCAACACACACACTGGTTGGACCCTTTTAGCAGAGGGCCCTTGTTTTGAGTTTGGTTGTGGGAAAACTTAAAATGTGGGTTTTGCAGCAGGGCTAAATGGCTTCAGGCCCTATTTAAAGAGTCAGAAGAAATCTGCCATTTTTCCCTAGGCCTACTGCTGCAACAAACCATCTATCTCTGAACTTGGGCAGCAGAAATTTTTTTAGTCCACCCTGTTCTCCAGGGATCTCAGAATAGAACCTTCTTCTAGGATACATTCTATAGGAGTGTCTGCAGCAGCCTGCTTTAGTGAGGAAGAGAAAGGATTTAGAGGGGGTTCAAGATGCTTCCCACCAGGTTAGAAATTACAAGGTTTTTCTGTGGGCAGCTGTCCTCAGAGCATGATGAATAAAGTTCCTGCTCATAACAGCCTCCTTTTAATACTGCCTATTTGGTAGTAATGAAAGTTTCCTTCCCCCCCCCCCACCCCCCTCTTCCTGAACAGGTATCTTTTTCTTTGACTCTGAGTGAATCAAGATAAAGCATCATTGCTCTTTTTCTCACCTCTAACAAAACATAATTGAGTTTGATTAAGAGCCATAATTTCATTGTTTTTCTTGGGGATACAAGGATAAACACAGACTTGAGTCTTTCACATTGATAGATTGGTCAAGCTTTCTGTGCTGTAATCTAGTGCTGTTTCTCTTTTATCTACTTAATTTGTATGTAATACCCATCCTATAAGTATTTACATGTTCACTTTGTCCTTATTTTAACCCTTGAAGTTGTTTATTCGTTTTATCCTTTAAGGTTTTCTTTAGAAGAATGATCCTAGTCAAAACAGAAGATTGTCTTTTTCTTGATGTCTGTGGCCTTCTAACTTTTTTCCCCAATTTCACATCTAAGTATATGAAAAGTGAAGCCCACAGATACATTTTTACTATTAACTAGTCAGCTTAAAAGCTCCATCAAACATCTGCTGTAGGTTGGATATTTATACATTTAGGGAAGCATTGTGCAACGCCATGAGAAAATGGTCTGACACAAAACCCTGGAGTGATGATATCCGTTTCCGGTCTCAGAATAACAGGGTACATGTTGATGGGGGTGTAGTGTAAGCAGATTATTTGGGTCTTAAATGAGGTATTAGACATGGTCAAAAATGGAGATATTGTTTAACTACTTGGGCAAATTTCCTAGACAAGGCAGGTGAATGTTGTCAGAGAATGTTACTTTGGGCATTGTTTGATACAGTATCTTTGATACACTGATGTAGTGGAGCTGTAACTGATCTGCAACTTTGAAATGGTCATTGACATTCATTCTTGATTAAAAGCCAGTTAGCTTAAAATTAGACTCAAAAGCTTTGTGTTGGTTGATAGTTGGTAAGCTGTCAGGGTATTGAAATAGTGCAGAGTATTTGCATATATGTGCCTCACTGGTAACAGAGTGTGACAGTCCCAACACTAGTTTGCAAGTAGTGAAAATGTACTGATCCCCAAACTTTAATTTCTGAATACCTCTAGATATTTTTAGCTTTTTACTGAAGAAAAAAAGTGTTTTCCTCCTTTCTGGCCATCCCATTTTCTGGCTTTTATGACTACTTAAAAGCAAGAAGGATCCTCAGGAAAGACAGGGTTAGAAGTTCATGGACAAGAAAGATTGAGTTTCAATCAAGCAATGAAAGTAGTTTCCTGAAGATGGGTTGAAGAGCATATATTTTGACTCCTCACAACGGCTCTATGAAAAAAGCTATTACTGCCATTTCATGGATGAAAAAATTTGCAGTGCTGAGAGATTTATTAACTTTGCTAATATAACAGTCTTAACAAGGGGCAATGCTAGATTCTGTTCCCACTTTGCTGATTGCAGAGCCTCTGGTCCTAACTATTATACTGCACTGCCTTGCTCTTTGATTTTGCTGAATAGAAACATTTTTCTTTTGCTGAATAGAAACATCTCCTATTCTCTTCTGAAAGGAGGATTCTTGTCCAAGGAGATTTTCAGTTTACTAGAGGGAGCAGATGTGCAGAGACTCGAGAGCAAAGATAAAAGGGAACAGGCATGCTGTTTGCAAATCTACCGTAGGAAGAACTTGGGTACTGAACATGTTTGTTCTTAATGAGCATCATTGGCGAGGGAAATAACTTACTTCTAAATCCTTCCCCAGAAGCTCATGTGTGTATTAGAAAGAAGATTAACAGGAACGCTGTGGCTTTTGTTTTATTTGAAAAGTACTTGCATAGTGGCCAAGAAAGATAAGAAGTGGACTTTCTCGCCCCGTGTAGAACCTTGATGGTTAGCTGCTCCCTAATGGTGGCTGTGATTGCTATCTCCTGGCTTCTCACTGATGTGAGAATGCTAGAGAAATTTTCCAGCTTCTGCTGCTCCCTAGTGGAATATTCCACTGTGTCAATTTGTTTGTTTTTAGTTTCCCTTTTATGACAAAGTAAATTCCTGTAATTGTAGAAAAAATACTCCACCAGATACATAGTTTTGTTTTAGAGTACAGTAATCTTAATGCTTTTGAGGATAAAACACTAAAATGAGCCTTTTGTAAACTTTACTTTCTGCAAAATATTGGGACATTTTGAGTTATTGTGTCTTCTAGGTTAGAGGCTGCTTTAATGTTTTGGTGTGTTCATATCTTGGTCCTTGTCCATCTGGTAATGGCATCTGATCCTGAGGTCAGTAGCACAAAACCAGTTTCCAGTAACTCTGTCTAGCCTCTTTGAAGAGTAACAGAATCCTCTAGGTATTCTGTAAGCTCTCTCTATAGAAAGCAGCCCTACCCACCTCCTACCTGCATCATAGATAATATTTAGGAGCAGGTTTGAGGTGGGGTTGAGCCAGTTTAAAGGTGGCAAAATAAGATACTGAAAGTGTCATTTTTGTTAGGTAAAAGACTGACGGGATGGTTTGAGCATTTTAGTGAAGCTAAAGCAGAGATGATTAGTCATTTTCAGGCACATGTTAGTTCTTCTCCAAAGATTGGCAAACTCTTAACTGGTATTTTATTTAATAGTTTAGAATAAAACCCTTGGTGTCTGCTTAGAAGAGACTGTATAAAGAAGACCCTGTTTCTTATGTTAGCAATTAACCATTTATTCATTCTCAAATGTTTAAGCATGTACTCAGTGCTGAAATGAATTCTGCCTTCAAGAAGTGTTATTTCACAGTTATTTGGTGGAAATTACTCCTGATGGCTCAGATGGTAAAGAATCTGCCCACAATGCTGGAGACCCAGGTTCGATCCCTGGGTGGGGAAGATCCCCTGGTTAAGGGAATGGCTACCCACTCCAGTATTCATGCCTGGAGAATTCTGTGGACAGTGGAGCCTGGCGGGATACAGTCCATGGGGTCGCAAAAGAGTTGGATACGACTGAGCAACTAACATACTTTCTTTGGGTTTAATATGGGAACATAATAGGGTGGGGGTTATGAGCACAGGGTTATGAGCACAGGTTCTTTGGGTTAAAGAGAAAAACAGGTCAAATCTTTGAAGTGACTGATAACCAGGTAGAAGTAGAGGGGAATTAATTTCTGTATTTCTCCCTTGTGATGAATTCCAAAACAGCTTATAGTGTTCTGACCATATTGTTTGAACTGAGTTTTGGCTTAGTTCTTTTGTTCTGTTGGAAGATTTTGTCAGGTCCTGTAACCCAGTAAAGGTGATTATCACCTACCACAAAGTTAACTATTATCTCTCTCTCTTTAGGCTTACTTAATGCTTAGATTCAAATAAGTCTGTAGCATCACTTAACAGTGTTGCTACTCTCCTCTGCCCCACAACTGTGCTGTGCCCGTAATTCTTTCTGGGTTCTCTTAAGGACAGGGGGGTGGGGCAAAAGAAGCTATCAGGTTCCATCTAGTTACCATTTAGCAATCTATCCATTCGAGGCACTTGATATATATTGTTTTATAGAATCCGCATGACTTTGTGAGGTAAGGAGAAACTGAGACTCTTAATTTGCCCAGGTTGTGGTAGTAGGACAGTCATAAACCTGTGCTCATAACCCCCGTCCTATTATGTTCCCATATTAAACCCACATAAAAATTGCTTTAGTTTCAGAGTTTAAATTTAGCTTTGTGCATTTGTTTAAGGAAGAAAAATGGAAAAGCCATAGTGAATAAAATAACAGAAATAGTAGAAATTGGAGAGGAACCAATTGATTTTCAGCTGGGATCCCTACCATGCAGCTAGGCTAGTGAATCCCAGAAATGCTGTGTCTGAAATTTAAGTTGAGCTTTGTGAGCTTGAAAAGGGGATAGGGGAAACCTTGACCATCCGTATCCTAGGCTTATCTCCGTCAAACATTGAGATGATAGCTTCCTGGGGAGCATATACTCTTAAATCCCAACTAGAAAGGATAGTAGGCAGTCTCTAAAATGCTCCTCGCCCTAATCTGAAAGTAGGGGTGATAAGATGGATGGTAGTGACTTGAGAGTGTTCTGGCTGGGAAAAGTTGGACACATCTGAGCCATCACAATTCATTGTAGTCATGTTATTGCTAGGATACATGACAGCAGCTTACCTGCAGGAGATGAGCTCTGAGTTTCTTTTAAGAAGGGGTGAGATCATGGAATCTCCCTGACTTCAGCTGCCTGAGAGGTCCTTCTTAAAGGCATAGAAAAGAAGCCAAACACAGTGATTCTTAACCCTAGTTATGCATTAAAGTCTGATTCTATTTAAATCAATCCATTTGAAAGTTGAGACTCTCTCAGCCATAATTGCTACCACCCTCACTCCTCCTTTTCAAGAGCTATTGAATCAGAACATAAAGGAAGAGGAGATCTTTTTGTATCTAAGCATTTTTGTTTTGCTTTTTCAGAAAGCTCTTCAAGGGTTCTGGGGCTCTCATGCAAATTGGCCAGTGGATAAGCTTGTGGGTGCCACATTTTCTTCTAAAGTGTTCTTGCTGCTGCTGCTGCTAAATCGCTTCAGTCGTGTCCGACTCTGTTGAGACCCCATAGACATCAGCCCTCCAGGCTCCGCCATCCCTGGAATTCTCCAGGCAAGAACACTGGAGTGGGTTGCCATTTCCTTCTCCAGTGCATGAAAGTGAAAGTGAAGTCGCTCAGTCGTGTCCGACTCTTAGCGACCCCATGGGCTGCAGCCTACCAGGCTCCTCCGTCCATGGGATTTTCCATGTAAGAGTACTGGAGTGGGGTGCCACTGCCTTCTTAAGTGTTCTGAAGCATTGTTAATGATAAGCACTGGTAAGATCTTTACAAGTCAAAGACTACTGAGATTTTCATTTTGTCAGGCTTCCTGAATCCAAAAGCTGGAACACTGCTAACTGTAAAGCTACATAAACATACACCCCATAATCCAAGCTTTGCTCTGATTACCTTGAGTTTTCTTCTTTAGAGTCCTTGCAGTCCTGGTAATCTGCACCTTAATGTTTCCCTGTAGTGTTTAAGGGCCATGAAACCTTGGATTAGATAAGTTACTGGTGGTACTACCCCTGACTGCCCATTCTAGGGAGAGAAACTTTTCTTTCAGCAGTCACCTTTGAGAATGCAGGAAGAGAAAGCTGTCAGCTGTCTCTTTAAATTCTCTTGCTTTTCCTAAGTTGTGTCTAGTTTGTTTAACTGTCCGTATTTAGTCTATTTACAACTACTCCTTCTGTCTCCCAGCTGTTTTATTTCTCAGAAGTTAGTCCTCTGAGTGGAAGCACTGCTGAATTCTTCTTTGAAAAGGGAATGTACCCCTAAAATGATGAGAACAAGAAGGGGTCTGAAAACAGAGGCCCCTAGACACCTTACACAGCACACTGTATGTTGTGTCTTTTTTACAGCCTGCCTGTGAATCATTGCTGTGTGCCTCATAATCCACTGACTTGAATGAGAGCCTTCTGATTTGGGGAAAGGGACATAGGGACAAAGCAGAGGCATGGATGAAAACTATTAAAATTAAAAGGTGTAGTTTGCTTACACTGCCAGCAACTCCTTAGTGAGAGCTTTATTTTTCATTCTCCCTTGAGGACTCTTTGCTCTACTTCAAATGAAATACTCAGCTTTCTTGGTTTTATTTTGGTGTTTACACAAACTGGTTTAGTAACTTTGGCTTGCCTGAGGGGCGGGTGGGGGGTAAAGGAGTGTTTATTTTGTTTGGAAACTTTTCCTGGAAAAACTGTTTTTAATTTTTAAAAACCAGAAGCTCCCCCCCTTTTTTTCCCCCAAGTTTTATTCTTTTGGCTGTTCTGTGAGGCATGTGGCATCTTATTTCTCCAAACAGGGGTTGAACCTGTGCCCCCTGCAGTGGAAACAAGAGTCTTAACCACTTGGACAGTCATAAAATTCCTGGAAAAGCTTTTAATTTGCTGTTATCAAACCCAACATACAAATCATGAAGCCTTTAAACTAAAGTAGAGGCCATCTCTTTAAATAATCCTTGTATCTTCATCCCCAGTGGTGTCAGATGAATTCAGAAACTAAAGGTTTCCCCCAGACTGGGTAGAATGTGAACGTGAAGTCGCTCAGTTGTATCCGACTCTTTGTGACCCCATGGACTGTAGCCTACCAGGCTCCTCCGCCCGTGGGATTTTCCAGGCAAGAATACTGGAGTGGGTTGCCATTTCCTTCTCCAGGAGATCTTCCTGACCCAGGGATTGAACCCCGCTCCCGCATTACAGCCAGACGTTTTACCGTCTGAGCCACCAGGGAAGTCCTCAAGGCTGGGTAGAGAGAGGCCCAAAGGGAAACTAGTGAAAGTCGCTCAGTCATATGTGACACTCTGTGACCACATGCACTGTAACCCACCAGGCTCCTCTGTTTATAGGATTCTCCAGGCAAGAATACTGGAGTAGCCATTCCCTTCAGGGGATTTTCCTGACCTAGGGATCCAACCTGAGTCTCCCACATTGCAGGCACATTCTTTACTGTCTGAGCCACCAGGGAAGCCCAGTTTTTTCTTAAACATTAGTCAGAATTCAAAATGAGTAAGAAGCCAAGACTAACTGTTAAGTGGCTTCATATTTAACAACTTCGTAGAAATCTATCAATTTTTAAAGTGGAATTCCATAACAAGATTATGTTCTTAGGTATCTCTACTACTCTGTCCTTTCTAGGATGTTAAATGGATGTGAGTTTAAGGTTGCCCAACTCTGGTGCTATACAGTAAAGTTGCTTAATGGATGCTTATCTTCTTAATCTATCCACAGTGAAAAGTAAATAGCTGCTTATCTTAAGGTCATTGCTTTGTCCTCCACGTGATTATCCTGCTTTAGGGACTTCCTTTAGGCATTTCAGCCCCTCAGTTAATTTATTCCAGCATTCTCTTTAGCCTCAAACTTTACCTCCTTTGGGTTTGTTGCCTGTTAGCTTTCTGATCTCTGAGCCTCCACCCTGCTATTCTTTTAGCCCCTTCTCATTACATTTCCTACAACTGAGCCCTTTTCAGAAGTAGCTAAACTCTTTCGGTCCCTAAAGAGTCCAAAAGCCCCAGGGTAAAGAAATTCTCTTTTGAGAATTGTTCATCTGAAAACAAATACAAGTCAGTAAAGCTCAGATTGCAACTTTTCCCTCTCTTGTATAGTTTCATATAATAAGGTGACACCTAGAATCTAAAGCAAGTTTGAAGTTAAATTTACTTGCCTAATTTTTCCAGCCCCTCCTAGAGCAAACTCCTTTTTCTCCTCTTTGGCCTGTAAGATTTCACAAAACTCCAGAAGGAATTATCAAAAAGTGTTTAAGAAATTTAGGTCCCTAACAAGATAAATATTGGAAGTAAAGCAGTTTGTTACAGTTGATTGCTAAAAGAGCTTTGTTTTTGTTTTGTAATAGAAGATACCAAATTGTTTCATTTGGCAATTCTTTTTCCATCTAATTCAGAAACTGGAACATGGCCACTACAATTGTATATATGTCTGATTTTTTAATTTCATGATCATTGCTTGTATTTATGGTGACCACTAAAGCTGCTTATCATGAATTTGTTTGATTCTCCGCTTTGACTAGAATATCTGGCTCCCCTGTCCAAGGGGTGGCAGCAGAGCACACACCATGCTTTACCACATATTTGTAGTTCATAATTCACAAATTTACTTGTAGTTTATTGAGGAAAGTATCACAAAGGTTGTGAACCAGCCTTCCAAGTTTTGAGTAGATACCCCAACAGAAACAATGCTGGGTTTGAAGACAACATTAGTTGACAGTCTGAGAGCAACTATCCTGATTGTGGAAGGGCTTGCTAGCCAGCTTGTCTCCTTCTAAAGAAAACTTGTCTGACTAGGAGACTTGTGAACTTTGCCACTAGCAGAAAACTATGAGGTTCTTTTCCAGTGCTGGTACCAAGATGCACATTGTGAAGATTATTTTATTCTAGGAAGATAGTTTCCAGACACTTACAGATTTCAAACACTTATGGTTACAAAGCTAATATTGGGGGTTTTCTCTACTTTTTGATGTTGTTCCTTTCACTGTGCCTCTTGCCTTCTTTCTTATGACACTTGGCACATAAGCCTATTTGACTTGACACTGTAGCCATCTGTCTTAATTTCTTTTTCTTGTGGACTTCCACCAGACATTGGATATATGTGAAGTTAACACACTCAGCAATTAGGAAGAAGTTTTAGGTGTTTTCTGGCAGTCTATCCAGTTTATCTAAAGAAAGCCCCCACCTGTTTCATTTTGACACTAAAACTTGTAATGATTAAACTTATAATAGCCTTTAGGATCATGATCTTGAAGAATCTCAGGAAGTAATTTCCTATAGACTCATTAAGTATCAAGTAGAAACAGTTTGTAAAACAACAATCACATTTCTTAACATACTTTGGCTCATATCAGATCAGCTTTTGCCTTCAAAATATAAACTGGCTCAATTTATTTTTTAATGACATAGTTGATTTACAATTTGATTTCTCTACAGCAAAGTTATATATATGTATATACATTTATTTTTTTCTTTAATATTCTTTTCTGTATATAATAGCTTGTATCTGTTAACTCCAACCTCCCACTCCATCCCTCCCCCACCCCCCTTGGCAGCCACAGGTCTGTTCTCTCTGTCTGTGAATCTGTTTCTGTCTGGTCAGTAGGTGCATTTGTGTCATATTTAAGATTCCACACTATCACATAAGGTGTGATATACGGCATTTGTCTTTCTGACTGACTTAGTATGGTAATCTCTGATTGCATCCGTGTTGCTGCAAATGGCATTATTTTGTTCTCTCTTGCAGGAGGTGGGGCTGAGTAGTATTCATTGTATATATGTACTATATGTATATATCTTCTTTATCCATTCATCTGTTGATGGACGTTAAGGTTGTTTCCAGATCTTGGCTATTGTGAATAGTGCTGCTATGAACATAGGGGTGTGTGTATCTTTTTCAGTTAGGGTTTTGTCTGGGTATATGAAATTGGATCAATTTATAATGGTAGATAAAGAAAGCCACCATTAGATTTGGTCAGGGCACATCTGGGACTTGTAATATCCCATGTATATGTTGGTTATACTTCTAATTCAGTTCATATTACTTGTTTTTAATAAAATGGGTAATGTAGTTTTTTAACATAAAATTATTTTTACTAATGGTAAACACAAATTAGCACTTCTCAGGAAAATCCTTTGGCTTTTCTTGTAAGCTTACAGATTAAGAAACCTTAAAGGAAATATCTTACTAAGTTCTATTTTGAGTCTTTCCCATAGCACTTTTTTTTTTTTTTTTTTTAACTTTTTGACCAGGCCAGATCTTAGTTCTCTAACCAAGGATCAAACCCATGCCCCTTGCAGTGGAAGCACTATTCACTACTCCGCAATGATCACCAATATGATTCTAAAACATTTTCAACCCAAAAAGAAACCCCCGTGTGCCCATTACCAGTCATTCCCCATTCCACCCTGGCTCCTGTCTCTGGATTGCCTATTCTGGACATTACGTATAAATGGAACCATGCAAGTGTGGTCTTTTGTTACTATTTTTCATTGGTATAATGTAAATAATGTACTGGCACTCTATTTTTTTTTTTAATTACTGAATAATTCCATTGTTTGGATATACCACATTTTGTTTATCCATTCATTAGTTGGACATGGGGTTTTTTCCTACTTTTTAACTATTACGAACAGTGCCTTTGGTAAAAGGCACTTTTACTTCTCTTGAGCATACACCTAAGAGTGGAATGGCTGAGTCATGGTAACTGTTTAACCTTCTGAGGAACTGCCATGTTGTTATTCATAATGGCTATATCCATCTAACATTATCACCAGCAATGCACATGGGTTCCCTATCTCGGCATCCTGCCAACACTTTTTTTTTGGTAACACTTTTTTTTTAATCAGTTCCGTTCAGTTGCGTCCGACTGTTTGCGACCCCATGAATCGCAGCACATCAGGCCTCCCTGTCTATCACCAACTCCCGGAGTTCACTCAGACTCACGTCCATCGAGTCAGTGATGCCGTCCAGCCATCTCATCCTCTGTCGTCCCCTTCTCCTCCTGCCCCCAATCCCTCCCAGCATCAGGGTCTTTTCCAATGAGTCAACTCTTCGCACGAGGTGGCCAAAGTACTGGAGTTTCAGCTTTAGCATCATTCCTTCCAAAGAAATCCCAGGGCTGATCTCCTTCAGAATGGACTGGTTGGATCTCCTTGCAGTCCAAGGGACTCTCAAGAGTCTTCTCCAACACCACAGTTCAAAAGCATCAATTCTTCAGCGCTCAGCCTTCTTCACAGTCCAACTCTCACATCCATACATGACCACAGGAAAAACCATAGCCTTGACTAGACGGACCTTTGTTGGCAAAGTAATGTCTCTGCTTTTGAATATGCTATCTAGGTTGGTCATAACTTTGCTTCCAAGGAGTAAGAGTCTTTTAATTTCATGGCTGCAATCAACATCTGCAGTGATTTTGGAGCCCAAAAAAATAAAGTCTGACACTGTTTCCCCATCTATTTCCCATGAAGTGATGGGACCAGATGCCATGATCTTCATTTTTAATAGTGGCCATCTTATTGGGTGTGAAGTGGGTTTGTGTTTTGATTAATGATAAGTGAATTGGTATATTTTGATAACTTTTTAAAATATTTTCTTAAAGTTAAGAAATATTTTGGGGGTGCCTTCCTTCCCCATGGCGGGACACCTCGCTTCTGACTTCGCCTTCTCGCCCCCGCCGGGCGGTGGAGGCGATGGGCCGGGAGGGCCAGAGCCGGGCTGGGTTGATCCTCGGACCTGGATGAGCTTCCAAGGGCCTCCCGGTGGGTCGGGGATCGGGCCGGGGGTTGTGCCTGGAGCCGAGGTGTGGGGGCTTCCCCCGTGCCCCCCGCCCTATGACTTGTGTGGAGGGATGGCCTACTGTGCGCCGCAGGTTGGAGTGGGGCCGGTGCCCCCAGGCGGCCTGGAGACCCCTCAGCCCGAGGGCCAGGCGGGAGCCGGGGTGGAGAACAACTCCGAGGGGGCCTCCCCGGACCCCTGCGCCGCACTCGCAGGCGCCGCGAAGCTGGACAAGGAGAAGCTGGAACCGAACCCTGAAGAGTCCCAGGACATCAAAGCTCTTCAGAAAGACCTTGAACAATTTGCCAAGCTCCTAAAGCAGAAGAGGATCACACTAGGATATACCCAGGCTGATGTGGGGCTCACCCTGGGGGTTCTCTTTGGAAAGGTGTTCAGCCAAACGACTATCTGCCATTTTGAGGCTTTGCAGCTCAGTTTCAAGAACATGTGTAAGCTGCGGCCCCTGCTGCAGAAGTGGGTGGAGGAAGCTGACAACAACGAGAATCTGCAGGAGATATGCAAGGCAGAGACCCTTGTGCAGGCCCGAAAGAGAAAGCGGACGAGTATCGAGAACCAAGTGAGAGGCAACCTAGAGAGCATGTTCCTGCAGTGCCCGAAGCCCACCCTGCAGCAAATTAGCCACATCGCCCAGCAGCTCGGGCTGGAGAAGGACGTGGTCCGAGTGTGGTTTTGCAACCGTGTACCATTTCACACCAGTCAGGATGGCTGCGATCCAAAAGTCTACAAATAATAAATGCTGGAGAGGGTGTGGAGAAAAGGGAACCCTCCTACACTGTTGGTGGGAATGCAAACTAGTACAGCCACTATGGAGAACAGTGTGGAGATTCCTTAAAAAACTGGAAATAGAACTGCCTTATGACCCAGCAATCCCACTGCTGGGCATACACACTGAGGAAACCAGAAGGGAAAGAGACACGTGTACCCCAATGTTCATCGCAGCACTGTTTATAATAGCCAGGACATGGAAGCAACCTAGATGTCCATCAGCAGATGAATGGATAAGAAAGCTGTGGTACATATACACAATGGAGTATTACTCAGCCATTAAAAAGAATACATTTGAATCAGTTCTAATGAGGTGGATGAAACTGGAGCCTAGTATACAGAGTGAAGTAAGCCAGAAGGAAAAACATAAATACAGTATACTAACGCATATATATGGAATTTAGAAAGGATGGTAACAATAACCCGGTGTATGAGACAGCAAAAGAGACACTGATGTATAGAACAGTCTTATGGACTCTGTGGGAGAGGGAGAGGGTGGGAAGATTTGGGAGAATGGCATTGAAACATGTAAAATATCATGTAAGAAACGAGTTGCCAGTCCAGGTTCGATGCACGATACTGGATGCTTGGGGCTAGTGCACTGGGATGACCCAGAGGGATGGTATGGGGAGGGAGGAGGGAGGAGGGTTCAGGATGGGGAACACATGTATACCTGTGGCGGATTCATTTTGATATTTGGCAAAACTAATACAATTATGTAAAGTTTAAAAATAAAATAAAATTAGAAAAAAAAATATTTTAACTAGTAAAATATTTCTTAACTAGACTAATAAATATTAACTAGTGAAATAAATATTTAACTAGACTAAATATTTCTTAACTAGACTTAATAAGTCTTGAGAATGTCTAGGTTAAAAAGATAAGTAGTTGGCATCAATATTAAGGTTAGAGGGGTTGGTAGCTGTTCAAAAGGGAGCTCCCATGTGACAAAGCCTTGGGGATGTATCCTCCGTAAGTTAGGGTTTTGTCCTGGTTTTTAGTTGTAGAAACTTCAGTTTGCTTGGGTACCCAGAGGTAATCAGACTCTGCATTTCTCTCTCTAATCAAACTCAAAAGTGATTAATATGTAAAATACACTTAGAGGTACATTTATTTAGAGAGAAAGGTGTATGTGTGACAGAGATTTCCTAACTGGGATATTTATGTGAATCCAAGACTTGTTTCTCATTATCAGGATACTTAGGGTGCTAAATTAGTGGTTCTTAAGTTTTCGTGGTGAGCCTGGAATTTTGAAGGAGGGGTCCAGGATATTAAACTGCTATTTCATTTAGACTTGTTGCACCATCCTGTTATTGAATCATCCTCTGAAGAACCACCAGATTCTAAGCCTCTGCCACGGACTCAAGGTTAAATTCCAGTCTTCTTGTCACACCTTTATCAAAGCTTCTCCTGCTTCATTCCTTGGTGAATGAGACGTTTCCCTAGTACCTCTTAAAGTGCCTTTTGTCTTTACATATAGCTAAAGCTGGTATTCATTCAAAGAACTAAACACCTGTCATATTTTTTTAATTGAAGTGTGAAAGTGAAGTTGTTCAGTAGCCTATCAGGCTCCTCCGTTCATGGGATTTTCCAGGCAAGAGTGCTGGAGTGGATTGCCATTTCCTTCTCCAGGGGATCTTGCCAACCCAGGAATCGAACCCGGGTCACCTGCATTTCAGGCAGATGCTTTACTGTCTAGCCACAAGGGATTGTAAATCAATATATATACATTCTGGAGAAAGAAATGGCAACCCACTCCAGTATTCTTGCCTGGGGAGTCCTATGGACGGAGGAGCCTGGTGGGCTGCTGTCTGTGGGGTCACACAGAGTCATACATGACTGAAGCAAGTTAGCAGCAGTGGCAGCAGCATATACATTCACTGATAGTTATATGTGTATATATACATTCTTTTTCATATTATTTTGCATTATGGTTTATTACTGGATATTGAATATAGTTGCCTGTACTGTACAGTAGGACCTTGTTGTTTATCTGTTGATACTTTATATATAGTAGTATGTGTCTGTTAATCTCTGATTCCTAATTTATGCCTTCCCCCAACGCCTTTCTCCTTTGGTAACCATAAGTTTTTTTTCCTGTCTGTCTGTTTTGTAAATAAATTTATGTCATATTTTAGATTCCACATTAAGTGATGGGATATGTCTTTTCTCTTCCTCAAATGGGATTATTTCATTCTTTTTTATGGCTGTGCATGTGTGTGTATTTAGTTTTTTAAGCAGCCTTCATACTGTAACACAGTGGCTACACCAGTTTACCAACACCCTCCCACCTACAGTGTAGAAGGGTTCCCTTTTCTCCACAACCTCTCCAACATTTGTTATTTGTAGACTTTTTGATGATGACCATCCTGGCTGATAGGAAATTTTTATGTGCATTTCTATGTGATAGGAAATTGTAATTTTTATGTGCATTTTTGTGATAATTAGCAGTGTTGAGCGTCCTTTGATGAAATGTCTTCTGCCCATTTTTTGATAGTGTTTGTTTTTTGTTCTTGAGTTAGTTGTATGAACTGTTTGTATGTTTTGGAAATTAACCACTGTTGGTCGCATCATTTGCAGGTATTTTCTCCCATTCAGTATGTTGTCTTTTTGTTTTGTTTATGGTTTCTTTGCTGTGTGAAAGTTTATAAATTTGATTAGGTCCCATTTGTTTATTGTTGCTTTTATTTCTGTTGCTTTGGAAGACAGACCTAAGAAAACATTGGTACGAGTTATCTGAAAAGGTTTTACGTGTGTTCTCTTCTAGGAGTTTTATGGTATCGTGTCTTAAAGTCTTTAAAGCATTTTGAGTTTACTTTTGGGTATGGTGTAAGGGTGTGTCTTCATTGATTTACATGCGCTGTCCAACTTTCCCAATACCACTTGCTGAAGAGACTGGCTTCTCTCCATTGTATAATCTTGCCTCTTTGTTGAAGATTGATATACCTACCATATTCTGAACACTGTTCTAGCTCTGGGTCACTTTAATTACAGAGGTATAGCCCCTACCTTCATGGTCACTTTTAGAGTGATTTATTTTTCCTATATTAGGGGCATCTCACTTTTAACTCCATTTACTAATGGTAATTCTTTACTTATGTAGTACTTAAACCTCTAATGCTATTCTTCCACAGCAATGGCACAAGCATGATATCGTTGATCATTCCTCCCAAAGACCAGATTTCACGAGTGGCAAAAATGTTAGCAGATGAGTTTGGAACTGCATCTAACATTAAGTCACGAGTAAACCGCCTTTCAGTCCTGGGAGCCATTACATCTGTACAACAAAGACTCAAACTTTATAACAAAGGTAATCTGGAGCTTGATCATTTACCTCCTCTACTTTGTCTTGGTTGTATTTTCCACTTTGATTCTGTTGTGATGCTTTTGGTCCCAAGTGCTTTCTTTACCCAGCCATAAGCTGTGTTCCTTTGGTGTTTTTTTTTTTTTTCCCTAAGTTATTTTTTGAAAGTTAAGTAGTATGTACTATACTTAAAATAATAAATCCTTTTGAAAACATCTCAAGTTTCAAAATTAGGAAGAGAAATCTGCCTGAGAAATTTACAGATATTTGTACTTCATGAAAATTATGATTTAAAGGGGCAGGAACAATGGGCTGTGGGAACATTTCCTATTAATTGAGGAAAATTAGGTGTGTATATAAGTGGGGAAATTGTTTGTTCTTTGCAGTACCTCCAAATGGCCTGGTTGTTTACTGTGGTACAATTGTAACAGAAGAAGGAAAGGAAAAGAAAGTCAACATTGACTTTGAACCTTTCAAACCAATTAATACGTCATTGTATTTGTGTGACAACAAATTCCATACAGAGGTAAGAAGTTAAAACAGAATGTTTTTGTTACCCTAAAAGAAATCCACCATAGCTATTAGCAGTCACTCCCAGGCCTTCCTCTGTCCCTACCGCCATACCCCAAGATCTCTCAGCTATAGGCCACCCTTAATCTGTTTTTCTGTGCCTTTTGTGGCTTGTTTCTTTTACTTAGCGTGTTTTCAAGGTTCATCCATTTTGTGGTATGTATTATGCTTCATTCCTTTTTTATTACCAAATACTATTTTCCACATTATATCTATTCATGGATATGCCACATTTCACTTATTAACATCATTTGGTGAAACTGTCATTTCCACTGTTTGGCTGTTATGAATAATACTGCTTTGAACATACGTGTACAAGGTTTTGTATGTCCATACGTCTTCACTGGGGGGGCAGGTATACAAGCTAGAAGTGGAATTTCTGGGTCATACAGTAATTAATGTTTAACCAGTTCAACAATTGACAGGCTGTTTTCCAAATAACTGTTCCATTTTATAAGGCTGGCTCTTTAAAAAAAAATTACATTATTATGACAATGAATTACGTGAATATTCAGCATATTTGAGGAAAGTGCTAAGCTGTGTTTGAAGAACTAATTAGAAGCAAAGAAATAAATGACTGCCTGAACTCTAGGTCTCCTTATGTATCCATGATACTTGACTATATTTCTTGCATTCTTAGTTTCAGCTCACAAATTATAAAAATCTTGAGTAGTCAGGACCATAAGAGCTTTTTTCCCCATCCATTAAAAAAAAAAAACTTTTGAGTGACAGAAGTGTCATAATATGATGAACATTAAGGGTAGAAAGGAAACCTCATTAGAGTGACCTAAATCAGTCAACAGTAGAACAATCAGGAATTCACAGCTGGCTTCTAGTTCAGTCTCTTGCCTTTCATCGACATAGGGGAAAACCTCTATAGTGGAATTAGAACTGACATTTGTCAATGCAGTTTACAATGGATGATTCTGCTAACTTGACGGGAAGTTCAGTTCCAGTCGGATCTTGAGCGATTGCATAGATGGTGGAGACTGATTTTTCTCTTGGCTGTCACAGCCTCCTTATGGCAAAAGTTTCATTAGGGAGGCAGTTTGCCACCCTCTTCCAATTAACTGTATCTGCTTTGATAAAGGCAGATTTTGAGTCTTCTTGATTTAAATAGTACATGATACTCATGTTATCTAGTTTTACCTTACTTATTTAAGTTAGCTTCATTGGTTTTTCTAAACCTTAACACTTTTTCCAAGATAGCATTTCGTCTTAACTAGCTTTGTTTGTTTGGGCTCTAACTATTACAAACTACCTACACATGTGGCATACTGAACAACACAACTGAAGTTGTGTTTAATCAGGATATTTATATATTCTTATTATGAAGGATTAAGTCTGTTCCCTGATGAGCAGGCTTGCTGAAAACCTAAATTAGTCAAGTTATAACAGAGGTAATTGGGATAAGGCAAAAATTTTTTTAAACAAGTTATTTATTTAAATTCTGGCCCCACTCTGTGGCATATGGGATCTTAGTTCCCTGACCAGGAATCAAACGTGTACCCCCCTGTATTGGAAGACAGAGTCTTAAGGCAAATTTTTTAACATGGGCAATATTCATGTCTTAATGCTAATTATCAAGTATGCTTTGGTTAAAGGGTGATTCTTAGTGATTAATCTGCTTTCCAGTCCGTGAAGAGCTGTTTTCTTCCTCAGTTAAATGGTATGGGTAATAATTTCTTAGCTCTATAGAGGCTGCCACCTAGTAATTAGTCATCTACCATGTCTATAGACGCCAACTCTTGCCCATCTATATGGGTCCCAGATCTATTTAAAGATCTGCTCTTTCAGGAGGCAGAAATACAATGGTATAATACTAACCCAGAAGAATTTTCTCTCATAAAAATTCAGAATTATTATCTATAGTACCTTTAAAATTGAATTTTAGATATTGATGTCATTAATGTTACTCAAGGCATAATTAAATGAAACATTTCAAAACTAGATCTTTTTATAGACGGTTTCTGGGTTTTGTCCTCAGTGAGTACTCCTATTCTAGAATTGATTTACAAAAGATTCTTATTAGCCATAGTAAATACTGCTTATTAATGCTGGGATTATTAATGGTAACAGCAAGTCAACTTTTGGAGGTTAGACTTTGAATATTATGTTCTCTAGACCACCATCAGTCTAAAGACAACCTAGGAAGAATTTGATCCCTATAACTCTGTATTAGTTTTGGGTTCCTGTGCCTAGGTCAGCTTTGTAAAAAGGCTTCCCATTGATATTGTTGGTTTTCTCCTGCATCAGGTTCAGATTTGTCTATGTGAATTACATATTTATAGCTGAAGCCTTTAAATTACTCCGTGAAATGGTTTTCCTGTAGTACTCCATACTGTTCTGAGTGAGTGGAAAGGGCTTGTATATGTCCTTTTGGAATTTTGTCTTAATTTTGCAAAGCTTTGAGATTTATGGTGTGGTACCTGTGTTTGCTTTTCAGGCTCTTACAGCACTACTTTCAGATGATAGCAAGTTTGGCTTCATTGTAATAGATGGTAGTGGTGCACTTTTTGGCACACTCCAAGGAAATACAAGAGAAGTCCTGCACAAATTCACTGTGGATCTCCCAAAGAAACATGGTAATCCAGGAAGAGAACATGAACACTTTTCCTTTGTGTCCAGCATTAAGGAAGCAAATTGTGTAATAGGGGAAAGTAATCTCAGGTGATGGGAGAAGCATTGTTACTTGTGACTCTTTTGACTACAGAATTAGTGTTCACTCACTAAAAGCGATTTTATTCTGAAAGGAATAGTGATTTTCACCTTTCCTTGGGAAATAGCACGGTTATATAATTATTTTAATTAGCAGGGTGTCATGTACTTAATAAATGCCTTTTTCTCTCATCACTTTTTTGTCAAAGGTAGAGGAGGTCAGTCAGCCTTGCGTTTTGCCCGTTTAAGAATGGAAAAGCGACATAACTATGTTCGAAAAGTAGCTGAGACTGCTGTGCAGCTGTTTATTTCTGGGGACAAGGTGAATGTGGCTGGTCTCGTTTTAGCTGGATCAGCTGACTTTAAAACTGAACTAAGTCAATCTGATATGTTTGATCAGGTAAGTGAGAAGTAGATGCTCCATTATGTAAGTTTCTAGGTGGGAGTAGTTGAGTTCTGTGAGTGCTGGGATGTGCACATCTCTTTCTTTTACAGTAATAAATTCCATGTTAAAAACCTCAGTCTGTGTTGGCAAAATTTTATGTGTATTATTTGTAATATTAGATATTCCCCCATGTCTGGACTTACTTTCTTTTGAAATCAGCCATTTGGGGATGGAATCTTTCTTGGCGCTGTGTTGGCCCCTGGTTTTAGTAGGTTGCCATAATTGGCTTTAAATTGAAGTTTGATTCCAAAGAAACTAGGAGCTGGTTTTATAAGTCTAATAGGATGTGCAATACAGTTGGCTGGGGAGGTGATCTTCATGAGACCTGTTCATGAATAAATTGGGCACCTTTCCCCATATTCTTCCTCCTGAGGTTTCACTGGTTAGTTTTGCATGCCATTAAGAGGTAATGGGTCTTGGTAAGGGTGTTTTGAAGTACTAATGATGTGCTTTTTTCTTTTTTTTAATTTTGTTGTGTGTCAGAGGTTGCAATCAAAAGTTTTAAAATTAGTTGATATATCTTATGGTGGTGAAAATGGATTCAATCAAGCTATTGAATTATCTACTGAGGTCCTCTCCAACGTGAAGTTTATTCAAGAGAAGAAATTAATAGGTATCAGTGAAATACAATTTCTTTACTGTGAAAAGTTTTTGTATGTGTGTATGTACAAAACAAGACACTGAGAAGGGTAAAAGAGGAAGGTTTAGCATTTTTATTAAAATCCTCCTCAATGGAATCATTATTTTAAATCATCCTTTAGTTATCATGTCTAATATTAACAAATGTTTGTTTTTCTTCCTGTTTTTTACCCTTTGGCAGTAGGAACCAAACTTCAGTCAAATTTCCCATGTTATCCTTTGTTTTAGAGTGATAAATAATTCAAAAGCTCAAATTAAAGATTAATAGGGCCATTGTTTGGCTGTGTTTCCAATTTGATACACACACATTTCCAAATGATTATGTACTTGGCTTAAATGGTACCTCTTGAGACTCAATTTCTGGAGCCTTGACTAGTGGTGTGATTTTTCACCAACTTTTGGCAGTTATTTTTAAGTTGACTTTTTCTCTTTCTCTGATTTTTGAGTAAGCAGGTGTATATGTACAAAAAGAAACATTAATATACATTCTTATTGACCTGTCCCTAACCACAGGGCGATACTTTGATGAAATAAGCCAGGACACGGGCAAGTACTGTTTTGGAGTTGAAGATACACTAAAGGCTTTAGAAATGGGAGCTGTAGAGATTCTAATAGTCTATGAAAATCTGGATATCATGAGATATGTTCTTCATTGCCAAGGCACAGAAGGTATGATAATTAGTAAATAAGGTTTCCATTTGTTACTGACCTGTGTATTCAAGAAGCCTGGGGTGGAGATTGGATAAGGTGGCTGATTTCAGGAGCAATCAAAAGGCAGATGTATATCTTGTTCCCCACTTCCAGCCTGTACCCTATTGAACTGATAAATGTCTGCCTAAGATTTTTGAGGACAAGGGCTGTATCTTAAATGTCTTTGATGTTTCCTTATGATAGGACCAGTATACCTGGTAGACAGTCATTCACTGCATACTGACTAATGTGCTTATGAAAAGAAGGTTGGTAGAATCAGTTCAGGAGTCCTTTCATCTAACCTAATTTTCACCTCATGGAACTTAAACCTGTTAGTATCTGAAAAGCAGGTTAACACTTTTTTTTCCCCCCAATACTGCAGAGGAGAAAATTCTCTATCTAACTCCAGAACAAGAGAAGGATAAGTCTCATTTTACAGACAAAGAGGTATGTGACTGTTTATGCTTTGATGATACATGCAAGGAAACATAAATCTGTATGTTAGAGCACTGGCAGCATAGAGTAGCATCAGCCTTGGGAAACCAGACCTCTACTGGTCAGCAGTGGGAGTACCAGGAGGTGGTCCACTCCCGTATGCCACATAATAGTCTGATTCCAAGGAAGGAGGGTGGGTGATGGTTACCCTGGTTCTTTTTTTTTTTAAGTATAAAAAGGTTTACTTGCTCAACACAGGTCCCTTTTAATTGTTAGCATCTTCAAATTCTGAGTTGGACAACTTTGGTTTTTACAAGTTTCCTCCAAAAAAGCAGTTGTGTCTTGTCTCTTAGCTGTTGAGTGAATATTGTCTAGAGATACTTTTTAACAGCCTGACTTCTCAAGACAATGGGAGGAACCATAAATTGAAAAACTGCCAAGTGTGTGTTAACATTTCATTACTGATGCTAGAGCCAGGAGAGGAATGTTGTTTGAAGTAATCAGAATTTCTGTGCTGTTGGCGTTTATGTCGCCAGAACCCATAATTTGCTTACAGTTTAATACACCATAGATCTGAGAGGAAGAGGGAAATGTTGGCAGGCAGGGTAGCAAGTATCCATGTCTTGATATATCCTAATCCTACTGATTCTGTATCTCATGGCTGCCCCTGCAGACAGGACAAGAACATGAGCTGATTGAGAGCATGCCCCTTCTGGAGTGGTTTGCCAACAACTATAAAAAATTTGGAGCTACGTTGGAAATTGTCACAGATAAGTCACAAGAAGGATCCCAGTTTGTCAAAGGATTTGGTGGAATTGGAGGTGAGTAGCAAATCAGAAAACTAAAAGGCAGGGTCTCAGCCACAACCACAACCTTTCCTGTGTATCCCAAAAATATCATTACTTCCAGAGAGGTGTGCTGTAATTCTGCAAGGGGACTGCTCTCCACCCTCCAGTCCTGTCAGCCACAGCTATTTACTGTTTGTTCGTTTGTTCCCATAGGTATCTTGCGGTACCGAGTAGATTTCCAGGGAATGGAATACCAAGGAGGAGATGATGAATTTTTTGACCTTGATGACTACTAGGTAGTCGACATGGGTCCGGCAAAACGTGCCTCACCCTCCAGCATCCAACCCAAGGAGCATACCCGTGGTGGAATCCAAACAGATCCCTGCCTTACAATTGGAACATTTCCGGAACTTAATCCATGAGCATTGGATATTGAAAAGAAAACCGAAACAAAACCAGACCCAACCCTACACTTTGGTTTGTCATGGTGTCAGCGCAGCAGCCTACAACTAGTTCCTAAATGCCACTTTGGACTAATTTAAAAAAGAATCCCAGTTTTTACTTTTACTCGATGGTGAAATTGGTTGCTCTTGTATTTTATGGGGAAAAAACAAAAAGATTTTTTTAACCTTCATACATAGAAGCAAAAATACTTTAACTGCTGTAAACCTTCAAAAGTTAATAGAAATGAGATATACTGGTTTGTTTCTTATTTTGATTGGAGAAAAATTAAATTGCTGCATTTCGCAGTGACCCATTTACATGGCATTCTCAGCTTAGACTGCATAAGAAGAAATATATGTGGTGAAATGTTGGAACCATTTCTCTCGGTCTCTGTTTAATGTTGAAAGGGTGAGCTAATAGGCAATTTCAACTTCACTCCCTCACATTACCCGTCCCCTCCAGGCTGTCAGTTTCAAGGATGCAGATTGCATTGCAAAGATAAACTGACACATGAAGCATTTGGGCCACTGCTCTGTTTCCTTCCATGTGTTTTGCAGGCGCATTTGCGCCCAGGGTTTGGGAGCCCTTACCATCAACTGCTTTGACAAAGGTTCACATAATCTTGCATACTAGAAACCAGTTTGGGATGGATATGATGGGACTTCTATGCTATTGCTGGAATTGGGAGAAATAAAACATGCAATTTTAAGTGGAAGCCAAGATATTTAAATATTTTATTTTGCTTGGGTCTGTCCTTGCAAAAGGGAGGTGGTCGTGTTTTCCTTGTGTTGGATGGCATGAGATTATGTGAATGTTTTGATTTTTAAAAAATGAACTGCAAGGTTTTTCACAGGAACGACAGACGAGACATGTATGACTGTGCATGTAATTGTAAACCCCTGACCTCCTGGTGGGGTTGGAGCATCTGTTTCAAATATGGGACTTACAAGCACCTCTCATAGGAGAAATTATGGGAGGAGGGTGGGAAGGGCAGGGGTGGGAAGGGATGGGGACACAGCTTCTGGCACCAAGGACTTAACCATGTTGGACCCAAAAGTGGGCCTGAAAACCTGAAGCTTAGGCTTCACAGCTGGGTTGTAAATCAGACTTGACCCCAGCAAACATGCAAGGTCACGGACAGGGTGCCTGAGGTGGTGACAGTGAACAAAGTGTATAGGACGTGCCCAGTGGTAGCAATGGAAAAAAGTATACCAAATGGACTTTGAAGGACCAAAGGTTTTAAAAGTCGATTGGTATCACCCCACACTGCTAGGGTAGTGGGGTGCATTTGATTTTCAAATTGGGTACTTTTAACACTTTAGTGCCTGACTGCTGTTCTTCACTGACTTGACTCAGTCACTCGTAGCTTTATTGGTCTGAACCAGCTCCTTGTTCCCAGGTTGCAGACCTGCCTATCGTTCCAGTAATCCTGTTTCACTTGAATGAAGGGAGTATGTCTTAAATGTAAAGCTTCTGGTTCTCAACACTGTACTCTGAGGTCCAAATGACTGTCTGTCAATGTATAACCTGATGTCTCAACCCCCAATAAGAAGAGTCAGTTCTTTGGTATTCACCAATGCGGGAGGCTTCACCAGAACAGGCTTTTTCTTTGGGCTCTGCTGTTTGTTTGCAGAACACCCAAGAGTGAGCAAACATGCTCTCTTCATAGCAGTACCTTAGGGTTTTGCCATTGTAAATGGGTCTGATGTGATATATGACAAGATCAGAGAAATTGGATGTAAATTTACATTTTTGAATATGCTTGTTGTTTCACATGATACATTTAGGGTATGCAGCTCCTTTTGTAGTTTTTATTTTTACTATTTAAGTTTGGAAATGATGCCAAATTTTTGTATTTCTTTAATCAATGTGTTCTCTTCAGTGATATATATTGCATTATATATTGATGTGTGTATCAATATATACTGATATGTATTACACTTACACAATACAAACACATAAGAGGGGGTGAAAACCGTAGCATTTGCATTCTCTATAGCCTCTACAGAGAGATCCTAAACAGCAAACTCTTGGTGTTGTGATGTACAGAAATGGAGAAGAGTATTAAACCATATTTAAGAATATACTTCGTGTGCTTGAGATTTTTTAGGACTGTTCTAAGAAAGGTCTGAGCCGTGGAGACAGTGTGAATGAGCTCTCCAAAGCATGTGCAATTTCCTCAGTTACTTTTCAGCCATAGACTTAGTTGTCTAATGCTACATTTGCCTATGGAAGTGTATATGCAAAAGGCCGTGATCCCAGTGTTAACGCCAGAGGAAAGAGGTTCCAGTTGCTGGGCCAAACTAATTTGTACCTTACTCTCTTCCCTATGCAAGCCAAAGGGAAACTTGCCCTTTAAAAAGAAAAAAACATTGTTAACATTCTATGGAGGTAGGTGGCACTTTTAAAACAGGCCAAAAGAAGTTAAGTAGCAGCTCTTCAGTGGCAAAGCCAAATTTTATGCCAGGCTTAATTCCAAAATTGATTCTCTTTCTACATGTGGTTGCCTTTGAGTCAATAGCAGATCCAGATGGAAAGGTGGAAACTAAGCCTCCCCTGTTCTGATCTTGCATACTTGGTACCTGTGGAAGAGCAGTAACCTCATTCAAGGCCAAGTCAGAGGCTGGCTCAATGGAACAGGGCTTCTAGGATGTGTTAAAACAGAAGAGGATTCTTGTTTCATTTCTTTTCCCAAAAGTGGAGCTCCTTCTATTTAGTAGTTTAGGAAGCCTAGTTGAAGTAACAAGGTGGTACATGATTTTCTTTGTCCAGGTTTAAGAAGTATTAACAAAACTGACCAGTAAGGGAACCTCTTTTGTCACTTTGCTTTTTCAGCATAATTTTGTCTAGTTTCTCATCTGATTTAGATGACAGCCTTGATGAAACCCAGTCACCCTATGGGAAGAGGCAGACATGCCCATGCATGGCAGAGGTAGTTTTTTCTACCCCTAGTTGCTGTTTGAAGTCAAAAGTTGGAAGGCAGCACAGTAGTGCCGGTTATGTGGGCTGTTGTGCTCGCCTGTCTGGGCCTGCAGCACTTGCCATCTTTTGTTCCCTGGCTCTAGTTCTCATGCCATGGTGCTCCCAGACAGACATAGTGTATTCAGGGCTGAATGCCAAGATGGAATGTAAGCTTCATGCCAGCTTCTCTCTTGTTGCCAATTTGAGTGTGTGCCTGCTGGGACACCTATCTGCCAAGTCCACCCTGATGGGACTGTGCCTCCCAGGGACACAGGAACTGACCGACCAGGAGGTGTGGAAGTAATGAGTGCCAAAGTTATTGAGGATAACTGGCACTAGAAGTGTATGTGGAAAACAGTTTATCTCCAGGGTACTCTTTGACAGTCAACTCCAAACATGTCTGAGAACTCTGTTCTGGGTATAGTCAAGTTGCTTGGTAAGCTCACCCTGGGGCTTAGTGAAGAGCCCAGGACAAAGAATCAGCTTTTTAGGCAAACATCTCTGGTTTTGTCTCTGCCATTCGTTGAACTTATGACTTCATGTAAGTCCCTTCCTATCTCTCAGTTCCATATCAGTGTAAGGATGAGTCTGAATCTCAAAGAGCTTTTCCAACTGTAAAGCTATCAGGATATAATAGTGAGCAGGAGATCTGACATCTGATGAATAGAGATCCTGCCTAGAGACATTTGGCCATGTCTCTGAGCAGCAGTTTCCCTACCTGTAACAGTGCCTGCTCCCTATAGACTGTGGTAAGGATTAAATGCAGTAAGGCACGTGAAATACACAGTGGCACTTAGCAAGAACTCAGCTGGGAGACAATCACACCTGCACCAACTTTGGTCTTCTCTCAGTGGCCTGGGTGAATGTGCACTGGAAACCACAAGGTGGTGCTCGAGTTAAGGATACTGGTTGCGGAAGAACGTTGCTTCGGGTGAGGAGATTTCTGACAAGCATTAACAGATTCCTGGGACAGCTTGTCTAATTAAGATTTGGCTATATGGAGAAGGCAAACTACCAAAGTAAGCAGGGATGAGTGAACAGGGAGGAGAACCCGGGCGTTGAGTGGCCCATCTGAAAAGTAACTACAATCTCTAACATTTGTTGGACAGTTGCCATGTACCAGGCAAGATGCTATGTCACGTGCATTCTCTCATTTAATCCTTAGAAAAACAATGTGCCTCATTCTGTTGTATATCTGCCCATTTGGTTCCAAAGCCAATGCAAATACAGGTCATTCTTCGTTCAAGAAGAGAGAACAGGTGTTACTACTGCTAAGACCAGTCAACTCACCTCACCAACCTCTGCTTTCAGAGACAACCAACAACTTGGATTGCATCTGGAAGACATTCATCTAGCAGTTATGTCCTTCCCTCAGAACATGTATGTTTTGACAGCTCAGTCACAGCCACAGTTGAGAATGGATAAAAGAAGCTCCCCTGAACTCTTAGAGGATCCCTGTAATTGATCCAGCATCTTCAAAGAAGAATGTATACACATAATGGAATTTCTCAGACACTAGGGCATCTGCCCCTGCTCTTAAAAAAATATGCTGTCAGAGGGCAATTAACGAAATTGGAATGTGGACTATGGATAAAATATTGTATCAGTGTTTCTGATCTCCTGAACTTGATAACTATATGTGGTTATGTAAGAGAATACCCCTTCTCATAGGAAATATACACTGATGTAGCAAGAGGTTCAAAATAAGACATTCATTAAGGAAATTTTTGAAATTTCAAAAATATGGAAGAAAAACCTAAAAGCATCATTTAACTAACATTTTAAGGTCATCATGAACAGCCATTATAGAAACAGTGTAATGAATGTTTAGGTTCCAATTGATTCACAAAGTATCTAGAACACAACTTAAGTTTGACCATTCAAGTTTGGTTTTTACTCAGAATTTGGGTTTGACTCAAAGGTCAATACAGGAGACATAGGTTCGATCCCTGGGTGGGGAAGATCCCCTGGAGGAGGGCATGGCAACCAACTCCAGTACTCCGGCTTCTAGAGAATCCCATGGACAGAGGAGCCTGGCAGGCTGCAATCCATAGGGCCGCACAGAGTCAGACATAACTGAAGCGACTAAGCAGTAGAGAATGCATTAGAAGAGTTAATTCTGCTGCAGGGTGTACAGCTGAGGAGAAATCCCCAGCCAGAAGGTCTGGGGGTGCTGAACCTAAGAACTGGGCCCAGATTGGAAGGAAGAGAGGAGAGGCAGTGCCAGGAGAGGAGCTTCTGTCAGTCAAACACTTCAGAGATGAAATCAGCTTTGGAGTTGGATCAGTGCTGGGTGAGATGAGACAGTATGAAGAACAAGGCTTTTGGGGGGACCCTTGACTCCTGCTTCACTGAGCGACCCTGGGGATGAGGGGAAGAAGGCAATGCTGCTACCTTAAAGCCTAAAACCCATTCACAGAAAGGACAAGAGTGACATCAGACTCTAGTCCTTTGTCCACAGCCACACCCCTTCACCACTTAAAGAATCATAATTGCAGCACTTATAGGGGGCTTGGACTTTACCATCCCAAACTCCTAATTAAAGGGATAAGAAAGTTGAAGCCCAGAGAGCAGCCTACTGACCTGTCAAGCTCATGCAGGAAATGAGGAGAGCCAACATGAGCAGCTGTTACAGCTCCAAATTCAGTGCTCTTACCAAACGTGGGATCTTGTTATTTTTCATCTAGGCCCCTTCTCCTCGTTAGAGATAAGAAAAGGGAGGATCAGAGAATAAGGGAGTGGCACGAAGCCAAAGACAGAGCTGAGAAGGGAAAGGTGGCCAGCATCCAGGTGGAGTTATGAAAGTTGTTTTGAAGTCACTTCCCTGTGAGTCAGGGTTGGCTTGAGTGTATAGATTAACTTGCTTCTCCAGCCTCCAGGGTTCCATGTTAGCACCATCTAGGTTTCCCTTACAGTCAGACTTCTGGCTTGTCCACTTTGGTGAGAAACCCTGCCTGGGCTCAGCCCCTTCTGCTTGATTCTTCATCCTCACCCAAAGGAAACCTAGGGGGCAAACCCATTTTCAAGGAAACCTGAGTGAGTGAGTGAGTGAGTGAGTGAAAGTCAAAGTGTCCAACTCTTTGCAACACCACGCACTATACAGCCCATGGAATTCTCCAGGCCAGAATACTGGAGTGGGTAGCCTTTCCCTTCTCCAGGGAATCTTCTCAACCCAGGGATCGAACCCAAGTTTCCTGCATTGCAAGTAAATTCTTTACCAGCTGAGCCTGGAAACCCAGAAAAGGAAGGTGGAAACTTCAGAGAGACTCTCCAAGCAGGAATGGCAAGGATCTTTTGAGGTAAACCCAAGATGTAGGAATATTCTGCTCCACGGAGAAAGGGAGGTGGGAGCCAGCCTTGAGAACAAGGAGAAATCAGGGCTTGATGCTAGAAGGCCTGCCCCAAGTTAAACATCTGTCCAGACCTGAGCACATTCCCAGGCTAGGCTCCCTGGGGACTGGGATGAACCAACCCCCTCACAGAGCAATCCCCACTGGAGGGCCGGCAAAGGAGCACTCTATTTTTAAAAGAACAGGATGTCACCTGAGGAAGAGGAGTTGCACTTCAGTCCTCAAGGCTAGAGGCCCTCCCTCACACCCCTGTCAAACTTGGATTCTACAGACAGATGACATGGAATGGGCTCTTTCCTTCCTGAGGAACTAAGCAAAGGTCCTCAGAAACTCAGTCTTCTCACAGACATTGCTCAATGCCACTTCTATTCCTTACATTGTGCTTGGGTTAACTCTGGTCTCATTCTTCCATTCAGCAAGTATTTACAAACATTTCCTATGTTCTAGGACCTATGCAAGATTCTGGGGCACAGTGGTGAGAAACAGTCACTGTCCCTGCCCTCCAGCAGGAGACAGCAAGAATTATAATAAAAGTGAAGAGTCTTAGAGGATAAAAGGAGGGCACCTCCACTTCATCTAGGGGTGGCCAAGCTGCCTGGTGAGCCAGGGTTGGCCTGGAGAGGTGAGAGGCAAGTTTTCAAAGGCAGATGTGTTGGTCCTGACTTGACCCAAAGGCCAGGAAACTACTCAGATTTTAAAATACTTTTCTAAACCTGCTATCATTTTTGTTGTTTATTAACAGCTTTATTGAGGTATAACTTACAAACTGTAAAATCAACCCACTGCATGTATAGTTCGGTGATTTTTTAAAAATAAATTCATACAGTTATGCAAACATTACATAATCTAGTGTCCACCTCTCTAAAAGGTCTTTCATGTCCCTCTGTGGTCAACCTTTGCTCACTCCCAACCCTAGGCAACCAATGATCTGCTTTCTGTCTCAATAGTTTTGCCTTTCCTAGAAATTTCATGTTACTGGAATAGTGCAATATGCAGTCTTTTACATCAGGTTTCTTTCACTTAGCTTTTTTCATTTAGATGGATTTTTTTTACATACATCCATGTAGATGCATGCATGTTCATTTCTTTTTATTGTTGAGTAGTGCCTGGAAAATCCCATGGACGGAGGAGCCTGGTGGGCTGCAGTCCATGGGGTCACTGAGGGTCGGACACGACTGAGTGACTTCACTTTCACTTTTCACTTTCATGCATCGGAAAAGGAAATGGCAACCCACTCCAGTGTTCTTGCCTGGAGAATCCCAGGGACGGGGGAGCCTGGTGGGCTGCCATCTATGGGGTCACACAGAGTTGGACACAACTGAAATGACTTAGCAGACTTAGCAGAGTGTGATATAATAAGCAATATACATTTGGTCTTTGTCTCCTATTCTTTCCAAAGACTTTCTCTAAAACCCTTGGAATCTCTTGAGTGATGAATGTCTTTGGTACACTAATGAGATACCCAGATAGTTTCAAGACGTGGGCTGCTTGCCAAATAAAAAAAACAAAAATAGGATTACAGGGCTGGAACATTCAGCCCTACTCCAAGAGGGGAAAGGGGCTTGAGATCAAATTACCAATTTCCAATGATTTACTCAATAATGTCTACATAATGATGCTTCTATAAAAACCCCTAAATTATGCAGTTCGAGAGCTTCCAGTGTGCTGAGCACACCAAAGTATTGGGAGGGATCCTTGAAATTCTATATGAATTTGAGGATGAACTTTTCCGTATCTGCAAACAGTGACATTGGAATTTTGATAGAAATTGCAATGAATCTTCAAATTGCTTTGGGTAGCATTACCATCTTGAACATATCAAGTCTTCTAATCCATAAACACAAGATGTATTTCCATTTATTTAGGTCTTCTTTGATTTCTTTCAACTGTGTTTTGCAGTTTTCTGTGTATAAATCTTTTACATCCTTGGTTAAACTTGCTCCCAGGTACTTTAGTATTTTGGATGCTACTGTAAATGGAACAGTTTTCTTAATTTCCTTTTTGGATTGTTCATTGCCGGTATCATTCTGGTTTTGATTTACAAGCCATTCATGTATTTTTTCTGGTGAAATGTAATCTTTCATTCTTAATCTGCCACTTTATATTTCCATGAGTAGAGAGAGAGGGAGTGTCTTTGTCTCTCAGATACTTTCTTCCTTCTTCTGTTTCTCTTACTCTCAAAAAGTGCTTCACAGGTGGAAGGAAAACACTGTGCACCAGGTTAGCAACAGACATTGGAGCCGCATCTAGGTCCCACTCTGCTACTTCCTAGCTGCCTGACTTTGAGCATGTTGTTTCACTTCTCTTTCAATTTCTTAAAGGTTTAAATAGGATGCTTTGTTAAATAAACTAAGCTATTTCATTTGTCACATAAAATATTAATAACTACAGCCTACTACAGCCAAGCATTGTGCTAAACCCTACAAGGCAGTCTTAAGTAAAAGAGACACAGCCATTGAGCTTCCAATGCCTTATCCCAGTGAATGTGAAACCCCAAATGCAATTATCACCTGAGGGAGGGCCACAGGTGAGTGTCTGTCACAGGGTATTTTGACCTGGCTGTCAACTTTTCTGAAGACACTGATGCTTTAATTGAGCACAGGAGATATTAGCTAGGCAAAGAAGAGGAAGAACATCCCAGGCAGTGAGAATATGTTGGCGGTGGCAAAGAGTACAGTTAAGGAGGTAGGTGGAGAGAGGTGTGGATGAAGCTCAAAGACTGAAAGGGCAATGTAGTGGAGGAAGCAAGAAGGGAGGCCAGAACAGGCAGTCCGGGCTGAGCCTCAAGAGCCTTGCTGAGACCTTGAAATTTTACCGAGGAATAGGAGAGGCTGCTGAGGTGTTTTAAGTAGAAGGGTAACAAATGCAGATCTGCTTCTCAAAAAGATCCTCTAGGCACACTGCAGTTTGAGAAGAGAGTGTGAGGCTGAGTCTTGAAGTACTGGGACATTTTTTTTTTAATAGGATTTTTTTTTTTTTTTTTTTGGGCTATGCTGGGCCTTCATTGCTGTGCTGGGGCTTTTTCTAGCTGCGGCAAGCAGGGGTGCTATTCTTCGTTGTGGTGGCCAGGCTTTCCAGTGTGGTGGCTTCTCTTGTTGCAGAGCACAAGCTCTGGGCTTGAGGGCTTGGCAGTTCTGGTGCATGGACCCAGTTGCCCCACACCATGTGGGATCCTCTGATGTCCCCTGCATTGGCAGGCAGATTCTTAACCACTGGACCACCAGGGAAGTTCTTGTACTGGAACATTTAATATCCAAATAGAACATTATACATCAAGACATGTAAGCAATGAAAGAAAAGTCTTCAAGAAGAGATAATCAGGGACTTTCCTGGTGGTTCAGGGGTTAAGAATCCGCCTTCCAATGCAGGGGCCTCAGACTTGATCCCTGGTTGGGGAACTAAGATCCCACATGCCATGGGGCAACTAAACCCACATGCTGCAAATAAAGAGCCTACATGCTCTGGGCTATAGAGAAGCCTGTGCGCCACAACTAATATACACAATGCAGTCAAATAAATTAAAAAAAAAAAAACACACAGATGGTCACTTACAAGTCAATGCTGGTGAGAACTACTAAAGGAAAATGAAGACTGAAAAAAAATCTACTGGACTCAAGAGTCAGGGGGTCCCTGGTAACAGCTAAAGAGCCCCCAGACACTGATGCTCAGACCTTGGAGTCTGTCTAGCCTCTCTATGGCCCCACAGTCACTGCCTCAGGACTTACACTCTGGCAGATCAGAGCAAGTCTTTCTCATTAAGATTCTTAGGATTCCCTGGCAGCTCTTCTGGCTGGCTGCACCAGCTCTATCATGGGACCAGGCCAGTTTGCCCATGTCTGCCTACATATCTCATCTAACCCACCTCACCCATTTGGCGAGGGGGAGCCAGAGGTTTCTACTGGGTGCCAGCAAACAGGCAGTCTCATGCCAGTTAAGCACTACTCCAAAGTCACACACCAGTTCCTAACACAGCTCTACCACTTATCAAGATCTTGGTGAAAGATATGCAAATGGCTGAAACTCTTTTCCAATTTGTAAAACACTGTGACAATGAAGCATGTATCAAATACTCCACCTAGAGAATTAGCTATCATAGGTTCACATTCATTCATTCAACAACTGTTTATTGTATAGGTAACAGCGATGTAATAGACAACAAGGTAGACATCATCTATGTTAACAAGGAGTATCCAATCTAGTGACCCAGTCAAACAAAGATTTGATGCTTGACAGGAAAAGCACAGGGCACTGGCAGAGAATTGGGTGGGTGGAGGAACAAAAGTCACACCCCTAGTACTGTTGCAGGGAGTTGGCTTTTCTTTGGGCAAGATCACTCATTTATAGCATAAATACAGGGTTGGTGCCATTGGTAAGATAAGGTTTGGTTCCTGTCCCAAAAGAGAATTAGGAGGTAAGCACAGGAAAATAATATGGTTAAGAAGAAAAGTGCAAAGAAATCTCAGGAAACTGTCATATTGGGTGTCACACTGGCTTTTTATGCACAAATTCTCAGCTTATTTGGAACTCGGGTTCCATTAAATATCCGCACCATAGAGAGGCCTAAAAGCTAGGACCCAGGGCCATTGGAGTTATCAGTCTCTCTCAAGACAGGGAGCAACACAGAAACCCTACTGCTCCATAGGGTTTTTCCAGGCTCAAATCCCTGTCAACCCAGAAGTGAACACAAGGCCTCCCCAGAAGAGGCCTGGGGTTCCTGCAAATTCTGTAGCTGGAGAGGAAGCTGCCAGAGCTCCCCAGCCTCTCTCAGGCCTTCCTCCTCTGCTAGGCTCAGCTATAAATAGCTTGCTGGTTTCCAGCTGGGGATCTCCCAGCCCTGAAAGGAGTAAGCACCGCCTTCTCACCTTGTCCTGCCCTCAGCCTGGAGCAGAAGGGGGTGGTAGCTGGCAGCCGGAAGGAAACGCTGCTGCTGCTGCTGCTGCTGCTGCTGCTAAGTCGCTCAAGTGGAAGGAGATGAGGGGAGGGCAAAAATGAGCACCACAGAGAAGCTGGCCACTGGACTACATTACCCACAATCCTAGATCATAGCTGGAAAGAAGAGGTTGCTCTGGGCCTGCAGCCTTCGGTGGGAACAAGGCCAGAGGCAACCTAGTGCCTGCGTGTGCAGCCCAGGCCCAGTTTTTTCCAAAAATGTAAACCCAGAAACCTTCAGTCATGGACCTTAGAGATCATCTCCTCTCCATATACTCAATTCACAGGCACTCAGCTGATGTGAGGCCAGGGAGACAAACAAAATTCCGTTTATTTTCACCTTATTCACTGTGTGTGTGTGTGTGTGTCTATAACCAAAGACTGGAAGTCTATGAGTGATTTTATTCTGGATGAAGTCCAGAGGCTTCTTAGTGCTAAAAGCCCCCTCCCGAGCATTTACTCGACTCATTACTCCCAAGCTCTCAGCTTTTCTTTCCCTGCCTCACCTGAGGAGGAGCAAATGCTCACAGGCTGGTCCATGTTGCATTGCATTTCTGGAAGCGCTGGGGGGTGGGCGCTCAGGAACTGCTGTCTCTGCTGAGATCTAGTCCCTCTCCACCTTTGCTCATCTCTCAGCAGGCAGATCAGGGTAATCACGTGGCTGAGGCAAGTTTAAGTCCCTGGAGGCGCTGTACGAGGGCCGGGAGGGGTTGCCGGGAGGGGTTGCCGTTTCCTGTAGTGGATAAACCAAAGGTGTCAGGCTGAGCAAGGGAGGCCATTCTGGATGGTAGAAGCACCCAGTGGGCACTGCTCCAGACCTCAGTGCCATGGCAGGTGTACACCTGCCCCAGCTCTGGCTCCCCCCACTCCAACCTTCCATGTTTCCACAAAGAGCCGAACTATTCATGTTGGATTCTGGGGCTCATGAAGGTCCAGACTGACAGGGAGCATAGCGGTGAAGATATTTGGGACTAGACCTGAAGTCGGGGGCCCCTGTCCAAAGTGGAAAGATACTAAGGCTAGCCTGACAACAGGGTCTTTCCCTCCTTCCCCTCGCTCAGATATGATAACAACTCTCACATCCTGAGCCCGGCACCAGGGATGTAAAGATGGGAGTCACAGTCTCAGTAAATAAATGATGTGTTAAGTACACAAGAAGCCTATGGGTGGGGGGTTGGAAGGACTTCCAGACGGCCAGAGATCTGAAACAAGTAAGGGTGACGCACAGTTCCACCAGAATGGTGTAGAAAGGATATTCCAGGCAGAAGGGACAGCTTGATAATGGCAGAAGGAGCGAGAAACGGAAAGCAGAGAAATACTGAAGACCGACTAAAATGCGCGCGCGCTGGCGTGCAGCAAGCGAGGCCAGGCCCTCACACCACGCTAAGGTGTGGGCTTTAGGCCTCGGGTCGGTAGACGCCGGAGGAGCTCCAGCAAAGTCAGCGGCGCTCAGAGAATCAGGGGGTAAAGTGGGACAAAATATGAAACCAGTGGGGAGAGTGGCAACCTCGGACCCTCTGGGGACGCCCGAGTCGGCCTATCCCGCGTTTACCTCAGCCCGGCCAGGCCACGCGTTCCCGGCCCCGCCGCCGCCGCCGCCGCCCCCTCCTTGGCAGAGTCCCCTGGCCGCGGGCTCCCGGGCGCGGGCGGACCCGGCGGGCCGAGCTCCCGCCCACAGCCGCCTGCGGGCCGCCTGCCAGACGCGGCGGGAAGGAAGCGCCTTGTATGGGCCTCAGGCCGGGAGGAAGCGCCAGGCAGGGCCCCGGGAGGAAGCGCCATATTTGGCGAGGGGCGGGCCGGGGGCGGGGAGCGCGCCCGCGAAGGAGGCCGCTTCCGCCGCCGCAAGACCGAGCCACGCCGCGCCGCCCCACCCCCACCCGCGCCGGGCCGCGACCCCCGCCCGACCCCTCCTTCCATTGGAGGTACGCACGGCTTCTCGCTCCGCTCCCTTGGTTCCAGAGCTACGCGAATTGGGGACGGAAGGCGGGTCCAGGCCGGCTTTGACGACTGACAGAGCGGAGAAGCTTTCCCGGCTCCCAGCACTCGCTCTGTGTCCTTGGGCAAAACACTTTGGTCTCTGAGCCTCGGATTCCTCTTCCTCCGAAGGAAATGGGGATAAAATGAGAGGATGCCTGTTAAGCACCGCCAGGAGCGGCACTGCCCGCAGTGGCAGCGCATTAACCCCAACATTTCTTTGTGGCGGGAGAGGGGCGGAGGTGTTTCCATTCCCTTGCTGTGTCCCTTTAACCTCTTTATAGCCTCCTAGGAGCCTCGGGGCTATATGGAGCTGACGCTTTCAAGAAGATATTTTTCTTGAAGAAAATAGGGCTACCTTAAAGTTTAGAGTTTTTCCTTCCAAGCTCTGGGAGTCAGACGGGGTTTCAATCCCAGCTTATCCCCTTCCAGCTGATTTATGCTGGGAAAGCTACTTTCCTTCCCTAAATCTCAATTTCCTCATCGGTAAAATGGGGATAATAATTCCTGATTTGCAGGGTTGTTGTGGTAATTAAATGAAACTGGTGTGTGTGTATGTGTGTGTGTAAAAGAGAGATTTCGAGAGAGAAAGAGAGCCCCTGACATGGAGGAGGTGTTTAATGGTCTTCCGTTCTCTGTGCACTTTCCCATCCTGCCGGTGGGGAGGAGATAAGGGCTAAGTAAACTTGACCATTCCTCCTGGAAGTCCTAACCTCTTGGAGAAGACTGTCCCTTCTTTAGAATGTATGGGACCTTGTTGCTAATATTTGGTTCTTCTTCCAGAGGCATATCTGTGGCCCTTAATGCTCCCCTGTCTCAGTTCAGCCACCACCGCCAGTGAGTTGCCATCCTTGCCGGCTCTTCTCTACCTACCCTAGAGCCTAGCTGACCTGAACACACTGGCAAGGGCAAAAACAACCTGCAGGAAGTTGAAGTTCCCATCACAGCCAGAACCTGGTATCTAGGACACCATACCCTCCCACGCCTGCTGTCAGTACCACACCCACACGTTTCACCAAGAGATGGGTATCAATCTCAGAAAAACATTTCCCAACCCTCCCTTGTTGGCCCTGCCCTGCCCTCATCAGTTCTGCCTGGCCTGGAGTTCCGCTTAAGTCTAACCAGAATCTTTTTGCCCCTCAGTCACAGCTCCATCCTGCAGTTTGCAGCCCCTAAGCGGTTCCAGGCAAGTTTGTGAACACACACAATGGATGTGTCACCAACGGCCTTGTTTCCTTTCATCCTTGCTGGGCAAGGAGGCTGTCGTTGGCATGGTAACCTTGCCTGTAAAAGTTGCAGCCCTCAAGGATGTCTTTCAGTTCCAGCGGGGACACAGCTCCTTCCCCCCACCTCCCCCATGTAGATCACAGGGTGACATGTAGCTGTGTCATCGGGCCTCCCCCAGAATGGGGATGTGGTGCTGGTGGCACAAAAGAAGGACTGGTTCATGGAGGGCGGCGAAGGGCTTAAGGGAGATGTTGATTGGATCTCTGAGGAACAGGTTCCTTCTGTCCCTTCTGTCCTGTATGTGTTGATCCTCAGCCACCAGAGAAACCAGTTCTGAGGTTCAGAATATGTAGGGAGCCACTCTGGATCTCGTGGTGAGTGACAAGCACACATCTTCACTAAAATCAGGCACCCAACAAATAGCATGATGCCCGGTACTTAAACCTGTAGAATAAACTGATAAACCAAAAAGCCTCCAGAATCCAGTGATTTCCTTTGTCCTCAGGCCCTGTGGAATAAATGAATATTTATTAACCATCTCCCATGTTGCAGTTTCCCCATATATTATTTCAACTAATTCTTCCCACAGTCCTTTGAGGGAGGTATTAAAACACTCCTTTTACAAGTGGGGAAACTAAAATTTGGGCAGAGATCTTTAAGCAACTTGACCAAAAATACATGGCCTTGAAGTGATGGCACTGAGACTGGAACCCAGATCTTCAGACGCCCAACCCTCACAAAAGTCCTGTGTTCCTTTGTATTTGTGACTGTACTACTGGTAAAGAAATCTTTGCCCCCAGGTCCCAAGGCATTCCCTTTCTAGGAGGTCCTCAGGAACGAAATGGGCATCAGCATTGGTCCGTGTGGCTGCTGGGTCCTGTGTGGCCCTGCGTGGCACAGCAGTAACAGCGTCCTCATCCTCAAACCTGAGGCTTCCCGCTACCAGCTGCCTCGTCTCCGTCATGGAGTTTCCCCGGCAGAGGGCAAGCTGAGGGAAAGTGGTTCCCAGCTGCCAGCCTCATCTAGACAAAATTGCATTAGCGCCAGCCCCGGCTTCCCTCAGTCCCTCCAGAGTGAGCACATTCGGCTCCCCTGCAGAAGGGAGGGGCAAGAGAGACACCGAACAAAAAATTTCTCTGGCTGGGAAGCACTTGGCTTCCAGCTGCCACTCATCTTGTAGGTGGGGAAGATTAATACTGATCCTATGGAGATTATAGGAGTCTCTAAAATGAACCCTTGGGCAAAAGGTATGCCAGGGAGAGAGGCTAGTAGAAAAGCCCAAGGTTTGAGTGCAGGGGGCTGGAATGAGACGCAATCTTAGAAGGGAGGAAGGCCACTGATCTCCTGTCATGCTCTTTTCTGGGTGTTGTTCTTCTTTCTGTGGGACTTCTGACCTTTTATCCCAAAGGTGGAAACAGCAATTTCCTGGCAACTGAAGCAGGGTGAGGTAGGAAGCAGTAGGAGGGAACTATCAGATTGTGACCTCAAGTAAAACAGGGGATGCCTTAATAGTATTAATAGTTAATATTTATTTTTTTAAAAAGTGTGTTAACCACACTTTATTACCTCATTTAATAGATCTTACTGGTACCCCTGTTTTAGAGAAAACAAAACTGAGGTTTATGGGGCTCCTCAATGACCACAGCTCCTAATAGAAGTGGGCCAAGCACTCTGTAGATATTGTCTCATTTAATCCTCACCACGAGCCAGTGAGATGTAACCATTATGTCCATTTTCTAGAGGTGAAAACTGAGAAGCAGGAAACTTGCCTGTGATCACTAATGTAAGTGGCAGAGTGAGGGATTAGAATTTGACATGTGACCTCAGAACACACATGCTTGACCACTTTGTCTTGCTGCTACCAAAGCTTCTCCATGCCTTTGGGGACTTCTGCTCACATAGCCTGGGACCGCAAGTATCTGCCCACACTTGCATTTTCCTAGTAGTTGCCACACAGGTGAAAATCCAGCCAGGAGTGTTCACTTGGTTTAGTTCAGACTTGCCATCAGAGTCTTTGTAGGGCCTGAACAGATAGGTCTGGGTAGTGTGGGGCGCTGTATCTTGGGGCTTGGCTATTTCCCATCTAGACTCCCAAGGTGGGAGGAAACCCAGAAAGGTCTTCACTACCCTCCTCATGCCTTGAGATTTCCCTAAGAGATACAAAGATGTACAAATTAAACTGTCCTTAGGAGGTCTCCTTAAGACCCAGGAAAGTGCTTCTTGCAGGAGAGGATGAGGAGTCCAGCAACTTCAACCAGTGAGAACCGAAAACAACAGCCTCTCCAGCTGGGCAGGCTCCCAATGGCCTTTCTCAGAGGCTCTTCTGCACTATTATATGATGAGACTCCATTGCTCCCAGCCCCACTGCAGGACTGCGGGGGTGGGAAACACTTGGAATTCTGAGTCAGAGGCAAGGTTCCACTTCACTTTCCCTGGAACAGCAGGTCAAGGATGCAGCAGGCAGTGTATCTGGAAAGGAAGGGTAACTGGAAAGTGAAAAGGAATTGTGCGCATTTCCTTCCCTACCATCTCTTTTATTTTAAAAACATTTTATGTATTTAATTTTTATCATACCATGTGTGATGCATGTTATTGCAGAAAATACATGTGATGGAAATGAAGTTTTTTAGTATGAGTGTTCCTTCCTTTTTTCTTTTTTTTTGGTTGTTCCACGTGGCATGTAGAATCTTAGTTCACTGACCAGGGATCGAATCCATGCCCCCTACAGTGGAAGCTTGGAGTCTTAACCACTGAACTGCCAGAGAAGTCCCAGTGAAAGCATCCCCCACCCACCGTCTTTTTCCTCTCCTAACTTACCAACCCACCAAAAGGTTTCCAGCTCAGAATCCAATCCCATGTTCCGGTTTAAAGAGTTCAGTCTTTGCAGTCCAGTTCTGGACATTTTATCATGTAGAATCAGAATTGGGAGAGGGAAATAGTTAGAGATGTAGAGCCTGTTGTTGTTCAGTCACTAAGTCGTGGCCAACTCTTTGTGACCCCATGAACTGCAGCATGCCAGAGCCTGAGAGTCTGGGAAAGGGAAGGACTTGGGCATAGAGGCTAAGCTGATGTATTTAATAAAGAACAAAGAAGGAGAGGGAGAAGGAAAGCTAGAAAGGAAGAGTATGAGGAATTTTATGAAGTATCGTAGGGTATTAAGTAGATTCTCTATAATTCCCCAAGTAGAGATTGAAATAAATTTGTACTTTCTGGCTCCAAGGTCATAATTCCTTATGCGCAACTCTTTATTGCAAAGCTTATAGAGCTCTAATCATACAGAGATCCAGAATTTGTTAGGGATCCATACAGGAAAGTACAAAATATCATTATGTAATAAATGAAAGAAAATAGTCAAGGATTTATCCTTTTTTTTTTTAACAACTATGACTAAGCCTAAATTCATCATCAACACATTCTGACTAACAAATGCAAATAGAATGATAGAATTACAAAATCATCATTTTGTAACCTCTAATGAGATAATAGATTTAGATAAGGATCATCAGTAATCCGGGGATTCCTGAAACCATTGGGTAGTGAAGGATTGACATAAATTCTATAACATCAATAATACTTGAACCCATCAATTAATTTTAGCATCACAAAAAGAGAGACCACCCAAGAGAACTGAAAACATCTTCACATAGAAACCTGTATATAATGTTCATAGCAGTAGCCTTATTTGTAATAGCTAAAGTGGAAGCAACCCAAATGTCCATTAACTGATAAGTAGATTTTTTAAACATGGTATATCCATACAATGGAATATTATTCAGTGAACAAAAAGGGGTTGGTGTACTGATACGTGCTACAACATGGATAAACCTTAAAAACATTGTGCTAAGTGAACAGATACCAAAGGCCATATATTTTATTATTTCATCTACATGAAATGTCCAGAATAGGCAAATCCATAGAGACATAAAGTAGATTGGTGGTTACCAGGTGCTGCAGGAGGGTTGGGTGGAATGCAGAGTGATTGTCAATAGCTATAGGATTTCTTTAGGGGGTGATGGTAATGTTCTGGACTTAGGTAGTGGCAATAGTTGTACAACATTATGACTATGTTAAAAACCACTAAATTGTATACTTCAAAGTTTAGTTTTATGTTATATGAATTATTTTTGATTAAAAAATCATATATAGGAAATTTTAAAAAGAGAGAGAATCGATGTCTTTTGATACACTGCTGGAGCAAGTATACCACATGACCTAAAAAGTGAACCTAAATTTGATCAAAACTCTAGGTATAAAATGAGTTTATAGGAAACTCATGAGATAGAAGGACATAGTAAATAACATTATGAGAGGAGAAAAACAATGCAATCTATCAAGTCCTAAAAGTGGTGAATTCTTCAGGACAAGTAACTTGGTTTCTTCAATAAATAAATAGCAAGGGCAACTATTATGGATGAAAAGAAATGTAAAAGACATATCAACCAAATTCAAAATGTGGTCTTTTTTAGGTCTTGATTTAAACATAGGAACTTCAAAAATACTAATAGATACATATATACACACACACACACACACACACATATATGTATATATATATATACTGAAGGGCTTCCCTGGTGGTCCAGTGGTTAAGAATCCACCTGCCAATTCAGGGGATGAGGGATGAGGTTTCAATCCCTGGTCTGGGAAGATTTCACATGCCACATGCCAATTAAGCCCATGCACCACAACTACTGAAACCCACTTGCCTACAGCCTGGGCTCTGCAACAAGAGAAGCCACCACAATGAGAAGCCCTCACGTGGCAACTAGAGAGTAGTCCCCAATTGCTGCAGCTGGAGAAAGCCCGTGCACAGCAACAAAGACCCAGCCCAGTCAACAATAAATAAATAAAAATTTTAAAAGTATATACTGAAGTATTTTTCAAACAAAATTATATAATGTCTAGAATTTGCTTCAAAACAATCCAGTGGATGTTGGCAGGGAGTAAGAAAGGCAGTGTAGATGAGACAAGACCAGCTGTGAACTGACAGGTGTTGAACTGATTGTTAGATACAGAGAAGTTCACTACACTACTCCCTTCTACTTTTGTGAAAGTTTGAAAATTTATACACACATGTAAAAATGAGGCTTGACTTACCATAAAATTGGGGCATATTTAAATGTTATATATTATTTAAAGGAAAATGGGCTAAGATCAAATAATTGAGTGTGAGGTCACTCATGTTTTCTAGAAAGCTGAAATTAAAGATCACATATAAAATCTGAAGGGACCAGTCAAATTATTGTTACCATTATTGTTATTATTCCAATAACCAAGTTGGAAGTGGAGTAGGGGGACCAGGGCCCTCCCAAGGAGGCAGAAAGCACTGCAGCCTTTCAAATACCCAGAAACACAGCCAAACTAAGTTGTTGGCCTCTGGCCCCAACCTGCGTTTCAAGCCCCATTTCTTGCCCCCTCCTCACTTTCCTTGCTTTCAGGCCACACCACCATTAAGTCACAGGTTCCTAAACACCCTGACCTCCTTGCCCTTATACTTGTTATTCCCCTGCTTGCAAATCCCTCTCCTGTGAATGCCTCATCTTCCTTTTACACCCTGTTCTCCTCCACCTTCATAGAATTAGTCACTCCCTGCTCTATACACACCTCTCTCACAGTGCAAGGCAATTATTTATTTCTACATTTCCCCCCATCCTATCCTGTGATGCCCCAGACTCTATTTTGTTTATTTGTACAAGCTCAGGGCCTGACATAAAGCAGGTAGCATTTGATGACTATGTTTTGGAAACAGACAGATGGAGTGACTGAGGAGCAGTCACTGAGTGACTTTGGATGGCCCAGTGCTCAGGGTGGCCCCAAGACAGTTACCCAGACTTTGGCTCTCCCATCATGTGCCTGCTACACTGGGATACAACAAAGCAAACAGTCTGATCCAAGAACAACCAACAAAATCACCTGGTTTACAACAACTCAGTTATAAGCAGAAGAAACAAGTTCAGGAGAAAAACTTTGAGCCTGGTAGTGTGCATGAATTGTGTATTGAAAATGAGGACAGAGATAATTCAGTGATGGGGGCAAGATCTCAAGAGTTCTCTAATAGTTGAGGGAAGGTGACAAGCTAATAAAATAGTGCTTTCTGACTTTTAAAAAGCCTACAGCCCCCAAATTTAGAAACCAGCAGCAGCTCTCTGATGCTTCTATCCTGCCAGATCCGACAGACAATCCACCTACAGGGAATATTAAACAGGCAACCTGTGTCCCCTCAGCAAAAACCTAAAGCCTTGAGTCCCTGGAAAAAATTTCCCTTCTTTTCTTGTTAGCACTCTTCTTAACACCTTAAAACTTAAGGAGCAGATCTGTGCAGGGAAAGAAAGTACTCCACCAGAGGACCTTCATACAGACCCCTACCCTACATCACACCAGATTCTAGAAAATAATTTCTTGCTTACCTAGTCTTTTTTTCTCTTTTTCTTTCATAAACAAAATTATTTTCTTCTGATGATAAAAAATACCTGCTTATTTGGAAAATACAGACAGGTCCCCAACATGAGATAAAAATATCCCATAATCACACCAAAACTAATATTAACATTTGACGTATGTGTGTGTGCATGTGTGTATTTTGTATAATTGGAATCATGTCATAAAAAGTTTTATATATTCAACTGTGGTATATTGTGTTACTAGTCAGGTCAATGACTATTTTAGAACATGATTTATAATGACTGCATAGTAGTTCATCATATAAAAATTGACTTCAGCCATCACCCATAGGACACTTATGTTGCTGCCAGTGTTTTGTTTTTTTTTTTTCCCATTACGAATAATACACTATAATTAACAGCAATCCTGGAAGAATTGCTAGGTCAAAGGGTATGAACTTTTATAAGGTTTTTGGTGCATGATGTTGAATTGCTCTCAGGAAGGCTTGCACCAGTTTATTCTCCCTCCATCAGTGCGTGAGACTTTCATGGCTCAAAGTGCTATCCCTCATTTCACCATGAGTGAAAAAAACATAGGTATATTCTCACAACAAAGATATATTTTGTAATCAGAAAATAATTCACATTCTTTTGGAGGGGGCCACACTCCATGGTGTGTGGAATTTTCCCTACCAGGGATCAAACCCCTGCCCCTGCATTGGAAGCATGGAGTCTTAACCACTGGATTGCCAGGGAAGTACTCATGTTCTTTTTTAAAAGAAGAAGAAAATAAGCACTACTTTCCCCATTAAACAGATGAGAAACATGAGGCCCATGGATGAATAACTTTAAAAGACTTGTTTTTTTTGAAGCCTGACAGTTAGATCTGAAGAGGTTGAAAAAAAGGTATTTCTGGATAGAATCAAGATGCTTCTAAGAAGAAAATTCTAAGGACTTTGCCAGTTTCATTAGCCAAAAATGAAGTCTGACTCTGAAGAGAATTAAAGGTGACTCTGAAGAGACTATTCAGGGGAGTCATCACAGATCTGAGGGGACAAACTTGGTTCTGAGCCTTCCAGAATGGAATCAGAAGCAGTTAGCACTCCAGAGTTCCTGTTTTACAGAGACCTGGGCGGTCAAATGTGCGTTTGCATCATTCATAGAATATCGAGAACATTCCCAAAGTACTGCTTGACCTCATCACTGATCTAAGAAGAATTACAAATGGGCCAGGTTGGGTGGATCTGAGAATATTAAATAAGTGGTTCTGAGAAGAGTTTAAGATGGATGGTTGGTGTTGAGATTATTGAAAACTGGTTGTGATAAGGTAGCTGGAGATTCACTGTCTCTGACAAGCTGATGTGAGGAAATTAAAAGACATTCAGAGGTGGGTGGCAGGCTGGGATGCTTTTGTTTTTCTTTCCCCCACCTCCTCCAAATCCCCTGGATCAACCCACCCACAGTAGATGCTTAGTTAATTTGTTCAATAAACGAGTCCCTGTTTGTTTCTCAGGAGTCTGATCTTCAGATCCGAAAAGATTCTAGGATGAGAAGTTGGTTCTGAGCAGAAGAGAGCTTCCAAGGATGCTGAGATAATTGTCTCTGAGGAGGGCACCCACTTCTGGTTCTGAGGAAATGGAAACCTCTGGGTTTGTCTGGGAACTGAGAAGGCACCCAGGCCCAGGTGGACAGCCTGATTTGGGGAGAAGACCCTTCAGCATATATTCATTTCCATCCATTTGCCTCTCCAGATTAACTAAGCCCCTTCCCTCAAAAATGAGTCCCAAATGAGAGTCTTAAGAGGGCCTCCGCCCCTACTACCCCCAGGTCTGTTCTTTGGACACTAGTTTTCAAATCAGCATCATGATCTTAGAAAGCTGTGTCCTCCCAGCAGAGGGGCTGGGTCAGAGCCCAGGTCAGGGCAGCTAGGAGGAGAGAGGCCCATGAGAATCCCCTCCAGGGAGGAAGGACAGGTCTGTAGGATGGAGTGAGCTCCGGGAAACTCTCCTGGGGAACAGGCACCTAAGACAGGGAAGAAAAAGATTTTAAAAATCCGGCTTTAGTGAGTATAAAGGATTTTAAAATACTATACTTTCTTTTTATTTAAATCAACTATACTTTGACTTTCTTCTTTTAATTTGGCTGTTGGGGTCTTAGTTGGGGAATACTCGATCTTGCATTTGAACTCTTAGTTGTGGCACGTGAGATCTAGTTCTTTGACCAGGGATCAAACCTGGGCTCCCTGCATTGGGAGTATGGAGTCTTAGCCACTGGACCACCAGGAAATCCTGAGGTATAATTTTACATCCTAAAATTCATCCATTTTAAGAATACAATCAATGACTTTTAGTAAATTTATAGAGTTCAAACATCATAATTTATTTTTAGAAAATTTCCATCATCCTCAAAATAACAAGTTGATTTGCAGTCAAGACTTACTCTTTTTAAAAAATGTTATTTTTGAATTTATTTTTGGCTGCTTCATTGCACTCAGGATCTTATTTTCCCCACCAGGGATGGAACCTGTGCTCCCTGCAGTGGAAGGGCAAAATCTGAACCACTGGATCACCAAGAAGTCCCTCAAGATCTCCTCTTACCCACAGCCTCTGGCAACTACTAACCTGCTCTCTGTCTCTATGGATGTGTCTTTTCTGGATATTTCATATAAATGAAACTATACAATATGCACCGAACTTCTTTATTATAATGTCTGTAAGGTTTATCCATGCTGTAGTGCACATTCATATTTTGTTCCTTAAGGATCACAGAGTGTTATTTCTTTGTTTGGATATACTCCATCTTATTTATCCATTCACCAGTTGAATAGACATTTGGCTTGTTCCCACTATTTTGACTCATGAATAATGCTGCTATGAATACCGGCATCTGTATCTTTGGTGAACATGTTTTCATTTCTTTTGGGTAGAAGCCAGGAGTAGAATTGCTGGGTCATATGGAAGATCCCCTGGAAAAGGGCACAGCAACCCACTCTAGTATTCTTGCCTGGAGAATTTCATGGACAGAGGAGCTTGGTGGACTACAGTCCGAAGAGTTGAACATGACTGAAGCAACTTAGAATGGTGCGGCATGGTAAGTGTATGTTTAACTTTACAAAAAATAACTAAGGACTTCCCTGGTAGTCCAGTGGTTAAGAATCAGCCTTCCAGTGCAGGATGCAGGTTCAAGCCCTGGCAGGGAAGCTAGGATCCCACGTGCCAAGGGGCAACTAAGTCCATGCACAACAACAGAGACCTGATGCAGCCAAATAAATAAATATTTCAGAAAAGAAGAAGAAATGGCTAAACTATTTTCTAAATGACTTAGTGGTACCTTTTTACATGCCCACCAGCAATGAATGAGGGTTCCAGTTTTTTCACATCACCAACACTTGTTATTGTCTGTCTGAAAGGGTAAATGTTAAGGATACTTTTCTAAAATAAGTCAAGTTACCCTCTCCCTAGCCCAATCCCAACACATACCCAGGCAGGCAACAAGTGCCGGTTTATGAGAGTTGGGAACCTACCTTCTGGCCCCCGCTGTCTTTTCACTCTCAGGCTGCTGCCCAGTCCCAGGCTCCCTTGGCCCAAAGAGGAGAGACAAAAGATATAGTTACAAGACTGCCTCAGAACGGAGGGTTGGAAATGCGGTAAGACAGGGTTTGTGATAACTAGGGAGTGAGGGGGGCCTGTGTTCTAGAAAACCCATCCAGGTAAGATCCCACAGGAGATAGTAACAAAATGCAATGTGTACAGATAAGCGCCCAGGACTAGTCTCCCAGGATTGCTTCCCACATCATCTGGTTTTAGCCACTTCCTCCTTTTGAGGTAGGAGCACCTCATCAGTGTGTGGCCCACCACCCACCAGGCACCTTTTCTCCTTAGAAGAGTATTGCTGAGGACTTAAATACATTTGCCAAGCTAAATAAATAATGACCTATAAATAAACATACCTTGTTTAGCCCCAGACATCTTGTTAAAAGAGGGTATAAATAAACGGGAGGGAGTTTGAAATAGAGCAGTAAAGATGATGAAGGCACTGGCTCTGTTTCCATGCAGAAAAATGAAATGAAACAAAAAAATTTTAGAAGGCTGAGTACTGACTCTGTGAGTGTGGGGGAAAGCAGGTGATTCTTGCTTTGAGTAAGAGAGAGGCCAGTGAATGGGGACATGGTGGGAAGAAGGAGCCAGAAACGGAGGGGGCAGTTTGGGAGTGAATGGGCCCACATCTACACAATGACTTGTACTCACATGCCCACAGCAGCTTTATTTCTAATAGCGCCTAAAGGAACCAACCCCAATGTCCATGCACACGTGAAAACATGAGCAAATTTTGCCATTCCTGTGCAGCAGAATACTGCTCAGAAATAAAAAGGAGTCACTATTTATTTATACATGCAACAACATGGATGAATCTCAAAATAACACTAAGTGAGAGAACCCAGGCCAGAACCAGTGGATACTGAATAATTCAATTTGTCTGGAACTCCATAAAATGCAAACTGATATGTTTATAGTGGCAGAAAACAGATCAGTGGTTGCCTGGGGGCAGAGGTGGAAGAAGGAAAGATTTCCCAGGGGTATAAGGAAAGTTTTGAAGGTGATGGATATGTTCACTACCTTCACTGTGATGATCATTTCACCTGTGGACACGTGTATCAAAACTTATCAAACTGTACACTTTACATGTACCTCAACTGTATTTGTATCAGTGTTTTGTACTTATATATACACACCAACTGTACCTCAATAAAGTCATAATAGCAACAATAACAACAATAATAACAAATAGCCTAAGTGCTGAGGAGAATAGACTTACAGGATGGCTTCCTGAAAAAGAAGATGAGATTGTGCTACTTGGATCTGAGGAGTTGAGCCCCCAACTTAAACTATGAGAACATATCAAGTAAGTGTTGCCTCAAAAGTCTCTCCTAGGTTCTCGTAGTGGGAAAAGCGAGATGGGACGAAAAATCACTGCAGTGGAGGGCTAGATTTGCTGTTCAGGTGCAAAATCTTATTAACACCCAAAGGTGTATGGGTAGAATGTTGAAATCTTATTTGCTCAATACCTGATTATTTTAGATTTTGTCTCATTTCCCCTTAGGACCACTAGGATCTTACTCTGCCCAATCTTCCCCTCTCAAACTGAATTAAGTGCGGCTGTACCAGGGAAAACAGCAGAGGAGAGAGGGGGGCATTGGAGAGAAGACCTCTGACTCTATTGCACCCTTTCCTGAAGTTGGGGATGGGCTGTAAGTGGGGGCAGGTCAAAGGAAACACACCTCAAACCCAGCCTGATGACAGTGCTAAGCTCCGCCTTTCTTAGTGCTTAGGATTCTTCAAAAAGGATGAGACTGAACAATCCTGAAGTTAAGAGAAAAGACTATCTCTCAGATACTAAGAGGTAAGGGTCAAGGGTCCTGAGGATTTGGTTCTTTCTTTCATTTCAGAATTGAAACCTGTCCTTTGCTGGCCAAGTTCCCCTGACTGCTCTCCTCTTCCACCCCATTCCTCTCTGTCCCTCTCCACAAACCCAAAGTCCTAGACAATGTCCCCAGGTAACAATCAATTGCTCAACATTCTCTGGGTCCCTTCCCAAACCTCAGCTTTTATGATGATGAGCGCTTTTATCCGCACTACCCTGTGCCCTTGGTTTTAGATTTCCCTCACAGGAGCCAGAGTTAAAATGAACACTTTCCTTTTTCTTTATACTATAGGACTATAAAATGGGGCAATTAGTGAGTCTTGGCCTATTTCAACCATGAGAAGAAACTTGAATCTCAGTTGTCAGAACCTAAAGAAACTCTGGTGACAGGACTAGTAATAATTAGCTGGCAGGCTTGGCAGAATTTCTCGGTCTGCATCAGAATCACCTGGCATGCTTGTAATCAAGGCCAGTTCCAGGAACCCAATTCCAGACCTCAGGTATTAGACACTCTGGGAATGGGGCCTGGGAATCTGACTCTAATGCTCTGTAACAATGTAGGAGGCCCTTTGTTTTAAAGGAACAGAGTGAGTATCTTTGCTCCTTCTTTTGTATTTTATTCTTGTCGTGTTTTGTTTCTCGGGAGTCTGTGATGAGAAATTCCTAAGAATGTGTAACAGGCATAGACTTGTGTTTCTGGGCCAGTATGGGGAGGGTAGGTGGGGCTGGCAAGAGGTGTGCCAGCACAGTATTGTCCCATCAGGACATGGCAATTTTGCCAGGAGGCTCACAGGGATGTGCTCTTTGCTAGAGAAGGTGGCTTGGTTTCCCCCTGTTCCAGGCTGAGGAGTCTGGTGTCCTGTGAAAGAGCAGAGATCAACAGTGCTGGTGCTTGAGGGCTAGAATGGAAGAGGAAGAATTGGGCTGATGCCAGGGGACTGCTGGAATTCCCCTGGCTCAAGGAGAGGTGTGGGTTGGTAACCAGTGAGACTCTTAGAGAGACGAGAAGGTGTGGAGGCAGATTAGATCTCCATTTCATTCAGGGCCTGATATCCATACTAGATAGAGGAGATAACTCCATTGTTCTTGATTTGGGGGTCAGAAGTTGGGAGAGGAGCCAAGGCTTGGAATTCCAGAACTATTAGATTCCAAATCTATTGTACATCTGACCAATGGAAGGGGTGTCTGACCAAGTCACAGAAGACTCCTATCCAGGTTGGAGGCCGTGCTTCCCTTCAGGAATCTATCCATCCATCCTCCCTGGCTCACACACGAAACAAGCCAATCAGGCTGACTTCTACTTGCCCTGACAAATTCAACTTTTTCACCTTTCCTAAGCCCCTGGATGGGTTTGAGAGCTTCATGCTTGCCCATATTATATAACCTAACGCCACATTAAAATTTTCGGCTTACATGTCTGTCTCCCCAGCCAACAGTCTGCATTGTTGTTGTGGCCAGCTCAAGGCCTCTCACACGACAGACAAATGCTCACGAGTCCATGAGTATTGCTCTGTATACGATTGTGGACCCTCAAGGGATGAGGACCAGAGGAACCTAGCACTTAAGGCCTCCCACGCAATGGGGACAGACTTAGGCTAGATGGAACCTTAGACAGCAGGCCAGCCTCCTGCCCACTCTGCCCTGTGTCACAAAGCTGCCAAGGATCCCAACTCCAGCTGGCAAGTGATGAGATTTCTTCCTGGAAGGATTCTTGGCTTGAGAACTAGCCCATGCCTCTTCTAGTCTTCTTCAGTACCCTCAGGTTTCTGGGGACCTAGAAGACAGGAGGGGGAGACCAAGGCAATCCCACCTTTGTTACTGTTTCCCAGTGCCCTCTGCCTACCCCTTAATTCCCCCAAGTGCATATGGCAGGGATTCCCTAGAATACAGTTTGCCAAGCCCAGATAGAGATGGGGGGGGGGCGGGGGTGGTCAGGGCTGGTTGAACATTTGTGGCCAGAATGGTACTGCCTCTGGCCACAATTACGCCACCTACACATCTGGCCTTTTGTAACTTTAATTAATCAAGATAAGCTTACAGCCCACCAGATTGAGGAATGAGCCCAGTATCAAAAAGAGGAGATCCACATTCAATTTTCTAAGAATTCACTCCAGTGTCACACATTGGGCACATCTCTGGTTAGAATATCCTTGTCCCCGTAAAAGTCCCTCAAACCCCTCGATAGAGATGGCTAACTACAAAGGCCTCCCCCTAGCCCAGGAAACACACCCAACCACAGCTATTTTATTTTCCTTTTAATTTTTCTGAAGGATATACACCACATATCCCATGGGCAATAAAGCGCATTCAATGTGTTTATAAGCCAAACAGTCACTTTGTTTAAGCAAACACATGTACAAAGTAAAATAAAACCACAAAATAATGAACTGCATGTTCATAACATACAAAAATTGCCGCCTACTCAGTAGGTAACTACAACATTCCAACTCCTGAATTATATTTATAAATTTACATTTTCAGTTTAAAAAAATAGACTTTTGAGAGTTCGGATTTTTAGATTTTGTTTTCTTACATTCTGGAGAACTGGAGCTCAAGCTCAGCCCCCTTCCTTGTTTTGCTCCCAAAGCCTCCCCCCGAATCACCACTCCCTGCCCCCCTTAAGGCTAGAGGTGAGCACATCCCTCACAATTGCACATGTCAAGCCGTGTCAGCAAGGCGCATCACACAAAAGGCACCAAGACGTGAAACTTTTTAAACCAAAAGGACAAAAAAAAAAAAAAAAAAACTACTTTCAAAAAAAGGAGAAAAACCAAACCGTATTTTGCCACATGTGAGTACAGTCGGGCAGTATTTACAAAACGGTTAACAGAACAACACTCTGACACATGCTCCGATTAATACCAAGAACTGCTGTTTCAAAAAAAAGCTTCAAACTGAATCGTCACAGCATCATCACAAAACAAAGGATCACCACTGGTTTGCTTGGCTTTTCTTTGTTTGTTTTTTTCCCAAAAGTGAGATTCTAATTCCAAATAATACAATAGAGTATGCAAATTACCTTCACATCAAGAGTACCCCAAGAAAAACAAAATCCATGGCACAGACACTGTACAAGAGTACAGGGCTGGGTTCTGAGGGACCCAAACCCCATTTTTGCCAACTTGATTTTCTAGCATTGAAGGGAGCAAGGGGTCAGGCATACGATGGAGATGATACTGAAATGATATATCCAAAATCCATGCAAATCAAGTTCTTTGGATAGATGTGAAGAACTTGGACATGGCTGTTTCAGGCAGCTGAAGTCAAAGGGAATAGGGACTGGGGAGGAAAGGGAAGTGGACAGAAAGAATTGTTGGCCAACAGACCTTCCACAGTGACCCTGGGGTCAAGTAGAGAGGGAGGACTTGGCTCTGAGAACCTCCATCTGACCTAAGAGGAACCCCTCCCCCCTCCTATGGCCATCTCCTCCTCCTGTCCTTTAAGTCTCTTGTGTTTCATTTTCTCCCTTTTCCTTTCCCTTTAGCAAATTTCAATTGTCCTGGGAGAAAAGGTGGTTGTCATGTCCGAAAGCCCAGTGGAGGCGCTGAAGGAGTTGGTGACAGCTGAGGAGGGGAAGCTGCTGACCTGGGTCGGGAAAGCAGGAGGGACGGAGGAGTATGTGGTGGCCACCGAGGGGGACGGGAAACCATTGTGGACAGGGGATGGGTAGGTCGAGGAGCCAGGAGAGGAGTAGGAGGTGGGCACGGGCGATGGGTATGAGGTGGTAGCTGGGGATGGATAAGAGGTAGTAACTGGGGATGGGTAGGAGGTAGCCACCGGGGACGGGTACGAAGGGAGAGAGGAGGTGGCAGCAGAGGCTGCGCTTTTGTCTGCTTTTTTGTCCTTCTGCCGCAAGTGGATCTTGGTATGCCTCTTGCGTTCATCGCTCCTGGCAAACTTTCTCCCACAGATGTCACAGGCGAAGGGCTTCTCCCCTGTGTGGGTGCGGATGTGGGTGGTGAGGTGGTCACTGCGGCTGAAGTTGCGCATGCAGATGCGGCACTGGAAGGGCTTCTGGCCGGTGTGGATGCGAATGTGGCGGGTGAGCTCATCTGAGCGAGAGAAGCGCCGGTCACAGGACTCCACAGGGCAGGCGTAGGGACGTTCATGGGGGGGCGTCTTGCTGGGCCGGTTGGGGTACTTGCGCATGCGGCTGGGTTTGATGAGCTGAGACTGGTAGGTGCTGTTGAGGGCCTTCAGGTCCTGGGAGCCCGACTGTGTGGCAAAGGCCTTGATGGTAGAGAGAGGAGTGAGCGAAGGCTGCTGGGTACGGCTCTCCAGGCCCTGGAAGGGCTTCTGATCTGGTGTGCCCAGGCCCAGGTCCCCCTGCTGTTGTGGAAACAGATAGTCGGGGATCATGGGAACCTGGAAGCCCCCCTTGGCACCAGGGTAGGCAGGAGGTGGGTACTGAAGGGCAGGGCCTGCTGAGCCTGGAAAGGCCTGGCCTTGTGGCTCAGGGAAGATGTCAGTGTTAGGTGTGGGGAAGGTGGGTGCCGCAGAGTAGATGGGGCTGCTGTCGTTGGACTGCACTGCGCAGCTCAGCGGTGGGCTCTGGGAGGCTGAGGAGGAGGCCGCGGGAGATGATGCTGAAGATGAGGTGGCCGGTGGGTTGGTCATGCTCACGAGGCCACTGACCAGGCTGAAGAGGGGCTCAGGCCACAAGGTGTTCCCACTGTTGGGTGCAGGCTCCAGAGAGAAGCGGCCTGTGTAGGTGATGGGGGGCAGCCGGGTGGTTTGGCTGGGGTAACTCGTCTCCACTAGAACCTTCTCGTTATTCAGAGAGATGTCAGGAAAGGACTCTGGCAGGAGAAAGAGAGGGAAGAGGCCTGGTTACTGGAGAGCAATCACCGGAAGACGCGGAAGACCCACGCTGCCAGACAAGAGGTCGGGCCAGCTACCATTGACTCTTGAGCTGGTTAATAATTGATAACAGCAGATTGAAATGTTCCTGGACCCGGTCCAGACGCAGAACCCATTTCAACAACCGCTGACGCAAATACGGAGAATCCCCCTCCACTGCAGCTCCCAGCGCTCCGCAGCGGCGGCTGCGCGGGCGAGGGATTCCCGCCAGTACCCCCGCAACGGCCGCGGCTAGTGCGCGCCCCCTACCCCGGGCTGCCGGGACATCCCGGGCCAAGGATCCCGGCCTTTCCTCGGGGATAGCTGCAGGCTAGGCAAGCCTTTCTGGAGGGGGAGGGGGCGCAGCCCTGTTCATCAAAACAAGCTCTCCCTCCTCCATCCACCCACGCAGCCCCACAGCTCTCCATCCAAAACAAAAGCTGGCTCCTCTGCGCACCGTTAAGGACAGGGTGGGGGTGGGGAGAATGTCTTCAGGCGGTCCTCTAAAACAGGACCCTGGGGATATAAGGAATGGAAGGGAAACCCCACTTGCATCCCTGCGGCGAAGGGGGCGCTGCAAAGGCCGTGGGGAAGAACCGGACGCCAGAATGTCGGCGAATGGGCTAGCCCTCGGCGTAGGCCACAGCTTACCTGCGGTCAGGTGCTCGTAGGGCTGCTCGCTTGCCTCCCCCTGAGGGTTGAAGGCGCTGCTGCTGTTGCTGTTGCTGCTGCTGCTGCCACCCCCTCCACCTCCACCGCCCCCGCTGCTGCTGCTGCTGCTACCGCTGCTGCCCTCCGGGGCCCCGGCGGCACCGAGGAACTGGGGAGCCCCATTGCTCAGCAGCATCATCTCCTCCAGCTTAGGGTAGTTGTCCATGGTGGGCGAATGAGGAAAGGAGCCAAAGGGGTCGGAGATCTGCAGCGGGGACATCAGCTGCATCTCGGCCTTGGCTGCCGCCATCCCGGGCCGGCGGGCTGGAGAGCTGGTGTTGGGGCGGGTGGGCGCAGCCGGGGACCGAAGCTGCGGGGGACACCTCTCGGGGGCTTGGCCAGGTCACATGCGGGGCGCGGGGCACACTGTGGAGAGCGCAGGCGGGGTCCGCAGGCTCGCCCTCGCCGCCGGCCGGTGTAGACGCGGCGCTGCTACCGAGGCTGGGGTAGGGGCCGGTCCTGCGGCGGCGGAAGCTGGCGGCGGCGGCGGCTGGCGGCGGCGGCTCCCCAAGTTCTGCGCGCTGGGATCTCTCGCGACTCCCCGGATCCGCCTCTATTTGAAGGGTCTGGAACGGCATGGACCCGCCTCCGTCGTGACGTACATGGCCATATATGGGAGGCAGGAAGCCCTAATATGGCAAGACCGGCCTGGAGGACCCGGAGTGACGTGAAGCCCCCTCTCCAAGAACTGTAGGCACTGCCATCCCGCAACCTGGGCCCCACGCCTGCTCCCGCACCCTAGGTGCCCAGGCTTCGAGGAAATTTAGTGCTCAAGCCGCAGCCGAGGACTCCCGGACCGAAGCTGCTCAGTAGTTCCCGGCGTTGCCCCCGCCTCTTCCCTCCGCCTTCTTCCCTCCTCCCGGAGCCGGAAGCAGCCAGGCCTTATCGGGGCGCTCCAAATAAGGCGCTGCCCAAATAAGGTTTGTTCCGGCGGGGGATCCTTCCTGCTCCTTATATGGCGTTTCCGGGTCTCTGCTTTCTGCTCCCTGGCTCTCTCCCTCCTCCCTGGTTCCAAGCCGGGAGCCCAACGCGCGCGCTACAGCTGGGGACGCCCAGGCGGGGAGGGCTCCAGGCGCACCGCGGTTCCCCGGCGGGGACTGGGCTGGGAAAGCCCGGGCCCTGGGCGGGGGCGAGGGCGAGGAGGACTAGAGTTCTGCCACCGTCATCCAGGGCTCGCCCGCCCACCTCTGGGACCGTGGGAGCCGGGCGGGAGCGAAGGGGAGGAGTGGCTGGGCTGGCCAGGGCAGAGGCCGCCCAGGAGAGGCGGGGCCCTGACCCCTGGCCTCGACCAATGGCATGGTGCCTTTCCAGGTGTCGCGGTGGAAACTGAGGCTTAGAAAATAATAGCCAGATGGTTCCTGTGCAGTGCGATGGGCCACCTGCTTCTCCTCCATCTGCCAATGGAGTGGGGTTGTTGGGGCCTCGGGATCCCTCTCCGCCATCAGAGAACCAAAAGGCAATTCTCTGGTTCCCTCTGGGGAAGAGCCCACGCTTGGGTGGCTGGACAAGGGAAGCTGATTGTCTCTGGAGAAACCTGAGTCCTGTTCCCACTAGGAGCTAGTGGTCCTTGGGATGGTGGGAGACTGACCCACCTTTAACCAGAACAGGTGATCGGGGGCCAGAAGTGTGGGAATCCGAAAAGGAGGCCTCCATACGGACTGTCTGGGGACCCCCGGCTGGCGAGAAGAGAGATCTGCTTAGCGAGCTGGTGCTGCCCTCTGGAGGTCCCCTCTCCAGCTCGGTTCCCCCGGCCCCTGGCCGAGTAGGCTCTTCGCCGCCTTCTTGCTCCCCCTCCCAGCTCCTGTGCTGGGCGCTGCGCCAGGCGGGGGGAGCCTTAGACGCAGTGAGCACTAACTGAGCAGGCGCCGCAGCCTGGGCTCCCCCTGCAGTCCCTGGGGAGCCGCCCCAGCCGAGGCTCGCAACTCCCGGGCGGGGTAACACTCCCCTCCTCCAGCCAGGCCAAGGGCGAGGGTGGGAGGAGGGGGCGGTTAGGCTGGCAAGGTTCCAGCAGGTCTCCTGGGAGCTAGACGCAAACGGGGAAGCCCTCCCCGTTGCGTCCCCGCTCCCCCACTCAAGTGCGCACCCAAAACAGAACGGGGATTCCTGTTGGGGAAGGCTTCTGCTCTAGCTCTGAATCCAGGGGAGGTGGTGTTTTTCTGAATTTAAAAAGAAAGCAGAAAGTGTGTGTGTGGAAGGAGGGTGCTGACGACATTGGGAGGGAAGGGGTGGGGGCGGGTTAGGGTCTCCCTGAACCCAAACAGCTTCAGGAAGTCGGGGTTGAGGGTGTAAAATGGGGGAGGAGGATGTAACTATCTTCGGCTTCATCCCTCTGTATTCTACACACACACAAATCGGCTTAGGGAATCCAGCAATGAACCAGGGCACCCTTATCTCTGTTCTCTAAATCTGAGCTCCCCAACCCAAACGCTAGGACCTGGTGGGGACCCACTCCAAGGTACCGAGTTGTCCATTAGAAGCAAAAGCCTCCTGCAGGGCAGAATGGCCAGGCCAGTCAGAGTCAGATGTGTTAGGTCTGAATGCCCATTTTGCTACTTCCTGGTGGGGTATCTTGGCCAGGCTTTTCTTATCTCTCTTCAGCTGTAAAACAGATCTAATGTTAATGATGGAAGGATTGTTATAAAGACTGAAAACTTACATGGACTTCCATGTGTGAAGTTCCAAAGCACAGTGCCTGCCTTGCAGTTGACATTCAGTAAACAGTGGCTTTTGCTGTTTTCTGGGGCTTTTGACCCACTGGGGTTGCCCACAGTTCACCCACCCATCCTCAGCCCCCAAGTAAACCCCAGTGACCATTTTCTGAAAAGTTGTACAGAGAAGGAGAAACATTCCAATCCTAACACAGGGGCCATTGTCCTGAAGAGCCCATCTTAATCCTCCTTGCTGCAGTAGAACATTATTTCATAGAGCGGAATTTTTTTCAACCTTGACTGTGCACAAATGGAGCTCTGAAAAAGAAAGGTTTTACCCTAGGCTAACCGAATCACAATCTTCCTGAGCTCATGAGAGCCAGAACTGAGCAGAGACTTCCTAGGATCCTTTTTCTGTCTCTGGGGAGCTACCCAGGCTCTGAGAGTATATTCCTCCCCCAGCCAGGGCAAACTGGTTCCCCTATGATTCTAATGTGGAAGTTGACCCACAGGATCTTCAGGTCCTCACTGAAGCTGTGCACTCAGAATCCTAATAATCTACATCTTTCGCTTTGTGTGTCCAACCGTTCTTTTCCTAAGTGCTCCCAGTCAGCTATTTCCTTTGGAGAACCACCCCCAATCCATATGGTTGAGGGAAGAAAACCCCATCCTAGATCTAGGTGAGGACATGTCACCCCTACCTGGTCATCCATCTAGGATGCTTTCTTCCAGCAGTCCAGGAGCATTCTATCTCCCTAGGCATAGCCACTGCATCAGGATGGGCACATGACCCAAACCAGGCTAATGAGAGACTCTTCTAGGACTTTTTCTGGAACTCTGAACAATAGGAATTCTCTTTCCCAGATGGTACTAAACCAGTGGAATGTAAGCCTGGAAGCCATCTTGCCATCTGACCTGGAGAGCTTACCTGAGAATGAAGCCCATGCAGAAGAAATTAAAAAACAGATCCACACCCAGAGAGTAAATCTCTGGATAGAGTCGGGGCCTTTGAGTTACACAGGTTAATAAATTTCTTTTTTAAATAAAGCTTATTTCAGTTTCTATTACAACCCAGCAGGTTCTGATTAAAACACCCATTATCCACAACAACAGTAAACTTTTTTGAGGACTTTCTGTGGATAAAGGCCTGAGGCATAGGCTCCTGCTGCTGAGAAGCTTACAGTTGGGTAGAAGGGAACCTGGACTCCATGTTACAAGAGAATTAAGATTAGGCAGCAGCCCTGAGTCTGGGACTCTCAGACCTTGTCCATTGGGTGACTGATGCCAAAAGCTCTAGAAAAGGTGAGAGGCCCTCAGAGGGTCTGCAGGTCTGAGCCGATGTCAGTGCTCAGACTTTCCTTGCAAACCATAGAAGAGGAAGAGTCAGAGGTGAGAGCAGAACTGGGCTGGTCCATGGCAGCTGACGCTAGGAGAAAGTCAATGGGAACCATCATGTCTGACCCAGGGCTGAGCAGGCTGTAACTCTCAGAGGAAAACAAGCCCCTTTTTCCATCGCCACTTCCTCCTCCCCACCCCAGGCTACGTCAGCACCCACATGTGCTGCTCGGATAGTGGTTTGCCACCACTGTGACCAGCCCAGGGCTCAGGAAGTGACTCTTGCTTTGGTTCTGCCTGGGGTGCCTGTCACACTTTCCGATGGTTGATCAGCTCTGCCGGAAACATGGAGGGCCTGGCCTTCAATGGGTCTGGGGGCAGCTCTGCTCCCACCCCAGGGAGGGTCTTTGGGCACTGAGAGAAGAATCTGAAGAGGCCAGGTATGGAGTGGCACAGAAGATGCACTGAGGCGGGGCGGGAGCAGGGGGACGGGGGAGAAGTGGAGGCATGGTGGAAGAGGGGAAATGAAAGAGAATCACCCCAGAGTGCTCCGGTGGGAAACCATCCTATTTCCTCCAATTTCAGATGGGAAAACTGGGTGCCAGAGGAGATCCTGAGCCCTAGGACAGGTGGAGAAAGACAAATTCTGAGACAGGCCCACACAGAGTGATGCTGAGGCCTGAGGAAGTGGAGGGTGCCCTGGGCCCTGAAGAGGTGCCTGGCTGCACCCTCCAGATGGGATCCAGGGCTACAGCGAGGAGTCCATGTAGGATTTGGTCCAGGTTGGGGATCTGCCTGTGAGAATCAGGGTCTGGGCTGTTGTCCTTAGAGTCTGCACGAGGGGTCATGTGCCGGACAGAGTTAGGTAAGGCCTGAAGTGGAAGTCACGGGACTGGCACAGAGGGACCATTAAGGGAAGAGGGAGTGGGTCAAGGTAGGTGAACATTTCGGCATACTGGGTCCTCTCTGCCCTGCAGAATCAGGAAGAGGCTGCTGTCCCTGGACATCAGTCCCTTTGCCCTGCGCTGAGTGGTCCCTCTCCCAGGCCTGGGGTCAGCGGGATCCTGGGCTCAGAGGACAATCCATCCTTCCTTGCTCCCCCCACCCCCAGCTGAGTGTGCAGCAAAGCTGGCTGCAGAAATCTCTGGAAGCTCGTTGGGCAGGCAGAGGGAGGGGAGTGTTACATAAGAACCCACTGATGTGCAGGAAGTCTAGAGCAGCCTTTAGATTAGAAAGGCAGCGTTCCCATCCAGCCCAGAAAGGCAGGAATAGCAACGGCAGTTATTTCTGGCCCCTCACCACCGCCCAGCGCCAGGGCTGCTCAGCTTCGTGGCGGGTGAGCTTGGACTCTGCAGACCTGTGGGGAGGGCAGAGGGAGGGCAGGTAGCCCCTGGGTTTACCCCGCTCTAGCACTGGCCTCACCGTCCCCTCCCCCTAAACACTGGGATGCGGAAATCAGTGGTGATGCTTGTTTCCTCTGATTTTCCTCAATCTCTAGATGCATTTCCTATCCCCACCCCCACCCCCCAGACACATTTACAATGTGACAGGATTCATACTAAACACTTGACAGGTATTTGTCCTTACAATGCCTTATGAAGTAGGTTCCATTCTCACTCCTGTTTCATTGATGAGGAAACAGGTTCAGAGAGGGCAGGCAACTTGCTCAAGGTCAGAGAGCCCAGCAATGGCAGAGCCAGGATTCCAATCCAGACAGTCTGGCTTCAGATCTGTCTGCCTGAACCCCAGTTCATCCTAAGAACTGTTTTCTGGGGCCCCAGAATGAATCAGACAAAGCTTTCATCCTACCGGCACTCTTGAGTCAGATCGAATAGCAGGGGCAGACATGAACACGTCGTTTCAATTCATTCGTTCGGCAATTACCTATCACACATCTGTTCCACTCTGGGCATTAAAGATATAAGGAGCAGTAAGGTAGATTCTCCCTTTTTTGCAGGTCATAGCTCAGTAGGGGAGACCAACAAGTAAACAAGCAATTTCCAGTGTGCGGTGTGCTATCCTGGGGGAAGCACAGTGACTGGGGAGCCCTTAATCCAGCTCCCACCCACTGAAGTGGTTCTCAGGCAGTCAAAGAGCCAACGCACCATTTTAAAATAATTCCAGGAGGCTGGGTAGGGGAGGACTGGTAGTGAGACCAGCCAGGAAACTGTGTAGTCATCCAGGAGAGAGGGTAAGGTCTACATGCCTCAGGGTCAGCTATCAGAGACTCTTCAGGGACCTCCCAGTCAGAGAGCAAGAAAAACTGACCCCCAGATTTACAGACAGGCCTCTCAGCCCAAGGTACATCTGTTCCCCGTGGTACTGTGGCAATGGGAAAGTCAGAGAGGTTGGATGGAAGAGTCTTCTCTTTTTCCTCCTCTAATCATCCCCCTAACTGGTCTACCCTTATGGAAACACTGCTTTTTACTTATTTATTTATTTAGCTGTGCTGGGTCTTCATTGTGGCACGCAAACTCTCAGTGGGATCTAGTTCCCTGACTGGGAATCCAACCTGGGCCCCTTGCGTTGAGAACATGGAGTCTTAGCTACCGGACCACCAGGGAAGACCCAGGGAACCTGTTTTAGGGCAAAGTCAAAATGAGTGCCTAAAGAGGAAGCTGGCACCCAGAAGCAGGGAGAAGCACTTGCATCCAAATTATCACACTGACGAGTAGCGATGAGAGGGAGGACAGTTAGCCCCAGTGCCCAGGAACATCCACAGAGGGGTCTTCACTTCACTCTGGGCAGAGACCACACTTCTACTCTATCAGCAAAGGGAGGGACTCTTCGGAACGGAAAGGATTTGTTTTCCCTCTGGTCAAGCTACAGAGAGAGCTATTGTGGCAGGATGACGATGTCTTTAGGCTGACATTGGACTCATTGTTTTTTTTCAAAAATATATTACAGTAAAATATACATAACATAAAATATCCCATTTTAACCATTGTAAGTGTCCTATTCAGTGGCATTCAGTTATATGTGCAGTGCTGTGCAACCGTCACCAGTATACATAGGCAGAACTTTTTTATCATCCCAAACAGGAACTCTGTACCCATGAAACACTGGGGATAGGGAAACATAAATTCTCTATCCTGTTGCCTCCTCTTTGGCCCCTGGTAATCCCTATTAGAGTTTCTCTATATATAAATTTGCCTAGTCTAGGTACCTCCTGTAAGGGAAGATATTTGTCCGTAATATTTGTCCTGCTGTGCCTGGCTTAGCATAATGTTTTCAGGGTTCATCCATGTTGTAACATGTATCAGAATTTCATTTCTTTCTAAGGCTTAGTGAGTATGTATATACCACTTTTTGTTTATCCTCTCATCTCTTGATGGACATTTGGGTTGTTCCTACTTTTTCGACTATTGTGAATAAAGCTGCTATGAATATTAATGAGCAACTATCTGTTTATGGATTCTGTTTTTATTCATCAGGCCTCTCAGCAGTTACCAAATAGATTAAAGTTAGATTTAAGAAGGACTTTCTGGTTTCCTACTACCAGCGACCTAAGCAGCAGCATCTCCTCCTATGGATAGTTCCGATAACCTGAATCTCTTCCACCCCCTCTAATCCATCCCTAGGCTGAGGTAGTGCCCAGAATGGCTGCACCATCGCAGGAAAGAGGCTTCACAGGGGTCACTCTGGAGTCATACCTCTGGATGACTTATTTTTAGTAGCTGGGTGGGGGTTTCACTGTCTTCTCTTGGGTTCTGGGTACGTTTGCCACCACTACCCACCCCAGACCCAATGTTCTCCTTTCCCTGGCAACATCCAGACTGTCTCCCTTTTTCTCTCCCAGGCTAAATTGGGAGTGTGAAGCTGCTCTTCTTCCCAATTTAGCTTTTGAATTAAAGTGAGAAGTGAATGTGGCTGGAAAGCTGGCTCCCATCTGTGTGTGAGAGAGAGAAAGGCAAAGCAAGCGAGCATGAGCACATGCCAGGGGCCAGGGCGAGTGTAGGTGGCCCGGGCAGCTGCTTAGTGCAGACACCCATCCTCAGGTGCCGGCAAACAGCTCCGCAAAGAGATGCTGAAGGTAGAAGGCTGGTGTTTTTTTGGGAGAGGAAGAATGCTGCAGAGATGTCATTTGTACATTCCAGAAAAATGTGCTGAATTATTAGAGTGTTCCAGGCCCTGTACTAGATGCTGGGGAAACAGTGGTGAACCAGGTAGGCCCATCGCCTATGCCCGGGCTTTCAGTCTAGTGGGGACACATGGGCACTGATGAAACAGGGTGATATGTGCTGTCAGGGAAGAGAACACGAAGAGAAGGCCACGGGGCCCTGGACCAGGTGCAGTGTCACATCTAAGCTGAGACTTGAAGAACATGCAAGACATTACCAAGTGAAGGAGGAGACAAAGAGCACGTGAGCAGAGGGCACTGCGTGTTCAACAATTTGGGTGGGCCTGGTTTCCCCGAAGGAGGGTGCTGGCCCCCCGGGAAGCCCACCAGGTGGGCTCAAGAGGGCTAAGAGCTTCCATTTTCTCCTCTTCTTCCAGGGAGAAGAAAGCCAGAAGAGAATGCCAGGGCCAGAAGTCTGGGAGCACATGAGTCCCTTCTGCTCAGGCTCTAAAATAGTTGAAGCAGGGGGAGGAGGGAAGCCCCAGGTCTCCTTCTGAGTTGCCACTTAGAAAGCTGGACCCGGCAGGTCCAAGATGGACATGGAACAGAGGAAATGGGATCTCACTTGCATCAGAGGAGACAAAGGAATCAAGAAGGGTCGCTGCTTGGTTTAGCTTACCCCATCCTCCCCCTGGAGGCTGTCTGAGTTGTCTCTGGGGAACCCGTCCTCTTCTCACCTAATGGCAATGAATCATGATCTGGTGGAGATGGGGAAGGTCGAAATCTTGGCAAAGAAAAGAGGAATAAAGGAGCTCTATGGGGGCCATGCATTTCTCTGTCAACTCTCAAGTTCCCCAATGACAGGCACGGCTAAGGGATGCTGGTGTAAAACTTGCCATTAATATTTCAGGCAGCATTATTTATTGATTACTCATCTGGCTGGGACAAAAGAAGAGGGTAATTCATTAGGTGTGCAGGGCTGGTGGGGTCAGTTTGGGAAAGAGGTCAGGCAAAGGTAAGTCATTCAGGAGTCAGCCCTGGCTGCTGGAAAAAATACCCTGGGGTTCCAGGGTCTGAAGATTAGGGTCTTTGTCTCCTTTTTCAGCTCTACAGTACCCATGATGAAAATAAGAGAAGGAGCAGGGGACGGGGAAACCTAGGGGGAGCCCTGGGACTACCATTGTGGCCATAAGGGAGTCAGCTCCAGGGAACCCCGCATCTAGGTAAGCGTCCCTCTCGCTCGCCTAAATTGTCCCTCTCTTAATAATATTTTAGAAGCCCAAGTTGGGTTCTTTGGGCTGTATGACCCTCCTAGGGTCAGCATGGCAATTTCCTTGCTCCCAGGAGGTACTTCATCCTTCCCCAAAGGGAGTACTGCTTGCTGGGTCTGACTATCTCCTCTGCACACAAACTGGGGTTGGAAAGTGATTGAGAATTTATATCTGCCTATCCACCCACAAGGATGCTCTCTTCATGAACCTCCAACTCCAGGGACTGCGGTGTAAAGTATTCTGCTCAGCGGACCTTAAAATCCCACTGACTGCTGAAGGAGACTTTCCCCCGGCAAGGGCCGGGGAATCCCACACTGGGGTGAGCTGCGCCACCTAGTGGGCTTTTTCCTCCTTGCAGGCATCCTTCTCACCCATCACTGCCTCCAGCCTAGATTTGCTGACAAGCTGTCAGGCAGAACCCAAATGGCTCTAAGACTTAAGGTGTCCTCCTCCTTTATGCAGGGCTGACCCAGCTCAGAGAGGGGAAAACTGGGGTTAGGGGGAATCTGTGACAGAGATAATCACGTACTCGCTGGTATTTAAGGCAATGGGGAAGACAGCACTTTGGCCTGGAAATAGTCTCTCCCTATTATTCTGAATGCCACATATATGAGGACCAGAGGCCCCCAGAGACCCTCCCTCCTCTACCTAACCTCCTTTCCTCCAGGCTGAGCAAGGCTGGGCTCAGCTCTTCTGATCAAGGAAGAGCTGGCATAGGCTGGAGCTGCTGGCTTTCCTCTGACGTCATAGCCTGGAAATCACATTTTAAGCAGGTTCTCCTAGTGTGGGGCACACACAAGGGAGGGGAAGCAGGATGAAACCACTTCATGCCTGAGGACCGTTTTAGCCAGGGACCTCAGGCTTGGAGGGCTGCCCAGTGTCCCCAACATGGTCTGGGCGTGGGACACAGGGCTAGACCTCAGCCCCCACTTCAAAGCTACTCTCTCTCAATGCCCAGTGGGTTTCCAGGCAACGAGCAAGTGCCCTCCACATAGCTCCTGCCAGACATCTCTGTCATGACTTCCTTTCCCCACTGCCCTGGCCTAGAAAGATGTACTAAGGTGGAGGGGAGAGGGCAGGTGACCCCAGGGAATAAGACAGCAAGGGCTCATGTAGACCCAGATGTTTTTCATCAGCCTCCTCCCTCCATTCTGTTGGTCACCCTCCATCTCTCCTCTTCTCCCCAGCACCACAGGGGTCAGACCCTGTGTGGAGGTCTAGAAGACAATGTTTCCATGGCAACGGACCAGTGAACTTGGAAATCTGAGCATCATCTGTTGACACAGGGAAACCCAGATGTGCAGGGAGAGCCTGGAGATGTGGAATCTGACAGTCACCTCCTTGGCCACTGGTCACTGTGGATAGAAATGTGTAATCTGAGTGTGAGTTGGGTGAGTGTGTGTGTGTGTGTGTATGTGTGAAATGCAGCAAATGGGATTTAGGTTAGAGAGGCCTAACCTGCTTTCCTGGCCATATGGTAGCTGCTAGCAGGAGATGCAAGCAACTTACTCTCTGGAGATCTTTCTAGAACAAGGGAGTCTCTCACCTGATTTCTACTCTGACGCTTCCTCTCCTTTCTGATAGAAAAAGGGGCCAAATTGCCCAGAGGGCAATGGTGAAAGGAATGCCGTTCAGAGCGCTATTGACTGGAGAATTTCAGGAAAGATGAAAAGGGCATCTCACACGCCTCCCTCCCCCTGCCCTCGCTCTCCACGAGCACCTCAGTGCAGAAGCTTCTTGGCCAGCTGGCTCAAGTTTGGCAGAAGGACATGCACCCGTGATGCCAGGGAAGGGAGAGGAAAGCCTGGTGTAGGGACATTTTGCCAATCCTGAGGTCCAGGGCCTGGAGCTAGGTCTCCACTCTGATTCCTCCATTTTCCTTCCATAAGGCTGAGCTGCTATTTCTCTAGCTTCTTTCAGCCTTCCTTCTTCCCTCACTTCTTCCCCCCTCCCTCTCTGCTCTTTTCCCCTGTCTCTTCTGATACTGCCTCTGCCACCTTTTCCCTTCTCCAGGCTTCTGTTCCCACCAGTGGTGCCCCTGGTGACCTAGGCTCCACCTCCCCAGAACTTGACCCCAGGCCCTGCAGCCCCCCTCCTCCACTCCTCCACCCCAGCCCAGCAGCTCAGGGCTCCAGCCCTCCTTCCACAGGCCACATGGGCATGCCTCACTGGTTCTGGCCTTTGGGTCTCTGTCTGCCTTGTTTGTCCCCAGGGTCAGATGTGAGCCATGAGGCTGGTTCCACATTTTTGTCTCTCCCTCCATCCCACCTAGATCCTCCCTTCAGTGTCTGGCTCACTGTCCCTCTCCAATGTTTTTTATTTTTTAGCCTTTCGAGGCCACAGCGATCCAATCCCCAGGCTCTGCCAGGAGCCCCCAGTATCCCATTCTTTTTCCTGGAGCCTCATCGTGATCTTTGCCCCCAGAACTTACACCCTTGCACTTTCTGTGAGGTGCCAGAATGGGGAGGGGTCTCCGGTAGGATTCTGAGGGACAGGACAACCTCTAAGGGTGGTCCCTTGCCCTTCATAAGTCCTGGCTCTTTCCAGCCCCCTGGCTCTATATTGAACCTCCAAGCCATCTTCCCAGATGGAACTACTTCAAGGCTATCTCTTGAAGATCAGATCTCTCGAGTTCGAGTTCATAGTTTGACTTCTTCTCCCCTCCATCCCACAGCTGAGCCCTGGCTTCTCACTTGAAGTCCTTCTCACCTGTGGACTGGTAGACCAAGAACAAAGCACAGAGGCTAACACAAATGAGGTGCCAGAATTTGGTTTATTGGCTCATCCAGTGCCAAAGGTCCATTGGGCACCCTCTTCCCACCGATCTGGAGCCCCCTGGTTCCTAATACCTTTTTCTTCTTTACACGCTCCTCCGAGCCCTGACGGAAGGAAGCCACGGCAGAAGCTGGGGCAAAGTGTGGGGCAAAGGCTGGGCTCTGACAGGGGTCTGTTACAGGGGGCCTAGTCTGCTTGGCACAGGAAGAGGGCCTTAGGGGGAAGGAAGATGGGCCCCCAGGAGAGGAGAAAAGGAATCGGCTCAGCAGGGGCCTCTACTGAGGGCCCAGAGGAGATGGAGCCCCATCCTGGGGCAGGAATGGGAGGAGGCAAAAGAAGAGGGGATTAAGGGCAGAGGAGCAGGTGAGAGGCCCCTTGGAGCCCTACTCTCTCATGGGCTGGGGTCCTCTGAGGCTGAAAGAGTAGGCGGGAGGGCTGAGGGGGGAAAGGGCAGCTGGGTTGGGTGGTGGGAGGTTACTGCTGGAGGCAAAGTCCTTCACTCAAAAGCCCCCAGCTCTAGACCCAGAAAGATACACACACACACACACACACACACACACACACACATTTTCTCTTTCACACACACACACACCCCTGGAGCCCCACCTCTTTTCAGTGGGCACAGGTAGCTCACAGCCATACCCAACACCCCCAGCTGCAGCTCTGGCCTGGCTCCTGGTCACTTAAACACCACTGAGACCCTGTCCTCCATTCACACCTGTAGGCCCAGAGCCCAGGTTCTCCGAGGCCTCCCCACTCCCTCCTTCTCTGCTGGGCCTTCAGGCTCTGGTCAATCTGGGCTGTGACTGGCCGCCGACCCTGACTCAGGGAGAGCAGTGGGGCCATGTGTTAGGACAAGGGGATGGCCATGGTCTTCAGCAAGGCACTGGGTGGGCGGGGTCAGGGCTGGAGCGGGGAGAGTAGCTTTCGGGCTCTGGGGGGCCCGCACCTCCTTGAGTGGCTCCCTCCTTAGCTCCTGGGTCCAGCCTCTACCCTCGGCCCCCCACAGCAGGGCCTCCCTTCTCTTTCCCAAGCCCTTCCAGGGGAATGGCCACTGGGAGGCACCGGAAACAGCCATCTGAGAGGCCCCGGGGCCTGAGGCTGAGGGCTGCTGGCACAGTGTGGAGCGGGATTCTGCAGCCTGCGGGGAGGGGGCGGGGGCCTCAAGCTGAGTCACCCCCTGCGGAGGTCTTCTTCTTGGGCCGGGTCTTCAGCGTCTTGGAAGCCGGTGGCTGTGGAAGGAAGAGAGGGAGACAGAGGGCTCCGCCTGTAGCCACAAGCCCTTCCCACTTCCCCAAGCTCTGTCCCGGTTCTCACCTCGGGTTTGGGCACTTTTTTGATGGGTTTGACCCTCTTAGGGGCCTTGTCTCCCGTGTCATCCTCAGAGATCTCTGTCCGGGGATCTGCCTGGTTGGTGCCTGACCTTACGCTCAGGGTGGGGTCATCTCCTGGTTTGGGGAGGAAAGGAGAGCAGGTGTCTGGTCTCTCCCCTACTCAGCCTCCTCGCCCTCGCCCCCTGCCCGCCCTGGGCCCGGACTGTACCCAGGTCTTCAATGGTGTCCAGGAGGCTGCCAGGGCTGGCTCTGAGGCGGCCATCAGGCCCCTGCAGGGGCAGCGCGTCCTCGTCCCGGATCAGGGTCAAGTCCTGCATGCTGAAGCTTCGGAGCTTCTCTGATAGCACCCCCTGGCCCTGGGGTCACCACCACGCACCAGGAGGACCGGAGGAGAAGGGGCGGGGTGGAGAGAGAGGTCACCACAGGGCACTGGGCAGCCACTGGACTCAGCGCTCTCCCCATGGCATCCTCAGCCCATCCCACGGCGGCTCTAACAGGCTGGGGCCATGCGTTCCCTTTGGACGGGTGAGGAAACTGTGGCCCGCCAAGTGGAAGTCCCTTAGCGGGGGGATGTTAAAGGCAGGATGGAAACCCCAAGCTGCACAAGCCCCCAGACCTTTACCGGCCCAAGAATGTGGTGGATGCAAAGGGGACTGGCTGTGGGATGAGATGAGCAAGCTGGGGCCTGGGAGCTGGGTCTGCCCCCATCTCACCTTGGCAGCAGCCGTGACTGCGGCATTGGCGGCCAGATTCAGACCCCTCTTGCCCACCCTCATCATGGTCTCATAGCTCTTGTCTCGGGCCTGTGTAATGTACTCGTCGATCTCCTGAGGGGTTGGAGGGGAAGGAGGAAGAGGTGAGGCTGGGTCCTACCCTGCTTTGCCCTTGTTCACACCTGGCACTACCTGCCCCAGGGGGTCAGGCCCCTCTCAGATCACCCACAGGGAGAGCCATGAATACACGTGGCTGCAGGCTCTGGGCTGCCTTGACCTGGGATAGGTGGGAAGCAAGCGTCCCTTGTTCCAACAGACCTTCTCTTTGTTGGACAGGGTTGGGTGCACGAACTTGCGGTAGAGCACGCTGGAGCCTTTGGTATAAGGGGACAGCAGCCATATCACAAAGGCGATCTTGAGCTCAAAGTAGAAGGGGAACCTGTGGGTGGGAGACAGGTAAGGGCAGAGCCTGGGGCAGGAAGTCAGGAGGCATATGGACCCGCTGCAGGACCCTGGCTGGACTCCCACCCCTTAGTGCACTAAGGTCCCCATGTGGCTTAGGAGACTGGTCAAGGGGAAGCTCAGCTGAGACTCCCAGTAGCAAGGTGAAAAGTGACCCCAGCAGGAATTCCCAGCAGCGGTGGCTCTATCACCCTCTTCTCTCTGACAGAAGAGCACCCACTCCTCTGTCCTGGGGTCAACACCAAGGCGAGCTCCCTAACCTTCCAGGTGCATTCTTGGATCCTCACTCCCTTCCTTCCTGCTCTTCCTCCCCAGCTGTGTTCTGGATCTATCCCTTGCTGCCATGACACGGCCTCTGCTTTTTAAGGACTGTTCTCTATTCTCATGGCTCCTTCTCAGGCCACACACTCCTTCAGGTCTCCTCTATCCTCACAAAGCCCTCATCAAAGCTCACTCCTTTGCTTGCATCAAGAGGCACCTGCACTCACTTGTTCTCAATTTTTAATCCATGACTCTTTCCTAATTTGACCCCATTCAACTTTCTCTACTCAAACTGTGTTTTCTCAAAGGCCCTTGAAATCTATAAACGCAAGGATCTTGCGTCCTCTACCTCTCAGTAAAACTCTTTTGACTTTCAGTGTACTGTGCTATGTTCGTCCTCTCTTCCAAGAGGCATTTGCTCATTTAGTAAACATTTTTGAGCGCCTGCTGTGAATATACAGATGGTTAGACAATTCCGTGTCCTCAAGAGTGCATATACATAGTCTAGTAGTGCCTAGAAAAAGCCTTTGAAATACAAGCTTTGAAATACAATCCAATGTTCACGAATTGACTCATATGCCTGTTTTACAAATAGGGAAACTGAGGCCTAGAAAACTGTGACTTGCTCAAAGTCACTGTAAGTCTGGCAGAAACAGGTTTCTTGAATTCTATTGTGCTGCTTTGGCTCCCAAAAGAAAGGTGAGAGTTATGTCTGTTCTTATTTTGCTCAATCAAGCCAGGACTGGATGGGGGCTGAGAGGAGGGGACACCCAGGACCCCATGGGACTGTTGGGGAGATGCCACCCTAGGTGGACTGGCTGTGTAGAAGAAGTCAGAAGCCCTGGCCCCTGAGGTGCAGGGAGGCGGGGGTTGCTGGACCTCACCAGGAGAGCACGATATCTGTGAGTGTCTCGGCAGTGGTGAAGAAGGCAAAGACGATCCAGTACATCATCCATTTCACCTAAATGTACAGAGGGCGGTGTCAGCTGGGGCCTTGGGGAAACACCCTGGACCCCACCTCTACTTGCCAACCTGCTGGACGCACTATGTAGGGGGGCACAGAGGGCCCCAACTTTGTCTGTGTATCACACCAGGGTTGGGGAAAGGGATACACGGGCGCCTCCCCGAACCAGGTCTCATTAGTGCTGACAGCATTAGTATAACGTCATCCCCGTCTGTCATGTGATCCACTGTCCTCCCTGATCTCTGCCACATAAGTTGGGTAGGAGATGAAGGGTCACACACTCACATATTCCTTCACGTTTTTTGTCTTCACGGCCTTGTAGGAAGAGTAGGCTGGGTACAGGGTGCCAAAGATGAGCCTAGGGAGGCAGGCATGGTTACTGGGCCCCTTGGCCAAAAGCAATGGCCTCTCCCTCCCATCTCTGCATCAGTCCCTGGGTAGGTAAGGGGAGAATGGACAGAACTCCAGGGTACCACATCAGCTGACTGATGAACTCAGGTCAGGGGTTAAGGTCAAAGCAGGCAAGCCTGAGGTGATACACAAGCATGGAGGCCCTAGCCAGCAAGGGTGATGCCCCTTTATTGTTCAGTTCTTCTCCAGCCCCTGACAGAAAGACCTAGAGGCCAGAGGGTCTGATGTGGCTTATCTGCCCTGAACCTCATTTGTGCATAACCATATCATGGGGTGGGGGTCAGGTCACTGCCTCAGGGGTGTCGTCCTTCTCCAGACATCATGCACTTTCTTACCCATTGGCCCTTACCCTCTACCTTCCCGTCGTAGGGCCAGGGACACCACCTAACAGGGTACCTGGCAGTCAGAAGTACCACTGTAGCCCTGGGGACCTGAGGAGCAGAGGGCACGGGGGCAGGAGGCCCTGAAGGGCAAAGTGGTTTATTTCCCAATATAAACACTTTTGGGACTAGCCTCCAGAAAGTGTGCTGGGCTAGAGATCCTGGCTATAGTGGAGTCTGTGCTGTTCCCATCAGAGACCACATACAGGACACAGGTGAGGCAAGGAGAGGACCAATGCCACTCGGGGAGCTCATTCACACAAGAGGAGCAGCCACTGTGAAGGCCACATGGACGTATGAGGCCCCTGGGTTCCCTCAGGTGGGAAGGGAAGGAGACTCTGGTGGGTCTAGAGGAAGCCAGAATTGAAGAACACGATAGCAGGGAGGGGATTCTGGGGTGTCAGTGCCCCAAGGTGGAGGTTGAGGGGCAGGGTCCTAAGCTGGGGCAGGTTAACTGAAGCCATGCAGAGCTCCGGCCAGGCCCAGCCTCTTGACAAATGTGTGGATACCGCCTGTTCCCCATGGACTTGCCTCACTGAGGCAGGGTACTTCGGAGATGGAGTCGGGGGTGGAATCCTCAAGGACAAAGTCCACAGTTGTGGGAGAGGGCACCCTCCTGGAGCCTGGGGGAGCTGGGAGGGACAGAACTGGCAGCCTGGGATGAAGGCCACCTAACACCCTTCCCTCCACGGCTCTCACAATCCCAGGCTGAACACACATATCCTCTCCCAGTTACCTCCCACACTTTGTCATCCAAGCATCTCTGCTTCCCGTCCTCCCTGGGGGGCCTTCAGAGCATGTGCCCTCACCCCCAGTCTCCTGACAGACAGTGGAAGAGGGAGGAGAAATGGGGCCCTTCGGGGAGGCCAAGGCTGCCATGGCCCTAAGCTATGGAATGAGGAGGCCCTGCCTTGCTCCCCTGGCTCTTCCGTTAGTTCTCCCGCTGGGAGATGAGAGCCCAGGTCTGAGGGGCTCCTCCGGCCAGATGTGCTACGTGGGTGAGGGGACAAGCCGCCTCCCCTCATAAATCAAGCCATGCTGCCTAGCCCCCTCGGGGATGAGGGAGGGCGCAGAAACAGGGAAATTAAAAATAAAAGGGATGGGAAGCCAGGCCTGCCTTACTCCTCGAACATTCCCCGCTCCTCCGGATCCCTCACCTCCACGTCTCTGGGGACCCCAAATAGGGAAGATGTGCCTTTAGGTGATTCTGCTGTACGAAGCCACGGAGTGGTCCATCCCAGGCTTCCATACCCCTCACCCGCCACCCCTAGCCACCATCCCCCTCCCAAACGGCCGCGCCCCGCCGCCGCACTCACACCACCAGGCGAGAGATGATCCAGGACACCATGGCGGGGCCGGGCGGGGCGCGGGGTGCGGGGCGGGAAGCCGGCCCGGGCCGAGGATGTGGCTGCTGGAGGCCGAGCGGCGGCGGCAGCAGGAGCCGCAGTAGCAGCAGCACCCGCAGCAGCAGCCGCCGCGGGGGCCGCGGAGCGCCGAGCCGCCGCCGTTAAAGGGGAGGTCCCTGCCGCAGCGGCGGGCCGTGGGCGGCGGCGGCTCTTAAAGGGGAGGCCGCGGCGGCGGCAGCGGCGCGCCCCCCTGCACCTGCTGTCGCTGGGCATGCGCCTTTGACCTGCCTTCCTCCAATGGCTTGTTCACTTTTCTTGGGTTCCAAACCCAGGACTGAGGTCCTCAGAGGCCTTCATGGTTCCATCCGGACATCCTAGCCCTCTTCCTGCGCTGATCACAACAGGCTGAAAGACTTAAATATCCTAAGAGGAATAATGACTGACTTACTGAGTGCTTATTGTGTGCCAGGCCCTGTGCTAAGAGCTTCACATGCGTTATTTCAGTGACCATCCCATAAGACAGACGTTATAATTATCATTTTGAAGATAAGAAAATGGGAAGCTTCGGGGAGGTTCAATAATATGCCTTGGGTCACAGAACCACTAAGTCATGCTGCTAAGAAAGGAACTTAGGAAGTCTACTGAATTGGCTACTTCTTCCAACTGCTATCAAACCCTTCTCCCCTATCGCTGACCGTCAAGACACCCACCCAGGAAGTCCTGAGGTCAAAGGCATAGAGGCATATGTCCACCCCGCCATCACCAATCACTCCAGTTGTAAAAGGCCTAACGCCATTCCCAATCTGATCTGCTTTAAGGTTGTCAGTTCCTAAGTTTTGTAGGGGAACAGGGCCCTGTGCTCTCAAGGATACCCTGGGGCAGGGGAATCACCCTTTTTGTAAAGAGGCTGGTAGAGAGGCCTGGGGTCCAGGCGTGGCGATGAATAAGGGGCTCCAGTTCCATCCCCATCAGCAAGCACTGGTGGCAATGGATGCCCTAATTCCGAAGACATTTATATCCAGAATGTAGGCTAGCCTGCCTCCTGATTTTCACCAAAGCAACAAAGCTCCAGCAACCTCTGCAACCTCCCTTCCCCCACTGCTTTCCTTTCCCATCCCATTTCAAAGCTTCTGCATTCTTTATGTTGAGGTATAATCCTCTGATGATCACAGCACCAGCCCGTGCCCATCCTGGCCTAAAGGACATGCTCAGAACTCTGTATTTCAGTTATGGTGCTATTCAAACTTAGTATCCTTGAACCACACACAATGGTCTATTTCCACCCTGATAATTGTATTTCCAGGCTCAAACACTTTGGAAGATGTGTTTCCAACAGGATCCAAGGAAGCAGCCTCTGATGACCCCTCTTGCTATTCTTTACAACTTCCTCTTCAAAAGGCCTTTTCTAATTGGAACACAGTCTGTCCTCACTCTTCAAGCCACTTGAATTTCCTATATGGGCAGCCAGGCCTCTTGTTTTGAGGAACTTTGTCACTGATTGCCCAGAACCTTGCTCAGGCCACTCTCCCTGGCCCTTTCCCCCCAGGCTGCTTCTGGAAGGTAGGAACCCACCTTTCCCATAGGGCAGAAACCACGGAAAGCCCATGTTTGCTCCTACCTCTAGCTCATGTAGCACATTCCCGTTTGTCCCTAAGCCCTCAAACCACAATGACCTGGCACATCCCTCGCCTAACTGGGCACAAATTCAGGAAGCAAAGAGTAATAATTGGATGCAACAATGTAATGATGATATGAAAATGAACTATCCTCCAACTCCAACCCCACCCTCAACCTGGCCCTGCTTTTTAGAACTGGCACAGGAAGAAGTTAGTCCACTATGAACAGATTTGTTAGATTTTTAATAAGAACATGGAAATCCCAATCAGCCCTTCAACAAAATTAAAATACAGAAAGTGAAATTAAAAGTATTCTACAGTAAATGACTTTTATTAAAAAAAAAAAAAAGTAACTGTGAACATATAAACAAGCCTGCAGGGCACTACAGTACAGCTGGGAAGAAGATAGATACATTTTCCAATGTATCTATGGGCCAATGAATTCCATCATTTTCAAATAAATTCTTAATAAAACTCCACTGAGTTGGAAAGTTTTGCTGAAAATATTTCTGGACAAAAAAACTCCCAAAACAAAACGCCTCATGTAGGAAAGCAAACTTTCCTTTGAATTTGGAACTACAAGAGGAGTCCCAAGGGAACGCTGGTAATAGGTGGAAATGGTTCCTGGAGTCACCAGTGTGTGTATGCATGGAACACACCACAGCTCAGACACGACAAAGTTCTTTCTCAAGATGGCTGTTCCCTCAAGATAGGGCTGAGATGGGAGGGGGGTGAAATTAAAAGAACCCTAAAAAGCCAATTCTTTTAAATTCTGCTTTGGCTGATTTTTGTGCTATAATGGGCAGTTGATTTCTAAAAATCTTATTTCTTCAAAGAGTTTTCTCGAAGGAAGACTAAATGTAATGTGCCTTTCCTCATAATCCAGGAAAAAAACTGTGGTATTTCAAAAGTTCTAAAAATATCTACTTTCATGAAATAGTAACTATTTCACTACAAACCTATTTTTCACTAAATACACACGTTTCCTAATCCTGGAGCCTCTTGGGAAAAGCAGTGGATTCTCCCTGGGTCCTTCAAGACTTCAGTGTTCATGGGAGAGAGATGGTGGGGAATGGCTTCACCCATCTCCTGGGATGGGCTGTGTCAGAGGTCATGTGTAGAGACACCATCAGGCTTCCACCAGGCGTGTTTAAACAATTAGCCCCCACATGTACCAGGTATGTGATTTCCCCCTACCTCCAAACACATTCCCACTTAACTAGGCACAAGAGAAAAAAAAAAGAAAGGTGTGCCCACATTCCTGGTTTCCACAAATCTCAAATCATGAGAATGTGCAGGACAGCCCAGTGATGTTCAGGCAATCTGAAGTCCCAAAAGGCCACAGGATAGGGATGTGGCACCCTCGGCTTGGAGTCTGAAACTGTGTGTGTGAACAGTGCGACTTTCCTGTGTCAACCTTCAGTGTTGAGGCAGCGTAGAAAAGAGTGGCTGGAGAGTTTGTAATACTGACCACACTGGCTCCAAGTGAAGGACCTCTGCTCCAGCAGAGAACCCTGTCGTTCCCTGTATGTGTTGTGAGTGAAAGACCTGCTTCACAGGGGAGTTTGAAATTTCTCCACGCCTACGATCTTGCCAGCTTGGACTCATGAGCCTTGAGGGTGCCAACAGCATCTTTCACTGCGTGATAAATGATGTTCTTCACCTGGAGAGAGCAATCAGCACAGTTAGTCCATGGCAGCCACAGACTGTGCTCTGCAAATGAAAATATCCTGCAAGGACTAAAAGCCTACTGATGAGTGAGGAAAGCCCTCAACCAGGACTGCGTGCTCCCCTAACCAACCCCAAAAGATGATTTACAAATCACACAGAATATACAGTTTATATTCAAAAAAGAGTGATTCATCATTTGAAAGCCTATATAATCACCATCCTCTATGTGTATATATGTGCTGGGCACTACTGCTAAGCTCTTTATGTGGACTTTCATTTAATCCTTACCATAATCCTATGAAGTAGATTCTATTATTATTCCCATTTTACAGATGAGAACTGAGGTCAAGAATCTTACATTAAGGTCCTATAGCTAATAAGAATGCACTAAAAACAGTGGGCAGGTAGGATTTATTGGGTATTTTTCCCTTTCGTGCCTATATTTTCTAATTTGTCAAAAAGGAACACATATAATGTATGAAGCAAAAGTTATTAAAATAGAGTGAACAGGATGAAGACAGTTTTAAATCAACATGATGATTATTTTTGGGGAGATGGAATGGGAAAGGGTACATGGAGGCTTCAACAATGTAGTTGTTGTATATAAATACATTATATATATGGTATGAATATGATGCTTTATCTCTTAAGCTGAATGATGGCCACACAAGCCCCCTTGTTATTCTCTATCACATTTTTTGTATTAATTCAACCAATGTTTACTGAGTACCTACTATGTGTCAGACATGTCCTAGGGAAAAGCAGTGAACTAAAACAGCAAAACCTCTGCCTTCATGGAGCTTAAACAGCTTATGTTCTAGTAGGGATAGAAACAAACAAAAGATACATAGTATGTTAGATGGTGAAAACTACAGGAAAAAATAAAGCAGTAACAGAGGACTGGGAGGTGATATGTGACAAGTAGAGACCAAACAGAGGGTGGTCTAAAATATATATGCCTGAACACTTGCATTCTATCTATAATAGAAATGTCATCTATCAATCTAGCAACAACCAAGAAAAATATCCAACCTCACGGGTCACTGACACACCTGAGTCACAGGCATGACGCAGGAAAACAGGCCTTAAGTGAGAGGCTGCGAGAATGCCTGTTTGGATGCTAAACCTCTGCCTCGGGAATCTTGCTTTCTTATTCTTTTTTTTTTTTTTATGTTACTAAGCATCCAGGTATATTAAAAATGATATTCTGCCCTTAAAGTTCCAATCCATTTCAGAACAGAGGAAAACCTAATCTGATTCTCCAGTTTAGATCTATGAGGGGGAAACAACTCTTAGGGACATGGATTACAGTCCCTAGCAGGGCTCTAAGGAATTGAGTTTGCACAGAAATTTGTTGGGAGAAGGCAGTTCTGTGGAAACAGGTTTAGAACACATTGCCACAGTGCTTTTCTCACCTGACTGGGGAGGTCAGTCTAGTGCAGTTACTAACACTGAAACACTGTATCTTCCAGGGGCAGAGAAAGAAAAGACTGCCACATTGGAAGTGATGAGGTGAAAAGACGAATATTCTCTAAAAGTAAACCTGAAGAGGACTGATTAAACACTTCCTGAGGGAGGACTTGTCACACCCCAGACATGGGCCTGAGTCAGCTCTCTGCAGTTATCCTGCCCAGATAATAGCCTCAGAAAGCAGTGTGCGCCTCCTATGTATGTGGCCTACAAGGAGATAAGACAGGGCTGGAGTGGAGGAGGAGCTCTTTACCTGCAGTTTATCCTCATGGTTTGTGTGAGTGTTAGAGAGATGCCTGAATTCCTGCGTCAGGCGAAAACAGTGCTTTACGTGTTCTGGAGACACGAAGTCTTCTGCGACTTTGATGCAACTATATAGGTTGTGCACCTGCGAGAGGAAAGGCAGAGGCAGACAGCAGGCGCCAGTCAGTAACCTGAGGAAACCGCTCATGTAGTGCACAAGGACACTGGAGAAACACTTCTGATACCCCACGTTTATAACGACAACAAATGCAGAAAGACTCTAAGTATAAATTTATAAATGAAAATGGTACTAGTGCAAAAATAGGATCTGGAAAAATATATATCACATTCTTAACAGTAGGCTACTTTCTGGGGAAGGCAGAATGAAGGAATTGAAAATGGGATTGAACTGAGACTCACTTTCTTCTTTAAATGAGCATTTAAAATTACATAGAAGAAAATGAAAACGCAAAAAATAAGTTGCAGTTTAAGAGCAATTGGTCTAACCCACACTTTTATATCTACTGCCAGATTAGCAACAAACTCAGAAATAAGGAAACTATGGGAACTGCGGAGCCCCACCCACAAGTTGGGACATACCTGGTGTGGGGCTCCAGCAGGTATGAAGACAGCATCTCCCAGGAACTGAACAATGGCCCAGCCTTGCACACCATATTCCTCATAGAGCCGCTTACGTAGGGTCTGGTCCAAGTACCAACTTTGGTCATGAATTGGATCATGATCAGGGGGATTCTCTTGGCCTTGCTCTTCTCCAACCTGATCATGAAACCACGATCAAAACCCAAAGATGGAAAAATCAGTAAACACATAAAGATTATTAACAGGATAAATCCAGCTTGCTGCAGTAATACCTACTTTATTTAATATCCTCTAAGTGAGGATTCAGCCCTATGGGGCATTGTAACAAAGGACACAAGTCTTTAATGCCAAGGGACTCTACATGAGAAACCCTAGTTAGACTGTCTTAGCATCCCCAGACCTGTGAGCTGGGAGCCCACTCAGGGACATACCTTTCGGAGCAGCTCCCGGATCTTCTCTGCATCCTTGGCTGCATAGATATGCCACAAAGCACCGGGTTTCTCCTTTCCATCATGAATCCTTTGCTTTGTCACCTCATCAGCATCTCCCTCGTCAATTGTTTTGAGAACCTCTGAAAAAAGCAAAATGATATTTCAATGTAAGCAGCCACTTCAGTACCTCTGAGTGAAGCAAAATGTCCAATTCAAACAAGTTTACTCTCTACTATGCTTTATCTGCAATAACGGACTGGTTTAAAATTGGGAAAGGAGTATGTCAAGGCTATATGTTGTCACCCTGTTTATTTAACTTATATGCAGAGTATATCACATGAAATGCCGGGCTGGATTAATCACAAGCTAGAATCAAGACTGCCAGGAGAAATATAAACAACCTCAGATATATGCAGATGATACTACTCTAATGGCAGAAAGTAAAGAGGAACTGAAGAGCCTCTTGATGATGGTGAAAGAGGAGAAAGAGCTGGCTTGAAACTTGACATTCAAAAAACTAAGATAATGGCATCTGATCCCTCACTTCACTTCAGTTCAGTTGCTCAGTTCTGTTCAACTCTTTGTGACTCCATGGACTGCATCATGCCAGGCTTCCCTGTCCATCACCAACTCCCGAAGTTTACTCATTGAGTCGGTGATGCCATCCAACCATCTCATCCTCTGTCATCCCCTTCTCCCGCCCTCAATCTTCCCCAGAATCAGGGTCTTTTCAAATGAATCAGTTCTCTGCATCAGGTGGCCAAAGTATTGGAGTTTCAGCTTTAGCATCAGTCCCTCCAATGAATATTCAGGACTGATTTCCTTTAGGAAGGACTGGTTGGATCTCCTTGCAGTCCAAGGGACTCTCAAGAGTCTTCTCCAACACCACAGTTCAAAAGCATCAATTCTTCGGCACTCAGCTTTCTTTATAGTCTGACTCTCACATCCATATACGACTGCTGGAAAAACCATAGCTTCGACTAGACGGACATTTGTTGGCAAAGTAATCTCTAGGCTTTTTAATATACTGCTTAGGTTGGTCATAGCTTTTCTTCCAAGGAGCAAGCATCTTTTAATTTCATGGCTGCCGTCACCATCTGCAGTGATTCTGAAGCCCCCCAAAATAAAGTCTCTCTTTCCACTGTTTCCCCATCTATTTGCCATGAAGTGATAGGACCGGATGCCATGATCTTAGTTTTCTGAATGTTGAGTTTTAAGCTAACTTTTTCACTCTTTCACTTTCATCAAGAGGCTCTTTAGTTCTTCTTCACTTTCTGCCATAAGAGTGGTGTCACCTGCATATCTGAGGTTATTGATATTTCTCCCGGCAATCTTGATTCCAGCTTGTGCTTCGTCCAGTCCAGCATTCTCATGATGTACTCTGCATATAAGTTAAATAAGTAGGGTGACAATATACAGCCTTGACGTACTCCTTTCCCAATCTGGAACCAGTCTGTTGTTCCATGTCCAGTTCTAACTGTTGCTTCTTGACCTACATATAGATTTCTCAGGAGGCAGGTAAGGTGGTCTAGTATTCCCATCTCTTTCAGGATTTCCCACAGTTTGTTGTGATCCACATAGTCAAAGGCTTTATCATAGTCAATAAAGCAGAAGTAGATGTTTTTTTGGAACTCTCTTGCTTTTTCAGTGATCCAACGGATGTTGGCAATTTGATCTCTGGTTCCTCTGCCTTTTCTAAATCCAGCTCTGACATTTGGAAGTTCATGGTACACGTGCTGTTGAAGGCTGGGTTGGAGAATTTTGAGCATTACTTTACTAGCGTGTGAGATGAGTGCAATTGTGCAGTAGCTTGAGCATTCTTTGGCATGCCTTTCTTTGAGAGTGGACTGAAAACTGACCTTTTCCAGTCCTGTGGCCACTGCTGAGTTTTCCAAATTTGCTGGCATACTGAGCGCAGCACTTTCACATCAAGTTTTAGGATCTGAAATAGCTCAACTGGAATTCCATCACCTCCACTAGCTTTGTTCGTAGTGATGCTTCCTAAGGCTCACTTGACTTCACATTTCAGGATGTCTGGCTCTAGGTGAGTGATCACACAATCGTGAATATCTGGACCATGAAGATCTTTTTTGTATAGTTCTTCTGTGTTTTCTTGCCACCTCTTCTTAATATCTTCTGCTTCTGTTAGGTCCATACCATTTCTGTCTTTATTGCGTGCATCTTTGCATGAAATGTTCCCTTGGTATCTCTAATTTTCTTGAAGAGATCTCTAGTCTTTCCCATTCTATTGTTTTCCTCTATTTCTTTGCATTGATCACTGAAGAAGGCTTTATCTCTCCTTGCTGTTCTTTGGAACTCTGCATTCAAATGGGTATATCTTTCCTTTTCTCCTTTCCCTTTTGCTTCTCTTGTTTTCTCAGGTATTTGCAAGGCCTCCTCAGACAACCATTTTGCCTTTTTTAATTTCTTTTTCTTGGGGATGGTCTTGATCACCACCTTCTGTACAATGTCACGAACCTCCGTCCATAGTTCTTCAGGCACTCTGTCTATCAGATATAATCCCTTGAGTCTATTCAATATCACAGTAATCCAAGTGTATGCCCTGACCAGTAATGCTGAAGAAGTGGAAGTTGAATGGTTCTCGTCCCTCACTTCACGGCAAATAGATGGGGTTTTGAAAAAGTGGAAACAGTGACAGATTTTATTTTCTTGGGCTCCAAAATCACTGTAGATGGTGATTGCTGCCATGAAATTAAAAGATGCTTGCTCCTTGGAAGAAAAGCTATTGACAAACCTAGACAGAGTATTAAAAGGAAGAGACATCACTTTGCTGACAAAGGTCCATATAGTCAAAGCTATGGCTTTTTTCAGTAGGCATGTATAGATGTGAGAGTTAGACCATAAAGAAGGCTGAGCACCGAAGAACTGATGCTTTCAAATTGTGCTGGTAGAGAAGATCCCTGAAAGTCTCTTGGACAGCACAGAGATCAAACCAGTCAATCCAAAAGGAAATCAACCCTGAATACTCAATGGAAGGACTGATGCTGAAGCTGAAGCTTCAATACTTTGGCCACCTGATGGGAAGAGCTGACTCACTGGAAAAGACCCTGATGCTGGGAAAGACTGAAGGCAAAAGGAGAACGGGGCAGCAGAGGATGAGACAGTTAAGATAGTATCACCAACTCAATAGACATGAGTTTGAGCAAATTCCAGGAGATGGTGATGGACAGGAAAGCCTGATGTGCTGTAGTCTAGGGGGTCGCAAAGAGTTAAACATGACTTAGAGACTGAACAACAACAACATTCTCTATCTCTCGGGAGTGATAAAAAGTAGACTCAGAGTCAACAGTCACAGTGAAGTCTAAGCTTCCTACACATGGGAAGTGACCCTAATCTTCCATACTTTTGATAGAGACTCATCATTTTTTGGAAGAATAGTTTTAAAAAAAAAACATATTTCCTGTTCAAACTGTGTAGCCATATCTTATGTTCAAATTGCACATTATTTCCTACTGTCATGTTCAAGGGCAATGATGTTGTTTTTGTGAACACCCATCATCTCCTGAATTACTTGAATAGCTTATCCGGGAACAAAGCCAAAGATTTGTTTATTGGTGACGTGATTCATAATGCTGGACCTCATCAGGATAAGAAACTCAAGTACTACATCCCGGAAGTTGTTTACACTGGCGTCTACCCGCCTTATGCAGGAGGAGGCGGATTCCTCTACTCCGGCCACCTGGCCCTGAGACTGTACAATGTGATTGACCGGGTCCTTCTCTACCCCACTGATGATGTTTATACTGGAATGTGCCTTCAGAAACTTGGCCTTGCTCCAGAGAGACACAAAGGCTTCAGGACATTTGATATAGAAGAGAAAAGCAGGAGTAACATTTGTTCCTATGTAGATTTGATGTTGGTACATAGTAGAAAACCTCAAGAGGTGACTGATATTTGGTCTTGGTTGCAGAGTGCTCATTTAAAATGCTGAATTATGTGCAAAATATATTTTACATAGAAATGTATCTCACATAGTTCCTATTTGTGTTCTCTTCCATTAGAGGTCATTTCTATGTAAAACCATCAAAATTGCCTTTATAGGTCATGTCCATTTGATGGCCTCTAAACCCTTCAGTTCAGATGGTAAAGTGTCTGCCTGCAATGCGGGAGACCTGGGTTCGATCCCTGGGTTGGGAAAATCCCCTGGAGAAGGAAACGACAACCGGCAGTATTCTTGCCTGGAGAATCCCATGGATGGAGGAGCTTGGGGGGCTACAATCCACGGGGTTGCAAAGAGTCGGACACGACTGAGCGACTTCACTCACTCACTCACTCCTACTGTATGTAGATGGACTGTATACTTTCTCAAGACCTCTTCAAGCTCTAGGATTCTATGGATTTAAGGCCGTGAAGGGTAAAGCTTCTCTGCCAAGGTAAGAGGCTTGGCTTCTATTATAACCCTTTAAAAGACAACCTAATGAAAAGATCTACAGGTGTGTAGCATCTAAAGCAAATGTGTGGCAGAAAATATTACCAAAGTAATGACACTGATTATCTATTAACTTTGAGATTTTGAGTTATTTTCTTCTTTAAAACTTTGTTTTCTGAAACCTCCATAATTAACACATATTAATTTTACATCGAAATAGTGGAGAGTGCAAAGCAGCAAAGTATCACTTTTATGCTTCATTTCTGTGCAGATGACCTGGCTTTATCATCCGTTACCCCACAGCTGAACTGGCTGCTGGATGAGATAGGCCAGTTTGCCCTTTCTTCTTTTTCCTCTTTGTCATGCTATACACTCAGTGTTAAGGGGCAGCATTCCCAAAGAGAGAATAACTGGTTGATGACACACCAGTACCACTCTTCTCTGCTACAATCACCCCTTTGTGCGCCTACGACGCATCATGTCTGGTGGAGACTTAAGAAAAAGCAACTGGCCCTGACTGAGGAGAAAGACATCCCATTTTACTTCTTAGGCTAAACCTCACCCTCCTGAAGCACTGAGTTCTAGAAATCTTACCTTCATCATGAGCACCCTCCCCGATGGGGATCCCAACATACACCATCACATTAACTGCATCAGACACATCTAAGTGAAGATTTGTTGTGCCAACTCTTCTGTCTTCTGCTGTTATCAAGCCTGAAGATAAAAAGGAAGATATACAAGGTGAAATGGCAATATTCTGTATTATTATAATTATTTTTTTCATTTTTGGCTGAGTGGCGTGGCATGCTGGGTCTTTCCCTGACCAGGGATTGAACCCATGCCCTATGTAGTAGAAGCATGGAATCTTAACCACTGGATTGTCATGGAAATTCCTTGGATGGAGTCTTTGAGAGGAAACTTTCTAATTCTGTAATGTATGTTTTATGGACTGGCTCATAGGGCTGTTATGTAAGTCAATGATAAAAGCAAACATTCAAAACTATCCTGGATACTGTCAACTTCTTCATCACTCTGCCCTCTATCATCTCTACACATGACTCTGATTACAGATCTCCCTCTTCAGGTAAAATGGAAACAAGAGTATTCAAAAAGATCAGTTATGGCCTCTCCCTCATACCGTAGGCATTGTACATCTTGGGGCCCAGATCGGGCCTTACAAAATAGCTGGGTAGCCTGGAGGCCAGATTGAGCCTGCCATCTCGCTTGGTATATTCTGGCAGAGGAAGGTTCTCCATCAGATCTTCAAACCTACAAAAGAGCATGAGAAATGACTTAGGTTGTTACAGGGGAAAAAGGCAAAGAGGTGGAGCTCACTTTTCTGTGATAACTTTGTGATGGCTTCAGCAAAGCACAAGTCTCTCAAGATGACTTACTGTAGTTCACTAACCTTGTTGGCATCATGTCCCGAAAATCTTCCCCAGGAGGCCAGTCCTTGAGTTTGAGCACCATTGGCTGCCCATCTTCTGACCTTAATCGTTCTGGAAGACAGAAAGCACTCCTACAAACATCTGCTGTGTTGGCTATTTCCTGATTCTCCAGTGACGAAAAGGTTTAGAAGACTAAACTCTCTCTTTTTTTTTTAGTTTGCAAACCTCTATAATGGATTACATGGGCTTTGTTTTCCTCACCCACAGAAAAACCATGGTGAGTTTTTCCATCTCAAAGTGAAAGTGCCCCACACAGCCCATGTGACATGTGCTTAAGTCCAGGTAAGGTCTGGGAGCCATGTGACTGCCATGAGAGCTACCTGGTTGCCACCATGATAGACTATTTCTCCCACTAAGAGGATGTATCAATAATTTGCTATTTTAGGGGTAGGGCTGGGCATATAGATGCTTACTTTCTAGTCTGCTTTTATAGAACCAGATAGCAAAGCTACTTACTGCATATGATCTCGAAGCCATCCCAGAAATCCCGAACTTTCACATCGGAAATTATAGCACAGTTCCTGCAGTTCACCAAGTCCACATCCTGGTCTCCAAATTCCTGGCTAAAGGCTTCTGGCTTCCAAAGTTCAGACTTGAGCTTTTTATGTACTCCTGAAACCAGCACTGGCTGTGGAAATAAAAGTATCTTAATCAGAGCCATGTAGGAAACACTTAACTCAGGGCTAAGGATAGAATAGGAGGGTTTCCTGAGGACAACCTCTTCTCCATGATGACTTCTTGATCCCTCCCAGTTTCAGAATCCATGGATTCAACATGTCAGCTACAGAAAATGAAAACACTTCTATTCTGTTACTATATTTGATTCTCACAGGGTGGGGGTGGGGGTGCATTCCAGAGAAATCGCTTCTATTGCCCTGGCATATACCACTAATTTGAGGTGAGAGGATGAAAAGCTAAATGCAACTCAGAATACTTCCTCACATCTCAAATAAAAAACTATCTAGACAATTCCATAAACCCCTCCTTCCTCATACCTGCTAATGTATAAAATTCAGGAAGTGTTATTACACTATCCCACAGACTTGTATGGTCTTGAAACATTTACCTAGAAAAGTACCACCCACTTCCACCAACTCTCACCTCACACCATATCTCACTTAAGGATTTTCCTCTAAAGGTGTTATTAATGCCAGATCACAACTTCACAGGAATTTCAACTGCACTTTTAAGAACACAGAGCTACACAGCTGAGAAAGAAAAAAGATCCATAGTGCATTTTACAAATCTTTCAATTTTTAAAAATCAAAGAAAACTCAAAGTAGCAAAGCTGTCTACAATAAACTTACTATATATCTAAATCTCCTTGGCAGAGTATCTCCCAGAGAGAACTGAAACTATCCTGCTAGCTTTGGTGGGTGGACAGGTAGACAGCCGACCCTGGGATCTGCTTATTCTTGCTTACCTGGCCTTGCTTCCAACACTCCCGGAAGATCTTCCAATTGTTTTTGTTGCTGGGGTCATGAAGACACAAAAGTCTTCCATCACAGAGCCAGGAATGAGAGGTATGGGGGTCCAGCACATTTAACCCCATCACCATCTCCTTCACTTCCTTTTGGGTATCAGTCAAGTTACAGGCCCGCTTTGCAGCATCTGAGGTTTTCTTATTTTCTACCACTGAGGCAATGATGTGGTCAAGGAAGTTGGGTAGGCTGGCCTTGTTCTTCACTCCCTGCCAGACACAAATCCATCAGGTTAGTATGACTGAGGCACCATCAGTAGAGTATTAAAAAACAGTCTCACAGTTTTATTCACATGGAGTTCTGATCTACCTGATTCAATTTCATAAAAGTTATTATGAAGTCTTTTGTGGTTGGAAGGGGAATCTATTAAGTTAATATCTTACATTTTCCTAGCCTTCATATTCTGCTTTTTATTTGTGAAAGAAAAGTACAGAAAGATCCCTCTATTGCAAGAGATTTGAGACCTAAGAAATATCTCTGGGGACTTCCCTGATGGTCCAGTGGTTAAGATTCTGTGCTCCCAATGAGGGGGCATAAGTTCAATTCCTGGTCAGGGAAGATTCCACATGCTGCATGGTACAGCCAAAAAATAAAAATAAAAAAGAAAGAAATATCTTTGGCATTGAGGCCCATTTTATATGCACGTAGACTTCAGGGATCACAAAATGCTACAGCTGACTGAAAAAGATCATTTACTTTGAGGGTTATACATTTTTTTCTGGCCAGCATGTTCAAGGGATATAATACTTCAATTAAGTAATTGAGGTGACTTACCAAGGCAGTGACTTTTTACTAGGGAGTGTACCCAATAAATATTTGTATCCAAGAGAACTGAATATTCTGAAAGTAGTCTCCCACTCCTCAGTTTGCCCCCTACCAAGAATCTCTCATTTGTTTTGGCTGGTGGGGAAGCTCAGGCCCAGAGATGAAAGTGAGAAACCTAAGACCACAGATGTGAAGGAAGGGGAGGGCTTCTGTAGACTTGATAGCCCAATGACTTAAGTATCACTAGTCATTATCTCTATGAAGTGTATGCAACCATATAACATCTTTGGAAAATTTAAAAAGAAAAAGGAGAACTGGGAGTCCAAGCCAAGTACAGATAAAACAGAGCTCAACGTAATTTCAGAGGTCATTTATCCAAAAGAGAAACAAATAACCCACACTGTACAGGGCTCAACCATCATCAAATTTCAGTCAGTCATAAAATAGAATGAGAAATATGTTTATGTACTTGTTTGAAATGATCTCTGAAATACATAAACTGAAAATAAAGAACCAACATATAAAAATATCTGTGTAAAAAGAGGAGGAAAAAACTATATACTGAATGTATTTTAATATCATAGAAAGGACACTCATGGAACAGTGGTTGCCTACAGAAAGGGAGGCAACAGCAAGAAGAAGCCTTTTCACTGTATCTTTTAAATTTAAAACCTTTTGAATTTATTTGTTCAGTAAATGCTTACTAAATACCTATGTATCAAACATTGTGGCACTATGACTATTGGGTGAATAAAACAGACAAAAATGGGGAATTTCTACCAGTTTAGTGATTAGAACTTTGTGCTTCCACTGCTAGGGACCCAGTTCGATCCCTGGTTGGAGAACTAAGATCCCAAAAGCCGCACAGCATGGAAAAAAAAAAAAAGACAAAAATGCCTTTAAGTGATGAGATAGAAAATAAATAAAACACAGTAAGTCAGATGATAATAGGTGCAGAGGAAACAGATATAAGTGGAAGATGGGAGTGGAATGGACTTTAAAAAAAGGGTGATCTAAAAAGAAGGCTTACTAAAGAGGTAACATTTCATAAAGGAGAGGATGCTGACGATGAAGCAGGCCATGTGGTGACATGAAAAAGACAGCTCTCGGTGGAGAAAAGGATACATGTAAAGGCTCTGAAGAGAGCATGCCTAGCCATGTCCAAGGAAAAGCAAGAAGGTGGGTGTGGCCAGAGCAGAATGGAAAATGAGAGTGGTAGTTGAGGTCAGGGAAGTGAGGAGAAGCTAGGGCTGGAACAGTATAGTCCACTGAAAGGAGTCTGTTTTTATTATGAAATTGGAAGCCCTTGAAAGATTTTAGGCAACAGTGATATGATTAGATTTATATCTTAAAAGGATCATACTAACTGCTCTGTTGAAACTGACTGTAGAGTGGAAAGGGAAGAAATGGAGATTACTCCAAGAATTCAGGCAACAGAGGATGTTATCTCAGACTAGAATGGGGAAGCAGAGGAGCTGATGAGAAATGGGTGTGCTACGAATACATTTTAGCAATCAAACTGAAAAGATATGCTAACAGATTAGACACAAAGTGTGAGAGGGGAGTCCCAAATGACTCTTAAGATTTTTGGCCAAGCAATTGGAAACCAGTGATCAAGAGAGGCAAAAAATAAAGGAAATGCAAGTTTATAGGCAAAAGATTAGGAGTGTGGTCTTAGACGTGTTATGTTTGAGGTGTCTATTAGATATCCAAGAGGATGCCACATAAATGTATTGCCTACATTAAAAAAAATTAGCTATCTGTTATCATCAAGAAAATAAAGTGATTCCTGCTGATGACTGAAAAATTCCAATGTCTCAGTTTCTACTGATTTCCTAACAAGGCACAAAAGCTTTACTACTTAAAAGGATCTCAAACATTCCCCAAACTTGATATAAAGAAAGATCTTATCAATTGGGACTGATAATGTAGAGAATACAAGTCACTCTATACCCTCCAACCTAGTTATCAGATCTCTTTCTGATGGTTCTTCCATGGAAAAGCAGCAAAGGCTAGAGTTTTAGGGAGGACACTTACTGCTGAGGATGTAGAGAAGACCGGGGGAAAGGGTATGCCTGTGTCCAAGGGGGTTTGAGGAAGCTTTCCTGGCCCGGAGTGGAGGAGGTCTCGAAGGCTAGAGCCTTCAGTTTTGTTGTTGGAGGCAGTGGGACCCAGTAACAGACTGTTAAAAAGCTTTGGAGTCAACGGAGAGACCTTTGCAGTAGAGTTGAACGAATCCAGCCCAAAGGGTGAATGAGACTCTTTATTGAGCACCGACCTCAGGGACCCTGCTTCTGTAAGAACATAACCGGGAATAGCATTAGGCACAAGGAATACCCAGCAGGCAACTGCCTCCTAAAAATCAGCCAAGTAGGAAAGAAGAAAGATTCTCCCCTCTCCTGCCCCCCAAACTACATACAGCCTGTCTGGGCCAAGCCTGATGAGCTGTGACTATGGCAGGTCTCATGGCCAAGGAGAAGCTCTCCTACTTCTTCCTTTCTTTTCCAGATCTGGATTTCAAACTTCATTTTGTTCCCATTCATCTTTTGTCTCCCTCACTTTCTAAGTCAGTGTTTCTTCAAGTAAGTCTCCAGAATACCTGTATTGTAATCTCCTGGAGTGCTTGTTAAAAATGAAGATTCTCATTTAATAGTTCTGGTGGGGCACAGGAATCTTCATTTTTAACGATTCCCCAGGTGATTCTTGTGCCCATCAAAAGGCAAGTCTAGCTCTCCTGGCTAGCAATACTGGCTTAATAATAGGGCAATCTGGGAAGATTGTTAAAAACTAAATTCTGGCTAAAGAGGTTTGGGGTAGAGCCCAGGCATGTGCCTTTTTAAAAAAGCTCCACTTCTAGAAAGAAGTTGAAAGAGATTCCCTCATTTTATGTGATTGGCCAGAGAAAGCAAGCAGCATGTTTCAAAAATGTGGATTGTAATGTATGAGTTTGAAGAATTCCAGAATAACTCAAGTGTTCCACCCACCGGCAAGGCAGGGACTTGTGTTAATCTCACCTTTTGTTTCTTCTTTAGCCTTCTGAGTTGCTAAATCCGCCAACCAGTGCAGGGCAGAGGAGGGTGGGGCTGTGTCAGGGCAAGGGGGCCTGATGGCTTTTAGCTCACTATTGCTATTTGATGTCGAACTGTCTGCTTTCAGAGGCTCATCTGATCTGCTGTCAGTACTGTCGGCTTTGGGAACATGGTCTGTCTCTGGTTGTGCTCCCGGTGCAGTTCCTCCTCCGCTTGAGAAGGTGGTTTCATTTCCAGAAGAGGCACTAGGGTTTATGCTAGGAAGCTATAGCACAGAACGCCAAAATTATTAAAGTGCTGTCCTTGTGTAGAAAAAATACATTGCAAATAGTAAGGACTGCTGACACTAAATAAGTCTGGGAAAGCAATTTGGAATTGTCCCATAAACTGCTATTTCACTCACTCATTAATTTAACATGTATTTATTGAGTCCTACATGTGATAGAATCTATGCTAGGTTCTGTGGAAAGAGCAATGAACAAGACAGGGTTTTTGTTTGGCATGCCTGAGGCTCAATTTCTACAATGACAAATTGGTGGTCAGAACCTGACTGCACAAAGCTGCTCTGAGGATCAAATGAGATAGTATATGCAAAGACCTCAGCACAGTGTCTGACATACATAAATGCTCAATAAAAAGGTCATTATTCTATTGTTAAGTTTTCCAGATGATGTGTTCTAATATATCAATTCTACTGAAAATATATCTTGAGATTTCTCAGAGTTAATCCTTATACCTCTTATTGATCACATGTAGCATTCCTAGATGGAGAAGGAAATGGGAACCCACTCCAGTACTCTTGCCTGGAAAATCCCATTGATGGAGGAGCCTGGTAGGCTGCAGTCCATGGGGTTGCTAAGAGTTGGACAAGACTGAGCGACTTCACTTTCACTTTTCACCTTCATGCATCGGAGAAGGAAATGGCAACCCACTCCAGTGTTCTTGCCTGGAGAATCCCAGGGATGGGGGAGCCTGGTGGGCTGCCATCTATGGGGTCGCACAGAGTCGGACATGACTGAAGTGACTTAGCAGCAGCAGCATTCCTGGAAAGTCCTCTGAAGGTAAGCAGTGTGTTTTTTGTTTTTAAATAATGTCTTATTCTTAGTGGTCATCATCAAACTAGAATGACCTCCACCTCTGACAGAAAATGGGAAAATCACTGCCTCTCTATGAAGGCTTAGGATGGTTTCAGGGGGAATGATCCCAGATCAGCAGGCCAATATTCATGTTTCTTTCCTCAGTATCTAACATGACAAGGCAGGGTCCATGCACACAGATAAGACTGTATTCCTAGACCTTTTCTATACTCTTTATCTGCATAAAGAACCTGAGGTATAAATCCTGACAAGATGGAAAGAATCTATCTCTTTGTGCCACTTATCAACTAAGCCTGAATTGGTTTTAAAGACAAATGAAGAGAAACTCACACCAGTTAGGGGGAATTTAAATCCCTCCAGTAACTGTACGGGCTCTCTCTAGACAGGCTTCCCTATCCCCTAGTTGCCCAGGAATCCAAGAGTAGCCTGGGACAACAGAGGTGAAAATGGGACATTTCCTGGAACAAAGAACTTAAGTTTCTCTCAGTTTACCTGTGAGAAACATCACTTTTTCACACCATTTTACCTGTGACATCCCATTAGTGACAGCAGGTCTCAACACAGATTTGTTCTGCCGACTAATACAAGGGCAGTTTGCTTTAATTCCCCACTTGCCCCGGGCAGCATGTACCATGTCTCCAATATTGTAAAGAGCTGGAAAAAAGATAATTATAATAATAATCAATCTTGGAATACTTTACATTATCTCTCTCAAGCCTTACATTTCAATGAGGTAGCAGTTTGTACCCGTGATTTCTGATGATGAAACTGAGACCCAGGGAAGTTAGGTTATTTGCTTAAGTACATAAAGTTGGTAAATGAAAGTACTAAGACTTTAACCCAGGTCTATCTAGCAGTAATGTTCTGTACACATTTAACCACTGAGCTACACTCCCTCCCTCCTCTAAGTAAACATTAACAAGGTGTCCTTCAGCAGAAACGCTAAGGATAGATTCCTTAATATTCAAGCGAATATAAACGTTTTGAATGGTATACTTGAGATTTAGGTACTTTACTATAAGTTATAACCAATGTATACTTTACAGAAACATTTAACCAATGCTTAGATCAGCAGGGAGCAGGCATCTGACCACTGCACTCAGGGAGCTCTTCTGCTTGCATACACTGGGTATAAAGATACAGGGGGTGGCTCCCCAAAGTGAAGGAGACTATAGGCAGGGGATTCACCAGCTTCAGTGTGTGTGTGTTAGTGAAAGTATGGAAGCTGGAAATAGACTTTCTGGAGGAATTTCTAAAGTAAGTTGCCATATGACCATTGATTCCTACTGGTAAGCTGCCTTCTTCACGGTTTCAAGAGAAACCATGATTAGCTTCAGCTGGATTTTTTTTTTTTTTTTTTGGCTGCACCATGGGGTATATGGGATCTTAGTTTCCTGACCACGGATCGAACCCAGGGCCCCTGCATTGGAAGCATGGAGTCTTAACCACTGGACCATCAGGGAAGTCCCTCAGCTGTATTTTTATAAGCCTAAAAACAAAGGTCTTTCTGGAAGCCAGGGAACTAGCTTTTTCTTTCCTTTTTTTCTTTTTGCCATGTTACATAGTTTGGAGGATCTTAGTTCCCCAACTAGGCCTAAACCCGGGCTCTCAGCAGTGAGAGCACAAAGTCTTAATCACTGGACCACCACAGAATTCCAAGACGGGCTTTTTCTATTCTGGCCCTGCTGACCATAAGAATGTAAAATGACATCTGAAAAGCAACCAACCCCTACACCCAGCAAGGTGAGGCAAAGTATGTGCCCTGGTTGCATACAATCAATCTAACATTTCTGAAGATTCAAAGTCTCAGAGAAATCTTGTGAAGCTTAAAAACAGTCAAGCTGACATAAACCATTTTACCAAATTTTATAGTGTATAACTTATAACTTAAAAATATTTTTCTCCCACCAAATCTAAAAAAGGAATTCCTTTTACCTGTGCCAGGGATTATCTGTGTGGGCATGAGATTCTCTGGCTCATGGGACTGCCCCTTTGCACACTTCAACCAGGAGAAAACCTCTTCATCACCCATCTCTTCTGTCTCTGAAACGGAAATGAACGACTTTCCTATTTATGAGGGTCACAAGATGTATCTCTCTCAGTGAGTGAGAGTTTCAGACTCTAAAGGCCAACTTTCTCATGGGTCAAAGAAGATCACAGCTAATTTTATTTATTTTTGGTTATACAGTCTGTGGGACCTTAGTTCCCCAATCAGGGATCAAAGCCATGTCCCCTACCGTGAAAGCAGAGTCTTAACCACTGGACCACTAGGAAGTCCTTAACTTTAAAAATACTGCTTCACTGAGGTATAATTTACATAAAATTAGTTCAACAATTTAAAGTGTACACTTCAAATTCAAATATGTTTGAATTTCGACAAAGATATCTAGTTGTGGAAAACAGTGCAACGTTCAGAATTTAAAACATTCGTATTCCTTCCCAAAGCTGCCCTTAGCCCTTTGCAGTCAATACCCTTTCCTCAACGCCTGGCCATTAATGATCAAATTTCTAACACTAAAGTTTTACTTCTAGAATTTCCTATTATTGGAAACATATGGTATGTCTTCTGTCATTTGTGTTGAGATATTTTCATTTGGCATAATGATTTTGAGATTCATCCATATTGTTCCATGTATAAGTAATTCATTCCTTTTTATGTCTGAGTGATGTTCCATGGTTTGGATGTACCACATTTTGTTTACCCACTCATGAATAGTTGGACTGCTTTCAATTATTGGTGAATAGTTGGATTGTTTCCAATTATTGGCTATTATGAATAAAGTGCTACACATATTCAAGCACAAGCCTTTGTGTGGACATATTTTCATTTCCCTTATACATACTAGCAGAATGCTAGTTGATGTTTAAATTTATAAAGAAATAGATAATACTGTTTTCCAAAGTGATGGTACCAAATTGCATCCCTACCAGCAATGTTTAATAAGTTTTAGTTGCTCCATATCCTTGACAGCACTTTGCACTCTCAGTTTTAAAAATGTTATCCATCCTAGTGGGGACAGTGGTTTCTCATTATGGTTTTAATTTGCATTTTCCTAGTAAGTAATGACAGTTTTTTCCATGTGTTTTTCATTGACCTATCTTCTTTGATGACGTATCTGTTCAAATATTTTTCCCATTTAAAAACCGGGTTGTGGGGACTTCCCTGGTGGCACACTTCCAGTGCAAGGAACTTGGGTTTGATCCCTGGTCCAGGAAGATTCCAGATGTTTTTCCTTGTCTTTTTAACGTTCTGATTTTTTGGCTGTGCTGGGTCTTAGATGCTGCGTGGGCTTTTCCCTAGTCGCAGACAGTGGAGGCTACTCTCTAGTTGCAGCGTGTGGGCTTCTCGTTGCATTGGTTTCTCTTGTTGCAGAGCATGGGCTTTAGGGCACTCGGGCTTCAGTAGCTGTGGCACACAGGCTCAGCAGCTGTGGCTCCCAGGCTCTACAGCACAGGCTCAATAGCTGTGGCGCACGGGCTTAGTTGCTCCACAGTATGGGGGATTTTCCCTGACCAGAGATTGAACCCACGTCTCCTGCACTGGCTGGCAGATTCTTTCTAATTGAGCCACCAGGAAAGCCCTTACCTGTCGTTTTTTGAGATTATGTATCTATCTAGTCAGTTATTTTGGCTGTACTGGGTCTACTGTAGCAGGGGCTAGTCTTCCTTGTGGTATGTAGGCTTTTCACTGCAGTGGGGTTTCTAGTTGCAGAGCACAGGTTCTACACGCATGGGCTTCAGCAGCTGTAGCACCTGGGCTCAGTAGTTGAGGCTCACAGGCTCTAGAGTGTGGGTTCAGTAGTTGTGGCATATGGGCTTAGCTGCTCCACAGCATGTAGAATCTTCCCGAACCAGGGATTGAACCCATGTCCCCTGTGTTGGTAGGTGGATTCCTATCTACTGTACCACCAAGGAATTCCTATATTGTTATTACTTTTGCTTTAAACAATTGTTTTTTTAAAAGATTAAAAGTAAGAAGAAAGTCTTTTATGTGTACCCACATGTTTACCATGTAGCACATTCTTCATTCCTTTGCATAAATCCAAATTTCCACATTGTATCATTTTCTTCTGCCTGAGTCACTACCTTTAACTTTGCAGAATGGGTCTGCCAGTGATAGAATGATAAATTCTATCACTTTTTCCATTCCTGGAAAACGATTTCACCCTAGAAAGATACTTCCACTAGGTATGAGTTCTAGGCTAATAGGTTTATTTTTAGCACTTTAAAATGCTGTACCATTGTCTCTAGAGTATAGTTTTCTGACAAGTTAGCTATCATTCTTATCTTTGTTACATAATGTGCATCTTTTTCCTCTTGTGCTTTTCAGCTTTTCTCCTTACACACTTTTTCAGTAAGTAATTAGGACATGCTTTGGTGTGTTTTTCTTAATGTCTTTTTTATTTGAGGATTATTGTTGGACTTGTAATGTTATAGCTTTTTCATCAAATTTGGAAAAATTTTGGCTTTATTTTTTTCAATATTTTTTCTATCTCTGTTCTCCTGCCCTTTCTCTTTCTGGAACTCCACTTACTTGTTTGGGAGACTACCTACTGTATCTGGTAGTTCAACAGGGCACTCTTCAACTTATAAATTTAAGTCCTCTGTCTGTACTTAGTTTTTTATAGTTTTTATTCTATGTCTTCAAGTTCACTGTTTCTTCTGCAGTATCTAATATGCCATTAATCCTACCTAGTGTAATTTTTTTTTGAGATACTTTTCAGCTCTAGAAGCTTCATCTGGGTCTTTTACATGTCTTCTATGTTACTCATTATGTTTTCCTTTATGTCCAAGCATATTAAAAGTATTTTAACAGCTGTTTTAAGGTCCTTTTACAACTCACTGTCATTTCTGTACTTGTTCTATCGATTGTTTTCTTCCTCCCAGATTACTGGTTGTATTATACTGGTTGCATTATTCTTTTCTGTACACCAGATCTTTCTTCACCAAATGCAGAGCTTTGTGAGTTTTATGTTTCAGAGTACTGGATTTTGTATAATCCTTTAAAGAATGTTTGGTTTTACTGTAGCGTATAACTAAGCAATTTGCAGATGAATTTGATCCTTCCAAGTCGTGCTCTATACTTCATTATGGCAGCTCCAAAGCAACCTTATTCTGGGACTACGTTAGTCCTACTACAAAGGGTGTGACCCCTTTGGACTCTGTCCAATGTCTCTCCACTCTGGCTGGTGGGAATACAAATTGTGAGTTCTGTATACTATTCAGTTGATTGGCTTGAGGACAGTTTCCTCTGATGCATGTGCAGACCACTACACAATAAAAAAAAATTGAGATGATTTCTCTAGATCTGGTGTTCTTTCCGTAGCACTTCACTACACTGCCTCACTCTTCTAAGATTTTAATCTGGGTCTGAACTTGTGAGATTGCCAAACTCTATTTTAATTGCCTTTCCCTGTGGTACAGGCTAGAAACTGCCTCCAGGCAGTAAACTGGGGCAATTGTAGGACTCACCTTGTTTCTTCATTTTTCTGAGGGAATACAGACTCAAGCTGCCTGTTGTCCAATATCTGAAACTGTGAAAGTGAAAGTCGCTCAGTTGTGTCTGACTCCACAGTCCATGGAATTCTCCAGGCCAGAATACTGGAGTAGGTAGCTTTTCCCTTCTCCAGGGGATCTTCCCAACCCAGGGATCGAACCCAGGTCTCCCACACTGCAGGCAGATTATTTACCAGCTAAGCCACAAGGGAAGCCCAAGAATACTGGAGTGCGGAGCCTATCCCTTTTCCAGTGGATCTTCCCGACCCAGGAATTGAACCGGGGTCTCCTGCATTGCACTGCAGGTAGATTCTTTACCAACTAAGCTATCAGGGAAGCCCTCTGAAACCATGGTTTTGTATATTTTGTCTGATTTTCTTATTTTTTATGATAGGAGGGCAACTTCTGCAGAAGTTTATCTTTCATGGGCAAAAGTGGAAGATCTTAGCTATGTAACATGTAGTACCTACTGAATGTGTTAACCATTGGACATACATTATCTCATTTAATCCTCAAAACAATGCTGTGCGGGACATACTTCTATTATCTTTGTTTTATAGACAAGGAAATGAGTCTGAGGGGTTAAGTAACTAGCTCAAGATTACCCTAGTTGGTATGATAAGATACAGAGGTAGGATTCAGATCCCAGTAGTCTAAGCTCTAAATCACTGTTACAGTGGTTACACTGTATCATAGAAGAGGGAAGAATGATGAAGTCAAGGGGCAAGGAAGATTCTTGGCAGCTAATAAGATAAAGCAAAAAGAAAGTGAAGCAAAGGGTTTGAATAGACATTTTCCCAGGGAACATAAACATAGGGCCAAAAACCACATGAAGATTCTCAACATTAGTAGTCATCTGGGAAATGCAAATTAAAATCACACTATATACTACTTCACAGTCACTATGATGGCTATAATCAGACAGATAATAACAAGCGTTGACAAGGATGTGGAAAATTTGCAATCCTCATACATTGCGGGTGGAATTATAAAATGGTGCAGCTACTTTGGAATACAGTTTGGCAGTTTCTGAAAGGGTTAAACATAGAACTGCCATATGCCCCATCAATTCTACTATAAGGTATATATTCTCAAAAAAATGAAAACATACATCCACACAAAAACTTGTAACAAATGTTCACTATTCATAACAGCCAAAAGTAGAAACAACCCAAATGTCCATCAACTAAAGACTGGATGAAGAAGATGTAGTATATCCATACAATGGAATATTACCTGGCAATACAAGGAATGAATTATGTGGTATAACATGGATGAAACTTTGAAAGAGTATGCTAAGTTTAAGAGGCCAGTCACAGAAGGCCGTATATTGTATGATTCCATTTATATGACATGTACAGAATAGGCAAGTTGATAGAGACAGTAAGTAGACTCATGGTTACCAAGGTTTAAGGGGGGTAGGAATAGGGAGTGACTGCTACTGAATGCAAGATTCATTTTTGGAGCAATGAAAATGAAATTAGATAGTGGTGACAACTATATAAACTTGGGAATATACTAAAAACATTTGAAGTGTATACTTTAAAAGTTTTAAGCTTCTCAGTTAGGCTGGAGTATTGGCAATTTTAAGACCTCACAATGTGACAAAACATAAGCTAAAGAAGGAGCCCAAAGCCATTTTTGCTTCAGTTTCCAAGTCCACACCTCCATTGACATTTTACCTTCAGCCGTATAGGACAACATTTGCTCACCACTGCGCGGTCGGCTTTTCCTGAGCCTGTAACAGTCAAGGCAGACCCCAAATCCGCATTTGCGACAAACCCAGTGGATGTTGAAGAGGGTTGTTTCACATACATCACACATCTCCCGTACACCTCGGACCGCTCGCTTCCATGCCACTTTCTCTGGTGGAAAAAGGAAGAGGAATACTGTTGGCATTGATCATCCTGAGCGAGAGCAAAAGATCCCAGATCCACTGATTCCCATTCAAGCATTTTGTCTAGCAATTAAACTCAAAGATTCATGAAGTTCATATTTCTATAATTGTAAGAGAAACAAAATACATGGAATTTCTAATATTTCTGAACAAGTGTCAGTGAGAATGAATGCCATATGTTGTCACTTAAGATACTATAAAATTTTCAAATTGAGGAAGCTTGAAATAAGAAGATTTTTCTCTTAAAGTATAGGGCATAATTTTATAGTACAATATTCCTTGGTCTAGAAATAGGGTATAGTATCTCACAGACATGGAAATACCATAAATGTATGAATAACATGGCTTTAAGGTATGAAACACAACAACCAGTAGCACTTAATCTATTCACAAACCATAAAGTACTTACTGACACAAATTAGTTCAAAGCGAAGAAAATATTCAGAGTGAACCAAACCCAAATAGGGATCAAAATGCAAATTATGGCAACTGTGCTACAAAAATGAAAGACAAATAGGGAAGGAAATTTTAGTCTGTTAAATGCCAAAGACGGAAAGACTGAGGACTGCTAGACACAGGTACTGCTTTAGCTATTCAATTTACTTCATATAGAAGTTTTAGCAGGCTTAATTCATCCATAGAAAATGTTATCTGCCACTCATTCCACACTTCACTTGAAGCAAAAGAAAATGAGTTTCCAATTAGAACTGCCTAGAAGACAAGCAAGAGGGGGCCTTACGGTGTGGCTCCACCATCATCATGGCCTCCTTCTCAGACATCACAAGTTGGCAGAACTGGTCTCCAACATTGGCCAGAATGTATTTTGAGGTTTCTAGGTCTATTCCTTCTGCTAGGGAGGAAGAGGGAATCCACAGGTTCATGGCATCAGGGTCACTTTGCTGGGGACTCAGAAACCCTTCCACTCGGAGTACCCCTTTTCGAGTGAAGATCAACCTGAGATAGGAGGATACACAGTCAAATACATAGTACATAGCAGCAACCATGCAAACCAACACCCACTTAAAAATCCTACGACCTAAAAGAAATTGAGACTTAATAGGAATCAGGCGGAGTTAAGAACTTGTACCATATTCGACCAACACAGTATGCACTAATAGAAAGGCTTATTGTTAACACTTATTAGATCCAGGTTCTTTGAAGAGCTGAATACCACTTTCTCTAACCAGTTATTCCATACCAGCAACCACACCAGTAAATGTGACCAGAGAAAAATACAGATCTGTGCTCAATGTCACACTTGAAATGCCTGTTGACTTACATCAGGTGAGCCTTTAATGCTTGTTTAATATCTTCTTTCTTTTCAAAACTCCAGTATTATTTTCCCCACGAGGACCTTGCTAATTATTTCACTCAAAAATTCCTGCAAGGAGCCAGAAGAGAGAATTCCCACAAGCTCCCACCATACTATCACACATTGCTATACCTGCCCCCATGTACTCCATCTCGTCTTCTGCTACTATGGATGAACTAGCTCCCAGTGAAGACCAATCTCTCCACCTTTGCTCTACACCTCATCCTCTTGCATAGGCATCCCTTCACTAATTCTCTGTTCTACATCTATTTTCCTCTCTTTTTGTCATTGTTCAGTTGCTTAGGCGTGTCCCACTCTTTGTGACCTGATGGACTGCAGCACGCCAGGCTTCCCTGTCCTTCACTGTCTTCCTGGAGTTTGCTCAAAGTTATGTGCATTGAATCGGGGATTTTCCTCTCTACTGAATCACTCTTGTCAGTATTTGAATATGCTATCTCAGTCCCCTTGATCCCACATCCTCCTTCATTTATCTGTTCGTAAGAGCAAAGTTTCTTAAGAGATTTGTCTATACTGATAGTTACCAGTTCCTTTCTCTTTTATTTTCTCTTAAACCACAACATTCAGAAGTTCTCTTATCAATCTACCAAAACTTTATTTTGGCTGTGCTGTGTGGCATATGACATCTTGACTTCCTGACCAGGGATGGAACCCACATGCCCTGCAGTGGAAGCATGAGTCTTCCACTGGACTGTAAGGGAAGTCCCAAAACTGTTTTTGACAAGGTCATTCCCTCCTGTTAAATCCAAAGGTCATTTTTTGTCCTTAACTGACCACACCCAATCACCAGCATTTGCCAGAGTTCATTATTCCTTCCTAGAAACACATTCTTCAGTTGTCTTCCAGAACACCTCACTGGCTGTTTCTTCTCAGTCTCCTTTACTAGTTCTTCCTCATCCTGATTTCCCTGGTAGCTCAGACGGTAAAGATTCTGCCTGCAATGCAGGAGACCTGGGTTTGATCCCTGGGTTGGGAAGATCCCCTGGAGAAGGAAATGGCAACCCACTCCAGTATTCTTGCCTGGAGAATTCCATGGACAGAGGAGCCTGGTAGGCTACAGTCCATGGGATCGCAAAGAGTTGGACACGACTGAGTGACTTCACTTTACTTCCTCATCCTGAAACAGGAGGGAAGAGAGAGGGCACAGACTTTAAAAGAATGACATAGCCCAAGGACACGACATAAACTGATTAGAACAAACAGGTCCAAGATGTCAGAGTGACTTCCACTAGACCTTTGAGCCCCACTCCAGTACTCTTGCCTGGAAAATCCCATGGATGGAGGAGCCTGGAAGGCTGCAGTCCATGGGGTTGCTGAGGGTCGGACACGACTGAGCAACTTCACTTTCACTTTTCACTTTCATGCATTGGAGAAGGAAATGGCAACCCACTCCAGTGTTCTTCCCTGGAGAATCCCAGGGACAGGGAAGCCTGGTGGGCTGCCGTCTATGGGGTCGCACAGAGTTGGACACAACTGAAGCGACTTAGCATAGCATAACATAGCATACACTCATCATAATACATCAGCAAAGTAAATTGCCACACCCACTTGTGCCATCACAGTTCTGAGGCCAACCATCAAAGACCAAAAAGAGGGCAGTGGCCCAACTCCTGGAAATCCTTGCCCTTTCCCAGGATGACAGAGGATGAGACGGTTGGATGGCATCATAGACTCAATGGACATGAATTTGAGCAAGCTCTGGGAGTTGGTGATGGACAGGAAAGCCTGGCATGCTGTAGTCCATGGGGTCACGACTGAGTGACTGAACTGAACTGAATTTCCCAAAATAGCTGGAATAATCCCATTCATTGTTGTTGGTCAGTTGCTAAGTCATGCCCAACTCTTTAGGGCCCCATGGCGTCACCACATGTGGGATCTTAGTTCCCCAACCAGGGATTGAACCTGTGCCCCCTGCAGGGGAAGTGCAGAGTCCTAAACACTGGACTGCCAAGGAAGTCTCCCATCAAGTCATCCTATTTATATTGTAGCCTCTCTAGCCTCTCCACATATCAATCCTCTTTCCCTTATCTTCCTCATAGTTAAACTTGTTTTTCTTATTTATTATCTGCATCCCTTACAAGCCTCTGGAGGGCTGGAATTCGATGGTTTTGTGTACTGTTTAATCTGCAATGCCCACAACAATGGCTGGCACATATTAAATTTTCAATACATGTTTGCTGAGTAAGCGAATCCATGCCACATGGAAAAACCACTTGGATTTCTTTATTTAAAAAACTAAGGACTCTTGAATGATTTATTAGAAGAAATTCCTCTTCTAAGTTTATCAAGCAGAAGCAAAGTGAGTAAATAGCTATTGTTTGGTAAAAGCAAGGGACATTTCAAGGATTTTCAACAGTTATCCCTATTTTAAAGAAGGTTCACATTATCTCCTAATCTTACTTCCCCTTCTTTCTTAGGGGACTTAAATTACTCTAGCACTAAAGAGGAGTAACTGGTTAAGCAAATCTGTAATACAAAATGGCATCCTTCTGCTCACATCACTGGTTTCAAATGGAATTCAAGTTAGGAATAAGAACACAGTTCAGGGGGCAGCAGGTGAGACTGTTAAATTTAAATTCTCTTAAGGACGAAGTCATGTATCATTTCACAACCTGAATAACTAATGGGATGGCAGAACCTTAGCACAGACTCTGAGAGCAAGGGAGTTTAGGAAAACAAGAAAAAGATGCTGAAATATGTTTACCGATTCAGAGAAAGAGTGGAAGTTATGAATCACTAAGGAAACTGGGAAGGAGATGAAGAGAGGAGTTTGGGTACCTCCGGAAGTGAAAGAAGCGGCAGGCCACAGTGGAATCATCTTGCTCCTGCTCCTTAAACTTCCGATACCGCTCCAGGCGGCACTCACGACACTTGTGCAGGTGAGGGGCTACATTGATGCAAGACCCATCCTGCAGGAAGGGCTCTCCGGACTGCTTCAGCTTCTTTACTTTGCTCACATCTTTCAGCACTGACTGGCCCACTGTGAGAAGGCAGAGCGAGAAATGGTTGGTCATGAAAGGTTTAAAAGAGATGCAAAAACATAATCCTCCTGAGGACAGACATTGTCCTGACCTGAGTCACTTCTCCTTGCACTGGATGGGCATGAGCCCATCAGGTCCATCCTTGGCAGAAAAGGAGCAGAGGGAACAAAGAGGCTTCAACTGGGAAATAAAAACCATGGAGAATTTGTGGGAAGTACCCCATGACAATGAAACAACTCTGAGTATGGGTGAGGAAAACTCAAGAAGGCAGAAGGTAGCTTCTTGCCACCAGCCCCTCAGGATATGACTGTTCTACTAATCAAGAACTCTTGGTGCTTCTATGGGAAACCAAATCCTAATGAGAATGGTGACTTGCCATTTTCTTAGACACTTGTCTTTACACAATTTCAGACCATAACCTCACTCCACAGGAGTTAACGGCTTTTGAAAGACGTTTAAAATCATAAATATGTGACTTTTTATGAGAGGAGCAAACTGAGGAGCGGTTCTCTTGCTTCATCAACTCTACTAAAGGCTGCTATGTGAGAATAAAGATAGTACTGAGTAACTCCCCTAAGTTCATTAAAGGGGAAGGACCAAAGGCAGGAGAAATACACTAAGGGAGGAAAGAGTTCCTGACCAAAATTAACAGACTATCAAGACTTTGTGGGATTATCATTAACAGGACAGATCTCTCTCTTACAGTGCTGGTTTAGATCAACCCTGCCTTGAACCAGATGAGTTGATGAGGGATCCCTACTGCACCCTTTGGACTATGTAATTCTATGAGATTATAGGACTTTCCATCAAAAAGAGGGCCTCTGCTGCCCAAGAGCACAGCAAGCATTTGAGGCAAGTGCCAGAGCCAGGCCCATGGATAATCTCAGCAGGATCACCTTTCAAGGGAGCAGTCCGAGGCCGGCCCTTGGGGGCCTGCTTCCCTTTGCCTTTTCCCAGCAACAGCTCAGCACTGCGTTCCCCATTGGGGCCCAGCTTCCCCATCAGGTGTTCCGGAATCCCCTTTAGACCGGTCTTGGCTTGGAGCTGCTCCTCAGAGTCGCTTAAATCTGACAGGTCACTATTGGTACTGGAGTCTGAGTCCTGTCTGCAAGCCAAGCTTCGCTCATCCAGTGAGAACCTTTTCACAGCTTCAAAAGGAGCTTTGTTCTCCTGTGAAAAATCTGCTGGGGAGGACAGAAAGCTGCCTGAGTGCCTGCCAAAGACGTTACTAAAGGTTTTAAGGAGAGGATTGTCCTGCTGCCCAGGCCCCACAGTTGGCCTCTCCTCTGTGGGGCTGGAGGAGAGAGTAGGCATCTCAATGGGCTGGGTGAGGCCGCTGGTGGGTGAACTGGAGCGGCCATTCCCCATGGCAGAGAGGCTTGGCCCCCCAGTGGTAAGAGCTGAGCCCAGAACACCAGACACCAGTTTGGAGGAGTCAGTTGTGATGAAGAGGGTTTTCTTCTTTGCTAAAGATGCTGAATCTGTAGAGGAGTGAGACTCGGGCCAGCTGGGTGCTGCCTTGGAGGTGACAGTGGTAGCAGAGGAAGAGCTACCTGATGCCTGAGATGCAAAGCTGCTGAAAGGACTGTGTTCAACTTTCTCCACAAATGCCAAGAAAGGGTTAGAAGGCTCTTCTCGGGACAGTTTAGGGGGCTGTAAAAATAGATTTTCATGACTGTCTGGGGTGCGGGCATTTAGGAGGCTCCGTGGGAAGGCTGGCGTGAGGGTGGGCATGGACTCTGCAGGCACTTTCCGATCCACAGAGCTGCCAGCCTTAGAGCCTGATTTAGTGTCTGCTCCAAGAGTGGATCTTCCTTTACAGAGGCTCTCAAGGCTTTGTTTAAATGAGTCTCGACTGGAGGAATCATCAGCCAAATTCTCTGAAACGGTAGTGAAGTAGTTACTGGTGGGTAAAGTTTGGGACATGCATTGAAAAAACAAGTTTTTGGAGAGATCAGAGTCTTTCTGAGACTCTGGTGCTGGGCTACAGCCAAAAGAGAAGCCCAAAGGTTTGTTCTCTGTGGCAAGAACCCCATTGGACTGGCTCCTTCCACTTCCAAAAGTCAAAGCTTGTGATGAACCCGGGAGTGATGCTCCAAATCCAGAAGAGGCCAGGACAGAATTCCTTGAATTCTGAAAAGAAGATAGCCAGAGTTAGTGATGCTGGCTTCCTTGACAATCTTTTGATACCTTCTTGGACCTAGGCTAACATTTCTTATGGGTCAATCAATTTTTCTCCTCTACAATTCCAGGAAAACTGCTCTTATAACTGTTACTTTGCCAGGAAAGAAAACTGCCACAGACAACACAGAGGGGTCTTTAGCAAGGTGAGACAGAGATGGCAGGATGAAATGATACCCTTGGTTGTTAGCCAACTGACTGTCAAAGCACCAGGAGGCTGTGTAGGCTTCTAAGTTATCTATTTAGAAATGAAGACTCTGTCAGGGAACTGAAGAAAAGGGTTCCTGAATGTAAATGAGCTTTTAGTCTGAAATAGAGTGAAATATTACTAGTGACCCTGTAATATTAATTTACCTCAAAGACCTTAGGGGCTATGGTTAAAGTTTTGGTTGAGTTAAGTCATTGCAAATTGCCCACTCTTACAAAAGTGACTTCAGCCCTATGAAAAGCTCATTGTACATTAAAGAAAAGTATCTTTGTCTGAAAATCGCTAAGATGGACCCAAATCAACGTATAAGCTGAATTATCTGTTTCTCTTAAAGTTAGATCTAAAGGTGCTAAATTAAAGAGGCATACCAGTTACTGAACACTTCTGTTATCATGATTTAACAAGTCTCCAAAGTGGAAAACTGTAGATACTGATAACACCCACCAACAAAAGTACTCAGCATAACAAACTGGAGAATGAAAAAAAAATTCTTTTTTTATACCTTAAAAATGCTAACTTCTGCAATTGGATAAAGAAGGATGTGTACATAAAGAGGGGTTAGAATCACTTTCATATACTATATCACATACTCATATATGTGGATAATACAGAGAAATATCCATAGGTAGGTATAAGTACTTACATAATACTTATATTCACTTTAAAGTATTAGAAATAAAAATTATTTCATGACCGCTTAATAGATATGGAGTTTCTCTTGGGGAAGAAGAAAATTTCTTTATGTGAGTAGTGATGGTTGCATAACATTGTGAATATATAAATGCCATGATACTGTACACCACAAATTGTATAAATAGTAAATTTTATGTGTTAACTTAATTTTTAGAAATGTAACGTATATCAGATAAATGAAAGGGTGTTGTTAAAAAAAAGCGGGGTGGAGGATCTCTTTAACTATGGATCTCTTTAACAGTGGATCTCTTTAACTATGTAAGAGGAGTCTACATTAGGACTTTCTTTGAGGGTGGCCAAGAGGCATGAGAGCCAGGCAGGCCTTCTATGGCTTGCCTCCAGGTGACATCTGCTACAGAGACCAGTTCAGGGCATTTCAATAACTTAGTTCATTCTCCTTTTTTCTTTTCCTTCCCATTAACCAAAAACCACTGACTTAAAATTCCTCCAAATAAAAAGAAGAGAATAGACAGACACAGCACTGATGCTATGCTGTTGTTTCACTGGCTGGATCTGGCCAGGTCCCTCGACACCTGCGTGACTGCAAGGAATGAGCATAAGGATCTCAGGTTTCGCTACTAAAGTTACCCTCTAAAAATAAACACACACATGGACTTCCCTGGTGGCTGAGTGGTAGAGAATCCTCCTGCCAGTGCAGGAGACATGGCTTCCATCTCTAATCCAGGAGGATCCCACATGGCCGTGGAGCAACTAAGCCTGTGCATCACAACAACTGAGCCTGTGCTCTAGACCCCAGAAGCAGAAACTGCTGAGCCCATGTGCCTCAACTACTGAAGTCTGAGCACCTAGAACCCATACTCTGCAACCAGAGAAGTCACCACAGTAAGAAGCCCTTGCACTGCAACTAGAGGAAAAGACAAGGCAGCAACGAAGACCCGCACAGCCAAAAATATTAAATAATAAATAAAATTATATAAAAAATACACACATGAATGAAAAATAATTGGATGCTCTTTCATTTTCCTACAACTGATTAAATTTCAAATCCTTTTCTTATAAGAAAGTGATGACAAACTGATTTCAACACAATTTTCAGAGCAGGAAGTTTCCTGGGGGGGTGTGTCCCTGGTTCATGATGGAAATATCCATTTCTGTACTTTTAAATCATATCCCAAGAGAATACCTAGGCTAACCCACTAGTAAAGTTACTGATACAATCACAGAAATTTCTCAAACCTGTTTGGAAAATGCCCTCTGAATCCGCACTTCATCTATTCAGCTTTGCTACTCCAAGAACAACAGTATTCAGTGGATCTCTTCATGAAGCATGTAATACTTGCTCTGTTTTGTAATCCCCATTTACATCTATTCTGCCTTTGACATGGATTTAATTTTAATCAATTTGGGCAATATGATGACTTAAACAGAGAAGAAATCCACATAAGATCCCCACCTAGTTCTCTTGGGAATGCTGGTAAACTAACAGAGAACAAATCATGAAGAGTGTAAACTTTGCATTTACAGGCCTTCTCTTCTTCTGCCTTGGCACTTCACTTCCCTCCCCATCCCTGCACACTAGAGATTAACAAACTGGATCTTCTATGAAGGGGAAGAAATCAGATGAAATGTACATGCCATGTTTTATATGACACTGTTATAAAACAATTCCATTTTAGGATGTGAGCTCCTTCAAATAGGATTTCAATTCTCTGTTTATAATATACAGTACTTAGCACACAGTAGTTTCTTATACATAATTTATAAAAGTCACTTAGTATTTTATTTGTATTTCATATTCCAGTTTGAATTAATAGCCAATTTGAAAAGAAAATATGACCAGCATCATTAATCATACTTTGGTGACCAAAATAAGAGCCAAGACTATAAGAACTGATTTTGATACTGTTTCAGATTTGACTGGGGAGCCAACTTGATGTTAACTTTATTTAACAAAAGTTGCATTTCAGCAACAATATATGCATATCAGATAAAGAACCTAGCAAGCTGGATACTACCACAATTAATTCCATCAAAATTTCCAGGTAAGGCTTAAAAGATTAAGAGGGGGGAAAAAAAAACCTTCTATGGTCATATCAAAGTGGCCCAGCCTCAAAGGAAAATATAGAAAATGATGAACTGAAAATGGGTTGGTAATAGTAGCTTTTACATAGCCCTAATTATAGTGTTCACTGTTTCCAACACTATAATTCATTAACCTTGCTTCACAAAGGCCTGGTGGAGGCTAAACCACTACACGAACTAAATAGATAGCCGAGTTTAAAAGATTCCCCATTAGATCTATTTTAACGACACATTAAATTGGATTGTGTAATCAAGTTTTGATTAGCCCAACTGTTAGGTGACTTTTAAGAGCTGAGAAAGTTTTAAGAATATACACATTTATCCAACAAGCAGTAAAGGACTATCCACAGAATACAATTTAAACACATCTCAGAAATACTCCTTCCCTATGGCATCTGAGATGCTTTTTAATGTGTTAAGAACAAAGTAGGGTGAAAGTGTGAACCCACATCTTGCAAATCTGCCCCTGAAACAACTCACCTCTCCTGGGGCCTGCGACCAGCTGCCTTTCTGTTTTTCCGGCCCAGTCCCTGTTGCAAGGCCAGTGTCTGAGATCCTCACCGTGGTTGGGGTGGAGCTGGCGGTAGTGACCACAGCTGCTGAAGCCACCATACACTGGCCAACTTGTTCCAGTGTTTTTCCTGCCTCTTTATTTTCGGCTCCACCCACCTCTGGGGCCAAAGGTGTCTGACCTGTGGCTGCAGAATACGGAGTGAAAGGTAGAGGTGTGTCCCCACCCACAGGCTCATCCTGCACCACCAGAGTCCTGCCGTTTTCTTTGGTGTAAGTGGCAAAGCGAATGCTGCGGTTAATCTGGGGGACAAATGTAGTCGGTGGCTGCTTGGTTCTCTGATCCAGCCCTGGCTCTCCACTGGCATTCCCTCCTTTCCAGGGCCCTCGGCTTGCCTCGCCTCCATCGCTCCCATTACTGTCTACTTCACCCCTGTCTCCTTTCAATTTCTTTGATGCAGGGTCACACCCAGAGTCCGAAGCACTTTTCCTCCTCCGGCCATCTTTCCCCTCTATGCTCTCTCTCTTCTTCTTTCCTTTGGAAGATTTTACTGCTTTTAACGTACCCCCCTACAAAACAAAATTCAAAAAAGATTTATTACAAGGGACTTTCCATCCTGTGAAAACCATAAACCATTAGCTCTTTCCCATCTCTAGAAGCAGACAATCAAAGCTGGGACAGATTGCCAAATTCCAATGCCAGCTCTAAGACATACCCTTTGTTAAAAAGCTCCTATCTTCCTGTGATTCAATTTACACACACATATTCAAGATAACAGTTACTAGAGGTTAACTCACTTCACAAAACCTCCCTTAAATGAAACGTACTCCTTTCTTAAATGGACTTTTTTCAGGATTTTAGAAATTTGTGGAATATCTTTTATAAAATGGACTGATAAAGCTAGTCTGGGAACTTATTTGCCCCTTGGTGAAAAAAAAAAAAAATCTGCTTTATTTTATATTTATCTCCTTGTTTGATAGAAACTGGCAAGTATTGAAATATAAAATCTCCTCTATCCAGAAGTCACTAAAAACTGGTGACAACTTAACAATAGGAAAAGGAACATTTATGAGTCTGTGACCAGAGGAAAAGTGAGTCCAACAGAGACAGGTTTGAGTTGCTCTTATGGACACTATAAAGAACACAAATAATTTCCAGATCTTATTTCAAAGCATTAGATACAAACAGGGGGGAAAACTAAAAAGTCAGGGTACCATAACCAAAAACTCAAATCTCTTAGCTCTTTTAGTAATTCCATCCTATCTCAGGAAATCTTATTTAGCCTTATTTGAAAGGTCAGTAACCTTAAAAGACACAGAATTAAAAGGGGGAAATTCCTATCCCTGAGTGAAAACTCTTTCCCTGAGAAGGACAAGAGGACAGGGGATTGGGACACAGTTAACACTCTCTTAGGCAACTTATACCTGGAACATTCTTAGACTGATATCCTATTATTTCTTTTTAGCTGCATTTAGCTAACTTTCAGATAGTTTCATTTAGATAATGTGCTGGGGTGGCAATAAGCTAGTGACATAGTTATTTGGCTGTTATTATTTACCAGCTTGATTAATCGACTCTCACTGCCCTTGAATACATATAGATTCTTGGTGCAGATGTGTATCTTTGTGTAATCAATCATTATTATAGCTCTTATAACTGAATTTTTTTCAAATTTTTCATTTCTTCTTGCCAGTTTTCTCTTCTTTTTTTTCTGCCTTCCTTTTTTTCCCCTTAATTTCCTTCTGAAAACCTTAACCAAAGCTCAAGATTTACTTGTTTCTCCCATACTTTTGGTAATATTAATCTAAGTTTCTAAATCTTTCATTTAAGAACTGTTTTTGTTTGTTAAGAATTATTTTCATTTGATCATTTAAAAATCTTTTTACCCCTTCTTCAACCTCTATCATCACTCAGTTTTCAGTGCTGTGAAGTATTTAAGTACGATCACTGAAATCTCTCCTTTCTTGCTCACTCTTTCCAAGGAAATGAGGTGACCATGGATCTCTAAGAAGCGTTACTGTAAAACTTGGCAGATCTGACAATAATTGTATTTTGCTAGCTAAGACGAGAGTCACACCATGGCAAAGCTGAAAAAAGAAGAATCAACGTCTGTTGCTGAAAGCCAAAGATCTCACCTTTAACTCATTTAGCCAACTTACAGAGCCTGGCTCACAGCAATTTCCCTGAGCAACAACATATAAGTATGTCCTACTTATGGTGAGCTACTCACATGTGAGTAGATTAGGACACTGAGAACAGTAATCTCTAGCTATACCTGGCACAATCTAAATGTACCTAGCATATAATAGGTGCTTAAAGAACAAATGAAATGAGGAAGGAAATAAAAAAGGGACCCAACACAGCATCAAAGTAACAAGTGTTTTTCAGCCACGTAAACACAGTCAAGAGACTTATCCTATTTGTAATAATATAATATGTAGTAAAGAACTATTAAATTTTACCCTGACTCTTCTTTTCCTACCCTAATCTTGTTTTATCAAGCCAAAATGACTGGATAAAGAAGAGGAAGAATTGTATACCCAGCATGAGCAGCCAAGAGAGCAATACAAACACAGGTGCTAAGAAAACTATGAAGAATATGTGGACAGATGGCCGTCCAAGTCAATGTCCTACTGAAGGAAATTCATACAGGATTCCTTAATTGGTTCAGGCACTGGTTTATAATGTGTCTTTTGATGGGTTATGATAATTCTGAATGAACCAAGAGTTGGTCTGATTCACAGAAACTATGGAATAATCCACTGTGTGCTGAGCACTGAACTAGGCACTACTTTAGTTTGAACTCTTCTTGGGATACGAAATTTCAGATTTCCTTGGAGCTCACTACCACCTAATGGAAAGAAAAAGAGGATGTAGTTTCTTCTCCATTTCTTATTACTGGGTAGGTCATGAATATTACTACTACTTATTACAGCTTTGTCTATTGTTATCTTTCAAATATACCTGTCCTAAAAAAATGTAAGAAAAAAGTAGGCCATTTTAAAACAGTTAGGCAACATAGCCATGATGAAAAGGGTTTGCTCAGACTAGGTCTCTTTCTTGAGATTACCCTCCCTCAACTAGACAAGACTGTGGTGAGAGCAAGAAATGTACAGTGGTCAGAGCTTGAAACCCAAAGCTATTAACATGGATAACACAAACATAATGAAGTCTATGTAACAAGATAATGCAAGCTCATGAGTCTGCTTAGAGACTCACTCCATTACTGTACCTCGCTCTGAGGCGCCGAATTATCCACGAGCATCACATGGATCAGTCTGGGATCTACGGACTTGATCTCACCACTCTATAGAAGGAGGGGGATAGAAATAAGAAAAAAGGAGGAGAAAGATTCAATGCCTGCCCACCAAAGACACAATTATGTATTTTTTCTTATGTAATCTATGCAATTATCTCTATTTGTTTCTACTTCCCTGCTAGAATAAAAGCTCCATGAATAGGGATCTCTATTATTTAATTCACTGCCGGAATAACAACATTTGAAACAAGGTCTAGCATATGGTAAGCACTCAAATATTTGTTAAATGAATGAATGAAAAAATTGAGTTCAATGCCCAAGTGTCTCTTTTAGGGTTACTAATTTCAAATTCTGCATCTCTAAAACCTTCCTATTCTGTAATTAAAAAAACAAAACAAAAAAAGTGAACTTCCCTGGTGGCTCAGTGGTGAAGAATCCACCTGCCAATGCAGGAGACATGGGTTTGATCCCTGGTCCAGGAAGATCCTATATGCTGTGGTAACTAAGTCTGTGAGCTACAATTGCTGAGCCTGTGCTCTAGAGCCCAGGACACACAACTACTGAGCCCACGTGCTTAAATTATTGAAGCCCTGCCAGTGTCAGAGCCAGAGCTCTGCAACAAGAGAAGCCACCACAATGAGAAGCCTGCATACTGCAATTAGAGAGTAGCCCACAGACCCTGCAGCAACGAAGACCCAGAAGAGCCGAACTAAATATAAATAAAGAATAAAATTTAAAAGAAAAAAGAAACCTTCAGAAAAAAACTAAAGGTTTCGGCAGGGGCCAATTTGACAGATACTGTCAGATTTAATGTATACATCCTTTGACCTGGCAATTACACACTTGGGAATTTATTTCAGTAAATAAATAATGTGAAAAATGTATAATGATATATGCTCAAGGATATTCACTGAAGCATTATTTGTATTAGTAAAATACTGGAAATGATTTTTAAATGTCCATCAATTTTAAATTAAATTAGTTATACTACATCAATTCAGTGGATAGTATGCATCTGATTTTAAAGGATGAAGTATATTTCTATATATATTTATAGAGAATGATGCTAATTTAAAATTAAGTTAAAAACATAAATCAAAGAACTATGTGTATCATATGATCCCATTTGTTAGTATAGTATGATTTATGCAGTTCTTACCTAAATAGACAGTATAAAAATATCATAAACACACACAGAGAGAAGGTATTTGGAAGCATATGGAATATATACCAAACTGTTAATGGTGGTTACCACTGTCAGGAGTAATATTTGCCTATGAGAAGGGATGGGTTTCACTAACTATTTTATATATATGTGTATCACTTGAAATTTGTAAATGAAGATTGAATAATTTAATAAATTAAATAATGAAATGACTAAAATCATTATGCTTATATTACATGTGACTGCAGAGGGCAATTCTGAAACCAATTCAAAGGTGTTATAAATACATATGTGTTTGCCTCAAAATACTCTTGTTTTTGATAGATAATTCTCCAGGTAGTTATAGATGCTATGTTTTTTCTACTTATTTCCTTAGAAAACAATTCATTTTATCAGCATGTAGGGGAAAGTGGCATAAGTATTACAGAAGCAAATGCTAATTGATTAGATTTTTAAATAATAAACATTATGAATATGACAAAATAAGATAATAGTACTTCACATCTGTATACTGTTCTATAGATTTCAAAGCACTTTTGAATACATCATCTCAGTTCCCAAAACACACACTGTGAGGCCAAGGGTGGTTACCCAATTACCTCTAATTTACAGATGAGAACACTGAGGTTGAAAAAGTAGAACAGCCTTTCTCAAGGTGATAGAATCAAAAGTGATAAAGCCAGAGATGGAACCCAGCTCTTCTCACATGTAATGAAGTGCTCCCTTTCTCCATACCACCCTTGGTAAGGGGATGGATGGACCTCAGACAAAATAACACAAAGCCTCACCTCAGTTACAGACACTTCCATAAGACGGGTGATGGAATCTTGATGGCTTACAACACCACAGAGCCAACTTTCTTCTCCCTCTGGCTGGTACACTTTGACCCTGTGACCTTGAACACTGTAGGGACCTAAAGAAGAGATCAGTACTGAATATTTTTGGCTAAGCTGTATTTCATGATTGTTCCTTAAAAAACAGAAACAGAAAGACTTATTGGCACTTTTAATTGTCTTGTATGGAGTTGAATAAATGAGCAATTTCAGATTTACTATACACAGCAATTTAAAAATAAAACATAGTTTTTCCCAGTGACTTTGGTAAATTTTATTTGGAGATTTCTTAGAATATCCTAGGATCTGATACCTTATCTCAAATTTTCAATTCTAGAAGTAATACAGGAAAGAGAAAGGCAACTTACAAGTCAAAAACTATAGATAATATGAAAATCTACTCAGATCTATCTGACATATACATAAAAAAAGTAGGCCAGTAAGTTGAATGTACCATTTTGTTATGTTAGCATAGGAATGATACATAACCATTTGCCCTTTGCTATCTTACTTTCAATACAATAGGTGGAGAATTCAATTTTTGAGGTTTCCAGCCTCTGCTCTAATAAGAATCTGAACAAATATAGCACCTGTCTTTCTAAGAACATAGTTTCAAAGATATTACTTTATCAGCAGGTAATGTTACCCTACAATTTCAGCTGGCCCTCCAAGAACAAGTTTCTCTCTCCTACATATCTTATACATTTGAGACCACATAGTTAAATCACTGTTTATTTTAATTATCTTTCAGAGCTATAATTAAGCTTAATTTTTCTATACACATTCATATATATCTCTATGTCTTATCCTGTTCCTTGATTTCCTTCTCACTGCTATCTATTTTTCCTCACTTTCTTTCCTCTCTCATACCTTTCCTTGATTATTAAACATCATTTCACACTGATACTTCCCTTCTCCAAAGAGGCCAGTTTTCCTACTTTTACCTATTTAGATTTAGTTTGACAGAAGAGAACCAAGAGCCCTATTTCACTGAAAATCATTGTTATCATGAGGTCAGGAAGGACAAAGAGCAGATGTACAACATGAAGGGAAGGATAAATGAAGCCAGAGTCTACCCTTTGTATAGAATCTTGGGCAAAATCTGTATGTAAAATGAAAAAGTTAATAAATCTCTTTTGTTTTCATTTTTAAAAGTTAACATGCTCTTAATGTGAATGAGTCTGTGGACACCTTCCTTTATGAACATACTTTACACTCTAAGTTGTTATTTGTTGGTGTTAACAGTCTTTGGTCCACTGAACCTTACAAGCCAGTATGCTCAACAAGGGCCGAGATTTTCTAGCTTGTGGTTATATCCCCAGTACCTTAACACTGTGTCGACTGCAAGGTTAGTCCTTAATAAATATTTAAGAAATAAAGAAATTTTTAAAAAGACAACACTGCATATTATGAGAGATAATACAAAAAGGAAACTGGTTTGAGGGAGATCCTATTTTTCCAATCCATTCTAGAGATCCAGCTAACTGGAGTTACTTGTGACACTACCCACAAAAAGATAAGCACAGATGTTTTAAGAGTTGCACGGTTTTCCCCATTCTATCACTTTCAACATTGGCTATACACCCGATTCAGAATTTAATGACAGAAGACTATCTATTCTTACCTCGGCTGAATATCTCTTGTAGCTTTTGGTCACTGATCAAAGCATTAACTGTGTCTCTCAGAGCAGCATGTTCCAAAAGAATCTGGTTTTGGCCATCTGTTCCCATCTAGTAAATATAAAAAAATAAAAAACTGAATACTGAAATAAATAGCAATAGTATCTAGCCAGAAGAGAAAAATTATACCCCTGAGCTCTACATCAGCATATATCAAAATGTTCCAAAGAACCCTAGTCTGACTACAAGATGCTCTACAAAAGTTAAAGATGCTACGATCATTTAGGTTTAGGAAATATTATACCTCCCTTGAACAAGGTGAGAAGGGGGCAGGACATCAACTGCTTCCCCAACCCATCCAGCCAAAAATCTGTGTATGTTTGACTCACCCAAAACTTAACTCGTAATAGCTTACTGTTGATTGGAAGCCTTACTGATACATAAATAGTTGATTGACATATATTGTGTATATCATACATATTTTTCTGTATTCTTATAATAAAGTAAGCAAGAGAAAAGAAAATATTAAAATCTTGAGGAAGAGAAAATACATTTACAGTACTATGCTGTATTTATTGATACCCTATGTTCATGATGTCTGTTTACAAGATGAATCATCTGTCAATGCACTACATCAAGACTGCCTTATTCAGGGCTTCCCTGGTAGCTCAGTGGTAAAGAATCTATCTGCCAATGCAGGAGACATGGGTTCGGCCCTTGATCTGGAAATATCCTACATGTCACCACAACAATTGAGCCTGTGCTCTAGAGCCTGTGGTCTGCAACTACCGAAGCCTGTGTGCCCGAGAGCCCGTGCTCCGCAACAAGAGAAGCCACTACAGTGAGAAGCCCACACACCGCAACTAGAGAGTAGCCCCCACTTGCTGCAATTAAAGAAAAGCCTATACAGCAACAGAGACCCAGCATAGCCGGAAAAAAAAAGACTGCTTTATAGAAAACAAAACACTACAGATGTTAAAAGTATTACTAACACTAGACATCTAAATGAAAAGACACAGTGAAAAAAGTTTGTATTAATTTATAGGTACTATATTTATTGATGAAAATCCATACACTAAGTGGGCCAATGTAGTTAAAGCCCGGGTTGTTCAAGGGACAACAGCATACTATATCTTTCTACATACAATAGTACGTTTAAAGGCTCTGAGAAGACAAGCAGGGAAAAAAACATGTTTAGGTAAATGTTCTTCATACTTATTTGACTATAAAACATTTTATTCCCTGTAAATCTTGTTATTTTGATACTTATCCACAATTCACTGAGTGCCTATTCATACAAGCACTAGGATTACAAAGATGAATAAAACAAGACTGATGAGAGGGAGTGAGGCCTAATGAGTCAGGAAGACATTTCAACAATAAAGAAATCATCATTAATATTTCACAAAACACAGTTTAGTAAACATTGCTCTTGGCTGCCTCAATAAGACAGCAAAACTCTTGGAAGTCTCCTAAATTTTAACGTTCAGACAATAACTCTTGTGAGAAATAAATATTATCATCCATAAATTCTGAAACTCGAACTCAGATACTAGCTTGTTTAAACTACTAACCTTTCCCTTTTCTGTAACTAAAAATATACCTAAGCTCTTCAATATTTAATGTTGATTGGAACCAGCCCCAATTCCCAGCCTCCGTGCCACTGGCAAAGGTACAGGCCCTTCTCAGACAAGTTACAGACGCAGCCATCTCTGTGAACTCAGTACTTCTGAGGAACTGTGTGGTCTTAAGTGTGAAGTGGTTTCAGGGTGAGGTGGGGGTATGCAGGGGAGAAAAGAATCCTCAGTCACCAAATGTACTTTTCAAGGGAGCAAAGAAACTTTAAAAGCCACATGGATTAGGAAAAAAAAAGGCACATGGAATTACTGGGAGAAAGTACTTGCTTCAACATTAAAAGAGAAGAGGAAACAGTCTATTTATAATCAATAGAGAAATCATCAGGGAGAGAAATAAATTCAGGACTAGACCAACTGATAAGTACCTGGAACAAATGCAACCCATTAGCATCTGACAGGAAACGAAGCTCTCGATCCAGAAGGTATTCAACTGGAACCACAGAACCCAAACCGAGTTTATCTACCAGGGGAGTGAAAGTCTGTGAAATACAATGACAAGAAATAGATTAGTACTTGGGAGAGAAAATAAATAACAATTAAACTGAATATCCAACTGCAGAGAAAATACCCATTATTAATATATATCTTTCAGCTCAGTAAATACAAATAAGCTAAAGCATAAGTTCTGAGAGTCATTCCTAACCCACCATCTGCCCTCAAATAATCATATGAAGCAAACTAGAGCATAAAGTCAGCTCAATAGCCTTATTAACAGCTAAAAAGGATACAAAGAGTAAGAAATTCCTTATTCTCTTTTGCAATCTAACTAATCTTGTCAGGCTTCAAGAGGGTTACATTACAGTAAGCTCTCAGAATAAAGTTACACCATTATCATCTCTAGAACTCTTGAAACCTTTGTGAGATTTCTAAAATGATCAGTGATATAAAAATGTATGGGTAAATTCATATTTAGTGTTTCATAAATAACCTGCCTACAAAAGTCACCCAGGGACCAAAATCAATTTGAGCTTCTTCTAAAAGTTCAACTGGAAAGTGGCCTTAAAAACAAATGAAAAGAGTTCAGTAAGCGACGATATGTATAATCAGTACGTTAAAAATGTCTGTTTTGAGCATTATTTAATTTGGTTAGTCATAGGAGAACTAGATTTTTGCCTTGTGAGAGTCTGAGCTAAGAAGTAGCACACAAAGTGTCTATGCTTCTAACTTATCCAACTAATAAATGGGTGATTTAAAATGCTAAAAACAAAAAAACTCGTCACAAATAGTCTGATTTAAAAATGGGCATATCACCTGAATAGATATTTTTCCAAAAATAGACAAATGGGCAACAGGTACATGAAAAGGGACTCAACCTTACTAAATTCAGGGAAATGCAGATCTAAACCACAGTGAGTAATCACCTCATACCTAAAATGAAAGACAAAGAGGAGGGGACCCTTGCACCATCACTGGGGATGTGAAAAGACAAACACACCAAGTACTACTGGAGAGGACGTAGAGAGGGGGACCCTTGCACCATCAGTGGAATGTAAACTGGTGCAGCCACTACAGAGAAGAGTACAGAGGCTCCTCAAAAAAATTAAAAACAGAAACTACCATGTGATTCAACATCCCACTTCTAAGTATTTATCCAAAAGAAATGAAATCACTATCTTGAAGAGAAGAGATATCTGCACCCTCATGTTCACTGCAGCAATATTTACAATAGCCAAGACAAGGAAACGACCTAAGTGTCCAGTGATGAATGAATGGGTAAAGAAAATGTGGTGCATACACACACACATAAATATTACACACAATGAAATATTATTCAGCCATAAAAAAGGAGGAAATTCTGCCACTTACAATACCACAGCTGAATCTCCAGGGCACTGTGCTAAGTCAAATAAGTCAGACAGAGAAAGACAGATATGGTATGATTTCAATTACATGTGGAATATAAAACAACTGAACTCATAGACACAGAATATATTGGTGGCTGCCAGGGGTGGGGGGAGTCTGGGAAATGGGTAAAAGTGGTCAAAGGGTATAAGCTACAGTAATAAGAAGAGTAAATTCTGAGGATCTAATGTACAGCACGGTGACCATAGTTAAAATGCTGTATTGTATACTTGAAAGTTGCTAAGAGAGCAAATCTTAAAAGTTCTTACCATGTATGTGTTGTGAGAAGCAAATTAGATAATATGTAGGAAGGTACTCTATAAAACAATGAGATTATTATACTTTATTGAGATTTTTAGAATGTTCTTGTTCTGCAAAGCTAAAAAGAAAAGTTCTTACCACATACACAAAAATGTAACTATGTGAGACACAGAACTGTTAACCTTACTGTAATCATTATTTCACTATAAATATAAAATCATCACATTGTACACAGACTTATACAATGTTATATGTCAATTCTATCTCACTGAAGCTGGAAAAAAAACAGTTTCTATGGGGAAAAAATAGACTTTAAGAATTACATTGTTTCATAATATTATTATGAGAAAAGAAAGGTGAAAAATTATTTAGAAACAAAGTATCAAATATTACTTAATATAAAACATTTCAGAAGGCACAGGAGAAGAGATCTCTCCCAATTTTTGCTTCAGTAACTTCAGAATAAAAGCCTGTTAAGGACAAAGCATTAGAGTCTGGGGAATTCTAAAGAGTTTAGCTATTGCATAAATACCATATCGAATAGGAATAAAACCCAAATATGCTTTTAGCCAATAAAAGTCACTCACCAGGGCTGGCCACTGTGCAATTGAGACTCGAGTGCCCTGGATGAGGACTGGGTCCTTCCGAGGTGCCCATACTAGAGACCCTTCCAGCAAAAGTACAATAACTTCTTCAGCGTGAACTTTAACCCAGGAGTGCTGCTTCCAGTTACAGCCATCAAATTCTACAAAGATCTAGAAAAAGAGACAAAAAGTCATCTTAAGGTTACATTGGAAAAAATCCAACACTATAATATAAAAACAAACACAAACTTCCTGTTTTGAAAACTTTTAACTTGTTTTTAACTTCTTTTAATGGATTTCAATAAAAACCAATCTTACTTCAGAGCCAGGAAATTGGTCTCATCCTCACTCTGAGAAGAGGGTACAGAGTTGAGGGGGCATTAGTTATTTACAGTTAGTAATTTCTAGCCATAATCCTACTGAGATTTATAACTCTTAGCTTCCAATTTACATCTAAGCACACTAACTGGGGGCTTACTATGTATAAGGCCCTATGCTAGGTTCAGGAATACGGAAAGGAATCTAGAACACTGGTCTCAAGGAGCTCATAGTCTAATAGGTGGAAAGACAAATTTTTTACACTTCTATTGTGAACTTTTAAAATTAATAAAGGCTAGAGTACTTATAGGAGAAGGCAATGGCACCCCACTCCAGTACTCTTGACTGGAAAATCCCATGGATGGAGGAGCCTGGTAGGCTGCAGTCCATAGGGTCGCTAAGAGTTGGACATGACTGAGCGACTTCACTTTCTCTTTTCACTTTCATGCATTGGAGAAGGAAATGGCAACCCACTCCGGTGTTCTTGCCTGGAGAATCCCAGGGACGGGGGAGCCTGTTGGGCTGCCGTCTATGGGGTCGCACAGAGTCAGACACGACTGAAGTGACTTAGCATAGCATAGCATAGAGTACTTATAGCCTACTTCAAAGAATTTTAGTTGGCTTTTGGGAAAGATGCAAGAAAATGATAAAATATAAATTTGCAAATCAGGACTAAGCAAACTACAATAGGAAGTCACTGTTAAAGTATAAAAAGAGGGAAAACTTATGAAGAGAATAAGGATCTATACAGCTGTATGACTGAGGGATATATGATGAATGAAGGATTACTGATTTGGCTCTGAGCTTCCTAAAGGCCTATCTGAAATGGAGAGGTCAGCTGCATTGTCTTCACTGTCTAAAAAGGAGAACACAAAGCAGTATCTCATGGAAGCAACACTTTTCCAACCCTTGGCTCTACAAGAAATTTCTCATATGACACTTCCAAAGGAAACAATGTAGGGCAATTAAATTAATCACACAAAGCTCTAGGTTTATTACTTGTAATATACTAAGTTTCACATCTACTTAAAAAAAAAGTGATGGGAAAATAAGGCTCAAAAGGGGAAGCATGATTTTCACAGAGAAAGAACATTAAACTGCATTATATTTAATATAATATATATATATATATATATAAAAATATATGAATGAAGGGGCTCATTCATATATTAATACGTGTTCTGGGGGAATCATATACAACTTTAAGTAACTTGCTGACAACTGGAAAGAGATGTATTCAAACTTGTATTTAAGTACAGACTCAGGAAACAAGAAAGGCAGTAATGAACAAAGCTTGGGGCTTATGTTCCTGAAGGCTTGGATTTCCGTCTTAATCTTAAGATGTTAGTTTTAACTGAAAACTTGACCAAGTCGCTCTTCGCTTCTCAAGTCTTGGTTTCTTCCTTTGTGATAAAACATACCTCATGGACTGGTTGTGAAGACTAAATAAAGTAATAGATTCAAAAGTACTTTGGTCAATTGTAAAGCACTACTTGGGCAATAACATGCCATAAGATAAAACAAATAAGGTATAGGGAATGTTCAGAAGCAGGAGAGATCACTTCAGGTGTGCAAAGGGAGTGATATGGAATGAGGTTAAAAAAAAAAGTCCCCCCCCCAAAAAAAGTCCCAATCAAGTTCTAGGACGGCCAGGAGCTACAGCACCCCGTGGGGAAGGAGTGGGCAATGAGACTAAAAAGATTAATAGTCAATGTGGAAGACACCAAATATTGGGATAAAACTTGGGTTCATACATCTGCCAATGGGAGATACGTATGTGTGTGTGTGAATGTGTATACATGCAACTGCCAGTAAAAGGTTTCTGAGGTCAAAACATAAGCAGAACAGTTTGTTTCAGGACAGTTCAGCTACTTAGTGGATGAAGATGGTTTAGATGGGAGTGGGGTGGGGAACAGTGGGTGTTCTTACATGACCTAGAGTGGGAGCAGTGAGACAAGGAAGGAAGTGACCAGGGCTCATGAGAGTTGATGAGTCATATCAACAAGCACGATGACTGGCTGGAATAAGAGTAAGGGAAAACTCAAAAATGACTTGGATTTTGAACCAAAGACTAGGAGAACAGCAGTCCCATTACTGTTCAGTGGTGTCATAACTGATGTCCAGAGGAGGCAATGGCTGAAGGCCTTCCAAGTCATGAAAAGGAACAGAGGCTGTCGAAATCCTAGGTCGAATCTGACCTTGAGTGCTCTTCTGGGCATAGCTTAGAAAACCAGAGGTTGAGGCTCTCTGGTGCCTGACAGCTAGGTGCCATGTACAGTGGTAATCTGCCAACTACTTTAAAAACCAACATGGTGCTGGTGCTGGTGCTAAATTGCTTCAGTCGTGTCTGACTCTGTGCGACTCCACGGACTGTAGTCTGCCAGGCTCCTCTGTCCATGGGATTCTTCAGGCAAGGATACTAGAGTGGGTTGCCATTTCCTCCTCGAGGGGACCTTCCCAACCTAGGGATGGAACCAGCGGCTCTTATGTCTCCTGCATTGGCAGGCAGGTTCTTTACCATTAGTGCCACCTGGGAAGCCAACATATGAGTCACAAAACTCTAAATCATACCAACATCCAAATATAAGGACAACACTAAAAGAAGTCATTGTTATCAAAGCTGTAATGATTTTAATTCTTTATATAGTAATTTGAACATTTTAAATGTTAGTATTCAGGAATTCTATCATAACACATCTGAAAACACCATGGAAGAGCGGAAATATTTGAAAGCCATATTTCACCTAATTTAAGGGCAATTATTTCCTAACCTGCCTGGGCAAAGGAATGAAGTATTGAACTTGGCAACCACAGTGCTGTATGTTCTAGGATCAAACAACTGCTCTAGGCTAGCAATACAAATTTGTTTTGAGAGCAATATGGAATGTGTATATATAAACATGTTCTACCAGTATTATGGCTTATTTCTGGCCCTAGCACTCTGTTCCACCTCCTAGCTAGAGATGGAAAGAGTTAGAATATATAAGGTGAAGAATCATTTCAGGTCAAAGTACACAGAACAGGAACTCTTAAAATGGTAATGGCCAGGGACTTCTCTGGTGGTCCAGTGGTTAAGATTCCATGCTCAGAATGCAGGATGCCCAGGTTCTACCCCTGATCAGGGAACTAGATTCTACATGCTGCACCTAAGACCCAGTGCAGCCAAACAAACAAACATTTTTTAAAAATGGCAGTGGCTAGGTCACAAAACAGGAAGAAGGGATATAAGCTAACAAAAATCAATGGTAGTGCTTGGACTGAGTTAGAGATGGCCAAGGCAGGTTGATAATCTGGACAGAACTAAAACAGTTTGCGTTTAGTTTTTTTCAAGTATTTTTAAAATTTCTACTACTAAAGTTGCAAAAAGTTATTATTGTACAGCTAGAGCCTAAGGACTAAATGTGTAAAATATTTCCTTAGTTAAGGAGAGTTAGTGGTAAAATGCTTACTTGCATTTCAAAATCCCTTTTATGATCTATATGTAATGCACATTCATTTCAGTGACATTAAAATGAAATAAATTTTTTAAAAAATCAAGTAAGTTAACCTAAGTTTGATAAAATCAGACAGTAGTAGTCTGAGTAATACAAATGTTCATGCTAACCATATAATTATATAATAATCAGTTTGGATTCTGGTCCTCCCCAAGGCCATTCTTACTACAATTAATAAAGGTATTTATTTATTCACTCACTCAACAAAAACAGAATGCCTCAGAAATATGTGTGTGTGTGTGCATGTGCACAAAACACTTGCCAGGGCCAAGAAGATCAAGGTGAATAAGGTAGCACTTGGCAGGAAGGAATCAAACCCTAGATGAGCAAGCCAACAGAGAGGTACAGAAATTATTACAGAGGTATGTAATAAGAGCAGTAATAAAGACTGAACATATTAGAGAGGGTATATGCTTTGGGAAACAAGGTTTCATGGAAGAGGTAGTGCTATACAAACTGGATCTCAAAGGACAAACTGTATTCTTCTGGCAGAGAAGGGAGAGAAAGACTGCAGCAGGTGCAAAAGCAGAGAAACCTAAGAGCAGATTCAGTGTTCTAGGAGGAGGATGTAGCAGCTAGTAAGCTGTAAAGTGTTCTGTTGGCCTGTTAACGGATGATAAATTGAAACCTGGTGGCAAAGGTTCTTGTTTGGTCAGCAGAGTGGGGGTTCTGTTGGTATGTCTGAACTCTCCAGCAGTCAATCCCCCCTATACCCTTCAGTCTGTCGCCCAGCTATTTCTCACAAGCCTGGCCCTGGACACATGCGAGTTTATGTTGTCTTCTATAGGCCTTGGGGGAGGGTTTGATTGTTTTAAGCGGGGTGGGGAAAATGATGATATACACAGACATCTTTCATGTGCATTTTAGAAAGATAATGCCATCTGAGGGGAAAAATTTCTCAATACTGTTTAAATAGGAAATCAAAATAGAAATTACAAAGTATTAAACATCCTTTATTCAAATTATGGGATAAGGAAGTTTTAAAAATGAGATGTATCTAACAGATGAACATAGAACTCTAAGATATATTATATGGAAAAAAGCAAGCTGCAGATTTTTTAGGGAGTTGGGAGGATAGGAGAAGGGTTGGGATAGGAGAAGTAATAGTATTATCTGATAATAAGGTAATATTAGTAAATGTTCCTTTTTTGTCCTTAGACATATTATTTATATAATTAACTTTTTTTTTTTAAAGGAAAGAATTAACTTTGGGATCAGGTTTGAAAAGAACTCATAGAGGCAAGAAACTGGAGGCAAGGAGACTAATTATAAAGTGATGAAAACCCAGGTAAGAGATGTAAAAGGCCTAAACCAAGATCTAGATCAAGACTGTATGAATGAAAAGCATATTTGAGAAATTAGAGATAAAAATAACAGGATATGGTAATGACTATGAGAAGGTAAGGAAAATGGAAACTAACTTCCAAGGTTCCTAACTTTTCTTTTCCAGTTTTTCTAACTACATTCTAAATGAAATATGAACTGTTACAAATGATATTAGAATCCCAGGTGGCACAGTGGTAAAGAATCTGCCTGCCAATGTAGGAGGTGCAAGAGACAAGGGTTAGATCCCTGGGTCAAGAAGATCCCCTAGAGTAGGAAATGGCAACCTGCTCCAGTATTCTTTCCTGGAAAATTCCATGGACAGAGGAGCCTGGTGGGCTACAGTTCATGGGGTTGCAAACAGTCAAATGCAACTGAGCACAGAAATAAGCTGAATACAAAGTGTGTGTGTGTGTGTGTGTGTGTAAATAAATGGTTTTAGGTGCAGAGGAATCACAAAGATGTGGATTTGCACCCCTACTTCCCCATTTCTTGGCTGTGGGAGCAAGTTACTTTAGCCTCTTTGAGCCTTACTTCCTTTGTCTATTAACAGGGACAGTAAATACCTCACAGAACTGTGGTAAAATTAAATAAAATAATGTGAAATGCCTAGTGGACCTTGGGCTTCTGATAAATATGCATTTCTTAAGCAAATTCATAACTGGTCAGAATATAAACTGGAATGACTTCAAAGGAAAAAAAAACTGTCATATATCAAGAATCTTAAGTATGTATATATCCTGTATTTCCATAATAGCATTTCTGGCAATAATCCTAGGAAGTCATAGTAAACACAGAACAGGCTTTATTCACAAAAATGTTCATCACAGAAATATTAATAAAGCATAAAATCTGAAACAATTTCAGTATCCAATGAAAGAGGAGCAGTTAAATAAATTAGCCAGTCAATAAAAACTATAAGATTTCTTTGAGAGCATTTATTGTTTCTCTTTCAGTTACGAAAGCAACACATGTTATCTGTGGAAAATACAAAAAATGACAAAAAATTAAAATCACCTAAAATACAAAATTTTTTGGTAATACATGAAAATAACTGACATATTAAGTTAAAAGAAAAACTCAAAACTGAAAATACAGTATGAATTCAACTTAAAAAAACATTAGACTATGTACCAAACATAGCAGTTTTTAATACGTTGTGATTCTACAGGGGCTTTATTAAAATAACTTCTACATTTTGTATACTAGACATTTATTAATTGAAAATCAGAAAAACAAAACACATCTAACAACTCTGATGTAAATCACAAAAAACCAACTGACAATGTACCTTGGATGGGGGTCCCAAATATAAATCCAATCATATAAAGAAGAAAATCAGTAGTGAGTCAATATCAGTAAAAATATACAAAAGAAAAAACCTTAAAGATCAAGTTAAATACAGGGGGCCACCGAGTAGAAAATCCATAATAAACAAAATAAAAAATCAGAAATAAAAGTTGACGTAATACTGGCTTCTAAATATTCTACTTAAGGTGAATAGTAAAAATGCACATGTTCCCTGTTCTTGATGAACTTACAATCTAGAAGGGCAGATAAGCTATATGCTTATGTATCTACACCGAGAAAAATTAATAAATATTACAAAAGAAGTATCTCACCAAGTGATAAAGGAAGAACACTGGGATTTAGAAAGACTTGATAGAGGTGTTCTTTTCTCTTTACAGGATTTCAATGGACGACAAAATCAAAAGCAAAGGGTAAAAGAGGTATAAAACACTTAGAAAGCACTAGGAAAGCAGAGGATCAGCAAGAGTGCATGTTGTAAATATCCATTTGGCAACGCCCAGCTTTCCTTGTCTGATTCTTTGCAGGACAAGGATCCCTCTTATCTGTAATTTGGTCTCCTGAGTAGACCAGGAGGGGGCTCTGTGCAGATCTCTGGATAGGTTTATCTCCCATTGTAAATTAATAACATTACATGTGGATTTACAAATCAGTCTCAAGAGTTTGGTTAGTGAGAATCAGTTCCCTAGAGCCTGATTACCCCTGAAGACACAACCGCCCACCCCCCACCCCACCCCAGAGCTCCTGCCCTTGCAAAACTAATCGAGGTCACTGTTTAATCAGGCAGGTTTTATCCAACTGCAAGAAGGGTAAAAGACACTTTAGCAGTAGGAACAGTGGGATGAGGAGGGCTTAAAAACCACCAACCTGTCAAAGGCAGTGGAAAACTGAGAAACAGCAACAGGTGTTGTGTCCCCCAGGCCTTGAGGAAGCAAAGCCTACTGGAACCCACTCCAGCTGTTGCTGAGAAAATCACTAACAGAAAATGCCATGTTAGTTACCCGTGATTTAGGCGGGTGGAGGGGAAACTAAATCAACAAGAAGGTGGAGAAGAGAACTAGGCAAGTGAGTACTAAAGGAGGGAATGAGTCCTTGACAGATGGAGAGTTAGTGAAACAACTCTTAGAAACAAATGCATAATAAACAAGAAAAAAATCTGATTGTACAGTAAAGGGAGAGGATGCTGGACAAAATGACCAGTGTACAGTGTGACCACTGGTGGACACATTGTAGTCTTGAAATAAATAGAATGCAAAGACAGTAAGATAGAAGTATCAAAAATGACATACACACATAAACGAAGACAAACTTTAAAAAGCAACTTACACAAAGCACTTGAGTGCCTAAAAAATTCAATAGTGGCTCAATGTTTCAAAAACAGACCTCCTGCTGTAAGAGGAGAGTTAGGATGAAAAGTGTGTGTAGATGGCCTCACATTTAACCATTCTTTTGCACCATCTCATTTTTATTTAAAGTTCTCTAAACCATACACTGATCCACAAAACATATTCTACTGACTTTAATAAACAGTGTACTACAATATTATTCAGATTTTTATTTAGCTTAGGGATTATAAGCAAGAAAAGAACACTTATGGATAATCATTAAAGGCTGACCTCCTAATTCAATTAGGGCTGAAGTTCTATGTGTGAACTTAGGTTGAGAATAAATAATATTAAATTGTACACTGCAAATTATTACATTATCTAGAAACAAACTAGACAGCTATTTTAAAGTCCACCTACTCTGAGACAAAGAGGAGAGTCTGCAGGAAGAGTTTTTTCTTTTTTTAAAAAAAAGCAGATATGCTTTCACTCCTCTTGGAAGATTACCAGACGGAAGAAATATGGTACTAGCCTTGACACTCCCACATCTATTACACCAACTCAAATCAAAGAAAAGGAGTACTTTAGAGCCCACCTTTCCTCTAGATAAAGATGAAAAAATTAAAGGGTTAAAAAAATTAAGGCAGATATGCTTTTACTCCTGTTGCAAGTTCTGGATAGCTGAGACAGGTAAGATATACATTCAAAACAATTCATGACTACTAAAAGCATAATTTAATTCTATCACATAGAAAGAAAAGGATGGTTTAGTTAATAAAATTGGTGTTGCCACAAGTGGTTCCTACTCAGTAGGAAAAGTTACATTGTCCACCACACATGCCACTTATAAAAATATTCCAGATGGACTAAAGATCTAAAGGTAAAAAAATGAAACATTAGAAAGAAAATTTGAAGAATATTTATACAGGCTCAAGGTGGCAGGGGTGAGGGTGGGTGTCTTCTTCCCAAGCAATTAAACCCAGAAGCCATTAAGAAAGGTCTAACAGACCTGCTGATAGGAACATTTTATTTTTCTATGTGGCAAAGCAACCCTTAAACAAAGTTAAAAGCAAATGAGAGAAATGATACTCTTGACAGGTAAAGGGATTAATGTGCCAAATACAGAACTTGAACAGAATAAGAAAACTTCCATTTTTTGAAACAGGCAAAAACTTGGCATAAATAACTCATAAAAGAAATGTAAGAGACTAATAAACACAGAAAAAGATCAGTGGTCATAAAAATGCTAGATACTATTTTTCACTCATCAGATTACAAAAAATGACAAAGACTGATGACACCAGAGATGGCAAGGATGAAAAGAAACAAGCACTACCTGCATGTGGGTCAGAGTATGAAACGCTATAATCTCACAGGAAAATAAACTGGCATTACCTAATAAAATAAAAATACATACATGTACTCCTTAACCCAACAATTTCACTCCTGGATGGCTAACCTAGAAATAAAACCATGATTACATAAAGACATATGTACAAGGATACTAACTCCATTGTAAGTGCTAAAAAATTTAAAATACCTTGAATGTCCATCATAAAGGGAAATGATTGAATAAATCATTGTATATCCATTCTATAATGTAGTTATCTAAAATGATAAGTAAGGTCATGGGTACTGATGCCCATGGTCTAATGTTAAATGGAAAGAAAAAAAAGACACAGGTTACAGATATTGCACAGTATGATAGCATTTGCTTAAAAACAAACAAACAAAAAAAAAAACCCCACCTTTTGTGTAGACAGAGATGTTTTTGTATTTTTGTACCAGTATTAAGAAGACACACAAGGCTTCTTCAACAAGTGAAAGCTGCTAAAGGATGCAGATTGTTGACCTTCCTGTGTATACTCTTGGCATTTTGACATTCTGCAAAATGCAAGTTTTGCTTTTATTATCCCCCAAAAGAAAATCTATGTTTTTGTGTATCTGTGTATTTACCATGGCTACATATGTGAAGGTCCCAAGGTCTCTGTCACTTACACGGACCAATAACGATCCAGAACACAAAGAGGACACAGCGTTAGAAAGGCATAAAAATCCATAATACTAATTTTGCAACTAGACTTTTTTTCAAATATAACAAGCCTATTTTGAAATACAAATAAAGTTACTATTACATGGAAGAGGGAAAGGAAAAAAAGATGTTTAACTACTTAATTCAAAATCTCAGTAGTTATTTCTCAGCATAGCTTTGGTGAGGAAAATGCCCAGCTATCAAATTCTTTTCAACAAAACTCTTGATCAAGATCCTAACTTATGGCTTTAGTAATGCTTTCCAAAAAAAAAAGGTGGGGGGGTTCATTAATGAATCAGGACTACATTTTGAAAGACTTCTGGATCAAAATTATTTAGAAAGAGGATATTAATGGAGCCTAAAATTGCAAAGTGTTTGCAATCACTTCAAAAACTCATTCATTCAACCCTCAATTACTCATCCTTAACAGGGGGCGCCCTGCCATGCATTACTCAAAACCAGGCATGCCTGAAAACATCTTAAACATAACTGAATGAAAATCTGTCCAATCACAGGCCAGCTGCTTGCAAACTCCACCCTTGAGTACAGGAAGAACACTTCTGATTGGAAGACAGTTGTGTTTACTACGGTTGTGTGGTGCAAAATTGGAAAGGCACACATGCCAAAGGTCCAAAGGAAATCTCTTTAATGAAAAAGGAAAACAAACGGACAGTTCTGATTCTATATTAGTTGTTGTCATTAACTGAACCTCATCATCACAGCAGCAATTCTTGAGCAATTTTGCAAGCTAGTAAAATATTTTAAAGGCTGAGTTTTGTTGTCGCTTTTTTTTCTCATCTATGTTCCTTGATTATACATACGAGACAAGCATAAGCCTATTCTTAAAACCCCAAACTGCCTTTGCTTCTAAATGCATACATCTCCATCCAAGACCTCAACACAGTTGTAATACTTTGCTTTGAATCACTGAAACTTTTTACTTGGTTTGAGTAACCAGTGCCATGGGCCCAGTGGCACAATTCTTCAGTATTTAGCTTAGCAGGTGTCCAGCATCTCCGTGAGCTTCAAAAACCACTGCCCTTTGGGAGCTCAGCAAACAACAAAGTGAATGGGTAGCCATTTCAGGTGCAGAGCTCATTAGCAATTCATCTGATGGAGGAAACAACTAGAACCGAAAACTTCGACTGAAAGGCTAGGACAGACTAAGTTTTTAGGTCAAAATATGGATTTAATAGTGGATCTCAACCTAAGTTTTGCATTCAAGGTGGTAAATTACTGGATCTAGGAGGGACACCTCTCCCCCAGTCTTAACCTAAAAAGCAGTCTTCTAAAGAAATAGCAAAGGAATTTAACTCCAAATCTCCTTGCTTAATCATCCTCTTCACCTTATTACATTCCTGATATCTCTTTAAAAATTCGCCCCACTAAAGCCTCATAAATGTCCAAGCAGCCTTTTTCTTAAAGCCAAAGCCAGCCGTAAGCAAAACCCAGAAGACTTCTATATGGGGCGGGGCGGGGAGTCTGAAACCACTGATCGGTAGGTAGAAAAATGAGTATCAGAAACCTGCAATGTTAACATCAAATCTTACAAAATGAATTCCCGTTTACAGCGAAAAAAATATCTGCAAAAGCAAGTTCATCAAGAAAATTTTCCTTCTGCCTGCGGATCTATCACAATCTAAAAGAATCCCCCTATTTTTCACAGCCTTATCTCAACACAGAACCTAGGGCCGCTATCAGAATGAGGAACTAAAGAGGCTTGCCAAAGTTCAAAGACAACATTTTGTAGCTACATTAACAAAAATAACGCATCACGGACACGAATGCTAGTTAAGTTCTATTACTGAACAACTTTAATCACAAAATACACCAAGACAAGTATTCAAAAGTGGCCATGCCCCAACACAAAGTTTCAAAACAAAACCTCTCCCAAGGTTTGGGGGAGTTGCCCAGCTAGGAGATAAAAAGCACCACCCAACAGCCCCATTTGGCTGCTAAGACAGATCTCAAACTTATCAAAAGCAGCCACTACGGCAGCTCCTGTCACCCAGAAGCGCAAAGACAGAGGAGTCTGAAGAGAGCTGGCCTTTCTGGAGACAGCCAGGCCGAGTCTGGCTCAGACGAGGAGGAAGTAACTGCCAGATAAAAAAGCTTTGAGCAGCTTCAACTGCAGCCTCTCGATCTCCCACAAGTGCCCACATTCCCGCCCCATTCGGGGCTCGGGGAAGAAGGGAACAGGGCGCAGGTCTCCCACGAGAGGCTGGAGACTACAGGTCCGCTTCTTCCAGGGGGCAGCGGCACACGGGCAGAACTCTAAGGGGCCCCGGAACCCAGGGTGCTAGAGCCTGCTCCTTATGAGTGTTGGGGGGGGGGGGGGGCGCTGAGAAAGGGGTCGCTCAGGAGGCGGGGCCTGCCGGGTGGAGGCAGCATTTCCTAGCGCCCTGGCTGCCCCCCCGGGGTAAACCGGGGCGCGCACCCCGACGCGGAAGCCATGCTGGCCAGAGCTCGGGGTGCTGAGGAGCCGGCGGGGGGCGCTGAGGAGATCTGGGGGCGCGGAACTGGGTCACCTCCACCCCACCGCCCCCTCACAAAGGCCCCCGGGGAGGCCGCCCGCAGGCCGTGCAACCCCGGCCTCGAGTGCCCGCCTCGGCCGCCACTCACCGCTAGGTCCTGGGGCACCGCCCCGCTCATGGCCCGCACCGTGCCGGCCCGCCAGGCCCGAGTGCGCAGCGCAGGCCCCGGATCTCCGCCCGCCGCCGCCGCCGCCGCCGCGGGGACCGAGGCCGAGGACGAGCCCGCGGTGTCCGCGAACAGAAGCAGCAGCCGCTTGCCCACCGGGGAGGCTGCCGCGTCCGCCATCGCCAGGGCCGGCCGGACCCGTGCTCCCGCCCGCCGCCTCCCACCACCTCCGCCGCCGATCTCCCGATCCGCCCGCAAGGCCTCCCTCCGCACCACCCGCGGCCGCGGCTCCCCCCCACCCCCCCCCAACAGCCACCACCAACCACCGGCGCCGCGCAGCGCCCCCCGTGGCCGGGAGCGGAGCCGCAGCCCGGGCCCCGCACAGCGCCCCCCGCGCTTCGGAGCGGGCCGGCAGCTCCGGGCCCCTCGCAGCGCTCCGCCCCAACCTCCCCGGGGCCTGCAGTGCCCCCTGCGGCAGGGAGGGGAATTGCAATTTCGGCCGGGGTGGGGAAGTGGGCGGGTCCTTCAGTTTCCCTTGGCACCATCCTGGTGCCATATTGCCCTTAGGGGGCCCCTTAATCTGAGGTTTTAGCTTACCCTCCTTGTATACCAAAGACTTTAACTGGGGTGGGTGGCTGAGGGGCAAGTTACCTAGAGAATTGATATTCTGAGATAAGAAGTTAGTGCCCCAGTACCTGACTGATTTCCAAGCCTGAAAATAGGCACTACCCTCCTGTCCTTATCTTTTAGGAAACTTCCCATTGGTCCATGGGACACAATATCTTTCTTCTCACTTGTCCATAACATGGTACCATTTCATTATATATTACCAATACTTCATAGGTCCCTTTCCAATTGACCAACGTTTTATACCCATTGTATATGATAATGCCACTCTATATTGGCTGAAGGCCAACGTGCTTCCAACATCTCAATAGTCTGACATATCCTAGTGGAGCTTCTTCCTGCTTCCAAATCAGCCAATGTTATTAAGTCCAGGTGTTTCTCAATTCAACTTTTAAGGGAACTGGAAAGAGACCAAAGTACATCTTACCATGGAAATAAGTGGAGCTGGGGACAAAGAAAACCCCATCACTCCTATCTGAATTCATAGGCATGGAAGACTGATACTCCTGTCAGAAAAGTGGCTGTAGAGAAGGGGAGATAGTGAGATATCTTTTGCCTAGATTTTTGTTTACACTGGGCAATGAGAAATCTCAGTCATTAACATTGGTCACGTTAGAGACTAGCACAAGTTCCATAATCTTATGGATGCAGAGTATACATGGAAGTAGATACAAACCAGGAAAAGATGGTATTAATCCATGATTACTACCCTAAAAGTACCCATTTCTTTCACTGATCTGACGCACAGACAATTAAGAGCAGTAGCATTCTTTCCAGACTTATGTGCCTACCTAGAAATCTGTCCATAATCTTCTTTACCTTTGACCTACTTGCCTTGTAGCAAAGGTTGGGGGCCAGAGGGAAGTACCAGTTATTGGCTTCAGTCAAAGTACAACATCCAGTGAAGCCATTCTAGAACTAACCTTATGGAGCACCAAGGAAACATTTATTTGGATTTTTTCCTCTCCCTATTCCCTATAGTGTCCATCTTCCATAGCCAATCTGAGGCCTGATTCAGTTTTTCTTGGTTTTTCTGGGCCGAGACACCTCTTAAAACACACTCCTCACAAATTGTAATTGGTAAGAGACAAAGAGATGAATCCATACATGACCTAGCTGCCTTGTAGATTTTCCATTAAAATTCACTGCTGGGATTTTCTCTCATGGGGAGCTCTTATTACTGTCCCACTGTCCAAAGCTAGCTTCTCACAGCACCAGACACAAGTGGTGTCTTTGTGCCTAAGCTCAGGAATGGGAAAGCAAAGACAAAAAATAAATAATTAATTCACAAATATGGCAACACTTTCATAAGCCAGTAAGTTTTCAAAGAATAAAACAAAACCCTCATAAAGTTTATATTCTTTCTTATGCTTCAGCAATGGAAAATGAAATCACACTAGCCTTCAGAGAAAATAAACAGTAGAAAAACCCAACAAAAAAACTGACCAGAAAGGAAAAAAAGCAGAGGGAAGTAAGTTTGTTCAGGCCTTAACCCTGCTCAAACAGTAGGCGAAACATAACAGCAGTTTTATACAAAGAACGAACCTGTGATTCTGAGATTCTTTAACCACATGCTATAGCCCTACCCCCTTCAAAGCCCTTCTTACTTTGTTTCCAGGATAGGTGACAACTCCCACTCTTTTCAGGGTGTTTTTTCATCCCCTCAAAGTTCCTCCTCCAGGTAGTCAAGCCAATCCTGTCTTCTTGCACACTTCATTGGTATTCAGTGATGAGTGTCACCAATTTGAAGCAGAAAACTGGGTCGGAGGCTAAGCAACTTGACTCTTCTTGCTGCCTGGCAAGTCATTGCTACAACTGGTAAAGAAAGGCTATGCCTTAGGGACAAGAGGCTCCTGCCTAGCTCTCTAAGCAACTACACTTCACCCACACACATTGGAAGAATGCTAACGGAGGGAGAAGAAAGGGTGGAATAGAAAGGTCTAGAGAGAGAGAGTGAGCCACACAGCTTCTTTCAGCAAATGAACATTCCAAATTGAAGCATTAGGGAAAATACCACCTTCTAGAGCAAAAAAGCAGCTCTGCTGCTAGGGTAGTTTTCCAAAACCAGTATTTTCAGGATGGTGAAATTGCTGAGGTCTTTGGACTCTGAATTTTGACAACTTTATCTCCAGCTCTCCACAACAAAATGTATGAAAACTCTGAAAAGACACTCCTGGACAAGGTCCGTATTATGCCTTCTCCATACTTCCCAAAGCCTACAAACCATTCTAGACAAGTTTCTAATTGCACCATCTAGCATTTCTCAGGGAGGAAGAATGGATTAATACTTGACTTCACCCTGCTGGAAGTGAGAGTGACAGGAGGTAAGAAGAGATGGCTATAAGTACCAGGGAAACAGGAGACCAAATCAGACTGCCAGAAATAACTGAGGTCTTAACAGAAGCTGGGTCACAGGATATAACTACTGTGGCTGCAAAGGGCCCAGGGACCAAATACTGTCCTCGAGGGGCAAAAGTTCAGCCATGTCATAGAAAAAGCAGCTGGAAGAGTTGCGTGGCCTTCTCCCCACTTCCTCCTTGCCTTTCTTTGTGAAGAAAGGAAGACAACACTGTAGTACACAAGGTTGCTTGGGAAAATGGATTATTCTAATAAAACTTTATTTTTTCAAACACAGCCACAGAGGCAGGACCTCATGTTTAACACACACAGACTTATGGATTTTTTTTAATATAAAACAAAGTTTACGAAAAAATTTTTCCACTTTTTGTATTTGTAATCCCATTAGCACAGGGACTTTGGCAGCAGGTGGGAGTGAAGGGCAGCTGGAGCTGCCAGTGGGCAGTCACCGGGCACAGGAGGAGAGCACCAGCCTGGGAGTGGCTTCACTCACACACGCAGGAATACTCACCTACTGATCAGCCACACCACACACACAACACAGATGCAGATGTCTACCCAGGGTCAACCACTGCAGAGGTGTGTTCCACTCTGGGTAAGCCCAATATGTGAAAATCCAAATTGTCAAAACAGCTAAAGTAGAGGGAGGTTGCTTGCTTTACAAAAGAAGCAATCACAGGCTGCTTTTAAATGGTCAGCAGTCCAAATGCTTTGAAAAATAGCATTTGGTTTATACAGATCTACCATGTAAAGCAAAATAAACCACTTCTCGAAAAGGCTTGTCCAAGGGCCACAGGTACTTAGATTAGGAAGCAAAACAATAGTTCCAGCTAGTTTAACTTTCCAGATCTTAAAGTAATGGAATTCAAATATGGCATCTATAGACCTTCTCCCTTAGGGATGGTGCCCTAGGGTTTTGAGGAAGCCAGGGTGGAGGCAGAAATTATTGCCCTCACTTCTTCAGCTTTGGGCCTGCAGAGAACCCCCTGACATTACCAGTGGCCTATTGTAAGCTGGCACAATCTGCAGCAGAGAGCCCAGGCATGAGGATGGCCCAGGAGGAAAAGAAGCTGGCACCAGGGAAATTATGGCCTAAAGAGCGAGAACAGAAAGGGGAGGGATAAAACCAAGGAGGGGCAACTCCTGGGCTCACAGTTTCCTTGGATTCTCCAGAGAACCTCTCTCAGGCCCCTACAGACCTGGTAGCTCACTAGTAACTCGTGCAAACTAGCAGGTGAAGGGAAGGAGTCCTGGAGGGGTAGAACCTCTAAAGGCAGGAGGCTGAAGAAGACATAGCCATCTCCTCGGGAGTGGAGGCAAGGATGCTAGGGCCTCACTGATGCTCCTATCCAGCATGTGGGAGACCCAGAAAACCATAAGTTCAAATCCATAAGGAAGAAAACACATAGGTCCTCTTTCCTAACATGAGCAACTGGTTCCTACAAAACCCTGGGAAAATGCCCTTCTTCCAATAAACAGGAAGGGCAGGTCTAATTTGGTCCTGCAGGGTCTAAGCAAAGCTGGACAAAGCCTCAAAAGCCATTATGGCAGCAGCTTCAGTATGCATCTCCCCTGGAGCCAGCCCTATAGAGCTTCTGAAATCCTTAAACCCATCAGTGTGGCCACTGAGACCTGTTGCTGAGCCCAAGTTGTGGGTGTGAAACAATAAAAGAAATTCAATCCAGCAACAACAAACTCCCAGCTGCTTCTCACAGTCTGCTTTACACATCCTCAGCCAATCCCTCAGTGAGCCTCAACCTCCCTGAGGTCTCTAAGGGCCAATTAGAGGCAAATAAACATTTCCTGGCAGGAGTGGAAGATGAGCAAACTAGTAAATGCTGACATCCCCTTCCTCTTTCTCAACCAACTCAGAAAAAATGGCTAGGCCTGGATCTTATAACAAGTTTCTCTACAGTCTGCTTCAAAAGGGCAGTGCTGGGGTGCACTCACCTATGCCTGCTGGGGACTGAACACTACTTCTGCTGCAGGTCAGCCTCCATACAGGGGCTTCCTTCCTTCTTCTTGACCCTCAAAGGGCAGAAAGTAAGAGGGAAAAGAGGTCCCATCAGTAGGAAGGGAAAGAAAGAGATGGAGCCCTTCAGCCCTGCCTTAATTGCCCACATGTGCTTGCATCTACTTAGTGAGTGAGATAGGCAACTTGTATCCAGCCTTGGCAATCTGATAAGAAAAAAAAAGCCAGCTCAGAATCAATATGCAGCACCCTCTCCAGCCAATACTAGATCTATCTAGGGGAGGTATGGGCCTGAGGAAAAGACCATTAGTTGAGGACCCCCAAATAGAATCCTTTGCAGAGCCACTGTTGCTAACAGATTACAAGCTTGCTTCCAGAGCTCCTTAGAACCCCGACTCCTAAAACAAGCCTGCTGTCCCGTGAAAACCTAAGATCCTGGGAGTACTGCGGTGCTCTGCTGTTAGGTTTCAACTGCCTTCCTTCCCTAAAGCTACCCAAACACACCTTTCCTCGAGCACTCTCATGCACTCACACACTCTCACACAATTTCTCCAAGGAGGCTGAATGAACCCCCCACCCTGGCCAAATTCTAAGACACAAGTGCCCTTTGAAGCAAAGGGGCTAGTGAAATTCCCCGAGCTGGGGTCGGCAGACCCCTTCCGTCCCTGCCCATTGCTTTCTCGGTGGCAGGGATACTCACACTCAGGGCCGCCATGGGAAGGGTCTGCTCTGGGGCTGTCCCTCCCGCCACCAGCTCCGTTTATCTTGTCCCGGCCAGTCTCTCGGCATAGTCGAGCTTCCTGGAGCGAGAAGATTTCCGGCTGCCCTGAGTCGGAGCCCTCCATTCACCCCCATTCCCAGGCTGGGCCCCCAGCCTTGGGACCTCGACACTTGTTAGTAGCCATAAGAGAGTCAGTCTGTGTGGCCCCAGGAAGTAGCCTCTCAGTTTTAGTTCTCCTCAATCAGATTCAAGTCCAGGTCCCCAAAGTCCTGCTGGCACAGTGTCCGCTTGCTTAGCGCCTGCCGCCCCCACCGCACGGCCCCCTCCTCTTCCTCTTCGCTTTCACTCAGCACCTGGGAGGAACCCCCAATGGGGCTGCAGGAAGCAGAGAGGGGTGGGGGGCTGCAGGCCATGAACCACGGTGGAGAGATACTGCTGCCTTCCCGGGCTGTTTCTTGGAGACAGAGACCTCCTGAGTATGGTTTCTGTCAAACAAAACAAACAAACAAACAAAATTAAGGCAAAGAGAGATGTTAACTTCCCAGAGAACCCTGCCCAAGCTGTATTTCAAAGTACCCCTCTTGGTTACCCTTGAAAGCAGGAGTCCTATGCGTTAGGGTGAGGTCATGAACTCCCAGATAAAATTTTGAAAATTCAGTGTACATGCATATTTTTTTGAGGAAAAGAGCCCATAGTTTCTATCAGATTCAAGATTAGAAGCCTGTTTATAAACTTCATGTGTGTAGGAGTACTGATTGACAGCTTGTTTCACTCCTATATTGCCAGTGCCTAGTCGGAGTCTGTTACGTAGTAGGTATTCAATAACATTTGTTGACTGCTTGAACGAATGACTATGAATAAGTGAGTAAGTCCTCAAAGCGGTTTATGACCCAGTGGTCCCAAAGAAGAATATGAAAAGAGTGGGCAAGTGCCTACAACAACTGTACTCATACTGGGAAGACAAAAAACATTTGTTGAGTGAATGAATGATGCAGCAGCCTATTTTGCTTAAGCCCTCCCAGGCCCACGTGAAGCAGTGAAGGGCAAGGGACAAAACCAGCCTTGCATGAGAAGGGGCAGGGCACTGATGGGGCTTTTCTGAGCCATGCATAAAGAGGGAAGATGCCTCCGGTAGGACAATCTGGGATCTCTGTTGGAAGGTTTAACATGGGTCCACTGAGTTTCTCTGCAACTCCCAGAACTGAAGAATTTCACAGGACTTTCAATGCTAAAACCAGGATAATCCTGGGCAAATTGAGATGGTAGACCACCCTTAGCCAAGGCTCAGGCAGACAGGAGTGCCAAGAGAGGCCATGTCAGGAGGGCCCGGAGCTAAAGGACACCTTACAAGTGAAAATCGAACAGTCTTCGCTACTCCCATCCCAGCTTCCCTGGTCTTGCCAGTCCCACCTGATTCATCTTGTCAAAGTCCAAGGAAGGCCGCAGCCGCCGAGGGTCCTCCTCATGGCGCCGCTTGACCCCAGCTTTGCGGGCATCAAGATCACAAGGCTGTGAGCGGCTTCGGGGAAGATTGCGCAGGCCTCGAGGTCGCCAGGGCAGCTCTGGGGAGGATGCAGGGGAGCTCCGGGCAGAGGGCAAGAAGCGGCTTGCCTGTGGGCCCAGGCTGGGTGACAGGGAGAAGCGGCGCTGGGGTGGGCAAGGTGACAGGGACTCAGCATCACTCTCCCAGGAGCCACTTTGTGGGGAGGCGGCAGAGGGATGAGAGGAATCTTGAGCTAGGGCTAGGCTGAAGAAAGGGGGGCTGTAGGGTCTGTGGGCTGGGGCACATTGAGAAGAGGCACTGGGAGCTTGGAGGAACCTGAGGCTGGAGACCCGCTTTGGGGGGCTCTGGTGAGGCACCTGTGGCCCACCCCCTCCACCACTGCCCCGGTGCTTGATGGGAGTCCACAGCTTGGAGGGGGCGGGCCGCCACACTGGCTGCCAGCGAGACAGGTCCACGGGCACTGAGAGTGAGCGGCAGTGCCTCTTAGATGGAGGGGCAGGGGGCACAGGAAGCTTTTCTGGGTCTGGGGGCTCAGGGCTTAGGACTTGGGAGAGGGACTGCTCCTGTGGGGAACTTCCTGGGCTGGGTGGTCTGAGGTGCAGGCTCAAGCCTGAGGGGTGGTAGCTGAGGTTGAGGCTATCCTGGAACTCGGCACAGGAACAGTGGGGCAGGCCCCTCCAGGAAGCACCTTCTGGAAGGCATTCATAATAAAGATAGAATTAATGATAGCTAATATATTTTCAAAAGCTTATTATGTGCTACAAAACATAGTGAGCACTTTATGTGAGGTTTCCCCTCAACTTCATGAGTTAGGTACTATCACTACCCCCATTTCACAGATGAGAGAAGTTCCATAACTTGCCAACAGTTATACAGGAATCAAATGACCAAAGCAAGGTTCAGAACCAGATCTGTCCGATGCTAAAGCTAGGTCTTTTACCCAGCAGACTATAGTGCCTCCGTTATGAGGAACCACCTGAAACTAAAAATGTAGAATCATAAGCTGCCTGCGAATCCCTGTCAAAGGTAGAATGAGTCAAGAGAAGCAAAGGTGTGTGTGCCATGCTCACCTTTCACTCCACTCCACCGAGCTCTTTGCTCCCCCAACCCCCAAGCCCTGAGTTGCGGAAACCTGGCCTACACTCTCCGTCCTTAGCCTTTACCTTTCCTATGTGTCAAAGCATCAAGCAGGTAAGAGATCACTTGTATTCCTAGTGAAGGCAAGGGTGGGGAGGGTACAGTGGGAAAAGCCTTTGATGGTGCTTGTGTTCCTCTGGGTCTGGCCACCCACAAGGAAACACTCAACATACGTACATGGTAAGATCTTCTAGCCTTATTATGATTAGTTTAAAAAGAAAGTTCCAAATATACAGAATGCAACCTTTTGTGTTCAAAGAGTGGGAATAAAAAAAATTTTAATTTATATTTGCTTCTATTTGTAAAAAAACAAAAACAAAAACTCTGGTTGAATAGACAAGAAACTAATAACAGGAATTACTTTTAGGGAGGTGATAGAAGCTAGGTAGATAGAAAAGGAAGGGGGACTTTTTTCAGATTAACACTTTTCCTATTTAAAAAAATTTGAAATGTGACTGTATTCCCTACTCAAAAAATTAGATTACAAAAGTTCCTACAAGGCTAGAATAAGAGCAAGGTAAACAGATAACTCCCATACTGGTGCAATAAAATGGAGACAAGCACCAATCTCAGAAGCTGACCCTGGTAAGAAAATTGTGGAGGCAGGCTAGTTAGACCTGGTTATGGAAAACCAATAAAAGAAACATGTGGATGGAGGCATGGCATACACACAAATGTACACATAATGTCTTACCAGACACAAGCTGGAAAGGGTTCCCACAGTTGGAGATGTCTGCATGATCAGGCAAAGGCTAAGAGACACAGAATATCCATCATGATTCAAGATCAGGACAGAGTTCCAGGAAGCCCTTTCAGCTCCCCTCTGCAATTCATGGGCTATAGGGATATTAGGGACATCTAAGTGTTCTCTTATCCTCTCAAAGTTAGTAAAATAATTCACATCTTCCAGTATCTCAAACCTTTCTCCACCCAAATTTTAGTGGCCCTTCTCTTAACAGTAAAAAAAATCCCTGCCCTCTTCCTTTTGGGCTGGGTTTTGAGCCTTTAGTGGGCACATCTAGTACAAGTACGATAATTCATACAACACAGGACAAGGCTGAAGTAGTAACAACAAATAGCCTAAGAAAGGGCGAGGGGGTCTTAGAGAAGTGGGAAGACTGTCTTTTACCAGACTGATGCTGAAGCGTGTGCATTTCAGCTCATCCAGAGTCTGCTTCTGTAGCTGCTCAGTGATCAGGGTTATCATGATTCTCCCCGGGATTTGACTTGCACACTTTGGAGCAAATGATGGATGTCTTCCCTGTTGTTCTTCCAGACCTCACTCGTGAGCTGTCTTCTGCCACTGCAGCACCATTCTAGCACCATTGGGACTTCCCTCTCCAGTCATGCCTGCTGAGTCTGCCAATTACAGATGGATCAGCCCCAAGTGATATTAGAGATGTACCTACTCCAGAGATGGAAAATGCAAGGCACACATACCCCAGCATCCCTATGTCAGGCCTCTGGCACACATCATTAACTGATCACAGCTCTTTCCGGCTAAGCCTAAACATAGCCTCAGAAACAGTCTCAACTTGGCACTCCGGATAACCAGTATAATAAAATGGAGTTAGCAAGCAAGTTGAAACCTATTTGCCACTCCTAACCTGGTTCGTGCTCTGCTCTGCCTACCCAAAATACCAGCACCACGAGCTCAGACGAGAGAAATGCCTACATTGTTATCTCCATCCTGATTAGTCCAATATTTTATCTTCCAGTCAAAAGCAAGAAGAGGTAGCCTCTTCCTAAACTACAGAAATAGTAACAGTGCACTGGTTATAGGAATGACTTTCTACTTCAAACCAGAGTAAACAAGGTATTATATTCTCCTTTATCCTCAACAGCTGATATTATTGTTCTCCAACAGATACTGTACATATTCTCTTATAAGAAGACAAGAAAATGCTACCAGGGTAATTCCATTCACATTTCAACTCTACAGATGTTAAAAACAACAACTCTAACTTCATTCAACTAAGTTTTTAGCCTGATTTGACTCAAAGACCATGAATACAATTAATCAAGACTCTTTCTCATGGTCAATTACAGTAGAAGCAAACTAATTCTATCAGAGAACAGGCTTCAAGCCCACACAATTGCCTGAGGGACCTCAATCAACGGAGGAGGGAAGTTAATCTAACATTTCCATACTGTTCTGCCTATTCCCAGAAATGACCAGCAGGCAGACAGCAATCAGACAGTGTAAGTAGCATTTGCTAGCAAAGAGAACTAACTATCAAGAAATCAAATCTGGATCCGATTTGCTGTCATGGTCTTGGCAAATCATCAAACTTTTCTTTCCCTCAGTTTACCCATATGAAAAATGGGCAGAATAATCTTAATCTGTCACAGGGATAATATAATAATGCAAAATATCAAACATAAGAAGTATACCACTTGGCCTGAACAAATCAGAAGTCCACACAGACTGCTGTTTCTCACCCTTCCTATTTGTTGCTCTATAAAGCCTCAGGGTGCTACAAGTGATAATATTAAGATGAAGAAAGCAATTGGGTTGGTTTATTTGGCTGGATATCAACCTCCCTCACTCACATGCCAAGAAAAGCCCAAAAGGCTTGACCTTGAGGGCAGATAACTTTCAACCCTGGCCAAAAAAAAGGGGGGGGGGGGGCGGCGGCGGGAATCCTCTCTACTCGATTTCCACCTCAGAGGGAGGCAGACCACAAAGAGAAGCAAAGAAACACACTTCGATGTACTTGGAGTTTAAGCAAAAAGGAGGCAGGAGAAGTCAACCACCACTATAGTTAAATAATATTTTCATGCATAATTATTATTACCACCCTGAAGTTCCAGTTTCCTGAGCACTCCCTTCAGCCGCTTCCCCCATTCTTGTAGGAGAAGCTAAAGCTTGTATCACTTCTGCTCTTGGTTTCTTAACTCTGCCCTCAAAGACCAACCAGAGAGAAAACCTAAGGCAGGCTTTTACCCTCAGAGACCCCAGGCCTCAGGCTGACCAGCCATGAGAAGCAGGGAATAAAGCAAACTCTTTCAAGGCTTTCATGAGGCATTTGGCCAAATAGCAAACTTCCAGCCCTCTCTGGGATCAAGAGAGTGATTTTGTGTTTTTCTGCATTTTAATTGTTGGGATGTGGCCACACACGGCAGTAATTAGAACAATGCAACTACCACCACGCAACTGATACTTTCAGTCTGAGTTTCCTAAAACAGGCCAGGCTGAGAGGGGGAACAGAACGGAAGCCATAAGGAATCAAACCAGGACACAAAAGAAGGCAAACCAGCTCCGCGAGGGGCCTCCTCTTTCTCAGGCAGGCAGAGAAAAAAGTGTAAGAAGCCCTCTCTTGCCGCCTTCCTTCCCCTTCCATTTTGTGCATCTGAGGGGCACAGACAGCCCTGAACGTTCACTAAACAAGTTAAAACTTCTCAGCTTAACAGCTGGCATGGGGCTAAGCCCAACACAGAGCAGCAGGCCGCTAGGCCCTCCCTCAAACCCCACCAGGCCCAACTCTCAATCCAGGCTTTCTCTGCACCATCACCTGTCCCTCAAATAAAGGTTGGACCCCCACCCCACTGGGTGGCGGTAACCCCTGACATAAGGGTTTCAGGGATGCTGAGGTTGTGCTGGAACCTGGATAACCTAGGATCAAGTCAGGCCAAGGAAGAAAAGAGTCAAAAACCCCTGGAGACCTTCCCCCTAGGTCCCAGTCCCACAGCTCTGGGGGAGACTGAAGAAAAACATGAGGCAGGGAGGCACACGAACAGGTATGTGGGGATCTGACTGCTTTTTCTCCATATGGCACTGGTGGGCATAGGGGTGACAAGTGGGAGCACCCCTCCCCCCACCCCAGTGAAGAAGCAAAAGGCTAGGCCCCCCTCTCCAATCTTAAACCTCTCCATCGGTTGCTCTGCCTGTCCCCGCGGGGTGGGGCATGGGGCGTCCGCTAGCCCCTCGGGGTGGGGGGGAGGGCGCCAGGGCACGCTCAGGGGGGCTGTCGCTCGCCTGTTCCCAATCAGCTCCCATCATCTGGCCGCGGGGAAGCGAACTCAGGACACAGGGGACGGGAGGGTCTGGGACTTAACACTCCGCCACCCCCTCCCCCACCGGGTCCCGTGCTCTCCCCGCGGAGGCGGCCAGCAAGGCCCTGCCTCGCGGGCGGACGGGCTGGGGGAGGGGAAAGAGGGAAGGAGGGAGGGACGGTCTAGGTGCCCGCCCCGAGGCCCCAGCGCCACCTGCCCTCCGCCACCTACCGCGGCTCCTCCAGTTCCCAGGGCCGCGGCCGGAGCAGCTCTGAGCGCTCGGTTCGCCCCACGGTGCCCTTAAAAGGCGCCGGCGTGAACCAACGGGCCCCTGAGGAGAGTGGAGAGATCGCTCGGGTTGGGAGAACCCCCCTGAACCGTCCGTGGAGGCTCGAGCCCCGCGTCGTTTTTCTCGCAAAGTCTTTCTTGGCTAGCGCCGTCGGAAAGAGGCCGGGCTCTTTGATTTAGCGATGAGGGTGATTTCCTCCCTAGGAAGTCACCCCCTGCAAAATATTGCCGAAGGTGGACTGGGCCAGTCGAACGCAAATCTCGAAACCCGCGGGGGAGGCCGTGTTGGTCGAAGGTAAACAAAGTCATTGCCCCCGCCCTCTGTTACTACATCTGTCCACGTACGCCCCCCAACTCGATTTCGGCAGCATAACGGAATTAGCCAGGGTTCCTCTCACCTGTTTTCCTGCCCCCACTCTCTACGGCCTCCGCTCTGAAGGAATTCCCCTTCCCCCAGCAGAGGACCCGTCCATGTCGTGAAGGCTTCTGGGAGGCGTAGTCCAAGCGCCGATTAGGGCCTGCTCTGAGTCCCAGGAGCCCCTCTTCCAGCTGCCGGATCGGCTCGAACCTTATAAACCCAGGACCTGTAACGGTTGCGGGCCGTTTCCACTTGTTTGTGTAGCTAGCTGTCACTCAAAATACTGTAAATCCGACGAGGGCCCAGGGCTGTTCACTCCTTCTCCTCTCTCTATGCCCCCACCCCCCAGCAGGATGAGGTAATGGGATTGTGATTATGACATCATAGGCGGTTCAGTTGCTTGCGTGGGGGAGGGGGGAGAAGGGAAAGTACGGTGGTTACAGCTGGACCACTTTCTTTAAACCTTTCTGGGATGGAGGAAACAGGTCGCTGGGGGAAAAGATATTGATAGCGCTATATTTCCTCTTCAGGAAGAAGAAACCACCTTTTATTAAATCTCCATCGCTACCACTACCTTCTACTCAGCCAAAGTTTAAGTCCTTTTTCAAGAGACTGAATGTAGCAGTTGGTAGGTGAAGAGGTTGTGGAACGGCTAGGTGGTTTCTGGCTCTTAAGTAAATTTGAGTATCAGCTATCAAAGAAGGTTTAGACAGAGGGTAAAACATGGGAAAAGGAGAGGTTTTAAACAATGCCTTCGTGTTATGATCTCTTTGTGGGACAGAGTTTTAGATTTTTAATAAGTTGAAAAGTAGAAGTACTGCAAGTAATCTTCACTATTACATTCAGCAAGAAGTCCCCTGAAAGACACGGTTTCCCTAAATATTTTATGCACCACTGAAGTCTGGGACAGATAAGTAATTGTGACCAGCTCAAAGGTAGAGGCAATGGTGGGAATCTTCCTCAGAAAGACAGGGAAGGCAGGAGTGACCAAATCTGCAAACTGAAAAAGAAGAGTAAAGGGAAAGTGAGGTACTTATCAAGAAAATACGTGGAGCAGGGGGGTGTGATGGGAGATACACTGCACATTTGTTTGCCCTGCACATTTCCCCTTGGCAAAAGAAGGGGCAGGGACCATGAAGTGTAGAGGAAACGGTTTCCAGTAATTGCTGCTATGGAGCGCTTATGTGCCAGGCACCGTGCTGCATACTTTAAATATGTATTCTCATTTTTGTTTACAATCATCAAATGAGAGAAAATTTCCTTGTTTGACAGATGAAACAGCAAGAGAGGTTAAGTAGCTACCCATGTGGTGGACAATGGTCATATTAAAAAGCTGTCTGAGACTCTAAAGCCCTTGGTCTTCACCAGTAGGTAAATCTCCCTTTTTATTTAATAATAAAATATCATGCTTACTAAAGATAAGTGATTGAGTATAAGAAGTTAGCATTGGCACATTTGCAAAACATTGAAAGAAACTGAAACACTTAAAACAACCAAACCCTGCAAGTCAGATTTCAGGTCTTGATTCAAAGGAAAATGACACCCATTTCATCAAGTATAAAACAGTGTCCCCAGTGCAGCCCAGCCTCTTCCCCATTTCTAACTACAACTAGATCTCTTTATGCCACTTTTGGTTCAAGGTTTTCTGTTTTTTTTTTTTTTACTCACGTTCTGCATATTTTCCCCCCTGCTGTTCCATTTTCCTTCTTTTGTTCTTGGGCTACTACCTTGAACCCTATCATAATTGTGACCTCCTGGGCTAGACCCCATCTCTGACCCTGCTCCAGTGGGTTTCAGCAGAGGATACTACCTGGGCTCCCTCCTAGTCTTCATCCTGATTCTCTGAGGGTTCCAGGGCCTGGAGCCAGTCATCCAAAGGGGTGGAATCCATTGGCTCTAAGGGATTGTCCATTCCGCACCTAGGAAGGCAGCAGAGTCAGAGAAATGTGCACTTCAGTCAGGCTCTCCCTTTTCAGCCAGTGAAAGTGAAACCTCTGCAAAGTGGGGAGAGATAAGGCTTAGTCCACCACTCAAGGAAGGAACAAGGAATAGTGCACACACCCCTCAGCCTGCAGAGGCTGGCTGGGAGGGTCCCAGGAATGTAGGGCTCTTCTCCACTTCCTGATCTGGGCATCCCAGGAGCGACGGCTGTACCTCCTGTTCTTGTTTGGTGTTTGAGGGTGAAGTCCTGGCTGTCGCTGTGCCCTGGCAATGACAAATGTGTCAGACTAAGGTCAAGGCCAAGGGGCACAGCTTATTGCTTATTATGGTGAATTTTCCAGGCAAGAGTACTGGAGTGGTTGCCATTGCCTTCTCCATTATGGTAAATTAGGAGACTCATTAGGGATTTTCTGAGAATGAGGTAAGATCAATGTCCTTAATTCAAAGAAAATGTTTAAATTAGATTAAACATCAAACTTCCCAACTGTCTAATATTCTTTCTTCTGGGTAAGCTAAATTAGATATTCCAAGTCCCTCATTAGTCAAGATAGATACAGAAGAAAGTATTTGACATCTCTTTAAAACATATTCTACCTTTTCATTCATTAATTTGTATATATGCTTGTAAGCTTACATGTAATTAGGCAGGTATGTTGTAATTAACAGTCAGATGGAGGCATGGGCCTTCCCAGGTGGCACTAGTAGTAAAGAACCCTTCTGCCAATGCAGGAGATGTAAGAAATGCAGGTTCAATCCCTGGGTCAGGAAGATCCCCTGGAGGAGGGCATGGCAACCCACTCCAATATTCATGTTTGGAGAATCCCACGGACAGAGGGAATCCCCTGGGGCTGGGGTCCATAGCGTCCTAGTTACCCATGACCCGGTATTCATGGCCAATCTTGTTTCATCTATATTCACCACCACTCCCACGGGATTATTTAAAAAGCAAATCCCCAGCTGAAGTAACTTATCATACACGCACATGGAGGCATGAGGTGAAAATGGAAGAAAAAAAATTTACTAGCAAACACGAATAGAGCTTTGAGAAGTCTTATAGGCCAAGTATAACTTGTTCCTTTTGAAAAAAAAATCTTGGAAATGTATTTGGGGGACTAGATTACAGGATAATTTAGTAATGTTGCAACTTTGTGGGAGCATTCAGATTTTAGTATCTTTCCATCACCTGACATTGAACAAAAACCATGTGGTTGACACTCTTTGTGACTACCCACAACTGCACTCACTTGGGGACCTGCTGCAGAAAGCACTGGTAACCAGGTGTGCTCTTGCCATAATCTATCTGCTTTTGCCGCCGCTGTAGAACAGTTGCATCTGTCTCTAGCTCCCACCTATAAAGATGTAGACAGTGGTCCCATGAAGTGTTATGATAGTCATCAAAGCAGAAACCAGCTCTTCCTACATTCCCTTAATCTCCAGCCTGATTGTCAAACTTACCTGGCATGGCAGGGCTCTGTACTGACTCCCACACTCATCATCTCCATCTTGGAGGATAAAGACTCTTCACACACCTTCTTTCTGGGGAAGCAAATTCTACAGATGAAAAGGGTATTAGGATAACACCCAGCTAACTATACTATACCTCTCAGCCACTACACTACCAAGATCCTGGCACCAGATAAAGGTTGTATTCCTAACTCACTGTCTCTCAAAGATAAAGGTTGCATTTCTAATTTGTTTCTCAAAGTGTGGTCTGTAAGCCATTTCTATGGGTAGCTTATGGGTGCCTTGATAATTCCTCAGCCCCACTCTAGACCTATTGAATTATCATTTTGGTAAGTTATCTTTTAAAGAGCTTCCAAGGTTATTTTAAACATTTTTTATTATGGAAAATTTCAAATATGCAAAGATAATAGCATAATTCTCTGCTACTCAAAGTCTGATCCCCAGACTAGCTGCATTAGCATCAGCTGAGAACTTGTTAGAAGTGTAGAATCTTGGTAACCAGATCAACTGAACCAGAGTATGCATTTTAGCAAGATCCACAGGTGATTAGTATAAAGACTAAACTTTGATATTACTGGATATCATGGACCTCCTAGTTACCCGTGACCCAGTACTCATGGCCAATCTTCTTTCATCTATACTCACTACCACTCCCACAGGATTATTTAAAAGCAAATCCCCAACATTAATAATAAATTCTTAATACCGTCTAGACAGAGGATGAGAGAGATGGTTGGATAGCATCACTGACTCAAGGAACATGAGTTTGAGCAAACTGCAGAAGATGGTGAAGGACCAGGGAAGCCTGGCGTGCTGCAGTTCATGGAGTCCCAAAGAGTCAGACACAACTGAACGACTTAACAATAATAACCACCTAGTCAATGTTCAAATACCCATAAACAACCAAAGTTTAGGATCCTTTGGACTCTGATAAGGATTATGCCATGAGATGATTCTACTGCCAGTGCTACTCATCATAAATACACACACCTGTCTTGCCGCAACATCTGCCACACTGGCTGCTAATGTTCCACCTATAGGGGAAGGCTAGCAAAAATAAGGAAAGGTCCACGTAACGGCACGAGAAAGAAGCAAGGGAAAAAAAACACAATCCATTTAAAACACCCTCCCACATAAATGAATTCCTCCAGGTATTATCCTAGGGAGTGGTGGTCGCTGCTGCTGCTGCTAAGTGGTCGTCGCTAGCAAAGTGCAATTTAAATGTCCCGGGGTTGAAGGGGCTGAGGGGGCCGAAGGAAAGGAGAGCTCAGAAAGGGTGTGGTGATTGGCCAGAGGAAGAGCCAATGAGGCGCCAAGCTCCCTATGGGGCGGGGCTTAGCTAGGGGCTGGCCCCAAACTGGTGGTCTAATCGGAAGCCTGCTGGCCTGTGGGGCGGGGCAAACCTCCTTCCGAACAGCTCACGCCCCCGGGGATGTAGGAGGCAAACGATTGGCTCAGCGGGTCTAGGCGGGTGCGCGGAGATAGGCTGACGCAGTTCTGAGGCGAGCGTGATAGGATTTTGGGAAGGCGGAAGGTTTGAATGGTCAAGGCTTTTGGCTGTTAATCTTACTCTTAGGCTGTAACTTCAACCTGCTGAGAGAAGCGGCGAAACCCAAACCTGGCCTATCTGGTCGAGAGGCATAGATGTATGGTTAAATCGCCTCCGTTACCTCAGATTTTTCTTTAGTTCTTCTAGAATCTTCGCTTGTGTCTGATTTCCCTGCTTACTTTCATTCCTCCTGAAGGCAAGTCTCGGACTCAAACCTGCGGTAAGCCTAGAGCTGTGCCCTCCACAGAATCACGGGCCTCGCGAACGGTGTTTAGGGGGACAAAACAGGCATTATAGCGAGTTAGGAGACCTGAGTTCCTTCCTGTCAGGAGTCATGAACTGTGTGGCTTCTTTTAATTTCATCTTCAAAACCCTGAGGTTGCCTTTCGGTAAGTTAAGATTCCAATGGAAAGGCCAAGCCACTTCCGGCAAGTGCTATTTCACCTTCAGGCCAATCTGTGATTCACCGTTTGGGAATGCCCCCTTCTCCAATACTGGTTCACTTGGTCGCAACTGTAAAGGGTGGAGGAGGTTGTGTAGGTGACGTTTTCCCTCTCTTATGGTTGTTTAGTAGAGTCCGACTCTTTTGCGACCCTATGGACTGCATGCAGTCCACCAGGCTCCTCTGTCCATGGGATTTTCCAGACAAGAATACTAGAGAGGGTTGCCATTTCCTCCTCCAAGGGATCTTCCCCACCCAGGGATTCAACCCACGTGTCCTGCATTGGCAGGCGGATTCTTTTACCGCTGAGCCATCTGGGAAGCCTCGTCTCTTAGCTAGGTTTTGTTTTTTCTTAGAACTCGGAGACCATGTCTGCAGAATTCTTCTCATCCAAAAGAGAGGAGGGAAGCCTTGCCTCAGGACCTAGTTCTAGGTCCAATCAGAGGAAGATATTAAACCTGCTCCTTGAGAGAGATGCTTCCTTTTCCATCAGTTCAGATCTCCCTACAACTCCAGTGGAGAAGAAACTTTTTGGTGACTCTGCAAACCTAAGCATTTTGTCTGGGTAAATCTACTTTTTCTTTTCACATCTCCTTTGCTCTTCTAAACAGTTTTTGGGCTTTTAAAAAATTATCCTGGTTCAGAGATAAGGGTTAAGTTACTGTCCTTGACTAACTATTTGACAGTTTTGAGTCTAAGGCTTTTTTTCTGTAACATAGAAATAATAATCCCTTACTATCTTACTAGGATCATATAGAATCAAATGATGAGGAAAGTCTTTGAAAACTATTGCATCATATAAGTTGTAGTTTTATAAGTACTACAGTCAACATTACTTTTGTTGTTGTTTAGTTGCTAGTGCCCAATTCTTTTGCAACTCCATGGGCTGTAGACCGCCAGGATCCTCTGTCCATGGTATTTCCCAGGCAGTAATACTGGAGTGGGTTGCCATTTTCTTCTCCAGGGGATCTTCCCAACCCAGAGATTTAACCCACATCTCCTGCATTGACAGATGGAGTCTTTACCACAGACCCACCAGGGAAGCCCCTATTGTACTTTAAATTCTGGTAATGCCATACTCTGATGCCTCAACTAGCCAGCAAAGTTGGAAGTCAGAGTAGTACTGAAAATCTGTGTGCTCATGGTGCTCAGAGCAAAAGATGAGGAGTCAAGACCCACCTCAGCCATTTTCTTAAATTACCTTGATTCAACATGTTGAGGAGGAGAAAATGAGGTATTATTGGAGTAGAGAAAAGGTGGCGATTTTTCTCAGCCTAGTCTGACATGTTTCCAAAAATCAATTAGATTTATTTGAAGACTGTTTTATGTGGTAGTCAGAAATAGGTATTTCAAATGAAGAGGATAATGTGATCTTTGCCTTTTAGGATATTATAACCCAGTTGGAATCTTGATGTATTATTATGTCTCAACAGAGGAACCCCAAAACGTTGCCTTGATCTTTCGAATCTTAGCAGCGGGGAGATGTCTGCCACTCATCTTACTGCTTCTGCAGACCTTGATGAAACTGGTAGGGAAAGGGAGGTAAAGGCCTCAAGGGAAGGAATAATTGTTAGGGGAGAGGACAGTAGTATGATAGAGATGGAAGGTGGTAAATGTAGATAGAGAGCCTTGAGGATGGAATTCTTCGAGGACCTAGAGGATTTTTGAGAAGAATAATTCAGCCAATGGGAAGAGAATTGACCCGAATAGGAGTCACTTTGCATTGAGAAAGTTAGATAAGAAGGAATATTTTGTTGATTGATTGTGGGAATGAAAGTGGTAGTTAAAGATAAAAAGTTTTATGCCTCAGTCTAATTTCAGCAGAGACAAAGAAGCCAACATAAAGAAATGCTTTGTCAACTAATTCTTATGTGTTTTTATAGGGTGTGTACCCCAAAGGAATGTGTTTTACTAGTCAACCATTTTAGTATTTGTTCTAATTTCATATTTCCTGAGTGATAAATTTTCCTTTCTACTGATGAAAAAAATCTCTGTAGGTTAGCATAATGCACTATTTCCAAGAAATTTTCCTTTATGTGACACATGCAGATTTTCAAGTTTCTGTGAACTTGTACCATGGTACATTGTATCATGAAATTGGTATTTTTCAAGAGCCTTTGTGTTTAAAAGCTCAGCTTTTGAAATTAATATGGCTCACTGGTAATGAAAATTAGAAGGAAAGACAAAATACATGAACAAGAATAACTTTACATCTGATTGCAGGTCATTTGGAGTCTACAGGACCTGAGCAAGTACGGTTAGCTGGAATGTAAGTTCTTTTGCTAAATGAATCCCATACTAAACTATTAAAGCCTTCTCAGCACTGGCCTAGGGATTTTATCCTATGCAGACTCTATAGCGAATGTTTCACCTAAGGTATAAGGGGGCTTGAAGGCGTAGGTTCTTCCCTTGAAAGATATTTTAAGTTTCAAAATTGAAATTGTGTTGTGAGGGACTTTCCTGGTGGCACAGTGGATGGAAATCCGCCTACCAATGCAGGAGACTTAGGTTTGATCCCTGGTCTAGGGCAATTCCACATACTGTGGAGCAACTAAGCCCATGTACCACAACTTTTGAGCCTGTGCTCTAGAGCCCATGAGTCACACCTATTGAGCCTGCATGCCGCAACCACTGATGCCTATGTGCCTAGAGCCTGTGCTCTGCAAGAAGAGAAGCCACTGCAATGAGAAGCCTGAGCATTGCAATGAAGAGTAGCCCCTGCTTGTTGCAATTAGAGAAAGGCTGCAGGCAGCAATAAAGACCCAATGCAACCAAAAAATAAAATAAATAAAAAATAGTAGATTACTTATGTAAAAAAAAATAGTGTTGTGAAAATGAAGGCTATTTATTTTAACCCTCACATACAATCAGTATGGTCTTTAAAATGGAAGAGAATTGTATACTGAACTTAGATGGAGGCTGTTATCTGCATGTGAGTAGTACTAAATCTTAGTGGTCAAAAGTGCAGCAGAGTGCAGGCTCTGGAATCAGAGTGTCTGGATTCCAGTGTCTTACTGCTTCATCAACTTACTTTGACAAGTTTCTTAACCTCAAGGGACCTCAGTTTATTTGTAATAAAGAAATAATAATAATGGAGATAATAGCACTTTTCATAAATGACTTCTGTGAGGATTAAATGAATATGTACCTAATACATATGCTGCATTTTACAATGTTTTTTTTTATTACTATTGAAGATTCTTTATTGAAGATCTTATAAAAATGTTCAGTTAGAGAGTACTCAAGGAATGAAAAGTACTTTTAATTCTTAAATTTATCATGAATTTTCCATTTGATTATTTTAATATTTTTATAACTTTATTCTTCAAAGTTTAGATGAATTAGGTGCCTCTTTGTGCACTAGGGAAGACTCTCCATGAGTATTTTTAATCAATAAATGTGAAAATTTTACTTTATATTGGTTTTATTTTCTTTGAATTGCTTATATGTCCTAACTCAGGTAGCCTAGATGAAGTCTGGGGATGGAGGATAGAAATCCATAAAAAATAAATATTAACTCCCAATAGTCCATGCTGAAAAATTAGCAAATTGTAAACTGTGTCCACATAAGATATAGGACAAAGTCATCATCTTTGATGCATATCTATATATGGTTATGCCATTGAGGTGAGGTCCTCATCCCCAGGATGTCACTTAATGTGTTGTTATTTACCACAGAGAACACCCTATATATTGGTATTGGAAGAGACATCAATTAGGTACAGGTTTCCTAGAATGCAAGAAAAGAAAAGTGGGATGTCCCGAGTCACTGAAGAATAACCAAATCGTGTTTGGGGTTTGAATGACTGGCAGTTTTTCTTTTTTTGATCTACAGGAATTACCGCCAACATCTTATAAAATGTAGCCCAGTGAGTAACTTATCTTTTTGGGTTTGGGTTTGTCAGGTGGGAGGCAGAGGATTTCCAGCTTAGCTCGAAGATGCCGGATGTTCTTTGAAAACAATCTCTTGTAGGCACAGCTGTTTTGTAGCACTCCGAATGCCTTGGAGCATGGCCGCAGGAAGAAAGATGCAATATGTGGCTCATCTGCAAATAAGGAAAATGTGAGTGTTTAATGGAATACTAGGTCCATTAGTAGTTTTATTCCTTTGAGTAGAGCAACTAACACATCAGTATCCCTATGAGACCTAGAGCTGTCTGTGCTTCAGTATGCTCGACAAGCAAATTGCAACACTAGAAGAAAAAAAATTCTTTATAGTTTGTTTGTTTGTTTCTATTTAGGGTTTGATCCTAGGATGGAAACCTGGCTTCCAGTCTTCCACAGCAGGTCATCATTATTACTCACGTTCAGTTGATTGTAATGTAAAAATTTAGGACTTAAAAAAAAAAACACAGGGATAATTTACATAACTTGTTCACGTATTCATTGCATGGCTTCATATACAAGTCTAGGTTTCTTAATTTCTTATTTCCCTCTTAGTCTAGCTTCTTAGCCCCTATTCTGAGGAAGTCATTGTCCTTTTTTGTTTGAGTCTTAGATCATCCTTCAGTTCCAAGTTGAAACTACCCTCTCCAAAGCTACATAATAGTTAAGATAGTTCTCTAATCCCTTCATTAATCCCCTTTTCTAACCATCTTTTTGCTTTTCCTGTCCTCCCATCCTTTCTTCCAGGTCAGTATGTATAAAAGATAGCTGCTGTTCTTCTTTGCTCACATTGCCTAAGTTATGCCCATGTTTTTTTGGCTGTCCTAATTAGCTTTTTCTTGAATTAATACAGTTCTACTCTCTGTTTATAATCACTATTTGAAAATTTCATCATTCCTTCCCCTGTCAGGCTCCCTTTTTCCTCCCTTCCTTTGGCTTGTGATCATAAAATCAGTACCCTCCAGAGCGGTTCTACACACCATACATCAAATCCAAACCATAATTTGTATTTTCAGGATATGTGGTCAACCTTGATTACATGTACTATGTTTTGTGAGGGTTATCCATGGCTTCATCAGATGAAGTGTTTTTGGCAGAGTCTACAGACACCTCTTCTTTCAGCCAGTGTAGTTTTTCTTATGCAAGAAAACAGCACTTAAAAGCCCCTGGAGTGGTGGGTACCCAGGAACCTGAGGTCTCCTCTTTCTCTACAGGTGAGTCACTGGACATGATCCTCAACAATCAACTGAGGTGTTGTGGAGTAGAGGATTGCAGATCTGGATTTAATGGCCCTTTGAATTTTCTAAGCTGACTTGAGTGAGAAAAGGGGTTGGAGAAGTAACCTTTGAACAAGGAAAGAGAGGAGACATGTCCTCTGATCTTTTTATGTTAAAGTTTAAGAAGACGAATAAATTCTTAGGCTAAAGCATTTCTCCTTTATTCTTAAAGTGTTTCCCTCCTCTTTCTCATGGCTTCCAGGTGGCTCATTGGGTAAAGAATATGTCTGGAATGCAGGAGATGTGGTTTCAATCTCTAGTTGAGAAGATCCCCTGGAGGAGGGCATGGCAACCCACTCCAGTATTCTTGCCTGGAGAATCCCATGGACAGAGGAGCCTGGCTGGCTATAGTCCATGGGGTTCTCAAGAGTCAGACATGACTGAAGCAACTGAGCACGCATGCACCCCTCTTTGTCAATTTTAAAAGTACTGTATGCCCATGTGAAAACTGTGTAAAAATATAGTAAAATAAAAAGAAAATAGCTACCTCATAGAGAAAAACCACTGTTAATGTTTACCTCATTGCTTTCAATCTTTTAACCATGTGTATAGTTTTACAAAGTTGAGGTCATATTGTATATATAACTTTATATTCTATTATTTTAAATAAATAATAAAACTCTTAGTAAACAGTTCTTAGTGGATGCTTTTATTCTAATAATTGAACTTGAATTTATATAAGTACTTCCCAATTGTTGGGCACTTATGGGTATATACATTTGCTTTTACAAATAATGCTATCGTGTAAATTCCTGAGCACAAATATTATAATTACTAGATTAAAGGGTTTAAATACTTTTAAGATTTTTGATACATATTGCCAAATTCCTTTCCAAATAAAGTTCTAAGAATTTACATTTTCATGAGCAATCCATAGCTCATTTGGATAAATGATTTGTTATCACTTTTAAAAATGTGCTAATTAGATGGGTAAAATGTTTTATTTTATGTTAAAAATATTTAGTAATGATTTCATGTCCCTTCAGTTCAGTTCAGTTCAGTCTCTCAGTAGTGTCTGACTCTTTGCGACCCCATGAATTGCAGCACACCAGGCCTCCCTGTCCATCACCAACTCCCGGAGTTCACTCAGACTCACGTCCACTGAGTCAGTGATGCCATCCAGCCTCTCATCCTCTGTCGTCCCCTTCTCCTGCCCCCAATCCCTCCCAGCATCAGAGTCTTTTCCAATGAGTCAACTCTTCGCATGAGGTGGCCAAAGTACTTAGCCATGCATATTTTCTCTAATGAATGATTGTGTCCTTTGTTCATTTAGCTACTGGAGTTTTAAGTTAAACTTGTTATTGTATTTGTTTAATTGAAATATATTTGATTTACAAGGTTGTGTTAGTTTTGGGTATATAATATCACTTGTTTTTAATAAACTGTGGACTTGATATACTCCAAAGATTTGGATCCTAATCTCAACACTCTGGGGAAGGCATTTTAATATGCCCCATACTAAGGAGATAAAGTTGAGCATATTTCAGATTTTTCGTATCTTGGAGTAAGGCAAGTCTTGGAGCATAGTAAATTGCTAGATAGCTGTTAGTGTATGTATGTGTAATTTTTTAAAATATAGTAAAATATACATAACATTTACCATCTGAACCATATTTGTGTACAGTCCAGTGGCATTAAGTATGTTCACAACATTAAGTATGTTCACTACCCATTTCAGAATTTTTTTATCATTAAAAACAGAAGCTCTCTGCTCACTAAATAATGGTGGTGGTAGTTTAGTCTCTGAATTGTGTCTGACTCTTGTGACCCTCATGGACTGTAGCCCACCAGGCTCCTCTGTCCATGGGAGTGAGTTGCCATTTCATTCTCTAGGGGATCTTCCTGACCCAGGGATTGAACCTGTGTCTTCTCCGTTGTAGGTGGATTCTTTACCAATGAGCCACAGGGAAGTCGCCCATTAAACAATAACTCCCCCTTTCTCCCTCTGGTAACAACCTTTAGTCTACTTTCTGTCTCTGTGAATTTGACTACTCTAGGTACTGCTTCATGTAAGTAGAATAATATAATATTTGGCCTTTTCTGTCTGGGTTATCTCACTTAGCATAATATCTTCAAGGTTCATCCATACTGTAGCATGCATTAGAATTTCATTTCTTTTTATGGCTGGATAATATTCCATTATATGGATATACCACATTTTATTTATGCATTAATCTGTTGATGGACGTTTCGTTTGTTTCTACCTTTTAGCTTTCGTGAATAATGTTGCTATGAACATTAATATAAAAATATCTGTTTAAATCCCTACTTTCAATTCTTTGTAGTATATACCAAAAAATGGAATTGCTGGATCATACATGGTAATTGTATGTTTAATTTTTTGGTAGAACCACCATACCGTTATCCATAGCAGCTACATCATTTGACATTTCCCACAACAATGTACATGGTTCCAACTTCTCCATATCCGTGCTGACACTTGTTATTTTCTGTTTTTTTGTTTCCTTGTAGCTATCCTAATAGGTACAAAGTAGTATCTCTGTGGTTTTGGTTTGCATTTCCATTATGACTAGTTATGTTGTGCATCTTTTCATATGGTAGTTGGTTATTTGTATATCTTCTTTCAATAAATGTCTATTCAAGTCCTATTTGTTTCTGTTGTTATTGTTGCTATTGTTGTTGAATTTTGGAAGTTCTTTATGTATCTTGAATATTAATCTCTTATCAGTTATGTGATTTGCAAAAATTTTCTCCTATAGGTTACCTTTTCAGTTTTTTAATAATCTTTGATGCACAAAGGGTTTTAATTTTGATGAAGTCCAGTTTATCCTATTTTTCTTTTGTTGCTTGTGCTTTTATATAATATTCAAGGAATCATTGCCAAATCCAATGTCATAAAGCTTACCTCATCCTGTTTTCTTCTAAGAGTTTTATAGTTTTAGCTCTTACATTTAGGTCTTTGATTCATTCTGAGTTAATATTTTTATATTGTTATAAGGGAAGAGTCCTAGATAGTTTTTAATATTGTCAATATACTTTGTAGGACAATGGAAACTTGGTGGAAAATGAAATGAAACATCTGGGCAGTCCCATTACTACAGTTTCAAAATTACATAAAAATCCAGAGCTAGCAGAAGATCAGGCAGAAGAGATATCAGATGAATTGATGGAGTTTTCACTGGAAGATCAAGAAAAGGCCAAGGTAAAATACTCTCTGATAGTATCTTTGCGTTTTTCAAGTTCCTTCATTCTTGATAGTATCTTTGCGTTTTTCAAGTTCCTTCATTCTTGAATAAATAAAATTGTGTCTGTAATATGTTGCAGCCACTGGACTATGTGGTAGGTCTGAAGAGATCAAGAAGATATGGTCTCTATACTCTAAGGGTTACCTGACTGATAGGTCATCATGGGAATATTACTGCTGGTGAGAAGGTTTGTTAGCAGTTTAAATAAATCACCATCAGTGTAATCTGGTGTAAAAGATAGCTCCAGAATAATAGTAATAGATGAAATATGTTTAGGATGATTTTTCAAATATTTTAGAGTATGTTTTTGTTTTCTTTTATACTCTCCATATCACTAAGAGGAATATATGAAGCCTGTGTTATTAGCAATACGCTGATATGTCAAAGATGCTTTCTGAGGCATTTAGATTTTCTGAGTCAACTTCCTTTCTTTGAAACAAATATGTGCAGGGGTTTGCTTTTTTTGGTGGGATCCAGCATTCTCCTGTCAATGGTTGTTCAGCAGTGAGTTGCAATTTTGCAGTTCTCACAGGAGAAGATGAGCATACATCCTTCTACTCCACCATCTTTTCATGTAGACTGTTAAGAAAGTTCTAGGACTCACAACAGATTTCCCAACTTGGGGATCTGGCAAAGGGACTGAGAACCCCCAGGAAATTTGACTTTAGAGGCCAGTGGGATTTGATTACAGAACTTCCACAGGACTGGAAACAGACCCTTGGAGGGCACAGACAAAACCTTGTGTGTTGGGGGGGGTTGGTCCTAAGATGGCGGAGAAATAGGATGGGGAAACCAACTTCTCCCCCCCAAATAAATAAATTTATATTAAAAAAAAAGAAAAAAAAACAAACCTTGTATGTACCAGGGCCCAGGAAAAAGGAGCAGTTTCTCCACAAGAGACTGAGCCAGACTTGGTGTGAGTGTCCAGGAGTCTCTGGCAGAGGTGTGGATCAACAGTGGTCTGCTGCATGGTCTGGAGCAATGAATACAACTGTACAGGCATGAATCCTTTTGAAGGAGATCACCATTATCTTCATTACCCCTACAATAGTTTGGTCTCAGGTCAAACAACAGGGAGGGAACACAGCCCCACCCATCAACAGAAAATTGGATTAAAGATTTACTGAGCATAGCCCCCAGAGAAGGCAGTGGCACCCCACTCCAGTACTCTTGCCTGGAAAATCCCATGTACGGAGGAGCCTGGTAGGCTGCAGTCCATGGGGTCGCTAAAAGTCGGACACGACTGAGCAACTTCACTTTCACTTTTCACTTTCATGCATTGGACAAGGAAATGGCAACCCACTCCAGTGTTCTTGCCTGGAGAATCCCAGGGACGGGGGAGCCTGGTAGGCTGCCGTCAATGGGGTCGCACAGAGTTGGACATGACTCATGCGACTTAGCAGCAGCAGCAGCAGCAGCAGAGCATAGCCGCTATAAAGAAAGCTGAGCACTGAAGAATTCATGCTTTTGAACTATGGTGTAGGAAAAGACTCTTAAAAGTCCCTTGGGCTGCAAGGAGATCAAACCAGTCAATTATAAAGGAAATCAGTCCTGAATACTCATTGGAAGGACTGATACTGAAGCTGAGACTCCAATACTTTGGCCACCTGATGTGAAGAACTGACTCACTGGAAAAGACCCTGATGCTAGGAAAGATTGAAGGTGGGCAGAAAAATGGAAGACAGAGGATGAGATGGTTGGATGGCATCACCGACTTGATGGACACGAATTTGAGTAAGCTCTGGGAATTCATGATGGACAGGGGAGCCTGGCGTGCTACAATCCATGGGGTCGCAAAGAGTTGGACATGACTGAGCGACTGAACTACACTAAGCATAGCCCAACCCTTCAGAACAAGACCGATTCCCCCACAGTCAGTCTCCCATCAGTAAACTTCCACAAGCCTCTTATCCTTATCCATCAGAGGTCATAAGAATGAAAACCACAATCACAGAAAACTAACCAAATTGATCACATGGATCACAGCCTTGTCTAACTCAATGAAACTATGGGCCATGCCGTGTAGGGCCACCCAAGACAGACGGGTCATGGTAGAGAGTTCTGACAAAATGAGGACCACTGGAGAAGGGAATGGCAAACCACTTCAGTATTCTTGCCTTGAGAACCATGTTATCGGTATGAAAAAGCAAAAAGATAGGACACTGAAAGATTAACTTCCCAGGTCAGTGGGTACCCAATATGCTACTGGAGAAGAGTGGAGAAAAACTCCAGAAAGAATGAAGAAATGGAGCCAAAGCGAAAATAACATCCAGTTGTGGATGTGACTGATGATGGAAGCAAAGTCCAATGCTGTAAAGAACAATAATGCATAGGAATCTGGAGTGTTAGATCCATGAATCAACGTAAATTGGAAGTGGTCAAACAGGAGATGGCAAGAGTGAACATTGACATTTTAGGAATCAGTGAACCAAAATGGACCAGAATGGATGAATTTAATTCAGATGACCATTATATCTACTACTGTGGGTAAGAATCCCTTAGAAGAAATGGAATAGCCCTCAGAGTCAACAAAAAAGTCTGAAATGCAGTACTTGGGTGCAATCTCAAAAATGACAGAATGATTTCTGTTCGTTTCTAAGGCAAACCATTCAATATGACAGTAATCTAAGTCTATGCCCCAACCACTAACGCTGAAGAAGCTGAAGTTGAATGGTTCTGTGATGACGTAGAAGACCTTCTGTGGGCAGGAATCCCTTAGAAGAAATGGAGTAGGCATCATAGTCAACAAAAGAGTCTGAAATGCAGTACTTGGATGCAATCTCAAAAACGACAGAATGATCTCTGCTCGTTTCCAAGGGAAACCATTCAATATCATGGTAATCCAAGTCTTTCCCCTGACCAGTAATGCTGAAGAAGCTGAATTTGAATGGTTCTATGAAGACCTGCAAGACCTTTTAGAACTAAAACCTGAAAAAGATGTCCTTTTCATTATAGGGGACTGAAATGCAAAAGTAGGAAGTCAAAAAACACCTGGAGTAACAGGCAAATTTGGCCTTGGAGTATAGAATGAAGCAGGGCAAAGGCTAATAGAGTTTTGCCAAGAGAACACACTGGTCATAGCAAACCCCCTCTTCCAACAACACAAGAGAAGACTCTACACATGGACATCACCAGCTGACCAACACCAAAATCACATTGATTATATTCTTTGCATCCAAAGATGGAGAAGCTCTATACAATCAGCAAAAACAAGACCGGGAGCTGACTGTGGCTAAGATCATGAACTCCTTATTGCCGAATTCAGACTTAAATTGAAGAAAGTAGGGAAAACCACTTGATCATTCAGGTATGACCTAAATCAAATCCCTTAGGATTATACAGTGGAAGTAAGAAATAGATTTAAGGAACTAGATCTGATAGACAGAGTGCCTGATGAACTATGGATGGAGTTTGTGACAGTGTACAGGAGACAGGGATCAAGACCATTCCCAAGAAAAAGAAATGCAAAAAGACAAAATGGCTGTCTGAGGAGGCCTTACAAATAGCTGTGAAAAGAAGAGAAGCAAAAAGCAAAGGAGAAAAGGAAAGATATAAGCATCTGAATGCAGAGTTCCAAAGAATAGCAAGGAGAGATAAGAAAGCCTTCCTTAGCGATCAATGCAAAGAAATAGAGGAAAACAATAGAATGGGAAAGACTAGAGATCTCTTCAAGAAAATTAGAGATACCAAGGGAACATTTCATGCAAAGGTGGACTCAATAAAGGACAGAAATGGTATGGACCTAACAGAAGCAAAAGATATTAAGAAGAGATGGCAAGAATACACAGAAGAACTGTACAAAAAAGATCTTCACGACCCTGATAATCACAATAGTGTGATCACTCACCTAGAGCCAGACATCCTGGAATGTGAAGTCAAGTGGGCCTTAGGAAACATCACTACGAACAAAGCTAGTGGAGGGGATGGAATTCCAGTTGAGCTATTTCAAATCCTAAAAGATGATGCTGTGAAAGTGTTGCACTCAATATGCCAGCAAATTTGGAAAACTCAGCAGTGGCCACAGGACTGGACAAGGTCAGTTTTCATTCCAATCCCAAAGAAAGGCAATGCCAAAGAATGCTCAAACTACCACACAATTGCACTCATCTCATGCACTGGTAAAGTAATGCTCAAAATTCTCCAAGCCAAGCTTCAGCAATACGTGAACCATGAACTTCCAGATGTTCAAGCTGGTTTTAGAAAAGGCATAGGAACCAGAGATCAAATTGCCAACATCTGCTGGAGCATCAAAAAAGGAAGAAAGTTCCAGAAAAACATCTATTTCTGCTTTATTGACTATGACAAAGCCTTTGACTGTGTGGATCACAATAAACTGTAGAAAATTCTGAAAGAGATGGGAATACCAGACCACCTGACCTGCCTCTTGAGAAACCTGTATGTAGGTAAGGAGGCAACAGTTAGAACTGGACATGGAACAACAGACTGGTTCCAAATAGGAAAAGGAGTACATCAAGGCTGTATATTGTCACCCTGCTTATTTAACTTAAATGCAGAGTACATCATGAGAAACGCTGGGCTGGAAGAAGCACAAGCTGGAATCAAGATTGCCAGGAGAAATATCAATAACCTCAGATATGCAGATGACACCACCCTTATGGCAGAAAGTGAAGAAGAACTAAAGAGCCCCTTGATGAAAATGAAAAAGGAGAGTGAAAAAGTTGGCTTAAAACTCAACATTCAGAAAACGAAGATCATGGCATCCTGTCCCATCACTTCATGGCTAATAGATGGAGAAACAGTGGAAACAGTGGCTGACTTTATTTTTTGGGGCTCCAAAATCTGCAGATGGTGGCTGCAGCCGTGAAATTAAAAGACGCTTGCTCCTTGGAAGAAAAGCTATGACAAACCTGGATAGCATATTAAAAAGCAGAGACATTACTTTGCTGACAAAGATCTGTCTAGTCAAAGCTATGGTTTTTCCAGTAGTCCTGGTTGGATGTGAGAGTTGGATCATAAGGAAAGCTGAGCGCCGAAGAATCGATGTTTTTGAATTGTGGTGTTGGAGAAGACTCTTGAGAGTCCTTTGGACTTCAAGGAGATCAAACCAGTCAATCCTAAAGGAACTCAGTCCTGAATATTCATCGTAAGGGCTGATGCTGAAGCTGAAGCTCCATTATTTGGCTACCTGATGTAAAGAACTGACTCACTGGAAAAGACCTTGATGCTGGGAAAGATTGAAGGCAGGAGGAGAAGGGGAAGACACAGGACGAGGTGGTTGGATGACATCATCAACTGGATGGACATGAGTTTGAGCAAGCTCTGGGAATTAGTGATGAACAGGGAAGCCTGGCATGCTGCAGTCCATGGGGTTGCAAAGAGCCAGACATGAGTGAGGAACTGAACTGAACTGACCCCAGATCTAAATCAGAATCTGTGTGGGTGAAGAGAAGTCGCTCAGTCGTGTCCAACTCTTTGCGACCCCGTGGACTGTATCCTACCAGGCTCCTCTGTCCATGGGATTTTCCAGGCAATAGTACTGGAGTGGATTGCCATTTCCTTCTCCAGGGAATCTTCCCAACCCAGGGATTGAACCTGGGTCTCCCACATTGAAGATAGACGCTTTAGCGTCTGAGCCACCAAGGAAGTGAGTGGGGCCCAGTAATCTAGTTCAGTAGTTCCTCCAGGTGATTTTGATGCACACTAAAGTCTGGGAGCCACTGCACTATAAATTGAAGTTAAAAAATGTAATTTTTAATGTTATTTTTAAAAAACTAATTAATTTTAGTTGGAGGATAATTACTTTACAGTATTATGATGGTTTTTGCCTTACATCGACATGGATCAGCCATGGGTGCACATATGTCCCCCCATCCTGAACCCCCCTCCCACTAAATTAAATTCTGTTTTCTTTTAATTTCCTTGGTTTGTGGGAAAACAACAGAACCAAGATAACAATCGAAAAGGGACATACTGGGTATTGGGAGAATTGACAGTGACCTTCCTAAAGAAAACATTTTTGAGGACTTGCTGATTATGGAGAGTAGATCTGTGGAAAAAGAAAGTTAGGGATAGTTAGCATGGGGAAAATGCTACTAGGCCTTTTGGAAAAAAACAAAAAAGCCCATTGTGAAATGAACCTTAATGTTGCTCTTGAAATACAAGTTAGTCTTCGTATTTGTAAAATGTTGGCATTAATACAGACAAGTCTCAATAGTTATTAACGTAATAAAGTTGAATTTAATGTTGATTAAAAAGAAAATTCTTTTGTTTTCAATTTTATTGTTTGAAATTTTTCTGAAGTATTTAAACTGCTTTTGTGAAATTATAAGTACAATAACTGAACAAAATTGAATCTTTCTTTGCTGATTGATGATCTTTCACAGTCTTAGAAACTTTGTTCATTTTGAATTGTACAATATAAACATTATATGACAGTGAATTTAAAATAGACTCACCCCAGTAAACACTCTGTAATTTTGTTTGTTTACATGGAAGAATAACATGTGGCTGTTAGGTATTTATTTTATTGGTCTTTAATAAATATTAAAGACCAATGGCTTGTTTTCTTGGATTATGACTCTTATAAAGTAATTTTTTGTTGAGAGCCTACTGTTTAAGACTGCATTGCAGTAGATTTTAGGTTAGAAAAAGTATAGGGATTGTCTGTTACTGGTTTATCTCTTTGATGCTAAATGGAATGGGATACCTTATAAAGCAAGGAGATTGGTATAACCTTTGTGATTTTTGATTCATTTCTTATAAAAAAAAAAAAACCCTGTTGACACTTGTTAAGCGTCAGGCACTGTGATACAATGGTGAACAAAACACTCTAGGTTTGTGCCCTCTTGGGGTTTATATTCCTGACATAGAGACACAAAAACCCAAAACCAAAAAACATGTTCATCAACTTACTAGATGAACTTAGTTTGAGTTCTTGGTTGCAAATAACAGAAATAGATTCTAGTTACCTCAGGCAGAAAAAAGATTTTTCTGGAAGATATTGAGGAACTTGGAAAATTATCAGGAAGTTTGGAAAATAAGATGAGGCCCAGCCAAAGTGCTACTATAGGAACGTTGTGCTCTGGAAGCCACCACTTGCTGGCTAAATGCTCAGTGCCACTATTACTGGCCCCCTGCCACAGAACATAACCCACCTTGCTGCTGGACTCTTGGTCAGGGACATTGCTGCCACCCACTATATTGTCCATTGTGATGCAGCATAAAAACGTCTTAACCAGTGCTGTGCTTTTGTATTGTTTCTCAAGGTTCAAAATCCAGTCAAGAATATGAAGTTGACTATAAGAGAACGGAAAAGGGATTATCTGTCCCCTTTTGTCTTCTTATCAGGAGGCAAGTCTTCGTTCTGTCTAATTTGAGATTTTACTAAAATAGGATGCTTAGTAGCCAAATTGCAAATGACTGTGACAGAGACAAAATAATTTAACTATTACAAATTGTCCAAGTGTAATGTAGGAAACGAAATAGGGACCAATATAGCGTCTTGACAGAAGGAAACCTTTAAATGGAGGTAATTAGGAAAGGCCTCCTCAAGCAGGAGATATTTAGTTGAGAACAGATTCATGAACTGTCCCAGTTTGCCTGAAACTGAGGGGGTTCTCAGGACATGGGACTTTCATTCTAAAAGTGAGAAAGTCCTGGATGAATTAGGGTGAGTTGATAAGGAACTATCAACTCCTTCCAATCCCAAAGAGAGGCAATGCCAAAGAATGTTCAAACTACTGCACTATTGTACTCATCTCACACACTAGCAAAGTAATGTTCAAAATTCTCCAAGCTAGGCTTCAACAGTACATGAACCAAGAACTTTAAGATGTTCAAGCTAGATTTAGAAAAAGGAAGAGGAACCAGAGATCCAATGGCCAACATCCACTGGATCACAGAAAAAAGCAAGAGAATTCCAGAAAAACATCTGCTTCATTGACTATGATAAAGCTTTTGACTGTGTGGATCACAATAAACTGTGGAAAATTCTAAGAATACCAAACCACCTTACCTGCCTCCTGAGAAATCGATATTCAGGTCAAGAAGCAATAGTTAGAACTGGACATGGAACAACAGACTGGTTCCAAATAGGAAAAGGAGTACATCAAGGCTGTATATTGTCATTCTGCGTATTTAACTTATATGCAGAGTACATCATGTGAAATGCCAGACTGGATGAAGCACAAGCTGGAATCAAGATTGGGGGAGAAATATCAATAACCTCAGATATGCAGATGACACCACCCTAATGACAGAAAGTAAAGAGGAACTAAAGAGCCTCTTGACAAAAGTGAAAGAGGAGAGTGAAAAAGCTGGCTTAAAACTCAACATTCAAAAAACAAAAATCATGGCCTCCAGTCCCATCACTTCATGGCAAATAGATGGCTAAACAGTGGAAACAGTGAGAGACTATTTTCTTGGGCTCCAAAATCACAGCAGATGGTGACTACAATCATGAAATTAAAAGACGCTTGGTCCTTGGAAGAAAAGCTATGACTAACCAAGATAGCATATTAAAAAACAGAGACATTACTTTGCCAATAAAGATCTGTCTAGTCAAAGCTATGGTTTTTCCGATAGTCAGGTATGGGTGTAAGAGTTGGACCATAAAGAAAGCTGAGTGCTGAAGAATGGATGCTTTTGAACTGTGGTGTTGGAGAAGACTCTTGAGAGTCCCTTGGACAGCAAGGAGATCAAACCAGTCAATCCTAAAGGAAATCAGTCCTGAATATTCATTGGAAGGACTGATGCTGACACTGAAGCTCCAATACTTTGGCCACCTGATGTGAAGAACTGACTCATTGGGAAAGACCGTGAAGCTGGGAAGGATTGAAAGCAGGAGGACAAGGGGACAACAGAGGATGAGATGGCTGGATGGCATCACCAACTCGATGGACATAAGTTTGAGCAAGCTCTGGGAGTTAGTGATGGACAGGGAAGTCTGGTGTGCCGCAGTTCATGGAGTTGCAAGTTCAGACACGACTGAGTGACTGAACTGAACTGATAAGGAACTGTACATGACAGGAGTCAATAAAGAACCATACATAGCTAGATTGTTCCATGACAAAGGAATATTGTTAAGTGCCAAAGTCCCAAGGTGAAAAGATACTAGTGTGTTCAAGGAGCTGAGAAACCAATGTGAGTGAGGGAAAAAGTTGCCTGAGGTAGGAAAGGAGAGGTAGGTAGGAGAGAAATCGTGCAGAGCCTCTAGGCTGCAGTTGGTCCTAGGATCTACCCTCACCAGCTTCTGGACACTGGGAAACTCCTGACTAGCTAGACAAAGCTAAAGTATCATTATCATTGTTCCTCTATGACTTAGCACTTACACTCTTTGCAGTCAGTTGCCATTTGTTTGGAGAAGGCAATGGCAACCCACTCCAGTACTCTTGCCTGGAAAACCCCATGGATGGAGGAGTCTGGTAGGCTGCAATCTATGGGGTCGCTAAGAGTTGGACACAACTGAGCAACTTCACTTTCACTTTTCACTTTCATGCATTGGAGAAGGAAATGGCAACCCACTCCAGTGTTCTTGCCTGGAGAATCCCAGGGACGGGGATAGCTTTGATAGGCTACCATCTATGGGGTCGCACAGGGTCGGACACAACTTAAGCTACTTAGCAGCAGCAGCAGCAGCAGCCATTTGTTTTTATATAAATGTATTGGAAATAACCTATCAAAGCAGTAGTGGCTGTTTCTGTTTGTTGAAATAGTTTTCTGTGAACGTTTATTTCTGGCTTCTTGTCTTTGGACTATATGAAACCCAAAGAGATGTTTATCACCCTCATTATTGCCATCATAATAGCTACCAATATCCTAAAACTTCAGTGCAACAGAATAGAGATTTGAGAAATAGACCCATGCATGTATGGTCGATTGATAATAGACGAAGATACAAAAACAATTAAATGCAGAAAGCATAGTCTTTTCAACAAATTGTGCTGGAGCAACGGAAAATCCATGTGAAAAACAAAAATTTCAATCTATACTTCATATCATATATATAACTTTACACAAAATGAATCATGGGCCTAAACATAAGAGTGCAGAACAGCTGAAGAAAAAAACAGAAGAATGTTTGTGACCCTATGCTAGGCAAAGATTTCTTAGATGTAATGCTAATAAATGGATACATTTCACTTAGTAGATAGTTAATTCAAACTCTTTAAAATGAACTCTTTGCTTAATAATTACAGTGTGTTCTAGAGAGGCTCTTTTGGTTAAAGAAACAAAGGTTGACTAAGGCCAGCAAATTTGAAATTCTGATCTAGCTTTCTCCTGCATTCTTCTCAGGGCAAAACTGTAGTAATACGAAGGGAAGTCATTCATGGAGGCTGGGTAGCCTGCTTCTCGGTTCTTTACCACATCTCCTCTACCATTATACCTTTGGTTCATCCATCCATTCATCATTGGTGTCATGACCTTGACTGTATCTCTTGGCTCCTTCCTTTTAATAAAACTTTGGCTTCTGCTGCTGCTGCTGCTAAGTCGCTTCAGTCGTGTCCAACTCTGTGCGACCCCATGGACTGCAGCCTACCAGGCTTCTCCGTCCATGGGATTCTCCAGGCAAGAACACTGGAGTGGGTTGCCATTTCCTTCTCCAGTGCATGAAAGTGGAAAGTGAAAGTGAAGTCGCTCAGTCGTGTCTGACTCTTAGCGACCCCATGGACTGCAGCCTACCAGGCTCCTCCATCCATGGGGTTTTCCGGGCAACAGTACTGGAGTAGGGTGCCATTGCCTTCTCCTGCTGCCTAATTATTTTGACATTTTGCAAGTTTGACTCCCAGAGAGGGAACCTGGTTGACCCAGATTATGTTTACATATTTTTGACCACTAAATAGGAGTGTTCAGTCAGCAATATGGTCCAGTCACCAGTGGCTTGCAGTAGGATTGTGGAGACTATAGGGCGTTGACTGACAGGGGTCCAAGGGAAAAAGTAGGTATAGAATGTTGGTATATCAAATGTGATCTGTACCTTTAACTGGTACCATGAACAATCAAGTTTTCTTTAGACAGGACCATGGGTGTGACAAATACTGTTGTGTAGATGTAGTTATTGTGTTGTACAGTAAATTACTGATGTTCTTACTTTCTTCTCTCAGAAACCATTGACTATCAATATGTTTTCCAATTTTGACTCTCTTATGGTCTAGCCTGCTTCTAAATCAATCCATGGCAGTTAGTGAGATAAGTATATAAAGAAGGAAAACAGAGGATAAGAATCTTGGATTAGTTTAAAGTTGCTATCAGAGATCTTTTAATATATCCCCCTGCATCTGGGTATATAACACCCATATCATATCTTTCAAAGAGACAATTAGTCTATACTTCTGTACTTAGTCTATTCCTGGGCAAGCAGCTCCCATGGTATTTAATCCATTTTTTTTTTCCTGATAGGCTTCATAGTATCAATCCTATAATGGTCATCCTGATATTTTTTTTCAATTTATTTATTTTAATTGGAAACTAATTACTTTACAATATTGTAGTGGTTTTGCCATACATTGTTATGAATCAGCCATGGGTGTACATATGTTCCTCATCCTGAACCCTCCTCCAACCTCCCTCCCCATCCCATCCCTCTGAGTCATCCCAGTGCACCAGCCCTGGGCACCCTGTCCCATGCATGGAACCTGGACTGGTGATCTGTTTCACATATGATAGTATACATATCTCAATGCTATTCTCAAATCATTCCACCCTCGCCTTCTCCCACAGAGTCCAAAAGGCTGTTCTATACATCTGTGTCTCTTTTGCTGTCTCGCATATAGGTTTATCGTTACCGTCTTTCTAAATTCCATATACATGCATTAATATACTGAATTGGTGATTTTCTTTCTGGCTTACTTCACTCTGTATAATAGGCTCCAGTTTCATCCACCTCATTAGAACTGATTCAAATGTATTCTTTTTAATGGCTGAGTAATATTCTGTTGTGTATATGTACCACAGCTTTCTTATCCATTCATCTGCTGATGGACATCTAGGTTGCTTCCATGTCCTGGCTATTAGAAACAGTGCTGCAATGAACATTGAGGTACAAATGTCTCTTTCAATTCTGGTTTCCTCAGTGTGTATGCCCAGCAGTGGGATTGCTGGGTCATATGGCAGTTCTATTTCCAGTTTTTTAAGGAATCGCCACACTGTTCTCCATGGTGGAGAATAGTTTGCATTCCCACCAACAGTGTAAGATGGTTCCCTTTTCTCCACACCCTCTCCAGCATTTATTGTTTGTAGACTTTTGGATAGCAGCCATTCTGACCGGTGTGAAATGGTACTTCATTGTGGTTTTGATTTGCATTTCTCTGATAATGAGTGATGTTGAGCATCTTTTCATGTGTTTGTTAGCCATCTGTATGTCTTCTTTGGAGAAATGTCTGTTTATTTCTTTGGCCCACTTTTTGATTGGGTCATTTATTTTTCTGGAATTGAGCTGCAGGAGTTGCTTGTATATATTTTTGAGATTAATTCTTTGTCCGTTGCTTTGTTTGCTGTTATTTTCTCCCATTCTGAAAGCTGTCTTTTCACCTTGCTTATAGTTTCCTTTGTTGTACAAAGCTTTTAAGTTTAATTAGGTCCCATTTGTTTATTTTTGCTTTTATTTCCATTACTCTGGGAGGTGGGTCATAGAGGATCCTGCTGTGATTTATGTCAGAGAGTGTTTTGCCTATGTTTTCCTCTAGGAGTTTTATAGTTTCTGGTCTTACATTTAGATCTTTAATCCATTTTGAGTTTATTTTTGTGTATGGTATTAGAAAGTGTCCTAGTTTCATTCTTTTACAAGTGGTTGACCAGTTTTCCCACCACCACTTGTTAAAGAGATTGTCTATTCTCCATTGTATATTCATGCCTCTTTTGTCAGAGATAAGGTGTCCATAGGTGTGTGGATTTAGCTCTGGGCTTTCTATTTTGTTCCATTGATCTATATTTCTGTCTTTGTGCCAGTACCATACTGTCTTGATGACTGTAGCTTTGTAGTAGAGCCTGAAGTCAGGCAGGTTGATTTCTCCAGTTCCATTCTTCTTTCTCAAGATTGCTTTGGCTATTCAAGGTTTTTTGTATCTCCATACAAATTGTGAAATTGTTTGTTCTAGTTCTGTGAAAAATACCATTGGTGGCTTGATAGGGATTGCATTTAATCTATAAATTGCTTTGGGTAGTATACTCATTTTCACTATATTGATTCTTCCAATCCATGAACATGGTATATTTCTCCATCTATTTGTGTCCTCTTTGATTTCTTTCATCAGTGTTTTATAGTTTTCTATATATAGGTCTTTAGTTTCTTTAGGTAGATATATTCCTAAGTATTTTATTCTTTTCGTTGCAATGGTGAATGGAATTGTTTCCTTAATTTCTTTCTATTTTCTTTTTTTTTTATTTTATTTTTAAACTTTACAATATTGCATTGGTTTTGTCAAATATCAAAATGAATCCACCACAGGTATACATGTGTTCCCCATCCTGAACCCTCCTCCCTCCTCCCTCCCCATACCATCCCTCTGGGTCGTCCCAGTGTACCAGCCCCAAGCATCCAGTATCGTGCATCGAACCTGGACTGGCAACCTGTTTCATATATGATATTATATGTATTTCAATGCCATTCTCCCAAATCATCCCACCCTCTCCCTCTCCCACAGAGTCCAAAAGACTGGTCTATACATCAGTGTCTCTTTTGCTGTCTCATATACAGGGTTATTGTTACCATCTTTCTAAATTCCATATATATGCGTTAGTATACTGTATTGGTGTTTTTCTTTCTGGCTTCTTTCTATTTTCTCATTATTAGTGTACAGGAATGCAAGGGGTTTCTGTGTGTTGACTTTATATTCTGCAACTTTACTATATTCATTGATTAGCTCTAGTAATTTTCTGGTGGAATCTTTAGGGTTTTCTGTGTAGAGAATCGTGTCATCTGCAAACTGAGAGTTTTACTTCCTCTTTTCCAATCTGGATTTCTTTTATTTCTTTTTCTGCTCTGATTGCTGTGGCCAAAACTTCCAAAACTATATTGAATAGTAGTGGTGAGAGTGGGCACCCTTGTCTTGTTCCTGACTTTAGGGGAAATGCTTTCAATTTTTCACCATTGAGGGTAATGTTTGCTGTGGGTTTGTCTTTTATAGCTTTTATTATGTTGAGGTATGTTCCTTCTATGCCTGCTTTCTGGAGGGTTTTTATCATAAATGGATATTGAATTTTGTCAAAGGCTTTCTGTGCATCTATTGAGATAATCATATGGTTTTTATTTTTCAGTTTGTTACTGTGGTGTATTACATTGATTGATTTGCAGATATTGAAGAATCCTTGCATCCCTGGGATAAAGCCCACTTGGTCATGATGTATGATCTTTTTAATATGTTGTTGGATTCTGTTTGCTAGAATTTTGTTAAGGATTTTTGCATCTATGTTCATCAGTGATATTGACCTGTAGTTTTCTTTTTTTGTGGCATCTTTGTCTGGTTTTGGTATTAGGGTGATGGTGGCCTCATAGAAGGAGCTTGGAAGTTTACCTTCCTTTGAAATTTTCTGGAAGAGTTTGAGTAGGATAGGTGTTAGCTCTTCTCTAAATTTTTGGTAGAATTCAGCTGTAAAGCCATCTGGTCCTCATCTTGATATTAGATTCTATTATTTCCTTTTCCCTTGCATGATGCTTATTTTGCTGTTTTTCTTCCCACATTAACCAACCTCTTTTAAGCCTTAATGATAGTTTTTCTCTTTCACTCCATAGATTGAAAAAAAATTTTTAAGTTTTCTTTTTTCCCCCTGAAGGAAGTTCCAAAAAGCAAGCTTGAATTTGCCTACATGGAAAACTATTTACATAGCATTTACATTGTATAGGTATTATAAGCGGGCTTCCCAGGTAGCACAGTGGTAAAAAGTCCACCTGCCAATGCTGGAGATGTGGGTTCGATCTCTGGGTCAGGAAGATCCCCTGGAGGAGGGCATGGCAATCCACTCCAGTATTCTTGTCTGGAAAATCCATGGACAGAGGAACCTGGCAGACTATAGTCCACGGGGTTGCAGAGTCAGACACGACTAAAGTGACTTAGCATGCATGCATGAGTGTGCGTGCACACGCACACACATGCACACACACATATTATAAGCAATCTGGAGATGATTTAAAATATATAAGAGGGAATTCCCTGGGTTAACCACTCTGCAGTTCAACTGCATGGGGCATAGGTTTGACCCCTGGTCAGGAAACTAAGATTTCACATGCTGTGCAGCATGGTCAATAAATAAATAAATAAAATAAATGTACAGAGGGATGTTCATAGAATATACTACATGATTTTAAATAAGGGACTTGAGCACCCCCAGATTTTAGTATCTGTGGGAGTCCTGGAACCAGCCTCTCACAGATACCTCACAGTTGTCTCAAGGGACAACTATATACTCTTGCTTCATAGTACTTTTCACCCAGGCTTGCTTTTTTGGCTTGTTATTTTCAGTTTTGTTGGGATTCTTAAATCTTGATAGTCAGGGTCTTAGGATCCCATAGAGAAGCTATCATATGACTAGAGGAATTAAGCTTGCATTTGCTTTTTTCTACAACTATTGTATATATGATGATCAGGTTGAGAATTTGGCTGGAGTTAAAATGTCTTAGAGATGGAACATCATGGAGTCTGAGGAGAACGTGTTAATGAGGAAGGGAGGACAGGTTCCTTACCTGGGGCTTGTTTCTCAAACTTAAGTGTTTCTAGGAATCACTTGGGCATCTTGTTAGAGTGCAAATTTTAATTCATCAGGTTTGGGAAGAAGCCTAACATCTGGGATTCTGCATTGCTAACAACCTCCCAGGGGAGGTTCACAGTGCTGGCCTGAAGATACACTTTAAGGAATAAGAACTTTGGGGTTTCATGTTTCCAAACAGCCACCTCTGAACTGGAGCTCCCTGTATCGCTCCTCATCATTGCCAGACAGCTTAAACAGTCCAAGTTTGAAGCAGGTGGTAAAATTCAAGGACAGCACAATACCAGATAAACTAAAAAAGAAGTATTGTTCAAACCAAAAAGAGCTCGGAAAGGTAAGACTTTTTTTTCTTTTTTTTGTCAGAAACTTTTAAAAAAGACAGTCTCTTTAATCTTTATCTCATCTTCTCCACTTTTCTGGGTTGGGGGTTGCTTTTGCATAGCTTTTGGCCTTGTACTTTTACTTTTATCTCCTCTTTCCATTTTCCTTTTCTACATCTGCACCCATATATAAAGTATTTAATAATAAATATGTTATTATAATTTTTGAAATGATATCATTGTATTGTCTTCCCAACCACCTTTTTTAAGATCTGAGAGAATACAAGGGAACTGTGATTGAGAAGGATATTTATTGCTGTTTTATAGGCATTTGGACAGAAATAACATCATAGAGCACACTGGTTTGCTGGAAAGCAAATTCTGAAAAACTTAGTCCTCATCCTGTATCTCTCCTTTAAAAAAGAAATCTCAATACATTTGGCTATTTTATGAAATCAGTGTATGACATTATAGAAAAATAGAAAATTCAAATAAGCAAAAAGAAGCCATTGCAAAATGTACATAATCACACAGGCCAGAGATAATTACTGTTAATAATGTATAGCCTTTCAGATTTTTTTTAATGCAAATATATTTTTTCTTTTATTAAAGAGGCATTACAAAGTACATGTTTTCTAACCTACTTAATGATGTGATATTTTCAAGTTAATGAAGTTAATTTACAGCTTACTTTTTATTCCCTAATAGTAATCAATAATGTGTGGATGTGATTTGTTTAACCAAGATCCTGTTACTGATCATTTAATTTATTAGTAATTTTTCTCTATTGTAAACCTCCTTAATAGCCAAATCTTTCTACATGTCTTTATTTTCTTAGTAAAACAAGCGGAATTATTAGATCAAAGAGTATGCATATTTTTAATGAATCTCCCTACACTCCTTACTTCCCTTGGTTTTTAAACCTTTAACATGAGGATTGGGGTCGGGGGAATCTTGTCTTCAGGGCTTAGGTCTAAAGAAAATGGTCTCCCTCTGTGACATCAATATGACTCAGATGCTGGAGGAAGATTCAAACCAGGGGCCTCTGATTGGTGATTTCTCCAAGGTGAGTTTGGTTGCACCATATATTTCATCCTGTATTTTGGATCTGAATCTTATCTGCTTGCAGAGGACACTAAGTTTAATTAATATGCATCTTTAGCAAGTGCTCACTGATAACCTGAAGGTGCTGTAGTGGTAGATATAGGCCCTAAGCCTTTCATGAGAAAGTATCCCTTATTCACTCTGGAAATATCTACAGAAGTAGAAAAAGTATGAGGCTTTCTTTTTTCTGTTTTTTGGTGGTGCCCTATGGCATGTGGAACCTTAGTTCCCTAACCAGTGGTCGAACCTGTGTCCCCTGCAGTGGAAGCACAGTCTTAATCACTGGACTGCCAGGGAAGTCCCAAATATGAAGCTTTCTACTTTTTTAAAAAACATATTTAAAAATTATATAAATCATATTTGGTGACTACAGAAAAGATAGAAAATGGAATCTACCCCAGATCTTATCAGAGTATTATTGTTTTTGTTTACTATTTTTTTGGTGTATATTTCTGGTGTATATTTTGGTGTATATCTCTGTATGTATTTTCACAAAGACACATGCATGTACACAAATACACTTTTTGTTTTTCCATGCTTGTTTTGAGGTTTTTATTCCATCTCCTTTGATATATCAGGAACATCTTTTCATGTAATAAATAATTCTTCATCATTTCATCACTTTTAATAGCAGCACACTATTTCTTTTTTTTTTTTTTTTTGGCTGCCTGTAATTTCCTGATAAATCCTTTCTTGTTATTTACTTCTACAATTTTTCCTTATGAACTGCACCAAGATGGACTATATTTGCAGCTAAATCTAAGAATTTTTTAACATTCATAATTAGTTCCTTAGGTTCAGTTCTTAGAAATGGGATCGTTGCATATGCACATTGAGACCATTGATTTCTGAAGGCATCTGGGGTTTTAAATGTCATTTGGATAGGACAATATATGGGTCATGATTTCAAATTTGGGTATAGAGAACTTGCTGTTTTTTTAGCTCTTGGGTATTTCTAGGTATGTGCACTGCCAACCGTGTCAGGGAAACACCAAGATCTGAAGTACGTCAACCCAGAAACAGTAAGCAGATTTCTGGAGATGGTAACTGGTTACATAAGCTGCCATCTGGTCTATTCTGTCCCTAAAATCCCCACTTCCATTTGTATTTCTTTCACTTTGTTCACTCATGTGGACTCTGTACTCAGCTGAAGCTATGTTAAAAGTCTCTCTTATATGTCACCTTTGTTTGTAATTAAGCAAATGATATATAATTGTTACGTAAGAAAGGAAGGAGGAAGGGGAAGGGAGAAAAGTAAAAATCACCCAATTAGGCTGGCCTTACATCCTGGTTTACATGTTGCAATTCCATTTATGCCTATTACTGCATATTATTAATAGTGCTCTCTGTTACTCTCAAAAGTATTCTGGTTTGTGCAATAATTATTTTGTCACTTTACCCATAGGTTTCACCATCAGAGATAAGCACTAGTAAGACTTTCCTTATGGCCTTACAGATTTTATTCTGGTATAATAAGTTTTATAAAAATAGTATCATAATCATGTAATTTTGTAGTTAGCTTAGTAAGTCATTGTAAACATCTTTCTATATCATTTTAAAAAAATCTATATTATCCCTTTGATGGCTATGTAATATTCTGTTATACTGATAATATATAACTTTTTTAACTAAACCTCTTTTATTGAGTATTTAAGTTATTTATAATATTTTGATAATCTAAAGCAATGGTGAGATCAACATTATTGTGCCCTATCTTTATGTACTTCTGTTTACTTAAGATGCTAGAAAAGAACTTGCTGAAAATGTAATTACATTTATTTTTTTATAAGTATTTACAAAGTTTCCTCTGGAAAGTTTGAACCAATTTATATAACCACACGTAGCTTAAGTTTCCTCCTCTGGATATCAACCCTTTCCTTCATATCCCTTTTGAGAAACTCGCTTCCTAATCTTACGGTGGAGGGTGGGGAATCATTTCTCATTTCTTCTTGTAAAATTGAGACCTCTAGCTGCTACCTGTGCCCTTACAGAAATCCTTGGGTGTCTTCTCAGAGATTGATTGCATCCGTGTCTTCCTCCAAATAAGTAGCTTGAATCTTCTCCCTTGTGTCTTGGCAATACTGACTATTTTGGTTCTCCAAAAGGCCATTGCCTGTTTTATTCTCTTACTTGAGGAGGGTTGGTGGGGGGCGGTTGCACCATTGCCATGTTTCAAATATAGGGGGACTTTGGAGGCTGGGCATACAGTGGGATCCTGAGTGACTAAAAGGAGTACACATTAGGAACTGGGTAACTGGCTCTTCTCTCCCTACAAAGAGGCAGGGTATTCAGTCATAGTTTCTGTACAGGTGGCTGCCTTACTATCAGGGGAGTTCCAGGGTCTGATTGAGAAGTTTTATATCATCGATTGCCGCTATCCATATGAGTACCTGGGAGGACACATTCAGGTAAGGTTATATTGAGGACTTAGCAGGGGAGGAGCTAGAGATACCCCTTAAGAAGTCTAGGCAAAGGGTCCTGTGACCTCTGGAACCAGGGCAAACATTATACATTTGGAATACATCGGGGTTGTCAGTCCTCATTCCTGTTGTAATTCTGTGAACCTTGAGCAATTTACTTTCCCTTTCCCTCCTAGACCAATCTGCCTCTTTCCTATAGAAGCCAAAAGCTCCTACCTGGAAATAAAAACATTAATCCAGAGACTGAGCAGCACTTGGCAAACACTTAATGCTTACAGACATTTCTCACAATAATCCCTACACTTTAGGCAGTTCTGTTCTATAAATGTTTATTGAGCACCTAGTATATAACCAAGCTCCATGCCAGGCCCAGTGGGTAGATACAGGTAGATTTCCACTCTGAAAGTACTTAATAGTCTAGTCTTCCTGAACTAAATATTTCAAGATGGTATTCCAGTTATTTCTAAGTGTTGGCCCTGTTCTCTCGCCCTTAAGGAAATACTTAATAAAATTATTTTACAGGGAGCATTAAACTTGCACAGTCAAGAAGAACTATATAACTTCTTTCTGAAGAAACCCATTGTCCCTTGGGATAACCAGAAAAGAATAGTCATCGTGTTCCATTGTGAATTCTCCTCTGAGAGGGGTCCCCGAATGTGAGTGTCTACACGAGGAGGGGGCATGGAGAGGGTGATGGATCTTGAGTTGGGACTTACAGCCAGGGAACCTTCCCAGCCCAATTCAGACAGAGACTGAAAGAATGAATGATTTCCACTATATTTTAAAGAATGTATAAAGTTAAAAAAAAAAAAAAAGAATGTTAAGGAGGTGGAAGGAAGAAGTTTCTACAATTCAAAGGTTTGAAGTAGTGAAGGAAAAGGGATTTGGAATTAGGTACCAATGGAGGAAAGGAGAAAGAGCGGTGCTACTTGCACCTTGTTTTGCAAAAATAAGATCTGGAGTTCCTTTTGAGGGTTAGGAAAAGTCAATTCTTCCTTCCCTTCCCCAGTGAATGACCCATGGAATCCTGAACTTGCTTTTTCCCATCTCACCCATCTCTGGATTTTCTCTAAAGGTGCCGTTCTCTGAGAGAAGAGGACAGGACTCTGAACCAGTATCCTGCCCTGTACTACCCAGAGCTATACATCCTCAAAGGGGGCTACAGAGACTTCTTTCCAGAATATATGGTAAATCTTGGATGGGGCATGTGGGGCAATGGGGGAGCCCAGACTTGGGGGAGCCAACTTTAACATGCAGCTCCCAGGGCCTGCAAAGCCCTCTGAGAAGAAAGTGCTGTTCCTTCTAAGCCATTCCCTGTAGCATCTCTATTATACCTCGTGGGCAGACTGTAGGCATCAAGAGGATTCCTTACTCTGTCCCTTGCCTTTCAGGAGCTGTGTGAACCACAGAGCTACTGCCCGATGCATCACCAGGACCATAAGGCTGAGCTGCTGAGGTGTCGAAACCAGAGCAAAGCATGGGAAGGAGAGCGGCAGCTGCAGGAACAGATTGCCTTACTGGTGAAGGATGTGAGCCCATGATATCAGGTCACCTACTGGCTGCCTGGGACTCACCAAAAGGCACTGTAGAAACCCTGAGGTGAAAGAGGCCATCTTCTATGCAGCCTCTTTTCATTGTAATATGTTAAAAGATGTCAGCAAACCAATAGGCTGCCAAACTAATGAAATCTCAGGCATGGGATTGGTTACATTTTAGTAGAGCTGCTGGCTAGTGAGGAAGTCCTCGAGCTAGTTTTCTAAGGTTGGAACCTTGGGTTGCATGGAGATTTATGTTGCTTCAGGGGGCTGTTGCATTCCTCTTGCTAACTACTTGCGTCTTCTCAGAGGTCAGCCAGATCTTTTTCCTGGGCTCTGGCTATGCAAGAGAGTGTTGAGAGAGTTGTCCATCTTCTTTCTCTGTATTTTCCTTCTTTGTCTCCCTCTCTCTTCTTTTTTAAAAAATGGAAATATAAACATTGATGAATGAGAAAAAATCCTAGAAGATGTATGTAAGGAAGTAATCACCACATTTAAACTCCTTCAGACAAAGATGTGGCCATCTCTATTCATAGCTGAGGCCAAAGTGCTTTTCTCCAGACCATGGTTCTCAAAGTTTGGGCCCTGGTCCATCAGCATTATCTGAACTTTGCTTGAAATGCAGGTTTTCACAGCCCACTCCAGACCTACTAAATCAGAATGTCTGAAGTTAGGGCACAGAAATATGGGTTTTAAAAATCTCCCTTTCAGGTGATTGTGATGCATGTCAAGGCTTGAGAACTACAGCTCTGGAATTAAAGAAAACCTTTTAAATGGAATTCTTCAGCAGTGTTCCAGACTTTGCTTTCCTATACCATTCCATGGTATGAATTGCCTAAAAGTGTGCCCCAGACTCAATTCTTTGTGGTATGAAGACTCAGAAAACCAAAATAATTGCCATTCTGTAAGACCAAGTGATAGGTCTGAGTTGCATTCCAAAGGTTCCTTATCTACAGCCTCAATAGAATTTAAAAAATATTTATTTATTTATTTATTTTTGGCTGCACTGGACCTTTCCTGCTGCTCGGGCTTTCTTCTAGTTGCAGAGTGGGGGCAGTGTGTTGGAGGGCTACTCTCTAGTTGTGGTGCTTCTCATTGCAGTGGCTTTTCGTTGGAGAGTACAGGGTCAGTAATTGTGGTGCACAGGCCCAGTTGCCCTGCAGCATGTGGAGTCTCCCAGACCAGGGATTGAACCTGTGTCCCCTGCACTGGCAGGCAGATTCTCAACCACTGGATCACCAGGAAAGTCTGCCTCAGTGGAGTTTTGACTTTTCCCATTTTCCAAAGTTTTTTTTCCACTCTACTTCATGTTTCACAGAGACAGATTTAGGATGGTTGGAAGTAGACATCCGTGCCATATGAAGATAAGAATGAAAGAAAAGAAAAGTACCAAGCAAGATCAGTTAGACTTCAGAAAGATTATTTAATTTAATTAATCAATTAAAAAAAAAAATTTGGCCGTGCCGTCTGACATTTTATATCTTAGTTCCCCAACCAGGGATCCACAGAAAGATATTTTTAAGTTACACTCTTCAGCATTACCTCAGGCTTTCCTTTTTTAGAGCTCTTTAAGGTGAGTAGGTTTTTGTCTGTGTAGTAAAGTACAGCCCTACTTGGCCTGGATGGCAGTGGAATTGCACATTGTCATTCTGTGGCATTAACCTGGTAAGTAGTGATAGCTCAGAACTAGAAATGGACAAAAGGCTGTGAAGCCTAGCCTGAGATAGAATGGAGACAAAAATGATACCTTCCCAGATTTGGAGCAGGGAGACTTTTTAAAAAATGATTGGGAGGGAAGAGTGTGCCCAAGTGACTGCATTGATTTTTGTAAGGTTCAAGAACGCTCTTCTCCCAGAGTGCTGCATGCTTGCCTCACAGCAGAGGGCACTGCTGTATTCTCTAAGGCAGCCACTGCAGCCTGCAGTCTCTACCCCTAGCTTGAACCTGCCTGTCCTGAGCCCTTGAGCTCAGAGCTCAGACAGGCTGGGGGAAAATGGAGAGAAGAGCTGCTGCTTTAATAGGTGGAGACAGCTGAGGGAAAGATGCTGTTCTTTTGTCCCACTCCACATACTTCCTCACAACAGGCAGGAGCTTAGTCGCCTGACCAGGAAACTGCATGAAGCACCTCCACTTCCAAGTGTGAGGAGGGGTCCCTGACTGACTGCCTACCCTAGTGGGTCATTTCCTATAATTCTTCCCAGAAAGGGAGAAGCAAGCCCCTACCTGGGAAGAGACTGGTGCACACGTATTCACATTTCAGTGATCTTAAATGGAAGTTCTGAGTTGTAAAACATAAGTGAAAGTGAAGTCGCTCAGTCGTGTCCGACTCTTTGCGACCCCATGGACTGTAGCCCACCAAGCTCCTCCGTCATGGGATTCTCCAGGCAAGAATACTGGAGTGGGTTGCCATTTCCTTCAGGACTTAAAAAGCTATCTACTTTGTGGAAAATTATATTTGCCTAAAAGGCTACATTTTCCCATATAGTTTCTTGAAATATCTTCCCACTGTACAGGTACCATGTCACGTGATTCATGTTATTTTCAGAAACAATAATAATAGTAGCTAACAACCTTTCAGTTGTTTACTGCTTGCAAGTAAACATTTACTCATTTTATATAAATAAACTAATTTTCACAACAATCCTGTGAGGCAAGTACGTAGTCACTATTATACATGTTTTACCAATAAAGAAATTGAGGAACAGAGAGACTGAGTAACTTGTTTAAAGTCCCACAGCTAATGAATGCCAGAGTTGAGATATGAACCCAGGCAGTATGGCTCCAGAGTCTGTAATGTTAATGGACTTTGCTGTTACCAAATCCTCATCGATGGAACGATGTGTCTTTCTAAATTGGCATTGTATTAGGTGTTAAATGTGTAAGTGCCTCAGTTATAGGTTCTTGAGAAGTCAGGGCCATAGGGTTGCTTCAGCTTAGGAACTGAAGCTAAGGGCAGATACTAAGACCCTAATCCAGAAACTTTTGCATGAGGCTATGAAGGGGTTAGCTCTGTGCTGGTGTCCTTATACTGACTGGTATTCATTCAGCATGAAGTCAAGTGATAAAGAATGGAAACCTTTTGGTCTGAAAACACTTCTGGTTGCAATCTCAGCCCCAGTACCTGGCTAACCTTTGCTACAGAGAGGGAAGCATTTCCCTTTCCTTACCAGCCATATATAAAGTGAGAGGCATGGAGGATCTTCTTTCCCCATTCAGTTCAGACAAATGTGAGGGACTAACTAGTTTCTTTCTAGGGATGTCAATTCTAAGTACCACAAGCATTCAAATATGTCACAGTTCCTGCCCTTAAGGTAGAAATGACTCTCCTTGTTCAATCCCTACAAGCACTCTGGCCCACTAGCATATTCAGCAAAAGGAAGAAGATCTAGCCTCCAACTCCAAAACTGTAGGTTGACTGGTAAGGGCTGACTGAGTTCATAGAATAATTAACTCCTGCAGTGATATTCCGTGTGTGCTATGTGCCTGGCACTAAGCTAAACCCTTTACTCACTATATACTTGTTTAATCCTCAAAACTGTTATACAAAGTAAATACTGCTATTTTTCAGATGAAGAAACTGAAGCACAGAAAAATTAAGTGACATGCTCAAGGTCACCCAGCATGTGTTGATAATGTCAATTGAAACCAGGTAGTCTGTAAAACTTGTTCTCTTAACTGTTTTTCACTGAACTGCTAACACCCTGGATTAGCTAAGGATAGCAGCAGGGCAGGAATTAAAGCCCAACAGTGAGAGAGGTCTTGATAGAAGGCAGAAAACCAAGATTACAAATGAAAGTGGAGTAAGATACAGAGCTTTGAGCCCCAATCAGTGGCTTGCAAAGCCCTCCCAGGGCAGTTTGTGTCTTAATCATTTTTGCACCTGGCATAAAGCTGGGCTCATAATCAGCCTCAAAAGACATTATTGAATTGAATGATGGTTGAGTAACATCTTTGTAGAAAGGATTGGTTCATTTGTCATTATCCACAAGGTTCCCAACAGCAATGCTGCTTATCTAGCAGGTGTTGGCAGCCACAAAGGACATGGTTGGTGGGGAGAGAGTATGCTGGAGGAGCTGTCAATATTAGTCTTGGAGTCATATTTGTTTGCAGAGGCTTCCTCAACCCTCCACCAGCCTTAGTTACCGATCCTCATTAAAGGCCCGATGATGTCAAGCTCTTTACAACAGTGCCCAGACAGAATTATGCTCCAAACATCTAATTTACTCTCAGAGGCTGGTCTTTTATGGGTGGCTTTGGATATTGCTTTCAGCCCATCAAGTTGACCTTGTTCCTTTTGCTTTCCTGGTTCCTTTTGTGGGGAGAGCATTGAGTAGACTCACTGAGTAGGCACCGTGAGCAAATGCCTTTTCTAAGCCTACCCTCCTACCCCAAACCGATTTGCCTTGGTTGCTGAAGGAGAGTGCAGAGGTAACACCCCTTGATCACCTCCTACATCCTTGTTGATTCATAGCACCCTTTCCTAGCATCCCAATCACCTGATATTGTTACATTTTGCCTTGTAAATCCCATGTTGGAACTATTGCCAGAGTGAAGCAGAGAGTGGGGGCTATCAGCTCCCCAGCCACAAGTTTCCTAATCTTACTGGAGGGAAGGACTTGGGAAAGGTACGCAGAGGTAGGGTGGGACTGGTGAGGGTTGGGGGGAATAGGCCCTGTATAAAAGCTGAGTAGCCAGATGCTCACTTTCACAGCTCTCCTGTAAGACTGGCAGGGCAGATATAGATTAAAATGAAGCACAAACTCCATTTAAAGTGCATTACAGCCCAGGAATCAGCTCCCCCTGGGCAGGAGAAGGGAGGAAAGGGCACAGGAGGCTACATAAGTCTCTTTCCTTATCTAGCACCACATGTCTCTCTCCTAGCTTTGTGAAGGGTGATTTACACCCTGGCTGGAATGACTCTCTTTCTGAGCTGATTACATTGGCAAATGCCCCCCAGAGGCCACAGCAGGATGGCCATATTCAGAAGCAGCAGCCAATAAATCTCAGAGGTTTATATTGTACTTCTCAGTACCCTCCCTCCTGGCCCTCTGCCAGCTGGGCTGTGGAAGTAGGAGAGGGCTTGGTTGGAGGATTGGGGGAGGACACCCTTCAATACCTTTCATTACCATCTTCCCTAAGTACTGTTTAGTTCTCATTCTTAGAAGCCATTCTGCCTCTGTCTTTATCCGGGGAGCAGGTGGGAACCAGCCCAGTAAATTGATCTAATAAATAACCCTTATCTTTATGGGTAGAAGTCCTGGGTTTCTCCTAGGTATTTGCTCTTGGTAGAGTAGCTTGCTCTCCTAACCCTCCTCTGAAAATGATGAGGCTCCTAAATGATCTCTCCAACCATCTTTCTCAGTGATCTTTCGTCCAAGGAAATCTCCGCAGTTTAGTCTGAGGGAGGTTTGATCCTTCCATTCTTCCTCATGACACTGAAGGGGCTGAATTTTGGAGGAGTCTAGTCTGGCAAAGGTCCTGGGATCTGGCCCCCAAGTCTGTCCCCAGCAAGGTCATTTCACCTGTCTGCAGAATCTTGGGGTTAATAATACAACGGAATCTCACTCCTGAAGATACTGATGCGGGGAAATGATATCAGAGATGTGCAGATTCTAAGGGGAAAAACCCCAAAACTTGAAATGCAAGTGCCCTCGTGCATTTGTTACAAGATTTCATTTGCGGGGGTGGGGGTGGGGGTGTGGTTTCTTGGTGGTAGAGCGGATTCCGGAAAGTGAGATAGGATGCTTTAAAAAAAAAAAAAAAATTTGGACCCCCGAGATGGCGAGTTTCCAGTGGCAGCTCCTACAATGACTCGGCTGCTCCGGGGCGCGTACCCTGGCTCGCCCCTACCCCCGCAGCCCTCTGGGTCTAGTAGGAGAGACCGCGTGGTGCGTCCGTCTGCTTTGGAGTTGGAGGGCGGCGCCCGGGACCCTGGTGGGAGAGTGTCGGCGCCGCCCTCCCTGCGAGGAAGGGCGGGAGAAGTGGTGGGAGGTGCCGGTAGAGGAGCCCGGGTCACAGAGCTCCTGTGCTAGGAGAGGGTAACGCCGAGTCGAGTGCAGGCAGAGCACCCGACGTCGACAGCCCCCGCGCGCATCCCACCATGGCGCGACCGCAGAACCCGCGACCTTTGCCGCCTGCGCTCCTGCTCCTGCTGCCGCTGCTGCTCCGAGCTGGTGAGTGTCGTTGGAGCCGCCCCGGCTGGGGAGCGAGGGGATGGGGCTGGTGGTTACAGTGTAAGTGGGGTGCCGGCACCAGAGCCAAGAGAGGTCTCAGACCCCACACTGCTGCCTGGTGCCTGGCGTCCATCTGTCCGAGCCTGGAGAACTGGAGGAGGAAGCCTAGAGTGTCAGGAAGGGGCTGGGTTCTACGCCTAGTCCAAGTGTCTGAACTTGTAGATTGAGTGTCAGCCGTGGCCAGGGCACCCAGGCATCTCCTCGCTGCCGGTTCCCCCTCTTCCCTCTTTTGAGGTGCTCCTAGACAGTCACAGAACAAGCTGCAGCCAGGCCACTACCAAGACAGCATTTCTAGGAGGTGGGGAGAATCAGAAGCACGACGCCTTTTGCTGCACATGGGCTTTACCACTTCCACCCGGTGTAAAGACTGGGAAAGTGGCCACTAGGTACAGATGACAATATTGAAGTTTTTGTTAGAATTAACTTGTTACTGGGAACTCCCTGGTGGTCCAGTGGTTAGGACTCTGCACTTTCACCCCCCAAAAAACAAAGAAAGAACTGACTTGTCACAAATTAGGGTTGAAAACTGCTGCCCAGAATTCGCCAACACCATTACTGAGTGGTTGAGAATATTGCTCACCATCAACAAACCCCCTCTTCAGGATGTACTTTACTATTATTTTAATTGGAGCAGAAAATTCACTATTGGGTAAGATGGCCTTTCTGTATAGGCTGCCCAGCACAGTGCCTTGCCCTGTTATAGATCCATAATAAGTGTTTTGTGTAGTACATGGTGCAAGGCCTGATTTTAGAACTATGCCATTCCCCTAAGGAGCATGCATGTGGCCTCTGGGAGAGGGATGGGTGCATGGAATCTCACTGTGGGCTCCTGTCCAGAGCCTGGCTGGAGGGACTCGTGAGGCAGAGACCAGGTACTTATCTGCACATGACCTCCTCCACAAAGTAGGACTGCAGAAGTGCAATCTTGGCTGAGAGACAGATATGGAAGGAAGGAAGGAAAGTACTGACCTGTTCAGACTGACTTCGTCAGTAAATCAGAGCAGCAAGACATCACTGATCTGATTGAGCTGCCCAGGAAATTTCACTACCCTAACAGTATGGCTGTATGTCAGGATACGGGTAAATTTTCAACACCTTCATCATGACCAATTTAGTGGAACAAGTTACCCTCTGTTAGTGATGAAATTTAACATGACCCTCACCTTCTTTTGTGGAGCTGCAATGCCCCCAGATCTACCACTGCTCAGACTTGGTGAACTGTATCAGCTAAGAAATTAGAGAGGTTTACTTTTGAAAATTGTTATGACTCAATATTTAATATTTAGTCCAGTTAAAGCAATTAGACTTGAACCTGCTACATTTCTTTCAGCAAGCACTTTCTGGGCACCTACTAGAAGTAACATCTTAAACATGCAGCATTTCTCAAACTGTTTAAATCCATGTCCCTTTTTTGATAAAGATAAAAATCTTATGTCTTAAATAAATTTTGAAATTTCAAAAGTCCTTTTGTTCATCTTTCACATATAAAATTGTTATATATACTTTTTTGTTTTTGTTATCGTTGTTTTGGCCATGCCATGATCCTAGTTCATGTTTTGGCCATGCAAGATCCTAGTTCCTTGACTAGAGGTTGAACCTGGGCCATCAGCAGTGAAGGCATAAAGTTTTAACCACTGAACTACAGGGAATTCCTGTCAAACACGCTTTTTTGAACCACAGATTCCCTTTGGAAATTCTTATATGTCCCTAAAAGGGTCCTATCCTCTCTCTTTCTTATCCCCTGCATTGAGAAATTCTGGTTTAGTTCAATCCCCTTTTTAAAAATCAAAATTGTGGACTTCCGTGGTGGTCCGGTGGCTGAGACTCCATGCTACAAATGGAGGGGGACTGGGTTTGATCCCTGGTTAGGGAACTAGATTCCACATGGTGCAGCTATAATCCTGCATGCTGCGGCAAACATTGAGTCCATGAGCTGCAACTAAGACCAAGTACAGCCAAATAAAGAAATTTTTTAAAAAGTCAAAATTAAGGACTTCTCTGGTGGTGCAGTGGATAAGAATCTGTGTGCCAATGCATGTGACACGGGTTTGATCCTTTGTCTGGGAAGATTCCACATGCCACAGAGCAACTAAACCTGTGGGCTACAACTACTGGAGCCTGCACACTCTAGGGCCCTCAAGCCACAACTAATAAGCCCCTGTGCCACAACTACTGAAGCCCACATGCCCTAGAACCAACCAGTCCCAAGGACTGCGCCTGCATGCTGCAACTAAGCCTGTGCATCTAGAGCCTGTGCTCTGCAACAAAAGAAGCCACCACCATGAGAAGCCAGAACACTGCAACAAGAGAGTAAGCCCCATCTCTGCAACTAGAGAAAGCCTGCATGCAAAAACGAAAACCCAGCACAGCCACAAATAAATAAATAAATAATGACTAAATAAATATAGCAGTGTGTACATGTCAAAAAGTAAAAATAAATGCCAAAAAATCCACAATGAACAAAATACCAAAATTTTAAAGCAAAAGTAACAATGCCATGTTGAGGCATATTAGAGCCTGAAGCAAAAGGAAAAATCAGTACTGCTCACCCTGCCCTTTTTTACACATTGGATATGACATCAATTGTCTTTAAGGGGCATCATTCTAGTGAATTTGCTAAAATTCAGATTCCCAGGCATTATCACCAGAGATTCTTGTTTGGTAGTTTGGAGCTAGGGCTCAGAAATGTGCATTTTAATAGTAATCTAATTGATTATTATATGATTGGAAGAGAATATTGGACTAACTAAACTTGGAGGCCCATCCTAATTTTGGGACTCTTTGATAAGTAGAAGGTGCTCAGAGAAGTTACTGGGGTGGCTCATAAAATATCTGTTATCTGGTTATTTTTTAAATATTAGTGGGGGCTTACAAAGAATAAACACTGTTCTAAACACTGGTAATGTTTAGAGTGATGATAAGATAGACATGGAAATCTAGCTGGGAAGAAAATTTAAAAATGAAGTAAAAATATATCAAATGGTGATAAGTACTATGCAGAGAATTGGAATAACAGTATGTTAGAGTAGCTGGGGGGCTATTTTACTTTGGTTGGTTGGGGATGGCCTTTGTGAGATGCCACTGAATGACCAGAAGCGTCCAGTCATGTGAAGATCAGGTGGAAGAGCATTTCAAACAGAAAGGTTAGGTGGACACAAGGTTGTCTTGTTTAATGGCAACCAGAAAGAAGGCCGGTGCAGATGTAGGGAAGTGGGAGAGGAAGAAAGCTAGGAGGGGAGGTTAGAGAGTTGGGCAGGGCCAGATCTCTACAAGGCTTTGTAAACCAGAGTTCATAAACTAGATCTTAACCTAAGTGCAATGGAAGCTGGTAGAAGGATTTAAGCAGAGAAATGGGATGATCTGATACACAGTTTTTAAGTTCATCAGTTCAATCATTCAGTCATGTCCGACTCTTGCGACCTCATGGATTACATGCCAGACTTCACTGTCCATCACCAACTCCTGGAGTTTGCTCAAACTCATGTCCATCCAGTCAATGATGTCATCCAGCCATCTCATCCTCTGTCATCCCCTTCTCCTCCTGCCTTCAATCTTGCCCAGCATCAGGGTCTTTTCCAATGTTGGTCTTCACATCAGGTGGCCAAAGTATTGGAGTTTCAGCTTCAGCATCAGTCCTTCCAATGAATATTCAGGACTGATTTCCTTTATGATTGGCTGGTTTGATCTGCTTGCAGTCCAAGGGACTCCCAAGAGTCTTCTCCAACACCAATGTTCAAAAGCATCCATTCTTTGGCATTTAACTTTCTTTATACTCCAACTCTCACATCCATACATGACTACAGGAAAAACCATAGCTTTGACTAAACAGACCTTTGTTGGCAATGTAATGTCTCTGCTTTTTAATATGCTGTCTGGGTTGGTCATAGCTTTTCTTCCAAGGATCAAGCATCTTTTAATTATCATGGCTGTAGTCATCATCTGCAGTGATTTTGGAGCCCAAGAAAATAAAGTCTCTCACTGTTTCCATTGTTTGCCCATCTATTTGCCATGAAGTGATGGGACTGGATGTCATGATGTTCGTTTTTTGAACGTTGAGTTTTAAGACAGCTTTTTCACTCTCCTTTTTCACTTTCATCAAGAGGCTCTTTAGTTCCTCTTTGCTTTCTGCCATAAGGGTGCCATCACCTGCATATCTGAGGTTATTGATATTTCTCCCGGCAATCTTGATTCCAGCTTGTGCTTCATCCAGTTCAGTATTTCACATGATGTACTCTTCATATAAGTTAAATAAGCAGGGTGACAATATATAGCCTTCACATACTCCTTTCCCAATTCGGAACCAGCCTGTTGTTCCATGTCCAGTTCTAACTGTTGTCCAGTTCTAACTGTTGTCCAGTTCAAACTGTTGACCTGCATACAGATTTCTCAGGAGGCAGGTAAGATGGTTTGGTATTCCCTCTCGAAGAATTTTCCACAGTTTGTTGTGATCCACACAGTCAAAGGCTTTATCATAGTCAATAAAGCAGAAGTAGATGTTTTTCTGGAACTCTTTTGCTTTCTCTATGTTCCAATGGATGTTGGCCATTTGATCTCAATTTCCTCTGCCTTTTCTAAATCCAGCATGAACAGTTGAAGTTCTCAGTTCAAATACTGTTGAAGCCTAGCTTGGAGAATTTTGAGCATTACTTTGCTAGCGTGTGAGATGAATGCAACTGTCTGGTAGTTTGAACATTTTTTGGCACTGCCTTTCTTTGGGATTGGAATGAAAACTGACCTTTTCTGGTCCTGTGGCCACTGCTGACTTTTCAAAATTTGCTGGCATTTGAGTGCAGCACTTTCACAACATCATCTTTTAGGATGTGAAATGGCTCAACTGGAATTCCATGACCTCCACTAGCTTTGTTCATAGTGATGCTTCCTAAGGCCCACTTGACTTTGCATTCCAGGATGTTTTGCCAAGAAAACAGTTAAGAGATGATCCCATATAATGCTAGTCAGCATTAAAATTATGTTATATTCACACAATGGAATGCTATACAGCAATGAAAATAAGCTATTTGCAACTATACTTAACAGTGTGGGTGAATTTTAGAAACTTAATATTGAACAAAAGGAGCCAAGACACCAAAAACACATGTATGATTGAAAAACAGGCAAAACAAATTACTAATGTTAGAAATCAAGATGTTGTGTTTGCTTTGTTAGGAAGATGATGACTGGCAGATGGCTTCTGGCATGCTAGTAATTAATGTTCTGATTCTTTATCTGGGAATCTGGTTACACAGGTATATGTAATTAGAAATTCATTAAGCTATACATTTTTGATTCATGTGTTTTCCTATGTTATATTTTATTATCAAACATGATATACAAATGACTAACAAAAACATGAAAATATGTTCAATATCATTAGTTATTAGGGAAAATGCAAGTGAAAACCACAATGAGATACTAGCTTACACCCACAAGGATGGCTGTAAAAACAGAACAAAAAACAGAAAACATGAGTTAATAAGTATGTAGAGAAATTGGAACCACCCTCATGCATTGCTAGTAGGAATGTAAAATGATACCAGCTCCTTTGGAAAACAATCTAGTGGCTCATCAGAAAGTTAAACATAGAATTATCATGTGACCCAGCAATTCCACTTGTAGAGAAATACCCAAGAAAAATGAATACCGGTGTTCAAGCAAATACTTGTGCGGAAATGTTTATGTAGCATTATTCACAGTAACCAAAGATCAAAAATGTCCATCAGCTAATGTTTACATAAACAAAATGAATTATGGTATCCATGCAATAAAATATTATTCATAAGAAAGAGTGAAACAGTGATTTATACCACAATGTGGGTGAATGTCAAAAAAAGTATGTTAGATGAAAGAAGATAGATACAAAAGTACGTATTTTATGGTTCCATTTACATGAAACATGTAGGACAGGTAAATGTGTAGAGACAGCTGACTACTAGGGCGAAGTGAGAATGGAGAGTGACTGTTTAATGGGTATGAGCTTCCTGTTGGGGTGATGAAAATGAATTGGATTTAGAAGTGATGGTTGTACAACACTGTGAATATACTAAATGCCATTTACTTGTGCCCTTTAAGATGATTGATTTTATGTTGCATGATTTTTCTCTCTCTCTCTTTTTTTAAATAGTTTGCATCTTTTGACTATCTTCATCCAGTTCTTCCTTCCCACCCTCTGCCTCTGGTAGCTGCAAATCTGATTTATTTTCCTATGAGATTGTTTGTTTTTGAAGTATAATTGACCTACAATACTATGTTCCTGGTGAACAATATAGTGATTTGCTATTTCTATACATCTCAGAATGATCACCAAAGGTGAATTTTACTTCAACAAAATTGAACTTTCACAACCTAAAACAATTTATTAAAAAAGATGGATGCATGGAGAAGGAAATGGCAATCCACTCCAGTGTTCTTGCCTGGAGAATCCCAGGGACAGGGGAGCCTGCTGGGCTGCCGGCTCTGGGGTCGCACAGAGTCAGACACGACTGAAGCGACTTAGCAGTAGCAGTAGTTGGATAATTTGATTAGAATTGTAATGTGAAATCAGCTGATTCACCTGCTAAAACTTGTTTAGACTTTCAGCTTCCTAAAGCCTTCTGTAGCCTTTATATTAATTGTATGTAATGTTATTAAGTATACATAGTTAACTTTTTAATTTAGAAATGTACATTTTTTTCATGTAACATAAGTCTTAAATGCTCATTAGGCTGCTGCGTAAACTTAAATTTGTTTATTCCATAAATGCCGAATCATTTGGGACAGCTGATTTTGAATAAAGAAAGGCTTGAACAAAGAGGCAATGAGAAAAAAAAAAAAGATGGATGCAACAACAGAAAATGGTAATTATGTGAAGTGAAAGATTTGTTAACCAACTGTAACATTTTACAGTATATACATGTATCAAATGATCATGTTGTACATCTAAAACTTAAAAAATGTTGTATGTCAATCATATATCAATAAAGCTGGAAAACAAAAAAGATGGCTGAGTGGTAAGAGAGAATGAATTTTAAAGATGGAACCATGGAGACCAGTAAGGACTCTCAACTAGTTCAGACAGAAATTGGTGGTGGCTTGAGCTAAGGAAGTAGTGATAGATGTGGAGAGAAATAGACAGGTTCCAGGTATGTAGTGGAATTGACAGGACTTGCTGGATTGAACATAGGATGTGAAGGAAAGAGAAGAATTCAGAATGACTCCTAGATGTCCTGCCTTGAAAAACTGGGGGATGATGGTGTATTGTTACCACTTGATAGGGACCCTAGGGCCTAGAGTGCAGGGCCTTTCTCCAGGGCTGACCTACAACCAACCATGATATTCTTGAGTAAGTAACAGAATCAGTAAAAGTGCCCTACCCCAGCAAGTTCCCATAATAAGGGTTTTTATTATATATATTTTTAAGTTTTTAATTTTGTTTACACCATGTTATTTTTAAGTGACTTTTTTTTTTTTGGCTGTGCTGTGAGGTTTGGAGGATCTTAGTTCCCTGACCAGGGATTGGACCTGGGCCCCAGCAATGAAAACGCTGAGTCCTAACCACTGAACCACCAGGGAATTCCCTTAAGTGACTTTTAATAGAAGACTGAGAGTTGTTGCTAACTGTCATTTAGCACTCCTGTGCACATTCTCAACTCTCTGGTTATGATGCTAGCCCTGTTCATGGCATAACTCTGCTCAGGGCCCTCTTCCAGTAACTGGCAGGGTCATCAGGCTCAGCTTCAAACAGTTGTTCCCCTTCCCTTCCCAGGAGGCTGAGCAGCCTTTCTTTATCAAACCCCTACCCTTTCTTGAGCCTGATCTCTTCTGTCCAGATTGTGACCATGGCAGACCCTCCCACTGGACTTTTTGTTCCCCACTAAAGGCCTCTGTGCTACCCCAAGACTTTCCTGCTAAAGATTTCGTCCAGAATCTCCCTGTCCTACCTTATGACTCGGTTTTCTCAGACAGCTATTCTGACCTTATGTGAGCCTCTCTTGACCTCTCTCCCTCCATAGGGGACCACCTCCCCACAGAAGGCCGATTCACAAACAGCTGTATCCAGGCCAGGAGGAAGTGTCAGGCCGATCCCACTTGCAATGCTACCTACCACTACCTGAATTCCTGTGCCTCAAGTATAAGCACCTCATCACCTGCAGAGGAGCCTTTGGTCCCTGAGGACTGCATGGAGGCAGCACAGCAACTCAGGAATAGCTCTCTGATGAGCTGTACATGCCATCGGCGCATGAAGAACCAAGCTACCTGCCTGGACATCTACTGGACCATTCATCCTGCCCGTAGCCTTGGTGAGGCTCCCATCCTAGAGTGGGCTAAGCTAGGGAAGATGGCTCTTGGGAGTTGATTTTTAATCCTGTTGGATATGGGCCACATGGTAGATTCTGACAGGGTTGATAATGAAGCTCTGCATTTGACATCAGTAAGAAATGCAAGGAGCAATTGGCTGTATCCTTTTGGGTCCCAGAATACTGCCCTCCCTTCCCACTACTTCCCCCTTTCTTTTACCTGGAAACATGTGGCTGCCTCTTGGAAGATCTCTGAACCAGGCTAAGGCCCAACATGGGGAGCTCCTGGAACAGATGGATAGGAGAGGAAGTGGAGGGAAATGGTCTTAACCCATAAATACAACATACAATACAAGATAATCCTAGGTTCAGAGAGGCTGGGAGGTTGTGTCCTGGTGCAGCCTTTAACAGAGAGGATACTCATTAACTAGACAAGAGATGGTAAAAGACAGAGGGCACTGGAAGACCAAAGAGGAGCTTCCTCTGACTCTAGAGATCTCTTTTTATATAGTCAATTTTACTGGACTATGCTGCAATAATGAAACAGGGTCTTGTAAAAAAAAAGGTTAAGTTCTTACTCAGGTTCTGTCTTGGCTGTGTCATGTGTCCTCTTTGTTCTGGGATCCAGTTCAGCCTCTACGTGGGATGTTCCTTTCTGATGGCAGACGGAAATGAGCATTGGCAGAATCATTTGATGCCTTTAAAACTTTCTGCTCAGACATCACATGAAATACTTCTGCTCACATTCCATTGACAAGCAGATCACATGGTCAAACCTGATGTCCTCTCCCAGGGGACTCTAAAAATCTCATGGCAATAAATGAGGATGTGTAGTCTTACAGGAAGGGTAAAAATAAGTAGAAACAGTAATGCAATCTACTGTAGTTCATCACTTGGTCAAAACATTCATTTCCCTCCCTTACACAAGAAAATATAACTACTCACTAAGGAAGGTGCCTAAGTATTCTGTTTAAGCAGAACATCAGACTCCAAGATCCCCGACTTGGATATTGTCTTGTGACAATTTCTGTATAAGGTCTGAATGTGTGGTTCCTCTTAATCTAGAAACCTATATACTAAAAAGTCATCTGCTTCCCATATATACTCAATATGTAGTAAGGGAACAGGGACAGGAGAAGCACAACAAACTCAGAAAGAGGAATAATGGGAAGCACACAGCAGACATTGATTCATAGCAATTCTGAAGTCCTGCCACACAACTGATGCAAGGGCTGTTTTCCCTGGGAGTAGGACTTGCTCTTTAATAAGGCCCTGCTTTTGCTCATTGGGGAGCAAAAGCCCAGGAGTTTCTCAGCTCTCTGGGAGGTCCTTTCCTTTCCATTATTTTCTTGGGCTACATCTGAAAAGGGCATTGGAGACTATGACCTCCTTAGGGACTGAATAGTGTTCTCTGCTTGCTTCTTACTTGAGGAATGTTGGAGCATCTTAAGTCTCAAATAATCAGAGTCTCTTTTAATCTAGGCTGGTGGCTCTTAGCAGTACTACTCTCTCAATACATAATTGTGTTTTATATCTTTTGATTCTGTCACCTCGTGTGCCAGTAGCTGTTCCTATAATCCTTTTCAAGACATACATCTCTTTCCAGACCTAATTAGAGGTACCTTGCCCTTATCAAACTTCTGTGCCTGAGCCACTATCTCAGTCTTTTTTCCCTGAGCATATTTGTCCAACTGGCAGGATTTATTGGATACTGTCTTAATCGATGGGATCTCCACAAAGGGCATGATAGCCACGAACTTGAATTTGTCTTTGCCCCAAGGCTGAGTTGTAATTGAGCTTATTACTCAAAGCATTTTTCAGTTTTATCTTTTACCATTAGAATATAAGAAGCAGTTGCATTTCTAAATACTGCAAGTCCTAGAATTTCCGTATTCTTTCTTCTCTGTTTCCTCCTTATTGGTAAACTGGTCAGTTCTCTAAGCTTTATCTTTCTTGTGGTACCTTGCCAAATATAGTCATAAGCATTCACAACATTCACTAGTAATCTTCCTTTTCTTAGCTTCTTCCTCTTAAAGCACAAGCTCACTCGTACATCATCTTCCTTCCAAGTTATTGCAGGCAACAATTTTACCAAACATTGTGCCACTGCATAATGAGAGCCGCCAGCCCCCAATAACAGCTTATTCACTGCCCACTGCCCAGTCCCAAAGCTAATACTGTTTATTTTAGATTTTGTTACTTCAGCACTGCACTTCTAGATACCAATTACATGTTTAACAAGAGTTTGCTAAATTATTCAACCAACCGCAAAATCCTTGGCTTTTACCAACAAAAATGTAACTTTTGTTCATGTTACACACATCTGCCATGGGCTTCCATGAGTTAGTTGGCTTTGTTTTTGCTCCACCTGTCTTTTTCATTTGAGGATCCAGGATGGTAGGTGGAAAAGAACCACAGCAGGACCACGTGATCTTAAAAATTCTTCTTAGAGGTGATTAAGTCTCTGAAGCTCACAATCCACAGACCAAGGCAAGTCACGTGGCCAAACCTTACAGTAGGGTGGGAAAGTACAGTTCTCTCCTAGGGGGCCTAGAACATGGCAACAGGTAAAGATATATAATCATCCTCCAGCAAGCAATTGGAAACAGTAGTACAATATACCACTCTTCTTGTTCCCTGACTTCCTCTCCTCATCCTAATCACCTTACTTCTAGAGCTTCACCTGAACCCTCTCCCTAAATCCTCTTGCCTTCCCCCTCTTTTCCCTTGGGAGCTCCCAGGTCTCCCCAGGCATTCAAATCATCCTTTCTGATTTGCTTCATACTATACATATCCCTTGGAGAAGGCAATGGCACCCCACTCCAGTACTCTTGCCTGGAAAGAGTGAGCGACTTCCCTTTCACTTTTCACTTTCATGCATTGGAGAAGGAAATGGCAGCCCACTCCAGTGTTCTTGCCTGGAGAATCCCAGGGACGGCAGAGCCTGGTGGGCTGCCGTCTCTGGGGTCCCACAGAGTCGGACACAACTGAAGCGACTTGGCAGCATACATATCCCTTCTCTACTGAAGACATACAGAATGTCCCTGCAAGCTCACCTCTGTCTTTAAACAATACTTTTTAACCAGTATTTATTAAGCACCTTGTGTATGAGCTATGCAGTAATTTTTTTTTTTTAATTGAGGTACAGTTGGTTAACAATGTTTTGTATGCAGTGATTTTATAAGATCCTGTACATCTCTTTCAGGAGCTCACAGCCCCATGAGGGCATCTGAAAGATATGTATTTCCTTTGAAATCATTGTCTCTCCCTTCTCTGCTTTTCTCAGTCAGGTTCATTCTGGGCCTGGTCACTTTTCCATCACCTCAGCATGTGATAAATTTCCATAGCCAAGTGGTTGGTTCTGGAACAGAGTTCACCATGGCCCCTTCTCCAATTGCAAGAGCAAACAGGACAGAATCCCTTTACTTGTTTACATGCCTACAGGCGATATGCGTAGTAGTTAGGAGTGGAGACTCTGGAATCAGATAATCTAGATTTCAAATCCCGACTCCATTTATTAGCTTATGTGAGCCTGAGCAAGTGAATTAAACCTGTCTTATCCGAAGTTTCCTTTTACCTAAGTGAAATTGTATATATATATATAAATATATAATATATATATATATATAATACCATAGTGCCCAGTATACAGTGTGCACAACAAATAGTAGCTTTATTATTCTTACCATTAAACCCGGTTTATTCATCAAGCCTAGCCTGTACCTTTATGGCCCCATTTTTTTTCCTCTCCTCCGCCCAGGATGCAGCTATTTGGGTAGAGATTGTGCCTTTGCCTTTTCCCCAGGAGCTTCAGCTCCTCCTACTCTCATCCCCAGCCCAGTCCTCAGGATTCTGATGCATCCTACCTTGTCTCTAGGTGACTATGAGCTGGATGTCTCTCCCTATGAAGACACAGTGACCAGAAAACCCTGGAAAATGAATCTCAGCAAACTGAACATGCTCATACCAGGTATGCAGGGCCAGCTAGGGCTGGGGTATGGGAGGGCCTAGACTCTGCGGGAAGGGTGGCTGGTGGGGAACACAGCTGGGTAATAAGAGGGGAGAGTTCTAGACTGCCAGGTGACTAAAGAAGCCCTGTCATGGTGAGAGTCTGAGCTATGGGGCATAATCTAGTCTCACAAATCAACAAAAAGCAATAGTTATTAAGGAGATAATCAAAGAGAGCCTGTTAGAGCTTCTAGCTTCCAAAGGGTGGATCTCTACAAAGGGTTAGAAGGGAGTGGCAGCAGTCCCAGGGAAAAAATGTGCTGAAATGGAGTATTTACCCTAATTCGAGGCAGCCAGGAAAGTAGCTTGTGGTCCCTGAAGACCAGGAAATTGCTTGTTTTCAACCATTCTAATGGGATGGGCGAGGTGTTGGGCAGGGAATGGTGAGAGAGAGTGTGACTCCTCAGGAGTGATTCAGGGTGGGGAGCCATCTGTCTGGCAAGGACTATGATGCGTGTTTTTTAAGAAAGTGAGGCTGTTGTGTTAATTGGAGAGGAAGACACACTTGCACTCTCTTTTTGAGAGAGATGTGAGATTTGTTGTACAGTCAGTTCTTCATATTAGAATTTTGAGAGAAAAGTATAGAAATTTATATATTAGAAACTCTAGGTTACAAGGAATCTGGAATAACCTATTCCAGTTACTCTGTTCTGACTGCTGAAATATTCTGTTAATAGAAGTATCACCATGATTTCCCAAGACTCAGAGTATGGGTTTTTTTATGCATGCATCAATCAAAGAAAGATGGACAGAATACAGATACAGAACTGAAATCCTAAGTAGAATTCGGTTGCATCTGTTGTGGACAGTTCAGAAAGTATACTTTTCCACACCAGGAGGATTGTGGGATCCTAGTTCCCCCACCAAAGATGGAACCCCTCAGAAGTGAAAACTGGCGTCCTAACTGCTAGACTTACAGGGAATTTCCCAGAAAGTACTTTAGAATGTTGTAGGGCCTCTTGTTACAGTTTCCACCATGGGATCTCACTCATTGCATAGGATTGTAAGAAGGATTCGGTTAGATGTATGTGGCTTAAAAGCAAACAAACAAACAAAAGCCTAGGCAAGCAGAGGAATAGGATGGGGGAGGCTCATGGGCAAAGCCTTTTTCAGGGCAGTCCTCCCTGACGGTAGTGCCCTCCCACTACCGCCCTTGATAAATCAGAGGCTGGGCTGCAGGTCTGTAAAGAGGACTGCTGACTTGCTTCCCCTCTCCCCCCAGACTCGGACCTTTGCCTCAAGTTCGCCATGCTGTGCACTCTTAATGACAAGTGTGACCGGCTGCGCAAAGCGTACGGGGAGGCGTGCTCTGGGTCCCGCTGCCAGCGCCACACTTGCCAAAGGCAGCTACGCGCCTTCTTCGAGAAAGCCTCAGAGCCTCACTCGCAGGGCCTGCTGCTGTGCCCTTGCGCGCCCACCGATCAGGGCTGCGGGCAGCGCCGGCGCAACACCATTGCCCCCAGCTGCGCGCTGCCCTCGGAGGCCCCCAACTGCCTGGAGCTTCGGCACGTCTGTGTATCCGACCCGCTGTGCAGGTGCGGGTGCTATGTGGTGGGTGCTGGTGAACGGGGTGGGTGCCACTCCTTCCAGGCTTCTTCCTGGGCAGGGTTGAATCTAACCTAGCCCAGGGATCCTGGACTGATTTCACCACATAGCTACTCTCGATACCTTTTAAAACACTTTTCTAAGGGTAAATGTGAGTGTGTGTGTGTGTACACACACACACACACACACACACACACACACAGTGTAAAAACCTTAGAAAATATAAATGTGTCTTAAAATATCACCCCAAACCCATCACCTGGAGTTAATCTAACATACTTTGGAGAGCATTTCCTTCCAATCTTTTTTCTCTACAGATAAACAAAATCAGACATTTTGAGAGTATATTTATCTTGTTTTTCTTCCACTTATGGTACGTATCTGGTGAGCATTTTCTGATGGAAGCAGTATGGAATAGAGATGAAGACAAGCTCTGAAGTCAGACATATGTGAATTTAAATCCTTGTCTGTGTGACCTTGCATCTATCACTTAACTTAAAATTCTGTCACTTAACCCAAGGTTCCACTTACTCCTCTGTAAAAACTGGGATAATAATGCAGACCTCTTGGGATTCTGGTGAGAGTTAAATTATGTAATTTATGTAGAGAGTTAGCTTACTGGTGCAGTTAAGTAAGGACCCAGTAAATGATAGTGCTTATTTTGTCATTTACTTTTTTTTTTTTTTTTTAACAACTTACTTTTTAACTGTGTACATTGTATTTCACTTTATAGATGCCCCATATTTTATTTAATAATTCCTCTGTTTATAGATATTTAGGTTGCTTTCTTTACTGCTATAAATAATGCTGCAATAAATATTACTGTTATTTATTAATCTTTGTGCACAAATCTAATTATTGCTTAGGTTGTGTTGCTACAAATGTCATTACCAGATCAAAGAACATGAAGAATTGTAAGGTGTCTGATAAAAATTTAAGCAAAATTTTAATCTGGCTTACTTTGACCTTCTCACGCAAACATTCATCAGATTGAAGTTATCCTCCTTTCAAGTGATATTTGTTGACAGAGTCACACCAACTTTGTGTTGCAGCTTGGTTCTACCACTTAGTTCTCTGTAACCTTGGGCAAGTCACCTCTCTTGAGTCCCACTTCCTCTTCTGTAAGATATTACATAATAAAAGCTCTTAGTTAACATATTAACACCTAGTAATTACTATGGGCTAAGTACTGTTTTAAGTACTTAACATCTAGTAACTCATCTAAAATTCACAAGAACTCTGTAAGATTGTTGTTATTTTTTGTTATCATCCTCAGTTTACAAATGAAGAAACCACAGCAGAGAAAGGATAAATAGCTTACTCAAATTCACCCCTAGATAGTAAGTCAGGTTTGTTAATGAAGTTTAGAATGAAAGAAGTCTGGCCTAGAGTCTGCTCCTAAAGGCTCTGCTCTGCTGCCTGTTGTTATGCTGGTAGCTGTTACTATTACTATCACAATCACTTAACAAGTGCTGGGCTAGATGACTAAGATATTGTCCCTCCTTTCAAGGAGTTTGCATTTGAATGGGGATGACAGAGAAGTAAACCACTGATCTAACACGAGGCTTTTGCCTTACATTTTTTCCTTACATTTTTGTAAGGAAAACTGCACAAATATATATAGAAAAATATATTCACAATTCCATTGCCTAAAGATAACCAGCTTTACCTACTGTAGGATGAGTGTTAAAATAATAATATCTAACATTTACTGAATACTCACTGAATACCAGGCCCTATTAAATGCTGTACATTTAATGCTCTTACTTCATCCTCACAAAAATCCACAAGGTAGTGCTATTTTCGTCTCTATTTACTGTCAAGGAAACTGAGGTTAAAGAAACTGCCTGAGGTCTCATAATTAGGGATTTTGGAGCCCAAGTTAAAAGTGATATGCTGTGGAGACTGGGGTGATAGTATATTTGACTGTGACAGGAGCAGGCCTCACTCAGGAGGAGGCCATGGCTCAGGCTCTGAAAGGCAGAGGAGGATTTGGCATGAAGATAGGCATGTCAGCTAAAGGGGCAGCAGGTTGATGGCTGCAGGCCAGACCGTCAACAGGGACTCTTGAAATTTCCTTTTTTCCAGATCACGTCTGGCAGATTTTCAGACCCACTGCCATCCCATGGACATCCTAGGGACCTGTGCAACAGAGCAGTCCAGATGTCTGCGGGCATACATGGGGCTGATTGGTGAGGCTGGGGGACGTGGGTAGGGAGCCAACAGGTTGGCCAGCCTGGCGGGTGAAAATGCTCTCAAGACTGAACCCAGATGGAGTGGTTCTGAGACAGGTGGGAGACGGATGGGAGCTGAAGGCGGGGTTGGCTTAGTCACCGATAATCTTTTCTTCACCCCATAGGGACTGCTTTGACTCCCAATTTTGTCAGCAATATCAATGCCAGTGTTGCCTTAAGCTGCACCTGCCGAGGCAGTGGCAATCTGCAAGAGGAGTGTGAGCGGCTGGAAGAGTCCTTCTCCCACAACCCCTGCCTTAGTGAGTGCGCGCCACCTGCTCCCAGTCCCTGTGGCTGGTTCAGCTCAACCCCGGGAGAGGGAAGGGGTCAGCTCTGTGGTCCACACTGGTTCCATCCATCTCCTGCAGATGGAGCAACCCCCTCCTCAGCCCTTAGCATAGGCGTACATCTCCCCAGCCTGGGCCTTTCTGCCTTCTCCCATTCCCTAAATGACCACCCTCCTGCCCCTGCCAAGCTGCCTTTTCACCTGTCTGAGCCCCAGGGACACTCTTCAGCTCAAGGAATAGCAAGCAGAATGAGATAATATCCCATTCCCACCTGCCACACACCCACCCTCATATATGCCAGGGTCCCTGAGACATTTCCTTTCCATCTTTTGGAGCCTAAGAAATCTCCAACATCTGCCTGCTCTCAGTCTTCCTTCTCTCCTCAGTGGAGGCCATTTCAGCTAAGATGCGTTTTCACAGCCAACTCTTCTCCCAGGACTGGGCAGCCTCTACCTTTTCGGTGATGGAACGCCAGGTAGGGGCTCCTCTGTTACACCCCCTCCTGCCTTTTCTGGACCATCGGGGGAAACCCAGACAAGGGGGACAAGAGACTGGGGGTGGCGTGAGTTCCTTTTGGTCATGAGGACTGTAGACCTCTAATGGACATCTCAGGGGAGGGGAACAGGCCTTGATGGAAGCAAAGGGTGGAGCTGACTCCATTTCATTTTTTCCACAGAACAAAAACCCTGCTCTGAGGCCACAGCCTTGGGTGCCCACTCTTTTCTCCTGTACTCTTACCTTGATTCTGCTCTCGAGTCTCTGGTAGCTGGACTTCCTCAGGGGCCCTCTTCCCTTCTACCACACCAGCTGACCTGCTGCCTGCAATGGGTGAGGAAGGGACAGCATTGGGAAGGAGGTTCAGTCTACCACGTGGCAACCCTGACCTATGTCCAGTCAACTCCAGATGAGGTCATGGTAGAAGCTGACTAGCCGAGTTCTCATGCCTTCACTTCTTTTTTTGTTTTGTTGTTGTTGTTTGGCCGTACCACACGGCAAGTGGGATTTTCGTTCCCCGACCAGGGAGTGAACCTAGACCCTCCCAGTGAGCACTCAGAGTCCTAACCACTGGACTGCCAAGGTCATTCCCTTCACTTCTTCTTGGGCTGCCCCTTCTTAGGACTTCAGCATATGATCTGGTGGTATCCAGCTCTCCCAGGTTCTCGCCTTATTTCTTTCTCCTGCCCACCCAGGATCACTCAGGCTCTAACAAATCAGTCACACTCTGCTGCATTCTCCAGGTAGGCAGACTTGGGTGTTCTGAAGTGACCTGGAAAGACATTCCTCATGGTGAGGAAAGCTGGAGGAAGACTCCTATCTATCCCTTGTTTTCTCCTCTGAGTGGGGGATGGGAACCTACTGCCAGCCCTGCCCCAGGATCCTACACAACACTTGAGCATCAGGAGCTGGAGCATTTGGGCCTTGCTTTCTTCCTGCTACTGTCCTAGAGTCCCCTTAGCCTCTTGGATTATGATTAAACATTTTGATTTAAAACGTTTCTGTTTTCCCATTGTCTCACATTGTGAATTTGTATAGAACGAGGGGTGTTACAGACACAAGAGCACAGGCCAGGTTATCTAAGAGACACAGTGACCCTGCCACCAGGTTTTATGTGACCCTGGGCAAGTCTCTCAGCCTCCCTGTACACTTGACATGGAGTTGGAAGAAAAGTAACATATGTGAGGCTGTGGACCAGGTACTAGTCCCAGCTGCTGCCTAGGATCTGCTACTCCCTGTACATCTGTGCACATGAGAACCTATGGGTATGTATAATATTTTGTAAGTAAGATCAGGCACTGCCTATCAAAGTGTAAGTCACAGACCCCTTTCAACATCCATGAGAAGAGCTTGAAATACATCATCCTTTTCATCAGCTGCCGTGACATGGACTTGTATGAATGCATATTCCTACATACATAGTTTATTTAACCAGTTCTGTATTGATGGATATTTGTTTGTCTTCACATTTTTCTCTGAGCCAAGTTTTAAGGCAGCGAGGAGGTGACTGGGGGTAGTATGTGCACAAGAGCTTCCAGAGCAATGGGTGACATAGGGAAGCCACTCTAAACATTCTTGTATCCATATACCCCTGCCCCAGGAAATGCCCAGCCAACCTGCCATCCTGTACACTTCAGTGGGGTACCTGGTGGACTTTCCTCTTTCTCCCCTCCCAGGAAGATCTCTGAACCATCAGGGCCTCTCTATTTGCTTTGGCTCCATTATCATGGGGCTGGGGAGTTGAATGGTACAGTCATTCCTTGCTAAGTGCTTGAATTAGACTAATAGGTCATCTGTACTTTTCTCTGAAGAAGGTCCAAATTCCTGGTAAACAACCAGACCACTCTCCCAGCCTAGGACCCAGAGCCAAGACCCAGGGTGGGGGTGCACAGTGGCTGGACTGAAGCTTTTAATGGTATCCTGGCTGGCCAGGGTGGTTAATGCCATTAGACTAGTTTCTGGGTAATGAGTTGGGAAGGTCTGCTGGCAGCAGTGGTAAGCAGAGAATGCTGAATTACAGGTCTCTGCGTGGCTGGGGTGGAGCAGATTGTCTTTTAAACAGCTATCTTGAAATTGACCCATTCAATCTTGTATTCATTCAGCAAACCTTAGCAAGTGCTTGCTCTGTTCCAGGCTGTATTTTTCAAGATCTGTCCCTTCCTCTTCATGAGCTAGCATTTTGGTGAAGGGGCAGCCCAGCCCAGGACTTTGGCAACTGGACCTCGGCTTTAGGCACTTGGGACTTTTCAGTTATCCTGGCTGATTGTAACACTCAGCTGTTTGACCTTGTGAAATACTCTTTATCCCTCTGAACCACCATTTCCTCATCTCTAGTAGGGATGCCAATAAGAGTACTTAAAGGGTTGCAGTTTTGCTTTTGCTTTTGTTTTAAATAAATACATTAGCAATTTAATGTCATTAAAAAGAATTAGCAACATCAACTAATGTTTATATCAATTTAAATGGTTTTGGTTGACAATGTTTTTGGCTTCTTATTTCTATAAAAGCTTATAAGCATGAAAATTTTATGCTCATTTTGATCTCCATGTATATTTGTTAGATAATAGTAAAAATATTTAGAACTAACAGGGTTGTTTGAAGACTAGAAATAATTATAACATTTAACATAGTGCCTGATACGGGATGAAGGGTCAATAAATGGCAGCTGTTACTATTATTACTTCTGGGAGGGGATCTGTGGGTACTACGTATTCCACTCCCAGCCCTGGAACCATGGCTGGCTCTGCCATGGTGATGATGCTGGCTCTGCCTCCAACTGGGGCCTGAATTCTGGGTGGGGCTGCTTCTGGGAGATTGGCTATTCAAGCTCTCAACTCCAGGATGGAAACCAGAGCTCTGGGTTTGTAGCTCAGGCCCTGAGGGACCTTGGACCAGTTGTAGAGTCAAAGACAGTGTCTCAGTCAAGGATCTTTTGGCTGCATGTAACGGAAGATCCCCTGGATGAAGAAATGGAAACCCACTCCAGTATTCTTGCCTGAAAAATCCCATGGACAGAGGATCCTGGCAGGCTATAGTCCATGGGGTCACAGAGTCCAACAGGGCTTAGCAACTGAGCATGCACGCACATAACAGAAACATTAAAATTACTTAGTAAAAAGGGAATGTCATGCAACCTAACTCCAGGAAGTTCAGCTGGACCTTGGCAAGACTGAAACTAAAAAGTCAGGAGCCAGTCTTCAGCTCCAACTGTTGAAGACGTAGACATTTTGGGCCATCTACTTCATTCTCTCTACAGACCTACTTCGTTTGCATGACCTTCAAGGGCCAGCATCTTCAACCAAATGACCTATCCCAGTTCCAAATTCATGAAAAATATGACTGTGCACAGGTTTTAGATTGGCTTTCCTAGGTTGAGGGTCCATCCCAGGCCTATCAGCTGGGTAAAAAAAACACAGACTCACACGCAACTAAAGTAATTACAGGGTCCCAGAAGGCAATGGCACCCCACTCCAGTACTCTTGCCTGGAAAATCCCATGGATGGAGGAGCCTGGTGGGCTGCAGTCCATGGGGTTGCTAGGAGTCGGACATGACTAAGCGACTTCACTATCACTTTTCACTTTCATGCATTGGAGAAAGAAATGGCAACCCACTCCAGTGTTCTTGCCTGGAGAATTTCAGGGACGGGGGAGCCTGGTAGGCTGCTGTCTATGGGGTCGCACAGAGTCGGACACAACTGAGGCGACTTAGCAGCAGCAGCCCTCTTAGCCAAAAGCAGTTCTCAGAGAAGCAGTGTGTCTCAGCAAGACCCCAAGAGCATAGACACTTGGCAGGGACTTGAGGTAGATTTTAATCACCCAAGGTCTAACTTTACTTTTTTTGTGGCTTCCTTCCTGGTGTAGGAGTATCTTCTTTGAGCTTCCTTCTTGGATGCCCTGAAGGATGGGAGTTAGGGACAGAGGCCCAATGCTGTGGCTCCTTTGGGTCTGAGAACCATACTGAGAGCTAGATGGAGATTCTTTATGGCTGCAGAAGGAGGCTTTGCTACTGTGGAGCTTGCTATCTTTCTGGTCCTGACAGTTGAAGAGTAAAGCAAAGTGAAGGAGATCAGAATATGCCACTCTAAAATATGCCATTTTGGCATAAGTATTATTTTGATCTGAAGGCAATTAAGAACCAACAACAAGGTCTTTGTCTTCCCCTTACCTGCCTGAAAGGGCATAAATGAAGACGGGGAGTCAACACCAAGATAAGCTTGCACAAACAGACCTTACGAAAATAGCCGTTACTTCCAATAAGTTTCCCCCATATATTTCTTAGTCTCTTCTGCACAATTTATTGTTCCCTGGGGCCCAAACTCTCTGTCCTTTGTTAAAAGGGTACATAAGGCCCCTAGTCTAATCTCAAGTCTTATACAAGTTTCACTTCTTTTCTGTAAACTCCCATGTAGGTAAATATTAATAAAAACTGTACCTTATCTCTTGTTAATACGTCTTTTGTTAGCTTAATTCAAAAGCCTCCAATTACTGACCATAAGAGAGTAGAAGAAAAGGGTTTTCCTCCCCAACAGAAGCATTGCTACTTCTTTGGCTGATAACCCTCCATTTGTGCTTCTATATCCCATCTTATTTCCTATTTGGAACCAGTCTGTTGTTCCATGTCCAGTTCTAACTGTTGCTTCCTAACCTGCATATAGGTTTCTCAAGAGGCAGGTCAGGTGGTCTGGTATTCTCATCTCTTTCAGAATTTTCTACAGTTTATTGTGATCCCCACAGTCAAAGGCTTTGGCATAGTCAATAGAACAGAAATAGATGTTTTTCTGGAACTCTCTTGCTTTTTCCATGATTCAGCAGATGTTGGCAATTTGATCTCTGGTTCCTCTGCCTTTTCTAAAACCAGCTTGAACATCTGGAAGTTCACGGTTCACGTATTGCTGAAGCTTGGCTTGGAGAATTTTGAGCATTACTTTACTAGTGTGTGTTCAGTTCAGTTCACTTAGTCATGTCCGACTCTTTGTGACCTCATGAACTGCAGCACTCCAGGCCTCCCTGTCCATCACCAACTCCCGGAGTTCACCCAAACTCATGTCCATTGAGTTGGTGATGCCATCCAGCCATTTTGTCCTCTGTTGTGTGAGATGAGTGCAATTGTGCGGTAGTTTGAGCATTCTTTGGCATTGCCTTTCTTTGAGATTGGAATGAAAACTGACCTTGTCCAGTCCTGTGGCCACTGCTGAGTTTTCCAAATTTGCTGGCATATTGAGAGCAGCACTTTCACAGCATCATCTTTCAGGATTTGAAATAGCTCAACTGGAATTCCATCCCCTCCACTAGCTTTGTTCCTAGTGATGCTTTGTAAGGCCCACTTGACTTCACATTCCAGGATGTCTGGCTCTAGGTGAGTGATCACACCATTGTGATTATCTGGGTCATGAAGATCTTTTTTGTACAGTTCTGTGTATTCTTGCCACCTCTTCTTAATATCTTCTGCTTCTGTTAGGTCCATACCATTTCTGTCCTTTATTGAGTCCACCTTTGCATGAAATGTTCCCTTGGTATCTCTAATTTTCTTGAAGAGATCTCTAGTCTTTCCCATTCTGTTGTTTTCCTTTAATTCTTTGCATTGATCGCTGAGGAAGGCTTTCTTATCTCTCCTTGCTATTCTTTGGAACTCTGCATTCAGCTGCTTATGTCTTTCCTTTTCTCCTTTGCTTTTTGCTTCTCTTCTTTTCACAGCTATTTGCAAGGCCTCCCCAGAAAGCCATTTTGCTTTTTTGCATTTCTTTTCCATGGGGATGGTCTTGATCCTTGTCTCCTGTGCAATGTCACGAACCTCATTCCATAGTTCATCAGGCACTCTATCTATCAGATCTAGGCCCTTAAATCTATTTCTCACTTCCACTGTATAATCATAATTATACAGTGATTTAGGTCATACCTGAATGGTCTAGTGGTTTTCCCTACTTTCTTCAATTTAAGTCTGAATTTGGCAATAAGGAGTTCATGATCTGAGCCACAGTCAGCTCCTGGTCTTGTTTTTGCTGACTCTATAGAGCATCTCCATCTTTGCATGCAAAGAATATAATCAATCTGACTTCGGTGTTGACCATCTGGTGATGTCCATGTGTAGAGTCTTCTCTTGTGTTGTTGGAAGAGGGTGTTTGCTATGACCAGTGTGTTCTCTTGGCAAAACTCTTTTAGTCTTTGCCCTGCTTCATTCCGTATTCCAAGGCCAAATTTGCCTGTTACTCCAGGTGTTTCTTGACTTCCTACTTTTGCATTCCAGTCCCCTATAATGAAAGGGACATCTTTTTTGGGTTTTAGTTCTAAACAGTCTTGTAGGTCTTCATAGAACCGTTCAACTTCAGCGTCTTCAGCGTCTTATTGACAGTCAAGCCTCTCACTCTCATTCCTCTCACGGAATCTCGGGTTCTCAAAAATTCCCTACTCTTTCAGCACCTCTGCTTCTCTCAGGAGGAAGCCCATTCATATGGGAGACTTGGTCCAATAAAGTTCCATCCTCAGATGCTGAGCTGGTCAAGGCCTTATCTGACATACTGTGGGAGCTGTGGGGGTGGAGGAGAGACAAAGACAATAATAATAACTAACATTTATTAAGAGTTTAATGTGTGCAAAGCACCAGGCTAATGGCTTAAAGAGCATTATCTGATTTACTTTTCAGAAGTATCCTCTTTTATTTTCCTTGTTTTACAAGGGCATTGTAGCAAAGCTAAGCAACTTGTCCAAGGTTACAGGGCTAACATGTGTCTGATCCAGGATTCAAACCTCAATCTCCCTGACTCCCAGGTGCAATCTTTGATCCAGTGATCAGGTTTGTTGGGGTGAGATCCCACTACCTAAATTTCAACAGAGGCCATGATGGGGAGCGTGGGGTCAGAGAGCTCTTTTAGGCTATAAACATGACTTCCTCAAAGAGAAGGTATTTGGACTGGATCTTGAATGAATAGGGTTTATCAGGTAGAAATTGGGGAAAGGGGACCCCAAAAATCAGAGTGGGCAAATGCAGGCTGGAAAGGGAGTATGACAAGATGTCTGCTGTGACTGGAATTATTTGAGGGGAGGTGCTCTCAGGTCTTCCTGTCACTCACTCCACATCCCACTGTCCTAGGGGAGGGTTCTCCTCTGGGGACATACCCAATTGCAGAGCTGCTGTTGTGAAAGCCAGACCCTATGAAGCAGGAAGGAGTCTTGGGGAACTGGTGTGCAGAGTTCTGGCTTGGCATGCTTGGCATCTCTGGTCATAGGGAGCCCCATGGCTTCTTGACCCCTTGGTGACATCCAAGGGCACAGAGGTCATCACTGTATGGGTGAACAGATAAAGTGACACTGTGTCTGGCCTGGAACAGTGAAAAGCAGGAAGGGATAGCCCGTCCCCTACAGAGGGATACCAGCAAATAACCACTCCCCACCCTTCCCAACCCCCACACCCATGATCTTCCAGTTGCTGTAGTCAACTGCAGTGTCAGGGCATTCATTTCAAGAGTCTGGTCTTCCCAGACTTTGGTTGGCTTTGGGGTTCCCATGGAGGCTTCTTCCTGCTGTACCTACTGTGGACTAGGTATGGCAGGCAATAGGCGCATGTAGAAATGAAGACAAATTTTGTGATGGAGACAAACTACAGAGACATCATTATTTGAGCACTTGATATGTGTTGAACATTGCACTTAGAGTTTTGCATGTGTATTTTTTTAAAGCTAGGTTGCCTTATGGGCTTGTCTCCACATGGTATGATCTGGCATCCATAATATTTGAAAAAATTTAAATAATTATTGTACAATCTTTTGAAAAAAAAAAAAAAAAAACACACACAGCAAAACCGAAATCCTTTCCCCCTATCTGTCTCTCTCTATTATACAAAGCAGCAGCCATCTCCACACAATCTCTTCTCTCCATGAAGCTCAGAGGAGAGATTTACACCATGAATATATGTAGTTAATATTTTGTCTTTGTCTCACATGTGTAATACAGTTTAAATTTCCTCATATCTCTCTAAGGCAGACACTATTATCCCCATTTTACAGATGGAGAAACAGATGTCCAGAAATGAATTATTGCCCAAGGTCACATAGCTAATCACTGGCAAGTATCTTTTAAGCAGAATTTGTGCTTGCTATAAAAGTACATGTGATCTAGGGTCTGTGAGGCTTTTGAGGAAGAGGCAGTTCATTCATTGTGGCGGGCGGTGGGTGGTGTTTCATGGAGGAGGCAACATTTGAGTAGAACCTCAAAGAATAAAGAGAAGCTCAACAGATAGAAAAGGGCAGTAGAAGTGTTCTTTAGGAAGGCAGGAAAACCTGAGAGATGAACATAGCAAATTATGGGATGTCAGAAGAGAGGCAGTCTCATTTCTCCCTATCTCATGCCTCCCTCTCAGTAGTGGTGGGTCTGGCATTTAGGAGACTTGCCTCATTTCCCAGCTTTGCCCCAGGCATATTCTGCCTGTGCCCTTTAAGAGCCTCCATCACAAAGCCTCCTTGTGTCTTCTGAAAGAGACCATCTAATTCAGACTGGTTTCCTACCCACCATTCCCCTCCCTGACATAGGGGAAGAGAGAGAGATGTAGTGATGGAGCACAGAAATGCACCCCCTCTTAGGCCAAATCAAATACACTTAATTCTTCAGGAATTACATGTGAAGAGTGTCTTAGGGAATGCAGCTCTCCAGCTGTTCAGTGGAAGCATGTTGTAGTGAAAAGAGCACAGTGGAAAGTGGATTTACCCTTTGCATCTCAGCAGAACTACTTAACAGCTAGATGACTTCAAGCAAATTGCTTAACTTTGCCAAGCTTCAGTTTCTTGATCTACAAGAATTATGGGCCCTATTGTCAGAAAGTGATGTCAGAGAAGGAGAAGAAATGGCTGGCTGGGAATATACTGATCTGATAGTTACTTTAGTATTGGGTGTCAGGGACTTGTTAAATCCAGATTTCTCCTGCAGGAAGTGGACAGTATAGGCCAGAAACTTGCATTGTGACTTCATGTGTTTAATTTTTAAATATATTTTTTCATATTCTCCCTTAGCCCAGAAAAGATTTGAGGTGGCTTATACAAATGCACAATACCACAAAATGAAAATAAAGGCACAAAAACCAAGATGAAGAGAGAACAGTGGGTGATAGATCATTTCAGTAATCTGTAATGCATGTGAGCAGATCCTGCCCAGATGAATACCATTGGCACAAAACCCTTAGTATTAATATATCATACTTGCAGGTAGTAGAGCTTAGAAAGTGTATCTTAATGGAGCTAAAGGTAATACTTCTATTTTAGAAATGACCTGAGGTGAAGTCCTGCCCTGGTTCCAGCATATACTGTGCGTGTGCCTGCATGAGGGAGCAGGAGAAAAAACCCTTTGTAAATTATACAAATTTTGGGTCCCCTGTGTTTCACAAGAGACCAGAGGCAGCTGCCTCTGCTTTCTCTGCTGCCCTGCTGCTGCGTCGCTTCAGTCGTGTCCGACTCTGTGCGACCCCACAGACGGCAGCCCACCAGGCTTCCCCATCACTGGGATCTCCAGGCAAGAACACTGGAGTGGGTTGCCATTTCCTTCTCCAATGCATAAAAGTGAAAAGTGAAGGTGAAGTCGCTCAGTTGTGTCCGACCCTCAGTGACCCCACGGACTGCAGCCTTCCAGGCTCCTCCATCCATGGGATTTTCCAGGCAAGAGTACTGGAGTGGGGTGCCATTGCCTTCTCCGTCTCTGCTGCCCAGGGAATCACAAAACCTGACCACCTGATTGAAATGGCCAGCCAAGAGAGGGGAGGCAAGAGAGAATAAACAGAAATTAGCATTTCAATAAATTATCCTGCCACTGAAATGTATGGAGTGTCTGTTATTCAACCTGCTCAGCCCTTCACATTTAGTATATTTCATGTTAATGTTGTCTATATTACATGTTAGAGGGAACTAGCCTAGGAGCTAAGGACACAAGCTTGGGTAAGAGGGGTAGAGCCCCGTCTCCCTAATTGGCTTGCTGCAATCCTTGGTTGATTATTGCCTATGTTCCTTCACCTGCGGACCCCACTTTATCCCTTTCTTGGGTCGTGGTAGTGAATCTGTAAGCTAAAGCATGACACAATGTTAGTATGCAGTAAACAACATAAGCAATGGCACCCCACCCCAGTCCTCTTGCCTGGAAAATCCCACGGATGGAGGAGCCTGGTGGGCTGCAGTCCATGGGGTTGCTAAGAGTCGCAACTGAGCGACTTCACTTTGACTTTTCCCTTTCATGCATTGGAGAAGGAAATGGCAACCCATTCCAGTATTCTTGCCTGGAGAATCCCAGGGACCGGGGAGCCTGGTGGACTGCCGTCTATGGGGTCGCACAGAGTCGGACACGACTGAAGCGACGCAGCAGCAGCAGCAAACATCATAAACAGCAGCAAAAGTTTTTTGCCATTCAAGGATGGCAGGGACGTCCAAATCTTGAAACACTATCCCCCTCCACCTCCACCACCCCCACCTCCCAGGCCCCTCGGTTTGGTTAGGGTGGTAACAGGCGCGGGTTCTTCCCCGAGCGGGCTCCGCGGCAGGGGGAAGCCACAGGCGGCGTGCAGAAGAGGCGCGCCGCCTAATGCAGTTGGCAGTTAATTAGAGGGAAAGGTTATGTCATTAACGGTGGGATCGATGCAAAGGGAATTAAGAGGCTCTGGCATTGCTGTTGCCGCGCTCTGTGCGCGGGCCACAGGCCGAATTCAAGCAAAACTCAATACGCATTAGCACACTATCTGTGGCTGCCCTGGGCGCGGGGCCGGCAAGCGCGGGAGTTGCAACATCCAAGTTGGGCGGCCCCGAGCCGGATGCGGTGCCTTGCTGGGAAGCGCCAGTGCCCCAGCCTTGGCTGCCAGGAGCCCCTGCGAGAGGTGGGATGCAGGATGTCCTCCCCTGGGGAGGCTGGGGGCAAGGTGGCTGCCTCCTCACCAGGGGCCTTCCCATGACTTTAATCATAAGGAAGCCAAGTTGACTTTCCCAAACTATGCCAGGCCATGGTGTAACCCACCCTCCCAGTGCTGACTTCTTCGTGGCCTTTATCATAGCGTGATTACATGGTGCTCTGTACAACATTTTGATCAATGTGCTTTCCCCAACCAGACTGTCAGCTTCAGGAGGGCAGGGACTGTGAGGGTCTGCCTTGTTTAACTGCACTCACAGAGCCTGGCACATGGCAAGTGCTTAGTGAATACTTGCAGATGGAGTGGATCTCTAAAGCAACCCAGTGAGAGCTGTAGAGTGAGGAAACTGGGCCTGTCACTTCATTTCCTTGTGCCTCAGTTTCCTCACTGTATCAGCTCATTGGGTTCCCTGCACATACTCTTTCCTTGAGCAAATGACCTTCTCTGCCTGAATCTTATTTTCCTGTCAAGGGAAAATTAGTTGCTGCTGCCTCCAAAGTATGTGCCAGGGACTGTGTTAACACACAGATTTGCTCCTTTAATTCTCACAACACTGTAAAATAGAGATCATTTTATAAACATTTGATCATTTTATAAACATGGCGGTAGGCCCATTCTTTGCCTGTTCACACTCAAATCCATTGCTCCCCTTCTGATAGTCCACGTCACAGATGGGTTTCCCTGCCAGCAGGCTTCATTACCCAGGCTTCCTTGTCAGCTGAATTTTGTTTGGGAGCCACTGGCTCGGGATTAGGGGACTGAGGACAGGAGGAACCAGTACGCTGTCAGCCTTGGCAGCTTCTGGGCTCCGTCCCCCTTCCTTTGGCCTCTAGACCAGGGATGGTAGTAGTTTCCTGTTCTTGCTAATCTCTGGGTCACCTCACTTTTCTGTTTGGCTTCTTAGTTCTTCTATTATGTGAGTGGTAATAGTATTAAATTGTCTGTATTAAATTCCCTCTGTATGAAATACTTAAGAGTGAATTCATTTTCCTGATTACTCTAAGAGTCATGATTGGAATCCAGATCTGTCTGACCACAGAAGTGCACTTAAAGTTTTTGTTTCTTTTTTTTAATGGAAGATGATAGTGGGGCAGGGCACTAAAAGTGATAACCATTTAACGACCTGCCCAGAGAGCTCGTCCCAGGTCCCTTTTGTGAGAGAAATTAGTTTTAGAGATGGTTATCCACTCATAAAGCCTATTTATAATTTATTGTGTTTAAGAAATTCTAAAAAAAAAAAAAGGAAGTCCTACTTTGCATAGCTAAAATATTGTTTATACCCATAAACAAAGATTACTTACCAGAGTTGTTCTGAAGATTAAATGAACTAATGTATGCCAAACACCTGGTACATGGTGGATGTTCAGTGATAGCTTTAAAACCTGGATAATTTTTAGTACCTTCAGTTTTCTCAGCTTGGTGATCCTGGAGCGTGGAGGACAGCGACTCCGTCTTTCATTCCCTCACATTCTCATTGCACAGTAGATTAACCTTGCCCATTGGAACAGTGAGTGAGAAGTAGTAGTCAGATGGCTGGCCTGGCAGCTGCAATACACAGAAGATGTGTGCAATGAATGTTAGATCTGAGAGAATGCTTCTAAATCAATTGGACCACCCTAGAGACTTGGCTGGCAATGAATGAGGGTGTGAGGTGCTTTTGACACATGCATCCAACATCTGATTTGAGCAAAGATGTCTGCTCAGTGGTCCCGAGGGCAATTTTCTCCTGATTGATTTGGAACTTTCAATCTTAATGGAAAAGAAGCCAAGTATAAAGGAGGCAGTTTTCTCCATGGATCAGAAATCTTATTGTGCTTTCCTTTCTAAACTTGGAGGCTGGTGGTGGGTACCATCTCCTGTTACCTGCAAAGGAGCTACAGAGGCCAAAGTTTACTAGGGAAGGGTGTTTAAAGGTGGGGGTGGGAGTTGGGGAAAGGAGCTTCTTAATCCATACAACTCGCAATGACTAGGGAAAACCAGGAGACCAGAAACTGCCCTTGATGCATCCATCCTATAGACAGTAGTTCAGGTCTTCAGCTAACATAGCCTAGAGCCTGGGACTGGGAATCCCACCTGTGCCCTTGGCCAAGGCACTTCATTCGAGCCTGCCTTGATCACTGCATAGGTTGCTGGGGCCTCATATGAGTCACTGATGTAAATGCAATTTAAAGAAGTTTATTGACCTTACAAATATATTTAAGGTTATGGTTTTAAGCTAGATAAGTAGCTGAAAAACTGCTTTTTCCATAATAGCATAAGCCTCCTACTCCTAGAAGTTAAGAGCACAGGATTTGGAGTCAAATAGACCCAGGTTCCTGGTGAGGAGATACCCCTTGTCCAAGGTAAGGAGCAATGGCTGCACTTCGCTGGAGCAGCCGTGAAGAGATACCCCACACCCAAGGTAAAAGAAACCCAAGTAAGATGGTAGGTGTTGCAAAAGGGCATCAGAGGGCAAACACACTGAAATCATACTCACAGAAAACTAGTCAATATAATCACACTAGGACCACAGCCTTGTCTAACTCAATGAAACTAAGCCATGTCCCTGGGGCAACCCAAGATGGGTGGGTCATTGGAGAGATCTGACAGAATGTGGTCCACTGGAGAAGGGAATGGCAAACCACTTCAGTATTCTTGCCTTGAGAACCCCATGAACAGTATGAAAAGGCAAAATGATAGGATACTGAAAGAGGAACTCCCCAGGTCGGTAGGTGCCCAATATGCTACTGGAGATCAGTGGAGAAATAACTCCAGAAAGAATGAAGGGATGGAGCCAAAGCAAAAAGAATACCCAGCTGTGGATGTGACTGGTGATAGAAGCAAGGTCCGATGCTGTAAAGAGCAATATTGCATAGGAACCTGGAATGTCAGGTCCATGAATCAAGGCAAATTGGAAGTGGTCAAACAAGAGATGGCAAGAGTGAATGTCGACATTCTAGGAATCAGCGAACTGAAATGGACTGGAATGGGTGAATTTAACTCAGATGACCATTATATCTACTACTGCGGGCAGGAATCCCTCAGAAGAAATGGAGTAGCCATCATGGTCAACAAAAAAGTCTGAAATGCAGTACTTGGATGCAATCTCAAAAACGACAGCATGATCTCTGTTCCTTTCCAAGGCAAACCATTCAATATCACAGTAATCCAAGTCTATGCCCCAACCAGTAACGCTGAAGAAGCTGAAGTTGAATGGTTCTATGAAGACCTACAAGACCTTTTAGAACTAACACCCAAAAAAGATGTCCTTTTCATTATAGGGGACTGGAATGCAAAAGTAGGAAGTCAAGAAACACCTGGAGTAACAGGCAAATTTGGCCTTGGAATACGGAATGAAGCAGGGCAAAGACTAAAAGAGTTTTGCCAAGAAAATGCACTGGTCATAGCAAACACCCTCTTCCAACAACACAAGAGAAGACTCTATACATGGACATCACCAGATGGTCAACACCGAAATCAGATTGATTATATTCTTTGCATGCAAAGATGGAGAAGCTCTATAGAGTCAGCAAAAACAAGACCAGGAGCTGACTGTGGCTCAGATCATGAACTCCTTATTGCCAAATTCAGACTTAAATTGAAGAAAGTAGGGAAAACCACTAGACCATTCAGGTATGACCTAAATCACCCTATAATTATGATTATACAGTGGAAGTGAGAAATAGATTTAAGGGCCTAGATCTGATAGATAGAGTGCCTGATGAACTATGGAATGAGGTTCGTGACATTGTACAGGAGACAGAGATCAAGACCATCCCCATGGAAAAGAAATGCAAAAAAGCAAAATGGCTGTCTGGGGAGGCCTTACAAATAGCTGTGAAAAGAAGAGAAGGGAAAAGCAAAGGAGAAAAGGAAAGATATAAACATCTGAATGCAGAGTTCCAAAGAATAGCAAGAAGAGATAAGAAAGACTTCTTCAGCGATCAGTGCAAAGAATTAGAGGAAAACAACAGAATGGGAAAGACTAGAGATCTCTTCAAGAAAATCAGAGATACCAAAGGAACATTTCATGCAAGGATGAGCTCGATAAAGGACAGAAATGGTATGGACCTAACAGAAGCAGAAGATATTAAGAAGAGATGGCAAGAATACACAGAAGAACTGTACAAAAAAAGATCTTCATGACCCAGATAATCACGATGGTGTGATCACTCACCTAGAGCCAGACATTCTGGAATGTGAAGTCAAGTGGGCCTTACAAAGCATCACTATGAACTAAGCTAGTGGAGGTGATAGAATTCCAGTTGAGCTATTCCAAATTCTGAAAGATGATGCTGTTAAAGTGCTGCACTCAATATGCCAGCAAATTTGGAAAACTCAGCAGTGGCCACAGGACTGGAAAAGGTCAGTTTTCATTCCAATCTCAAAGAAAGGCAATGCCAAAGAATGCTCAAACTACCGCACAATTGCACTCATCTCACATGCTAGTAAAGTAATGCTCAAAATTCTCCAAGCCAGGCTTCAGCAATGAACTTCCAGGTGTTCAAGCTGGTTTTAGAAAAGGCAGAGGAACCAGAGATCAAATTGCCAATATCCGCTGGATCATGGAAAAAGCAAGAGAGTTCCAGAAAAACATCTATTTCTGCTTTATTGACTATGCCAAAGCCTTTGACTGTGTGGATCACAATAAACTGTGGAAAATTCTGAAAGAGATGGGAATACCAGACCACCTGACCTGCCTCTTGAGAAATCTACGCAGGCCAGGAAGCAACAGTTAGAACTGGACATGGAACAACAGACTGGTTCCAAATAGGAAAGGGAGCACGTCAAGGCTGTATATTATCACCCTGTTTATTTAACTTATATGCAGAGTACATCATGAGAAACGCTGGACTGGAAGAAACACAAGCTGGAATCAAGATTGCTGGGAGAAATATCAATAACCTCAGATATGCAGATGACACCACCCTTATGGCAGAAAGTGAAGAGGAACTAAAGAGCCTCTTGATGAAAGTGAAAGAGGAGAGTGAAAAAGTTGGCTTAGAGCTCAACATTCAGAAAATGAAGATCATGGCATCCGGTCCCATCACTTCATGGGAAATAGATGGGGAAACAGTGGAAACAGTGTCAGACTTTATTTTTCTGGGCTCCAAAATCACTGCAGATGGTGATTGCAGCCATGAAATTAAAAGATGCTTACTCCTTGGAAGGAAAGTTATGACCAACCTAGATAGCATATTCAAAAGCAGAGACATTACTTTGCCAACAAAGGTTCGTCTAGTCAAGGCTATGGTTTTTCCTGTGGTCTTGTATGGATGTGAGAGTTGGATGTGAAGAAGGCTGAGCGCCGAAGAATTGATGCTTTTGAACTGTGGTGTTGGAGTCCCTTGGACAGCAAGGAGATCCACCCAGTCCATTCTGAAGGAGATCAGCCCTGGGATTTCTTTGGAAGGAATGATGCTAAAGCTGAAACTCCAGTACTTTGGCCACCTCATGCAAAGAGCTGACTCATTGGAAAAGACTCTGATGCTGGGAGGGATTGGGGGCAGAAGGAGAAGGGGACGACAGAGGATGAGATGGCTGGATGGCATCACTGACTGATGGACGTGAGTCTCAGTGAACTCCGGGAGTTGGTGATGGACAGGGAGGCCTGGCATGCTGCGATTCATGGGGTCACAAAGAGTCGGACACGACTGAGCGACTGAACTGAACTGAAAGGTGAACAGGGGGCAAGGACAAATTAGGAATTTGGGATTAATAGATACACACTACTATATATAAAATAGATCTACAAGGACCTATTGTATAGCACAGGGACCCATATTCAGTATCTTATAATAACTTATAATGGAATCACTTAGCTATACATCAGAAACACTGTAAATTAATTAAACTTCAATTTTAAAAAAATATGAAGTCAAACTGGAGAAGGGTGGGCTTCTAATCCAAAAGCTCTATGTCCTTAAAAAAAGACAAAAACTGGACATAGACAACCACACAGGAAGAATATCGGGTTAAGATGAAGTTAGAGATCAAGGTGGTGATCCTAAAAGCCACGAACACTGAAGATGGCTAGCAAACCACCAGCTAGTGGGGAAGCCTGTAACCCATCCTCTCACAGCCCTCAGAGGGAACCAACTCTGCTCATACCTTGATTTTGGACTTCCAGCCTCCAGAACTCTGATACAATGAATTCCTGTTGGTTAAACCACCCAGTTTGTCATACTTCGTTACATTTGCTAGGCAGCCCTAGCAAACTAACATTAATATGTGAAACAAACAAATCCAGAAATTCTGCCCCTCTGGCTTTCCCAGTGGTAATTCCTGCCCAAGCCCAGATAATTAGATCTATATTAGATTGCCCCAAACCACTTCTGTTAGAACAACTCTTGCCAGGTAGGCTTCCAAGCAGCAGGCAGAATGATGTGGAAAGCTGTTGACCTATTAGTCCCAAGGAACACAGTAGTTTTAAGTCTGATCAACTGCAACCATGCAATTAACAACAACAGCAAAAAATCCTGCCTAGGTCTGAAGAGCTTAAAAAAAGTTTGCAATTTAGCTATTTTATCCTAATGGTATTTTAATAAGTAGTAACTGCTATACATTGATTGATTATTATTACGGGTTAGGGAGTTTGCTAAACACTTTATACTCATCATTTCTTTAAACCTCTCAACAACCTTAGGAAATAAGAATTATTATTGTTCACATTTTATCAAGAAAGAAACTGAGACTCAGAGGATTAGCTTGTCTGTAAATGCATAGCTAGTCAGTAATGGAGCTGACCTCAGACCCAGAGTTCGTGATTTTTCTTACCACACTCCTCTGTCTCCTGAGAGGGTACTGGGCCTCCATGCAGAGAAAGCTTATGGAACATTAGGTCTCTCCCCTGTCTCCTTGTAATTGACATAAAAGCTACTGCTTGTTTTGCCTGCATTTTCAAGTTCAAAATGAAAGAAAAGTGACTGGCACATAGTAAGTGCTCAGTAAGTGTTAGCTATTATTACTATTAATATTGCATTATACATATTCTTCTCTGGCAAGGGAGGTGAATCCCTAGTCTATTGCTTACAATGAGTACTTAGAAGTTTTCCTGAATGAACAAGACAAGTGGAGTGGGGGCCTGGAAAGTTAAGTTGATCTAGGAAGAAAATGAGAAGTGAGGGTAGGGAGCTTAGGGCTGGGGGTGGAGGGTGGCAAGGGACAGAGAAAGTAGTTGGCCCAAAGCCAGACACCACTTTGCCTTTGGTGTGGCTACCCCTGGGGTTTCAGAGGTGGGGGTTGTAAAGCCTTTCTATTCCTGATTGGTCAGTTCACCTTGCTTTATCCTGTATTTTCTCCCTTTTGGGGTATTGAGAAGGCTGCAGCTTGAGGTTATGTAAAGCTTCCTGGAAGAATTCCAGGAAGAGGAGACATGCATGGGGTGCTGACGAAGGTTCCGGGAGTAAAGGACTGTGTGAACAACAGTGATTGTGCACTGTCCATCTGCACCATGGCGAGGCCAGAGGGCAGTGGAATCGGGCAGATTTATGTGGAAATTCCAGCTCTCCCATTTTAGAAACTGTGTGACTTACCTTCTTGAGTGTGATTTCCACTTCTACAATAAAGATGATAATGGTACCTATTGCATAAGCACTTAAAAGCCTAGTAGAATGCCTCATAAATAATAGCAGCTACTACTGTTATTATTATTAAGGGTTAGAGTTTAATATCCTCTCTGCCTCCTAGCCTTCTTCTCTCCCTCCTGTTCCCGCAGTCCTAAATATTTGAGTCAAATACCTCCAAGTGCTCCTTGATATCTTTGCTTTCCCCTGGTCTTTCCGGTACGGCCAGGCCTTCAGGCACACTTGGGCAGCCCCAGGATAATGGTAAGCATCCCTTCATGACTCTGGGATGGTCCTTTCTCCCTCACAGCCTAGGGAGGGTTGATAAAAGTCTTATCTGAGTCACATTCCATTACAGGATTAAATCAGACTTGCTCTGGGGCCTTCTGTCTGCTACCCTAGGCTGCATGCCGGCAGCTCCTTGTTACTGCCTTTAGCCCAATCTGAGGTCATCTCACTTCTTTGGGCCCAAGGGACCCTTGGAGGCAGAGGCTGAGGAGAGGCTCTGGCTGCCATTTGGGATCCATTACAAGTAGCAAACACCGACTAAGCATGGAGTTCAACAGCCCCGCACATACTAGGCACTTTGGTTTGCAGACTAGGAGGAAGGATGCTCACCTAGTCAGCTCCAACCTGAGGAGAGAAATGACAGGCTCCATGAGGGCAGTCGACAGGGATGAAGGAGATCAGCAAACAAGAGGTAATGGGACAAAGGAATAATTGTGTGACTGCAGGCAAGTTGCTAAATTTCTCTGAGATTTAGTTTCTTCAACTCTGAGCTCGTAATATTAGCATTTACTGCAAGAAGTTAATTTAGGTGGACACATGAGTTAAAACAACCAGGTTTTAGAAATAAACCTGAGTTTGGATTCTGGCTTGGCCACCTTGTGCCATGGCTATTAACTTCTCAGAACATCAGTTTTCTCATGGGTAAAAAGGAGGAAATAACACTTCCCTCCCAGGGTTGTACGGGTTAGAGAAATTTATGCATAGCAGTTAGTGCTTACTGGGGCAAATGCATACCCTATCCACTGTACTAGAACTGCTCAATGAATGGGTACTCATGATTCTTCTTAGGCAATGTAGGTGGGAGTGGGTTTAGCCTTCTGGTCTACCTTCTCAAATTAGAGAGGCAGCAGAGAAGATCCATTTCTCTTGCCCAGGTCTCGAGTGTGTGTGTATGGGGGATGATGGGGTTTGGGGGAGAAGGTTGAGGATGGGATGCATGTCTCTGTGTGTCCCCTGGCAGAAAGAGCCTGGACTGAGCCAGATGCCACCTCAGTGTGGGGTCAACACCATGATATGTATACTGGACTTGGGACCAATCTCAGCTTGGAGGGCACAGCAGGAAGAGAGAAAGTGGGATTTCATTAGCCTCCAACACCCAGGTGGGCCTTAGAATGAGTGTGTACTCAGTCATGTCCCATTCTTTGCAACCCATGGACTGTTGCCCTCAGGAACCTCTGTTCATGGAATTTTCCAGGCAAGAATAGTGGAACAGGTTGCCATTTCCTCCTCCAGGGAATCTTCTTGGCCCAGGGATTGAACTCACATCTCCTACATTAGCAGGTGGATTCTTTACTACTGCACCACCTTGGAAGCCCAGGGCCTTGGAGTGGACAGATGAAAGCTGGAATCTGTCTGTGAGACTATCCAACAACAGGGAAGGCCTGAATGCTCAGCACCCAGCTGCCCCAACAAGGGCTCATTCCTGAGTCTGAGGTGCCACCCCAGGAGCTCCCAGCTAGTAGTTCAGTCTCTCTTTGCTTAGATCTTTCATCTGTCTGGCTCCCTTTTCTTTCTTACTTCTTATTTTTATTTGCCACCACTCCATAATTTTATTGTGATTCTTTCCTGACCGATGCCTAGTGGGTATCTGGCAAATGTGAAGGGACATCATACCCTATGTCTGTTGGAAACACAACAATCTTTGTGTAATGACTGTCTGCATGGCATGATCTCATCTCATTCTCAGAGTAACCCTATGAGCGAACTTCTCTTAATACCCTCCTTGTAGTTGAGGAAACTCTCATTCTATGAGATAAAACAACTTTCTCATAATCATTTGGTTACAAAGTGGTTGAAGCAAGACTTGTTCAAAGATGGGGTGACTTTTCCATTCCAACTCCAGGTAAAGAGCATTCTCAGGTCTAAGCTGTGCTTTCTACACTCATGGATCCTGGGGAAGTGTGAGAGCTGAGCTGTTTTTTCAGGGGGACACCACGACCTCTGTGGAGTGGGCACTGTGCCTCCAGAAACAGTGGGCTGAAGGAGGGTCCTCTGACGTCTTCCTTAGGGGGCACTGAGCTCGCAGGAGTCGGTATGCTGAAAGTGTAGATGTCTTCATCCAAGTTTTAAAAGGGAGCCCAGAGGTTCCTGGGGAACAGAAGAAAAATAAAGCAAAAATGATGGAGGCAGTCGGTTGCTTTGAAGTGAAGCCAGTGGATGCCCCCTGCTGTGGTAGTGATTGGGCTTCCCTAGTGGCCCATGGATGGAGGAGCCTGGTAGGCTGCAGTCCATGGGGTCGCTAAGAGTTGGACACGACTGAGCAACTTCACTTTCACTTTTCACTTTCATGCATTGGAGAAGGAAATGGCAACCCACTCCAGTGTTCTTGCCTGGAGAATCCCAGGGACAGTGGAGTCTGATGGGCTGCCGTCTATGGGGTCGCACAGAGTCGGATACAACTGAAGCGACTTAGCAGCAGCAGTGGCTCAAACGGTGAGCATTCCATGAAGAGAGGAGCCTGGAAGGCCACAGTCCATGGGGTCCCAAAGAGTCAGACACGACTGAACGACTAACATACGCATGACAGCAGTTAGGCACATGAGTCTTGGAGTCTAACATTTGGATTCGAGTGTCACATTGGCACCTGCTTCTGTGGGTGATCTTTTACAAGGCATTTAAATTCTCAAAGCCTCAGTTGCTCCATCTGTAAAATGGAGATGATAGTGGTACTTTGTTGTTAAGATCAAATGATAGCCGTATCATTTGATAAAGCTCTTAAAGTTCCATAAAGCTCTTAGCCTAATGCCTGGACCTCAGTCAATTTATTTAAAAAGGTATTCCTATTAATAAAATTAGACTAAGAGTAAATACCTGTCAGAAGTGTTCTTTATCTTGATCTGGGTGACGGGTATATGAGTGTGTGTCTATGTAAAAAAAAAAAAACCTTCAATTGTACACTTAAGATCAAATTACTTTTCATGTGTAAAAATTCGTACATTCTACATTTTACTATACATATCTTATACCTTACCAAAAAAAAAAAAAAAAAAAAAACCCGAGAAAAACAAAAGGAAGCTTTTGCAAGCTAGAGTTAATAGAATGAAATGGTTCAAATAAAAAAAAAAATTGCAGGCTAAAATGTAGGAAAAAATGTATTGTGGAGGTATGTCAGGAAGTTAATAAAAACATTTTCTTCCCCTCAGATTTTGTAATGGTTATGAGATTTATCAGGGTTTTTTCGTGTTTTTGACCACACTGCACAGCATGTGGGATCTTAGTCCGTCCCCTGCTCCCAGGGATTGGACCTGCGTCTCCTGCAGTGGAATCGGGAAGTCCTAACCACTGGACCACTAGGGAAGTCCCTGTCAGTTTTTGTTTTTGTTTTTTTTTTAATGTGTAATTTTGTGTGTTTTCTTTTATTATCCTAAGTAAATATTCACTTTTGTAGTGAAAAAAAAATGTGAATGAGCCCATCTTTGGTGGTGCTGTGCATGGGGCCCTCTTGGGAAAGGAGAGAAAGCAGAAGTTGCCAGGTTGGATAAAGACAGAGTCACACCCAGCCTGCCCTTATCCCTCAACTGGTTGGAGCCAATAAATGGCCTGGATGTGGCGTCCTGCAGTTGTCCTGGGGGAAGCCTGCCTGATGGGAAGCCTGCTGTGATCAAGCTCAGCTTTTTGCCCCTACAGAAGGAGCTCCCACTGTATCATGTTCCCCACTGGGAACAGCATGAGCAACACCGTGATGTCAGCCCAATCAATTCTCCTTCCTAACAGCTCTCAGCAGCGACCTGGGAGGTGAGGCATCCTTAGGGGGACTTTATTGAGTAATAGGAATTAAAAACACTGAGAAGGGGGTCACCCAGGCTCTGGGCCCCTGATTAACAGGGCTGGTAGCAAGGCCTCCCATTACATCCTGGAGCTATTACCTCGGGGAAATGGAACTGGACAAGCCTGCCTTCCATTATGCAAAGAAAGGGCTTTTCAAGTAAATTTCCATTTAAGTATGAGCTTAGATCAGTGACGATGGGGCCATAATAGCTGAGATGGTCATCACAGCTATTAAAAATACATTTTTTAACCATGTGCTCAGGCTGCCTTGTCATTTTCGTATCGTTTATCCCCAGAAGACTGTGACTCAACCTTTTCCAAGTTTTTCAGAGGCAGGTTAACATCCGTCTGTATTTTCAACTTTTTAATTCTTTGACATACATCCTGAGTGAAATTTACATCCTTGACACAGCCTACGGATATATTCAGAATGTGATAAAAAAAAATTGGTCCTGGATTGAGATGGAGATGGGTGGTGGGCAGTAAGTAAGGCACTCCACTCACTGGTCATCGCCTGTGGTGCTGGGCTTACCTCTCCATTTACACCATCTTGTTCTGCTGTTCCCTACACAGGACCTCAGACATACATACTTCATTTTTAGCTCAATGCCTTCAGATGGTTGTCTCTGCTGCCCTGGATACTGTTCCCCCATGCTCTATCAGGCTGACTCTCACATATTATCCAGGTCTCACCTTGAATCTGTATCTTCAAGGATGCTCTCTGACTCACTCCCCACCCCCAGACATGGTTAGTACTTTCAACTGGTTTTCTATCTTTGTGTAACAAACTGCCCTTAGCCATTTGCTCATGATTCTGCAGTTTGATTGGCTCAATCTTGCCTGGATGACCTCTGTAGCTGCAGTCAGTTATTGAGTTGACTGACAGCTAGCTATTCCTGGGTAACTTTGCTCATATGTAGGGAGCCTCAGTCAAAGTGGTGTAAGCAGCTGGGACGGCTAGAATGTCTGGGAAGCTAGGATGCTAACCTGGGGCTTCCTTACATGGTGGCTTCAGGGTAGCAAGAGAGTGCAAGAAGAAGCTGCCAGATTCCTTAATGCTGAAGTTCAGAAGTCACATAATGTCACTTCTACTGCATTCTGTTACTTGAAGAAAGTCCTAGGGCCAGCACAAATTCAAAGGCAGAGAAATAGACTCATTTATTAATGCAGAGTCACCTTGCAAAAGGGCAGGTATCCAGGGATGGAAGGGCTTACTTTGCCCATCATTTAGCACAGACTTAGTTCCCTAAGCGTTTCCTTCAATGCTCTTATATCTGGTGTTGACTAATGCCTTGTATGATTGTTTACTTGTCATTTTTATTTCCTACTAGACAATAAGGTCTATAAATGTAGGGACTGACTATCTTGTTCATCACTCTATTCCCAGAGCTTGGAACATAGGGCTTAGTTGCTCAGTTGTGTCCGACTCTTTGTGACCCCACACACTGTAACCCGCCAGGCTCCTCTGTCCATGGGGATTCTCCAGGCAAGTAAACTGGAGTGGGTCACCATGCCCTCCTCCAGGGGATCTTCCCAACCCAGGGACTGAACCCAGGTCTCCCACATCGCAGACAGATTCTTTACTGTTTGAGCCACCAGGTAAGCTCTAGTGTAGTTGTTAAATGAACAGATGGATGAATGAATGAATAAATAAGGTTCCAGGTGTCCCAAAGTTGCAGCTAAGGCTTTGGAGATAGTCTTGGGTTTAAATCCTTGTTTTATCACTTCCTAGGTGTTTGACCTTAGACAAGTTAACTTGATCTCTGAGCCTTAGTTTCTTTATCTTTAGAGATTAAAATAAACTGCACCTCAGACTCCAGTCCTAACCAGAGGGTTTCAACTCCATGCTTGCTTTCTTTCCTCTTCTTTGTGACCCTCTTAGCTTTCATACTCAATAGATGAGGTTTCAACAGGTGCTAGTTTCCTTTCCCCAACTCCCAAGCATTGGAAACTGGGCTTTCAGGGCAAGTGGCCCTCAGAGTACATCCTTTGAAGGTCCCCAGGAGTCTTTGTTTTGTTTTGTTTTGTTTTGCCGTGCTGTGAGGCATGTGGGACCTTAGTTCCCTGACCAGGGATCAAACTAGCAACCCCTGGAATGGAAGCACAGAGACAGGAGTCTATTCTATATAGATCATTGCCCCAAGACTATTAATGGCTATAAACCAGTAGTTCTCAACTAGGAGTGATTCTGCCCCTCAGGGGATAAAGATTGCCGGGAGAAATATCAATAACCTCAGATATGCAGATGACACCACCCTTATGGAAGAAAGTGAAGAGGAACTAAAAAGCCTCTTGATGAAAGTGAAAGAGGAGAGTGAAAAAGTTGGCTTAAAGCTCAGCATTCAGAAAATGAAGATCATGGCATCCGGTCCTGTCACTTCATGGGAAATAGATGGGGAAACAGTGGAAACAGTGTCAGCCTTTGTTTTTTGGGGCTCCAAAATCACTGCAAATTAAAAGACGCTTACTCCTTGGAAGGAAAGTTATGTCCAACCTAGATAGCATATTCAAAAGCAGAGACATCGCTTTGCCAACAAAGGTCTGTCTAGTCAAGGCTATGGTTTTTCCTGTGGTCATGTAGGGATGTGAGAGTTGGACTGTGAAGAAGGCTGAGCGCCGAAGAATTGATGCTTTTGAACTGTGGTGTTGGAGAAGACTCTTGAGAGTCCCTTGGACAGCAAGGAGATCCACCCAGTCCATTCTGAAAGAGATCAGCCCTGGGATTTCTTTGGAAGGAATGATGCTAAAGCTGAAACTCCAGTACTTTGGCCACCTCATGCAAAGAGTTGACTCATTGGAAAAGACTCTGATGCTGGGAGGGATTGGGGGCAGGAGGAGAAGGGGACGACAGAGGATGAGATGGCCGGATAGCATCACTGACTCAATGGACGTGAGTCTCAGTGAACTCCTGGAGTTGGTGATGGACAGGGAGGCCTGGCGTGCTGTGATTCATGGGGTCGCAAAGAGTCGGACACGACTGAGCGACCGAACTGAACTGAACTGAACTGAGACATTTTTGGTTGTCACAGACATTTTTGGTTGGGGAGAGGCATGATGGAATCTAGAGGCTAGCAGCTAGGGATGTTAAACATCTTACAATGGACAGCCCTTTCCCAGCCCCAACAAAGAATTGTTGATCCAGAGGATCTTCCTAACCCAAGGATAGAATCCAGATCTCCAGCATTGCAGATTCTTTATCGTTTGAGCTACCCGGGAAGCCCCAACAAAGAATTAAATGGTTGAAGGCAGGAGGAGAAGGGGACGACAGAGGATAAGATGGCTGGATAGCATCACCGACTTGATGAACATGAGTTTGAGCAAGCTCCGGGACTTGGTGATGGACAGGGAAGCCTGGCGTGCTGCCCTCCATGGGGTCGCAAAGAGTCGGACACGACTGAGCGACTAAACTGAACTGAAACTGAAATATCCGTAGAGCTGAAACCATGATAGGAACTGACTGTTCTTTCCATCCTTACCGGGTTTAGATGTACTAGATTTTACCTGGTAGTAGTCAACCTTCATCCTTCTTTAGCTCTGGTGTTTGGTGATGGCCGCAGTCCTGGACCTCACAGCTTTTGATTAAGATTTTCTGCTCGGCAAGTTTGTTGAGAGGGGAAGGAGGAAATAACTCCATCTGCTGGCCACAGCTGGGATCACAGCAGGAGAAGGCAATGGAGATTTTTTCCAGGAAAGGCCTCATGTGTGTCAACCTTCAGTTCAGTTCAGTCACTCAGTTGCGTCTGAGCAAGCGTCTTTTAATTTCATGACTGCAGTCACCATCTGCAGTGATTTTGGAGCCCAAGAAAATAAAGTCTGACACTGTTTCCACTGTTTCCCCATCTATTTCCCATGAAGTGATGGGACCAGATGCCATGATCTTAGTTTTCTGAATGTTGAGTTTTAAGCCAACTTTTTCACTCTCCTTTTTCACTTTCATCAAGAGGCTCTTTAGTTCCTCTTCACTTTCTGCCATAAGGGTGGTGTCACCTGCATATCTGAGGTTATTGATATTCAACCTTCACTGTGTTACAAACCCCTAGGATTCCTGAAGAATGTTAGTTGGGACAGCACACAACTGGACGAAGTTGTTTCTGAAGATGTTGTGTGTGACAAGCTTGGGGTTAGAATCTAGAGTTGAATTCAGAAACTTCTTATTCTTTCTTCTTTTTAAGAAATTGTTTTAAAAGTTATCCCAGGGGTCCAGACCCAGGAATGGACATGATCCTAGAACTTCATTTTCTCAAAGGGGGTTAGTGTCCTGGGCTTAGCAGCACTTCAGCCAGGAAGGTGCTCGTAGCTGCCTAGTGGGTGCTTGGTACACACTTGCTGAACTGAATCCAGAATTTAGGAGAAACTGCACCAGCATGCAGCTGCTTTTAATAGCCCTGTTGGGAAGAACATTTACTCAACCAGAGAAAGAAGAAGAGAAGGATAGAGGGAGGGAAAGGTATTAAGTGATGCCTGGGTACTTTATGTGTCATTTCATCTGATCCTCACGACTACTTTGTATGGTCAATTACTGACCATCACTATCATCACCCCCATTTTATGTTATAGATGGAGAGGTTTAGTGACTTGCGTTAAGCCACTGCTGGTATATAATGGAACCACAGTTTGAATCCATGTCTCTCTGGGCCAAAGAGACTAAAGTCCTATCTATTTCCATTATACCACAATGTTCTTCCATAACAGAAGTGGTGTTTTATTTTTTTTATTTTTTTGACCGTGCTATGTGGCAAGCATGAACCTTAGTTTCCCAACCAGGGATAGATCCATGCCCCCTGCAGTGGAAGTGGGGAATCTCAACCAGTGGACCGCCAGGGAAGTCCCAAAATGATTTTAAAATAATAATAAAAATGTAAACAACTACTATTTATTGACTTCCAACCATATGCCAAGGTCTGTGCTAACATTTCACACAGATTATCTCATTTAAACCCTCTTATTAAATCTCACCATGAGCCTGTAAGGTAGGTATTGTTCCTATTATTCCCATTTAATAGATCAGGATACTGCTGAAGTTGATAAGAATTTAGTGTCTTGCTCTAGGTTTCATAGCTGTGAAACAGCAGAGTGCGGGGAGGGGGGAAGGAATTTTTTCAAAGGATCAGAATGGAAGAAAGAATGTAAAGAAGAAGGAAAGTAAAAGAGAAAAAGCAAAGGGAAAGGAGGGGAGGTAGAAAGAGAGTGTCACTGGAGGGGCTTCTGAAGAACTGGTCACCTCTTTGGTCTTGCCCATAGAAGAGGTGAGGAAAGCGATATCAACACTGGGAAAGCATCGCAGTAAGGTGCACACACAGCTGCCTCCCACCTTCAGAAGTTGACCTGCGGCAAATGTGGCTACCTGGTCAAGTGAAAGAGAAAATACCATGGAATGCCAAGTCTTAAAGACGAAATACTGCCTCAGCCAGTGAGTGAGGCACCTAAAAATTGTATGATGCAGATTCAGGTATGAATTCCATGAAGGAACACTACCTAAACCTATAGATGGCACCTTTGCAGCATCTTTGAAGCAACTTCCATGTTTCAACAATTAGTCATGAATTGAGTGTTTTGATTTTAAATTTTAAAAAAATAAATAAAAATGAAGAATTCATAATGCTCTATTTATTAACCTGAGTAGTGGTTCATGGGTGCTCTTTTTATATTATTCTTTAAACTGTTGTTATATACTATGTGTTATGTATAAGCATATTTATATACTATATCTGATATAATTGTATCATATCCGTAAAATAGGGATAATAATATCTGCTTTGCAGGGTTGTTATGCAACGGATGGGCTTCCCAGGTGGCTCTGTGGTAAAAAATCTGCCTGCCAACGCAGGAGCCATAGGAGATGCAAATCTGATCCCTGGGCGGGAAGATCCCTTGGAGGAGGAAATGGCAACCCACTCCTGTATTCTTGCCTGAAAAAAGTCCAAGGACAGAGGAGCCTGGTGGGCCACAGTCCATGGGGTTGCAAACAGTCAAACACGACTGAGCAACTGAGGAGACACACATGCAAACAAGTGGTCTGATATGTAAAGATGCCAGCAGAGAGTAAGTGTTCAAAATAGCTTACATGTATCCAGTGTTCATTGTGTTAACAATTGTTCTGAATATATTACATGGATTATCTCATCCAGTTCTTACCCCCAAATGAATAGCATGAATTATTGTTATGATCCTCATTTTACAAACGAATGACCTAAAGGACATAGATTATCTTGGGAATGGTGGAATTAGGGTTTGAACCTAGTAATATGGCTCAGGGCCTGAATTATATAGCTCTCCACTCAACTATCTTCCAGTAAAGAACTCACTATTACCACCATTTTACCTCCTGAGAGAGAAGAAGGTAAAAGGAAGCCTAGTGTCAATTTGGAAATAAAATACCTTTGAACTGGGCTGAGACTGGTGATGCTGGAAGTGCAAGGAGGTAGAGATCAGGAGTTCACAAAGGTGTTGGGAGGGGTCCACATTACTAAAGCTGATGATCTGGATTTTCATTTTTCAAAAAACATTTAACAAATAAGATAATTATTTAAATTTTTTCTCTTGATAAAAGGGAACAGTTTGAGTCTTGAGTGAATGAAAGAATGAATGTGGGGTGGTTCCTGGTGATCAGAGGAACATGGAAGAGTTTACAGCTGACCCTTGAATAACATGGGGGTTAGGAGTGTCGACCCACTAGTCAAAAATCTCAGTATAACTGTTGACTCCTCCCAAACTTAACTGGTAATAACCTACTCTTAACTGGAAGCTTTATCTGTAACATAAATAGTAGATTAACATATTTTGTATCTTATAGGTATTATATAGTGTATTCTTATAATAATGTAAGTTAGAGAAAGAAAATATTATTAAGAAAGGAAGTGAAACACATTGTACAGAACATATATGTATTTATTGAAAAAAATCTAAAAAAAAAAAAAGATTTGCATGTAAGCGGACCTGCACTGTTCTAACCTATGTTATTAAAAGCTTGGCTGTATTACTCAACTGAACACTGGAAGCCTCCATGGTGGTTTTTACTGTTGTACTGTTTAAGTCATATATACATTAAAAATTTACCCTCGATGGATAATGGTTAAAGTCTCCAAGCATAAGGAACCCTTATACTGAAATACTAGTTAATGAGGAGTTTACAAATGATACTGCTACAGATTTGCCTTAAGGTACTCTTCACATATATCTGTGAATTGTATTCATCTAAAAAAAAATGTTGTGTAACACAAGAAATCTCTGGGGCTTAACAAGGCAGTGTTGCAATGAGAAAATATATCCAGGGTCCACAGGGAGGGGAGAGTGGGAAGTGATGCCAGTGGGTATGAGGATTCTTTTTGAAGTGATGAAAATGTTTTGGAATTGGATAGTCATCATAGGCTAAACCACTCACCTTTTTACTGTCTCCTTAGTTTTGCCTTTTCCAGAATGTCACATAGTTGGAATCATACAATATGTAGCCTTTTCAGATTGGCTTATTTCACTTAATAAATGGCATAGAAGTTTCCTCTCCAAGTCTTTTCATGGCTTGATAGCTCATATCACTTTAATGCTGAATAATATTCTATCTTCTGGATATACTAGTTTATTTATTCATTCACCTTCCAGAGGACATCTTGTTTCCAACTTTTGGCAATTCAGAATAAAGTTGTTATAAACATCTGTGCACAGTTTTTTTGTGTCAATAGATGTTTTCAATTCCCTTGGTTAAATACCAAGTAGCAAGACTGCTGTGTCACATAGTAAGTGTATGCTTAGTTTTGTAAGAAACTGCCAAACTATTTTCAAATGTGGTTGTACATTTTGCATTCTCACCAGAAATGAATGAAAGTTCTTGTTCCACATCCTTGCTAGCATTTGATGTTAAGCAGCAATCTAGATTTTGGCCATTTCAACACGTATGTAGTAGTATATTTATTTTTATCCATGAATACGGTATTTTTCAAGTTTTCTGCATTGACCATACATTGTTTTTGTAATAGAAAAAATGTGTTATCAAATAGTAATCTGCAAACTCTTTGTAATAGCAAGGAGTGGTGGCATGATGGAGAAATAAAAATTATATAGCATTACAGTGAGAAACATAATACAAAGTAATGATAGTATCAGAACAACTATGGCTTTAAAAATGGTTACAAACATGTGACAGTTATATCCAATTTATCTTTTCATTCACCGGGACAAAACATTCATTCATTAGCTACACTCAAAATGTGTTGTTTGTGGAGAACTTCTTGCCAGAAGCATCTTGAAATCATTTCTATTTTCTTGTTACTTAAAAACAAAACATAAAAATTATAAAATTATAGACAATTATAAAATAAACAATAACATATTAAAGAGCAAAGTATAATAATTATAAACAAGTCATAAAAGCATTATCTATCTTACTACCTATAATACCATAAACAGTTACATTTCATATTTATTCAATTTATATTCAGTACAGTCCATGGAATTGCAAGAGTCGGACATGACTTAGTGACTAAACCACCACCACCACCATATATCTATATCTATATATATACACACACAGGTAGATATGTGATATACTGTAATTTTTGTGCTTGCTAACAAATAATTTTTTTTGTTAAATTATAAATTTAAAACAAATATAAAGTGTGCGACACTTTTGAAACAAGAAAAAAATAGAATTTTGACCTCATATACTATATAGTATGGTGGGAAAAAGTTGACTTTAGAATAGTCTTTCATAATACAAGGCAATCTAAACATGCTTTACATAATTTCACTTATATATAACACCCAAAGAATGGGTTTAAGACATTCTCAAGGGAGTTCAAAAAACCATATATTACTGTGAAAGGGTTAAAGATAAAACAAGGTTGAAAATGTTCATGTAATACATAGTAATGTTCATTTAATACTTAAGGGTTTTGGAATCAGAGCAGGGTTATAATCTAAACATTCTCCTTGGAAGACTGATTGAAATTCTGAACTTTCATCTTGTTTTATCTGTAAAATTGGGATGATACAAATCATGCTGCTGCTGCTGTTTAGCCGCTAAGTCGTGTCCAGCACTTTGCGACCCCATGGACTATAGCCTTTCACGCTCCTCTGTCCATGAGATTCTTCATGCAAGAATACTGGAGTGGGTTGCCATTTCCTTCTCCAGGGGATCTTCCCAATCCAGGGATCCAACCTGGGGCTTCTGCATTGGCAGCCAGGTTCTTTACTGCTAGTGCCAGCTAGGGAGCCCTCAACAAATGTTAGTTATCTTCTCCCCTCCCCCGGGATGAGAAAGATGTTGGATAAAAATAAAAATTCAGACAAATTGAAGAAAGTAGGGAAAACCACTACTTCAGGTATGACCTAAATCAAATCCCTTATGATTATACAGTGCAAGTGAGAAATAGATTCAAGAGATTAGATCTGAAAGACAGAGTGCCTGAAGAACTATGGACGAAGATTTGTGACATTGTACCGGAGACAGGGATTAAGACCATCCCCAAGAAAAAGAAATGCAAAAAGGAAAAATGGTTGTCTGAGGAGGCCTTACAAATAGCTGAGAAAACAAGAGAAGTTAAAGGAAAAATATATCTATCTGAATGCAGAGCTCCAAGAATAGCAAAGAGAGATAAGAAAGCCTTCTTCAGTGATCAATGCAAAGAAATAGAGGAAAACAATAGAATGGAAAAGACTAGAGATCTTCTCAAGAAAATTAGAGATATCAAGGGAACATTTCATGCAAAGATGGGCTCAATAAAGAACAGAAACCATATGGACCTAACAGAAGCAGAAGATATTAAGAAGAGGTGGCAAGAATACACAGAAGAACTTTACAAAAAAGATCTTCATGACCCAGATAACCATGATGGTGTGATCACTCACCTAGAGTCAGACATCCTGAAATGCGAGGTCAAGTGGGTCTTAGGAAGCATCACTACGAATAAAACTAGTGGAGGTGATAGAATTCCAGTTGAGCTATTTCACATCCTAAAAGATGTTATGAAAGTGCTGCACTCAGTATGCCAGCAAATTTGGAAAACTCAACAGTGGCCAACTTCCCAGGCGGCTCAGATGGTAAAGTGTCCGCCTACAAAGAGGGAGACTCAGGTTCATCCCTGGGTCAGGAAGATCTCCTGCAGAAGGAAATGGCAACCCACTCCAGTATTCTTGCCTGGAAAATCCCATGGATGGAGGAGTCTGGTAGGCTACAGTCCATGGGGTCGCAAAGAGGCACACACAACTGAGTGACTTCACTCACTCACTCACTCACATCAGTGGTAAAGGACTGAAAACATCAATTTTCATTCCAGTCTCAAAGAAAGGCAATGACAAAGTTCAAACTACCACACAGTTGCACTCATCTCACGCGCTGCCAAAGTAATGCTGAAAATTCTCCAAGCTAAGCATCAATAGTACATGAACCAGACATTCAAGCCAGATTTAGAAAAGGCAGAGGAACCAGAGATCAAATGGCCAACATCTGTTAGATCATAGAAAAAGCAAGACAGTTCTAGAAAAACATCTACTTCTGGTTTATCAGTTCAGTTCAGTTCAGTCGTTCAGTCATGTCTGACTCTTTGCGACCCCATGGACTGTAGCCCACCAGGCTCCTCCATCCATGGGATTCTTCAGGCAAGAGTACTGGAGTGGGTTGCCATTTCATTCTCCAGGAGATCTTCCCAACCCAGGGATTGAACCCAGGTCTCCCACATTGCAGGCAGATGCTTTAACCTCTGAGCCACCAGGGAAGCAGTGATTTTAGAGCCCCCCAAAATAAAGTCAGCCACTATTTCCACTGTTTCCCCATCTATTTGCCATGAAGTGTTGGGACCAAATGCCATGATCTTAGTTTTCTGAATATTGAGCTTTAAGCCAAATTTTTCACTCTCCTCTTTCACTTTCATCAAGAGGCTCTTTAGATCTTCTTTGCTTTATGCCATAAGGGTGGTGTCATCTGCATATCTGAGGTTATTGATATTTCTCCCAGCAATCTTGATTCCAGCTTATGCTTCTTCCAGTCCAGCGTTTCTCATGATGTACTCTGCATATAAGTTAAATAAGCAGGGTGACAATATACAGCTTTGACGTACTCCTTTTCCTGTTTGGAACCAGTCTGTTGTTCCATATCCAGTTCTAACTGTTGCTTCCTGACCTGCATACAGATTTCTCAAGAGGCAGGTCAGGTGGTCTAGCATTCCCATCTCTTCCAGAATTTTCCACAGTTTGTTGTGATCCACACAGTCAAAGGCTTTGTCATAGTCAGTAAAGCAGAAATAGATGTTTTTCCAGCAAATGTTGGCAATTTGATCTCTGGTTCCTCTGCCTTTTCTAAAACCAGCTTGAACATCTGGAAGTTCATGGTTCACGTATTGTTGAAGCCTGGCTTGGAGAATTTTGAGCATTACTTTACTAACGTGTGAGATGAGTGCAATTGTGTGGTAGTTTGAGCATTCTTTGGCATTGCCTTTCTTTAGGACTGGAACGAAAACTGACCTTTTCCAGTCCTGTGGCTACTGCTGACTTTTCCAAATTTGCTGGCATATTGAGTACAGCACTTTCACAGCATCATCTTTTAGGATTTGAAATAGCTCAACTGAATTCCATCACCTCCACTAGCTTTGTTCATAGTGATGCTTCCTAAGACCCACTTGACTTCACATTCCAGGATGTCTGGCTCTAGGTGAGTGATCACACCATTGTGATCATCTGGGTCGTGAAGATCTTTTTTGTACAGTTCTTCTGTGTATTCTTGCCGCTTCTTCTTAATATCTTCTGCTTCTGTTAGGTCCATACCATTTCTGTCCTTTATTGAGCCCATCTTTGCATGAAATGTCCCCTTGGTATCTCTAATTTTCTTGAAGACATCTCTAGTCTTTCCCATTCTATTGTTTTCCTCCACTTCTGTGCACTGATCATTGAGGAAGGCTTTCTTATCTCTCCTTGCTATTCTTTGGAATTCTGGATTCAAATGGATATATCTTTCCTTTTCTCCTTTGTTTTTCAATTCTCTTCTTTTCACAGCTATTTGTAAGGCCTCCCCAGACAGCCATTTTGCTTTTTTGCATTTCTTTTTCTTGGGGATGGTCTTGATCCCTGTCTCCTGTACAATGTCACAAACCTCCGTCCATAGTTCATCAGGCACTCTGTCTATCAGATCTGCTGCTGCTGCTAAGTCGCTTCAGTCATGTCCGACTCTGTGCGACCCCATAGACGGCAGCCCACCTGGCTTCCCCGTCCCTGGGATTCTCCAGGCAAGAACTGGAGTGGGTTGCCATTTCCTTCTCCAAATCAGATCTAATACCTTAAATCTATTTCCCTCTTGCATTGTATAATCATAAGGGATTTTATTTAGGTCATACCTGAATGGTCTAGTGGTTTTCTCTACTTTCTTCAATTTAAGTCTGAATTCGGCAATAAGGAGTTCATAGACTATGCCAAAGCTTTTGACTGTGTGGATCACAACAAACTGGAAAATTCTTAAGCAGATGGGAATACCAGGCCACCCTACCTGCCTCCTGAGAAATCTGTATGCAAGTCAAGAAGCAACAGTTGGAACCAGAGATGGAACAAAGGACTGGTTCCAAATTGGGAAAGGAGTACATCAAGGCTGTCCATTGTCACCCTGCTTATTTGACTTATATGCAGAGTACATTATGTGAAATGCCAGATTGCATGAAGCATAAGCTGGAACAAGACTGGGGGAGAAATATCAATAACCTCAGATACGCAGATGACACCACCCTTAAGGTAGAAAGCAAAGAGGAACTAAAGAGCCTCTTGATGAAAGTGAAAGAGGAGAGGGAAAAAGTTATCTTAAAACTCAACATTCAAATAAACTAAGAACATGGCATTCGGTCCCATCACTTCATGCAAATAGATGGGGAAACAATGGAAACAGTGAGGCTTTATTTTCTTGGGCTCCAAAATCACTGCAGATGGTGACTGCAGTCATGAAATTCAAAAACGCTTACTTCTTGGAAGAAAAGCTATGATCAACTCAGCTGCTGCTGCTGCTGCTAAGTCGCTTCAGTCGTGTCTTGACTCTGTGCGACCCCACAGACGGCAGCCCACCGGGCTCCTCCATCCCTGGGATTCTCCAGGCAAGAATACTGGAGTGGGTTGCCATTTCCTTCTCCAACGCATGCATGCATGCTAAGTTGCTTCAGTCTTGTCCAACTCTATGCGACCCTATGGACAGCAGCCCACCAGGCTCCTCTGTCCACAGGATTCTCTAGGCAAGAATACTGGAGTGGATTGCCATTTCTTTCTCCATGACCAACCCAGACAGCACATTAAAAAGCAGAGACATTACTTTGCCAACAAAGGTCCATCTAGTCAAAGCTATGGTTTTTCCAGTAGTCATTTATGGATGAGAGAGTTGGACTATAAAGAAAGCTGAGCACTGAAGAATTGATGCTTTTCAACTATGGTGTTGGAGAAGACTCTTGAGAGTCCCTTGGACTGCAAGGAGATCAAACCAGTTCATCCTAAAGGAAATCAGTCCTGAATATTCATTGGAAGGACTGATGCTGAAGCTGAAACTCCAATACTTTGGCCACCTGATGTGGAGAACTGAGTCACTGGAAAAGATCCTGATGCTGGGAAAGATTGAAGGCAGGGGTAGAAGGGAAGGACAGAGGATGAGATGGTTGGATGGCATCACCCACGTGAAGGTCATGAGTTTGAGCAAGCTCCAGGGAGTTGGTGGACAGGGAAATCTGGCATGCTGCAGTCCATGGGGTCGCAAGAGTTGGACACGACTGAGGGACTGAACTGAACTGAAATAGGAAGAACTCACCTGTGGCCATACATCTTACTTCTTAAAAAAAAAAAAAATTCTATAGAGTATATCAGACATCCTTGCTAGACACCATACCTCACTGTCATTCAGCGACAGAGAATCTGCCCAGGAAGTACACTCTATCTTTGGTTCAATCACATCATCCTTAAGGTGCAGGGTAGGGCTCTCTCCCTTCTGCAAATTCTTGCCCTCCCATCCCTAGTTTCCAGTCCACCGTCTCTGTCCACCTTTCCATTCACTCATTCCTCTCTGCCCCGCCCAGAAATCGTGGCTTTGCCCACTGTTTCTAGTTCTAACTTTCCCGCCCCAGTAGTTCTTCGCCAATCGGAGATGTAATTGTCTCTTCCCTCCCGACCTCTTAGTGACTTTACGAGAAGGAAGGTTTCTGGTTGGTTTTTCTGTAGCAAGAGCCCGCCAATAACAGACAGACTTTTTTGGTTCAGAGGGTCAGGCAGTATTTCCGCTGATGATTGGTTGGGGTGGCCGAGACAGGAAAATGGCTGCGAGCTCCTCTATAGTGTCGGTGGCCCCGACGGCTTCCTCGGTGCCGGTCCTGCCATCCAGCTGCGATTTCTCAAATTTGCGGGAAATTAAAAAGCAGCTGCTACTTATCGCGGGCCTCACCCGGGAGCGAGGCCTACTGCACAGTAGCAAGTGGTATGATGTCGGGGTCCGAGGGGACCAGGGTTGGATCCTCGGCCTTGGGGGGCTTGGGCTGATTCAGTTTGTGTGGCTGTTCCAGGTCTGCGGAGTTGGCCTTCTCCCTCCCGGCATTGCCTCTGTCTGAGCTGCAGCCGCCGCCGCCTATTACAGAGGTAACGACGTGTTCACAGCGAGTGCTCCCCAGCATCAGAACAGATACTGGGTGCCCTGTCACCAGAGGGGAGCACACTGTTTAGCAGGGATGTTTGTAGAGGGAGTTCAAGCCATTCACAGAGATGGATATTTTAAGCAATTTTATCTGTATGTGTTTGTTAAGCTTAGAAAGACTTGGTGCTCCAACTTAAGCTTTTGGAGGAATTAGTAAATAATGCTTGCTTAAGATTTCAGCCTTTTAGATTTTTACAGCTCAACCTCGACAGTATTCATAACGTGGAGAAGCATCGAAGGTTTTTACAACAGTGCGAAACCTATTTTGGATCCAGACGGTTCAGGGTTCAAATCTCAGCCATACTAGTGACTTTTGACAGTTTACTAAATTAACCTCCTGAGCCACAGTTTCCTCATCAGTAAAATGCATATCATAGTATTTACTTTATGGGGATACTGAGAGAGTTAAATGAGATATGAATACATTTTATGTATGATCTATAGTACATATGTTTACATAGACTGTGTAGTCTGAAAGATTTTTGTCATAATCCATTGTTTTTCCTGAAGATGCCATTTCTTGATTCCAGTCCTCCTCCAACCACACACACACACACACACACACTTAAAAGCAGTAGATATTCATTAATCCAAAAGGTACAATGCATGACATGTATACACTACCATGTGTAAAATATATAGCTAACAGGAAGATGCTGTGTAACACAGGGAGCTCCACTCAGTACTCTGTGATAGATAGATTGTATGGGAGAGTGGGAAGGAGACTCAGAGGGAGGGGATATATGTATACTTATGGCTGATTCACTGATGTTGTACAACAGAAACTAACACAAAATTATAAAGCAATTATATTCCAATAAAAAAAAACAATCACACAAAAAATGTATAATGCAAGTGAGAGAGGTGGAAGAAGAAATAAGCAGATGATGAGTATATGTGAAAAGGGCCACCAGAATCCTAAGCTTTAATGGCCACATTTAGTACATGTTCATCCAATGAAGAAAACATGAATATAATTTTGGTTCCAGTTTTGTGCTGGCAATATTTGGGCAGGAAGGATGAAGAGAATGAAATTATTAAAGTTTTAATCAACTTATCCCTAGAATTTGAGGGAATTGTATGTTTTTACCTCAAGCATGTATCATTTAATTTTTTTACATAAAGAAATATAGCTGTGTTTTTTGCTTTTACAGTACTAATATGTCAAAACTTGAAGACCAAAAAATACAATTAATTCACAATATATTGCATTTATGTGGACATTTAAAAGTCTGGAGAAGGAAAGGAATGTCAGATATTAATACTAAATACTTTTCATGACTTTTTTACTTTTTCCTTATATCATATGTATATTATTGGCTCCATTTTACAGATGAAGAAGTGAATACTCAGAGAAGCTAAGTAAGTTCCCTACTAACATCTTGAATCCAGGAAGTCAAGGAGTCAGAATTTAAATCTAGCTGCCTAACACTAAAGCATATGCTACTTCCCACTACATTTGTAGAAACAATACAAATTTCTGAGTGCTGGTTTAGTTTTTTAAAGTTCTTTCCCCAACTTTTTATTTTGAAAGAATGTACTGTTACCTTATTCATAAACTAATAAATAAGTATTGGGTTTTGGGGAGGAGGAAAATAATTATTGTTTCTTACATCTTGAATTTAATAAATATGCTTCTTGGATTTGAACTTTTGTTATCCTGTTCTTAATCGTTAACATAAGCTTGTCTCTTTTTTAGGAAGATGCCCAGGATATGGATGCTTATACCCTGGCCAAGGCCTACTTTGATGTTAAAGAGTATGATCGGGCAGCACATTTCCTGCATGGCTGCAATAGCAAGAAAGCCTATTTTCTGTACATGTATTCTAGATATCTGGTGAGGGTTGTTTTAAGATGTCATTCTGTTATCAGTGAAGCATCCATGTTTAGCATCCCAATAGAAAAAATTTAATCTTCAATAATTTAGCAGTAGTCTACTTGGTGAATATACTTTATAAATAAATAATAATAATAAAGAAGACATCATAAGAAAAGTAAAAAGAATAATGGTATGAAAGAAAATATATAAATATTGACAATATTCATTATTGATAAAGGCAGGGTGCAGTAGACCATCTATTTCAGAAGTAAAACTTTATATAGTTTTGGCATTGGTTGAAAATCACCTGTGGCTTTGGTTGTGGCTATGGGTAAAATTTGCTGCCCAGAGCCACTGGGAGCCTCAGCTCACCACCCACTCCTCTGTGTGGTGAGGTGAAACCCAGACCCCGACATGTGTGGACTGCTGCTCTGGGCATGTGTGCATGCTGTGTGCTCAGACGCTGTCATGTCTGACTCTTTGCGACCCCATGAACTGTAGCCTGCTAGGCCCCTCTGTCCATGGGATTACCCAGGCAAGAATATTGCAGTGGGTTGCCATTTCCTCCTCCAGGGAATCTTCCCAACCCAGGGATTGAACTCATGTCTCCTGCTGCTCTGGGCAGATTATGTCAGTTTGAAATACTATGCCCAAATAATTCTTGAAGAAACTTCACTTGTCCAATAGAGATACTTCAGTATATGTACAGGGATATATGTACAGAACTGTTCATTGAAGTATTTTTTGTAGTAGGCCAAAAAATTAAGAACCTAAATAACCATTAGTCAAGAAATTCATTGTTAATTTTTGCCTGAAGTTTTATTATAATGTTGCGAAATGATCTACTCCAGAACTCTCTTGAGATGTAAATTCTACTCTAAGCAAGACCCTAGGATTTCCCTGGTGGTCCGTGGCTAAGACTCCCTGTTCCCAATGCAGGGGGCCTGGGTTCAATCCCTGGTCAAGGAACCAGGTCCCTCATGCTACAACTAAGGGTTTGCATGCTTCAGCTAAAAATCCCACATGCCGCAGCTAAAAAAAGATCCTGCATGCTGCAACTAAGACCTGCTGTAGCCAAATAAATACAAAAATACTTATTTTTTTTTTAAAGCATATTTTCCCTTCATTTATTTATGTATTCATCTAGTGTCAGTATGGACTCAAGGTTACCTTTTTTTTTTTTTTTTTAATTGTTTATAATTCATTATTGTACTTTATTGTTTTGGTACTCAAATTATTCCAGATTCTCAGTGGGAGCTCCTAAATAGTTGTTTAAAATTAGTGACCAATAGTAGATTTCATTCTGGACTTGGACACTTTAGGTCAATTCAGGCTGCTAGTTTTAGAACAGGTTTCCGAATAAACTGAAAAAAGACCTACTTACTGATTTTCTCTTACAGTCTGGAGAAAAGAAGAAGGATGATGAAACAGTTGATAGCTTAGGTATGAATTTCTTTCTCTTACCTTTTGGACTAAAGCAGAAGTTGCAAATTCTAATTCCTGTAGGAGCCAGGCAGGTAATATAAACATGGGAAGTGGACTGAGGAGAGGTCTGCAAGCTGGAGAGCACAACTGACTGGTGGTTACCCAGCTGCCTCTGAGGGCTCCCTTGTGGGAATGTGGGCTTGATTTTGTCAGGGGCTTTCTTCCCTTGGCCTTACCCTGTTCCCTGCAACCTGAACCTGGAAATTTAGATTTTTAGTTGAGGCTTCTGATATTTAAATATTGATAATTAACTCAAAATTTTAAAAACCCATGTGGACCTAACAGAATATAACTGCAGACCAATTATCAGTTGCAGTTTCTGTAATAAAGTAAATGGACTGTGTAAGATGTCATCGGCCATTGGTGAATGTTGGCTGGAAGTTCCAGTTGTAACTTTGGTTGACACCAAAGGGAGTATCTGAGTCTATGAAATAAAAAGCAGCAGTCTACCCTTAGATCAGAAACTCTGTTTCTTTCCTAGGCCCTCTGGAGAAAGGTCAAGTGAAAAATGAGGCTCTTAGAGAATTGAGAGTGGAGCTCAGCAAAAAACACCAGGCTCGGGAACTTGATGGCTTTGGCCTTTATCTGTAAGTGTTAAGAGTAATTTGGAACTTCAGAGAGAGATTCTTCTGAGTAGAGGGGAGATGTTATTAACTTCTGTGATCGTTCCCTTCTTTTCTAGGTATGGTGTGGTGCTTCGAAAGCTGGACTTAGTGAAAGAGGCCATCGATGTGTTTGTGGAGGCTACTCATGTTTTGCCTTTGCACTGGGGAGCCTGGCTAGAACTCTGTAACTTGATTACTGACAAAGAGATGGTAAATTTGAGATAAGCTATATGAAAAACCTTTTGCTTCAAGTCTTATGTAATTCTTTAATAAACGGGGAGGGGGAGAAAAATTTTGCTAAACCTTTCATTATAGCTACCTCTTTGCTCCCTCTCCTGTGGTCTCTTTCACTGTTGGGATTTAGGTCTTTATTTGAAAGACTAATGTCTAGGTCTTGTTTGGTAGATGCTATTGGATTTGCATCCAGTTGTGTTAGACTATCTTTTCATATTCATGCTTTCAGATTCAAGTTTTACTGTAACTTGTTTTCTAGACTAAATGCTATTATAGTTTCCTAATTCCAAAGATGCTATAGGAATAATTTCTCTTAAATCAAGAATTGTATTAAAAGCATGTTTAATGTCTCTTCTGAACTGTCATAGGACTGTTAAGATTTAGAAATTTGTTAATTAATGAAATAATGTATATGAAATGGCTTTATAAACTGCAGTTGTTTTATTAGTCATTGTTAGAGAACAATGTCTACAGAGTTGTCTACAGAGTTTATTTTGCTGTTCTTCAGTAGTTAATAGAAGCAACAACATACTTCCTTTTGTTGACTCTAAGGGACCAAGGGCTGGTTGATTTCCCTTAATAATGATACATGCTACTTAATTTGAGTCTGAAATCTTAATCTTGGTTTACTTCTATTCACTTATCTCTAACTGCCTACCACACTTTCATTAAGCTCTGAACTTAAAATATGTAAAACCACATTTCTCATCTTGCCTCTTCAGTTCTCTTTCTTTCTCTCAACCTGATGGACTCTCAGTTACATCACTCCTTCTCAGAAAGTACTCAGTCTTGATACCTCAAAGTCATATTTTGTCTCTTCCCTTTTTCTCATCTCCCTTTATCTAGTCAGTCACCAAACATTGCCATGGTTTCCTTCTTGTCTGCATCTCTTTCTCTTGGTTCCCTTTGCCATCTTGGTTATCATCTCAAAACTAGATTACTTAAAAGTAATAAATACTTTCTATCTAGCTTTCCTATTTTTGTACTTCCCATTTCCAAGCTATCTTACATACTGTTTCCAAACTTATTCTTAAGGCACTCATGTCATCATGTCATTCTCTTAACAAAGATTGCAGTGTTTTCACATTGCATCCCATTTCTGGTTGTAGCATAGCACCCACTCTTAGTTCAGTCTTTTTTTTTCCTACAGCTTCCCAACACATAGCCTCCCCTCAAACTGAACTAGTTGTCTCATCCTGTTTACCTACACTCATGACTTTTTCCTCTGTTGTTACCCTTACCTAGAATGTTGTCTTTTTTCTCTTCCTCTCCCCTTTTCTATTCAGTTTTTACCCATCCTCCAAGACTCACCTCAAATCCTATCTTTCTGAAGCTAGACCATTCTTCTCTATTCCCGCTGTTATGTTTGTGAGTCCTATTCACTTAATTGAACAGCATCTCAGGTGGTGCTAGTGCTAAGGAACCTGCCTATCAGTGCAGGAGACATAAGAGATGCAGGTTTGATCCCTGGGTTGGGAAGATCCCCTGGAGGAGGAAATGGCAGCCCACTCTAGTTTTCTTGCCTGGAGAATCCCCTGGACAAAGGAGCCTGGTAGGCTGCAAACCATAGGGTTGCAGACTTCAACTTGACTGAAGTGACTGAATACACACACACACCTGTTCATTATTAGGTGCTCTAATAAAATTTAGGTGATAAATTCTTTTAGAAAATAAAGATAGTTCCTTGATGTTCATTTGGGAGAGAGGTCAAAGTATATTAAGTATTTCCCTCTCTCTCCTGCTGCCAGCTGAAGTTCCTGTCTTTGCCAGACACCTGGATGAAAGAGTTTTTTCTGGCCCATATATACACAGAGTTGCAGTTGATAGAGGAGGCCCTGCAAAAATATCAGAATCTCATTGATGTGGGCTTCTCTAAGAGCTCATATATTGTTTCCCAAATTGCAGTTGCCTATCACAATATCAGAGGTGAGTGAATAAGGATAACAAAGTACCATCAAATCCTGAACGTAGCACTGTATTGTTTTCTGAACTCTGTCTTATTTCTGCAGATATTGACAAAGCCCTCTCTATTTTTAATGAGCTAAGGAAACAAGACCCTTACAGGATTGAAAATATGGACACATTCTCCAACCTTCTTTATGTCAGGGTGAGCTGCTTCCTTTGCTTGGACTTGATTAAGCTCTTGTGCTTTGAATCTCCTGGGTTGGATTGTCACCTCATAGCATTAGATACAAGAAAAATAAGGGTTTCTTTTTCATGCTTAGATCATCTTTCTTTTCTTTCAGAGCATGAAATCTGAGTTGAGTTATCTGGCTCACAACCTCTGTGAGATTGATAAATATCGTGTAGAAACATGCTGTGTAATTGGTAAGAGTCATTTTTTTCTTTCAAGATTTATCTTTATTGCAAGTAATCCAAATAACAACAATATAAAGTGTCAAAAAAAAGGAGGGGGGGCAGTTCTCTGGCAGTCCAATGATTAAGACTCTGAGATTCCACTGCAGGGGACATGGATTCAACCTCTGGTCAAAGAACTGGGATCCTGCCAAAAATAAGAGTGTTAAAGGTAATAAAATTATATACAGTAGGATGTCAAGGATCACTGTAATCCCACTCCCAAGACTGTTTGGTGGATACAACTCCAGAATATTTTTCTGTGTAAATAGTAAAAATGGTATATATGCAGGTATGGTTATTTACAAAAATTGTGTCATTATATACACTGCTTTGTAATGTCCTTTTTTTTTTTAACCTAAAATATATCTTCTTCCATCTTTTCATGGTATTACATCTAGAGTTGTATTATTTATGATGGCTATGTAGTATTTTATTATATAGATGTGCCTTTTTAAAATTTAATTGATTTTCTATTGTATAAGTTGTGGCTAGTGTTTCTCTTCAAGAAAGTTAGAGATACCAAGGGAGCATTTTATGCAAAGATGGGCACAATAAAAGACAGAAGCGGTATGGACCTAACAGAACAGAAGCTATTAAGAAGAGGAAGCAAGAATACACAGAAGAACTATACAAAAGAGATCTTCACAACCCAGTAATCACGATGGTGTGATCACTCACCTAGAGCCATACATCCTGGAATGTGAGATCAAGTGGGCCTTACTTGAAGCATCACTACGAATAAAACTAGTGGAGGTGATGGAATTCCAGTTGAGCTATTTCAAATCCTAAAAGATGATGCTGTGAAAGTACTGTACTCAATAGGCCAGCAAATTTGGAAAAGTCAGTAGTGGCCACAGGACTTTAAAAGGTCAGTTTTCATTCCAGTCCCAAAGAAATGCAGTGCCATAATATGTTCAAACTACCACACAGTTGCACTCATCTCACATGCTAGCAAAGTAATGCTGAAAATTCTCCAAGTGAGGCGTCAACAGTATGTGAACCAGGAACTTCCAGATGTTCAAGCTGGATTTAAAAAAGGCAGAGGAACCAGAGATCAAATGTCCAACATCTGTTGGATCATAGAAAAAACAAGGGAATTCCAGAAAAGCATCTACTTCTGCTTTATTGACTACGCCAAAGCCTTTGTGTGGATCACAACAAACTGGAAAATTCTTCAAGAGATGGGAATACCAGACCACTTTAACTGCCTCCAGAGAAATCTGTACGGAGGTCAAGAAGCAACAGTTAGAACCAGACGTGGAATGACAGACTGGTTCCAAATTGGGAAAGGGGTACGTCAAGGCTGTATATTGTCACCCTGCTTATTCAGCTTTTATGGAGGGTACATCATGTGAAATGCCGGGCTGGATGAAGCACAAGCTGGAGTCAAGATTGCTGGGGAAAATATCAATAACCTCAGATATGCAGATGACACCACCCTTATGGCAGAAAGCAAAGAGGAACTAAAGAGCCTTTTGTTGAAAGTGAAAGAGGAGAGTGAAACAGCTGGCTTAAAACTCAACATTCCAAAAACTAAGATCATGGCATCCAGTCCCATCACTTGTGGCAAATAGATGGGGAAACAGTGGAAACAGCGGCTGACTTTATTTTTCTGGGCTCCAGAATCACTGCAGATGGTGATTGCAGCCGTGAAATTAAAAGACGCTTTCTCCTTGGAAGGAAAATTATGAGCAACCTAGACAGCATATTAAAAAGCAGAGACATTACTTTGCCAACAAAGGTCCGTCTAGTCAAGGCTATGGTTTTTCCAGTGGCCATGTATGGATGTGAGAGTTGGACTATAAAGAAAACTGAGCACAGAAGAATTGATGCTTTTGAACTGTGGTGTTGGAGAAGACTCTTGAGAGTCCCTTGGACTGCAAGGAGATCCAACCATACCATCCTAAAGGAGATCAGTCCTGGGTGTTCATTGGAAGGACTGATGTTGAAACTGAAACTCCAATACTTTGGCCACCCGATGCAAAGATCTGACTCATTTGAAAAGACCCTGATGCTGGGAAAGATAGAGGGCAGGAGGAGAAAGGGACGACAAAGGATGAGATGGTTGGATGGCATCACTGACTCAGTGGACATGGGTTTGGGTGGACCCTGGGAGTTGGTGATGGACAGGGAGGCCTGGCGTGCTGCAGTTCATGGGGTTGCAAAGAGTCGGACATGACTGAGCAACTAAACTGAACTGAACTGGACTACAAGCAGATCAAACCAGTCAAGAAAATCAGTCCTGAATATTTATTGGAAGGACTGATGCTGAAGCCGAAACTCCAATACCTTGGCCACCTGATGTGAAGAACTGACTCACTGAAAAATACCCTGATGCTGGCAAAGATTGAAGGCAGGAGAAGGGGATGACAGAGGATGAGATGGTTGGGTGACATTACCAACTAGATGGACATGAGTTTGAGTGAGCTCTGGGAGTTGGTGATGGACAGGGAAGTCTGGCACCCTACAGTCCATGGGGTCGCAAAGATTCAGACACAACTGAGCGACTGAACTGACTGTTTGTTAATATACAAAAATTACTTTAGGAAACATCTTTGTATGTACGCATTTATTTTTGTTTGTTTATGCAACTATTTCTTTTTCAATTTTAATTTTTACTTACTTACTTTTGTTACACTGGGTCTTTGTTGCTCTTCATGGATTTTGTCTAGTTGTGGTGAGCAGCGGCTACTCTTTGTGGTGCACAGGCTTCTCATTGCGGTGGCTTCTCTTGTGAAACACAGGCTCTAGGTGCACGGGCTTTAGTGGTTGTAGCACATGAGTTCAGCGCTTATGGCTCACTGGCTCTAGAGCACAGGCTCAATAGTTGCGGCACATGGGCTTAGTTGCTCCTCGGCATGTGGGATCTTCCTAGATCAGGGTTTGAACCCGTTTCCCCTCCACTGGCAGGCAGATTCTTATCCATCGTACTACCACGGAAGTCTTTTATGCAACTCTTTCTGTGTAATAAGTTCCTTGCAGCGAAATGCTGGATCAAAAGGGTGTGCATTTTAAACTTACTAATATTACTAAAATGTTTGTAAGAATTTCCAATTCTATGAAAAAAAAAATAAGATTACCTCTTTTTTCTATACAAGGGTGTCTCAAGCTTGGCTCTGTTGACAGTTTTGGTTTTAATTTCTTTTTCGGGAGGCTGTCTTGTACACTGAGGCTTCCCCAGTGGCTCAGTGGTAAAGAATCCACCTGCCAATGCAAGAGCCTTGGGAGATACAGGTTCATTTCCTGGGTTGGGAAGGTCCCTTGGGGAAAGAAATGGCAACCCACTCCAGTATTCTTGCCAGGATAGTTCCATGGACAGAGGAGCCTGGCAGGTTACAGTCCATGGGGTCGCAAAGAGTCGAACACGACTGAACGACTGAGCACACATGCATGTCCTGTACACTGCAGGATGTTAGCAGTATGCCCAGCTTCTAACCACTCAATGTCAGTAACCTCCTTCTGCCAGGTGGGACAACCAAAAATGTTCGCAGGTGAAGCCAAATAACCTTTTGGGGTCAGAATCATCCTCCATTGAGAACTGTGGTCCCATGTATTTGGTCACCCTAGGGTAGCGTGATAATCAGTTGACACAAATAGATGAATGGCCACTCTTGGATAAAAGTAACTTTGGTTGTTTGTGATTGAAAGCCTAAGTTTCCTGGAGATGAAAGACCTTGTTCCTGGATCTTTGGTGACATTGTTGTTAATAAAGTGATAGAATTTCAGGTCAGTCATTCAGTAAATATTTCCAGACCTTGAAGGAGTTGTAGTCCAGTATGGGAAAGAAACATTAAAAAAAAAAAATCCTAGACCTGGGTTTGATCCATAGGTTGGGAAGTTCCTCTGGAGAAGGGAATGGCAACCCACTCCAGTATTCTTGCCTGGAATCCCATGGATAGAGGAGCCTGGTGGGCTACAGTCTGTGGGGTCGCAGAGTTGCACACAACTGAGCAACTAATAATAAAACGACAATGGAAACATAGGTAAGAGGAACAGATGATCTTTTCAATGTCAGAGCATTATGAGTGAAGCATAAAGTCCATTAAGGTGAGGATGGAATTCCAGTTTATTCAGAAAACATTCTTTCAACATATTCGGAATACCAGGTACTGTAAAATGTGTTGCAGTACATACCCCATTACCTACTAAGGAAGATCAGTAAGAAACAATGATGTAGTGGGTTGAGTGTTATGATTGAAGTAAGCATAGGATACAAAGAGAGTACATAGGACAGATAGCTAGCTAATCCAGTCTAATCTTAGGGAAGGCGTCTTGAGAAGGTGAGATCTGAAGGAGAGTTGACTAAGGGAGAAGATGGATTGACTTGGGAGGGGTATTGCAGTGCAGAGAAGTGTGAAACAGGCAGTGATCCTGAAGCACTGTGTGGGAGGAGGGGATGTACAAAAGGGGCCGGATCTTGAAGAGCCTTTTATGCTTTGCCAAAAGTTTGGATTTTATTCTTAAGGCAGGAGAAGTCTTCTGATGGATTTTAGACCAGACAGTGATAAACTTTTTCAGATTTTCATTTTCAAATGATAACTGGAGACTGGGCTGGGAAGATTAGCAAAAGGGCAAGACTAGATGCAGGAAGACCAACAAGGAGGCTTTTGCAATAAACCAGTCTAGAGATGAGCCCAAGCTGAGGTATTGGCAGGAGGAATGAAGAGAGGTGATTAGACTTAGAAGATGTTTAGGAAGTAGAACAAATAGAAATTGATGAATGGGTAACTAGATTTACAACAGTGTCCTTTACCTGAAGAAAGGAAATATAAGTAGGGGAGATACTGTTCTTTTTTAGCCTACTAACTTAAAACCAGTTAAAATCAAAGGAGACATACATACGAAGAGTAATGCTTTAGGAGTTTCTGGGGTTTTATTTATTTATTGTTTGGCCGTGCCACACAGTTTATGGGATCTTAGTCCCCCTAGTGGAGAAGGCATTGGTGACCCACTCCAGTGCTCTTGCCTGGAAAATCCCATGGATGGAGGAGCCTGGTAGGCTCTAGTCCATGGGGTCGCTAAGAGTCGGACATGACTGAGCAACTTCACTTTCACTTTTCACTTTCATGCATTGGAGAAGGAAATGGTAGCCCACTCCAGTGTTCTTGCCTGGAGAATCCCAGGGATGGAGGAGCCTGAAGGGCTGCCATCCCTGGGGTCGCACAGAGTTGGACACGACTGAAGCGACTTAGCAGCAGCAGCAGCAGCAGCAGTTCCCCTAGCAGGGTTTAAAGCCAGGCCTTTGGCAGTGAGAGCAAGGAGTCCTAACCACTGGACTACCAGCGAATTCCCATCTGTTTTTGAAAATAATTGATTAGTAAACTTTTAAAATTTATTTTTATTTTTGGTAAACTTCTTAATGAACTGTTTTTGTTTTCTCTTCAATATGTCTATGCATGCGTATACACTCAGTTGTGTCTGACTCTTCGCAAACCCTTGAACTGTGGCCCACCAGGCCCCTTTGTCCATTGCATTCTCTCAGCAAGAATACTGGAGTGGGTTGCCATTTCCTCCTCCAGGGAATCTTCCTGACCCAGGGATCAAACTGGCATCTCCAGCATTGCAGATAGATGCTTTACTGCTGAGCCATCCTGTCCTTTGCCCCCAGTATATCTGTAATGCCTAACAAAGTTCCTAACATATGGTCAATAAATGTTTGTTGAATTCAGCTCACCTATTTTAAGAATAAGGAACGTTAGATAAGATAAAAAGTATATTTCAGCTTCCATATTATAGCCAATTCAGAGGAATTGAAAGGAGTAAAAAGGGTGGAGAGAGAAGAAACTTGAGGACCTGAAAGAGAATGAAACAGTAGAGTGATGAATAGAGTGATGGCAAGAAACCCCCACTTATTTCTTGCTTCTGATTTTATGTCTGGATGTGAGTGGAATGCTTCCTTTTGCATCTTTTCTGGAGTTCTACTCTCTGAAGGCAGCTTTACACACACAAATATATATATGTAATGAGTGTATATGTATATATATCTATTACTGTGTAGCATGGTGAAGATTTGGACTCTGGAACCAAACTGCCCAAGTTTAACTCTTGGTTTTGCTATTCACTAGCTGTATGACAGTGGATTTAAATTCTCCTCATCCATAAAGGGATTTATCAATAGAACTTTTTCTTATGTGTTTGTTTTAAGGATTAAGTAAATTAATACATACAGAGCACTTATAACAATGTTAAGTTGCCCAGCACATTGTAATTATACAATACATTGTAGCTGTTGCAACTGGTCAGAAAAGCTCATCTACTTAATCTTTGCACAGAACTTGCCTATTCTGACTTACTTAGCATCTCTTTTGTCATCCTGACTCCTTTAGTAGCTAAAGCTGATACTCCTGCTACCACTGCTTCACTTCTGTTCTATTACAGAAGTTAACCCTTGGACAGTCTGCTTAAAGTTTGGTTATTTTTCTGTATCTGGTTCTGAGTCAGTGACAGAAGCAAAGCTATCTTTATGTACATAAAGACCTCCCATCTTTTTTCCCAGATGAATATCAACTTATGTTGATATTCATATCATATCAACATATGATCTTATGTAATACAGACAGTTGTTATAAATGATTTCTCCTGAATCAAACTGACAGCTGTATCTAGACAAATTTTTTAAAAAAAGACAAACGCATATATAGAAATAGTATTACTTGTTTTTTTACCAGAGTGGAATCATAAAATTTCTCACAATTTGTTTTTTCCATTTGACAGTTTATCATGATCTCTGTAAGTTAGTATATGTATATATCTAAATCCACCCTTTTATTTAGTTTATGCACATACAGTTTTTACATAAAGGAGGTGTTTTGTTTTTTTTCCCCCTCACTGCACCCTTCATCCTTTAAAATGCTTGTGTTAGCATGTTCCGGTACCACATAAAAAATATACATACACATATGCGGGGTTTGGGCTTCCCTGGTGGCTCAGTGGTAAAGAATCCTCCCGCCAGTGCTGGAGAGGCAGGTTCAATCCCTGTGTGAGGAAGATCCCCTGGAGAAGGAAACGACAATCCACTCCAGTATTCTTGCCTGGGAAATCCCATGGATAGGGGAGCCTGGTGGGCTACAGTCCCTGGGGTCATAAAAGAGTCGAACATGACTTGTTGACTAAACAACAACGATGCAGGGTTTAATGGGCTGTTTGCTTACAAAAATAGGATCATACTGTACCCATTTCTCTGCATTTTACTTTTCTCATTCAACAATATCTCCTGAGAAATCATTCAGAAGTCTTGGTATGTCTCTAATTTTTTTCTTCTTTTTAAAATAATTGAGGTATAGTTGATTTACAATATTATATTGGTTTCAGGTATACAACATAGCGATTCTGTACAGATGATCATATAATTTTTATTTTTCATTTTTTTTAATGAAAATTGATATCACATTGATTAATTTGCAGGTATTGAGCCATCCATGTATCCCTGGGATGAATCCCACTTGATCATGATGTATGATCCTTTTAATGTATTATTGAATTCAGTTTGCAAATACTTTGAGGACTTTTTTGTCTATGATCATTAGTGATATTGGCTTGTAATTTTCTTGTTTTTGAGATATCTTTGGTTTTGGTATCAAGGTGATGCTGGCTTTGTGAATGAGTTTGGAAATATTCCTTCCTCTAATTTTTGGGAATAATTTGAAGAAAAATAATTGTTAGCTCTTTTCTAAATATTTGATAAAATTCATCTGTGAAGCCATCTGGTCCCAGACTTTTGTATGTTGGGAATTTTTTTATTACTGATTCAGTTTTATTACTGGTAATTGGTCTGTTTATATTTTCTATTCCTGTTTTAATTTTTGGAGATTATATATTTCTAGGAATGTGTCCATTTCTTCTAGGCTGTCCATTTTATTGGTATATATTAAAGATAGCTTTATTAAGGGATAATTTGTGTACCATAAAATTTACCCATTTTAAGTTTACAGTTCATTGAGTTTTTTGCTAACTTATTAAGTTGTGTAACCATAATCATAATCCAGTTTACAAAATTCTATCATAACCCCAAATTCTCTTGAGTCTATTTTAAGTCAGTCCTACTCCCATCCCCAGGAGATCTGCCTTTTGAGTGTGCAGTTTTGCCCTTTCTAGAAATTTTAAATGGAATCTTGGAATATTTAGTCTTATCATGTGGCTTTTTTCACAGAGCTGTTTTTTGAGGTTTGTCCATGTTGCAGCATATGTCAGTAGTTCTTTTCTTTTTACTGCCGAGAAGTATTTCATTGTCTGGATATATACCACATTTCATTTATGCATTTACTAGTTGAGACAAGTCAGATAATCTTTATTCCCTTTCTTCAAATACATTTTTTAACAGAATCCTAAAATCTTTCATATACTCTTTTTAAGACCAGTGATAGTAGAACTTCCTTGATTCTTGTGGAAGAGAGGAGTTCAGAGTTCTACATTTTTAACCTTTCAGGTACTTCCTTAGGGACCTTGGAAGATAGTTGGAAAACTACCAATCTGAAGCATACTCTAGGAATATCTTACCCTTTATTAAGAAAATACATGTATAATGCTAATATCCAGAGGAAATACAATGAAGAAAACTTTTGTGGTGTTAGGAAACACTTTAAAAAAAAAAAAAACAGAATGTGTGATATTTTCCAAGGAAATGATGATATTGCCTATACAATTTGGCTTTTCTGCAAGGACTTTGGGGGAATGAGTTCTTGCCTACCCTGTAAAATGCTGCCTATTTTAGTGACTTATTTTAATCTTTCTAGTTGTTCACATATTTTTTTTTTCCAATCAGGCAATTATTATAGTTTGCGTTCTCAACATGAGAAAGCAGCCTTGTATTTCCAGAGAGCCTTGAAATTGAATCCTCGGTATCTTGGGGCCTGGACGCTAATGGGACATGAGTACATGGAAATGAAGAATACGTCTGCTGCTATTCAGGCTTATAGGTGAGGTTTTAGTTGGAGGGTGAGGTGGAGCAGATTGTTGTGATTTTAGGAACCTCTGGGAAGATCACCTGGAGAAAGAAATGGCTTCCCACTCTAGTTTCCTTGCCCATGGATAGAGGAGCCTGACAGGCTACAGTCCGTGGGGTCCAAAGAGAGTCGGACACAACTGAGCAACTGACACTTTGACTTTATTGAGTCTGCAAGTCACTAACTTTGATTCTGCCTCCTTACCAGTTTTCTCTTCCATTTCTTAGGCATGCTATTGAGGTCAATAAGCGGGACTACAGAGCCTGGTATGGCCTTGGGCAGACCTATGAAATCCTTAAGATGCCGTTTTATTGCCTTTATTATTATAGACGGGCCCACCAGCTTCGGTAAGTCTGACCGCCGCCTGATGATATGTTTGTTGTGGGAAGGGCTGACACTTTTCTTTCTCTTTGATAGCTACTAAAGAATCACAGTGAATGGTTTTGACTTTTGGAGACCTAAGTTTAAACATGCCATATGTTGTTTGGTCATTTTTATGTAGTGTATTCTACTAATATGTTAATAGCATAACTGTGGGGACTTCCCTGGTGGTCTGGTAGTCAAGAATCCGCCTTGTAATGCAGGGGATGTGGGTTTGATCTGTGGTTGGAGAACTAAGATCCCACATGCTGTGGAGCAACTAAGCCCAAGCGCCACAACCACTGAGCCTGTGCATCACAACTTGAGTCCCTGCACTGCCACGAGAGATCCTGCATGATGCAACAAAGACCCCCCATGCCGCAACTAAGACCCAAGGCAGCCAAATTAATTAATTAATTTAAAAAGTAGTATAATTGTGCACATAAAATAATATACGAAGTATTGGATTAAAGCCCATTCCTTTCATGGGTTTGAAACAGTTGTGGTGGTGGTTCCTCAAGGGAGGACTTCAGTTATCTTTAAAGTCTTTGCTCAGGTTTCCTATTTTTCGTTCCTCACAGGCCCAATGATTCTCGTATGCTGGTTGCTTTAGGAGAATGTTATGAGAAACTTAATCAACTAGTGGAAGCCAAAAAGGTACCTGAAATTGGGTTCTGGAGAATCTATGTGGAAACCTAATGTTTGGATGAGGGGTTGAGCTATTGGTGCTTAATTTTCCTTCATTTGTATCTGTCTACATAGGGAAGTCTGAATATTTATAGGCTCATAGTGTGTATAAAGCAAAGCAGGGCTGACATAGTGGGAATGTTAATATGTAGCCTGGGCCTCAGATCTAGTAAAAATGCTTTGTATTCTCTAAATCTGAACTTCTAGGAGGATTGCAGGACCTGCGTGAGTCATGGCACATGGGGCAATGATTGAAGTGACTAGTTTATTTCTTTCTTTATTGACAGTGCTATTGGAGAGCTTATGCCGTGGGAGATGTGGAAAAGATGGCTCTGGTAAAACTGGCAAAGTGAGTGAAAGAGTGAAATGTTAGTTATATTTCTGTTGGCTTCTCTGGTAGGTGGATCCTGCATGTTCTAGAGCCTCTTATCCATCATCTACATGAATGAGGGGATGTTCAGTTCAGTTGCTCAGTCGTGTCCAAATCTTTGTGACCCCATGGACTGCAGCACGCTGGGCCTCCCTGTCCATCACCAACTCCCAGAGTTTCCTCAAACTCATGTCCATCGAGTCAGTGATGCCATCCAACCATCTCATCCTCTGTCGTCCCCTTCTCCTCCCACCTTTAATCTTTCCAGCATCAGGGTCTTTTCAAATGTGTCAGTTCTTCGCATCAGGTGGCCAAAGTGTTGGAGTTTCAGCTTCAGCATCAGTTCTTCCAATAAAAATTCAGGACTGATTTCCTTTAGGATTGACTGACTGGTTGGATCTCCTTGCTGTCCAAGGGACTCTCTCAAGAGTCTTCTCCAACACCACAGTTCAAAAGCATTAATTCTTTGGCGCTCAGCTTTCTTTATGGTCCAACTCTCACATCCATACATGACTGCTGGGAAAACCGTAGCTCTGACTAGACTTTGTTGGCAAAGTAATGTCTCTGCTTTTTAATATGCTGTCTAGGTTGGTCATAACTTTTCTTCCAAGGAGCAAGTGTCTTTTAATTTCATGGCTGCAGTCACCATCTGCAGTGATTTTGGAGCCCCCAAAAATAAAATCTGTCACTGTTTCCACTGTTTCCCCATCTATTTGCCATGAAGTGATGGGACCAGATGCCATGATCTTAGTTTTCTGAATGTTGAGTTTTAAGCCAAACTCAGGGATGTAGTACAGTGTATGAATACTGATCTGGAAACTTAGTCATCTTGACTCAAGAGAATGCTAGTACTTTTTGAAGGGGAATTGTTTTCCCATTTGGAAAATTCAAGAACTAATTGAAAGAAATGGAATTTTATGTGAGAGCAGTCTAGAGAAACTCATTTAGGTATCAGTCTCCTCTTCAGCCCCAGAAAAATACAGAATAACTCAGAAATGATAGGGAAAGAGGTTCTTAAATGCAGTTTCATTCCTACCAGTTATTTTCTGGATTCTTACAAAAAATCTGAATTGCTTGGTATCTTTTTGACCTTACTCAGGGTATTACCAGGCAATTTTTGCAATGGTTTGTTTTCCAGCTTAAGTATTTACTAACTTTCCCTCCATCACCAGAAGCAGAATGATTTGGAGCTTTGATGAAGTAACCATCACTTCTGGGCACTAATATTATTCTGGGTCCCACTGTGTCATTTATGTCAAAATTTGTACTTGTCTATATATTGTCATTTTTTGATGTTATTTGTGTGCTTTTACTTTTTTTTTTATCTCTAGCTTGCTTTGCAATATGATTTGTACCTAAAGACCGATTTCTTTTGTAGGCTTCATGAACAGTTGACTGAGTCAGAACAGGCAGCCCAGTGTTACATCAAGTATATCCAAGATATCTATTCATGTGGGGTATGTGTCATTAGCATGAGAATTGGGTTGCTGATCTTATTCTTATCACCTCAGTCATTCCTGCTTTCCTTATCTAGGAAATAGTGGAACACTTGGAGGAGAGCACTGCTTTCCGCTATCTGGCCCAGTACTATTTTAAGTGCAAGCTGTGGGATGAAGCTTCAGCTTGTGCTCAGAAGTGTTGTGCATTCAATGATGTAAGTATCAGTACTTTAGTGAAAGACTTGGATTTTAAGTTTGAGGACATGACTTTACTGTGATCTGGGGGTAGAAGGTGGTTAAAAGGGTGAGTGGAGAGGTTACCTTGTTCTGAGGAACTTTATAAGTCAGTATTTTAGAACCTGGTTTTGAGAATAACTTTGGATATATTTTGATACATTTGCTTGACCTTGTTTCAGACCCGGGAAGAAGGTAAGGCCTTGCTCAGGCAAATCCTACAGCTTCGGAACCAAGGCGAGACTCCCTCCACTGAGATACCTGCTCCCTTTTTCCTCCCTGCCTCACTGTCTGCTAACAACACTCCCACACGCAGAGTTTCTCCACTCAACCTGTCTTCAGTCACGCCATAGTTGGCTGCTTTCAAACCAGAACATTGCCAGACCCATATTAAGCCTTATCTCCATGTAAAGAACAGCCACGTCTATTTTTCCAAGGACCTTATTTCTTTTTGTTTTACAACTCCTTGGGGACAGCTTACAGAATCACCTTCAGAGTAGACTGACAGAACGAACAGTAGACTGGCAGGAACAGATACTGTCTTCTGCCAGTTTGAAGCACTTCTATCTCCCTTCTGTTTAGAGTGGCTACAGATCTTGGCCTTTTTCCCAGGTCTTTTGGCACCCCCACAAAACATCCCTTTAACAGCACTTTAGCACAGGCAAGTCTACAGAAACAAAATTTAAATGCTGCTGGGAGTGGGAGATTTCTTTAGAAAGGCAAGGAAGAAAGCCTGCCACTTTACCCTCTGCTGACAATAGGGCACTGGATACCCTAGGAAGGTCAGGGCACTGGATAGACAGACATGACTCATCATTCTTTGATGTGCTGAGCATGACTACTTTGATATCAGAGATTAGTTTTAAATGGATTCTAGCTGTACTTTTGTTCTCACTAGGAAGACATTCTTCCAAAACATGATTTTGGGGTGTCTCCTAGAAACTTTCAAATTGGAAGTAACAAGTAGAGTTGAACAAAGGGGCAAAAGGACTCACTGAGTGTGGAACTGATGGCCCCTACTAAGGGGAAACATGTCTAGAGTTAGCTATACCCCTACTAAAGCAGAGCAAGGAGACAGGATTACAGAGTTTCACAGATATTTGGGTGTGTAACTTTTGTGACTATACAGATAAGAATAAACTCTTTGAGTCGGTCTGTTTTAATAAATATTTTTGACGTAATTGTTTGTGTCTCTTCGCCCCCCCCCCCCCCCCCCCCCCGCCCCATCTCCAGCAGAATGATTTTTTCTAACCTTCACCTGTTAGACAAGGTAAAAGTAATCATTTCTGCTGTATTCTTGGAGAGTTTCTGGCCTGTGCTTGTGTGTTCCGTAGGAGGTAATATGCTGTGATTATGTCTGCTGTGATTGGTTTGTACAGTGGATACTATGGGTTATTCTGAGCTCAGGGCCCAGCCTTCCTTGATTCTTTTTCCAGAACAAGTCTGTTACCCATTCATCTCCTAACATATGACACTTCACTTTTTATTAAGGAAGGTTTAGAATATCTAGTATCTCTTGAATTCATTTCTTACTAAGATTTCTTGGGTTAGCTGTATACCAGTTGCTGGTCTCTACTGCCATTCCTGTGCAAAGTTCCCAGGGGCCTGGATGATATTTGATTTTCAGTTTTTCTGCCCCTTTTATAATTTACTTCAATGATAATGCTAGATTTGGAATTCAGATATAAAACGTGAATAATATCTTTATTTTAATATAACTTTTGTGTGCACAGAAACCATATAAGTAAAAAAGTGTACGATTACATAGGTGATTATATTACAAAAGGGAGAAAAACTACTACTAGTGTCTGAATATTGCATTTTAGATAGAGTTTCTGGTATATATATATGGTAAAGCTTTAAAGAAACCTGTTTCTTAAACTGAGCAGCAGGCCCACCTGTGGGGAGTGCTGTCTCCTCACAACCTTAGTATTTTTTGCCGAAAGGCCCAGATTTGAGTAAAGGGGAACGCCTTGAGCGCAGGATTCGGGCATAAGGGCTGCAGTCTGTTGAACTTTGGCAGGTGGGTGTTCGGGGAAGTAAGTTACGAAGAAACGGTTTCTTCCCTGGGGGCTGTTGGTTTGGTTGCTGGTTTTCCTGGTTGGCACCAAGGCGCTTTTTGGTAGAAGCCTGGCCTTGGAGTTTCAGCACAGTATGATACTGCTCCGCGATGCATGCTGCCTTCTTCCGAAGGTCCAGTTTTACTAGTGTCATATTATTCTGCAACTCAGCCAGCGTCTGATCCTAAGGAAGATGAACAGAGTTATAGAAAACATTTTCTGTCTGATCTATTAGAGAAACTCAAGAGGGCAAGGTAATACACACTATAGTTAATAAAACTTCTTTTTACAAAGATGAGCTCTGTATGGTCAGAGCTTTAATTGAATGGTGTGTGTGTGGGGGGTGCGTATTGGTTTTTAAGACCCAAACAAATAGCACTGAATAGAAGGACCTTTTCTAACACATCAGGTGGTATGAGCCTGAATAATTTTACTTAACCTCCAAGAGCCTCAGTTCCTGGGTGGGTATCAAATTAGGATGTATTTTTTTACATTTCCATATATCTGGATGGAATCAGGGTACATTTATTGATGACAGTGTCATAGCTTAATTGTTAGTGTTTTGTTTTACTATGGTTTCCTGCAGTTTAAGCATCTTGGATGAAATATGGTAGTATCTCCCTCCCTAGGACAGTTATAACAGAAAAAGCCTATAATTACTTAGCATAACGCCTTGTACTTAGTGAATGGTTACTTTGCAAGAAGAGAAACTCCCCTCACTAAAAGATTAGCCTAAAAATCTTTTTTATCTTCCTCATATATACTCTGACATGGGCTGATGGGAGAAAGTGATATATAGGCTGCCCCAACCTGTTTGATTAAGATGTCATCACAAGTGGCCAAGGCTTGGCGAAGTTTTCCTGCTCCAGTGTTGTGGCAACAGGCTCTTTCCGCTGACTGGAGAGACTCACCAAGTTTCTGAAGCTCTGTCCGCAGTAGCCTTATATTCTGAAAAAGGAAGAGTAGGAACCAAATTGTGGTCAAGACATCACGCCAAGTGATCTATAGGAGTCAGAGAACCATCTGGAGAGAAGTAAAATTAGAAGGCTAGCCGTAAGAATGCAGTAGCCACTCCAGGATGGCACAGAAAGCATCTTGTCCTCACATAAATCAGGGATACAGTGCTGGAAACTGTCTTAGGTGAGAGCTTTGGTAACGGAGAAAGCTAATTACCTTCTGGCCCTCCTCTAACTTCTTGTCCACATCAACGATGAAAGGCTTGGCTGAGGGTGGGGGTTCTAACATTTTCTGGTACTTCTGCAACTCTGAAGGAAAGAAACAATAACCTCACATGTGTAGGCTTTCTAGCCTTGGACTCTTTAACTGAATTAACAGTAGTATGCAAAAAACATAACAAGTGAGGCCATGTGCATCCCAGAATGAAACGTCAGGGGGATGTAGCTTGGCAGTCAAGGAAATTATGCTGGAGTTGGCCCCAGAAGGCCCAAGTTTGAAGAACAGCTTTCCCTGAAATACTTCTGCTTCCTGCCCTCTCTCCCTCCTCACCTTCAGTGGTGGAGTTTAGCTCTGCTTTGCATTGTTCCAGTTTAGCTTTAATCTCGTGGAACTGCTGGGTGGAAACAGAAGTCAATCTTTGTGACCGCCGTAGGGACAGTTCAGACCCTGAGGGTTGATGGGCCACTTGCTGCTGTCTGGCTTCCTGCAGGAGAGCTTCTAGCTCTTTAATCTTCTCATCTCGCTCCTAAAGGGAAACAGAACACAATTCTGTTCAGAGTCAGATGAATCCTACAGGTATAGATGACTGAAGAATGAACAAAAATTTCCCTGTAAATTAGCATTTACACCATTTCTTGGCCAAACTCTAAATCAGTTCATCAAACACAGATTGACATAAAGCACTAAGGAGACAAGAGAAAGGTGAATTACACATTCCGCCCCTACTTTATCTCAGGCAAGCTAGCGATGGGAATCTGAGCAGCTACTTGGGGCTGGTTCAGGGCAACTCACCTGAAGTTCTTCTTGGTAAAAACTTGTCAGTGACTCCTTGAGGATTGTTAGTTTGTCTTCATACAGTTCCTCTAGTAGTTCCTTTTGTGTGTCCAAATGTTCACTGTCAGAGGAGAAAAGAGAAGTCAGTGCAGATTCTGAGGAGTGAGCTTGGAAAGCAGATCTTGAGGCACTACTCCATCCTAGTCTCTACTTCCTACCCTACGGTCTAGAACAAGAGGGGTTACTCGGCTGGTACCTGCACCACTGTTCTCGTTGTTGCATCTGCTCCACCATCTCATTGCAAATTTCATCACGGAGCTGCACCTCCAGCCGCAACTTTTCCTGCCGTTCTTTTAAAAGCAGTGCTTTCATGGCTTCTACCACCTGTAGGAGCTCCTAGGAGGGACACACAGGTCAGAGGTTATCAGAAGTCCATGCCCTAAAAAGGTACAGGTCCACTTGGCACATAGCATGGAAAATGTATAGCCATCAAGCCGCTGCACCAAAGTTTTCTTGCATTCTCACCTCCTTCCCATATGTGGAGATGTCAACTTCATTTTCAATGTCATCACCAAGGCCTGGGTCAGTCTTAGCTCCAGTTTCTAAGCTGGGAGAAGTGCGCAGACTGTGTTCCTTGAGGAATGAATGTATCGATGGAAATCCAAGTTGCACAGGTGGAGCATGCACAAGCTGTGAGGGGAAAAAAATCTTAATCGAATCCATTACTAGTTCCTAGTTGCTTTCTGAAGTACAGGTACCAGCCCAAAGTGAGCACAATCATCACACCTATAGCTTCGCACCTGGCTAGCAATGGCTGAGAACTTGGCCACGTGAAGAGTCTCATCATAGGTAGACGCACAGGGATTCACATTGACAATCATGCAGGAGCGGCCTCGGCCTGTGAAGAAGCCTTGGAACACTCGAGTCAGCTTGCTGTCACGGAAGGGAACCAGGTTCTGCTTTGAGCTGGCAGGGAATTAAAGAGAATAGTGCTGTGAGCAGAGCTCTAGCCCCTGAGGAGATACTAGCACTAGCCCCTGTGATGATCAGGAAGTCTTTTAGCAAACTGCAGAGTTCCAGGCCATCCTGGCTTGCAGTGAAAAGCTTACCGGTTCTGCTGGTTTTGGCGCAGGGCAGCGATACAGCGGCCCAGGGTGTGCAGAGAAGTGTTAATGTTTCCTGCTTCCTTCAGCCGCTCACCACTCTTTTGATCTTTGCAGCGCTCTGAGCCAGCGAGATCACAGAGTGATAACCTTGAGTGATGGACAGGATCTGACATTAGGGCCCCATGTTATATGCTTTTTAGCCCCTTCATATAGTTCTAGGGAGGGGAGGGCCTGTGAAGAAACTCTGTACCCAAGGAAAGAGAACATGAATCTAATGGAAATAATTCCTTTGAGGACTGCCTTGTCCCCTCCCCCAACCACCATTTATGGCCCCAAAGCCCAAATTTCTAAATGGAAAAACTTACTCGCTAATCTTGGGGATTATATCTCCTTCCCCCTGAAGGTGCAGGATCCGGATTGAGAAGATGCTATGACTAGAAGTTAAAAAAAATAAAAGTCACTGCATATCTTCTATGATCAGGTGGAGGACTAATGTTTCCTGAAACACAGTGAAAGGCTGACTCATTAACCTACTAACCTGCGGCTAGAGTTCTGGTTCAGGTGGGTGCTGGCAAAGCTCTGGTTTTTACGACCCACTTTCAGGAGTTTCCAGGCCTCCTCAGCATCCTGAACATGAATCCAATTGAGATCTGATGTAAAGATGGGCATACATAAGATGGGAGCACCTAACTCTTTTCCAAGTCTCTCCCAAGGTCCCCTCCAGGGTTCATGCCAGCCACTGTTTTCCCATACCTTTTACGTAGGGATTGCCACTCTGATCCTCACACAGCCGCAGAGTCTGCCTCTTGCGCTGCTGGCTAGGCGGTTCTAACAGGTCATAAAGCAGTTCATTGTAGATCTCAAAGAAGGAGATCCAGATGGAGAAGCGAAGATCTGCAGGGACACTTACAGGGACAGTGTCTGGTTGTGCCCATCGGTGACTCATTTCTGGGGAAAAAGCCAATGTCCAGAGGATCAACTCAAGGGTAATCCACCTCTCCTTTAGCCTGCAGGGGCCTCAGAAAGTGGAACTCAGTTTGCAACCTCTAATCTGTACCCTTGGAGTTTTGGGGAGCAGAAAATGGGTTCCTACTGTTAATTGGCACAGAGCCCAGTCATGGTACATACCATCCAGCTGGCTACTGCTGGGAAACTGGCTACTGGAGGAGAGCCCTGCGATGCCACTGTCAAAGCTGGTGCTGGTACCCATCCGGCTGTCAATGTAGACACTTTTCTTTAAGGAGGTGGACAGCTCCTCCTGGAGGGGTCCAGGGATAAGATATGCATAAAACTTTCTGGAGGTTTGTCCCCTATCCCTGCCTCTATGAATACCAACACTTTACCTCTTGGAGGCCTCCATTTAGTAGGGCCAGTTTCTTTAATTCCTCCTGCCGGATCTGCTTGCTGTCTAGCCACATTACCTCATTGGAGAACAAGGGCTTCAGATTAGGTGTTGGATGAAGCTGGCCTTGGAGGCTATTGAAGATCAGAGCCAGGGACCTAGGCAGGATCCCACCATCCTTGATGGTACCTGGAGGCATGCAAAAGATGGACAGTTGCAGCAAGCACTGTTCAACTCAGAGCATCAAAAGCCAAAGACAATCAGCAGTTCTGTGAGGCCTAATACTCACCTTGAATTGTGTAGGTTTTCCCTGAGTTGGTGACTCCATATGTATAGATGAGCCAGTTCTGTCCTTTAAGTACATCCTTTACCATCTCCTTCACAGTCAGGTTGAAGAAAGATGCCTGTCCCACTTCTGGTCCAAAGATCTAGGGATAGACCCAATTTCTCAGAGACCCATCCTTCATCTGGAGAAGGCAATGGCACCCCACTCCAGTACTCTTGCCTGGAAAATCCCATGGATGGAGGAGCCTGGTAGGCTGCAGTCCATGGGGTCACTAAGAGTCAGACATGACTGAGCAACTTCACTTTCACGTTTTACTTTCTTGCATTGGAGAAGGAAATGGCAACCCACTCCAGTATTCTTGCCTGGAGAATCCCAGGGACAGGGGAGCCTGGTGGGCTGCCATCTATGGGGTCGCACAGAATTGGACATGACTGAAGCGACTTAGCAGCAGCAGCAGCATCCTTCATCTCCCACTTTTCCCTGTGCCAAGCCAGAAAATACATCCCTTCCTGGGTGGTTGGCTCTGGAGACTACTCAAGCAGCTTCTTCCTGCAGTGCTACCAGTTGCTGCCTAAATACTCTCTGCCAGTCCATCTTTCATCCAAATCAATAAATACTTACAGAATGCTATCCGCTAAGTCCAATGCTGCACACAATATGGAGCAACATAATGGTCACAAGCATGGGCTTGGTAGATGAATCTAGATTCAAGTCCTAACTCTAACAATGACTAGTACATGGCCTCAGGAACATTATATTCAATGAGTCACAATATCCTTACCCGGAAAATAGGGACAGTGATGATAGTAACAACAGAGTTGTTGGGAATTAATGTATATAAAGTACATGACTGACAACACATAAGGGTCCCCCAAACCGTAGACATGCATATATAATGAACTCAGTCAAGTAAAATGCTTTCCTTCTGAAGAGGGAATATAGCTGCTCCTACATGTTGGTCCCTTGTTCACATATCAGTAACTCCATACCTGGGAAAAGGTGAATCTGTGGGTGGCCTGTCCAATTCCTCGCTCGTTGCTCTTCTGGGCAAAAGAGTCCTTGGGTGCCTGAAGGGCAAGGGTCTCCATATTCTCAATACAGACACAACCCTGAGATGGGGGAAAACAGTTGTCACAAAAGGAAACAATCCTGGGAACCTCTGTTGTACGTATCATTCCTTCTTTTAAATCCTCCCTCCTCAGAAACATACCTGATCCTCCTGTCGTTCTAACTCTGAAGGTAACAAGGGCCTGACCCTCAGGTATACTTTCACCTTCTCTGTACCATCTTCAGATGGAACCTGTAGTAGAATTCCCAGTCAGAATCACAGATTAATCTCAGTTACTTCTGAGCAGATAGGCAAACACAACATAGTTTCTGGGAATCATGCTAACACTATCCCAATTAACTTCAGATGACTCTGTGCCGTTACTCTGGTTCCATAATCATTCCAACCCACATGGAGTTTTTCAGTACTTAAGCACCATTCCTTGTCTCTTCAGTATCCTGAAAACTTGGCTTACCACAGATTATCTGCATCAGAAGTGGCTGACTGATACAAAAATCAGTGTGTGATATTATAGCAAAACACAGTAGTGAAGCACTTTCCATGTGTGCTAAGCCGCTTGTGTCCGACTCTGACACTATGAACCACAGCCCGCCAGGTTCCTCTGTCCATGGAATTTTCCAGGCAAGAATACTGGAGTGGGTTGCCATGCTCTCCTCCAGGGGATCTTCCCAGCCCAGGGATTGAACCCATGTCTCTTACGTCTCTTGCATTGGCAGGTGGCTTCTTTACCATTAGTACCCCTAGGAAGACCCAGTTAAGCACTTTGGAGGCAGACATACCTGAATTTGAGTCCCAGTTTCATCATTTAGTAACTATTAGATCTTAAATAATCACACCCACCACGTTCATTTAACAAATATTTATAGACGTCTACTCTGGCCTAGAAATTCTAAGAGGCTCTGGTAGCCCACAGTGAAGAATATTACCAAGGCTTCTGCTCTTATGAAACTTCTACAGAAGAGAAGACTTCTGAGTGGAGCTGTTCTCAATTACGGGCATTTCCCTTTCAAGAGACATTTAATAATGTTAGGACAGGTATCGTGGTTGTCACAAATGGGAAGGATCTACTGAATTCTAGTGGGTAGAAGCCAGGAATGCTGCTTAACATCTTAAATTGCACAGGATAGCCCCCTATAACAAAGAATTATGGCTCCAAACATCCATAATGCTGCACCTGAGAAACAGCTCAGCAGAAAGAAAGTTTCCTTAAATGGAAGCTATGGTTGATATTAAAACCTGAATGTACATTTCACCTACGTAATGGTGATATGAACTTGTGCAAATTAACTAAAACGTCTGGGCCTCATGGTGAAGGAGAGACGACGACTGCCTTTCCTCACAGGATAAACTGAGAGTAAGCGTTCAGTTTCATTAATGCAACGCAATTAATAGCTTTCTTATGGACACACAACTGTACATTTTTTACTTATCATGCTCTTAATTTTGAGTTGACCTGTCAAACTCTAGAATTCCTGGGTTTTTTACCTCATGCTTCTCTGTATGGACAACTAGTAGGCTGATTATATCACTTTCAGTCTCCAAGCCACTCTTCAACTCCTTTACCTGCTTGTCTTCCAGGGAGGTGGAGATGACAGAGCAGTCTGACAGCAGGTCCTTGCGTATCACGGATCCCAAATCTGCAGCTGTGGACTCAAACATGGGGGAGACTACGACCTCCTCATCGGACAGCAAGCCAGCTGGTGGAGAAAGGATCCCTTGCGACATGTCAGCAGGGGCAGTTTAGGTCTAAAAAGAGACAAGAGTGGGTAGGGAGGAGAACCTTAAGGGATAAAAGGGGCTGAAGAATTCTGAAGAATTCAGCCTCTTTTCTAGGTAAGAAACAACTCCCTGGCCCCAGGACAACCTAGTCTCGCTGCCTGAATTCCTACTCCCTTTTCCTTTCAACTACCAGCAAACGGGAAAGAGAGAAAGAGTTAATCATTTAATCCAATCTGAGGCAGCATTTCGGACCGCAAACAGGAATGAACAGATATCTAACTCCGAAAACATAAGGCCAAGTTCCAAGCAGGGAGCCTCCCTCAAGCCGTGTCAGTAGCCCTAGGCTCATTCTCTAAACCTCGCCCCTAGGCCCACGGTGAGGACAGAATTATTAAGAAAAACAGAAATAGCGGCAGTTCCGCTTTCTGAACGCCTAATCCGCCAGAGCAAAGGTGCCCCAACTTGGCTCAAGTACAGCCGCACACTCACCTAAAGACGCCACACTTCTACGGTACCGGCTCACTCACACCCCACAGCCGAAACTGGACTTTCGCAGCTTGAGAGCACAACTCCACCCACGAAGCGCACCTTTGTTACTGATACAATGTTTTAAATTGCGCGCTGCGTTCGTTCGGCCAATCAGATAGCGAAGCTTGCACCTACCAATCAGTGCAAGGGGGCGGGCGAAACCCGGAAACAGTTTTCTTCGGCTTGACCTCTCTGCTCAAATGTGGGACGGGTTACCAACTGTCGGATTTTGGAGCTGCGTCAACTGGAACTTCGGTTTATCAGTTTTTCTTGAACCCTAGGCATTTCTTTTCTAAAAAGCCTGAAGGAAATCCTAAGGCTTCAGCCACCATTCTCTGTTCTTTCGCACATTCCTTCCCAGGAACTCACAAGAATACCTGATTTTGGGCGCTAGTTCATCTTAGGGTGGGGACAGGGGGCTACATTTCCCAGGATGCACCGCGAATAAACGCTGGAACTCTATTTCCCAGAATTCCTTGGGCTTCAATTCAGCCAGAAATCTTCCTTCGGGGGTTGGAGACGTCGGGGCCAAGATGGCGACGGGAACGGGCAGTAAGTATTTGCCTTGCTTTTGCGTGGAAGGTGTTTGTAGAACCAAGGCCAGGCAACAGATTTGTCACACTCGCAGGGAGTAGAAGCAGTGATTTACCTGAGAGCCCAGAGCCGTCAGAGACTTGGGCTTGAGCGGCGCTGTTAAGGCCAGCGGTTGGGGGTTGAGGGCCCAGAAGCGTGAAGTCTTGTATTTCAGTAAGGCTGCGGAGTTTTTTTGTTTTTAGAATTTTTATTGGCTGCGCTGGGTCTTCGTCGCTTCCCGTGGACTGTTCTCTAGTTGCCACGATGAGTGCTCCTCTGTAGTTGTGGTGTGCAAGGCCACGGAGCTTTGCGAAAAGCAGCCCAAGAGAATTCTTGTATGTTTGTCAGCTTTGCGGGGTGAGAGGGAAAAAAGGTGCCTTAGAGGCTCCGGCGTGCGGACAGAGATACTGTGAACCATATGGAGTGCCCGGGGTCCCAAACTGTCATTTTCTGGCGAACATTTGTGAGGCCTGTACTCACAGAGAAATGGGGCATGTTAATCATGAGCTTTTTCTGCCACTAGGGAAAAAATGCATTTCGTGTATCTCAGCCATTTTGCCCTGTTTCAGGGACTGAGAAGGTCTCTTAGGCCTAACAGCTTGAGGGAAACGGGTGTAACAGAGAGAAGTAAACAAGTTTATGCTAAGAAGGAGGCGGGGCAGTAGCGGGGGTTGGCCGCTCGGAATCCTGGGAAATAAGGCCTGGGTGCACATTGGAATAAAGCATTCTTTTTTTTTTTTTTGCCAGAACAGGGCGGGGAGGTTGGTGGTAGGCAGGATCATGAAACCCATGTCCCCGCTAGTGAAAAGGCACAGACTTAACCACTGGGGAAGTTCCTGGAATAAAGTATTCTTAAAACTGGGTTTTTTGGAAGAACTGCCCTAAATTAACTTGACTTTTTTTTTTTTTTTTTTAAATATGGTAGAGTAACCATGGCATTTAAAGAAAAATGTTTTGCCAGATAATCAAGTGCAGTTCTCATGCAATGAATAGGCACCATCCTAGTGGTGGTGTTACTAGAGAGGTGAAAATCAAGATTTGGTGATAGTGGCTCACTTTGTCCTTACAGGTTAGGACATTTTTGTATTAAACTTTTAATCCTCCCTTTGGGGCTTAGAGTTAGTGCCTCAGTGGTTGTCTCTAAATCTTTCCTTTCAGAACATAAGCTGCTGAGTACTGGCCCTACAGAGCCATGGTCCATCCGAGAAAAGCTGTGTTTAGCGTCTTCTGTCATGAGGAGTGGCGATCAAAATTGGTAAGGTATCTAGGATGTCTGCTTCCTTGGGTATTAGAAACCGTTGTTTTTTGTTTTTTGTTTTTTTTTCCTTCATGTAAATACAGGTGGATTCCAGTAGTTAACCTTTAAGCAGCATTTGTTTAACAGCCTTCTTGAGATGCAATTCACATGTCATAAAATTATATTCACAGAATTCCCAGTATATTCACAGAATTTAATTTATTAAAATTATTAAAACTTATTAATATAATTTTATTTATTAAATTCATAGAATTTAATATATATCTGTAATAGGACCAGCGCTAGAGTCTAATTTTACATTTTAAATACACTTGAAAAGAAACCTCTTACCCCTTAAGCAATCACTCTACAAATCTCTTTACCTCTCTAATATTTCCTCCTCCCTCATCACTCATCTACTTTCTGTCTCTCTATAGCTTATTCTGATCATTTCATATAGATGGAATCATATACTTTGTGGTACTCTGGGGCTGGCTTCTTTCACTTAGCATAATGCTTTCAGGGTTCATGCTGGAGTATGTATCAGTACTTTATTCTTTGTTTTGAGGAAATTGTAGTTCCTTGTTTACAAAATGGGTTTACTACATTTTGTTCATTTGTTGATGAACATTTGGGTTATTTTTACTTTTCTGAATATTATAATTAATGCTGCTGTGAACATTTGTGTACAAGCTTTTGTGCAGGCATGTTTTCATTTTTCTTGAAAGAGTGGAATTGCTGGATCATAGTTCAGTTCAGTTGCTCAGTCGTGTCTGACTCTGTGACCCCATGGGATGCAGCACACCAGACTTCCCTGTCCATTACCAGTTCCCAGAGTTTACTCAAACTCATGTCCATTGAGTTGGTGATGCCATCCAACCATCTCATCTGTTGTCCCCTTCTCCTCCCGCCTTCAGTCTTTCCCAGCATCATGTCTTTTAAGTACCAGAAAGTAGGACTGTGTGTGTTTTCCAGTCTTTTTTTCTACCAGGACATACTCTCATTTTTAACATTTGTTCCCCCCACCCCCCCCCTCTTTTTTTCTCTTAGTATCTAAAGATACCTTTTAATTGTCTTAAGTGTTCAAATTACTTAATAAATTTGCATTTGTAGGGTTTATCTCTACTACTTTAACCATTCAAATGAGTTTATGAAAGCACCATTACTGATCACATGTAACACTTCTACAATTCTATATATTTTTCAAATAACTTTTCAAAGAGGAAACCAGAATACTCTAGGTAGCAGCTATTCTTGAGCTGGTAAACCCCGACAAAACAAAGCATGGTAATTTGACGAATCTCAGATTGAACTTAAATATAACTTAAATATAAACTGAACTCATTTTTATACAAAATATTAATATCAAGTAAACTGGATTGAAATAGAACTCAATATGTATATTTTATTACATTTTTCTTTAAAAAATATAAGAACACTTAAGTAAAAGTTTGAAATTTAAAATTGTATTTATGTTTTGAGGAGGTTATTAAGACATAAAGTTCAAAATTCAAAATGGTACACATCTGTATCTTATCTCCCAGGATTAGCAGTTCCTTGTGTGTTTCTCTGCCATTAAATTTTATACTTGAACAAATAAATATTTTCTTTTTTCCTCTCCTTTAAAAAAAAATCCTGTATTTTTGGCTGCGCTGGGTCTTAGTTGCTGTGCATGGGCTTTCTCTAGTTGCTGAGAGCGGAGGCTGCTTTTCCTTGCAGTGTGCATTATGGTGACTTATTTTGTTGCAGAGTCTGGGCTCTGAAGGCAGGGCCTTCGTTGCCCCATGACATGTGGAATCTTTGCACAGTGGGAACTGAACCTGTGTCCCCTGAATTGGCAAACAGATTCTTAACCATTGGACCACCTTTTCTCTCTTCTTTAAACACAAGTGGCCCTGAGTAGGAAATGGCAACCCTCTCCAGTATTCTTGCCTGGGAAATTAAATGGATGGAGGAGCCTAATGAGCTACAGTCCATGGAGTTGGACATGACTGAGCACTCATGCATTCACGCAATGTATAGTATGTAATTTTTACTGCTGTGTAAAGCAAATAAAGATCTTTCTCAAAATAAACACAACTGGTTACATACTATGCACATTTTACTTTACTTTGGCACTGCTGCCTTTTTTTTCCCCTTCACCTTAGTATTGTACCTTATAGATCATTGTATATCTTCATATGAATATCTAGCTCTTTTTTAAACAGCTGCATGATACTGTTTTATGGATATACCATAATTTATTTAACTAGAACTCTGTTGATGGACATATGCTAATAGAAATATAGCGTTGTATAGTTATGTGTGGATTTGTATCTTAGACAAACTGAAAGTGGAATTATGGATTCAAAGAACATATAAGTTAAAAAAATTTGTTAAGCATTTCAGTTGCCCTACTCAGAGATTTGTTTCAGTTTATACTCCCATTGGTGATATGTTATACCTATTTTTCTATGCCTTGGCTCATAGAATGTGTTGTTACGTATTTTTGATCATTGACAGTATAAGATCAAAACTTTGAAACAGTTCTCATATCTTTCACTTGCATCTGTCCTATGATGAGTGAAGTTAAATGTCTTCTGTTAAAAAGACACCTGTATTTGCTTTTCTGTAAACTATTCCCATTTTTCTACCTATTAGTCTTTCTCTTTAATTTTACTGGTGGGGTGGGGAGGGTGAAGGTGGCTCCTTATATATTAGGGAGATTAGCCATTTATCTACATCTTGGGGTACATTTTTAAAAAACTAGTGTGCTATTTGGCTTTACTTGATGTAGTATTTTTACATTAAGGGTCTTAAAAATACAGTTTATTTATTAAAAATTTTCTCTTATAGCTCCTGGATTTTGTGACTTAATTAGAAAGTTCTTCCCTAGTCCAAGGTTATAAAATACTTGTCCTTTTTTTCCCCTAGTACTTTTGTGTACATTTTAAAAAATATTTAAATCTTGATTTGGAGGCTTTTTTTGATTTAAAGAAAGTTTGTTATGGATCAGACTTTATTTTTTGCTGATAGTTGTCTACATAACAATGTTAAAGTGAATTTTTTTATAAACTAACTCTGTGAAACCATTATCCCAACACAGAATTTAAAAGTCTTCTTTTTAAAGTTGTGAAATACTTGAACCTCATAGAGAAGTAGGCAGAATAATATAGAGTGCCCGTGTATCTGGTACCTGGATTTAACAAATCCTAATGTTTTGTCGTGTTTCCTTCAGATCTTTTTAAAGAAATAGACAAAGTTGAAGCCCCTTCACACTCTTGCTTCAAGCCATTTCAGTCTGTTTTCATTTTTGCCTTTTCTTCCTTTTTCTTTATATCTCTTAGCTTTTTAAAGGGTCATATAAGTGCATCATAGCAGAAAATCGTGTCTTTTTTTTTCAGTAAATATTGTTATGAATATGTTCTGTATCACCACATATATTTCATAGTTATTTTTATGGGTGTAATATTTTCTTGAGAAGTACCATAAGTTAAATGTGCTGTTACAGTCATTTAGAAAAAACCTAACTGTTCATCAGTCTGATCAGCACACTTGTGGTTATTGTGGGGAGGATGTCCATGCCTTCTTCCTGGTGCTTCTTTTGTGAAATTATTTTCTTATATTATGTTCTTAAGAACTGTATTAGTAGATCAAAAGATAACTTTTGGGAGTCTGGAATATTGCTTCTCAAAAGACAGATATTTTCTAAAAGAACCAAAGAAAAAATTTCCCAAATGAACAGAAATGATACCTTAGTGTAGGTCCTAATACCTTCACTTCACTCAGGAAATACATCATGTAGGGAAACTGTTTATCAGTGATACTTGCCCTCCAAAATGACTTTTCAGTAGCTGTGTCCTTTGCCATAGTCATGTATTCCAGAATGTTTCCCAGTAGCAGTTTTTTCCCCAGATTTTGTACTCTAAACCTTGAACTGTGGATATATACCTTCTCTCTCTTTTTTTTCAATTTAGTGTGTGATGCTTTTCTCATTTTGTAGGGTATCAGTTAGCAGAGCAATCAAGCCCTTTGCAGAACCTGGCCGCCCTCCAGACTGGTTCTCTCAAAAAGTAAGTTCCCAAGTACATGTTCTTTTAGAGCACTTTTTGAGATGTAAAGTGGGTTCCCTTCCAGGTCCTGCTCCCCCCCGCTCCTTTTCTACCCCCCCCCCCCCTTTTTTTTTGTCTTTAAGTATTTTGCTCATTTGGGCTTCCCTGGTTGCTCTGTGGTAAAGAATCCGCCTGCCAATGTAGGAGATATGGGTTGGGCCCCCGGTCGGGAAGAGCCCCTGGAAAAGGAAATGGCAGCCCTCTCCAGTATTCTTGCCTGGGAAATCCCATGGACAGAGGAGCCTGGACGGGCTATAGTTCATCAGGTCGCAAAAGAGTTTGACACAACCTGGTAACTAAATGACAACATCTTGCTTTTTTATTTGCTCTTATGTTTGTTTCTTTTTTAAATTTTATTGACATATAGTTGATTTACAATGTGTTAATTTCTCCCCTCCACACCCTCCCCCTGATAACCACAAGTCTGTTCTCTGTATCTGGAAATCTGTTTCTGTTTCATACATACATTCATTTGTATTGTAGTTTAGATTCTACATATAAATGATATCATATGGTATTTGTCTTTCTCTTTCTGACTTACTTTGCCTAGTATGATCTCTGATTCTATCCTTGTTGCTGCAAATGGCATTATTTCATTCTTTTTTATGATTGAGGAATAATTCCATTATGTGCATACACGCACACACTTCATTTTCTTTATCCATGCATCTGTTGATGGACATTAAGGTTGTTTTCATGTCTTGACTGTTGTAAATAGTGCCGCTATAAACATAGAGGTGCATATATATTTTCAAATTGTAGTTTTGTCCAGATATATGCCCCAGAGTAGGATTACTGGATCATATGATAGTTCTATTTTTCATATTTTGTGGAACCTCTATACTGTTTTCTATATTTACATTTCCAACAATAGTGTTAGAGGGTTCTCTTTTCTCCATGCCCTCTCTAACATTTATTATTTGTAAAGTTTTTAGTGATGGTCTTTCTGACCACTGTGACCAGGTCCTGCCCTTTTAAATCACAAGGCTTTTGTACCATGAAGAGTAGTTGAGAATACTTTTCCTTTTTCTCAGTATTTGCCAATCCATCCATGTACGCTCACACTATTACAAACTGTTCTTTTCAGTGTAGCATAGAGTGAAAAGCGCCGTCTTGTACATTAGGTAGATCTGAGTTTAATATGATTTTACTTAAAACTTTGAACCATGATCCTCAGTTTTTCTGATTTGTAGAATAGAGATAAAAGTTGATTCAAGCTTGTTTCAAAGATTTTGTTGAGATAATACCTAGAAAACATTTAGCACTGCTGCCGTTGCTGCTAAGTCACTTCAGTCGTGTCCGACTCTGTGCGACCTCATAGACGGGAGCCCACCAGGCTCCACTGTCCCTGGGATTCTCCAGGCAAGAACACTGGAGTGGGTTGCCATTTCCTTCTCCAATGCATGAAAGTGAAAAGTAAAAGTGAAGTCACTCAGTCGTACCCGACTCTTAGCGACCCCATGGACTGCAGCCTACCAGGCTCCTCCGTCCATGGGATTTTCCAGGCAAGAGTACTGGAGTGGGTTGCCATTGTGTGCCATGTATATAGTAACTACTCAGTAGATATTAGATACAAATATTGGCTCGTGGCTTGTCTTTCCCCAAATACACAAATTCCATGCCAGAATTTATATTATGTATTATACAAATACATATTTGTATTCTGTATTATGGTATTGATTATTTTTAACTGATTTGATTGCAAAGTAATTTGTCCTCCTAGAAGCTACTCATGCCTTAAATATAGCTCTCCTGTCTAAACCTTAGTGTAACATGTTGAAATTTTAAAAGGTTGTCCGGTTTTAGGCTTGGTCATCATTTTTTCACTTTTTTCCACAGCACTGTGCTTCCCAGTACTCAGAGCTTCTAGAGACCACTGAGACCCCAAAGTGAGTACAGAGCCAGGCATTTGAACCAAATCTCTTTAGTGGAGAATATTTACTATAGAAGTCTGCTTTTTTTTAAAGAAATTATTTATATTATGGTATGATAAAATTGTAAAAATACAGTAGTAATAATATTTGGTTAGGTGGTGGAGAAGCCTCAAAGAAAGCAAGTGGGGGTAGAAATAATGTTCTTATTCAAGTCTGTGTGTTTGTGTTTTTTAATTTTCCATAGACGGAAACGGGGTGAAAAGGGAGAAGTGGTAGAAACCGTTGAAGATGTCATTGTTCGGAAACTGACTGCTGAGCGAGTTGAGGAACTAAAGAAAGTGATAAAAGAAACCCAGGAAAAATATAGGTACTTATCAGAGAGAATGCAAAATGGTTGGGAGAGACAAATGGGGCTAACTTACTCTAGTCAGAAATTTTTGAATAGATTAAAAAACCTAGTTTACCCACCTCTCATCCTACAGACGACTGAAAAGAGATGCAGAACTAATTCAAGCTGGGCACATGGACAGCAGACTGGATGAACTTTGCAATGACATTGCGATGTGGGTTATATTATTTTTCCATCTATACTTCTCTTTTTTGCCCTCTTTACTCCTTAAGTAATCTGGCTTATTTCCTACATCTGCCACCCCTTTAGACTTGGGAGATTTTTGGAAAGGCACAGCTGCAGAGTGGCCTGGAAGCTGGGAGGGGGTGGTGAGTCTTAGAAGGTAATGTGATAGAACATTTCACTGTGAGAATATAACTTAGTTCTAACTTAAAAGTGGCTCTAGTTTGCCGGGTAAAGAACTGGTAGTTAGGTAGTATACTCAAACTTCCCTATTTTGCTGATAAAGTTTGTGGGGTTTTTTTTTTTTCCTTTAGGCTTTTCCTCTAAAAAGAGCTAGCCTGGCAAAAAAAACATTTCCTTGTGAGGGCACTATGAATTGTGGAGGAGCTAGAGTCAGCTAGGATCTAACCCTTAATTTTCTCTTTAGGAAAAAGAAACTGGAAGAAGAGGAGGCTGAAGTAAAGAGGAAGGCTACAGATGCAGCATATCAGGGTAAGGTGAACCTAATGACTAGCAGTTGACTGTACAGTACGGCATGTTGATGGCAGTCGAAAAATATTTGTTAACACGGAATCCACTGATTCCAATTTACTTGCACACTTTCCTCTGTCATCTTCTCTTTCATCAGAATAAAAGTGTCCGTTTGTGTCCAGGAAGAAGCTCTTAGAAAGTGAGCTCTATTCACAACTCACTAGACCTTTTGACTTTTAAGTACAAAAGCCTGATAATAACCTACTGAACATAAACAAGGTTTTAGAAGTCAGATTCTGTAAAAAGCTTGAGAATAGCTCAGTCACTGGATAAGGGAAGGAACTTAAGCATTTATAACTCTAGGAATGCATGCTGTGAACGAATAAGGTCTTTCCTTGTTTAAGCAGAATCTCAAGTTGTTGTAGGGGATACTGAGGGATGTTTAAACTGCTTTCCTACTCTAGGAACCTTTGGGGTATACGAATTTGCTCATAGGAAAAATTAGGCTAAAAACTTGGAAAGAAAGCTTTCTAATCTAGATTCTTAACATTGCTTTAATAATACAACATCTCTATTTGTCTTTTGTTGTATAATAGCAGAGTAGAGTCTAGTTTTATTTTTTTACTCTTGAAGACAGAAATCATTCTTTTTTATGTTCTAGCCCGTCAAGCAGTAAAAACACCCCCTCGGAGGTTACCTACTGTGATGGTCCGCTCTCCTATAGATTCTGCCTCCCCTGGAGGTGATTATCCACTTGGGGACTTGTCTGCAACCACTATGGAAGAGGCCGCCTCTGGGGTGAGTATATTACCATCCACAGGAATTGATCAGCAAGGGGCAATAAGCCAGCTGAGAGCTGAGTAATGAGGAAACCACTTTTGGCTTAGAGACAGTTTCCTCTCTTGGTCTGAATGCTGAAGACTCATCATGTTCTGTGCTTTAGGATAAGAATGGACCTAAAAACATAGAGCCTTTTGAACCATTTTTAGAAATAGGTAAAAGACTAAGTTAAGGAGTTACTTGTAAGTGTACTGGTCTTATGAAATTCTTGCTGAAATATAGGATGACTTCTCTGTAAATACAGTATTGGTAGTGGGTAAGGAGTTTATAAAAGGCAAGTTGGGTGGAAAGATTGAGTCATTTTGGGTTTGAGTGGGTGGAAGAGAAAAATTTGCGGGGGAGGAAGATGTGATTAAGAGCAAGAGGGGTTGAGGGTTTCTGGGCAGTTCCACTCAGGACTAATAAAGTAATAGTTAGATACACTAACCCATCCAGATTAGTAAGGAACCTTCCTGAGTTTGAGAAGTCAGATAAAGGTTCTCTGTTGTCTCTTAGGTAACCCCTGGGACTTTGCCGAGTACCCCAGTCACCTCGTTTCCTGGAATTCCTGACACCCTTCCTCCAGGCTCTGCACCCTTAGAAGCCCCCATGACCCCAGTAACAGATGATTCACCCCAGAAAAAGATGCTTGGACAGAAAGCAACTCCACCCCCTTCCCCTCTGCTGTCAGAGCTCTTGAAGAAGGGCAGCCTCCTGCCTACTAGCCCCAGACTGGTATGGAGACTTCTGTGGGTGTTTGAGAGCTGTGGTGATTTAGTAATTTGGAAGGGAGTGCCCGGGACCTAAAATATAACCTAAAATATACATGGAAAAAAAGTTCAAAAGAGGAAGAGATCTCCTAGTTAAATGTTAATTTAAAAACAAAACAAGTAGTTGATAGTATCCTTGGGTCCTGAGGTAACTGAAACCATAATTATTTTGGTTCTCTTCTCCGGAGAACTCTTGTTCATAAGATTTGAAAATTAGAGTTTCCCCTGGGTCTGCAATTATTTTCTTTGGATATTAACTTTTAGTTTCATGAAGTTTGGCCAACTGCTGGAGCTTTTTTTGGGAAGTGGTAATAAAGGAAAGCTTGAGTGTAGCCTTCGCCTCTGTTCTTCCCTGGTAGGTCAATGAGAGTGAAATGGCTGTGGCTTCTGGCCACCTGAACAGTACAGGTGTCCTCTTGGAGGTAGGCGGGGTCCTTCCCATGATACATGGTGGGGAGATGCAGCAAACACCCAGCACTGTTGCAGCCTCCCCTGCTGCCTCAGGTAAGCCACTACTTTTCCGTTATCTACTTTGTATTAGAAATGTTGAACATGGCATTGATTGCCCTTGGTTTCTAGCCTTTGTTATTAAGCAACTGTGAATCCTAGATTTAAAGCCCAGCTTTGGAGCTGCATTACCTCTTAAGCCACATGGAGCTCAAAATTATAAATCCATTTCATCTTCAAAATACTGAATATCTTAGATGAACATGGTATAGATTGTATTAAGAATAGTGAAGTTAATGGTCAAGGTGCAAAATCACAGAAGGGTGCTAGGGATACCTGAGACTATAGTATAGGGAGACAAGATTTGGAACTAAAACGCTAGACTTAACAAGTTTCAGGCCTGCCATGCCCTGGGTTTGTGACTTTGGATAGATAACTTTAACTCTTGAATCTCAATTTTCTATTAGTTGCAATATACATAGTTCTCAAGGATGTAGTAAGAATTAAATGAGGTAGAAAATGTAAAGCAAAAAATAGTTTTATAAAATGCCAAATGTTAGATTTTGGTGTTTGAGTGATGTTACATTTGAGTGGTTTATAGCATGCTTAACTTCAGTAGAAGTGACAGATTTATTCATACCATTTTTGTTTGTTTGTTTGTTTTTAAATTGCCCCTCATCTTTCATATGAGTTGTGTATTCTAGTGCTTTGAGTCATTCCTAACTTGGCAGAAGATCTTAAGTAAGATTTGGAAAAGTAAGGATATAGATAATGAGCTCATTTAACAGAGGAGTTGCTTTCATCCTTTGAGACTAAAAATTTCCTTGGTTGAGTCTTAAAGTGGCTATTATTTGCTTCTTGTTCATGTGCTTTCTTCTTACCTCGTTTGTGTGCCTCTTTGTCTGTTAGGTACTCCCACTCTTTCCCGGCTTTTAGAAGCTGGTCCTACACAGTTCACCACACCTCTTGCTTCCTTCACTACTGTTGCCAGTGAACCTCCAGTTAAACTTGTGGCACCCCCTGTAGAATCTGTATCCCAGGCTACCATTGTCATGATGCCTGCGCTGCCAGCACCATCCTCTGCTCCGGCTGTCTCCACTCCTGAGAGTGTAGCTCCAGGTGCGTCCTTGACCCACGCCCTGAGCAGCAACTAGATCCAGAATTTCATTTTGAGCTTCATTTAGAGAAAGGTGACCAAGAGCATTAGCTTCTGTTCTCTGTAGACATGTACTATCTTTATCCTTAGAAAAACAAGGATATGAGAAGAAGTGGGTGGGCATTTATTCATTGGTGAAAAAGACTAAGTGTACACATGTAAGTGGGCTTGAGAATGTGTTCTCACCTTTCTAGATAAAACTGAGGAGAAGAAAACATAGGCAGATGTAAGATAACTTCTACTGAGCTTAAGTGTATGGGTACTTGACATCTGTCTAAGCTTTGCCGTGATCTCCAGTTGGGCAGTTGATAACAAGCTTCTGAGATGGTTTTCTTTTCCTGTTATTCAGTGAGTCAGCCTGACACCTGTGTTCCCATGGAGGCTGTGGGGGATCCACATACTGTGACTGTTTCCATGGATAGCAATGAAATCTCCATGATCATCAATTCTATCAAAGAAGAGTGTTTCCGATCAGGGGTAGCAGAGGCCCCTGGAGGATCAAAGGCCCCCAGCATTGATGGGAAGGAAGATTTAGATCTGGCTGAGAAGATGGATATTGCAGTGTCTTACACAGGTGAAGAGCTGGATTTTGAAACTGTTGGGGACATCATTGCCATCATCGAGGACAAGGTAACTATTCAGCAAAGCCCCAAGGAATGTTTCATGGGTCCTACATAGACTTCTCTCCTCAGCTTCTCCTTGCAGTAAGAATTTCATAAACAGCTCTCCTGCTTCCTCCCATCTCCGTCTCTAGTCCCAAAGCCCTTTGTTGCTGACATACTAGTCATCTGCCTAACCTACTGGTTTGCACCAGACATGTTCCTGTACATTAGTTGCTTCTTCTACCTGGAGGAGATGGAGAGAGAAGCTCAGATTCAGGCCATCTCATTGGGTGCTAATGAATTGAGGGACTTGGGCTTCTTTTTGTGACTTCAACAGTGTATGTATTATGGGACAGGTAGATGATCATCCCGAAGTGCTGGATGTGGCCGCAGTGGAAGCAGCTCTGTCATTCTGTGAAGAGAATGATGATCCCCAGTCACTCCCTGGCCCCTGGGAGCACTCTATCCAGCAGGAACGGGATAAGCCAGTACCTCTCCCTGCACCAGAGATGACAGTCAAGCAAGAGAGGCTGGACTTTGAAGACACAGAAAGCAAAGGAATCCACGAACTGGTGGACATCAGGGAGCCTGGTGTTGAGATCAAAATGGAACCTGCAGAACCAGAGCAAGGCATTTCAGGGGCTGAAATGGTATCTGGAGTTGTTCCAGCCACAAATATGGAGCCACCAGAACTCAGGAATCAGGACTTAGACGAGGAACCCAGAAGTATAGCAACTGGAGAAATTACTGAAGCAGATGTTTCCAGTAGGAAAGGTGATGAGACTCCGCTTACAGCAGTGAAGACAGAGGTATTTAAGATCAGGGGTTTGGCAGTGGGTTGGGAGAGGGTAGAGTTACACCTTATGTAAGAAGTGACAGTTTGGGCCTTTGGTTTTCCTATTGTATTCCTGCGTTCTTACATGTTGGTGTCCAAAACCCATAGGTATGATCAGTGCTATATATATTTACTTAACCCTGTTCATATTAAGGTGACCATTAGAATCATATTTCATAGGTAAGACTTAGAATTTCTTGTATAGTTTCATTATCATTGAAGAATAAAGTAGAAGCTATAGTGATTTACCAGGACTTAAGGTACTTATTCTTTTTTGGTCTTCAGGCATCCCCTGAAAGCATGTTGTCTCCATCACATGTTGTCTCAAATCCCATTGAAGATCCTTTAGAGGCAGAGACTCAGCACAAGTTTGAAATGTCAGGTAAATAAATAATAAAGCCAGGAAATATGTACTCTGTAACTAACTTTAAATCATTTGCTTTGGCTTCTGAGGGATTGTGGGTTGTGGGCAAGTAGAGGAGATAGAGTAGGTCAGCGTGGAAAGGAGAGCTGCAGGGGATTATTGTCCATAGGAAGGGGAGGGCTAAGGTGGAAAAATCTTCAGGTAGTCTTTCTCTCCTCTGCAGACTCATTGAAAGAAGAATCAGGGACTATTTTTGGAAGCCAGATAAAGGTATTTCAGACTTTTCTTTATTCCTCTTGCTGTGTGACTAGATTTCCCTATAGCACTACCTTTTTAATGAATTTCAGTAAACTCACATCTTTATTCTCTGAGATGAGACTGGTTAAGGAGTTGCATGGGGAAAAGCTGCAGTGGACAGTTAGGCATAGTGGGAATACTGTGGCAACATGTGCTTCCTATCTGAAAGAGTTTATGACTATCACACAGACCCTTCTTTGCATATAATGCACAGAGAAGCTTTGATACATTCAGAAGATTTGGAGTGAGTAGGGATACCAGAGCCAGGGAGAGCATGTAGGAAATCAGATTATTAATTATACTATACAGAGAAAGTCATCCAAAGTTTTCTTTTTAGAATTACTAAAGCAGTAGTAACAAACAGACTTAAAGTAATGTGATGTGAGCTTGCTCCATCAGATGAGACACAAAATAAAAACTATTTTTGATAATTTGTACCCAGGGTCAGAGTTCCTCTCAAGAGCAAGGGGAAAGAAGGAACGCCTCTTAGCTTAGTCTTAAGTAAGTAGCTTTTTTTTTTCTTCCTTTTAAAAAGATCCTGGGTCTTATTCTTTGTCCAGGTTCTAAGTTACTTGATCAATCAGTATCTGTAAGTAGATGCTAGTATAAGTGATAGAGGGCTCAGTCAGGAAATAGTGTGAGGCCATTTCCTAGAACTGATCTAACCCAAAAGACAGATCATGTTTAATGATGCTTTGCTAGATAGTTTTGCTCTCCTTTCAATTTGTTTACTGGAACACACTATGTCTAAGGATGCCCCAGGTGAGGATGAGGAGGAAGATGGAGTCAGTGAAGCGGCAAGCCTAGAGGAGCCTAAGGAAGAAGATCAAGGAGAAGGCTATTTGTCAGAAATGGATAACGAACCCCCTGTGAGTGAGAGTGACGATGGCTTTAGCATTCACAATGCTACGCTACAGTCCCACACACTGGCAGACTCCATCCCCAGCAGCCCTGCTTCTTCACAGTTGTGAGTATTAGCGATTCTTTCTTTGGGGTCAAGGCAGTGAAGGTGAGAAGTAGGAGAGGATCTTTTCTTTAGTCTTACTTTTTCATCTTCACTTTCTTGGCCTGAACAAACATTTGATAAATAGTTAGAACTTTTTTTTTTACTTATACCAAGTGGGACTCTCCTATTTTATTTCAGCTCTGTCTGTAGTGAGGATCAGGAAGCTATTCAGGCACAGAAAATCTGGAAGAAAGCCATCATGCTTGTATGGAGAGCTGCAGCTAATCATAGGTGAGTGGGCTTTACCAGTTAATAGGAATGTTTCCTCCTGCTCTTTTGGTAACTAGAAAAGTCTAAATAGGCTTATATATGACTGATAGCATTGGCTCTTAAAACCTTTAGTCCTTTAGATCAAGTTCCATTACTTGAGCTTCTTGGAGGAAAAGTCAATAATTGGCACCAAATTCTTTTTGGACAGGTATGCCAATGTCTTCCTCCAGCCTGTTACAGATGACATAGCACCTGGCTACCACAGCATTGTACAGAGGTAAGCCATGACCCATTCAGCCTGCTGACTTGGCCTGAATTGTAAGCTTTCCAGTCTTAGTGGACTTTCCTATAGACAGAAAGTGTAAAGCAAATTTTATTTGATGTAAGGATGACAGAATACTAATTATTTTATTGACTATATCATTGAGTCTAAAAAGAATTAACCCCCTTTATTAACTTTCTCAATACTTATTTGACTGACTTTTTGTTTTTATGTTAAGTACTTGTTTGGGGGTTAAGTACTTGTTTTAGGGCTTTATATTTGAGTCCTGGCAGCTGGAACTGAAAGTATATATTAGGAAGTGTACGTGGTAATAATATATTCAAAGATCCTGTTGAGTCCTCTCTCCCTCTCTGCTCCTATTTCCCCCTGCTCTGTTTTTTAGGCCTATGGATTTGTCAACTATTAAGAAAAACATTGAAAATGGACTGATCCGCAGCACAGCTGAATTTCAGCGTGACATTATGCTGATGTTCCAGAATGCTGTGATGTATAATAGCTCAGACCACGATGTCTACCATATGGCAGTAGAAATGCAGCGAGATGTTTTGGAGCAGATCCAGGTACTTTGAGTATCCTGAGTGTTTTAAATTATTCAGGAGCAGGATTTGTTGATATTAGGAAGGGGTGCTGGGATTTTTACTTGGAATAGCCATCAGGAACACAGTACAATTTTCTTCTTGCTGCATTTATGTTGGTTTTCTCATGTTGGTTTGCTAAACGAGTTGTGAGGAAATATTCTACTTTTCTTGGGCATATATCAATAAAATTTTTATGAAATGGTGAATGTATATTTTTAAGTGACATAAAGTATGTATATGGTAGACAGCCCTTTTCATTGCAGGGAACCTACTTCTATCCTGTAGTTGCATTACCAGGCACCCTTTGGGTATTGAACTTAAAGGGATGTTGTCTGTCTCTACAGAGAGATAGTGATTAGTGCCTAGTGATTACTTAAGTTGCTTCAGTTCATCTAGTTTTATTCTCTCATTTTCTTTCTTAGAGCATATAGATTTGTTTTTAAGGATTTTTTTTTTTTTTTAATTGAAGTATAGTTAGTTTACAGTGTTGTGTTAGTCTCAAGTGGACAGCAGATTGATTCAGTTACATATATATTAGTTTGGTGCAAAAGTAATTGCAGTTTTGCATTATTGAACTTTGCCATTTGATATTGGAATACATTCTTAATTTTGTTAAATAAATGTGGTTATGTTATACATCATTTTAATGCGCATTTCTTGCTTTTTGTTTTTTGCTAATGACATTACTTGCCGTGTGTTTTATATTTATTTTAGACTATGGAAATGATGTTAGACAAAAAGCAAATTCAAGCGATTTTCTTATTTGAGTTCAAAATAGGTCGTAAGGCAGCAGAGACAATTTACAACCTCAACAACGCATTTGCCCCAAGAATTGCTAACAAACATACAGTGCAGTGGTGGTTCAAGAAGTTTTGTAAAGGAGATGAGAGCCTTGAAGATGAGGAGCTTAGTGGCTGGCCAATGAAAGTTGACAATGACCAATTGAGAGCCATCATGGAAGCTGATTCTCTTACAACTATGCGAGAAGTTGCCAAAGAACTCAACGTCGACCATTCTATGGTCGTTCAGAATTTGAAGCAAATTGGAAAGGTGAAAAAGCTTGATAAGTGGGTGCCTCCTGAGCTGACTGCAAATCAAAAAAATCGTTTTGAAGTGTTGTCTTCTCTTATTCCACGCAACAACAACAGACCATTTCTTGATTGGATTGTGGCATGTGACAAAAAGTGGATTTTATACAATAGCAGGCGACAACCAGCTCAGTGACTAGACTAAGAAGAAGCTCCAAAGCACCTCTCAAAGCTGAACTTGCACCAGAAATTGGTCATGGTCACTGTTTGGTGGTCTGCTACCACTCTGATCCTCTACAGCTTTCTGAATCCCTGTGAAACCATTACATCTGAGGAGTATGCTCAGCAGATCGATGAGATGCACCAAAAATTGTAACTCCTGCAACCGGCATTGGTCAATAGAAAGGGCCCAGTTCTTATCCATGACAACACCCAACCGCAGATCACACAACCCCCACTTCAAAAGTTGAACAAATTGGGCTATGAAGTTTTGCCTCATCTGCCATATTCTCCTGACCTCTCACCAACTGACTACCACTTAAAGCATTTCAACAACTTTTTGTAGGGAAAATGCTTCCACAACCAGTAGGAGGCAGAAAATGCTCTCCAAGAGTTTGTTGAATTCCAAAGCACAAGTTTTTATGCTACAGAAATAAACTTTATTTCTCATTGGCAAAAATGTGTTGATTGTTGTAATGGTTCCTATTTTGATCAATAAAGATGTGTTTGACCCTGGTAATAATGATTAAAAATTCATGGCCTGAAACCACAATTACGTTTGCACCAACCTAATATATATGTTCTTTTTCAAATTCTTTTCCATTATAGGTTATTGTAAGGTAACTGAGTATGGTTCTGTGTTTTACACAGAGCATAGAGATTTTGATGCTGTATTGTAGCAACAACAAAACTTAGAGCCATTTGGCATTTTCTGATTGTTTATCATACCCAAGAAGAATTAAAACCTAATGTGCTAAACTTCTAATTAGTGGATGTATTTGAATGGTGTTTGCAGAAGGATACCATAGTCCTATTTACAAAGCCTAAAGTGTCTTCGTTCTTCCTTGATGGATCAGGTCTCTAGGGCCAACTCTGTTTCTTCTCCCTACAGCAATTCCTGGCCACACAGTTGATTATGCAAACCTCTGAGTCTGGGATCAGTGCTAAAAGTCTTCGAGGCAGAGATTCTACCCGCAAACAGGATGCTTCAGAGAAGGTGAGGAGACCAAGGAAGAGCATGTGTGCCAGTGTTCCAGTGATAGAAGTCTGAAGCATCCAAGGAACCTTATGTTACTACTTGGTACTGCCAGGCTTCTACATTCCAGTGGTATACAGACTCAAGATCTTAAAATGGTAGTTGTTTGCTCCCATCAGACATTGAAGAAACCTGCTGTGACTGAAAGACTCAGTCACATGGGAGAAATTGTGAGCTGAGTGAATGAATTATTACTTCCTCTGGAAGAGTGCTCACAAGTTGGGAGAAATGACTTAGCTTGTAGCATTTGGGGACCATCAGTTCCTATTCCAGAGATATAATGGCCAGATTGCTTTTGGATCTCTTTCCTCTTATTCTTGAGTTTTAAAATTTTGTCTTTGTGTGCGTGGTGCTTGTGTCTCTGTCCTGAGGTTTGGGGTGCTTGCAGCTGAGAGTTTCTGTGGAACCTGATCAGTGTTTGTTTGTCCTCTAACAGGACAGTGTCCCCATGGGCTCTCCTGCCTTCCTTCTCTCTCTCTTTGTAAGTATTGAATGCTGCAAGGGGTGGTGTTGCCACAAAGATTCTCAGCTCTTGCTGGGGGTGGGTGGCAGAGGGAAATCCAATGTGCAGACTGTTGCAATGTCTCAAACGTCTGTTTATTCAAGTCATCAAATAAGAAACTGCCTCTCCTGCATTCCTGTCTTTCTGCATGTGTGTGTGTGTGGGCTGGGTAGGGACTGTTTCAAGACTTCACTAAGCTGAAATGAGGTATTGGTAAGGATCTAGGATGCACTTGCTCCTCATTTCTTGACTTCACCTTTTGGCAGTTCTTTTTTTATAAATAGAAGATTGCTCAGAGCAGCAGCTGCTAACTGGCATTTAAAAAGATACTCCGTGCATGGGATTTTTGGGTTTTTTTTTCCTTTTCCTCTAATAATAAGTTGCAAGAGTGATGCCTGATGCATAAACATCCAGTAAAATTTAAGATAAAGATCTCAGTAACAGTAACCTCTACCTTTAGTAGTGGCTGGTGGAATTAGAGATAAGCTTAATAAAGCTAACCTATAGACTTCTTTCTTTTCCTCTCTGATTTGAACAAACCGTTGACTGTGTTCATTACGAGGCACTAATTCATGATATAATGAAAGGATACCAGCCTAGAAAACCATATAATTTTAAAACTCACTGGATTTTCTCTTGGAGCCTTGTTTTCCTCATCTGTGTGATGGAGATAATATAATGAGGTACCTGTCCAGCCTACCTCACAGGGATGTTGTGAGGATAAAATGAAATAATAGGTGTGAAACTGGCTTGAAAAAAAAAATTAAAGTGTTCTACAAATGCAAGGGTGTTATTTTTATACTTAATGTTGTCTCAGAGGCAGCTTGTATTCATGAGCTCTAAGTAGTCCTTGCATATTAGAAATGTAAAAATGGCCTGGCCCAGCTGAAGTGTTCACTAGCTCATCTTACCTGCAGGCCTCAGCCTGTACAACAGACAGAACACTGTAGTCTGCATTCTTTCTTACTGGCCTGCAACAGTGACTCTGTATCCCGAACCAATTGACTTGTTGTTGCAAGGCTGGTTAATAGAATCTTTTATCTATTGAAGACAGCAAAGTATTGCACAAGAGGAAGGAGCTGGGCTGCAGGGAGAGAGCAGCAGATGGAAAGAAGCTTTCTGATTGTCCTGATCTCATGGAAAACAACTCAGGAGGTGCTAGGGAACTAGTGCCAGGGTCAGTCTGCAGGAAAGGCCTTTCTTATAGGGATCAACAGCTGGACAGGTATGTTAGCCAAGAATCTCACTATCCACTGCCCTTTCTGGCTCTCACACCCATCTTTTACTCTTCTTGTTCCTTTGCACATCATTTGGGGCCTGGGTGGGATGACTCAGTCATTCTGTGGGACCCCAGGGCAGGAGCAAGGTACTCTGTCCTTTATTTCTTCTCACACACTACTCGAAGGTGCTTTTTAGCCCACTCTGTGGAAGGACAGATAAATGCCCCTCATTCCCTGGATTTTTCTGTTGATTCTCCCCACTCTTTCCCCCTAAAACCAAATACCCAGCATTCTTGTTGCACCTTCTCTCTTACATCATAGGTAACTCATTCACACTTCCTTTCTTTATCTGCCTGTCATCTAGGATGGGGGAACCAGGGGGCGCCGCTGTGCCATTGAAGCCGATATGAAGATGAAAAAGTGAAGCCTCAGAGTATCTGCATTGAACTGAACCTGAAACAGAAGTAAAGATAACGCTTGGGCTGGTGGCCCAGTTTCAGAAGTTGAAGTTACAGAAGAGGAGGTGCCTGGGCCACATGACATACTGGGAAAATCTCTCTCAGAGAGTTGAAGTAGCACAATTGCCTGTTTTAGGGCAAAAATCATGGTCTGTGTTAATGTCCTGATGTGTTGCTAGAAGATTGTAGCTAGTTTGTACTGTCATGTGAAGTGTACAGACTTTAAAAACAAAAACCTGTGAAATGTGTATGTACACAATAAACTCTGAAAGATAAGAAAACTAGCCTTTGGTGTGTTCTTAGAGTATGTGAGTGGGTGTGTGAAACTTCTGATTTGTTCTGCATGTTCTGCATCTCATTTATAGAATGAGATTGTTAGAGGGGGAAAGTAGTCTTATATGAACTGTTTTACTACAGGTCAGAGTTTATAATATTTAAAAGTATTGCATTATGCAGTCAGGACTGTCTTACTCAGCTTTTCTTGAATGGGAAAACTTAAGGTTTTCAGTATTCTGTTCATGGCATTGTTTAAAGAAGATTAAAGCATGAATACAGATACCATTTTTATCCTCAGCATTTATTCTATTTATTACTGTCTTTGCAGGTGGTATTTCTTTTATTTAGTTTCAGCTGCACTGGGTCATTGTTGCTTTGTGTGGGTTTTCTCTAGTTGCAGAGAGTGGGGGCTTCTCATTTTGGTGGCTTCACCTTGTTCTAGGTGTGTGGGCTTCAGTAGTTGTGGCTTGAGGGTTCCAGAGCACAGGTTCAGTAGTTGTGGCGCACAAGCTCAATTGCTTCTTGGCATGTGGGATCTTCCTGGACCCAGGGGTCAAATCTGTGTCCCCTGCACTGGCAGGTGGATTTTTATCCACTGTGCCTCCAGGGAAGTCCTGTAGGTGGTATTTCTTGAATAGTATATTGTTATTTCCTTTCTATATATTTCTATGTGTAGGGTTCTTGTATAGAATTCATAACACTATTTGAAGATTTAACTCAGTAATCAAATTTATCACCTGAGTTTATTCCAACTTTTGTTGCTAAATAAAAATTAGATCAGTGAAATGAAGTATTTGTGAGCTTTTTATTAAAAACAGTTGGAGATTCATAGGGTATATCTAGTATTTTGAGCATTATTGAGAAAGATACGGAACTTTATGATTGGAAATCAGATCTTTTTTTGGCTTAAATAAAAATATAAAGCTGGTTAGAATGCTAAGGACATAGAAGATATACATCTTTGTGAGTGATAGAAAGTTCAGTTAATCCAGGAGTTAGGAAACTTTAATTACAGTATATTCCCAAAGCGATATACAAACGTGTATGTGATCTAAGCAATGGAGTCCTAAAAGTTGGAGAAGTTTGTGGAGGAGGGGGTCCATTAAAGGACACAGATTTTGGGTTGGTAGAGAATGTGATTCATAAGCTTAAGCAAGCTAAGGTAGAGGCATCTGCGGTGGGAACAATAAGAAGACTAATTAAGGATTGTATTAAGGAATAGTGAATTACAGGAACTAGGATAAAGGGACAAAATTGGGCTTTATTTATAGAGGACTTTGACAGACTGAGAAATTTATATTTGAGGTATCTATTGTAAAGCATTAAATAGGGAGACTGTATTTGTTCAGAGCAGGTTGGATTAAAAATAGAGAAACTGACCAGGAGGCTATTACATTTATTCAGGAATAAAGGATGGGCAGTGAGAAAAATTACTGTGGAAGAAAATTGGGAAGTGGACTTGTTTAATGAATGTGAGAGAAGAAAGACTCAAAACAGGACTAAGAAAATAGTGATGGTAGGCATAAGGAATTTAGGGACAGCAAATGGTTTGGGGGGGGGGGGCTTCCTTGATAGCTCAGTTGGTAGAGAATCTGCCTGCAATATAGGAGACCCCGGTTCGATTCCTGGGTCTGGAAGATCCCCTGGAGAAAGAGATAGGCTACCCACTCCAGTATACTGGCCCAGAGAATTCATGGACTGTATAGTCCATGGGCTCACAAAGAGTCAGACACGATTGAATGACTCACTTTCAAATGGTTTGTGAGATGTTCATAAAAGTGATTTTAGTGTTTTAGAAGAGTTGAAGGAGATGGTAGGGCACCTGAAGGGAATCGGCCTTTGGGTACATGGAGAAATGAGGCAAGAATGCATATAAAAAGTAAAAGTGGAGAGATTTGGAAGCCATCTTAATAAAGATGAAAGTTGAAACCTCAAAATAGCTACATTTTTTCTTTTTTTTTTTAAAGACACAGTAAGGAAGCAGAGGCCCAAACAAGAACATAGAAAGTTGTAAAGTGAGAGGACAAAGTGGTAAGAAAACCAGGAGTGCAGTGTAATGAAAGCAAGGAAAGATATTTTAAAAACTTGATGTTGCAGTTCTCTTTCTGAGAAGTGAAAGCTGACTATCACTAGAAGGATGCTGCAGGTAATTGTAAAACATGCTTTGAGGATTTAATGTTTGATAGGTTAAAAATGTCTGTATGCTGGGGAAAATAATCCATGTGCATCTAATTTGTTCCCTTGCAATTGAGTTTAAGGGTGATTTGGGATAGAGGAGTTCAGCTAGCTATGCTCCAGTTTTTTCTCTTCTTTCAGAGTATGAGGAAGTCTAAGAACAAATACTTATTGGGTAATATTTCTATTGTACTGTTTGACATAGGGCTTTTTCTTTATTCCCAATAACAGATCACTTTTTCTCCTGATGTCTCCCTTCAGTTAGATATTACTCTTCCTAATGATGAGTAGAAAAAAATTTCTGACCCATTACCTTTCTACCAAAGTTGGGAGATGGAAATGCCATAGAAGTATTGATTTGAGTGTATGTAATGCATTTTTTTTTTCTGTGTATTTATTTACAGATGGGGCATGACTGGGGTTGGTTGGATTCTGAACAAGACTATCCCAATGACTCTGAGTTGAGCAATGACTGCAGGTCCCTCTTCAGCTCATGGGACTCCAGTTTTGATCTTGATGTGGGCAGCTGGAGGGAAACTGAGGAGCCAGGGGCTGAGGAACTAGAGGAAAGCAGCCCAGGGAGAGAAGCTAGTGAGCTGCTTGTGAGGGACGGAGGCAGTGAGGAATCTCAGGAAGAGGCAGAGCAAGTCAGCCGCCAGAACCTCCTCTTTCTCTCTGAGGTAATGGGGAGCTCATTACCATTAGGAAGCTCAACTTCCTAAGAGAATGCTTACCTATACATATTTCTACCACTCTGTATATTGTTTACTAAAATATAAGGTCTACATTGGCAGGAATTGAGTTGATTGCTGTGTCTCCTGCACTTGGTGCTGATACAAAACATGTCCCAGATACGTACTTTTTGACTGAATGTTTTAAGAGCCCATTCATTACGAGTCTGAATCATAGGAATTTCTGTATGTAGGACTGTCTTAGGAGGATCCTTGCAATTCATTCTTTCATACTTATGTGAGGTGACACTTGCCCAGACTGCCCTGTAAGTTTATAATGTTAAGACTTCTGGGCAGTATTTTGCAGTGTTTTTATTTCTCTGGTTAAGGGCTGAGGACCAGAAATAAACAGAACTGGACAGAGAGTTTATGTGGCAACTATACACATTCAGGAGAACCTAGGTCAAAATCAGTAAAAATCCAGTTTGTGGCAGAGTTTTCAGCAGTTTTTTAGATAGTCATTACCAGTTGATTAGAGTTGACACTTGAGATGGAAAATTAGAACTTAAGCTTCTTGAGGCAAGAATCATGTCTATCTTGTTTACTGTTAAGTCCCTACCAACTAGCCCAGTGCCTATGTATGTAAGATATTTGATAAATTTAAAAAGACTGAATGAATCAATTAACCCTACCATTTCAGACTTAGTCATAGTGGCAGTGTAATGATGTGGCATTATTAATATGTAGATGAGCATTTCCACTGATGTTCTTATACATCTAACAGTAAACTATGGTTGCAGGTAGCTTATTTAATGGAGCCGTTGTGCATTAGCAGCAAAGAATCAAGTGAAGGCTGCTGCCCTTCATCTGGTACCAAACAAGAGGCAAGGGAAATTGAAGCTACTGAAGGAGAGGGGGAGCCCTACAGAGAACCTGAAGAACTATCAGCCAAGGAAGACCCCTCAGTCACTGAGAAGTCATCACTGGGAGAAAATGGAAGGCCAGAGGTGACTCCACCTCCCTCAGATATTTTGGCACTTCAGGAACAACCCATAGAGAGCAAAGAGGTATAAGTGAATAGCTTAAACCAGCTGTCTGATGGGTTCTGTGCACAGACAGGCAGAGCAGAATGGTTAGAGCACATAGGCTGACTCCAGAGTTCAATTACTTGAGAATTAAATCGTGGTTTTAGCATCAGCTGTGTAGGCTTAGGCATGTTAGTGAATATTTTAGAGCCTCAGTTTTCTCTGCTGAAATGAAGTAATAGTGTTCTGTCTCAGGTGTGCTGTGAGAATTTGATGAATAATTCATGTGCAGTACTTAGCACAGTACCTGGCTCGTAGTAAGCTGTCAGTAAAATTTAGAATGCCATTATCATTAATATAATCTGACCAGCTAGAGTGGTTAGCTCCAGGGCAACAAGTAATGATGGTTTTAAAAGAAAACAGCATCTATCTAGATGAGTATATTGCCTTTTCATTTCTTGGGGGGCTATAGAGTCAGAGTTCTCCAAGAGTTCTCCATTGCATTAGGTCTAGCTAAACCACCTTTTTCTAACTGATTCTATAACTTTATTTACCTGACCTCTTCTTACCTTAAGATGAGCCTTCTTTTACCCCATGTAAGAAAAATTACCTAGAAGATAGTAAACACCTTTCTAAACTTTCCTTTATTTCTTGGCATTCCCAGGGGGGAGTTCAGCAAGAATCCAAAGAGGAGGACCAGGGTGAAGGGTATGTGTCAGAAATGGAGGACCAGCGTTCTTCAGGCGACTGTGATAATGGCTGCAGCACCCAGGAGACTCCTCTGGTGGATATCCTTGTCAGTCGTGCTACCTCCTCAAAGCTGTAAGTATAGATTTTTATCCAAGATTGTTAGGATTCATACTTTTACTTGTGTTTATGCCTATTTGAATTTGTTGCCATGAGCTTGATTACTTTTGTAATTTGAAAAATAGAGTTGGAAAACACTAGAAATAGAATTAAATACAATTCTACTATATAAGTAGTAGCCTCTATGCTTTAACCTTATAAAACAGGACTTTTTCATCAACATTAAGGATCTCTTTCATAAGTAACGCTTGTCTCCGTTTATTCAGGAAATATTGATGAGTCAGTTTGTCACTCAAGTCTAATATATAAACTGTACTTTTAAAAATACTAAAACATCTCCTATTAACTTGAAGTTAAAAATTATTTCTAAGATATTATGTCCCTTGTTACTTTTTTCACAGGTCTTGGGAAATTGTTTATAATTTTTTTTAGCATAAATAACTCTAAGGCCACAGAGCACATTTTAGAATGTTAATTTTTTTTCAGTAAAGTGAATTTCTTTTTAAATCAGAAAAACAAGGTATTTCTAGTTTTGATAACAAATAGTTCCTCTTCTGGGCCTAGTCTGGTGTCTATGTATTGAGAGAAGACAGCACGAACTGTTTTTTTTTCTTCACTACATCCTAGATCCATCCACATTATCTGTGGTAAGGCAAACCAATAATTATTTTAGCCTAAGGTCTACCACTGAACCATGCATATATATTTTTGTAAATAGTAGATTTCAAATTTATTGCCTTCTCCGTGTTACACAAATAGAATACAGCTAAAAACCTAGCTTGTTGAAGAATTACTTCCTTTGCTTTTCTATAATTGCCTTTTTAAGTATGACCAGATGGCATATGATGACTATCCCCCAAATAGGAAATGGCTTAATCTGGGACATTTTTTCTCATGACATGTCAGCCTCTTGAAATGCAGACTCCACACTCATATCTTAGAATTTAGGTTAAACATGAAATCTTTATTGGAAAGCAGTAGATATTAGTAATTGAGTCTGCTTGACCAGATAGCTTAAGGGAAAACAGGTATTTGAGTTCGGTGTTATCATTATGGAAGCTTAAAACTACTTTGGAAGATAGACATTCCCTTGGTCCCTCTCTTCTGGCTTCTTCCTTAGTCTGTACTGACTCTCGGGGTAAAGTAGAACTTTTGGAGTACCGCTGTTAAGTCTGCAGGTCCTTTTTACTCCCTCAATTTTACTTGTAGTTGCTTTGGCGTGCATTCCCAAATAGATGGAAATAAAGGTAAGCAAGGGGTTGTTTCTTAAAGTATTGCAAAGGTGATTGATTATGAAGTTATCAAACTTATCGCAGTACATTTTACATAATGGAAACTTAATATCTCTTTTGTGGATATATGAACAAAATTGTATCAGAACTAGAGACCTATTGTTTATTCTCGCTGACTGACCAGAAACAAAGGAAGAGGTTTGCTTTGGGCTTTAAATGTCTTGTTCTTGTAGGGTTCTGGACTTAAGAATAAATTGATTTTTGTGGTATGTAATTTAGATGCAAGTGAGATATTGCATCATGAAAATGAATTGTTATATGGAGTTGTTCAAACTGGAGAAAGATGAAATATGAGTTGTGTTCAAATGGATTCACATAATATGGTACATAAAGCAAAACGAGGGTGTAAAACCTTAGTGTGAAGAGGGTCTGTTTAGAGAGAATAAGGCAGTGTATTAAGTATGAAGTGTAACGTAATATTTAACTTTGGAGTAAATAGAAAACTTGCAAATTGGGAAAACTATAAAATGAAATAAAACGTTGAGCAGTTGTACTTCTAAAGAAAAAGTAAATAAATTAGGCAGTTTATCCCAGAGAAGGAAGGACCATGAGGAGAAATGAATTTGTCTTGGTATTTTAAAGGTTACTATACGGAAGAGAATGAAAAAGAAAAATATTTAAATTGTATAGCATTCAGGTGAAGTTTGAGAGAATTCCTTGGGATATGAAACCAAGTTTCCCCCTGCCCCCTCTGGAAACATGGGAGAAATACTTATTGATGTGGCATATTTCTGTATAAAAAGAGGACCAGATTCATTTATCAGATATTCATTTGAGCACTTAATATGTGGCAGGAACTTGGGAGACATCAGTAAACAAAGACTACTCTAATAGACGAGTTGTTTAGAGTCATAGGTGCTGAAGTGCAAGATTGCAAAAGGCACAGGCAGTTGCTTGTAAGAATGTTACAACTTCATTTGATAATAGTGATCAGTAGAGAATACTTACAGTCTAGGGTCCTTTATGGAAGCCTTAAATATGTTTTCATTCCTGTGATGTTATTTCCTTCAGATGTTAGCTAGGGGCACTGTGTGTTGGGGAAAACTCACTGCTCATCTAGGGGAACAGAATACCATATGTGAAATTACTGTTTCTTTTCTGTCCTGTTTTATCCTGTAGGTCTGATCTATGCCATGGTGATCCTATTCAGGATCAATTGCTATTTAAGAAGACTCTCCTGCCAGTCTGGAAGATGATAGCCAGTCACAGGTAGGACTCCAAGCCCCTCTGGAAATTCACAGCTACTCTTATTTAGGGTGACTTTCTAGAGTTTCTTCATTCTCTCTGGATTTGTCCTTTATCAGGTTCAGCAGTCCGTTTCTGAAGCCTGTGTCAGAAAGGCAGGCCCCAGGATACAAGGATGTGGTGAAAAGGTCAGTGGAAAAGGGGTCAAGAAAGGTTGGTTGCTTTTATATCTGTCTTTTCATACTTTATTTTGCATCTGTTAGATTATTTCCTTATTTAATTTACATTACTTAAGCTCGAGATATATTTTATAGCTGAATAAGTTCATAAAGTTATGATAAGCTCAGTCCTTATTTGAGAATGTAAGGAACAACAGGATAAAGAGGCTTTTTTTCATTATTGACTTTTCAGTAATATGATCCATTTGTTATAATCTTACATTAGCCTTTGGTAGTTTTTGACACTTATTTTGGAGGAAAACTTTGAAAGGAAAACTGTATTCCTTCAGCAGGTATAAGTTTGCAAGGCAAAGATGGTAATCCAAATGGATTTTACAAACACTGGTTGATTCCAGTATTTTGGAGTTTTATATCATAGTTCATCTAAAGTGCTATCATAAACTGGTGTGTCAATGTATAAAAGATCATAAAAGAACCTTTGGAGACAGACTCCTTAATTCTGTAGATGGGAAAACTAAGACTCAGAGGTGATCATAACTTGTCTGTGATCAAAAGTGAATAGCAGAGCTAAAACTAAACTGGAGTCTTACCTACCTCCCAGTTCAGTCCTCTTTCTACTCTGCTGTGTCTTCTCTTATACATCCACTCTCCATTATGTCCCGTTATATAATATTTATCTTAATATTCATTTTGTCTTCATGAAAGAAGAAAAACTCTGAGATTTTGATTATATAGTAAAAACTGTTGATTAAATACCTAGTGTATGACTAAAACCGTCAGTAACTCCCATGTGACAAATTGGAGCTTTTTACAACTTTGATACCACCAACTGTAAAATGTAATGGCTGGTCCTATGTGCTCTGGAGTCAGGCTACTTCTGAATTAGAATCTAAGCTGTGTGACTTTGGGCAGTACCTAACGTCTTTAGATCTCAATTTTCTCATTGCCAGTTGTGATCATGGTGCTTACCATATAAAGGTTTATTGAGAGGATCAAGTGAGTTAACACAGAAAATACCTAGCATAGCACTTGACTTATTGTAAGCAGTCGTTATGTTAGCTGCTATTGCTATTTTATATCTAATGGGGATTGTTATCTTTACTACTGTTTTCATTAAGAGCTGGTTAGTTTTTCAAGAAAGCATGTTAGGTCACCACATGTTCCACATGAAGGTTTGATTTCCTCTGGTTTCTCTTGGCCACCTGTAGACCCATGGACTTAACTAGCCTGAAAAGGAATCTGTCCAAGGGACGGATTCGCACCATGGCTCAGTTCCAGCGGGACCTGATGCTGATGTTCCAAAATGCTGTGATGTACAATGACTCTGATCATCATGTATACCATATGGCTGTGGAGATGCAGCGAGAAGTCTTGGAGCAGATTCAGGTACTGTAGGTAGAGAGCTGCAAGAAAAAGGAGTGTAGTTTCTAGAATCTGATTTTAGAAAGTCTTGTGAGAATAAGGGTGATGTTGAAGTGACCTTGTACTCCCAGAGTTTATGTTTAGAGGTAATTCAAGGCCCTGAAGGGTTGACATTGTAACTGCTCCTCTGTGGAACCAGCTTTAATAGATGGTGAAGTAAAATACTCTAGGAAGGCAGGCAGCAGTAAAGAGCTCTTAGAGACTTGGGGATAGATAAGTAATGGGTGCATCAAAGGGTTGACATTGTAACTGCTCCTCTGTGGAACCAGCTTTAATAGATGGTGAAGTAAAATACTCTAGGAAGGCAGGCAGCAGTAAAGAGCTCTTAGAGACTTGGGGATAGATAAGTAATGGGTGCATCTACTTCCAGAGTCTCAAGTCAGAGGGCTAAACATGAATACCTGAGGCTGGAGTCACTGTCCATTTTTTGATGCTATATTGGTATTAATTTTATGTCCACAGTGTCCCATCTTTAGGAGATAAGATATGGTAGCCAGAAGACATTTGAGGGTTTCTTTTTTGGGCAGTGTCTTATTGATACTTTAAAGAAAAAAACATGGTTGAATCTCTGCAAAGAAATAAATAAAATTGCATTCAAACCTCCATAAAGATTCATAGCTGCTATCTGCCTTGACCCTGTAGGTGCTGAGTATTTGGTTAGACAAAAGAAGAGACTTAAATAGTCTGGAATGAAAACTAACCAACCCTATGGATGATGGAAAACCTGCTTTGCTAACTTGGAGCTGCTTTCCTGAACTTTTCTGGATTTTGGACCTTTCATTGAGACTCTGACTTATTGAAGATCCCAATACTTGTTTACCATTTTTCTGTTGTCTTTTCTAATAAGAATTATACCTTAACTTACAACCAAAGAGTTAAAGGTGCTTGTGGACATGATATAAAGAAAACACAGAAAACTGAGATTTGGGGTTATGCCATAATATGTTGCCCACATCTTTGTTCCGTAAGGTTAATTTAGAGATAAATAGATTAAACCTCTTTTACTGCTCTTTAAATAAATGTTATTTCACAAGTCAAAAATTACCTTTTAATGATTAAGAAGCTGGGAGTAGAGGGGATAACATTGTCTGGTGAAATATGGAAGGTATCTGACATGGATTTTCTTACATACAATGGAAGGTTTTGGGGGTAGGATGAGGGAGAGCACCAATGATTTATCTCATCATTTGTAAAGTGGAGATTAATAAAAGTGTCCTTCGAATGACTAGGAGGATGAAATAAAATAAATTATGAGGAAAATGTTAGAAAACATCTATTGGTTTTAAGATTTGCAAGGGGATAAAAATCCCTGTGGCGGGTTCCCTTTCTTGGCTAAAAGGAGCTAGCCAAAGACTGTGAAGTGTTCTACTGGAATTGGCCCTCTGCAGCCACCGTCTCTAAGCTGGGTTTCTGGTCTCCTAGCAACAATCTGTGACACTAAAGGAGCCCAGGCTAAGGTGAGTGCCTAGATGAGGGCCGGACTCTGAAGGAATCTGGGGTGCAGCCCACAGAGATTCAGGGGACCCAGGAATTCTGCTTTCCAGCCGGGCCTTACCCTAAGTGTCCTGGTGGCAGGAGAGGGTGGAGAGAGGGTGTGTGTGTGTGCACTGTGGAGGGTGGTGCTAAGTGGTGTGGAGAGTTGCAGACCTAGTCTCCTCCTGGGCCCCTGGGGTCCTCGGCTTTGCCTTGCTCCTTGGGCTCTCCTAATTTAATGAAAGCACCTAGGAAAACCCGTGGCAGGAGACAGAGTAAAAATCTTTTTACTGAGACACTGCATGTGGAAAAAACTATTACAGTTTCCAGCTTTATAAATTAATAAAAATCAAGCACCTGGTAATGCTGTTTAGTCACAATTACATTAAGTTGGGGGTGCGGGTGCATGTCATTGCAGTTGATACGCATGAAGAATCTTAAATTGTAGCCGAAAAGCCAGAATGGAGCTATCAATGCCCCCACCTCAGATCTACGTAGAAAAGACTCTGGCTATTATCAAACCAGATATTGTTGACAAAGAGGAGGAGATACAAGATATTATTCTCAGATCTGGATTCACCATTGTTCAGGTAACTTCCGGGCAGTATGATCATGTTTTTTTCCTCTCTACTGAATTAGACTTTTCTGCCTTAGCTTTTAGCTAAAATAGAATTAAAAATTCACTTTATCTTAAGTAAAAGATATGTTTGAAAACTCTTCTTACTCATAGAGTTATATCCCTAAACTTGTTTTAGAATACCTTTGATTTTACCTTTTAAAAATGCTTATGTATATGTGTTAGCCCAGTTCAATCCTTAGTATTTAGCATGAAATTTAGGTTTACTCTTCTGAATATAAAAGTTATATGTGATAATTTTCCAAAAATATATAAAATGAGAAGTAAAACTTCTTTTTCCCATCTGTCTTCTCCCAACTCAAGTCTCAATCTGCAGAGACAATCACTTAACACTTTCTTTTCTTCCGGAATTTTTGTATGCATTTACAAATATGTTTCCCCCATAAAGTAGGACAGTCGCCCTCCCTGGACCCTCTTTACCCTCCCTCAGATAGCATGCCAGATCATTACATCTGAATCTAACTTCTGTGTAAATACTCCTCTGTCCTAATAAACCATAGTCTATTGATCTTCTCTTGATGAATTTTTAGACTGTTGTATTTTTTTAATTTAATGTTTTAAGCCTTTTCCTTGTTCTACAGTTAGTAGTTTGAAAATGAATATATAAAGACTATCAAATAGAATGGAATATTTAAAATTTTCCTTTTTTGTACCATTCTTATTTGAAATTTCACTTTTTATTACATTTACTCAGTGTCATATTGCTTGTTGAATCTTTTAAAAAATAAAAAAGATAACTTCAGTCTTCAGAAAGATGGGTTTTTGAATGTACTTAGAAGGATACCTGGAGGCTGAGGGTGAGATGCTACAAGAAAGTTTAAGGGAGTAGTAATGCAAGAATGTATAAAGAAATAATATAATTAAAAGATTCAGGTAAAGATGAGCTTTTAAATAAATGTTGTTAGAAAACTGGGTAGCCACTTAAAAAAAAATTTGGACTCAAATATTATACTATATATACCAGGATAAATTCCAAATGGATTTGACATTTAAATATTAAAAAATTAAACCATATAAACTCTAGAAGAAAAATGGCTGAGTTTCTTTTTATTCTTGGAAGGGGACAGCCTTTTTACTGGGTACTGTAAAATAAAAGATTGATAAAAATATAAACATAAAAAACTTGAGCATGGCCAAATAAGCATAATAAGCAAAGTCAAAACACAGGTGACAAACTTGGAAAAAATATTTGTAGCTCATAAAGACTATCTCCCAAATGTATACAAAGCTCCTCAAACAGGATAAAAATTCAGTTGAAAATGGGCAGTACATGTGGATGGTCATGGAAAAAGAAATAAAAATGCTTCTAAAACATGGTAAAAGATGCTCAATCTTTAAGCAGGAAAAAAGCAAATTAAAATGACACTGAACTACCATCTGGCAAGAATACAAAAGTAAATGACATAACCCCTATGGAAGGGAATCTGGCAATTTTCTATCAGTATTTACAGATGCATCTTCCCTTTGACCCAGCAGTACTACTTCTGGGAATCTCGCCTACAACTTGTGTATTAATATTCAGTGACATGTATCTAGGTAATTTTTTGTAGCATTGTTTATTTACAAGCAAAAAATTGAAAACAACCCCGCATTAGGAAATTGGTTAAATTCACCCTGATGAATCTGCCAAATTGAATACTATGCAACTAATTGTAAAAAGAGCAATGAAGAACCTCTCTGTGTCCTGCTAGGGAAAAAACCAAGATGCAGAACAATATGTAGCTTTTTTCTATGATAGAAAGAGAAAAAGTAATATATATTCATGTTTGCCAGTATTTACAAAATGAATTTAGAAGAATTTACAAAGTGAATTTTAAATAAACATTAAAAAATGGTTGCATATAGAAGGTAAGGAAGAACAGGCTGAATTAGGACAGGAATGGGAATCAACTTTCTCAGTATGAACCTTTTTATATTACTTTGAATTTTTTAACCCCCAAAGTATGTTACTCATTAATTTTAGAAGAAAGACAAAACATACAAATAAGACAAAGTTTCCAATTTGATTCTTAAAAGTTTGAAAAGAATTAGTGAAAAAGTAATTAAGCAGCAAGTGATAGAAATTAAACCTTCTTATAAAAGAAAAAAACCGTGTAAATGTTAATATTTAACACTTTCTCTGCTGCTGCTGCTAAGTCACTTCAATCATGTCTGACTCTGTGCGACCCCAGAGATGGCAGCCCACCAGGCTTCCCTGTCCCTGGGATTCTCCAGGCAAGAACACTGGAGTGGGTTGCCATTTCCTTCTCCAATGTATGAAAGTGAAAGGTGAAAGTGAAGTCGCTCAGTCGTATCTGACTCTTCGTGACCCCATGGACTGCAGCCTACCATGCAGTCCATGAAAATCCTACCACCCATGGGATTTTCCAGGCTAGAGTACTGGAGTGGGGTGCCGTTGCACTTTCTCTAGTCAGCAATAAATTTTAAACCAAAGAACATCTTGGTATGTAGTATGCTTCTTTTTGGTTTAATTGTGATAAAATATATACAACATAAAATTTACTTTTTTAACTGTTTCAGTTCAAAGGCATTAGAGTACCTTCACATTGTTGTGCAACTGTCACCACTGACCATCTCTAGAACTTTTTCATCATCTCAAACTGACACTCTGTACCCTTTAAACACTAGCTTTGTGCTTAGCCCTCTCCCCAGTCCCTGGTAACACTATTCTACTTTCTGTCTCTATGACTTTGCTGTTCCAGGTGTCTCTTGTCAGTGGAATCATTTTTGTCCTATGTATTATACGCTTTAAAATAGGCTTTATTGTAGTTGAGAGTTCATTGAACTTGAGGCTTTCTTTTCCAGTCTAGGAAAAAACCTTCTAAAAAATGATGTGTTCATTTAGTAGGTGGCAGTCTTTCCTGTGTTACAACAAACTGTTGGTTCCTTTTTTTTTTTTAATATTTAATTTATTTATTTGGCTATGCTGGGTCTTAGTTGTAGCACTCAGGATCTTTAGTTGCTGCATGCAGGACCTTTTTTTTTTTGGTGGGGGCCACAGCAAACTCTTGTGGCATGTGGGACCTAGTTCTTTGACCAGGGATTGAACCAAGGCCCCCTGAATTGGGAGTGCAGAGTCTTACCCACTGGACCAACCTCCTTTTCTGATATTAAGTTCACTTCTCTTTGTGAAAATGCTTTGTTTTGTTTTTTTATTTACTTATCTTTTGGCCATGGCTTGCAGGATCTTAGTTCCCTGACCAGGGATTGAATTCATGTCCTCTACAGTGAAAGCACAGCATCCTAACCACTGGACTGCCAGAGAATTATCTCATGAAAATACTAATATAAATTACAAAAAAGTTTATCTGATCTAATTTGGAAGCAATTGATGGAATCATTGATTCAGTATCAACTTTATTTTTTTTCAACTTTACTTTAAAATGAGGTCTCAGTTTTTAAAATAATGCTACATTAGCTGGCATACCTGCAAAAGATAGCTTCCCTTGCTTGTTAAGGGATATGTGGCAGTTAAGTGCTTACAGTGCAACAGATTTTTAACCCAGCAACAACAAAATTACTCAAACCAATAGGCATGAGAATCACAAATACAGGCATGTCTTAATTTTAAAGTAATAGAATCAACGATTATACTAAATAAGTGCTGTTATCACTTCTCAGATTTCTTCTGTTTCTTGACTATATGAATTTTAATATGAAAACAGATGTCAGCACCTTTTTTTTTTTTTAATAGTACTAGATCTTCCCAGGTGGAGCTAGTGGTAAAGAACCTGCCTGCAGGATACGTAAGAGACTTGGGTTCGATCCCTGGGTCAGGACGATCCCTGGAGAAGGAAATGGCAGCCCACTCTAGTATTCTTGCCTGGAGAATCCCGTGGACAGAGGAGCCTGGAGGACTACAGCTCATGGGGTTGCAAAGAGTTGACATGACTAAAGTGACTTAGCAGGCTTCCATAACTGATCCTTGACTGTGAGAATGTTAGCTTTTGTCCAGTAGAGACTGTTCATAGCAGTGTTGAACTACCTAGTAAGCATCTTTCCAGGCTTCTTGAACTGCGGCAGTTTAGATCCCTCTCTACAAACCAAGCAATTTTAGCAAGTTTCTGAACCTGAAGACATAGGATAGTTTTGTGGGGTTTTTTTTTTTTTTGAAATACAAATTCTTTTATTCCAGGTGTTTAATGAGCAATAAATGTGAATCTTAGATAGCTGAATGATGGTAGATTTGTCATTTCTGCCTGTGATTAGATTTGGTTTCTCTAAACAGCAATTTTGAACAGCAGTTGAGTAAGCAGGAAGTGACTTGTGAATGGAGTTAAAATAGAAAAATTGGAAGAATGACTGACTTGGCTTCTATGATTTTTTTAAATTTAATAATTCATATAGCTTCTCATTTGTGAAAGAAATTAATGTTTCTTTGTCTCAAACATTTCATTTTCTTTCAAATTAACAAGCTTAATGCTAACTACTTAAGCTCTTTCTGAATCAACATATTTATGGCAGAACCGGAATAAGTAAACAGGTGAAAAACTTGTTTACTGCGTCATGTTGCATACTACTTCAAAGTACCATAATGAGACCAGTTCTCTAAAATAATGTAGGAAAATTTCACAAGTAGGTAGGGAAAGATGAATTTGGAATATTCTAAAGTATTTTTTACTTTATACGAAGTATGTATTAACAAGGTATTGAAGATTGGCATGTTTTTACTTTAAGGAGGTAAGATTATTTTGTTATTAATGTTGTTGTTTTTTAGTCACTGAGTCATGTCTGACTTTTTTGTGACCCCAAGGCCTGTAGTCTGCCAGGCTCCTCTGTCCATGGAATTTCCCATACAATAATATAGGAGGGGGTTGCCATTTCCTTCTCCAGGAGATCTTCCTGACCCAGGGGTTGAACCTGTTTCTTCTGCGTTGGCAAGTGGATTCTTTATTGCTGAGCCACCATTAACATACCATAGGTTGAAGAAGGCTGCCAAACAAGAGTAGTTTTTCTTAAGTAATAATTCTTATTTACAGCCTCCATTTAAAAAAAAATTATTCAATTGGAGGCTAATTACTTTACAATATTGTAGTGGTTTTTGCCATACATTGACACGAATCAGCCATGGGTGTAAATGTGTTCCCCATCCTGAACCCCCCTCCTACCTCCCTCCCCGTCCCATCCCTCAGGGTCATCCCTGTTCTGGCCCTGAGTTCCGTGTCTCATGCATCGAACCTGGACTGGCAATCTGTTTCACATATGGTAATATACATGTTTCAATGCTATTCTCTCAAATCATCCCACCCTTGCCTTCTCCCACATAGTCCAGAACAGAACAGTCTGTTCTTTACATCTGTGTCTCTTTTGCTGTCTCACATATAGGGACATTGTTACCATCTTTCTAAATTCCATATATATGTGTTAATATACTGTATTGGTGTTTTTCTTTCTGACTTCACTCTGTATGATAAGCTCCATCCACCTCATTAGAACTGATTCAAATGCATTCTTTTAAATAGCTGAATAATATTCCATTGTATATATGTACCACAGCTTTCTTAAACATTTGTCTGCTGATGGACAGCTAGGTTGCTTGCATGTCCTGGCTATTGTAAACGTGCTGCAATGAACATTGGGGTACACGTGTGTCTTTTGTGGTCAGATTGGTACTATTTCAAGTTATCAGTGACTTGGGAAAGTCGCTCAGTCGTGTCCAACTCTTTGCGATCACATGGACTATACATACAGCTCATGGAATTCTCCAGGCCAGAATACTGGAGTGGGTAGCTTTTCCCTTCTCCAGGGGATCTTCCCAACCCAGGGATTGAACCCAGGTCTCCTGCATTGCAGACGGATTCTTTACCAGCTGAGCTACAAGGGAAGCCCATTAGTGACTTAATGAGGTATTACTGAACTGTCAATAATGCTTTTGTTGACTTTGTTTCTCTTTTAGAGAAGAAAACTACATCTCAGCCCTGAGCACTGTAGTAACTTTTATGTGGAACAATATGGGAAAATGTTTTTCCCCAATTTAACAGCTTACATGAGTTCTGGACCACTTGTTGCCATGATATTAGCTAGATATAACGCCATCTCTTACTGGAAAGAACTCTTGGGACCAAGTAATAGCTTAGTAGCTAAGGAGACACACCCAGACAGGTAACTTTCCTAGAGGAGAAATGGAATCCAACTATGAAAATGAAAAAATCTGATTTCATTGTAATAAGAATTTCCTTTAATTTGAAAGTTTTCCTGAATAACCTGATTTTTTTTTTTTTTGGTGGTGATGCAGGGTTGGGTGGGGAAGGTTGATTCTGTGTTTTAACTACTTAAATGTGTACTTTAATATCAAATACCACAACAGGTCTCAGAGAATGTTTGATTTATGGTTGACTAGCCTTATTTTCCTCTCATTCTTGAATTAAACTGCCACTGGTATAGGAATTTTCATGGGATAATTGGGATGGTATTTCGTAGAATGTTGGTAATAGAGATTAGAAACTCAGATTTTCAGCATTATCTTTAATGTTTAGAAACCAGAGGACATTGAGTTCTTGACACTTTTGAAAATACCATCGTTTTTTAACTTGTCACAAGGTAACACCTCTCTTTCACCCAGATAACTATTTTTTCAGTATATCTCTCCTGCATATTTAAATATATTTGACCCTCATGTAGATAGATTTATGCTTAAAATCAAAATAGATTAAAACCTCCATGTGTGAGAAATGGAGATGCTTCTGTAAAATTTCTAATTAGAGTACACAAGTAAAAAGTAAGGAAAGAATGTCAGATTGGGTGGTCATCATTTCTAACTTGCTTTCAGTCTGAGGGCGATTTATGGCACAGATGAGCTAAGAAATGCACTTCATGGAAGTAATGATTTTGCTGCAGCAGAAAGAGAAATTCGATTCATGTTTCCTGCAGGTGAGTTACAAATGAGTAATTAGTTAATTGCATTTACTTGTTTGCTTTCTCTCTTAATTTTGGAGATGTAGCTGGGAAGGAAGATAACAGGGTTTATCTCCAGTATATTGTCATATTTTCAAGTTGTAGTTACTTAACAATTTGAAGCCAAGAATAGAAAACTTAATGTTTTTCTCAGAATGAAATTGTGACCTCTAGGGAATCTTTTGAGAAGAGTTTACCTTTCTTTCCTTTATTTTGGACTGGGCATATCAAGGGTTTTTCTTCTTCTGTGTTATTATTCCTTTTAGTTATCCCTAAATGCATTAGTCGAATTTGTTACAAATGAAAAGAGACTCTTTGGCACTTTTGATGGATTTGCCATATTCTCTAATAACAGTTTACTGTTTATCTAACAAACACTCATGCTTCTATGAAATTTATAGTTCTCCATCCCCTTTTTTTTGTTTCTATCCTGTGAAGTTACAAGCTTTTTAGAAGTGGGTATAATGAGGAACAACACTGATATTCTTATTTTCAATAATATTTTTAGAGCAGAAAAGAAATTTGGTGATTTTCATTATATAGAAAAAAGCCAAAGCATTGGGCAGTTTTGAAAATTTTTTTGGCCTTTTTTTTCTCTCAGTAATTTAGACCTATTCCTCAGTATTTTTCTGCTAAAGATTTATTCAAAGAAAACTGAAAATTGTCTTGGAGATTTAAAAGTTCGGATTTTTGAACCAAAAACTGTTTTAAAGATACCTATACACAAAAGAATTTGCTTACTACATACTTAATTCTTACTGTGACAGAAATTTCTGTCGTATCTATCCCCTTAAGGTATCTTTTTCTTTGGAGCTGTTTTTATTTTGGAATATTTACACAAAAGGAGATAGCATAGCAGCCATGAAATTAAAAGACGCTTGCTCTTTGGAAGAAAAGCTATGACCAATCTAGACAGCATATTAAAAAGCAGGGACATTACTTTGCCAACAAAGGTCCATCTAGTCAAAGCTGTGGATTTTCCAGTAGTCATGTATGGATGTGATAGTTGGACCATAAAGAAGATTGAGTGCTGACAAATTGATGCTTTTAAACTGTGGTGCTGGAGAAGACTCTTGAGAGTTCCTTGGACTGCAAGGAGATCAAACCAGTCCATCCTAAAGGAAATCAGTCCTGAATATTCATTGGAAGGACTGAAGCTGAAGCTCCAGTACTTTGGCCACCTGTTGGGAAGAGCTGACTCATTAGAAAAGACCCCGATGCTGGGAAAGGAGGAGGAGAAGGGGATGACAGGGGACGAGATGGTTGAATGGCATCACTAACTCAATGGACATGAGTTTGAACAAACTTGGGGAGATGGTGAAGGATAGGGAAGCCTGGCGTGCTGCAGTCCATGGGGTCACAAAGAGTCAAACATGACTGAGTGAACAACAATGAAGATCACATAGTATAATAAGCCACTAATGAACCCATCATTCAGTTTCAATGATTTTGGTCTGTCTGCTTTTTAAAAAAAAAATGGAAGTATAGTTGATTTAGACCAGTCTTGTTTCATCTATCACTCCTGCTTGTATTTCTCCTGCTTCTGTATTATTTGGGGGCACATCTTGAACATGAGATGTCTTTTTGATGTGGTAGATGTTTAGATTTTGTCCTACTAGTGAATTATACTTTTTCTCCTTAGCTTTTAACTAAAATAGAGTTAAAAACTCATTTATCTTAAGTGGAACAAATTTTTTAGAAGCCTGTCTTACTCATAGGGTTATATCCTTAGACTGTTAGTTTGTATTGCTTTTGATATTATTAATTAATTAATCCTCTTAGACATTTGAGAAGCAGCAGTTGTAGGATAGATATAAATGATTACCTACTACACCGCAGATCTCTTGCTATGAGAATGTGAAGTCCTTGAGAGAAGGTTTTTGGAGTTTGTGATATGAGCTCCTTCTTGCTTAGCAGTGAGGAACTATGTACAGAACCCTATACTATAAGTCACTAAAGCAAGTTACAAAGATATTCTAAGACATATTCCTAAATTCTTGAAAAAGCTAGTGCTCTTCCTTTTTGATAGGGATTGCTGATTCAAAGCTTTACTACATTCCATTCATTCAGTAAGTTTATTGAGTTATTGAGTTGTGCCAGAAATACAAAAATGAATAAGATATCCCTGCTCTGTCAAGATGATTTTATTTTAAAAGGCCAGAAAAATAAATATACAATGCAATGTGTAACTTCTGCCATGAAAAAGCCTTTAAAAGTACAGTGAAAATTTATTTATGTGAGAAACGTGAAAGCACGTTTTAGTATCTCATTAATTCATCCAACTCTGTTGTCAAAAATCAGTTGGCCATATATGTAAGTATCTACTTTTAGATTCTCAGTTCTGCTTCATTGATCTTTATTGTTTGTTCTTATGTCAGTACCATACAGTCTTAATATTGTGGTTTCATAATAGCATTTTTTTCTTTTTTATATATCTGTATTTGTTCCAACTCTTAAGTGTGTGGCTTGAACACCACATTTCCACTCACAAAACTTGTTCTGAGTTATTTTTCAAATGGCTTTGCAACATGCCTAGGTAAGCTTATAATTTTGCTATTCTAAATATTATTTTTCTTTATAAACAATCCCTATATATGGATAGTGACTCCCATCAAGTTGGTTCAGTTTAACATACTAATTTCTAGGGTCCTGGCACATCGGTACTATGACTGCAGGGGTTGGAAGGTTTAAAAAGTAGATCGCAGAAAATGAAAGTTGCTTTAATGAGTACTTTTCTTTTAAACATCAAGGTATATACTTCAGAACACTTTAGTGATGAGATTTGGTCCACTAAAGAATCTGCTTGATAGCTACACACTTCAGATTGAGAAGTTAACACAGGTTACATACACGGTACAACAAACACTACTTCTGTCTGTTAAAATAAGCCAACATGAAACTAGGAAAAAAAAGCTAGCTCTACTTCAGTGCCTAAAGTATCACACTTAATAGAAATCTTAACTTTCCCCTAAAGCAGTTGTCGTGCCATACATGTTTTTAAATGCTAATAAAAATAAATATGTGAAAACATGTTATCAGAAGAAATGGAGATAGAGTGTTGAACACGTAACCACGTAATCCTCAGGCAGAGCTTAGTCTACTTCTTCCATATGAGAACGGTCATCATCTCCTTCCAAGGGCAACATCTCAGCTATGGCAGCACTGCTGTTGTCAGTAGTGGGGTAATTCTCGTGGATACCAAGACCAAATTTGATCATCCTGTAGACCCTGTTAGCATGGGTCTGGGGATCCTCCAGACCAAAGTCAAGATAGGAGAGCCACTTCATACAGTAGGATGACCTGGTCCTTCAAAGACTTGTCATTATTATCAGCCTTTTGCTTCAGGGTCTTGATGAGGAAATGGTCTGGGGTTTACCTCCAGGTGCTTCTTTGCTGCCAGGGCTTCCCTGGTGGCTCAGATGGTAAAGAGACTGCCTGCAATGCGGGAGACCTGGGTTTGATCCCTGGGTTGGGAAGACCCCCTGGAGAAGAAAATGGCAACCCACTCCAGTATTCTTGCCTGGAAAATCCTAAGGTCAGAGGAGCCTGGAAGTCTACAGTCCATGGGGTTGCAAAGAGTCGGACACGACTGAGCAACTTTACTATCACTATGACCTGTTGTTGAGTTGTCTCTTAGGGTTTGAGCCTTCATGATTCTTTCCATGTTTGCTATCCAGCTGTACGTGCTCATGACAATGCAGCACAGGGATGTCACCAGTAGGTTTGATACAACCATCTCTTTTGCAGAGGGTTTGAAACTTTTTCTTTTCCTGTTTCTTATTTATTTTTGGCTGTGCTGAGTCTTTGTTATTGTGTAGGCTTTTCTTTACTTGCTGCAAGCGGGTCTGCTCTCTAGTTGCAGTGCATGGGCTTCTTATTGTAGTGGTTTCTCTTGTTGCAGAGTATGGGCTCTGCAGTGCATGGGCTTCAGTAGTTTCTGCATGTGAACTCAGTAGTTGGAGTTCCCAGGCTCCAGAGCACAGGCTTAGTATGGCACATGGGCTTAGTTGCTCTACAGCATGTGGGATCCTCCTGGACCAAGGATCAAACCCTTGTCTCCTGCACTGGCAGATGAATTCTTTACCACTGAGCCACTAGGGAGGCCCTCTTCCTATTTCTTTTTCTCCTCGTCTTCTGGAAGTTCCGGGCCCTCTTCAATGACTGACACTAAGGTCTCGCCCTCAAACTTCTTTAGCTGTTGCACACAGTACTCATCAAGTAGCAGTTCCAGAATCTGGGCCACACTATTACTGCTTGCGTGCCTGACCCCTTCAATCATTAAGTAGTCAAGTAACCAAGGACAGCACTTCTTCTTTTGTACCATAGCTCCAATTCATCAGTTCATCTCAGAGAAATATCAGTTCATCTCAGAGGTACCAAACATAGATAGAGTCAATGTTCCCAGGAGGAATTCTGATATTATCTGAAGATCCAAGTCTCCCAGGCCTCAGGGTACCAGCCAGGCTTGGCCTCCCTTCCCCAGCAGCCAAGTGTCAGTTGTTCCTCATTAAAGGTTTTGAAATCAGGTTAGTGGAAAGTCTCCAAAATTCAAATAATAAATAGCCAGAGACAAATAATAAATGATTTTCAAAAATAGAGAATCCAAAAATGAAGATGAACAATTTTATTCACAATAGCATCAAAAACAATAAGATATTTAAGAATAAATTTAACAAAAGAAGTGCAATTCTTGTGCACTGAAGAGTACAAAACAAAATGTTGCTGAGAGAAATGAAAGAATATCTAAATAAATAGACATCCCCTTTTAGGGGCTTCCCTGCTGGCTCAGGTGGTAAAGAATCTGCCTGTGATGTGGGATACCTGGGTTCGATCCCTGAGTGAGGAAGGTCTCTTGGAAAAGGAAATAGCAATGCACTCCAGTTTTCTTGCCTGGAGAATTCCATGAACACAGGAGCCTGGCGGGCTACAATCTGTGTGTTTGCAAAGAGTGGGACACAACCAAGCAACTAACACTTTCCTGGATCAGAAGAGTCAATATTGTCAAGATGACAGTTCACTCCAAATTGATGGATAAATTTAATGCAGTCCCTATCAAAGTCTATGCATGCTTTTATGTAGAAATTAACAAGTCAGTTCCAAAATGTATATGGAATTGTAAAGGATCTAGAAGAGCTAAGGCAATTTTGAAAGCGAAGAACGAAGTTGGAAGACTTCCACTAACCTGATTTCAACCTGTTATGAAACCACAGTAATTAAGGCTGTATGGTCCTGACGTAGGTATAGACATAAAGATCAATGAAGCAGGATTGAGAATCTAGAAGTAGATTCTTACATTTATGGCCAATTGATTTTCCATGAAAGTGCCTAGACAATTTGATGGGGAGAGGGTGATCTCTTCAACAAATGGTGCAAAGACAACTGGATATCCACATGCGAAAACAAAAACCAGTATAGACCCTTGCTTCACACCACACACAAATAGACCTAAACATAAGAGCTAAAAACTAAAAAAAAAAAAGAGCTAAAAACTAGCTTTGGTTTTTAGGAAGAGCACCAGCTTTTTCAAGGATTAGGAATATGTCCTAGAATATCTTTATAACTTGCTTTAGTGACCCATCATATAGGGTTTTGTATATCATTCCTGACTGACTGCTAAGCAAAAGGGAGCTCATATCACAAACTCTTCTAACTGGAAGAAAATATAGAAAATCATTATTACCTTGAGTTGAACAAAGAGTTCTTATATATGACATCACAAATACAATCTGTAAAATAAAATATTGATACATTGGACTACATCAAAATTCAAAGCTTTTCTTCTTTAAAAGTCATCATTAAATGTATGAAAAGATAAATCATAGACTGGGAGAATATACTTGCAAATCATATATCAGATAAAGCACTTGTATCTAGAATATATTAATATAAAGAATTTTTACAACTCAATACAAACAACTGAATTAAAAACTGTGCAAAAGATTTGAATAGGCATTTCACAAAAGATAACAGGCTAATAAGTACATGAAAAAGTGCTCAGCATAATCAGTGAGGAAATGCAAATCGAAAGCACCATGAGATACCTTTGCTTATCCACTAGAATAGCTATGATCAATGGCAAGGATGTAGAGATACTGGGACCCTTTTTGTTTCTGGTAGAAAAATGTTTTTTGTTGTATTGCAAGTCTGGGTCACCTATAGTGTTCAAACAAAGCTGAAAAGACTAAAATTTCCTTAAATCTTAGATAAATTGAAAAATAAGTGGCAATATTAATATATACTATCATAGAAATAGAATTTATATGTATATTCAATAGTTTATAAGAGAGCAAGAAGCATGTATTATTCACTTGTATCTGTGAAGTGAAGTGAAGTCGCTCAGTTGTGTCTGACTCTTTGCGACCCCATGGACTGTAGCCTACTATGCTCCTCTGTCCATGGGATTTTCCACTGTGCAAACTGCCTCCATTTTGTTGACAGGAGTTAATTTTTGTGATGAATTAATCTAGATTATATTTATTCTTTTAGCTTTTCATAACATTGTCCATTATATATTTACTGTTAAAAAATGGAAATGGAAATACAAAAAAGAGATTATTGAAAACATAATCAGAATCTTATGTGTGAGCACTATCAATATATTGATGTATTTTTTGCTATTTGTATGAGTCTTATTTTTGTGTGTGTGTGATTCTGTTTTTGAACGAACTATTTGCTATGTATCTATTTGTTTACTTTTTTTAAAAAAGAAAAACCAAGTATTTCTCATGTCATTAAAATTTCTTTGAATGTGTCCTTTTTAATGACCGTATAATATTTCATCATTTATGTTAGCTTTAACGGGAATACATTTGTATTTGCAGTGATTGTTGAGCCCATTCCAGTTGGACAAGCTGCTAAGGACTATTTAAATTTGTATGTAACGCCAACTCTGCTTAAAGGACTCACAGAACTTTGTAAGCAAAAACCAGCAGATCCTTTTGTAAGAAGTCTTTTTATTCATACTAAAGAATACTGTCTATAGCTTTCAGAATTAAAATATTCTTTGAAATATATAGAAAGTCATTTTACAAAGCTATTTTATATACATTTTAGATACTTTCTTTTGTATGACATTTGATTACAGTTGACCCTTGAGTAAGAGTAGGACTTAGGGGCACTGACCCTTTGCACAGTCAAAAGTCTGGCATACTAAGAGCTCCCATGTGCAACAACTAAGACCCAGTGCAGCCAAAATAAATAAATACTTTAAAAAATCTGGCATATAATTTATAGTAGGCCCTCGTATCCTCAGTTCCTCTGTATCTGTGATTTCTGCATCCTGTGGTCAGCCAGTTGTGGATTGTGTAATACTGTCATATTTACTATTGAAAAAAGTCTCCACGTAAGTGGACCCCCACAGTTCAAATCTCTGTTGCTCCAGGGTCAACTGTGCTTATTTTCTTGCTGTGTTTTGACTCTTAAAAAAAACATTCTAAGTACATTTTCAATCATTGCATCCTTTAATTGCTCAGCATTGTTTTTGTGTATAATTTATATAATCAAATGATAAAATTAGATATATACTTGAATTTTGTTAATCATTTTTATTTCTCGTGATATCTAAATTTTCTAAATAGAAGATTTGTATTTATTCACATACTCGATGCCTCAACATTGCTCATTCAGGTGGAAGAACTGTTGAGTATGAGGACGTAGGATGATCATCCAGGGCCAACTGTCAGCCTGGATCCTTCCTTATAGATACTCCCACCCATCTGAAGAGTCTTAGAGATAATCAGGGAAGGTTATTTTAATATCAGCCCTACCAAAATAATATGTCTGGCCTTTGTTAGAATTCTCAAAAGGAATCCTTTTTGGAAGACAAAAGATTTAATCTTTCCCACATGTTAACATTACCACTTTTACCAAAAAAAAAAATTGACACGTTATTTCTCTAATAATTCTCTTTCATTGTGAAAATAGTACTTTTTTAAATTTAGTAAGAAACCTGAAACTACTGAAAAACATAAAGAAGGAAGAAAAAGATACTCATGGTTCCATTTCCTAAACATGGTCTTGAAGTCATCTTGCCTGGACTCAACTCTGATTCCAGACACCTAAATTAAAAGACGCTTACTCCTTGGAAGAAAAGTTATGACCAACCTAGATAGCATATTGAAAAGCAGAGACATTACTTTACCAACAAAGGTCCGTCTAGTCAAGGCTATGGTTTTTCCAGTGGTCATGTATGGATGTGAGAGTTGGACTGTGAAGAAAGCTGAGCACCGAAGAATTGATGCTTTTGAACTGTGGTGCTGGAGAAGACTCTTGAGAGTCCCTTGGACTGCAAGGAGATCCAACCAGTCCATTCTGAAGGAGATCAGCCCTGGATGTTCTTTGGAAGGAATGATACTAAAGCTGAAACTCCAGTACTTTGGCCACCTCATGGGAAGAGTTCACTCATTGGAAAAGACTCTGATGCTGGGAGGGATTGGGGGCAGGAGGAAAAGGGGACGACAGAGAATGAGATGGCTGGATGGCATCACCGACTCGACGGACGTGAGTTTGAGTGAACTCTGGGAGATGGCGATGGACAGGGAGGCCTGGCGTGCTGCGATTCATGGGGTCGCAAAGAGTTAGACAGGACTGAGCGACTGAACTGAACTGAACCTCTCCCTGAGTCTCTTTATTCACATTAGTAAGATATAGATGAAAGAGGAGAGTGAGAGAGCTCGCTTAAAACTCAACATCCAAAAAATGAAGATCATGGCATCTGGTGCCATCACTTCATGGCAAATAGATGGGAAAAAATGGGAACGGGATTTTTATTTTATTGGGCTCCAAAATCACTGTAGATCTTAAGTGCAATCTTGCAATTAAAAGATGCTCCTTGGAAGAAGAGCTATGACAGATCCTTTTGTTTTTCAGTCACTCAGTTATGTCTGTTTGCAGTCCAATGAACTGCAGCATGCCAGGCTTCCGTGTCCTTCACTATCTCCCAGAGCTTGCTCAAACTCATGTCAGTGATGCCATCCAACCATCTCATCCTCTCTCGTCCCCTTCTCCTCCTGCCTTCAATCTTCCCCAGCATCAGGGTCTTTTCCATTGAATCAGCTCTTCACATCAGGTGGCCAAAGTATTGGAGCTTCAGCTTCAGCATCAGTCCTTCAAATGAATATTCAGGACTGATTTCCTTTAGGAATGACTGGTTGGATCTCCTAGTAAGGAGTATCCAAGGGAAAAACAGTATCCAAGACAGTATCCAAGGGAAAAACCATAGCTTTGACTATAAGGACTTTTGTTGGCAAAGTGATGTCTCTGCTTTTTAATATGCTATCTAGGTTTGTCATTGCTTTTCTTCTAAGGAGCAAGCGGCCTTTAATTTCATGACTGCAGTCACCATCTGCAGTGATTTTGGAGCCCCCCAAAATAAAGCCTGTCACTGTTTCCATTGATTCCCCATCTATTTGCCATGAAGTGACGGGACCAGATGCCATGATCTTCATTTTTTTGAATGTTGAGTTTTAAGCCAGCTTTTTCATTCACCTCTTTCACCTTTATCAAGAGGCTCTTTAATTCTTCTTTGCTTTCTGTGATAAGGGTGGGTATCATCTGCATATCTGAGGTTATTGATATTTCTGGAACAGGTCAGTTTTCATCCAAATCCCAAAGAAGGGCCAAAGAATGTTCAAACTACCACAAAATTGCACTCATTTCACATGCTAGCAGAGTAATGCTCAAAATCCTTCAAGCTAGGCTTCAACAGTATGTGAACTGAGAACTTCCAGATGTACAAGCTAGATTTAGAAAAGGCAGAGGAACCAGAGTGCCAAAATCATAGAAAAAGCTAGAGAATTCCAGAAAAACATCTGCTTCATTCATTATGCTAAAGCCTTTGACTGTGTAGACTGTGGAAAATTCTTAAAGAGATGGGAATACTAGACCACCTTACCTGCCTCCTGCGAAACCTGTATGCAGGTCAAGAAGCAACAGTTAGAACCAGACATGGAACAACGGACTGGTTCCAAATTGGGAAAGGAGAATGTCAAGGCTGTATATTGTCACCATGCTTATTTAACTTATATGCAGAGTGCATCATGCAAAATGCTGGGCTGAATGAAGCACAAGCTGGAATCAAGATTCCTGGGAGAAATATCATTAACCTCAGATATGACAAACCTAGATAGCCTATTAAAAAGCATAGACATCACTTTGCCAACAAAGGTCTGTATAGTCAAAGCTATGGTTTTTCCAGTGGTCGTGAATAGATGTGAGAGCTGGACAGTAAAAAAGGCTGAGTACCGAAGAATTGATGCTTCTGAATTGTAATGCTGGAGAAGACGCTTGAGAGTCCCTTGGACAGCAAATAAATCAAACCAGTCAATCCTAAAGGAAATCAACCCTGAATATTCATTGGAAGGACTGATGCTGAAGCTGAAGCTCCAAAACTTTGGCCACCTGATGGGAAGAGCTGACTCATTGGAAAAGACCCTGATGCTGGGAAAGACTAAAGCAGGAGAAGGAGGTGACAGAGGATGAGATGGTTGGATGGTATCACTGACTCAATGGACATGAGTTTGAGCAAACTCCAGGAGATGGTGAAGGACAGGGAAAGCTGGTGTGCTGCAGTCCATGGCGTCGCAAAGAATCAGACATGATTTGGCACCTGAACAACAAGAACAGGATATAAATATATTAGTACCTACCTAGCTAGCATGGATATTATTAGGATTAAATGTATTAGTGCATGTAAAATTCTTCACATGTCATATATGTAGGTGCTCAAATGTTAGCTGCTGCTATTACTGGTTTTGTTTTTGGACTTTTTAAAAAAAGTCTGTATTTCTATAGAAACTAATTCAGTTCTCTTTTTTTTCTTTGCTCAGGTTTTGTTTTTTTATATCACTATATGTAAACATATCCCATAAATATTGCTGTATTTAAGTGTATGTTTTTATTTGTTGTTGTTTTTTTGTTTTGTTTTTTAATTTTTTTAAGTGTATGCTTTATAGAGTTTATTTTAATAGTTACATATTTCTTTTGTTATCTTTACCATTCTTCTGCTGTTTGTTTGCTGTTGTAAATATTGTAACAGTAAACATCTTTCGAGTATAAAGCTTTTCACACATTGAGATTATTTCATTATTTGATCTCTTTGGAAAGAGATCAAAAAGTTAAATTATAATTTGAAACATGAAATTAAAAAAAATTTTTTGACCCTTAAAGAACTTACATGTTTAAACTGTTTAATTTTTTAATAAGCAATGTCTGAATATGGTATAAAGTTTAAAAGTTCCAAAAGGATATATAGTGAAATATATACTCTCCTTTACATTCCTCTTCCTCAGCCACCCAGTTGTTCCTTGGAGTTGATCATTGTTACCAGCCTTTAGTATATCCTTTCAGTGAAAATCTATATATGTATATAAACATATCATTTTAGATGTACTTAAAAACACAGATACAAATGCTAGTTACTAAAAATTGTTTTTGATAACTTTTTACCTTATTTACTTTATATTGTAAATTATTAAATAGCATTATAAACAAAATTGCCCCATTTTGAAAGAACAGTTTATGGCAATCTGTATTATGGATTTGTACAATTTTTTGGGGGGCGGGGCGGGGCGTGTGACTTGTGGTATCTTCATTCTCCAACCAGGAATCGAACCCTTGCCCCCTGCAGTAGAAAGGCAGGGTGCTAACCCCTGGACTACCAGGGGATTCTCTACAATTTATTAATTAGTCACATATAGATGGTTGTTTAGTTTGCTTCCACTCCTTGTTTATTATAAACTGCTCCAGTGAATATCTTTATTCATCAGCATACCATATATCTATAGAATAAATTTCTACAAATGAAATACTGAGTAAAAAAGAATGTTATTTTGATGTTTTTGATATGTGCATTTTTACTTTGGATAAATATTGGCAAATTGCCTTTTGTAGTGAAAGTATGGGAACTTCCTAGGTAGCATTAGAGGTTAAGAACCCGTGTGCTGATGCAGGAGACATAAATGATGTGGGATTGATCCCTGGGTGGGGCAGATCCCCTGGAGGAGGGCATGGCAACCCACTCTAGTATTCTTGGTCTGGAGAATCCCATGGATATAGGTGCCTTGTAGGCTACGGTCCATAGGGTCACACAGAGTTCGACATATCTTTAGCAGCTTAGCACAGCACAGCACAGTCAAAGTGTGAAAGTGTTAGTGGCTCAGTTGTGTCCGACTCTTTGCAATCCCATGGGCTGTAGCCTGTCAATCTCCTTTGTCCATGGAATTCTCTAGGCAAGAATACTGGAGTAGGTAGCCATTCCCTTCTCCAGGGGATCTTCTCAACCCGGGGATCAAACGCAGGTCTCCTGCATTGTAAGTGGATTCTTTACAGCCTAAGCCACCATAGTTGTACCATTTTATACTCCGATGAAAATTGAATGAGAGTGCCTGATGTTTTTTCAAGCTTGGTGGGTTTTTTTTTTACCAATGTAATAGGTGAAAAATGTATCTTGTAACTTAATTTATATTTCTTTTGTTATGAGTGAGTTTGAGTATCTTTTATATACGCTGCTTAGAGCCATTTGCATTTCCTTTTCTACGAAATTCCTCATACCCTTAATCCATTTGCCAGGGCTCAGTTGTCTAGTATTTTCTTTATTGTATGGGTACTCTATATGTTTAAAAAAATCAACCTTTTGTTGATTAGTAGATTTTAATAGATTTCTGTAGTTTATCACTGTCTTTTTTGACTATTTTCATGATATATTTTAATTTTTATGTAGTTGTATTTATTGAGCTCTTTTATGGCTTGGGTTTCTGTCATATTTGAAGGTTTTCTGTTCAAGATCATAAATAACATTCTCTCATGCTGCCTTGTAGTACATTTTTCATGAAGAATTTTTTTTATGTGGACCAGTTTTTAAAGTCTTTATTGAATTTGTTATAATGTTGCTTCTTTAAGGGAAAGCTTTCTTAAAAATAATTTTATTTATTTACTTATTTTTGGCTGTACTTGTTCTTCATTGATGCACAAGGGCTTTCTTTAGTTGTGGTGGCCAGGGGCTACTCTCTAGTTGCGGTGCATAGGCTTCTCATTGCAGTGGCTTCTCTTGTTGCAGAGCACAGGCTCTAGGGCGCATGACCTTCAGTAGTTGTGGTTCCCGGGCTCTAGAGCACAGGTTCAATAGTTGTGACACACTTCTTCCTGGACCAGGGATCAAACCCGTGTCTCCTGCATTGGCAGGAGCATATTCTTTACTACTGAGCCACCAGGGAAGCCCACTTCTGTTTTTTATGTTTGTTTTCTTTTTGTCCACGTGTCATATGGGATCTTAGCTCCCTGACCAGAGATTGAACTCACATCCCTTGCACTGAAAGGCAAAGTCTTAACCAGGGGACTGCCAGGAAAGTCCCCTTCTAATACACTGTAATATTATATTTCCTCCCACCCCCCATGGATATGTCTTTGATCGTCTGGAATTTTTTTGTTGTTGTTGTTACAGGAAGTAAGGTAGATGCCACATTTTATTTAATTTTCCATTTGGTTACTCAGTTGACCCAAACCATTTATTGATGGTTTGTTTTTATTGTAGATTTAAGATAGTTTGTTGTTTTTATTGTAGATTTTTTTTCTTGTAGATTTAAGAATCTGCTGTTAATATATACTAAGTTCTTGTATGCATTTTGTGGGTTTATTTCTATTTTGGTGAGTTGGTTTATTTCATTTATATATGTCTGTTCATTTGTAAGTACCATACTGCTTTAAGTATTATAGGTTTGTAATATATTTCAAAATCAGATAGTTCTAAACCTTTCTATTACTTTTCTTTTTCAGAATTTTATTGATTTTTTTGCATTATTATTTCTAATACAAATATTTTCAGTCACAATACATACTGTCATATTGCTTCCTTAAAGGGCAATCCCAAGGTACACTGTGATTACCAATGTATAATTTTCGTTTCACTTCATCCATATAAGTCTTAGATGTAAGTTAAAAACACTGGGGTGGGGATCGGACTGACTTAATAAGAGACAAAATAAATGAAAGATGAGAATTCAATTGCTTTAACTTTATATATATATATATATATATATATGTATACTGGTAAAGTTAAACATTTTCTCCTATGTTTAATTGTATTTCCTCCTTTGTGAATTATCTATTTTTCTTTAGATCCACTTATCTGTTGGAGTTTTGTAAGAATTCCTTTTTCCATTACTGAATTATAACTAATCTACAATACTGTGTTAGTTCCAGGTGCATGACATAGTAATTTGATACTTCTTTATATTGCAAAATGATCAATATGATAAATCTAGTTGTCATTTGTCACCATAAAATGTATTGTATTGTTATTATTATTTACTATATTCCCCATTCTCCTGTACATTTAATTCCTGTGACTTGTTTATTTTGTACCTGGAAGTTTGTACCTCTTAATATCCCTTACCGCTTTTACTCATTCCCAACCTGCCTTCCCTGTGGCAACTGCCTATTTGTTTTCTGTATCTGTGACTCTGTTTCTGTTTTGTTTATTCATTTGTTTTAGTATTTATATTCCACTTATAAGTGAAATTATATGGTATTTATCTTTCTCTGACTTATTTCACACAGTACAATACCTTCTAGATTTATCCATGTTGTTGCAAATGGAGAATTTTCTTTCCTATTGAGTAATATTCCAGTATGTATGTGTATGTGTATGTATATGTCACATCTGTTTAACCTGTTCATCTGTTGACTTAGGTTGCTTCCATATCTTGGCTATTGTAAAAATGCTCAGTGAACATAAGGGTGCATATATCTTTTCAAATTAGTGTATTTGTTTTCTTCAGAAAAAGACCAGGAAGCAGACTTGCTGGATCATATGGTAGTTCTGATTTTAATTGTTTTTTTTTTTTTTTTTCAGTTCTACCAGGTTATTGCTACAACCCATCACCCTCCACCCTCATGCACACGTGCTCAGTCATGTAACCCCATGGACTGCAGCCTGCCAAGCTCCTCTGTCCATGGACTTTTCCAGGCAAGAATACTGGAGTGGGTTACCATTTCCTTCTCCTGATTTTAATTTTTTGAGGAGCCTATTACTTTCTTTGCTGGCCATATCAACTTAAATTACAACCAGCAGTGCATGAGGTTACCTTTTTTCACATCCTTGCCAACATTTGTTATTTGTGTTTTTTAAAAAATTAATTATTTTTTTTGGTCTTCATTGCTGTTCGTGGGCTTTCTCTAGTTGCAGTGAATGAGGGCTACTCTTCATTGCACTATGCAGGCTTCTCGTGGCAGTGGCTTCTTTTGCTTTAGAGCATGGACTCTAGGGAGCTCAGTAGCTCAGGGCCTCAATAGTTGCAGCATGTGGGCTCTAGAGAATGGGTTCAGTGGTTGTGACTCATGGGTTCAGTTGCTCCAGGACATGTGTAATCTTCCTGGACCAGGAATTGAATGGGTGTCCCCTACATTGGCAGGTGAATTCTTTTTTTCCTCCATTTTTTTTGTTTGTTTTGTTTCTTTTTTTTTTTTAACTGTTATTTTTTCTGTTTTGTTTTTCTCATTTTTTAAAAAATCTTTTTTATTAATTTTTTTCAAACCCTTGTGTCAAGGGCTGATTTTCGATAGATAGCAGCGAGGGAGCTGGTGCTATGTATGAAACCCTGATAGCAGGTGAATTCTTAACGACTGGACCACCAGGCAAGTCCTATTTGTGTTCTTTTTGATGATAGCCATTCTGATTGATGTGAAGTGATAACTCATTGTGGTTTTAATTTGCATTTCCCTGATGGTTAGTGATGTTGTGTCTGTTGGCCATCTGTTTGTCTTCTTTGGAAGAATATCTATTCAGGTTCTCTGCCCATTTTTAAATTCAGTTTTTGTTTTTATGATGTTGAGGTGTATGAGTTCTTTGTATATACTGAATATTAATTTCTTATCAGATATATTGTTTGCAGATATCTTCTCCCATTCAGTAGGCTGCCTTTTCATTTCATTGATAGTTTCCTTCGCTGTGCAAAAGCTTTTTGTTTTATGTGATCTCATTTGGATTTTTTTGCTTTTGCTTCCCTTGCCTGAGGAAGTTAGTTAGTTAGTTAGTTAAGTTGCTCAGTCGTGTCTGACTCTCTGCGACCCCATGGACTGTAGCCTACCAGGCTCCTCTGTCCATGGGATTTTCCAGGCAATAGTACTGGAGTGGATTGCCATTTCCTTCTCCAGGGGATCTTCCTGACCCAGGGATCGAACCCTGGTCTCCCACATTGTAGACAGATGCTTAACCGTCTGAGCCACCAGGGAAGTCTTGCCTGAGGAAAAATACATCCAAAAATATATTGCTAATAATACAATATTGTGAGTTAACTATATTTCAAGGACTATTTTTAAAAATATATTACTAAGACTGATTTCAAAATTGCATACTGCATGTGTTTTCTTCTAGGAATTTTATGGTTTCTTCTCTGCAGTTAAGTCTTTATCCATCTTTCACTTGTTTTTGTATATAGTGTGAGAGAGTAGTTCAGTTTAATTCTTTTGCATGTAGCTATTTAATTTTCCTAAAACCATTTATTGAAGAGATTATCTTTTCCCCACTGTATTTCCTGTCTTCTTTGGCATAAGTTAATTGACCATATAAATGTGGTTTCATTTCTGGTTCTCTATTCTGTTGATCTATGTGTCCGTTTTTATGCCAGTAGCATACTGCTTTGGTTACTATAGCTCTGTAGTATAGTTTAAAATCAGGGCATGTGATACCCCTAGCTTTGTTCTTGTTTCTCAAGATCATTTTGGCTATTGAATATCTTTTGTGTTTCCATACAAGTTTTGGAATTATTTGTTCTAGTTCTGTGGAAAATGCTATGGTTATTTTGATAGGGATTGCATTAAATCTTGTGGTTAGTATGGTTATTTTAACAATAGTAATTCTTCTAATTCATGAATGTAACGTATTTTTCCATTTGTTTGTTTTTCAGTTTCATCAGTGTAATAACAGTTTTCTTAGTACAGGTCTTTTACCTCCTTAGTTAGATTTATTCTTAGGTATTTTTTTAATGCAATTGTAAATGTGATTGATTTCTTAATTTCTCTTTTTGTTGATAGTGTATAGAAACAACACATTTCTGTATTAAATTTGTTCTGTGCAACTTCACTGAGTTTATTAGTTCTAACAGTTTTTTGGTGCTGTCTTTAAGGTTTTCTCTGTATATCATGTCATCTTCAAATTGTGACAGTTTTACTTCTTCCTTTCCTGTTCAGATTTCTTTTATTTTTTTAATTAATTAATTTTTTCTGATTGCTGTGGCTAGGACTTTTAACACTATGCTGAATAAAAGTGGAAAAAGTGGACATGATGTTACTGTGGGCTAGTCATATATGATCTTTATTATGTTGAGGTATCGTCCCTTTATACTCACTTTGCTGAGAATTTTTATTGTAAATGGATGTTGCATTTTGTCAAAAGCTTTTTCTTCATCTGTTAAGATGACTGTATGATTTTTATACTTCAGAATGTGATGTATTATATTGATTTGCAGAAATTGAACCATCCTTGCAGCCTTGGAATAAGTCCCACTTGATCATGGTGTATGATTCTTTTAATGTATAGAATTCAGTTTTCTTTGAGGATTTTTGCTGCTATGCTTATCAGTGATACTGACCTGTAATTTTCTTTTCTGGTGTTGTTTTGTCTAGTTTTGGTGTCAGGGTAATCTTGGCCTCATAGAATGAGCTTGAAAGCATTTTTTTCCTCTTCAGTTTTTTGGAATAGTTTGAGAAGGATAGGTGTAAGAATTCTTTATGTATTGGTTATATCAAGCTTGTTCTATTAGCTGCAAAAATATTTCCCTTTTTGTTTAACTTCTAATTTTGACTTTTACATAATATTCAGTAAGTCAAACCTTAATTTTTTTTCTTATTGTGAGTTTTACTTTATCATCTAAGTTTAGAAAGTTCTATTCCATTGAAGGTTTTGCTAAATATTCACTTTCATTTTCTTCTATTAATAGTTTTTTTCATTTTTAACTTTGCTATGTCTCTGGAATTTACTTTTATATATATCACAAAATGAAGATCTAAATTGATTTTTTTCTGATCAGTTGTTCTTGTACATTGATTTATAAGGCCACATTTGTCACATATAAAATTCTATTTGTGAGCATGTATTCCATTATGTTGAGCTGTATGTTCTGATAACAGTACCACAATAAACAATTGTTTTTAACACTATTTTCAATACTTCTATATATACTTAACAATTTTTTTGTTTTTTTGGTGGTAAATATAAGATAAACTTTGTCATTTTAACCATTTTCAAGTGTACAGTTCAGTGGCATTAATTATAATCACAGTTGTGTATAGCCATCATGACTACCTATTTCCAAAACTTTTTCATCACCCTAAACAGAAACTCTGTAACCATTAAGCGATAGCTCCCCATTATCTCCTTCTGCTACCCTTTAGTAACCTCTATTCTTTCTGTCTCCATGAATTTGTCTATTCTAGATATTTTACCTAAGTTACATATAAGAATTATATTTGTTTTTTTGTGTGTCTGACTTACGTCACTTGTCATAATGCTTTTGAAGTTCATGTAGTAGCATGTACTAGAATTTTATCCCTTTTATAGTTGAATAATATTTGATGATACATATATATTATTTATCCATTCATCTGTTGATAGATACTTAGATTGTTTCTCCCTTCTGGCTATTGTACATAATGTTGCAGTGAACACTGGTGTATCTCTTTGAGTACCTGTTTTCATTTCTTTGAAGTATGTACTTAAGAGTGAATTTTCTGGGTCATATGATCATTCTGAGTTTAACTTATTGAGTAACCACTAAGTTATTTCTCACAGCAGCTGCACCCGTTTACATTCCCACTAGCAATGCATGAGTGTTCCAGTTTCTCCATGTCCTGGCCAACACTTGTTCTTTTCCTTTTTTTTTTTTTTTAATAATTGTAACCATCTTATTAGATGTGAAATGGCCTGTCATTGTGGCTTTGGTTTGCATTTCCCTAATGACAAATGATGTTGACCCTCTTTTCAAGTGTTTACTGGCCATTTGTATATTTTCTTCAGAGAAATGTCTGTTCATATTCATATTCTTTGCTCATTTTTAATTGTTTTTGTGGTTGAGTTGCAGGAGTTCTTTATATGTTATAGATTTTAAATATTTATATGATTTGCAAATATATGTTCCCTTTCTATAGGTTGTCCTTTCACTTTAAAAAATAATAATTTTATTTATTATTTTTGGATCTTCTTTGCTGTGTGGGCTTTTTTCTAGTAGCAAGAGGGGGCTACTCTCTAGTTTCAGTACAAGGGCTTCTCATTGCGATGGCTTATCTTGTCTAGGCACCATGCCCTAGGGTGCTCGGGCTTCAGTAGTCGTGGCACGTGGACTTAGTAATTGCAGTTCCCAGGCTCTGGAGCACAGGCTCAATAGTTGTGGCACACAGGCTTAGTTGTTTCATAGCATGTGGCATCATCCCAGATCAGGGATCGAACCCATGTCTCCTGCACTGGCAGGCCGATTCTTCACTTTGAGCCACTAGGGGAAGCCCCATGTCCTTTCACTTGGTTGATAATGTCCTTTGATACATGAAAGTTGTGAATATTTGATAAACTCTAATTTACCTTTTTTTTTTTTGCTTATGCTTATGGTGTCATATCTAAGAATCTGTTGCCAAATTCAAGGTCATAAAGATTTATTCCTTTATTTTCTTCTAAGATTTTAATGAGTTTAACTCTTATATTTATGTTATTGATAAACTTTGAGTTAATTTTTTATATTAAGTGAGATAGGGGTCAACTTCATTTTTTGCCTATGGAAATCCAGTTTCTAAGTACCATATGTTGAGGAGACTGTATCTTCTCCATTGAATGGGCTTGGAACCATTGTCAAAAATCTGTTGATTATATATATGGGTTTATTTCTGACTCTCAATTCTATTCCATTGATCTGTATGTATATCTATATACCTCATTGTCTTGATCACTGTACCTTTATAGAAGATTTTAAAATTGGGAAGAACAAAATTGGAAAATTCTTCAATTGGATTTCTTTCATGACTTTTTTAGCTATTTGGAGCTCCTTGAAATTCTATATGAATTTAAGGATTGATTTTTCCATTTCTGCAAAAACAGCAGTTGGAAATTTGATGCGAATTGTGTTGAATCTGTAGATCACTATGAGTAGCATTGACATCTTAGCATCTTAACATTATTAAATCTTTCTATCCATGAACATGAGATGTCTTATCATTTATTTAGATCTTTTCAGTTTCTTTCAGCAATGTTTTATGATTTTCAGGACACAGGTTGATTAATTTATCCTAGATATTTTTTCAAGGCTATTATAAATGAAAGTGATTTCTTAATTTCCTTTTTGAATCATTCATTGTTGATATGTAGAAACACAACTGATTTTGTGTATTGATCTTGTAACCTGCAACTTTGCCATATTCATTTATTGGCTCTAGTAGCTTTCTTAGATTCTTTGGAATTTTTTATACAGGCATACCATGGAGATGTTGCCAGTTAGGTTCCAGACCACGACAGTTAAGCAAGTATTGCAGTAAAGCAAGTCATACAAGTTTTTTGGTTTCCCCATGCATATATAAAAGGGTTACACTATTCTGTAGTCTATTAAGTGTGCAATAATATTATATCTTAAAAAAGACAATGTGTGTAACTTAATCTAAAAAAATGTTAACCATCATCCTAGCCTTCAGTGAGTCATGATTATTTTGCAGTAAGATCACTGATCATAGACCACTACATGTGTGTTAAGTCACTTCCGTTGTGTCTGACTCTTTGTGACTCTATGGACTGTAGCCCACCAGGCTCCTTTGTCCTCTTGCCCATGGGATTCTCCAGGCAAGAATACTAGAGTGGGTTGCCATTTCCTCCTCTGGGGGATCTTCCTGACCCAGGGATGGAACCCACGTCTCTTATGTCTCCTGCATTGGCAGGTGTGTTCTTTACCACCACTCTACTTGGGAAGCCCTAGACCATTATAACAAATCTAACAATAATGAAAATGTTTGAAATATTATAGAATTAGCAGACACAGAAAGACATGGAGACATAAAGTGAGCAGTTGCTCTTGGAAAAATGGTGCTGCTAATCTTGCTCAATGCAGAGGGCTCAAAAACCTTCAATTTGTAAAGAAAAAAGCTGTATCTGCAAAGTACAATAAACTGGTGGAGGAATATTATACCTGTATATACAAGGGTCATGTTATCTGTGAACATAGTTTTACCTTCCTTTCCAATTTGGATCTATGCTTGACAGTATTGCCTAATGTAATACTTATTGTTTCAATTTTTAGTGGTCATTTTCTTATTATTCCTAAAGTGATTTTGGAAACTGTTTTAAATTGATAGAGTATATATTGAAGAAAGTATGTGAACATTAATTAACATAAAGATTTTTTTTTCTTTTCCATAGATTTGGCTAGCTGATTGGCTGCTGAAAAATAATCCCAACAAACCTAAACTGTGTCATCATCCAGTTGCAGAATAATCTTATTAAAATAAAACCCTCAAAGAACAAATCATGAGCTGTCTTACTATAAAAGTCATGCTTCTACTTAAAAAAGTAACTCCTAAGGGTTTATGTAACTACATGTGAAATTATTTCTTAAAAATAAATTTTAAAAAAAATCTATTTTGTGCAGCAGGTAACATTATCTCAGATAAAACATTAGTTTGGGGTATTATCTTTTTCTAATATGAAAATGGTATTAATATGAGAAGCACTTAGAATGTCAATAAAACAATGGCAACTTTTTATTTTTGCAGTTACAAAGTGGTGTTCAGTTAAGAGAACAATAATTCATATAGGATGCATCAGAGACAATTGAAGATGGTAAAACTACCATCCCTATGTAAAATTGATATTTTTTGTGCACCAACAAGAACCTACTTTACATTTCTTTGCCAATTTATTAATACAACTCGCATAATACATGAGGCAAAATTAGTATCTATTGAAAATACCACCAGGGCAGGGCTAGCTAAAGACACATTTGGTAGTATGTTAACTATATAGAAAAAGGCACTATACAGTTTAAAACCAAGTCTTGTACAGCTTTACAGTTCTTTTTTCTTTAGAAAGAGTGAGTTGTGCACAGGGAGGTTAAATGCTTTTAGACAAGCAGGAAACTAGAATCAACTTACTTATTATTATCATCTTCAACTTCCTTCTCTTTCTAATCCTTCTTTTCCGCCTTGATGACTATCTTTTTTGCTCCATGTTTTTTCTCTATCTTAGCAGCCTTCTTTTCATAAAGCTTCTTGTCATCTGCTGAAATGCTGTTCCATGTTTCTGCCAGTTCCTTTGCGACATTGCCAATGGGTATGCTGGGATATTCTCTTTTGGTTTGGAAGAACAGGAGAAAAACTGAAGGCAGCCTCTTGTATGCATTGGGATCCTTGAGCTTCTTTTTTTGTTTCTCCTTTAGGAGGAATGTAGGTTTTCATTTCTCTGTTATAAAGGCCTTGTCTACCTTTACTATGCCTTCAAAATTTTCTTTTTCAACTGACTTGGTCTTCCATCTCTCTGAGCACTTTTTGGAAAACTCTGAGAAGGTGACTGGGTACTTGTGCTCCTTCTGGCAAGTTTGCCCAAAGAATGCTTATGATGGTGCTTTGTGGTCTCTTAGGGCATCATTTCCCATGTTTAGTAATTTTTCCTCCCTGAGTCTCAAAGTCATCCAATGCCCGTCTGGCTCTCCCTTCCCCTCATGCTGTCTTTATGGAGGTCATTTTCTTGCAATGGCTTTCAATTTAAGATATGATTTTAACAGTGACGTAGTATTAAGTAATAGAAGGCTGATGTAAGATATTGCTTATTATTTTTTAATTTTGAGAAAATGTGGCATTTTAGTTATATTTTCCCTAGCCTATATTCTGTATTTACATGCATAATTAATGCATAGTTCAGAAAGATTAGTTTAAAAAATGTTAAGTATATAAGTAATTACAGTTTTCTTTTGCTATCCTATGGGCGTGCCTGATAGCTCAGTTGGTAAAGAATCCACCTGCAATGCAGGAGACCCAAATTTTATTCCTGGGTTGGGAAGATCCACTAGAGAACGGATAGGCTACCCACTCCAGTATTCGTAGGCCTCCCTGGTGGCTCAGCTGGTGAAGAATCTGCCTGCAATGCGGGAGACCTGGGTTTGATCCCTGGGTTGGGAAGATCCCCTGGAGAAGGGAAAAGCTACCCACTCCAGTATTCTGGCCTGGAGAATTCCATAGACTGTACAGACCATGGGGTTGCAGAGTCAGACACAACTGAGCAACTTTCAGTTTCTACTATCCAATAGTAGAGTGTTCCTATGAAATCTCTCATAAGCAGAAAGAATGTAGATAGAAGACTCAGTTACCTTAGTTTGTTCACATCTTGTTAACTGAAGCACAAAGTAAACTGAGATAAAGCCCAGATGCTCACTGACAGTTAAAAGCTATGCTGGCTTGATGCTGGGATGCTAGTGTAGTTCCTTAGGAAGGAACTTGGTGGTGCTGCTCTTGTTGCTCAGTGTGCACACTGCTGAACTCAGTTCAGTTCAGTTCAGTCACTCAGTTGTGTCCGACTCTTTGTGACCCCATGAACCACAGCACACCAGGCCTCCCTGTCCATCACCAACTGCTGGAATCTACCCAAACCCATGTCCATTGAGTCAGTGATGCCATCCAACCATCTCATTCTCTGTCGTCCCTTTCTCCTGCCCTCAGTCTTTCCCAGCATCAGTGTCTTTTCAAATGAGTCGGCTCTTTGCATCAGGTGGCCAAAGTATTGAAGTTTCAGCTTCAATATCAGTCCTTCCAATGAACACCCAGGACTGATCTCCTTTAGGATGGACTAGTTGATCTCCTTGCAGTCTAAGGGACTCTCAAGAGTCTTCTCCAACACCACAGTTCAAAAGCATCAATTTTCGGTACTCAGCTTTCTTTATAGTCCAACTCTCACATCCATACGTGACTACTGGAAAACATAACCTTGACTAGACTGACCTTTGTTGACAAAGTAATGTCTCTGCTTTTTAATATGCTGTCTAGATTGATCATAACTTTCCTTCCAAGGAGTAAGTGTCTTTTAATTTCATGGCTGCAGTCACCATCTGCAGTGGCTTTGGAGCCCCCCAAAAATAAAGTCAGCTACTGTTTCCACTGTTTCTCCCTCTATTTGCCATGAAATGATGGGACCAAATGCCATGATCTTAGTTTTCTGAATGTTGAGCTTTAAGCCAACTTTTTCACTCTCCTCTTTCACTTTCATCAAGAGGCCTTTTAGTTCTTCTTCACTATTTGCCATCAGGGTGGTGTCATCTGCATATCTGAGGTTATTGATGTTTCTCCCAGCAGTTTTGATTTCAGCTTTTGCTTCATCCAGCCTAGCGTTTCTCATGATGTACTCTGCAGATAAGTTAAATAAGCAGGGTGACAATATACAGCCTTGACGTACTCCTTTCCCTATTTAGAACCAGTCTGTTGTTCCATGTCCAGTTCTAACTGTTGCTTCCTGACGAGCATACAGATTTCTCAAGAGGCAGGTCAGGTGGTCTGGTATTCCCATCTCTTGAAGAATTTTCCACAGTCTGTGGTGATCCTCACAGTCAAAGGCTTTGGCATAGTCAATAAAGCAGAAATAGATGTTTTTCTGGAACTCTCTTGCTTTTTCGATGATCCAGCGAATGTTGGCAATTTGATCTCTGGTTCCTCTGCCTTTTCTAAAACCAGCTTCAACATCAGGAAGTTCACGGTTCATGTATTGCTGAAGCCTGGCTTGGAGAATTTTGAGCATTACTTTACTAACGTGTGAGATGAGTGCAATTGTGCAGTAGTTTGGGCATTCTTTGGCATTGCCTTTCTTTGGGATTGGAATGAAAACTGACCTTTTCCAGGCCTGTGGCCACTGCTGACTTTTCCAAATTTGCTGACAAATTGAGTGCAGCACTTTCACAGCATCATCTTTCAGGATTTGAAATAGCTCAACTGGAATTCCATCACATCTTCTGAAGATGGAAATGAGGGCGACCAAAGAGATACCTTAACCAAAAGCAGTGAGTAGATCTTGGCTGGATACTGGTTTTAAAAATCAATAAAAGACCTTTAGGGGACAATTAAGGAGGTTTAGGTTTGGAAATGATAGGTGATGTTAGGAAATAATTGCCAAATTTCAAAGAGTCAAAATTATATGAGCATGAAAAGAGTATGTCATTATCTTTAGGTGAATGCATTCTGAAATATTTAGGGGTAAATTGTTTTATATTTGCAACTTATTTTCACATGATTCAGCAAGAGTTATTTTTATACATGTAAAGATAAAGTTAGCAAAATATTAACAATTATTCAGTATAGTTGGTGGGCATCCTAGTATTATTTTCATTTTTCCGTGCTTTAAAACTATTCACAAATGAAGTTGAGGGGGAAAGATCTATTATCATCAAAATCTAGTGGTCTGTTTTTCACATTCTTGATAGGGAAACATTCAGATCCTATATAGCTCTTGATTAGATACACACATGAAACATACTAATCATTTATGATATGTTCTAGCCAGACATGTGTACCTTAAAATTATCTAGCCTTTAGGTCAACCAACCTTCTTACAGTAGTAGGAAATAATGTGGTCATCTAAAGAATACCATAAAGAAGCAAAAATTTACAAGATGGGATGTTCTGTAGGACAGAGGCCCCGGTCTTTCAACAAATTGGTGTTAGGACAAATGGGACTCTTTTAGATTAACAGAGATGTAAGATCCATAATCAGAATCAACACTTGTTTCTAGATTGAACCCTCATTTAGGCAGACAAGGGGCAAAGGACATTTTTGAGACAACTGGAAGATTTGAATCTAGATTAAGTATTAGATGAAAATGTGTTCAAAAGGTAAAGATTGTTAACTGAAGAAACATATTGCAAAGCAATATGTACAGAGTAGTCTCACTTTGATAAAGAAATACATATATGTGCATATGTGTGGATTAAGTTGTAGAAGGATGCCCATTCAAATGTTACTGTATAATCTCTGGATGGTGGTAATATAATGTTGTGTTTTTTTTTCTTATTTTTGTTTAGCTATATTTAAAATTTTCTACAATGTTCATATTACTGCTTTTGTCATTTTTAAAAAAGGTTTGGAAAGATAGGTGCCTTACTGGTTGCAACATTAATAGGGTTAGCAACACTTCCTTATTAATAGACTATCTTCAAGGTATATGTACGACCAAGATGCTTTACAAGTTTCGGTCCTGATGTTTATATGAGTTTTGGGACATATTCCTCCTGGAACTGGTATGTACACTGTATTTCAAAATACCTTTAACACTCATGTTGGAAAGACAAGCTAAAAATCTTAAAAATACAGATAAATAGTGGATGGCTATATTTTGAACAATGGCCAAGAGCATATAGGAAAAAGCAAATAATTTGTTACAATGAGATTCCAGCTTCAGGAGGTTATTTCCCCCACAAGAGCCTCCTCTTGTGCAAAAAAGTGGCTGCATTGTATATGGCAGAAAAATTCTATACTGGAAGCCATCTTCAGTCCCCAGACCTGCCATTTATTTTGTTTTTTAAGTGGAAGAAAAAAATAGAGAAACTTAATTTGAGACATGTTTTGGGAAAAAACAAATACATATAGATGGAAAACAATGTAGTTAGCCATAGGATTTTAAAATTTTGGACATGTTTGAGGTCATTATTTCATAGATCAGAACTAGAAAGTGTAACATAGAGTGAATAAGAAAAATGAGAAGACTGCCTTCTGACATAACCTGCAAGGTAATACCAAAGTCCTGTGTACACATTTGTTACTAAGTAATGGTAATTTAAGTAATTTAATGCATTTATCTTGAATGATAGTGTGATATTCTTATTAATCAAGGTACACAACTTCATTTAGTTCCTTTCTCTAGGACTCAAAAAGACCATAAAAGCAAGCAAGCAAGTATGCAGTTCTCTTTATGACTTGAGATTAAATAGCAGTAGAAGTGCCTCCCCTTACCCTACGCAACCCCTGCTGCCAACACATACACACCCTTCACGGTCTTCTTAAACTTTGCTGAGAAATATGGTACATGTCTAACCTGGGTGTACCTACCTCAGCTTCTATGTGAAGGGTTTTGAAAAGTAAACTAGTGCTTGGAAAACCCAGGGCAATAGTTTATCTGCCGTAGCTTAAGGGTGACACAGTTCAACTTGATTGGAAAGTGTCACGGTTACTTGTATATATATATGTGTGTGTGTATGTATGTGTGTGTGTGTGTATATATATATATATATATATATAAATAAAATTTTGGGCTTCCCTGGTGGCTCAGCTAGTTAGGAAGCTGCTTGCAGTGCGGGAGACCCAGTTTTGATCCCTAGGTCAGGAAGATCCCTGGAGAAGGGACTGGCTATCCATTCAGGTATTCTTGCCTGGAGAATTGCATGGACAGAGGAGCCTGGTGGGCTACACAGTCCATGGGGTCGCAAAGAGTTAGGCGCAACATTTTCACTTTTCATATATAATTTTCTTTCTTTCTTTATGGCTGTGCTGGGTCTTTATTGCTTTGCTTGGGCTTTCTCTCTGCAGTCAGTGGGGGCTACTCTTCATTGTGGTGCAAAGGCTTCTCTTTGTGGTGGTTCCTCTTGTTACGGAGGACAGGCTCTAGGCGCACAGGCTTCAGTAGTTGTAGCATGCTGGCTCAGTAGTTGTGGCGAGGCATATGGAATCCTCTGGGACCAAGGATCAAACCTACATTCCCTGCATTGGCAGACAGATTCTTATCCACTGTACCACCAGGGAAGTCTGTGAACTGTGAACAGTTACTCTCAAGAAGTACTTTCCCAACTCAGAAATACTGCCCCTTCTTTCTTGTAGTTAACTCTATATAAAAGTATTTAGATTAAGCTTTGAGTTTTCATTCAGAGATGGCTCAATTCTTCCTTGTTTGCTGCTACTTTGACTTCAAGTGCTTTTTCTTGAGTTCCTTATTTTTGTTAAGTTTCCCTGGTGGCTCAGATGGTAAAGCATCTGCCTACAATGAAGGAGACCCAGGTTTGGTCCCTGAGTCGGGAAGATCCCCTGGAGAAGGAAATGGCAACCCACTCCAGTACTCTTGCCTGGAAAATCCCATGGACGGAGGAGCCTGGTAGGCTACAGTCCACAGGGTCACAAAGAGTTGGACACGTCTGAGTGACTTCATTTTATTTTTGTTAGTCCGCTTTCTAATAACATTCACTGTACTAATTGTGCTAACATTCACTATACTAACCTTTGGAAGGACTGATGCTGAAGCTGAAACTCTAATACTTTGGCCACCTGATGTGAAGAACTGACTCATTGGAAAAGACCCTGATGATGGGAAAGATTGAAGGCAGGAGAAGGGGACGACAGAGGACGAGATGGTTGGATGGCATCACTGATTTGATGGACTTGAGTTTGAGCAAGCTCTGGGAGTTGGTGAAGGACAGGGAAGCCTGGCGTGCTGTAGCCCATGGGGTCACAAAGAGTCGGACATGACTGAGCAACTAAATTGATATTAACTCTGTGCCTTTCATTTAAGGTCTATAATTGCTTTATAAAAGTTAATTAAATCTTAGAAATCCCCAGACTTATGAGAGCCTTTAATAGAGAAATTTACTTCTAAAGGTAGAGTCTAGTGATTTCTGGCAATTTCAGATAAAGACTGTAAGGAAGATAACTTTCACCTCACTGAAGGATGTGACTAAAGGAAAAAAAAAATCATTGTAGAGCAGTTCTGCATAGCTTTCCTATTAACTAGATTCTTTAGTTCATTGGAAAGGGGAGATGACTAAGTAATATGATGTCTGTTCCATTCCTGCAACCAAAGTGACCCAGAAAGTTCTCTCCCCTCATTCAAGGGTTGATGACACTGCTGAGATTGATGCCTTTTGTTCCCAGACCAAATTGTTTTTTATAGCCCACCCCCTGCCAGCACTTTCCAAAGTGCCACTGCCATCAGCTCCAGAGGGAGCCCCTTCCTCAGGCTTCCTGGCCAGCAGCTGCACTGTGATGGCAGGGAGCTCGGAATGGGAGGAGAAAGCAGCTTGCAGACAAATGGGCAGCTAATCCGACCAACAGCCCATCACTAGAACCATAAAAAAATTCCTTTTTTCCCCCCACTTGCCTCATCTGCATTTCTTGGCTGAGGTGGCGATGGAATGCTCCTTGGGAAAGTTATGGTTTCACAGGTCTATCAAGCAACCTCAAATTTCCCCCCTTTTTTCTTTCTCAAACAATTCTGCTTAGTTAGCCTAGTGTTGTCAAATCACTACAGACCTTACAGGTAGTAAAAGAACAATAAGGGAATAGTAGAAACAACTTGGTGCCAATGAGATTGACAAATTAGATAAAGTCCTTAAAAGACACAGCTACCAACAGTGTCTCAATCTAAATGAGAATTTCTGGATCCTTCTTTAAACTTTCTGTCATTGTTTGGATCTCTCAGTGTTCAACTTTAGTTTAGAAGCAGCCCTACTGAACTTAGTAAGCATTCTCAACTGTTCTACTAAGATCCAGTTGTTTTTCACCACAAGTTTTCTATTTTGGGGGTAGAGAGGGTAAAGCTATTTTATTAGAATAAAATTTTTAAAATTTTATAAGAACATCTCAGGGATTAATCTTATTTTAATCAGGATTATAAAATTCTGATCCTTCTGAGTGGCCTTTATGTTAGGGCCAGAATGACAACCTTGCTGGTCTTTATATAGTGTTCCTAGTCCTTAACAATGTGAGAACATGTCAAGGCGAGAGAGGGTAAAGCTTATTTTATAAGAATAAGCATCTCAGGGGTTAATAAATCTTATTTTAATCAGGATTATAAAATTCTGATCCTCTGGGTGGCCTTTATGTTAGAGCCAGGATGACAACCTCACTGGTCTTTATATAGTTTTTCCTAGTCCTTGACAATGTGAGAACATTTCAAGGTGTCTTTAACATATATATGTGATTAGAGCCTCTTGCACCATAAAATGGTTAGCCACGGACCCATATAAAACAGTCAGTCTACAATGAGGTTGAAGCTTTGGAAACATCACATCCTTTTCAGTGGTACTTGCTTTTATAGTGTCATTTAGCAAATGGACTGTGAAGAATTAGTCATGCCAAACTTCTAACCATCCGATGACTAGCTACAGAATAAACATCCCCGATGAAAATTTTTAGATTTTAAAGCTTTAGTCTTTCTTTTCAAAGTTTCAATTAAAATAAAATACTATATCTACTAGGACCCCCAAGTTCTCGTCTATAACTTGTTTGCACCTTTCAGAGATACAAGATCAGCACTTACGTGCTACACATAAGTAGCACACCATTATGAGTTCCTTTATGCCTCTCAGGGGTGGTTTGAGAAAATGGAATCTTTGAAGCCACTGTAGTCTTTGTGGTGAGAAACATAATATGCTAAATTAAATCAAAATGTGATGCCGTTAGGCACATTAATGAAATCACATTGTTATATTCCTCTTTCTGTTATGCATATTGTAGGTCCCAATCTGAACACCGTATTATATGTAGGAAGCCAGACCCTCTGTTTAGCTTCCTGTGGGTCTGGATGCCCTCAACCTGTCCTTGGCTCTTCAGTGGTTACCTGGGTCTGAGGCCTGACTCTGGGATCTCCTATGCCATCTGAGCTGGCCTTTTCACTGGATTCCATGCCCTTGTATCTTCTTAGAATACTTTTCTTCCTTTTTAACTAGCCTTTTGATCGTTTACCTTTATCAGTGAGTTTGGTATTCCTGACTTCTACATAAGCCGCTATAAAGATTTTGATATGCCAGTTATATCTTAATATGAATTTTTAAAAGATTTTGAAATTCTGAAACACATTGCAGAGTAAGAGTTAAAATCAGTGTGCCAGCATGTTTTCTTCCTATTCTAACTGATCAGGGGAACCTGAGTTGAATGTACACATTGCCCATATAGAAAACAGGTTTCCTACTCCATGAGTAGTTGTTTGAAATTAAATTTCACTGCGTTGTGACAGAAAATACTGAGTATCTTGTGTGTATATAATATGCTATAAAAGTATTTTATAGTTGTTAATCTGGCATTCAGGACTCCCACAGACTGGTCAGAGTTTATCTTTCAAAACATGTCTCCCCAGAACCTGCCTTATGGTTGCTGCTGTAGTTACAGTCATCTGTTTGCTCACATTGCTCATTACTCACTTTGTTCATTTGCTAAAGCCATTCTCTTCCTTTACTCTGCTCTCCTATATCACGATACTGGAGTTTCTCCTGTTCTTTTAGGCTTGTACGATTCCTAGCCTAGGAGACAATTTCCTGTAATTTTGCTCTAATGCGTGCTTATCTCATGTGCATACAAACTACTCATGCTTAATTGCTGACTTATCTGGCATGTAATAATATACTTTGATATAATGTGCTGGACATAATGGTGAAATAATTTAGCATTTGGCCTTTATAAACAGCAAAGCAGTTTTATATCATAACTCCATTATGACTTCCTAGTTCTGTGACTGTGGGAAAAATTACTTAACCTCTCTGCGTCTGCTTCCTCATCTCTCTACTGGGGCTAATGATAATACCTACATTGAAAGTGAAAGTGTTAGTTGCTCAGTTGTGTGTGACTCTTTGCGATCACATGGACTGTAGCCTGCCAGGCTCCTCTGTCCACGGGATTCTCCAGGCAAGAATACTGGAGGGGGTTGCCATTTCCTTCTCCAGAGGATCTTCCTGATCCAGGGATCGAACCTGGGTCTCCTGCATGCAGTACCTACCTTACCAGGATTGTTTTAAGGATTAAATGTGATAATATATGTAAAATTACCTAACAGTGCCTCGTGACGCCGAGTAAGCACTCAGTTAAAGTTAGCTATTATTTTTTACCTTGTCTTTTTTTTTTTAAACTTATGTATGGACTATGTTCCCATCATTAATGGAAGGATTACTATCTATTGTTACCTATTATGTGCCAAGCATTGTGCTAAGCACTTTTCACTTATGTTATCCTATTTAATTTTTACAACAATCTTGAGGTTAAAGTGATTTGATATATAGGCCATATCTGGGAATTATTAGAGCCAGGGTTTTGAACTTAATTATATTTGCCTCTAAAACCTTTTTATTATTTAATGGTGCTTTTTCATAGACAAGGGAAACTTCTTATTTTTCTCATAGGGTGAACCAAGTGTGTGTACAAACCAAGTTCATTCATTTAATGGATTTATTGTGTATAAATAAATGAAATGGAACTTGGGGTTTTACTCCATTTATGCTATCGCTTTTTGTGGCCAACAGTCATATGTTCTCTTCCTCCTTCACTCAGAAAGTGCTTCCAAATTCCTTTTCATTCTCTGTAATACTTAAGGCACCAGTACCTTTATTTATACTTAATCACTGCATGCTCTTGTTTATCTGCTTAAAACAAAAACCTTTGCTAATTAATTTTAAACCTCCTAATCCAATCCCTTTATTTATAATCAAAGCAAACAAGGCTCAGAATAGCTAAGAGACCTGCCCAAGGTGACACATGAAGCTAATGGCTGGTGATCCAGGTTCCTGGCTCATACCCAGAGTGCTATTCATTATACCAAGAGCCTCTGGAGAAGAACCACTTGAAAATATTATCGTCATAAGCAGTTAAAAACCTCCACTTGCTGTCTTATTTGTGGTAGTAATTTAATAGTAAATCCCTGTAAAATATAATGTACAAAGAAGCTTCTGTCTGCACAGAATTCAAATTAGTAAAATCTAATCATAAGACTCTATGTACATGAAGAACATTTGACTGTTGGCTATTTTATAGGCTATCTGTTTCTAGAAACCAGAAGGTATTCTAATTTATTCTGTATGGCAATTGGTATGGGACATCTTATGAAGACCAGAACTGTCAGAATAGAGAAATTTAGAGGCTAGAAATAAAATTTTAGAATTTGAAAAAAAAAAATTCATGAAAATCTAATCAAATTCCCTTCTTTTTTATAGTAAAGATTTTGAAACAGAGAAAGTGGCATAGCTTTACAGTAAAATCTGTGGCAAAATTAGCATCACTTTTCTCACAATACTGAATTACCTCTCTTGGTTACCTCAAAATTAAATTGTGTTGATTGTCATAGAAAATTGCAGGAATAAATCCTTTTGGAAAAATGTAAGACAACCTTCATGCAACTAAAATTAAACATTACCTTAATCTCTTTTGGAACACAAACCCCATTATTATTCAGGCAACTTCATTGCAGGTGCAGATTTTCTTGGCTTTTTGATAGTCCTTATGTATTACTGGTAGAATTGATTTTTCACCAGAAATATCAGAATTCAGAAAAAGAGAAAATGGAATTATTTCAGCTAAACAAGAACTTTGAAAATCTCCTGATGTGATGTATTCCAAAGTGGCCTCAATTTTTCAGCAACTTCTGAACATGGAGAGGAATCAGAATGGGAATCATCTCTAAGAGAATCAATAGTTCTTTTCTAACATCTTAGCCCTAGAGACAACAAAAATGTCTGGCTGTTCATTAGAACTTTAACAAAAATTTCATCCTTGCTATTTTCTTTAGGTTGTGGAGTGAGTAGGTATACCTATCGGAGCCCAGAATTTGAGAGAAATTTTGTATTATTGTTAATTTTTAAATAAAATTTCATTCTTCCCAGTTTATGCTCCTATAGATTCCTGCCTGGTTTTTTTTTTCCCCTCTCACACCATGCCACCCAGTCTGGATATGAGAAATCAGGATGAGAAGATGACAGTCAGCATATGACACAAGGGGGAAATGCATCCATACCCTCAGCTCAGCCCTACCCTTCAAATTCTGGAGATTGTTTAGAGTCAACCCCAGGACACTGGTGAATGTGGGAAGCTCTTGAGGGGCAAGAGGTGGGAGGGTGCCAGGGGCCTGAAAGATCATATGGAGCTCCCTGCCAAGCTGGCCTAGGATTAACCCGTGGTTTCCCAGCCAGAGCTAATCCAGCTGTTTTGCTTTCCTGGGGTCTCTCATCTTAATCTATGAAATTGACCAACTGAGTTTGACCGTGACTGGCTTTGTTTTGCAAAACAAAATTGGTAAGGCAGGCCTCACGCTGACTGACTGAATGGTGTCATCAGCCCAATTCAAGGGGTGCCACAAAAGCAAGGAAATGAAACTTCAATTTCCTCCTCATGTTAAATGATAGCTTATCATACCGATTATGACCCTTATGCAGCTCAGGGTTAAGTATTTTATTGCTTTTTTTTTTCCCCCGCGAACAGCCATAAACCACTCTCTCCTTCCACTTTTTCCTCTAACCCCTGCCCCCAACAACACACCTGACTGAGGCTCATTGGAAAGGACTGCTCTCTGTTGTCAAAGGACAGACAACCCAAACATCCTTTCTTAACCCTACCAACCTGTCACGATTTTATCTTGATTCTAGGAAGTACAAGATATGTTTTAAGGCAAAACAGAAACAAGCCAACAACCAGGGTGGGAGGAAGTCTATCTGGCTTAAGAGTACCTTTATAATGTTCAGTTCCTCGCACTAGGATGAGCTCTCTTCAGTTCTGGGCCAGGCAGAGATGGCTTGCTTTCATCTCTATGTTCCTACTGTCCCAAATAAAAGTATACACTTTTATTTGCCTGTTTATCACACCACATTATTATAGGCACAGGTGTGCTTTCCTTTTTGATCAGGAAGAACTGTGTCCCTTCTTGTGTACCTCCTAGACAGGCACCTGGCACAGTCCATAGAAGACATTCACTGAATGAACAGATTGATGGAGGCTCCCCACAAAGATGAGGTCATCTATTTCTCTACCTGCCAGCAAATCTGTACCTATCTATTCCCAAAATCAGAAAGAGGTTCAGTTGCTCAGGTTACTCCCTGGGCACGTGTAGACAACAATGGGAGAGGCGTGGTGTTTCTTTGGACTTGGGCCTGTGCCCTCTTCCCTTCACTTCCTACTCCTTTTAGGAAATCTCATTTACTCCCATGGCTTCAGTATTGGTGACTCCAGAATGTGGATCTCCTTCTCAGAGTTCTTCTCTAGTTTATTTAGCCATTTTCCCCAGACTTAATAGCCAATTGCCTGCTTAATATTTCCACTTGAATGTCTCAGAAAAAATGTAAAGTTAATGTGTTTGAAATGGAACACTTGATCTGCATCTTCCCATTATCCCTAACCTGGTCCTCATTTTGCCTGTATCTGTAAATGGCACCACCTGCCACTCAGTTACTAAAGCTAGGAAACTGAAGGTCATCCTAGATCCTTCTTCTCTCACCCATCACATCCAGTCCATCAGCAACTTTATTGGTGCTACCTCTTTTATCTGTACTGTCCATGTTTCTTCTTGCCTCTGTTCACTTTATCCCTGCCTTAGTCTACTTCACTATCAGCTCTTGCCTGGCTTAATACAACTGCCTCCTTGTCTTCAGGCTTCCACCCTTGACCATCTCTGGTTCATTTTCCATACAGTAGCCAGCATGAGTTTTCTTACAAGGTAAATAGGAGCCTATCACACCCTAACTTAAAATCTTTCAATGGCTTTCAATTTCTCTGGAACAAAATTCAAACATTTTACTGTGACCAGCTGGGTCTTGGATGATCTGGACCCTGCTTACTTTTCTAAGTTCATCTCATGTCACCACATGCAAAGCATTCTCCAGTTATATCAAACTTTTTATCAGTTCTCAGAATTTCCCAAGCTCTTTTCTGCTTTGGGCCTTGCTGCTTGTTAATGCTTCTCTCTGAAATATGTTTTCTTAAAGCTCTTACAATTAATTCCTTTGGGTATGAGTTTAAATGTCAACTTCACAGAGCTCTGACCAGTTTTTCTTAAAATGTTGCTGCCTTATTGTAAGAGCCCTACAATTTCCATCATGACACTTATCTCAATCTGTGATAGCCTATTTTTTTTTAACTTATTCATTGTATGTGTCATCCATGAAAATGCTAGTTCCATGAAGGCAGAGACTTTGTCAGTGTCATGAACTTCTTTATCCCTCGCATTAGTGCTATGCCTATAACAGAGTATGTGACCAAGAAATGTTTATTGAATGCATGAAGTGAGTTATAAATAAGAGCACTATATAATTGCCATCAAACAGTACACTTTCTGGAATGAAAGGAGGCACAATTACAATTATACTTGGAATAGCATGTATAAAGTATGAGACAATAGAAAGAGCACTGGATTTCTAGAGATGTCAGCATTCAAGGTGACTCTGATTTTGTGTCCTTCAACATTTTTATCTAGGTGAAGCCAATTTAAGGTGAATATGAAGGAGAGGAGAAGGGGTACGTACCATGAAGCTTAATGTAGCTGGGAGAATAGGCTGACCTTTTCCTTTGTCTTGGGCTCAAGTGATAACGGTATGTTTGAGAACCTCAAATGTTCTCTTTCATTCTCTTTAGACTTAACATTTTCTTTTTAAATATCACATACCATATACAGGGGCTTCCCAGGTGGTACTAATGATAATCTGCCTGCCAAAGCAGGAGATACAAGAGGCACAGGTTCAATCCCTGGGTCGGGAAGATCCTCTGGAATAGAGGCAACACACTCCAGTATTCTTGCCTGGATAATGTACAGAGGAGCCTGGCAGGCTATTCCATGAAACTGCCAAGAGTCATACATGACTGAGTGACTGAGCACACACATACCATATGCAAGCCCTCCCCCCATCAGTTAACCAGTCTAAAGTTACTGCCCCGCTGATTGGTCCTGAGAGTAGTTTGGACCACTAACCCCAACTCCAAGAGCAGAGGACCTAGAAATTGATTACATTTGAAATTAGAAGACCTGAGGTCTATCCTCAGCTTGACATTTAACTAGGCAAATGACCTTGGGCGAATTTCTTTCCTCTTCTGTGAAGTGAGAGGTTTACAGGAGATGACTGCTAAGGTCTCTTTCGTCTCTGAAATTCCATGTCCTGTACAAATCACCCAGCAAAGGCAGTGTCATGAGAGGCTGGCAGAGCCACCAAGAGGGGTAACAAGGCCCTACTTCCAAAGAGGAGACTTGACAGCTCTATCACTGAGGCATAGAAAAGTACATAATGTCTAGATATCATAGGCGGTAAAATTTAGTTTGTATCAAATACAAGGCAGGCAATTTCAAAGAGCAGATAGACCTTAAAGAAGAAAATGGTTTTAACTGAGATATGGAAGTTGCATGGAAATGGTGTATACAAGAATTGTCATAACCTAGTCTAGCTGAAACTGAGGAAACAAGGGATAAAATTGAAAAAGCAAAATAGGCGTTACCTCTGGGAAGGGTGGTAAGCCGGCAGGAGAAGGGAGTGTAGGTATTACTATTACTCACTTTTTGGTCTGTGTATTTCTAAATTTTTTGGATTTTCATGAGATTATGTTCATGGGAATTTTTTTTTCAATATTTACAATAAGATTGTGTCAAATTTAGGAGACTTGAGATGTCAAGCCAGAGAATTGGGACTATATTCACTAGGATAGTGGTCCCCAACCTTTCTGGCAACAAGGACTGGTTTTGTGGAAGAGTTTTTCCGTGGATTGTAGGTGTGGTGGATGGTTTCAGGTGATTCAAGTACATTACCTTTATTGTGTACTTTATTATTATTACATCAGCCCCACCTGAGATCATCAAGCATTAGCCTAGAGGCTGGAGACCTCTGCTCTAGGACACTGGTGGTTTTCTTTTTAAGCCAGGTTATGATGAAGATAGTGTCTTAGTAAGAAAGTATGATAGCATTGTGTTGGGTAGAGAGTTGAGCACAATATCAGTTATTGAGTTAGCACAAAATTCAGGTGCAATATGACAAGCTGAGCAGAGGGAGAAGTCGAGGATGATGCGTTAGTTAAGCCTTAGTCACTCAAAGTGTCATTAGGTTACTGATGGAAGTAGAGGACTCATTTCTGTCACTCAAATAGAAATGGCTTGTGGAATATTAGAGCTGTGGTGCCTGGAGCTTGCACAGAAACAGAGATTTTGGAATCATCAGCACAGAAATAAAACTGGGATTTTAAAATAGCTAAATGCTTCACAGGTGAGAACAGAGAAGGAAGCGTGTCCTGACTGTCAGCTTCATGTTCTTGTCCCTGCGCTGCCTGCAGGCCCTTAGGACAGGAGGATCTTGTTGATTGAGGTTCTGGCTGAAGTGGAGGGGTTAGAAATGAACTTGAGCCATGGAGAAACGCAAGTGGGGCCTGATGGGACAATCAAAGTTCTGTGACAGCCAAGAATAGGTAGATTCTTCAGATTCTTGAGGGCAAAGGTGAATGCAGTTGGGGTTTAAGAAGTGTATCTGGCTTACACCCTACCTACCTCCTCACCAAAACCCAAAGCTGGTGCATTTGAATAAGGTCAAGGAAAAATAGTGTAAGAGAGAACTAGTGAAAAACTGAAGTAATTCAGTTATTCAGGTTGGATAAAAGGAATGCTTGAAGGCCAGAATCCATGATGAGGGGTCCTAGAAGATTTGGTAGACTTAAAACACAGTAGTGCTGATTCAGGTTAGGCATGCGGCAAATGTCCTGATAGGCACTTTATCCTAGTAAGGAAGTATTAGCTTCTCCCTCTATCCCTGATAGTCTTTGAAAACAGAGTAGAAGATGTGCTCCTCTTCACTAGGCCTTTGATTGGGAGCTCTCTTGTTAAGAAGCAGATAGCTGAATCAAGTGATCTCTTATAGATTGCCAAGAAATGTCAAGGGACCATCTCACCATCCCCTAGATCTGTCATAGGTATACTCTGGTACCTGGGAATCTGAGGGGAATGTGTACCACCTTTCCCTTACCCACATCCCACCCATCCCCTACCATATTCCACCTCACTTACCCACTGCCTACCTCCTCCCTCCCTGACCAAATGCAGTCTGAGGCTTCCCAGAGCCTTGGCCTAATTTCCTCAATGCTTTCATTGGTCATCATACATTCATTTTTTGATAAAAAGGGCAGCCTGGCAGGGTGGGCAGAATACCAGCCATGGAGAGTGTTCAGGACCTTGGAATCTAATGTTCAGCTATCTCGCTTGGTGATACTGGGGGTTGGGAAGCAGGGGGAACTTTCCTCCTCCAAACCTAACTTTCCTTCTGTGGTGTGAGTGTGCTCGCTTGGTTGTATCGACTCTTTGTGACTCCACAGACTGCAGCCTGACAGGCTTCTCTGTCCATGGGATTTTGCAGGCAAGAATACTGGAGCAGGTTTCCATTTCCTTCTCCAGGGGATCTTCCTGACGCAAGGATCGAACCCGGGTTTCTTGCATCTCCACTTTGGCAGGCAGGTTCTTTACCACTGTGTCACCTGGGAGTCCCTATCTCCTGTGGTAGGGAATGCAGTAGAATTAGAAGGATGTAGAGCACTAGTCTCACCAGAGGTCTTTAACTTCTTCTAGAAGTCTTTGCTCTGATCTTTGTTTTCATCCCCCTCCCACCCACCCAAACATCTTTATCTAGGCCCTTGATCACTATTTTGAGATCAGTTATATGAGTACTTTGTGATCTGGGGCTAGAAATTTGTCTTTCTCTGGAGCCTGTATTTTTTCCCTCTAGCCTCTAAAGTAAACACCCCTCTTTTGACTTTTCCTTTGAAACTTTGACCTCTACTGTAGACCACACTGGTTAGCCTCTTTCTTTGAGTACCCCCTGGAGAACCAGGATTCTGCCCTCCCAAGTCAGCGGGAGCCAGGCTATCTGCTTTATCATTCCAAGGAAGGCCTTTGCAAGTCAAAAGTTAGGTTTCTTCTCTCTGGAGAAGGGCTGAGAAATGTGACTCTCCTACTTGTAGAAGAGGGAGGAAAAGGACACCTTTCACTGCATATAAATGGAGTCCTTCTACAAAGCTGTCATGACAGTTAAGAATGTTGCCAGGGATCCCTGGGGTCCCAGAGTGTAAGTGGTGTAAAGGAAGAATATAAAGTCATATGGTAGGAAGTCTGAATTCAAATCTACCTCCTTATGTTTAAGGTTGGTTGCTTAACTTCTCTGAGCCACACTTTCCTCAGTAGTAAGGGAAATAATTGTAACTCTAACTGGATTGTTCTGAGGATTGGAGATACATATTAAACATCTGACACTTAGTAGATGCCCAATTACTTCCTTTCCGCCCTTACGACCACACACCAGCAAGCCCTAAGGAGATTGGCAGGAGACCATGGGAAACTGGGAATAGGCCTTAGGGTTTTCTTGTTGTTGTTCAGTTGCTAAATCGTGTCCGACTCTTTGCTACCCTGTGGACTGCAGCATGTCAGGCTTCTCTGTCCTTCACTATCTCCCAGAGTTTGCTCAAGCTCATGTCCATTGAGTTCTTAGGAGTCATTAATTCTGCTCATGGCAAAGATGGGGAGAAGAGGGAGAAGGAAGAAGAGGTGAAGGAGGAAGAGGAGGAGAAAAAGCTTTGTAAGGGCCTGGCAAGCCTAGACTGAGAAAACAGAAGCTTCTATTCTCCAGGCAATGTGGAGCAGTGCCTGAATTTACTGAAATATGGGACTTGGCTCATGGACAGGTTTCCCTCATCGAGTTGATTCCTTTTTCAGCAGTTTTTCAAGATCCACTATCAGATTGTGACTGCCAACCTGCCTGTCTTGGGCCCCGAACCTATCAAACATGAGTTTTTACTGTTCTGTCACCTTAGTGATAGCCAGCTTGTTAAGGATGAGCCAAAAGGGTAGGAGTGTAGGGTTGTAACTATTGAATCTGAATGCCACTGTAATGCCTAGAAATGACCCCCTGACAGGAAGGTGATGGATGCAGAGAAATCCAAATTCCTTTAGTTTGTAGCCCAGGGTCCATGTGGGAAGATTGGTTGATTGCCATGAGGGTAAAATGAATGAGGTTGGAAGAAGCTTGGAAGGATTGGGACTATGCGCTTTGAGGGGAAGTAGGCAAACTGTTCATGGAATTCTCAGTTTCATTAGTGAAAATCTCAAATATAAACCCCTAGAAAACATAAGGCATGTTCTCCATGATTGACAGTTGGGTTGGGAAGATCTGCTGGAGAAGGGATAAGCTACCCACTTCAGTATTCTTGGGCTTGGCTTGTGGCTCAGATGGTAAAGAATCCGCCTGCAATGTAGGAGACCTCGGTTTGATCCCTGGGTTGGGAAGATCCCCTGGAGAAGAGAAAGGCTATCCACTCCAGTATTCTGGCCTGGAGAATTTCCACAGAGTGTATGATCCATGGGGTTGCAAAGAGTCGGACATGACTGACTTTCACTTCACCAGGCATCAGGAATGGTTTTATTTCTGAAAATCTCCCCTAAGGTCATTTGGGAATGTCAACAAGGTCCTGGAGAAAATGTCAAAGCATCAGATACCTGGGGTCTTTGGATGGAGATTCAGTTATGGATAAAGAGAAAAGTCTAGTTTGTTCAATTCCTTAGCAGTTTCATAACTCAGGTTTCATGATGAGTAATTTGGCATCTATATTTATTGAGGGTTTAACCTCAAAGTCAGATAACTGTTTTCCCTCTGAGCCCCAGGAAAATAATCTTTTCTTTTGGTTGCCTATTACTTCACCACAATTTTTGTACTTAGATGATATCTCTTACATCCCCCCCTTCTACTACCACCTCTCTCTCTCTCTCTCACACACACACACTTCTTTGTTGCTAACTGTAGTGTGTGTGTGTGTGTGTGTGTGTGTGTGTGTGTGTGTGTTTACCTTCCTTGAAGTGAGGTAGAGGAAATCTTCCATTTCCTTGACATAGGCTACTTTTATGGATTTCTTCTTGTCTCTGGTGTCTGACATCTGTGATAGTTGGTAGTTTTAAGTGCACAAATGATTGAGGGCAGGAGAAGGGGATGACTGAGGATGAGATGGTTGGATAGGATCACCAACTCAATGGACATGAATTTGAGCAAACTCCGGGAGACAGTAAGGACGGGAAGACTGATGTGCTGCAGTCCATGGAATCAGAAAGAGTCGGACATGACTTAGCAACTAAACAACAACAACAAAATAGAGATAAGTGTAGACTTGCAAAGCACCTGCTTATGGTTTTTCTTGAGATGCCAACTTCCTTAATAAATATTTTACCTTCTTTTTCACTTAAACAAAAACAATGGATTGGTTATTCCCTGTTGGCATTAAAAATTAATGTTCTATTAATTCTTTTTGAAGACAAAAAATTTGTTTATTGTGGACAAATATAAAAATACAGAAAAACACAAAAAGGAAAACAAACCACTCTATTTTGGTATTACATGACAGCTAATATTTTTCTCTTTTTAAAACAAAATTGAATTCATTCTGAACATGCTGTTTTGTAACTTTATTTGCTTAATTGTATCATGCATGTTTTTCATGTTACCAAATATTTTTCCAGAATATTATTTTAATGGCTAATATTCCATTGTGCAGCCATGAGTTAATTAGTGTGCCCCAATGTTGAACATTTAAATTTTTTTTTTTTTTAATTTAAAACATTAAGAATGTTTCCCTACTCTTGGTGATCAGCCACTTTACTTATTTATTTAACATAGCTGAATATCTCTTCCCTGTGGGGTGTTTGGCCTTTGCAGAGAGGGAAGACTCTAAAGGCTGAGATGCTCAGATTTAGGAGACCAGTGGCTGAGCCCCTAGGGCTCTCCCCCCACAGATTACCAGTGGAAGATGTAGAAGTGCAAATGAGGAAGGGAGAATCCACAACTTTCCCAGTCTCTTGCCTTGGAGCCCAGCTCCTCCGTGTACAGACACCCCAGGAAGCCTAAGTTGAGAGAGCAAACACACTTTGAATATGGTTCAAGTTCAAAGGGCTTGCTTGTTCCTCAAGTTGCTTAGGTTGCATTAAAATAATACCTTCTAAATAGAGAAATCTGGGTTATTTTCCTATAGGCCAGTGCTTGCGTCTGAATTTTATTATCTGATATCTAACACTAATATCAAGGGGTTGGTATTTCCAGTTTCTCTTTTAGACTTGTACATCATTGGAATATAGAAGTGGGGTTTCTCATTCCATTTCTGATCCTAAGGTTTCCAAGGAGAGAAACAAAAAGTCTCAAATATGTATACTAGAAGGATTTATTGCAAAATGAAGTTGAGTTCCCAATTTGGGAAAATAACAAAAGAGAGTTGTTCTATAGCTCTTTTGGGAAAAATCCCTCTTGGGAGGCTTTGACTGGATAAGTTGTAGTCACCTGTCCACTTACTGTGCCAATCCCTTCTCCATGGCTCCAGAAATGGTTTCTGAGTTGGAAAAGTTGTCAGGTTATATGGACTGGTTTCCCCAGGAATGGGTAGGGAGAACTTTTCAAAAATGTGCATTGAGTTAAAAAACCCAATACCAAAAATACGTCGCTATAGGCAGGTGTGTAGTCTCTGCCTCACTTATCTCTGTGAACTTATAGTTGATCTTTCCGGAGCTAGCTAGAGTAGGGGAAGGTTACTCCTTCAGGAGTCTGGACAGAACTCTTCCATTTTTGGCTTCCATTCCCTCTGATTCTTAGCCATACAGCTGGGTTAGATGTGGTCTGAAACTCCAGGGGCAAGTATTTTGAAGGTCTTTCTGGATACAGACCCCAAATCAAGCTTCCCCTTTAGCAAGCTATAGAATTATAGGCAGGAAGACCAGGAAGTAACTTGCAGAAAAGATGAAATGGGGTCTACCCAAATTAGGAGGCCCAGATTCCCATTTCAGCTCTGTCAAGAACATGCTGTATCATCTCGGGCCTCCACTATCCCATGTACAGCAGATATCAAGAGGACAACAGATCAACCCTGTGGTTTTCCAATTGTTTTCCTTACCTCTTCTCTCCAGGAGAGAAGCTGTGCCCCCTCCACTGTCATACAACTGAGCAGTAAGTTCCTGGGGGGTGCTGTCAGGCACTGCCCTTGCCCCGGGGCTGAGCACTGCCTGGGGAGCTCGTGCAGTAGTACTTGTTCACCACATGCCGACACTGCTCACACTTGACAGTGCAGCACCACTGGAATTTGCAGTTACAGCTGCTGATAGCCTCGGTTCTTCTCTCTTCCACCTGCAGGCCACATTCTGTGCACAGGCGCCCACAGCTGCATTGCTCCCATCTGGATGTGTTGCGGCTGTTCTGCAGACATTCCCGACCTTCTGTGCCATAGATGCCCAAGCTGGAATTGCGGGTACAGTAATCAGGTGATTCCTCTAAAAAGATCAGCTCAGCTTCTGCACTAGGAAGGAAGGCCTCGGTGGGTATCCAGTGGCCCTCGGCACTGTTCCCAGCCCTTAGCTGCTGTTTATCCATCTCAATTTTCAGTGCCCGTTCGTACTTGGCCTTTAGGTAGTTGCCCAACTCCCTGAAGTTAGCTAGCTGTAGCCAGCATGTCTGGATGCTACAGCTGCCTGAGATGCCGTGACATTTGCAAGTTCTCTTCATGGTGGCTCTCACTGCCTTCAGAGAAAGAAAGAGAGAGGGAGGACAAAAGGAGATTGGCTCTGGGTAGAGAAGATCAAAGGCTAGCAATTAATGGAATATTTTAGAGTTGTATTTCTTAACTTTAGAGTACATCAGAATTATGAGGGAGGCCTGTGAAAAATACTTATTCCTGGGCCCTACCTCAGATCTTCTCAATTGGGAAGTTCAGGGGTTTAAAGGCTTTGATATTGGTGATTTTAATGCTCTTCTGCGTGATTCTTATGGAAAAAGCCAGGCAAGTGTTGAGAAGGTGACTGGAGAGAGGAAACCTAGGCTTAAGGCCCAACTATATCGCTTGTGAGCTTGTTTCTCTTTCTGCCCATAAGATTAAGAATGATCAAGAAAGTACTTTGTTAAAAAGAAGATGAAGAAGAAAGTACTCTGTAAACTAAAAATGAAAAATATGATAATTGGTACTAAGTGTTATAGCTGGGGGCTTGAGTGTTTGTGTGTGTTTGGATTTGTTTTTTGGGCTGTCTTCCAGAGGGAAGGAAACCTGAAGTCTGAAGCCCTATCCCCAAGGTGATTACATTATTGTCGCTTTGAAAACCTCTTCTCTACACTGGGCAGCCAGGGCATCTAGGTATAGGTTCAAAGCAAAATTTTTATGCTCTTAGCTCCAAATACAACTAGAATCCAGATTTGAGTTCAGAACACTCCAAGGATTTCCATGCACCCCAGAAGTCTTTGGGGCAGTTGATCTTCCAGAGAAGCTTAGATCAGTCCCAACCTCTCCAGACCCAGAAAGACATTAGGACATAAGTTGTATGATAAACCCTTGTTAGTTTCCAGTTGAAATGGTTAAAATTTTAAGCCATGGAAGCAGGGCCTTGGATCTGTATTGTTATATGTTCTCAGAAACCTGCCTGTAGAAGGAGTTAGCATATAAGGTTTAGTGATAAAAGGACTAGACTGGAAGATCTGTGTTCATTGCCTGGTTCTGATGCTAATTGGTTGTATTGCCTTGGCCAAGTGATAGCTCTGCCTTAACTGGTTTTGTCATCCAGAGAACAGGACTAGCTATCCTAGTCCTGCTGGGTGGTAAGGGATGAAACATGTTTGAGACAGCTCTTGATAAGTTGTGAAGGTCTGTACAGATGTGAGACTGTTGTAAATGCTCAGCCTGTTGGCTCACTGGTCAACTCTTATACGTACCAGCCTGCCTGCTCTGTTGTTATGAAGATTCATCAGGGCTCTGGCATCCTTCCCTTTCTCCAGGCTGTCCACAAAGAGTTTGGAGATTCTTTCCCCAAATTCAACATTGTCACTACAACCTCCCCAGATCCAGCCATGGCCTCCTGCACATAAGGAAAGAGTAAGTTCTGTGTGTAGCTTCCAGCTGAGTCCTAGAAGAAGACTCACGGTCATTTTAGCTGACATAGCCAAACCATCCCCAAGAGTTGTAGAAGTGTGTAAAGCTATAGCTAAAAGTGTGACAGGGAGGGAATTCCCTGGCAGTCCAGTGATTAGGATTCCGTGCTATCACTGCCATGGCCTGGGTTCAATCCCTGGTCAGGGAATTAGGATCCCACAAACTGTGCAGTATGGTCAAAAAAAGAAAAAAAAAAGTAGGACAGGGAATTGGAGGTATTTAGGGTGGGAATGGGGGTAGGGGACAGTCCTATTTCTAAAGTCAACTGCCCACCCTCCAGGTACTCCCCAGCTCTAGACAATTCAACTCCATACCCAAAGTAAAATTAAGATGCTGGGGCTGGCCCAGATGATCTCAAAGGTTCATTGCTGTTCATTTTAGAATTCTGTACCATTACTGTACAGTAGTCTTATTAGACTATCTCCTCCCTCATTCGGAGAAGGCAATGGCACCCCACTCCAGTACTCTTGCCTGGAAAATTCCATGGACGGAGGAGCCTGGTAGGCTGCAGTCCATGGGGTCGCTAAGAGTCGGACACGACTGAGCGACTTCACTTTCACGTTTCACTTTCATGTATTGGAGAAGGAAATGGCAATCCACTCCAGTGTTCTTGCCTGGAGAATCCCAGGGACGGGGGAGCCTGGTGGGCTGCCGTCTATGGGGTCGCACAGAGTCGGACATGACTGAAGTGACTTAGCAGCAGCCTCCCTCATTAGTGACAAATCTGAATAAGGATTTTCCAGGCAAGAATCCTGGAGTGGGTTTCCATTTCCTTCTTTAGAGGATCTTCCCAACCCAGGGATCAAACCCAGGTCTCCCACATTGCATGCAGACTCTTTACTGTCTGAGCCATCAGGGAAGGCTTATAAGTCTCTTAGGCTATCTGCAAATAATTTGATATCTATGGATTATGGACAAGCCATTCTAAGCCTGAAATACGAGAGTTAGCTTTAAACTCTCTTTGGCTTCCTCCTTCCTAGATGCCTTGTTGATTTTAGAGCTTGGTGCTACTTGCTTATCCTCTAATCATCTTAGCAGAGTCTTGATCTAGGAGTGGCCACCACGGAAATTTCTGCTGGGGTTTAGGGGTTTGAAGAAGCTGTGTCTCTCAGGCTTTCTCTGGAAGACTTTAGCTTATGCTCAGCTCTAAACCCCTTACCTTTTCCCACACCCATCAGAGGGCACAACTTACCTGTTTTACCATTTTTTGACTCATCACAGCCACAGTTTTCAAAGTCACCCATGCTACAGTTCTTGGTAATGGTGTACATGACTCCAGCAGAGCTGATAGCGTGAATGAAAGAAGTCTCCCTGGTAGCTTTGAAAAGAAAGAGGGAACTAGAAACTAGGACCCTGATGACCCAAAGCAGGCAATGCCATTTCATGTCTCTCTCCTATCCCCCTCCCTCTATGGGTTTATTAAGAGGATGTTACTCTGCTTGAGAGAACAGTACATGATTTCCCAGCATCCTTACTTCATACAGGCAGGAATGAGCATCCCCATGCTACAGATGGGGAAAGTAAAACCCAGAGAGAAAGTGATGAAACTGAGGCCACTGTCCTCACCAGTTATGGCATTGGGACCAGGACCCAGTTCCCCTGATAATCCAGCCTAGGCCTCTGTTCATTAGCCATTGCTTCTGGTCCTCAGGCATTAAGGATTCAGGGCTATGAGGCTGGCTTATGAAAGAGAGAAGGGCATTTTTCTTCTTTCTGAGGTGGAGCTGGAGCCATGTAATAATTATAATGATAGTACCTACCACTTACTGAGCTTGTATCTGACTAAGGCCTTATAAACATTGTCCCATGTTTTTCTCACCCTGTTTGTTGTATACGCCACAGGAAGATACTTTCCCCCTCATTTTCTTTACCCCATTCCTCTCAACTTTCCTCAGGAAACTCTTCATTAATCATTTCTACATAAATGACTTTCTTGCAAACTACTATACATAGTTGTAAACAGCTGCACAGGTACATCATGCACACACACACACACTCCACACACACACACACACTTCACATGAGGCATAGCTCAGTGTGATCTCTCAGCTTCTCTGTCGTTGGGATTTTATGACAGTTGAAATTCCCTCAGGGGCTACGAACACTGACTCTTTCCCTCATTTTTATTTCATGCAAATATAAGTGTGTACAAACACAAATACAACATGAATTGGAAAACAGAGTAATTACACTTGTATATAAATACTTTTGTATTCACCTCATTCAACCCTTACGACACTCCTGGTGAACTAAACAGCTGACCTTATTGACCCCAGGGATAACACTGAGGTTCAGAGAAGGGGAAATAACCCACAACAAGGAAGTGGCAGATCACCGATAACTTTTTCATTTCACTGCACACATACATGTTACACATACATACATACTGCACACCCAACTTCATGGACATATACACCCTTGTACAGGTTGCACAAACTTACCACTTCTTAGCCTGTTGTGAGTGGAGAGCTGGAGAGCATTTTCAGGGCAGTTCCAACGTTCCCAAGCAAATTGGAATTTGCACTCCTCGATGCCACTCTGGGCGCCCAGGGCCACACTGGTGGTATAGGTCAGATAGGCCTGGCAAAGGGAAAAGGGTGCGAGCTTCAGCCCTGCCTCTCATCAGGTCGTCTGGGTCAAAAGGTACAGACAGGAATCAAATGGGTTAGCTCTCCATTAGGGAATGACTGGTCATAGGTTCCTCTGCGTGTCTGACTTCTGACACTGTCTCCCCTCCCGTCTTTTCTTTCCCCAGAAGAGTTCCCTCAGGAACATGAATGGGTAAAAACAGGAGCAGGAGACCATCCTACCTTGGGCCCTGTTATCAGGAAATTGTTCACTGACCTACCAAAAAGAGAAAAAGTGAGGCAGTTGGTGAATGGGGATGAGATAGTGGAAGCTTCCTTGGTGAGGAGTGAACAGTGGGAGGGAAGGACTTACCAAGCAGAGGCACTGAAGGTTACATAGCATATGCCCACAGCCACTCTGAGAATAAGTAGGTCCCCCATGGCCCTTCCCACCCCCAGAAGACCAAGTCTAGCCCAGGGCCAAGTCCAGAGAAGTGAGGAGAGGGCAGGGTCTTTCTCAGTATTTATGTAGGGAAATGCTGCATGGCCAAGGGGTGAAAAATCAACAGCTCTTCTCATTTGTCCCTCACTGGCAGGGCTGCAGGAGCCACTAACCCAATGAGGGGCCAGGGAGGAGGGATTCAGCCCAAAGCCTGCAAGGGAAACCCCGCCCTGCCCCGCCCTGCCAACTCTTCTTCCGTCCCAGGCTGACAGAGGAGCTGAAACCTTTCCCTACTCAGGAGGTTTCTACCCTCTATAAGTCAGACTTCTTTCTCTTCCTGCTTGAGGGCTCATTAATCGGAATTTTGTAGCCCAGAGAAGACAAGTTTCCTTGTCTCTGCAGAATTAACTCTGCTAATTCTGAAGACAGGTCACCTCTCCCTCAAAGTTATGGGGTTCTCACTCATTAATGAGACCCCACTCCTTACCTTGCCTCCCTCCTCAGGGTGTTAACAATTATAGAGGAACTCTATCTGGAGCTCTCTCCCACTTGTTCTACCCAAGTAATCAAGTGCACCATTCTTGCCTCCTCCCTTGGTGACTGTAAAGTGGTGTGGGACCCAGGAGCAGACACCTCTGCAACAGTCCCTTTTACCATATTCTACCAGAATAAGTGCAAGTAAATTTCCTTCATTCCTAGTAGGTCTGCTACCCACTCCAGTGTTCTTGCCTGGAGAATCACAGGGATAGGGGAGCCTGGTGGGCTGCCATCTATGTGGTCACACAGAGTCAGACACGACTGAAGTGACTTAGCAGCAGCAGTAGGTCTGCAATTTTGTATTTGTTAGAACTCCAGTTTGTTATTGTTGTTCAGTCACTAAGTTGTGTCCAACTCTTTGAGACCCCATGGACTGCAGTTCACCAGACTTCCCTGTCCTTCACCATCTCCTGGAGCTTGCTCAAACTCATGTCCATTGAGTCAGTGATGCCATCCAACCATCTCATCCTCTGTTGTCCCCTTCTCCTCCTGCCTTCAATCTTTCCCAGCATCAGGGTCTTTTCTAATGAGTTGACTCTTCCCATCTTGTGGCCAAAGTATTGCACTTTCAGCTTTAGCATCAGTCCTTCCAATGGATATTCAGTGTTGATTTCTTTAGACGGGAACGGCTACCCACTCCAGTATTCTGGCCTGGAGAATTCCAGTATAGTCCATGGGCTCACAAAGAGTCGGGCACGACTGAGTGACTCTCACTCACTTCACTTCCTTTAGGATTGACTGGTGTGATCTCTTTGCAGTCCAAGGGCACAAGAGTCTTCCAGTTTGTTAACTGCCTGTATATGTAAGAATCAACCTTTGGGCCACCCAGGGCTATATTTGAAAAGACAGATGCCTTTCTTTCTGATACCACTTTGTTGCCTTCATAAGCTCAGCCTTAGGCAGGAATCTGTCTTTAAGATTCACTTTGCATTCTTAGTACTGAAGAAGATGCCTTGATGAATGAATAAATGAGTGAAGAAATAAATGAATGAAAGAACTTGTGACCCCTAGGAGAACCCGAGGCATTATTAGGTGGGGCTGGGTACTGCAGTGAAGGGATGGAGATCTTCCTTGCTTGGTGAAACTCTTTCCTGAGGCTGAGGAAGGCAGGCTAAAGGGATGCAGAGAAGTACGAACAGGAAGTTACTGTCCTGACTCAGTACTCTGTGACCATAATCCAAATCACTTCACCGCACCCTGGACTGGATTTGGATGAGAAAGGGAGGTCAGAAATCACCCACCAAAAATAGAAAGATCCCCCATCAAAGGAGTTCCGGGGGCCAAGACGTCCCAGAGCCTTTTTAGTGCGGTGTACTCGAAGTATGAACTGGGATTAGCGTCAGCCTGCAAACTGACAAGATAAGTACAGAAATGAGAATGTTTAGAGATTTTTGTAGCAATTTGACAGAGTGATTTTATATATGTTGAAGTCTAATAATAAGAAATTTGGGCTTCTATTCTGTCTTTTTTTCTATTTCATTTCTCTAGGAGGATGAGTGTGAATATCTCAAATGCAAAATGTCCTTAATGCACTAAAGCTCTGGCTCTTAACCCAGCATGTTCTCTTCTTTTGCTTGCTTGTAGGATTCTCTCCTTGGGGAAAAGAGATGTCCCACACTGGGTCACTTGGGAAAAGCTCACCAAATTTGCCTCAGTGGGCTCTTCTCTGTTTTTTACCTTTCCCAATCAAGAATCTAATGTTCATACCTGACACTGATATAATATTGTAAGTCAATGATACTTAAAAAAAAAAAAGAATCTATTGTGTAACTCTCACTTAAGACAGTGAGGTTGGTTTCCATGCCACTGTCTATGTGGTCAGAGCAGGGGTCACATTAGACCTGAGGAATCCCACATTCCCCTTGAAAGAGTTTTAGGAGTGATTCCACATTCACTTCCTGCGTATGAGTAACTGGATCTTATTCTTCTGTGCTCCCCATAGCACTTGGCATTTCGTTGGTACTCTATAAGGATATTCTTTAATTTTCTAGGAAGGAAGGTGGTGGTGAGCCTTTTGTGTGTAAACTTTGTGCTTGTCCCTGCTCACATTTTCTGAAGATCGTATGATTTCTCTAAGTGGAATTCCTAAATGGAACGTTTCAGAAAGGTTAAAGAAAGGTCTTTCCTTCAGGTATTAGGAACTTTGGACATTGGCCACTAACTTGTTATGTGACCTTGGGCAAGCCATTTACTATCACGTGAACTCAGTTACTTCGTCTGTAAAATGGGGCAGTTGGGAAGATGTTGAATGTTGAATGACCTCTAAGGATTTTACCAGCTCTCTTCCATGCTATTATCCTAGTTTTAAGATTTACGAGATTTATTAATCTTGGAGGTGATTTTACGCCAGAGATGGGGAAGTCTTGTCTTCTGTGTCAACATGGTACTCTTATACATCTTTAAATCCTTCAGTTGGCCAGCTAGATAACACTGTAAGATAGATACCTAGAGGGCAACCAATGTCTTCTTCAGAGTCCTTTGGGACCCTGTCTACATAAGACCTCTGTGCTAGACTGAGCAATAGTCATTCACTGTGGTAGAAGGTCTCCTGGAAGGAGAGAAAGCCAGAGGTAGATACTCCACACTGAAGTCTACTTGCAGCCAAGTCTACTTACAGCCAACCTGTGCATCCATTTCCTTAAACTCAGCTTTATTATCTCATTAGGCTTTTGGTTTTTTTTTTTATGTGAACCATTTAAAAAATCTTTATTGAACTTGTTACAACATTGCTTCTACTTCCCCTACCAGGGATTAAACCCATACCCCGTGCATTGAAAGGCAAAGTCTTAACCACTGGACCATCAGGGAAGTCCCTCATTAGTTTTTTTTTTTTTTTTTTCTCCCTTTTTAAATATTTTATTTATGTATTTTTGCCTGCGCTGGGTCTTTGTTGCTTTGCATGGGCTTTCCTCTAGTTGCAGGGAGTGGGGGCTACTCTCTGTTGCAGCACATGGGCTTCCCATTGCAGTGGCTTCTCTTGTTGCGGAGCACAGGCTCTAGGCACTCAAGCTTCAGCAGTTGTAGCTCTTGGGCTCAGTAGTTGTGGCACACGAGCTTAGTTGCTCTGTGGCATGTGGAATCTTCCTGGACCCGGGATCAAACCTGTATCCCTTGCACTGGCAGGTGAATTCTTACCCCCTGAGCCACCAGGGAAGTACCCTCATTAGCTTTTAAATGATGATTCAATTCTTGGTTTCTCTCTTAGGAATGGAAATCAGGAACTGAAAAAGTGGAAACAGTGACAGATTTTATTTTCTTGGGCTCCAAAATCACTGTGGATGGTGACAGCAGCTACGAAATTAAAAGAAACTTGCTCCTTGGAAGGAAAACTCTGACAAACCTAGACAGTGTATTAAAAAGCAGAAACATCACTTTGCCAAAAAAGGTCCATATAGTCAAAGCTGTGGTTTTTCCAGTAGTCATGTACAGATGTGGGAGTTTGACCATAAAGAAGGCTAGGTTCCAAAGAATTGATGTTTTTAAACTGACGTGTTGGAGAAGACCCTTGAGAGTCCCTTGGACAGCAAGAAGATCAAACCAGTCAATCTTAAAGGAAATCAACCCTGAACATTCAATAGCAGGACTGATGCTGAAGCTCTAATACTTTGGCCACCTGATGCAAAGAGCCAACTCATTGGAAAACACCCGGAGGCTGGGGAAAATTGAGGGCAAGAGAAGAAGAGGTGACAGAGGATGAGATGATCGGATGGCATCGCTGACTCAATGGACATGAGTTTGAGCAAAGTCTGGAAGATAGTGAAGGACAGGGAAGCCTGGTGTGCTGCAGTCCATGGGGTCTCAAAGAGTCCGACACAACTTAGTGACTGAACAACAATGACCAGACAAACATGATAGTGGTATCTCTGAACTAGTGGTGTGCTGGTAGATATTCAGCAGCCAGTTTCAGCATGACAGGAGCCATGACTGGTAGTGTTTGCTGATTTGCATGGAATACATACTCCTACCATGGCCGATTTCAAACTGCCAATGTGGACTTAGAAAGAGATGAATAGTTGCACATTGTTATATAGTTATTTTTATCATAGGTATAATAGATGTAAATAACCTTACCGGTATAGATAATAGTGAAGCCTAGTAAAATAACTAGGAAATGATAAATTTTGAGTACTTATCTTTGTCTTTGTTTTTTTGGCTGTGCAATGTGACTTATGGAATTTTACTTCCCTGACCAGGGATCAAACCCTGGGCCCCAGCAGTGAGAGCACTGAGTCCTAATCACCAGACTACCAGTGAATTCCCCTTTTTCCCTTTGCTTTTACTATAATTTATTTATAAATTAATTATAAACAATTAATTTGTTTTTGTTATATATAATATATAAGTAAGTAAGTGTTAGTCGCCCAGTTGTGCCCAATTCTTTGCGACCCCATGGACTGCAGCCCACCAGGCTCCTCTGTCCATAAGATTTTCCAGGCAAGGATACTGGAGTGGGTTGCCATTTCCTTCTCCAGGGGATCTTCCCAACCCAGGGATCGAACCCAGGTCTCCTGCACTGCAGGCAGATTCTTTACTGACTGAGCTACAAAGGAAGCCCTATAATATATAATTTATTTATAAATATATATTATTATATAAATAATTTTATAAATAAATTAATCAGTCGTGTCTGACTCCTTGCCACTCCATGGACTGTACAGTCCATGGAATTCTCCAAGCCAGAATACTGATGTTGGTAGCCTTTCCCTTCTCCAGGGGATCTTCCCAGTCCAGGGATCAAGCCCAGGTCTCCCACCTTACAGGCGGATTCTTTACCAGCTGAGCCACAAGGAAAGCCCATTTATTTATAAGCTTAACTGTAAGTTTATATACTTTAACTTTAATAACAACTGTGTTTAACAAGCAGTTTGCAAAATTCTGGTCTGTGTTGTTGTTTAATCACTAAGTCGTGTCTGACTCTTTATGACCCCATGGACTGTAGCCCTCCAGGTTCCTCTGTCCATGGTATTTCCCAGGCAAGAATACTGGAGTGGGTTTCCATTTCCTTCTCCAGGGGCTCTTCCCCAACCAGGGATTGAAACTGCATCTTCTGCATTGACTGGTGAGTTCATTACCATTGAGTCTCCAGGGAAGCCCATATCTGACTATACTGTAGAACATCAAGCGGTAAGTGGGATGCAATTAGTAAATGCACTGTATTCCACTGGAATGGTATTCATAGAGCTAGAGAGGAGTAGGACAGGATAATCCTGAAGGCCCCTTCCACCTCACGTTCCAGGATGTTGAGATTCCAGGAGTCTCAGGGGAGCACTGGGGGCAGTAATCAATGAGGAGTAAACCAGAGTCACCCTTGCTGTGCCCAGCTTTCAGGAAATCTAGAGACTATTTATAGAGCCACAGAGTGTCTAAGCTATAGGGCCCCATTTTTACAAGGATATAACTGAGGCCCAGAGAAAGAGAGAGAATTTACTCAGGGTTACAGAGTGAATTGGAGCAAAGAGACCTTGAGGGTACCATCCTGGATTGCCCAGGATTGAGGTGTTTGCAATGGTGTGGGACTTTCAATGCTTAAACCAGAACAACCGTGGGTAAACCAGGACGGTTGTTCACCCTTTGGTGACTATAGTATGTATCCTAAATTAATGCTTTCTCTTAATGTGCTTTCTCACTAAACTCCCCAAATCCCTAGTTCCCCCTCATTTCTTTTCCGGGCTCCTTTGCCAGGACTCTGAGATTAGAGGGGCTGTTTAGACTGTGGAGCAAGTTGTGGGGTGTATGTGTGGGAGTTGAGTGAGAGGGTGGAGGTGGTTGGAGAATACCAGAAGAGAAAGAGATAGGATTTCTGACTTTTAACACTCTTCTGCTAATTAGATAAGGGGCGGAGGTGGGGGTGTGGAGAGAATGAGCCTCCATGCATATTCTTCTGAGCAGTGACACTGAGCAGACCTCAGGAATTTTTAATCTCTGATCTCCACCCCTTCTCTCTGGAAGCTTGTCTCTTCCCACCCCCTGGTGACTCCCAGTCCAAATGCCACAGCTGCTTGACCCTCCCTTTTAGCTCCTGATCCCCCAGTTTAGCCTCAATGACTTGCAAAGTTCCTCAACAATATGCCCAGGGAAGGAAGAGGAGAATATTTCAGTTTTCCCTTTGAGATCTCGGGTTCCAGGTGTGGGGAAGAAAACAGGCCTTCCTGTGTGGAAAATGGGAGCAGTTGCTGGAACACATGGGCCTGTGAGGGCTGGGACATGTGAGAGAGGATAAATCTGCAAGCCGTTACTGGATGTTTCTAGCCTGAAGATGTATTTCTTTCATCACTTGGGAAGCTCCTTAGGACTTAGCATTGTCAATCCCAACCATATAGGAATCTCTTCAAGGATAGTAGCACATTCTCCTGTCAAACTGAGGTGCCCAGATGGCAGAAGCTGCATCACCTCAGTTCAGTTCAGTCGCTCAGTTGTGTCTGACTCTCTGTGACCCCATGGACTGCAGCATACGAGGCTTCCCAGGCACCAACTCCCAGAGCTTACTCAAACTCACTGAGTCAGTAATGCCATCCAACCATCTCATCCTTTGCCGTCCCCTTCTCCTCTCGCCTTCAATCTTTTCTAGAATATGGGTCTTTTCCAATGAGTCAGTTCTTCGCATCAGGTGGCCAAAGTATTGGAGTTTCAACTTCAGCATCAGTCCTTCCAATGAATATTCAGGACTGATTTCCTTTAGGATGGACTGGTTGGAACTCCTTGCAGGCCAAGGGACTCTCAAGAGTCTTCTCCAACACCACAGTTTAAAATAATCAGTTCTTCGGCACTCAGCTTTCTGTGTAGTCCAACTCTCACATCCATATATGACTACTGGAAAACCATAGCTTTGACTAGACAGACATTTGTTGGTAAAGTAACGTCTCTGCTTTTTAATATGCTGTCTAGTTTGGTCATAGCTTTTCTTCCAAGGAGCAAGTATCTTTTAATTTCATGGCTGCAGTCACCATCTGCAGGGATTAGCCTGAAAAGATTTGAAATTGGAGGGGCTCATCCTAGGAGAGATTTCAGTTTATTATATCTTGTATTATCTCACTGTTCAAAATGCCCATCTCTGGACATTGGATAAAACACAGAAATTCCCAGTTAATGTTTCTTGATTGATTGTTGGGGAAGAAAGTATGGAGATGATTGGGGGATTTTATTAGTTTTCTGAGAATATACATCCATCTGTTTATTCTAAAGATAACTGCCTACTTAGTTCTGGCTAATATTCCACAGTTATGGTCTAAGATGAATTATCATTACTTGTTTTTTATCCTGGGGGAGCTCTTAGTGTGGTCTGAGAGAGAGGGGTTTAAACAATTCATACTAATACAGTGAGATAAAGTACTCTGGAAAGGTTTGCAGGGAGTAGGGATAATCAGTTAACGCCATAGACAAGGACTTCTGATAGAGACCTGCCATCTGGTGGCAATGAATGGTATAACATGGCTTTGCTGCTCTGATGAGGGATCAATTCAGTTCAGTTCAGTTCATTTCAGCTGCTCAGTCGTGTCCGATTCTTTGCGATCCCATGAATTGCAGCACGCCAGGCCTCCCTGTCCATCACCAACTCCCGGAGTTCACTCAAACTCACGTTCATCGAATCGGTGATATAGGACCTCAATTTCAACCTTTACTGAGCACCTGCTTAATGGGTAGCCAGCCCAATGGTTGGCAGTGTGAGGCATATACATATGCATATTGTTTCTAAGATGACATTGGTCTTTAAAAAATTTGCAGTGTGCTTGTTGATATAAAGTATAATTGAAAATGTTGTCACTCAAATAGCATTTTTATACATGTATAACACTTGATATACACACATGAACAAATGTACTTTAAATAATATATGTGATTAATACTTGTTACCAAAAAGATAAACAAAATGGAAATATGTAATGTAAAAAATGAGAGTCTCCCTGTCCCACTTCCTGTGAGTAACCATTATCAACAGTTTAGTATGGATTCTTTTCTCTGCGTATACAATGTTTATAAATACATACAAATTTAAAAATAGAATTGTGCTATAATTCCTCAATTTGGTTTTTAAGCCTTTTTAATGTTTATTTATTTGGCTGCACCAGATCTTAGTTGCAGCATGTGAGATCTTCATCTTCATTGTGTCAGGCGGGATCTTTGCTTGCGGCATGTGCAATCTAGTTCCCTGACCAGGGATTGAATCCAGGCCCCCTGCCTTGGGAGTGCAGAGTCTTAACCACTGGACCATCAGAGAAGTCCTGGTTTTTAAACTTTTACGTCATGGACCTTTTTCTGTGATACTACATATCAATCTAACTTGTTTTCCCTTAATTTTTATATTAAATCAAAAATTAAGCATGTTATAATGAGTAAATACTCTATAAGGTTTGTTAAGAAAAGCAGTGAAAGTGAAGTCGCTCAGTCGTGTCTGACTCTTTGCGACCCCATGAACTGTAGCCTATCAGGCTCTTGTGTCCATGGGAGTCTTCAGGCAAGAATACAGGAGTAGGTTGCCATTTCCTTCTCCAGTGGATCTTCCCGACCCAGGGATCGAATGCGGGTCTCCCGCATTGCGGGCAGTTGCTTTACCCTCTGAGCCACCATACCCCCATTGTCCTCTCAAAGAGCTACAACTTTCAATTCTTTTATCTGGTGCTATTAGCATTATCTCCATATTTCTAAAACAAACCTATTTGTGTCCTATTTATTGATTATTTTTCGGTTTTAAGTATTATTTGTTGTCTTCCCACCATGGATGATGAGAATTGGCCTCTGTTAACTTTTTGCACTTATCAAATCCAAATGCATCTTTCTCATCTTTTCTTACCCCATGGACTACTGTAGTCCACCAGGCGCCTCTGTCCATGGAATTCTCCAAGCAAGAATATTGGAGTGGGTTGCCATTTCCTTCTCCAGGAGATCTTCCTGACCCAGGAATTGAACCTGGGTCTCCTACATTGCAAGCAGTTTCTTTACTGACTGAGTCATCAGGGAAGCCCTCATCTTTTCTAGTTTAGTTAAATTGACTTAGGTCAGTATTGAGTTATTTACATTGTGATCATGTATACTATTTAGAGGAGAGTCATGTAACGAATCAGGCTTGCTGTTCTTTCTCTATATGTCTTTTTATTTTCCCTGGAATTAACAATACCATTTTTTGTTGTTGTTTGCTTAGTTTTCTATGTAGTTGTCAGCACTTTAGGCCCAAATTCTGCCCTTAGCTAAAAGACCTCTTGTTTAGCTCCTGGACTTGCTCTAATCTGGCTTAGTTACTTCTCTATATATTGCATAGCTATCACCTTAGTGTCTTCTTTCACCATCAGGATGAAGGTTCAGTATATTTCTTCACTTTGTTGCACATCTTGTTTCTTAAATTTTGTGTCTTTCTACTTTTGTTTACTCCCTCATTTTGGTGGATAACATTTTGGTAGCTTCCTGAGAAAGGGTCATAGGAAGCAAATTTTTTGAGAACCCACATACCTGAAAAATCTACTCTCACTTGATTGATATTTAAAATCTTTAAACTACTATTTTGGTAGAGTTTAGAATTATAGATTGGAAATATTTTCCTATAGAATGTTGAGGTAATTGTTCTAACGTCTTCTAGTTTTCAGTGTTGCTGTTGAGAAATCTTGTCTTGGATGCTAGTCTTTTGTAGCTTACCTGTTCTTCTCCCCTCCCCTACCCCTTTAGAAGCTTTTAGAAACGCTTTGTTTAGCCCCAGCACAGTGAAATTTCCCAATGATGTGGCTTTGGTTTAGAACTTTTTAGTTTCTCGTGTTTAGTACCCCTGGACTCTTCCAGTCTATAAAAATATCTCTGTGGCCTGATAAACTTTCTGCATCTGGGGTGGACTGAGTAAGATCGATTCCTGCAGTTGCTTAGCAGAGACCATCTTCCAGCAGGTGACCTCAGGTCCTCCTGCCCAACTCGGGAAGTAGAACCAAGGACAAATCAAGGCAAATAACGAAAGGACCATTCTTAAATACTTGAAAGTATTGAAAAATGGAGTAGATAAAATATTTTGGTATTAACATTATAGTGAACAATGCTTATATCTAAATGTTTACAAACTTCTCTTAACTTTTTCTTTCACCCTCACCCTCCCATTGAAACTGCTTTGGATTACCAGTGATCTCCATATTGTCAAATCCAGATTGATGTAGATGATGTAGATGATTCAGTCTCCAACTTGTAACTTCTTTTTCTTGCAGCTTCCAGGACTTCAGAGATGATTGGTTTTCCTTTTACCTCTGGGTGCTCTGTTTCCATCTGCTTGTTACTCATCATTTCTCTGACCTACTAATGTTGGAAAGTCTTGAGGCTCCTTCCTCAGACATTCTCTATTTTTTATCTGTATTTACTCCCACATGGTGACCATCCCAAAATTATATCTTTTTTTTTTTCTTAAATTATCCCCTTTTGCCTTCAAGAGTTAGCCCTATTCTTAGGGCAGACCTCCTGAGAGGGAGATTGATGCATGTCCTGCCAGACTCCAGAGTTAAATCTTTATACCTCACCTAAGTTATATGTTTATAGCAGACCTCATCTAAGCTCTAAACTTTTTTTTTTAGCTCCAAACTTACAAAAAAATTTTGTTTATTTATTTTTGTCTGTGTCAGGTCTTTGTTGCAGCACTGCCATGTGAGGGCTTCTCTCTAGTTGGGGCTCTCTCTGTGGGCTCCAGAGAGCATACAGTTTGTGGCATGTGGGCTCTCTAGCTGAGATATGTGGGCTCAGTAGTTGTGGTGCGTGGGTTAGTTGCCTCGAGTCATGTGGGATGTTAGTTCCCTGACCAGGGATTGAAACCCCACATTGGAAAGCAGATTCTTAACCACTGGACCACCAGGGAAGTCCCTTTAAACTTGTATATCCAACTGCCTACTGGACATCCCCCTGGCTATCGAGCAGGCATTTCAAATGTGACATGTCCAAAACAGAGCTTCCTGTTCTCTTCCTCCTCACTCTCAATCTGATCCTCTAACAAGTCTTCCCATCTCGGTAAATGGCAACTTTATCCTTCAGTAGTTAAGGGCAATTCTAGACTCTTTTTCCTCACACCCAACATCTACCCGGATAGCAAATCTCAGCACTAACAGGCTAGATATTTTACATGCTAATCTTTATTGTCTGTTTCCTCTAACAGAATGTAAACATCATGAAAACAGAATTTTGTCTATTTTAGTCATGGTTGTATCCTCAGGGCCTACAATAGTGCTGGGAACATAGTTGACATTCAGTAGATATTTGTTCAATGAATTTTAAAAGATACACATTCTTAGGAATGTTTAAAAGTCAAGTTTAGTAAGGCATAACTTACACACAGTAAACTTTATCCTGTTTAAGTATTGCTATATAAAAAGTTCTGACAAATATACACGGTTATGTAGTAACCATCACAATCAACACACAGAACATTTCCATTACTCCAAATTCTTCTGTGCTCTTTATAATCAACCCCTCCCCCATCATAGTCGCTGGCAACCACTGATCTTATTTCTGTGTGCATTACATATACACATATGTAATATTTTTTAAAGACTTAATTTTCTTAGGGCAGTTTTAGATTTACAAAAAAATTGAGAGAAAAGTACAGAGATTTCCCATATATCCCCTGTCCCTGTACACATGTAACTTCTGTTATCAGTATTGCTTACCACAATGATACATTTCTACTTACACTGACCCTTTGTAATCACTCAAAGTCCATAGTTTACATTAGGGTTCACTCTTGATGTTGTTCATTCTATGGGTTCAAACAAATATATAAGGACATGCATCCATCATTATGGTAGCAAACAGTATTATTATTGTCCTAAAAATAACCCACAAGAGACTGACCCAGACTTGCCGGTGAGTGTCCAGGAGTCTCCAGTGGAGGCAAGGGTTAGTGGTGGCCTGCTGCAGGATTAGGGGCACTGAGTGTAGCAGTGCATGCCTGGGATCTTTTGAAGGAGGCCGCCATTATCTTCATTATCTCCACCATAGTTTGGCCCCAGATAAATAGCAGGGAGGGAACACAGCTCCACCCATCAAAAGATCTTTGGATTAAAGATTTACTGAGCACAGTCCTGCCCATCAGAACAAGACCCAGTTTTCCCCTCAGTCTCTCCCATCAGGAAGCTTCCATAAGCCTCTTATCCTTCTCCATCAGAGGGCAGACAGACTGAAAACCACAATCACAGAAAACTAACCAATCTGATCACATGGACCACAGCCTTGTCTAATTCAATGAGACTATGAGCCATGCCATGTAGGGCCAGCCAAGACGGACAGCTCATGGTGGAGAGTTCTGACAAAATGTGGTCCACTGGAGAAGGGAGTGGCAAACCATTTCAGTATTCTTGCCTTGAGAACCCCATGAACAGTATGAAGAGGCAAAAAGATAGGAGACTGAAAGATGAACTCCCCAGGTCAGTAGGTGCCCAATATGCTACTGGAGATCAATTCAGTTCAATTGCTCAGTTGTGTCTGACTCTTTGTGACCCCATGGACTGCAGCACGCCAGGCCTCCCTGTCCATCACCAACTCCTAGAGTTTACTCAGACTCATGTCCATTGAGTTGGTGATGCCATCCAACAATCTCATCCTCTGTTATCCCCTTCTCCTCCTGCCTTCCATCTTTCCCAACATCAGGGTCTTTTCAAATGAGTCAGCTCTTAGCATCAGGTGGCCAAACTGTTGGAGTTTCAGCTTCAACATCAGTCTTTACAATGAACATTCAGGACTCATTTCCTTTAGGATGGACTAGTTGGATCTCCTTGTAGTCCAAGGGACTCTCAAGAGTCTTCTCTTTGAACATCACAGTTCAAAAGCATCAATTCTTCAGCGCTCAGCTTTCTTTATAGTCCAACTCTCATGTCCATACATGACTACTGGAAAAACTATAGCCTTGACTAGACAGACCTTTGTTGGCAAAGTAATGTCTCTGCTTTTTAATATGCTGTTTAGGTTGATCATAACTTGTCTTCAAAGAAGTAAGCGTCTTTTAATTTCATGGCTGCAGTCACCATCTGCAGTGATTTTGGAGCCCCCCAAAATAAAGTCTGCCACTGTTTCCACTGTTTCTCCATCTATTTGCCAGGAAGTGATGGGATGGGATGCCGTGATCTTTGTTTTCTGAATGTTGAGCTTTAAGCCAATTTTTTCCACTCTCCTCTTTCACTTTCATCAAGAGGCTCTTTAGTTCTTTGCTTTCTTCCATAAGGGTGGTGTCATCTGCATATCTGAGGTTATTGATATTTCTCCCAGAAATCTTGATTCTGCTTGTGCTTCATCCATCTCCACTGGAGATCAGTGGAGAAATAACTCCAGAAGGAATGAAGAGATGGAGCCAAAGCAAAAACAATACCCAATTGTGGATGTGACTGGGGATAGAAGCAAAGTTTGATGCTGTAAAGAGCAATAGTGCATAGGAACCTGGAATGTTAGGTCCATGAATCAAGGCAAATTGGAAGTGGTCAAACAGGAGATGGCAAGAGTGAACATTGACATTCTAGGGATCAGCGAACTAAAATGGACTGGAATGGGTGAATTTAACTCAGATGACGATTATATCTACTACTGTGGGCAGGAATCCCTTAGAAGAAATGGAGTAGTCATCATAGTCAAATAAAGAGTCTGAAATGCAGTACTTGGATGCAATCTCAAAAATGACAGAATGATCTCTGTTCATTTCCAAGGCAAACCATCCAATATCATGGTAATCGAAGTCTATGCCCTGATCAGTATGCTGAAGACGCTGATGTTGAACGGTTCTATGAAGACCTACAAGACCTTCTAGAACTTACACCCAAAAAAGATGTCCTTTTCATTATAGGGGACTGGAATGCAAAAGTAGGAAGTCAAGAGATACCTGGAGTAACAGGCAAATCTGGCCTTGGAGTACAGAACGAAGCAGGGCAAAGGCTAATAGAGTTTTGCCAAGAGAATACACTGGTCATAGCAAACACCCTCTTCCAACAACACAAGAGAAGACTCTACACATGGACTTCACCAGATGGTCAACACCGAAATCAGATTGATTATATTCTTTGCAGCCAAAGATGGAGAAGCTCTATACATTCAGCAAAAACAAGACTGGGAGCTGACTGTGGCTCAGATCATGAACTCCTTATTGTCAAATTCAGACTTAAATTGAAGAAAGTAGGGAAAACCACTGGAGAAGGCAATGGCACCCGACTCCAGCACTCTTGCCTGGAAAATCCCATGGATGGAGGAGCCTGGTGGGCTGCAGACCATGGGGTCGCTAAGAGTCGGACACGACTGAGCGACTTCACTTTCACTTTTTCACTTTCATGCATTGGAAATGCATGAAATTCCTTTCATGAGAAGGAAATGGCAACCCACTCCAGTGTTCTTGCCTGGAGAATCCCAGGGGCAGGAGAGCCTGGTGGGCTGATGTCTATGGGGTCACACAGAGTCGGACACAACTGAAGTGACTTAGCAGTAGCCGCAGGGAAAACCACTGGCCCATTCAGGTATGACCTAAATCAAATCCCTTATGATTATACAGTGGAAGTGAGAAATAGATTCAAGGGATTAGATCTGATAGACAGAGTGCTTGATGAACTATGGATGGAGGTTCGTGACATTGTATAGGAGACAGGGATCAAGACCATCACCAAGAAAAAAAAATGCAAAAAGGCAAAATGGCTGTTTGAGGAGGCCTTACAAACAGCTGTGAAAAGAAGAGAAGCAAAAAGCAAAGGAAAGATATACCCATTTGAATGCAGAGTTCCAAAGAATAACAAGGAGAGATAAGAAAGCCTTCCTCAGTGATCATTGCAAAGAAATAGAGGAAAACAATAGAATGGGAAAGATGAGAGGTCTCTTCAAGAAAATTAGAGATACCAAGGGAACATTTCATGCAAAGATGGGCTCAATAAAGGACGGAAATGGTATGGACCTAACAGAAGCAGAAGATATTAAGAAGATGTGGCAAGAATACACAGATGAACTATAGAAAAAGATCTTCGTGACCCAGATAATCACGATGGTATGATCACTCACCTAGAGCCAGACATCCTAGAATGCGAGGTCAAGTGGGCCTTAGGAAGTATCACTACAAACAAAGCTAGTGGAGGTGATGGAATTCCAGTTGAGCTATTTCAAATCCTAAAAGATGATGCTGTGAAAGTGCTGTGGCCACAGGACTGGAAAAGGCCAGTTTTCATTCCAATACCAAAGAAAGGCAATGCCAAAGAATTCTCAAACTACCACACAATTGTACTCATCTCACACTCTAGTAAAGTAATGCTCAAAATTCTCCAAGCCAGGCTTCAACAGTATGTGAAGCGTGAACTTCCAGATGTTCAAGCTGGTTTTAGAAAAGGCAGAGGAATCAGAGATCAAATTGCCAAAATCTGTTGGATTATTGAAAAAGCAAGAGAGTTCCAGAAAGACATTTACTTCTGCTTTATTGACTATGCCAAAACCTTTGACTGTGTGGATCACCACAAACTGTGGAAAATTCTTCAAGAAATGGGAATACCAGACCACCTGACCTGCCTCTTGAGAAATCTGTATGCTTGTCAGGAAGCAACAGTTAGAACTGGACATGGAACAACAGACTGGTTCCAAATAGGGAAAGGGGTACGTCAAGACTGTATATTGTCACCCTGCTTATTTAACTTCTATGCAGAGTACATCATGAGAAATGCTGGGATGGATGAAGTACAAGCTGGAATCAAGATTGCTGGGAGAAATATCACTAACCTCAGATATGCAGATGATACCACCCTTATGGCAGAAAGTGAAGAACTAAAGAGCCTCTTGATGAAAGTGAAAGAGGAGAGTGAAAAAGTTGGCTTAAAGTTCAACATTCAGAAAACTAAGATCATGGCATATGGTCCCATCACTTCATGGCAAATGGGGAAACAATGGAAAGAGTGGCAGACTTTATTTTGGGGGGCTCCAAAATCACTGCAGATGGTGACTGCAGCCATGAAATTAAAAGACCCTTACTCCTTGGAAGAAAAGTTAGTTTGACCAACCTAGACAGCATATTAAAAAGCCGAGACATTAGTTTGCCAACATAGTCAAAGCTATGGTTTTTCCAGTAGTTATGCATGAATGTGAGAGTTGGACTGTAAAGAAAGCTGAGCACCGAAGAACTGATGCTTTTGAACTGTGGTGCTGGAGAAGACTCTTGAGAGTCCCTTGGACTGCAAGGAGATCCAACCAGTCCATCCTAAAGGAAATGTTCATTTTAAGAACTGATGCTAATGCTGAAGCTCCACTACTTTGGCCACCTGATTCAAAGAGCTGATTCAATGGCAAAGACCCTGATGCTGGGGAAGATTGAAGGTGGGAGGAGAAGGGGATGACAGAGGATGAAATGATTGGATGGCATCACCAATGCCATGATGGACATGAGTTTGAGTAGGCTCTGGGAGTTGGTGATAGACAGGGAGGCCTGGCATGCTGCAGTCCATGGGGTCGCAAAGAGTCGGACACAAATGAATGACTGAACTGAACTGAACTGAATAGTCACTTAGGTACATTAAAACCCCAAAAGGGATTCAGGGTGAAGATTAGGATGAGGCATTCTATGCTCTGGGAAAAGTGACGTAACAGGCTTTAGATGGTTAGATATTTTCAGGATACATTTTTTATGAACCTGGATTCTTGGTTCTTCCCATATTTAGAAAAGTACTAAAACTACTAAGATATCTGTTCCTGTTACCTAGCAGCAATCTTCCACCAGACTTGTGTGCTTGCTTAGAGGTGACTTTTGCCTGTCCTGTATATACTAACTGCATCCCTTATTCTTTGAAACAGTCCTCGGAACTCTCTGAGAAACTCTCTCCCAGGTTATAATCCTCAATTTGACTCAAATAAAATTTTCCATTTCTTTCTTAGATTGCCTATTAATTTTTTATTGTTGTTGATAGTGCTTACCCTGGTCCCTCATCCTTGATCCCCACCTCAGTGTCAGCATTTCCCACCCTTTGTGACTGGGGAGAGGCTGACGGTGTCAACCTGGGAAGTCAGGGCTTCACTTGATGAGAAAGGTGATGGCAGCAGAGCCCCATGGAAATGTTTCTTTGGTAGGTGGAAATTTGGTTAGCAGCTGGGGAGAGAGTACAAAATTTTGAAGGTCTTGATTTGGGAGTCATCTGTGGGGAGGACATAGCTGAAGCTGTGAGACTGTGTGAGGCATCTCAGAGACGGAAGGAACTGAGACAAAAGAGCAGAAGGCCAAGGACCAGCTCTCAGCGAAGTGACACTTGCAAAGGAAGCAAGAAGATGAATAGGGAGTAAGGTTGGGCTACCAGGGCAGTATGGAATCCCAGGACAATTTAAGTTGAGGGGTGGAATGCCAGCTGAACGATGAATGTCGTAGCTGTGTCACAGGGAGGAGCCATGGTGAGCTGCAGTACTCAGGAAGGCTTGTGGCAGAAATAGGACTTGAAAGATAGATAGACTAAGTGGGTGGAGAAGAAAGTGGGGGAGCCATCACTGGCTGTGAAATCCCACCTTTGCAGGAACTGTCTACCTATACAGAGGCCAGTTCTTACCTTCCATGGGCTGTGAGGGACGCTATTTCACTCGCTGGATATCATTTGGACCAGTCAGGTTTTCTTGGATTTCTAGAGATGAAATCATTCTCTCTTAGTTCCTAAACGACCATCATCCTACTTGCCCTGCAAACTCTGCTTTCCCAGAGAAAACAAGAGAGAGGGCATGAAGAGGAATGGGCAATATAGTAGGAGGACTCAGTCTTAACAATTCTGTGTGAAACTTGAAAGGGAAGTCAAAGGAAACAGACGAAGGTTTTTCCTGAGGCTGGGGCCAGGAGGGAATGATGCAGCATCATGAAAATATTTTAAGAAGCAGTGGATAGCCAGAACTAAGAGTCAGAGTGACCAACTCACCCTGCTTCTCCCTCAGCTTGCCCTATGTTACACCAGAAGTCCCACATTTTGGGAAATTTGGGACAGTTGATCATCCCGTCAGGAGACCTCGGCTTTAGCTTTGTATCTGCCATTAACTTCATTCCCCTCTGAGCCTCAGTTTCCTCCTCAAGTGGTAAAGTAAGGTACCTGGGCAAAATGATATCAAAGAGCCCCTCCAATCCTGATGGAGGAATCTGAAAATTTGCCCAAGCGGCCTTGTCATCCAGACTTTTTCTTGGAACCTGCCTTGAGTTTAGGCAGAAACATTCTCACCACAGAGGGTGCACCTGAAGGCTCCAGGTACAGCAAATTCCTATACAGACTCCAGATCCTTCTGTTAGTGACATAAGTTAATGTCAGCATACAAAGTACATCCCCAGCTGGTTCAACTTAAGATTTTTCGACTTTACAATGATGTGAAAGCAATATGCATTCAGTGGAAACTGTACTTTGAATTTTGCTCTTTCCCCAGGCTACTGATCATACTTCTTATGATGCTGGGCAGCGGCAGCGAGCCATAGCCCTGAGTCAGTCACATGATCTCAAGGGTAAACAACTTACAACCATTCTATACCCATACATCTGTTCACTTTCAGTATGATCGTCAATACACTACAAGAAATATTCAACACTTTATAAAATAGGCTTTATGTTGGATAATTTTGCTCAACTCTAGGCTCATGTTAAGTGTACTGAGTGCGTTTGGGTAGGCTAGGCTAAGCTATGATGTTCAGTAGGAAGATCCATATTATAATTGTTAGTTGTCACGTACAAAATAAACTGAAGGTGATTATTCCAGTTGTCAGATTTTCTCAAGGAATGTAAACTATATATAAACCCAAAATAAGAAACTTAGTAAGAAAAAGAAATTTCTTAACGCTCCCAACTGGTACTATATTATTGAAATTGTACCCTATACAATCATGCTGGAATGAAATGTGGTTATCATTTCTATTTAGAATTTAACTTGGCTACTAAAAGAATGTTTCTGTCTTTTGATTTCTATTAATATAAAACAGAAAATGTTTCTCTGTGTTGTAAATCTTCTCAGTACGTACTGTTCTGAAAGTAGCGTTTTATGTTAGCTTTACAAGGTCATCATCTTTTGGCAAGAATTTTGAAACCAATAAATTTGAAAATATTTACCTTGGACTTTTCCAGAGTCAGTGGCAGCACAACATAAGAGCCTAGACCTTGAAACCAGAATGCCTGGGTTTGTATCACAGGTTTGTATCAAGCACAATTTGGTGTTTCTACACCTCTATCTTCAGCTGTAAAATGGGAATGCTGTTAATAGTACCTACCTCATAGAGCTGTCATGAGGATTAAATGAGTTGATATATCTACAAGTGCTCAGACCTCTTCTTGGCACAAGGTAAGCACTAAGTAAGTGTCCCAGTGCAACGCCAGATCCTTCAATTCAGAGATTTTCATCTGTTTTGTTCACTTATATATCCCCAGAACTATGTGTTCTATATGTGCCTAGAAGTATGCTTGGCTTGCAACAAGCATTCAATAATAATTTGTTGAATGAAAGTATGTGTCTTGGTAATAGGTATTCAACTTGTGGCTATTCATGAGGTTTTTTAAAGTCCATGGGATTTATCTATTTTAAACCTTTGATTTTTACAAAGGAAAACTGAGGCCCAGAGAGAATGAATCTTTTCAATGTCACATGAGCTTTGCTGGCAATAAAATTAAACACCAAATACTTGTCATAAGAGAAACACACTAGATAGAACCTCTGTTTTCCCTCTTCATCTTTTTTTTACCAGGTGCTCCTGTCTCAGTAGTTATCAGAACGTCTTACATAGAGAAACTCAGCTTTTATCTGAAAGGATGCCATGGTACCTGAAGGCACAAGATCTGTTGCAGCAGGCAGAATCAGTTTATCCCACGAGAACAAAGTGCCTTGCACTGAAAGGATAAGGGTAACTATGTCCATGCTGTGTTCTTGGCTCCTGCCTGCTCCTCTTTCCTTCCTCAACAAGCTTGGGACTCACATGTGTAGCTGAAACTCCCACAGCCAAGCCAGAAGCAAGCATGACACTGGTTTTGTACTAATCCTGGTTTCAAATCCCATTTCTGCTACTTACTACCTGTTGTGCTACTTGTGACCTTGTTGTGTAAGTTATTTCACTTCTGTAGTCTGTGCATCTCTAAAATGGGTATGTCAACATACAGTGGAGGTAAATGTTAGCAAGAATACAGGGCCTACTGATTTGTTCAACATGATGGATGCAAACAAGACCCACAGCAAGGCTTGTTGTAGTTGCACGTTGGGTCCTCTGGGAGGAAACTCTCTGATGAAGGGCAGGACACTTAGGAGAGTGCTCTTGGGATCATTGTCTGTGGAAGGAAGGGGAAGGAGAGGGCAGAGGAAGCAGTTGGGCTGTGGTTCAGGCCCAGTGAAGACCTTAGCTGACCTCTCACAGGGAGCTCTACAGCTGGGATGGGTCTGCAGAATTGTCGCCAGTTGAGGTGAGAAAGCTGGACCGTCACCCTTCCCCTGACTTGTTGTCAGTTATTTGATACAGTCTGGTCCTGGACATTTTCTTCAGCCAAGGGATTCTCCAAAGAGGGCTGAAAGCTGAGGATCATGGCAGCATTCCCAGAAATTGGGGCAATAACTGTATTCTGAAGGGGTATCTGGTTAGTGCTACCCAGCTTCCATCACTTCCAAACTCCAGAACCAGGCATAAAGAAAAGATCCTGAAAGCTTCTAGATGGGAAACACAGGGCATCCACAAAGGAACAAGAATAAGAATGACATCAGAAGCTTTAAGAGCACATTAGAAGAGGCAATAAAGAAATGCCTTCAGACACTGCATAGAAATGAGTTTCTAAACTAGAATTCAATTCTGAGCCGAACTATCAAATTTGAGGATACAATAAAGACATTTCAGACATGCAGTTTTGACTTTTGACTTCCCATGCACTGTTCCTTAAGACGGAATTGAATAAGGGATTCAGGAAGAAGAGGATCTTCCAAGAAGACTTGAAGGGAAGTCTGAGTAGAAGTGTTGAGCCACAGCCTAGAGACAACAGGAGAGCCTGGAGTGGGAGGCTGGACCCTGGAGGGAAGCTGTTAGTAGTCAAAACCACATTTTTCTTATGAGTGTCAATAGTTGGTAAATCTGTAAAGAAAAATAAAGAAATGATGATTATAAAAGTCAAGATAGAGTTCACCTCTAGAAAGGAAAGTGAGGGGAGGAAGAGCTTCCAAGGTGGTGATGTTTTGTTTTTTGATCTGAGTGATGGTGATATTTGCTTTATTTGCTTTATTAGTGGTGGTATAACAACACACACACACACACACACACACACACACATATATATATATACATACACACATATATGTGTGTGTTTTATGCCATTTTCTATGTATATATTTTACAATAAATTATTTTAAAATATTAGAAGAATATAAATAATAAGGGTAGCCCTCAACACAGTTCCTGTTGGAGCTGTGTTCCTGGCCTCGAGCACATAGTACAAGTCCAGTAAGTGTTAGCTGAATATCATCATTATCATCATTATCCTGCTATCCATTCCTGAACAAGTACTTTCAGTTTTTGGTTTCTATAAGGGTGTGAGACATATTCCAAAAGAGCATGCAAAAGAGTGGACGATTAACACTTGGCCAGGAAATAGTTTTATGTTTGCACTAACAAAGAAACAGGGCTTCCTGTTCTGAAAATGTATCACTAGCAGAGACAAAATTAAGATATTTTCTATTTCCCCTGCTTCTTCTACAGCTGTCAAATGGACAGGAGGATGGGAAGAGTTACCTCCTGTTTCCCCAACAACAGCCTCTGACCTTTGGTGGGCACATCCTTTGCCTCTGACCAAAGGTGAACCCCAACATGCAAACTTATTATGGGGCAGATGTGTCTTGGACTCACTGTCGCCTCCTCTTACACTCATCTATTAGGAAATCAGGCTGATTGGATAGAGAGAGCTCTCCATCAGGAGTCTGGGGGCCTGGGCTCCAGCTTAAGCAGTGTGCATCTTCGTTATCTGTAAAGCCAGAGTTCTGGGGCTAGGTCACCCCTGAGATTCCTTCCAGCTCTGATAGTCTATGATTGTAAAATATCCTTCAAAGGTAGTGAAAGAGGAGAGAGGTAGCATAGCTAAGAGGAAGAGCATGTGAGTTTTGAGTCAGGCAGACCTAGGTTTAGATCCCAGCGCCACCACCTACTACTTATGTGAACTTTGTAAATCAGCCTCAACTCCCAGATCTATAAAATTGGAATAGTACCTGCAATGCAGAAATGTGAAGATGAAGTGAAATGGTGTATGTCCATGGTTCCCAAACTGTATGTTGAAGCTCCCTAAGGCAATGCAGTGAACTTACATGGGTACCACCACTGGATATTTAAAAAACTAAGGGAAACACAGTGATACATGTTGGGTACCAGAAGAAAGAGCTTAAAAATTAGGTTGGCTACATTCTGTGATGTCTTATGTTGTACCCTCGCAAAGCTGGGTTTTCAGTGTGATAAAAATCAAGTGCCATGTAAAAATCAGCGTGGAACACTAAGTACGAGTGGTGGTGTCCCATCTGACTAAGACGTTGAACAGTGTGAAATAGGTGCACACGTCTCACTAATAACTAGGTGTGGTTATTTAAGAAGGAAATATAGACAACAGTTTCCTTTCAATTTTCACGTATCATTTTTTCAAACAACTTAATTATTAGCATATAAATGCCTCTTTGCTTCTTTTGATGGAATTGTTTAGTAAATGGAGCTATTAGGTACTTCTTTTGGCCTAAGGGAATGGTGGAAAGCTTCCTGAGACACTGTGGGCTCTGGGAAAAGAGAAAGTTTGGGGACCTCTGAACATCATTCTCAGTGAATGATATACATTCATAAAAAGCAATATAATGTTCGTATATAATAACATAACTATACATTCTTACGGAGAAGGCAATGGCACCCCACTCCAGTACTTTTGCCTGGAAAAGCCCATGGATGGAGGAGCCTGGTAGGCTGCAGTCTATGAGGTCGCTAAGAGTCGGACATGACTGAGCGACTTCACTTTGACTTTTCACTTTCATGCATTGGAGAAGGACATGGCAACCCACTCCAGTGTTCTTGCCTGGAGAATCCCAGGGACGGGAAGCCTGGTGGGCTGCCGTCTATGGGGTCGCACAGAGTCGGACACGACTGAAGCGACTTAGCAGCAGCAGCATACATTCTTAAAGCAGTTCATAGTATCTCTTGATATTACTTCAAAAACACAGTTTTTACAACCACATTCTTATCTTTAGAAATTCACCCAAATAAATAATTTTTAAGGAATCAAAATTTGTATATATCAAATTTAATGAGAAAAGCAAGGCTAATTAAACAGTAATGCCTCTACAGCAGTTTACTTACAGGAGTGTGTCTTTGTTGTGATGGCCAGTTTGCCCCTTTTTCCTTTCCTTCATCTTATTTTGAGCAGATTTTGGTATCAATCATACACTTATTAATTTATTTATGTACCTACTCCCATAAAATAATTTCAGACAATTTATATTATTCCCAAGAATTGATGCTTTTGAACTGTGGTGTTGGAGAAGACTCTTGAGAGTCCCTTGGACTGCAAGGAGATCCAACTAGTCCATCCTAAAGGAGATCAGTCCTGGGTGTTCATTGGAAGGACTGATGTTGAAGCTGAAACTCCAATACTTTGGCCACCTCATGTGAAGAGTTGACTCATTGGAAAAGACTCTGATGCTGGGAGGGATTGAGGGCAAGAGGAGAAGGGGACGACAGAGGATGAGATGGCTGGATGGCATCACCGACTCCATGGACATGAGTTTGAGTGAACTCCAGGAGTTGGTGTTGGACAGGGAGGCCTGGCGTGCTGCAATTCATGGGGTCACAAAGAGTCGGACACAACTGAGCGACTGAACTGAACTGAACTGATGTATGGAAAAGTATTTGGTACACAGTAGGTGCTCAATAGATAGTAGAAATTATTAAGGAATCTTGCATAAAGGAACACTGAGTTGTCTTTTATAGTTTATGTAGTAGTGATGGGAGCCAAACTTGAATCAAGAGAAGTTGAAACATTTTTATAATAATAGCACATAGAAGACATTGATTAAAGGTCAGCTGAATGAGTGAAGATGTCAGATAAAAGGTTTTACAAGGCACCTGAGACATGACTATCAAAGAGAATAACCCATTTTTTTCAGAGTCCTTTTGTGTCCTCGTCATGGCCTATACATGAATAATTTGTCCCCGAATCAGAATCCATTCTCTCCAGAGGATTTTGGTCTTTAGTCCCATTTTAAACATGGGTAAATTGCTGGTATAGAATTCCAGTGTGAAGACTTTGCCACAGATTTCAACATGTTTGGAACCTGCTGATTACAGTCTAGTCTGGGCTCAAAGTAGGACTGGCTACAAAGCAGAAGAAATCTTGAGTGTGAATTACGTCATAGGTATGGTAAACTAGTCACTGGTTCAGACTACTTCACTAAAAAATAGCTGTTTTAAAGCCCCCAGGAAAACAACTACAAACCACAACAAATCTGCCCCTTACAGTCCATCAATTTTAAGTCTAAATCAGTTTAGAATAAAAGATTTAATTATGTTCCCAAACAGTCTGCCTAAGAGCTTCCCCGGTGGCTCAGCCTGCAATGCAGGCAACATCCACAGTTCGATCCCTGGGTGGGAAGATGCCCTGGAGGAGGAAATGGCAACCCACTCCAGTTTTCTTGCCTGGTAAATCCCATGGGCAGAGAAGCCTGGTGGGCTACACTCCGTAGGGGTCGCAGAGTCGGACATGACTGAGCACACATACGCAGCAATAATATGGAAACAGAACTCCCTTCTCAAATAGTCAACTCTCAATATTTGAAATTAGACTTGTTTTCATGGCATTCTTTATAGATCAGTTCTTAGGTGACAGCTAACTTTTATGTGATAGAAACAAATCTTAGATGTGCCTTCCTTTCCCTTTAACCACTAAATGCAAACAGTTTCTGAAGCACACATAAAACAAACTTTTGTTCTTGGTTCTGTTGAATATGGGATTTTGATAGTGGGAAGACAGGTCTACTGAGAGGTTTATTTATTACTGGATTTAAATCACAAACTAGAACTTTTGCTACTAATATTTATTTGCTTTAACAAAAAAACCAGGATAACTTTTGGCAGTTTTCATTAAAAATGCAAATTGTAGCTATGAGGATAACTGTAAAAATAAGTTGCAAAACAAGTCAGTGTCTTGTCAGTCTGCTCCAAGGTGTTTCAATTTTCCTTTTTCTTTTTGTTTCTTTGTCCCTCTGACAGCTCCCTTTCAGGTTCAGAACACAACTGATAATTCACTCTCTTTGCCGCCTCCTCTCCCACGCTCTCTTACCAATCTGTTGCAGGTGCTCCCCTCCCTTTTTTGTGTGTCCAAAAGGCACTGAATAATAATTTTGGGGGAGAGAAGAACTAAACCTTCTCATAACCATTGAATGCTTATGAAACATGTATGCTTATGAAACATGTTAGGCAAAGGTCTGTTCCCCATCTACCCCTTTTCTTACTTTTAAAATAAGAAGCAATAGGGAAGGAAAAGGGTCCCCAGTGGGGTATGAGTTCCCGACAAGGGTTAATTTACTCCCATGAAAGCTTTGCCAATAGTAATTTCAGCCAATGGGAACTCACCCTGATGAGGTAATGCTTTCAACCCACACTTGATTGGTTGGTCTCTTTCTTACTTGGTGTACTCCCAGAGGCTGAAAAGTGAGGCTGGTTTGTTTTAGGAATAATGTGAGCTTTTTCCTCTGGCCATTCACTCAGCTCCACTAAATCTTTCTGTAGCATGGCTGGTGCAGGGAGCTGCTGAAAACAGGTGGTGCTTACAGAAATGCTTCGAGCCACTGGGGAAAATCTCAGGTTCTCCTTCTCAAGCAATTAGATATCCTGCAACTTGAGCTAGCTCTTTTACCTGGGGCTATAGGGGTGTCTTCTAGTCTGGCCCTTTATCCCCATCTTGTCAGTGACTAGAGTTCTCAACAATGAGAATGTGAGTGAGATGAGGCTGATGCTAGACTGTGAGGAGCTGAGAGAAAAGTCAGCCCATCCTGGGACAAATATATCCCATAATGCTTGTCACACACCAACTGTGGAGCGCAGCAGTGCTTCACTTCTTAATGTTCTTTGGCTTGGGAGCAGTAGTGCTGTCTGTGAGTCAGGCTGATTGCCTCTTTAGCTCCCCCACAATGCTAAAGGGGTGAGATTAGGGAAACTGGGGCTTCTTTCCAGCCATCTCACCTCTGTCTGTTGCTTTTTACTATGTTTAGCTCCAGAAACAGACCACTCTTGGGTTTCCCTTATGGTTCAGATGGTAAAGCATCTACCTGCAATGCAGGAGACCTGGGTTCGATCCCTGGGTGGGGAAGATCTCCTAGAGAAGGGAATGGCAGCTCAAACTCCAGTATCCTGGAGTATTCCATGGACAGTGAGGCCTGGTGGGCCACAGTCCTTGGGGTCATAGAGTCGGATATGACTGAGCGACTAAGGTGCGCATATTAAGTATGGCTAAGCTCTCTGAAATTTTTCAGGGCTAACTGGTTAAGAGGAAGACATTTGTACACATGAATAGGACCCTAAAACCACATGGGGAGAAATTAGTGGGGAGAAACTTTTAAAAGAGAATTGAATCAGAACACATTCTGTGGATTTTCAGAACTGAGGCTAACAGCATTCCAAAGGTAAATGTATTACTTGGAGAGCTCTGTGGAGAGGGTAATCAATCTGATTTGAAACATAATTTTGATATAAGCATCAGTCCTCTGCTCTTTGTATTTGAGCTTCATGGAATAAGATTCTAGAGTCAGAAGGAATGAAATTTTACTCCATTTTGTTATCTAATCCTGGGAGAGTAGCTCTTTTTCTGTGACCCACTTTAACAGTCTTCAAAAAGGAGTAACAACCTGAATTCAAGGGAAGATTTTTTGAGTGAAAGGTTCACCCTAAGTGTTTAAAAGGGTGGAGATGGCACATAAGATTCTGATAATATTCTCTGAAACACCCTGAAACTAACTCCACCTACGTCCTTATCCACAGGATAAAGGTCTTTTCCTTATCTTGCTCACCCCTCCCACCCCCAGCCATTATCCATCTTGTTAGAGACCGGACCCTCTAGATTAGATTTATCCCAGAGAACAAAGACCAGGAAGAAAAGGAAGTATAAAAAGTAGGAGACTTCCAGGTTCAATTTGCAATTATGGTATGTTTACAGAATAAAGCAGCTAACACATATGAAAGTTAACATGGTAATGGGAAGGATTACTGCTCTCAGAAGAATAGGAGCTATGTTCTATTCATTGCTAGATATTCAGTGCCAAGCCCAATGTCTGACACGTAGGTTTTTTTTCTTTTTAATTTTTTTAATATTGCAAACTTTTAGTTACACAAAGTGAGACAGAATGGTTTACTGCATTTCCCTGTGGCCAGTTTCAAACTGTTACCAAGTCATTAGATAAACATTTAATTAATGTTTTTTGAAGGAAGGGATTGTTGAAATTTCTTAGATTTAATTTACCCCATCCTCCTTTTCTTTAGAAGATTATGGTCAGTATCAGAATGAACAGTAATATCAGAAAATCATATTTCCTATAGTAGTTCTCATTATGTTAATCACATCTAAGAAAAAAAAGGGCAAAAGTCTTAGGGATACTTTTCCTTCTAGGTTATTTGATTAAGGAATTAAAAAATAAACATCTTGATTTTATAAAGCACAGAGCCTCAAGCTACCTGCTACTCATGCTTATTATTAATAGTTCATCCAGCTTCAGAGTTTTAAAAATGTTTTGGCATGGGAGGTGACTGAAAATTAAACCAGGGCTGACTTGTAGGGCGATCAGCTCTCTGCTTTGACTGTGATATGGATGGAATGGGGCCAAGGTCTCCACGTTTCTTAGTGTTTCTATTTTATTTATCTTCAACCCTTGTCCTGTGGGTTCTTTATCCTTAAGGACACAGATAACAAGCTGCTGAGTCTAACATGTTTGCTTGAACAGCCTTTTGGCAGTCTTCAACTTAATTTTCCAGGAAGACCAGTAAAAAGCCCACCAGTGATCTGAATTGAGGTGATCATCCAAGATACAAGACTGTGAGTGTTTGGGTAAGTTGCTTCCCTTAGGGGTTTCTATGTTTCAGTAAAATGAGGCTTTTTGGTATAGTGATATAGCGCAGAAGGTGCAGCCTTTAGAGTAAGAGAGACCAGTGTTTGAATTTCCTCTTCATGTTTTTCATACTCTTCATCTGTAAAATGGATTATTTCAAGAAAAATATTTATTTGAAAGCACCTACTACAGTGGCTGGTACATAGCCAAGTACTCAATGTATATACTCTTATGATCAAAATGAAGAAGTTGCAAGCAGAAAAATAGGAAATGGAAATGGATAGGTAATTCACTCAATAAGAAATACAACTGGGCAGGAAGCATATAGTACTTCAACCTCACTAGTACTGTTTTTGCTCATCAAATTGAACAGAATAAGAATATATACAATGTCCACTGTTGGTGAAATTTTAAGCAAATAAGCATTTTCCTATATGTTCATAAAACCTCTTCTGAGGTACTTTTGGTAATACCTATCAAAATCTAAATGCATTACTCTTCATCTCAGCAAGTTTGTTTCTTGGTATCTGTTATATACAAATATACATGTGAGTATACAAATCTTTATTGCACTATTGTTTTTAATAGAGAAAACTGGAACAGCTTAAATTTACTAATATGGACAGATTTCTATGGAATATTATGTGCAAATATTTATATATAAAATGTATTATAGAACATTATAGTATGATCTTATTTATGTAAAGAAAAGAATGTGTGTATTTAATAAATGTGTAAAAAGAGGTCTGGGAGGATATACTTCATAAGGTTTACCTTCAGGGAAGGAAGTAAGATTAGGGAACAAAGAAAAAATTTTACTTTCTATTCTTCTACATGTTTTGAATTTTCCCAATGACTATATATTATTTTTTATTTGAAAAAATAATCTGAAAAAAGGGCAATGGTATGAATTAGACCGTCCCTCAGCCCCATGGTGAGTACTTGTTTGGATCCAACTTTAGAGATGGGTAGAGTCAAGCACTTCTTAGATCTGGAAGGGTGGGCAGAACTTGTATTTAAGAAGCAAAACTTTCTCTTTATGGTTTGGGGTTTGGATTGTTGAACCACTGAACCCAAGTGACCCTTTCTGAAGACAGTAGGACTGCATGGGAGTGAGGAGACATGTTTCAGGAAACTTGTATCCTACTCAAGGTGCTCTATTAAAAAAAAAAAAGATAAAAAGAAACAAAGAAAGGTCTTGGGCTTCTTTGGAAGAGCTCAGCCCCTCAGAGTCCAAGACTCCTGGGCTGGCACAGAACCTTCCAAGTTCATCTGTCTTTCTGCTTCTTCACAGGTCAGCATGTCAGGCATGCCAGTTCCCTAATGATGAAATTTCTCTTCAGGTCTTAGGGAGCTTTCTGGGATTACTGGAGCCCACCAATGTCACTGTGGTTGCATGTTTAGTTCCTACCACTGTGTACAATACCTGGGTGAGAAAACGGATAGGGATAGGAGGGGTTTCTCTGGTGGCTCAATGGTAAAGAATCCACCTGACAATGTAGGAGACATGGGTTAGATCCCCGATCCAGGAAGAACCCACGTGGAGTAACTAAGTCCATGCACCACAACCACTGAGCCAACTCACTAGAACAGACCCTGATGCTGGGAAAGATTGAGGGCAGGAGGAGAAGGGGGCAACAGAGGATGAGGTGGTTGGATGGCACCACCGACTCAATGGACATGAGTTTGAGCCAACTTCAGGAGACAATGAAGGACAGGGAAGCCTGGTGTGCTGCAGTTCATGGGGTTGCAAAGTTGGACACGACTGAGTGAACAACAACAAACCTTCACCCCGCTTAAGAAGTAGAATATTATAAAAGTTGGGAAGGTCCATGGTGGGGCTGCCAGCACTGTGGTACGAACTGAGCACTGCACAAAGGTCTTTGCCAAGGTGGGGTAGATTCCTCCTGGAGGATGGGACCTTTGCCTTGGGTGTAAAGGCTCTGCTGCTGCTAGGCTGTGGGCCCACAGAGAATGATCCTTTTTCTAGTTCCCAAAGAGACCACTTGCAGGCTTCTGCAGCCTTGTTCTGGGGAATGTTCTGCCTGTGTGCTCCATATCCTCTACTAGAAGCAACAGTTATACTGAATTTTGGAGTAGTTATTCTCTTATTTTTATTTAGCATTTTAGCATATGGGTATGTGGGAGTTCCCAGGTGGTGCTAGTGGTAAAGAACCCGCTTGCCAATGGAGCAGACATAAGAGACGAGGGTTCGATCCCTGGGTTGGGAAGATCCCCTGGAGGAGGGCATGGCAACCCACTCTAGGATTCTTGCCTGGAGAATTCCATGGACAGAGGAGCCTGGTGGTCTATGGTCAATAGGGTCTCAAAGAGTGGGACATGACTGAAGTGGAAGCGTGCAGTCTTACCCACTGGACAGCCAGGGAAGTCCAAAAGTATATGTATTTTTAAAAAGGCATTAACTAGTAGCATAAGGGGAGCTGAGAACCCTCTGTTCAGTCTTTGTAACTTTTTGTGTAAATCTAAAATTAAAAATACTATCTTATAGTTCTGTGGCAACCAGTATCTTACAGTTCTGTGGCTCCTGGTGGCTCAGAGGTTAAAGCGTCTGCCTGCAATGCGGGATACCTGGGTTCGATCCCTGGGTTGGGAAGATCCCCTGGAGAAGGAAATGGCAACCCACTCCAGTATTTTTGCCTGGAGAATCCCATGGATGGAGGAGCCTGGTCGGCTACAGTCCATGGGGTTGCAAAGAGTCAGACACAACTGAATGACTTCGCACACACACCTTACAGTTCTGTGGGTCCAAAAGTGTAACTTGGGTCATGCTGGGCTAAAATCATGACTCTAGGGGAAAATCTAGGAGTCTCTAGAGGAGAGTTAGACTTTGGTGGCTCAGTGGTATAGAATCTGCCTACTAAGCAGGAGATGCAGTTTCGATCCCTGGGTTGGGAAGATCCCCCTAAGGAGGGCATGGCAACCCAATCCAATATTCTTGCCTGGAGAATCCCAAGGACAGAGGAACCTGGTGGACTACAGTCCATGGGGTCACAAAAAGTTGAATGCAACTGAACAACTAAACAAGCAGAAGCAGAGGAGAATTATTTTCCTTGCCTTGCTTTGCTCCTAGAAGCTGCCCAAATTCCTTGGCTCAACGTCCCCTTCTTCCTCAAAGCCAGCTGCTAATGTTGAGTTGAGTCAGTCCCACATCTAATCACTCCAACCTCTCTCTTCTGCCTTCCTCTTCCGTTTAAATGTAAAGACCCAGATAATCCAGGATAATCTCCACATTTCTGAGTCTGTTGATTAGATACCTTTTCTCTCCTTTGCCATGTAACCTAATATATAGGTTCCAGGGAGTAAACTGTGAATACCTTTGAGGCATTGTTATTCTGCCTCCTACAATCATCTTTGTGTGCTCCTTTGTCACATGCTTGTTCTGCCCACCATCTAAAAGACTATTATTCTTTTGTTTCTTTTTTACAAATAGCTCGTTCCATATTTGTCTGAGTTGTTTTCTGAACAAGCGAAGAGAATAAATACTCTTATTGTGATATATTGACAGTGTTTGGACACAAAATGTCATTAATTATACTCTCTGGATGTTAAACTCTGGGCATTTATCAATACCTTCAAGTCTGAACTTGAAAAGCAAGTAAGGTAATTCAGATACTACCAGTTAAGCCCCCTGTTGTTTCCAACTTTTTAAGTTGCAAAATGAATACATGTAAATAAATTTTAAAAAGAGTGGAAACCATAAATGTACAGTGTGAAAAGAATTCTAAAGCAAACACATGTAGCCAGCACCCAGTTTAAGAAATAAGACATAGACAACACCTCTTCCCCAAAGTTGCCCTTGTGATTCTTGTTTATCCCTTACCACCTCCTCTCTTCTTAGAGATAAACCACTACCCACTTTTATGGTAATAAATTGCTTGCCTTTTTTTTTGTAGTTTTACCACCAAAGTATGTACCTCCAAACAATATACAGTAGTTGAGTTTTGTCTCATTTTAAACTGTATAAAAGAGTCATACTCTGTTTCTTTTGTGGTTTATTTACCTTATATATTATAAAATTCAGCCATGTTGTTATCTGTAGGTTTAAGTCTGATTCATTCATTTTTCATTGCTGTATGTATTTCATTGCATGGTCCATTCTTCTGTGGCTGATATTTTGTGTTGTTTCTACTGGGGCTATCACAATATATTTTTTGCATATATATTTTTTGCATATATATTCTGATACCTATATGCACATAGTTATCCAGGGTGTGCATTCAGGAGTAGAAATGCTGAGTCAGAGTTTTTTGGTCTTCAACTTTAGTGGATAATGTTAAATTTTTTTCCTGCTATCAGTGAATGACAGATTCTGTTGCTCTACGTCCTTGCCAACACTTGGTATTATCAAACTTACTAATTTTAGCCATTCTGGTGGCTGTATTGTTGTGGCTGTATAGTTGTATTTCATTTCAATTTGCTTTCCCCTCATTATTAATATCATTAACTATTACTCATATTTATTGGCCATTTAGATTTTCTTATATGTGCAGAACCTATAAAAATATTTCTTCTGGTATAATTTTATATTGGATTGTCTGTCTTTAAAATTTATTTGATTTCTAGGAGTTCTTTATATAACATGGATAATACTCCTTTTTGGGTTGAATGCTTTGTAATTAACTTTTCCAGTTCTTTGGCTTGTGTTTTCACTCTTTTTATGGGGTCAAATATAATGTAGTTGAATTTATTATGCCTTTCTCTATGGTGAGAGAATTTGTCTTTAAACAATTGTGAAGACATTCTTGTATAATTATCTTTTTTGAATATTGTTTTAAAATGTTTTTATTGTGAAATATTCATATAAAAAATGCCCCAAAGATATATACAGCTTAATAATAATTTATTACAAACACCCATGTAACTACCTCTCAAATCAAGAAATAAAACATTGTTTACAACCCAGACAACTCATTCTTGCTCCTCCCTTCCAAAGGAGCCATTATCATGACTTCTATGTTAGTCACTTTTTGGCCTTTTTTTTTGCTGTGCTGGGTCTTTGGTGCTGTGCGTTTGTGGCGAGTGGGGGATATTCTCTAGCTGTGTTATGTGGGCTTCGCATTGTGGTGGTTTCCTCTGTAGTGGAGCCTGGGCACTAGGGTGCTTGGGCGTCATTGTCTGCGCTCTTGGGCTCAGTAGTTGTGGCACATGGGCTTAGTTGCCCTGCAGCATGTGGAATCTTCATGGACCAGGGATTGAACCGTGTCCCCTGCATTGGCAGGCAGGTTCTTAACTAGTGGACCACCAGGGAAGTCCTAGTCTTCTTTTTTAAAAAACCTTTTTCTATCTTAGTATGTACCCTTAAAAATGATGATCCTCTAGCTTTAATTTTAAAAAATGTAGGGAGCTAATTTTTATTTAAAAAATCTTTGAAGTATAAAATACATACAGAAAAGCATTAAAATCATGACAGCTGAATAAACTGTCTCTAAGCAAATATACTTGTATGATCGCCTCCTAAATTAAGACATAGAGTATTTCCTTATGACTCCTCTCCCAATCATTGACTCTCATCCTTGAAATGTTGTTTCACTGAATTTGAAGTTGATGGCAGTTTTCTCTTAATATCTTGAAGATACATTCCAATGTCTTCTGACTTCTGCTGTTACTATTGAAAAATCAGCTGTTGGCCAAAATGTCATTTCTCTGAATATTAATTTATCTTTTCATCTGCTTAATTTTAATATCTCCTCTTTCTCTGATATCAGGAATTTTCACTATAAGATGACTTAGTATGGATTTCATTTAAATTTTTTGGCATTGAAGTTTTTCATCTTTCAGAATTTAGAATATTTATCATCAATTCTGGAGAAGGCAATGGCAACCCACTCCAGTACTCTTGCCTGAAAAATCCAACGGATGGAGGAGCCTGGTAGGCTACAGTCCATGGGGTTGCAAAGAGTCAGACATGACTGAGCAACTTCACTTTCACTTTTCACTTTCATGCACTGGAGAAGGAAATGGCAACCCACTCCAGTATTCTTGCCTGGAGAATCCCAGGGATGGGAGCCTGGTGGGCTGCTGTCTATGGGGGTTGCACAGAGTCAGACACGACTAATGTGACTTAGCAGCAGCAGCAGAATCATCAATTCTGGAAAATGTTCAGCCATTTATTTCTTTGAATACTGCCTTCCTCCATTCTATTATCTCCTTCTTGAATTTTAATTAGACATTGTTGAATCTTACCCTATAGGGCCTAGATCTGATAGATAGAATGCCTGATAAACTATGGAATGAGGTTCGTGACATTGTACAGGAGACAGGGATCAAGACCTTCCCCATGGAAAAGAAATGCAAAAAAGCAAAATGGCTGTCTGGGGAGGTCTTACAAATAGCTGTGAAAAGAAGAGAAGCGAAAAGCAAAGAGAAAAGGAAAGATATAAGCATCTGAATGCAGAGTTCCAAAGAATAGCAAGAAGAGATAAGAAAGCCTTCCTCAGTGATTAATGCAAAGAAATAGAGGAAAACAACAGAATGGGAAAGACTAGAGATCTCTTCAAGAAAATCAGAGATACCAAGGGAACATTTCATGCAAAGATGGGCTCGATAAAGGACAGAAGTGGTATGGATCTAACAGAAGCAGAAGATATTAAGAAGAGGTGGCAAGAATACACAGAAGAACTGTACAAAAAAGATCTTCATGACCCAGATAATCACGATGGTGTGATCACTCACCTAGAGCCAGACATGCTGGAATGTGAAGTCAAGTGGGCCTTAGAAAGCATCACTATGAACAAAGCTAGTGGCGGTGATGGAATTCCAGTTGAGCTATTTCAAATCCTGAAAGATGATGCTGTGAAAGTGCTGCTCTCAATATGCCAGCAAATTTGGAAAACTCAGCAGTGGCCACAGGACTGGAAAAGGTCAGTTTTCATTCCAATCCCAAAGAAAGGCAATGCCAAAGAATGCTCAAACTACCACACAATTGCACTCATCTCACATGCTAGTAAAGTAATGCTCAAAATTCTCCAAGCCAGGCTTCAGCTATACGTGAACCATGAACTTCCTGATGTTCAAGCTGGTTTTAGAAAAGGCAGAAGAACCAGAGATCAAATTTCCAACATCCGCTGGATCATGGAAAAAGCAAGAGAGTTCCAGAAAAACATCTATTTCTGCTTTATTGACTATGCCAAAGCCTTTGACTGTGTGGATCACCACAAACTGTGGAAAATTCTGAAAGAGATGGGAATACCAGACCACCTGACCTGCCTCTTGAGAAATCTGTATGCAGGTCAGGAAGCAACAGTTAGAACTGGACATGGAACAACAGACTGGTTCCAAATAGGAAAAGGAGTACGTCAAGGCTGTATATTGTCACCCTGCTTATTTAACTTATATGCAGAGTACATCATGAGAAACCCTGGACTGGAAGAAACACAAGCTGGAATCAAGATTGCCGGGAGAAATATCAATAACCTCAGATATGCAGATGACACCACCCTTATGACAGAAAGTGAAGAGGAACTCAAAAGCCTCTTGATGAAAGTGAAAGTGGAGAGTGAAAAAGTTGGCTTAAAGCTCAACATTCAGAAAATGAAGATCATGGCATCCGGTCCCATCACTTCATGGGAAATAGATGGGGAAACAGTGGAAACAGTGTCAGACTTTATTTTTTGGGGCTCCAAAATCACTGCAGATGGTGACTGCAGCCATGAAGTTAAAAGACGCTTACTCCTTGGAAGGAAAGTTATGTCCAACCTAGATAGCATATTGAAAAGCAGAGACATTACTTTGCCAACAGAGGTCTGTCTAGACAAGGCTATGGTTTTTCCTGTGGTCATGTATGGATGTGAGAGTTGGACTGTGAAGAAGGCTGAGCGCTGAAGAACTGATGCTTTTGAACTGTGGTGTGGAGAAGACTCTTGAGAGTCCCTTGGACTGCAAGGAGATCCAACCAGTCCATTCTGAAGGAGATCAGCCCCAGGATTTCTTTGGAAGGAATGATGCTAAAGCTGAAACTCCAGTACTTTGGCCACCTCATGCGAAGAGTTGACTCATTGGAAAAGACTCTGATGCTGGGAGGGATTGGGGGCAGGAGAAGGGAACGACAGAGGATGAGATGGCTGGATGGCATCACTGACTCGATGGAGGTGAGTCTGAGTGAACTCCAGGAGTTGGTGATGGAAGGGAAGGCCTGGCGTGCTGCGATTCATGGGGTTGCAAAGAGTCAGACACGACTAACCAACTGAACTGAACTGAACCCTATCCTTCACGCATCTTAACTTCTTATATTTTCCATTTCTTTGCTTCTCTGTGTTATATTTTGAAATTCTTCAGATGTATTCTTTGGATCCCGTGATCTTCCAGAAAACAAATTCTTCCTTCAGCTGTCAAATCTGATAGTCAAGTTGTCCTTTGAGTTTCTGCTTCAATTGCCATTTTAAAAAAATTTCTGTAGGTTCATTTGGCTCTTTTCAAATCTGCCTGATCAAGTTTGATAGCTTCTTATTGCCTCATTATCTTTATTTCATTTAATTCCTTTAACAATATTAATAAAGGAAAAACTTTCTCTACTCTTAACACTTTTGACACTAAACATATGGGTTTTCTGCACAAAATAATTCTTCAGTTCTCAGCAGACATCAACTGGGTATCCTATTAACACTATCTGGAGTTAACACAAACTTCATAGGTTAAAGGCTCAGTCCCACAAGATTGCTCACCTCCCTTCAGATACCAGTCACAAGTAGTGGCTCCTCAAGTTACCCACACTTTTGTCTGAATTGGCTACAAATGAGCGGTTCCCATGACCCGCTTCTCAAGTTTAATAATTTTCTGCAATGGCTCATGTAAACCAGGGAAACACTTTATTTTCTATTACTGGTTTCTTATCAGGGATATTTTAAAGGATGCACATGAACAGCCAAATGAGGTGCATAGGGTGAGATCCAGAAAGCTCTTGAACTTAAGAGATTTTGTTCCTGGGGAGTTGGCAGTATACCATTATCCCAGCTCATTAATGCATCCACCAACCCAGAACTTCACCAAATCTTGTTCAAGAGTTTTTATAGAGCTTAATTTCCAGCTCCCCTCCCTCACAGGAGGTCAGCTGTAGGGTTGAAAGTTCCAACACTCTAATCATTTGGTCTTTCTGGCATCAGCCCCATCCTGAGGCTATAGGGGCCCCACCATAAGTCATGTAATTAGCACAAACTCAGAGATGATGAAAAGGGAGTTGTTACAAATAACACGGAGGCTTCCCTGGTGGCTTAGACAGTAAAGAATCTGCCTACAATGCAGGAGACCCAGGTTCGATCTCTGGGTCGAGAAGACCCCTTGGAGAAGAGAACGGTTACCCACTCCAGTATTCTGGCCTGGAGAATTTCATGGATTTCGCAGCCTCTTTGACCTCGTCTAGGCTGAGTAACACATCCCCATTCTCCTTAAGGGGGGATCCCCCATCGTCTTGCCCTTATATCACATTGGAAACCTCCCCTAAACTAACACCTCCACAAAGCTGAAGAGCTATGTCCTCAACGGGAGGTGATTTTCTGGGTCACACAGGTAGTTTGAAATTCTCACCCCCACCTCCCAAACAGTATGCTTGCAAACTTGTTCAGGAATATCCAGAGGAGAGTTCTTTTTTCCTATTCCATGCACAGTTAAAGTGGAGACAGTCAGGTATCCTTTCCCTTTCCCTCTGTGAAAGTGAAAGTCACTCAGTTGTGTCCGACTCTTTGCGACCCCACAGACTATACAGTATGGAATTCTCCAGGCCAGAATACTGAAGTGGGTAGCCTTTCCCTTCTCCAGGAGATCTTTCCAACCCAGGGATCAAACCCAGGTCTCCCACACTAGGTCAGGTTTTCTCCCTCAATCTCCCATCGAGGACATAGTTCTTCAATTTTGTGGAGGTGTTAGTTTAGGGGAGGTTGCACTCCAGTACCCTTGCCTGAAAAATCCCATGGATGGAGGAGCCTGGTAGGCTGCAGTCCATGGGGTCGCTAAGAGTCAGACACGACTGAGCGACTTCACTTTCACTTTTCACTTTCATGCATTGGAGAAGGAAATGGCAACCCACTCCAGTGTTCTTGCCTGGAGAATCCCAGGGACGGGGGTGCCTCGTGGGCTGCCGTCAATGGGGTTGCACAGAGTCGGACACGACTGAAGCGACTTAGCAGCAGCAGCAGCACTATAACACTTCTCCCCTGCTTACACAATTTAGTTTCTCTCTCACTAGGTATAAGGCAAATCGTTATTCCCTTGTCTTTAATGGAAAAGACCAGTCAGGTGTAAACTATAAAAATGTGGTTGCAGTTTGATTGCAATGTGCAAATATTTGGGCTATCAGTTTGCCACAGAAGGTGTGGTCCTCATGAAAGGAGTTTGAGGAGCCAGGCTGGTCAGATGGTATGAAGGCTCAAAAATGTAAGGCCTCTAAGGAAGAGGTAGGGTATGCAGTATGGGAAGACCTTCCTACTTGAGTTTCTGGCTAAAGGGGCAACAGAAGGCCCCCGGTATTGTAAAGGCCCCAGTCTTTTTTCTTTCCTTTATGTGGATGTAGGGAGAGGGAAGAGGAGAAAGGAATATTCTTTATTTTTTCCTTTTTAAACAATGAAAGTTCCAATTGTGGAAAGAAAATCTAGTTGACTATAGGAATTTAATCAAGAAACCAAAACAATGTAGTCTTATAGATGATGATCTCAGTGACTTATACAACTGTCATATACTGAACTCTGAGATATCAGGCCAAAAATGTGGACTTGGCAAAGATGAGAGTTACTGTCAATTGTTCCAGCTCCCCAAACTGGATGGCATCAGTGGCTGTGTGAGTGATACAGAAGTTCAAATCAACATCATGCTAACTTCGGTTCTATTCTGAAAACATTCTATTTCAGATATATGTAAAAGGAAGCTTTTTCAGGGCAGAGATCATGGTTATATCCCGCAACACAGTGCCTGGTCTTTAATAGTTGCTCAGGAAATATGTGGTGAATAAATAAATGCACAAAGGTTACTCTGGGTTGCTAAGATCAGAACAGTATTTGCCATTATTTTGGATTTGGCGTGGGATTCGTACACCCTGGAACAGTTTCTTCTTTTTTCAGCTAGTAACATTTTTTTTTTGTTTATGAAGAACAAGCATACTTGCGCACTGGCACAGTGGTCCTGGGGAAGGGGGCACAGACAGACTTCCACTGTATTCTTTAGACGACCCAGCAATACCACTCTCTAATGGTGAGTGCTTCTTTATCAGAAGATTTAAATTTTCTTGGGGGAGAGGGGAGAGGTTTAGCCTTTTCTTTTTTTCCCAGCAGAGATGAATACTTCAAGAACAAAAGAATGAATTGGCCAAGTTTGATTGAATTTGATGGCATTTTACTGCTCTGGGGGAGTCAGGGTAGTTACAACCTCATCTCCCTGTGCAGTAGCTGTTCCCACACACAAAACTGCAAGTATCTTCTCATTCTTATCTACATGTATGTCTAATTCTCTTAGTGGGCACTGTAAATATGCTTTTAATTAGGGAGGAGGTGTGCTTGTATTTATTGTAATTCTCAAGGTACAAAAGATGTAAAAACAGTATCAAGAGTTTGGGAGTTTTGGGTGGTGCTTGGTTTTCATTTAAAAATAAACAGACAAGTATTTAGCGACTTCTGCTAAGGAAAATTTCCACAGAGGGCCTCATCCCTGACAATAAAAACCCAGATATGGTGGCAAAACATTTCCAGACACTTCTTTAGGTCTCTGAAAACAGTATAGGAGAGAGGAGTCAAAAACCTGTAGTATACACTTTTATGTATGCCAATTTATTTCAGTATTCTTCTTCCTGTTCTACCAATGGGGCTCTAAGGTACGTTTAGGTTAAGCACCTTGACCAGAGTCACATGACTAGTAAGGACAGGGCTAGAACTCAAATGTAGGTTTTCTTATTACAAGGTCAATGGTGTTATTCCAAGGCCAACATTCGTAAGTATTCAATGTTTGTTGTGTCCATTTATAAATAATATCACTGGTAGGGGAGAAGATGATTGGACATGTCTCCCTGGGTCTTGCTGGCTAGTGTGGCTCAGTTTCTTAAGACCATTGTACTAAAAAAGATGATAGCAGCCTTGACTGAACAAATGTTAATTGATATGATAGTACTCAAATAGCCTTGGTCAAAGATGAGATCAGTAAGGGTGAGGAGGGCACCTGAATAATGAACGTTTCCTTATTGATAGCACAAGAGATGGACTCACATCTTGCTACATCTAAAAGAGCCAAATTTAATCAAACTAATCCAGGTAGGGTTGGAACGGTAGGCAGGAAAGAAGACCATTTGCATTCACTTTGAGTAATAAGGGTATCTGTTGTAAAGTGACTACAGAGAGCTACTCCCTGACTTCAAGTCTCATCTCAGTGACACTGGTGACATGGGGGAGGCACACATGCTGAAGTCTTCCTGCGTATCTAGGACATCGTCTGGGGTTGCAGGAAATATATTTCTTTTATAGGGATGTGACCCATGACTTGACTTCTGAGAAGCATAAAGCCTCTGATCAGACCAGCTGGGTAAAATGTTTGTTTCCTTGGGCTATAAAAGTCATCTTGCAAAGAAATAACTAAAAAAACAAAAAAACCCCCCAAAACTCAACTCAAGTAATAATTTTCCTGGCAGGCCTAACCTTCAGGAGAAATCTTGGAAATATACCAGTCACTTCTTATCTTGGCCAAACAGCTATCTGAAATGCTGTTTCTAACACTAGTTATATATTAAATTGTGACCTCTACCCCTACCAGTAAAGCATTTGTAGGAGAAATGAAGAAAAAGTGATATAATCTTAAAGTAGTCTCTTAGTGACTGCCAAATGTAGACATTCTATTTGTTATAAGATATTAAATCTGAAGTTATGTTATCAGTCAGATGATTCTTTGTTGTGGAGAAGGCTGTCCTGTGTGTGGTTAGGATGTTCAGCAGCATCCTTGACCCCCATCCACTGGATGCCAAAAGTACTTCCCAGGTTTTTTTCCCCCCAATAATTTATTTATTTATTTTATTTATTTTTTTCCCCCAATAATTTATTTATTTATTTATTTTGTGCTGGGTCTTCGTTGCTACTCCCACGCTTTCTCTGGCTGCAGTGAGTGGGGCTACTCTTTATTGGGGTGCATGGGCTTCTCTCTCTGGTGGTTTTTCTTGTTGGGGAGCATGAGCTCTAGAGCATGGGCTCAGTAGTTGTGGTGCAAGGACTTAGTTGCTTCACAACATGTGGAATCTTCCCAGGCTAGGGACTGAATCTGTGTCCCCTACATTGGCAGGATTCTTATCCACTCACCACCAAGTAAGTCTGAGTACCTCCTGAGTTTTGACAACCAAAAACATCTTCAGACATGGCCATAAAAATTATCCCCAGTTGAGAACTACTGCTTTAACCAAAGCACTGGAGCTTGTGGTAAAGAATCTGCCTGCCATTGCAGGAGACTCAGGAGACATGGGTTTGATCCCTGAGTTGGGATCCTTTGGGAGTAGGAAGTGGCAACCCATTCCAGTATTCTTGCCAGGAAAATCCCATGGACAGAGGAGCCTGGTGGGTTACAGTCCATGGGGTTGCAAGGAGTCAGGCATGACTGAGCATGCTTGCACCAAGGTATTGCAGAGAAAAAAAACCTCTTTCCTCCCCTCCAAAAAAACTCTAAAGTGAATTCTGAAATGGACTATCCCTAGAAATGAGAGGATTCAGACAAAATTACGAGATGAATCTAAAAACTCACAAGTTGTGAAAGGTCAGGTGAGACTTACTGAGTGTTGTTTTGGAGACTGTTGCTGGTATGCTATGACTCTTAGCATAGATGCCTGCCTGCCTCTTACCTCAAGCTAAGTGAGAGGGATCTTCAGTGGAACTACTCAAAGTACTTGAGCTGTGTCTCTAGCAGTTAAAGGAAGCATGGTAGACTTGTGGTTGTCTCCTGCCTGAAAAATAGAGGACAAGAGACAGGCTGGGCTGACAGCTGGGCTGGTAGCTGTTCTGGCAGCAAAGAGGAACGCTGAAACTGCACTGGAATTAGCCTATTTTTCCAAGTTTGTTTGGGCAAGAAGTACGTGAGAGCTTCATGTGGACCAGGTGTGTGGACCTTACAAAGTTGGACTAGCCTAAACAGTGCCATCAGAAAAAAGCTCCCCCTCCTCCAGACACCTTACTTCTATTTGGAAAATACTCCCACTAATTTGGTTTGGACCAAACACTTTACTGCCACCTACTGGAAAATTGTCAAAATAAATATACAAATCCACAAGGATGATGTGAATGGCATTCCCTCCGGTAAGAAGTGTATAACCTTGCACAATGTGGGGTGGTCCCAGAGCCACTTACAAATGGGCCAGTGTAAGAGCTACCTTAGATCCTACCTGACAGGGTCCTAACTGAGAAAAACAGTTTCAAGAGACAAGAAGTTGGAGGTGGGCTTCCATGGTGGCTTAGATGGTAAAGAATCTGCCTGCAATGTGGAGACCCAGGTTCGCTTCCTGGGTCAGGAAGATCCCTTGGAGAAGAGAATGGCTACCCACTCCAGTATTCTTGCCTGGAGAATTCCATGGACAGAGGAGTCTGGCAGACTACAGTGCATGGGGTCCAAAGAGTGGGACACGACTGAGTGACTAACATTCACTTTTACCAGATTCTTAGGGATGGAAAGAGAGAGTAAAGAACTGCCAGAATAAAACGCTTTTGTTCAGATCAAGGTTACTGTGATAACCACCAAAGAATGGAGATGGTAGTGGTTTCTGAAAACCATCAAGCATCCATTAGAAAAAAAGGCAGCTTTAATCACCTGCCAGGCCCAGAGTGTGAAACCACCACATGGAAGTAAAAGTTACAGATTTTCCTGCTACCCAATCTTTCCTCTCTCTTCTTCCCTTTCTTGGTTTGTAAGCTGGGAGAGAACAAGAAAGACCAGGCATAATGCCTCTGCAGGGCAAGCAGTGAGCCAGCTATCCTAAGACCGAAAAGATTCACTCTTTTGTGACTCAATGACCACAAGACTTTCTATTCCTAATAGGAACCACAGAACTCATGGAACCTGAGTCAGGTATATGACAGATCGACTCCACTGCACAGGTTTAAAGGGATGATGAAATTTAAAAAGAAAGCTCTTTTGTTCTGTTTTTTAAAGTTATACCCCTAAACTCTGTATGTTGAACATATTGATTACTTAAAGTAGGATCTGGAAAAGATATCTTCCAAGGACATGCTCTTGAGTGTTATGGGGAAAATGGTCTTTGAATCAGTTCATTTGTTGACAGCCCATACTTTGGGAGTAGGGCACATGAGCATGCAAGGGACTCTGTGTCATCTGGGAGCTTGCAGTCTTGGGTTTCATACTCAGAGTAATGTAACTATTAATGTCAGTTATGTCAACAAGAGCCTGTGTTGCATAGGCAGAGCAGGTTCAGGAGGGTTTTTCCTCTAATGATTTCCTCTCCTATGAATTTTTTACTCACTTATGATTAAGCTTTAGAAGCAATCATGTTGCCCCCGTTCTTCAAGCATGGAATCACAGGTAAAGCTTCCATTTAAGATATTTAAAGAGAGGTGCAAGACTGAATGCATATAGGCTGCATCTTGATTGGGCTGCTTTGAAACCAGAATCTGCCTGGCCCTCAATTTGGCAGATTCAGACACTTATATTTCAATTTACTCAGGCTAAATTAGGCTCTGGGAATTTAACTTGGATAAGACAACTTCATAATTCACCCCAATGAATGGAAGTTGATTTATGAACCATGATGTGAATATACTGAGAAAAGCTGTATTGCTAGTGTCACTAGTACCAGTCATGTGCTTTGGACAATTGCTTCTTACTGGGTTTGTTGATTTAGTTGAGATTTCCTAAGTGATGGGAAGATTACCTGATGAGTGTGGAATCAGAGCATGGGTATTTGTGTGTTCTTAAAGGCTAGCTTTAACTTGTTTATTAGGATATAAACTCAATGACAGGGCTCTTATTTTCTGATGTATTCTAAGAGACTAAAATATAATAAGCATTCAGTATTTGTTGAGTGAGTGACTGAATCTGACCTAAGTTTTTTTAAACTGTTCTGTTAATGGATGGGTTATTGGTCCTGGTCATTAAAATCATAGCCTCTCTCCTAGACAGAGAGCCCACTGCTGCTGCTGCTGCTAAGTCACTTCAGTCGTGTCAGACTCTGTGCGACCCCATAGACGGCAGCCCACCAGGCTCCCCCGTCCCTGGGATTCTCCAGGCAAGAACACTGGAGTGGGTTGCCATTTTCTTCTCCAATGCATGAAAGTGAAAAGTGAAAGTGAAGTCGCTCAGTCGTGTCCAACTCCTAGCGACCGCATGGACTGCAGCCCACCAGGCTCCTCTGTCCATGGGATTTTCCAGGCAAGAGTGCTGGAGTGGGGTGCCATTGCCTTCTCCCAGAGAGCCCACAATACATTCTTATTCAGATTCTGTAGGTTCTAGACTCTTCATGGACCCCACCCCTCTCTTATGACAGCATCAATTGGGCATGTGACACTTAGGTGACAGATGGTTTATTTTACTCTAATGAAATTTGGGAGCCACCCTGTTCTTTATAACACATTTACAGATCATCTCACAGAGTGACTTTTCTTTTTTGTTGTTCCTTTTTTTTTCTTGGCCAATCTTGTTCCAAGTTCTAAGAGGTTTCTTCTTTTACATTTTCTGGGTTTCTGACTTCCAGCTCAGGCAGGTAGGGTAAAACTGAATTGTAGTGGTTTATATTTTCACAGGGGCCTCTCAGATGGCTCAGTGGTAAAGAATCTACCTGCCAATGCAGGAGATGCAGATTTGATCCCTGGATCAGGAAGATCCCCTGGAGAAAGAAATGGCAACCCACTCCAGTATTCTTGCCTGGGAAATCCCATGGACAGAGGAGCCTGGTGGGCTACAGTGCATGGGGTCGCAGAGTCCGACACGACTTAGCGACTAAACATTTTTACTGACACCCAGAGTTCTTTGTGCGGGAGTGATCTACCTACCGGCTATCAAGGAATCTAAAGGCAGAAAACTGCGTTTTACTCAAAGCCCTTAACAGACTAAAGCAAAAAAAAAAGAGAGAGAGAGAGACCGGCTGAATATTCATACCTTTGTGAAGGCGGTATGAAGGAAGGAACTGCACGGTCGATCTGGGTGGCTATGCAAGCAAGTCCAGATTTCCTAGGCTCAGAGAGCTCCTCATTCTTTCTGCCTTTCAGCTCTGCCTCTCAAATTCTGGATCAGTATAGGAAACTCTATGTAAGCATATGGTCTCTCGACTTTCATATTCCCCGATGCTTTCGGCACCAAAGGCATCTACATTATCTCTGGAGTCTAGGTCGTGTCCTTAGGTGAAGAGAAAGGGTGCGGGCGGACAAAGTCCCCAGTTTAATCTCCATCGCTGAGAAAGAGAACGTGAGTCACCGCTTCAATTTGCCCGGAGGTTTTCTGTTCAAGTCTCCGCGCTCCTCACCTAGATAAGGGTACCCGGGTTTTTCTGGTTTCCTGCAAAGTGGCATGTTCCCTCTGCAGAGACCAGGAGTGACCTCGGGCTGCGGAATTTGCCCTTCATGACTCCTACGTCCCCTCCCCACTTTCCTCTTCTTTCCAACCTCTCCAGACTGAGGACCCCTAGACATCTCCCTCGGGTCCGCGCCCTGCTTCTCAACTCTTAACTCAGGGCCCAAATTTGGAGTGAGGGAACCCCCTTCACCCCCTACCCGGGCTCTTAAGTGCACAGACTTCAGAACTGCACCCAGCGTCTGTGGCGGGGGGGGGGGGTCCCCAGCTTTCACTGCGCACTCGCCCCGCCCCCGCCCGCGGGCCCGCCCCGCCCCCTCCCACGCACGTCACGTCCGGCCCGGCCCCATCCCGCCCTGCGCCCTGCGCCCTCCGCCCTCCGCTCTCCTCCGCTTGCTGTTAGGGAGGCTCTGCGCCTCAGTCGCTGCCTCCGTGGCCGCTCCCGCCCCGTCTTCCGCGTCTCCGCCGCCGCCACGGCCGGGGGCATCCGGGGGTCGCCTACCGGGCTGGCCCCGAGCCACAGTCGTCGCCTCAGCCTCCCGCCAGTGGCCGCCACAGGAAGAGGCTCGCCGGTCGCGGAGTCACTTGGGGCCTCAGTTCTCGCCCTCTTGCAGTCGCCGCAGGTCCTGGAGAAGCGGCCGCGGCCGGGGAACGGGGCGTCGCGGTTCCAAGGGTAGGTGAACGGGCGGGTACCCCTATCTGCGCATGCGCCGGTCCCGTAGCCGCGGCCCTCACCCCTCTGCCGCCCCCCGGCGCCGTGTCCCACTCGCGCTGGGTTCTAGGGCTTTGCCCCTCTTGGTGCGTGGGAGACCGGGCAGAGCCCTAAAGGTGCGTCATTCGTAGAGAGGGCCCCCTTTCTCCTCTAGCAAAATACGGTGAAGCTGTGCCCCTGGCTTCCAGGGGGTGTGGCAGTCTTCGATATTTTCAGCCGCTGCGGTGCGCGTGAGCGGGTGTGAGTTCTCACCTCCTAGCTCCCGCTAAGTGGAAGCCACAGCTACCTACGCTTGTTTGCTAGCCTCCCCTGCACACCGGACCTGCGCCGCCTCCCTACCCTTTTCCTTCGTGCTGGGCAGTGAAGTTGATGCAGAAAAAAAAAAGTGTGGTTTAATCCGGGCTCTATTGCGCCCCTTTTTAAGATCACGTGAGATGAGTGGTTGCTTACTTCCTTAAATCGTTCGAGAATATAGCCAAAATTGGGCTGTTGGTGCACTGGGGACTTGTCTAGAATGCACTCTGCATAGACCAGGCTAGGGAGGGTATAGCACTGTCTCAGGGCGCCTGGTTTCCTAGATAAGGTAATGGGAAATTCAGTCAGTTGACACACATGCCCAGTGGGAAGTTGGTATACTTCAATTAAATGTCAATTAAAAACCAAACTGACATTTCATTCGGCTCCCCATTATGCCGTCTGATCATTGAAAAAAGTACCTACGATTGGGCACTTACCTTATTTTCAAGTTGATGATAATCTAAAAATGGCAACTGGGACCTCAGTAATGCAGATTACGAAGGCTAAATAACTGAGGTGCACTTACCTTAAAAGGCGGGCATTAAAGGGTGGTGTTGAATTACTGACTTTCTGGGTTAATGTGGGGCTGTGTCTTCAACTTTCGTTTTTGTAACCTTGCATGCAATACTTGATGGCCTGGGTGTCTCTCAGGTACTGTGCTTTTAGTAAGTGCCCGTACTTGTTGAATGGAATTAATGAACTGCTTCTCATTTGTATATCTGTCGGTAGCTTCTTACTTTCTTAATCTCTGCTTCTTCTAAAATTTGGGCCGTATTTTCAACGATTTAATTGTGTTACCGGTTAGGGATCTGGGACACTTCTTAAATTCTGGGAAAGATGTAGAAAGGTTTATCAGTGTCGTAAAATTCTTCCTTAGGTGAAGTAAATGTTACGTTGTATATGTGTTTTAAACTACATATATACTGTTTTATTTTTTGGTATTAATATGAGTATAGAATTCTCGCATTTTCTATGTCTTTAAAATTTTATTTATTTAAAAAATTAGTAGGCTATTTTTAGAGAAGTTTTAGGTTCACAAAAAAATTGATCATAAAGTACAATTTTGCTATATATATCTTTTCTCCTGAACACAGTTTTCCCTACTCTTTATTGTTTTTATTAGAATGCCGTTTGTTTTAGGACAGAGATAATGACTGAAATGAGTGTATTGTGCCATGTCAGTTTCCCCCACCAATAAAAGAGCTATTTTTATTATCATCTATGAATAACCTCAGTCTGAGCATGGCTTCCCTTGTTTAGTTGCTAAGTCATGTCTGACTCTTTCGACCCTATGGACTGTAGCCCACCAGGCTCTTCTGTCCTTGGGATTTCTTAGGCAGGAATACTGGAGTGGGTTGCCAAAGCCCCTCCCTCTTTGTTGTACCCTGACTTTAATATTGGAGAACATAATAATATAAATTGTAGCTATATTTTGAAAAAAATTGTAATAAATGTGTATAATGTAAAATTTACCATTTCAACCATTTTTAAGTGTACAATTCAGTGGCATTAAGTACATTCTCAGTGTTGTACAACCATTGCCTTCATGGGTGCTCAGTTGTGTCCAATTGTTTGTGACCCCATGGACTGTAGCCCTACAGGCTCCTTTGTTCATGGGATTTCCCTGGCAGGAATCCTGGAGTGGGTTTCCTCCTCCAGGGGATCTTTTAAACCCAGGGATTGAACCTGTGTCTTCTGTACTGAAGGCTGATTCTTTACATTGTAGGCTGAGCCACTGGGGAAGCCTTTGTGCAACCATTGTTAGTTTCCATTTCTAGTGCTTTTTCATCATTCCAAACAAACTGTAGGCAGTAATTCCCCATTCCCGCTTCCTTCTAGCCCCTGGTAACTGCTCTTCTTCTTTTTGTCTCTATAATTTGCCTATTCTAGGTACCTTACATAGGTGGAATCAAATAGCATTTGTCCTTTTTTTGTGTTTGGCATATTTCATTTAGTACGTTTTTCAAGGTTCATTCATATTGTAGTGTGTATCAGAATTTCCTTCCTGTTTAAGATTGGATAATATATTCCATCGTGTGTATGTATACAACATTTCGTTTATCCATTCATCTCTTGATCAGTATTTCGATTGTTTCTACTTTTTGGCTTTTGTGAGTAATGCTGCTATGAACATTGGTGTACAAGTATCTGTTTAAGTTCTTGCATTTGTCACTCCTAGGTATATACCTAGGAGTGAAGTTGCTGATAATTCTGTGTTTAACTTTTTGAGGAACATCTAAACTGTTTTCCAGAACTGCTGCACCATTTTACATTCCCATTTAGCAATGCACAAGGGTTCCAGCTTCTCTCCATCTCTTCAGCAGTTGTTACTTCCCTTTCTTTGTTTGTTGGTTTATTTGGTAATAGCCATCCTAATGGGGGTGAACAGGTATCTCATTGTGGTTTTGATTTGCGTGTCCCTAAGACTGATGCTGAACATTTTTCATCTGTGTATCTTTGGAGAAATATGTTTAAGCCCTTTGCTCAATTTTTAAAATTGACTTTGTTTCTTTGTTTGAATTACTTTGAAAAAGTCATTTTGTAAATGATTTAAATATTTTATCTGAAAACTTTAATGGTTCTTAAAAATGAAGTACTGAAATTAAAAAAAATAGAAATTGGGGAATTCCCTGGTGGTCCAGTGATTAGGACTCTGTGCTTCCACTGCAGGAGGCATTGGTTCGATTCCTGGGTGGGAAACTAACATCCTACATGCCACAAGGCACGGCCAAAAAAAAAAAAAAAGGAGGGGGGAGAATTTCTGTTTACAGATGGATAAACAGGGAAGAGATTTTTCATCTGAAAAAGGTTTCCAATTATTTAGTAAGTCACACTGCATTAAAAAGATCTCAGTTAGGTATATATCAAGATGGAGAACTTACTTGTATAACCTCAGCATTACAAAAGTGATGCATTAAATGAAGATCCTGTCCTCTCCAGTGAGTAGGGTTAATGCTCTTAAACTTTCCTTTCTTTATATTCTGTTAACACAGCTAGGAGCAGAGGAGGGGATTACTGGGTGGAGAAAAAGAAAGTGTAGTATGTACACATGAACTTGACCTGAAACAATGTTCTCCAAGTGATGCAGTAGGCTCCTATGTGGGGTGGTTCACTTTGGGACGTAATAGAAGAGCTGACTTTGATTGGAAATGGGAATAATGAAGGATTTTTAAAATAGAATGTAATAAAGGTGGGTTTAATGCACCAACTCCCAATCACATAGTACACTGTAACTGTACTGTAAGTCACTTCAGTTGTGTCCGACTCTGTGTGACCCCATAAACGGCAACCCACCAGGCTCCCCTGTCCCTGGGATTCTCCAGGCTAGAACACTGGAGTGGGTTGCCATTTCCTTCTCCAGTGCGTGAAAGTGAAGTCGCTCAGTCATGTCCGACTCTTAGCGACCCCATGGACTGCAGCCTACCAGGCTCCTCTGTCCATGGGATTTTCCAGGCAAGAGTACTGGAGTGGGGTGCCATTGCCTTCTCCACATAGTACACTAGATAGGTACGAATTGTAATGGTATGAAGGATAATTCATTATCAGATTTATTTATTCACTCACTGGATATTTTTCTTTTTCTAAATGTAAGCTACACGAAGGAGCAAAACCAGAGCAGTTACTTGATCATAGTTGTATAACCGTACATTTATTAAACATTGAATTATGCACTTGAAAAGAGTGAATTTTATGATATGTAAATTATACCTTAATAAAGCTGTTTTTTTAAAAAAGCAACCCACCAGTGGACTCTAAGGAACTTATATATTCTCTTGGGGGAAAGAGACTTTAAACAGACACGGAAGGGGATATATAATAAAACTTATGATGATTGTTTTAGAGCCGAGGAATAACGTGCCCTAAGAAAATTAACAGGGGATATCATTAGGTTAGATGGGTTGGAGAACCCCCTCCAAGAATGAGACTTGAGTAAGAGTGGAAGATGAGAAAGAGGAAGTAAGGGACAGTGTTTGGGGTAAATGAACCAGCATGTATAAAAGTCTTAGGTTGAGGGATATGCAGTGGGTTGACAAGATAATTTAATGAAATTTATTAGATTTCTACTAGAGAAGTAAATACCCTAAATCTTTTTGGTTGGGTTTTTACCTAACTTCAGTATATTTTTTCTTTTGTATATGATGTGTAATAATTCTATTCTCTGTGGTTTTAAGCATTTTTCAGAGAAATGTATGTCTGGTTTCTATTATTGCCCTTTTCTGAAATGGAAAAATAGAAAAACTTGAATTGTTTACTTAAAATATGTATTTTTGTTTTTGTGTAGCAGGCTGCTGTTCCTTGTAATTGAAAAGGAAAAGTGAAAATAAAGCTCATATCACTTGCTGATTGACATAGTAGGTGCTTCATATTTGGGGGAAAGACTAGGGGGAGGTCTTTTGGATACCAGTCAATCCGCCTGCCAATGCAGGAGACTCAGGAGATGTGGTTCGATCTCTTGAGTCGGAAGATTCCCTGGAGGAGGAAATGGCAACCCGCTTCAGTTTTCTTGCCTGGAAAATTCCATGGACAGAGGAGCCTGGTGGGCTATAGTCCATGGGGTCACAAAGAGTTGAACTCAACGAGCACCACACACACACAGTGGATGAAAAATTTGGAAAAGTGAAGGAGGGCAAATTAAGGATCAGATAAGAAAATATTTTTATGTTAAAAGCAGACTATATTGTGGTTCATTGTAGAACCACTTTTGAAACTAATAATTTCAAAAGATATATATACAAGTGTTGGCATAATGGTTTTTGAATAGCAAGTACAGAATATTTGCTTTATGAATTACCTTTATGAAGTATCATTTCATACATTTCAGTAAAACTTCAGACAGTATTTTCAGTGTTGGCTGCAGTCATTGTTGTCTAACAGCGCGTTAACTAAAAGGCAGCAGACTAGAGCTTTACTGACTATTTTAGTGACCTACTCACTAGTCAAGTGACTTTAAACCAGTTTCTTAAGCTCTGAAATTTTTTTTTTGTTATTCTTTTGAGAAAGAAAACGATAATCTACTATGCTTATTTCACAGGGAATGGTTGTGAAGATTCAGTTGGATAGTGAACTGGAAAGTATACCAGAAATGATAGCATCATTTCAGATATTAGAATTCTGCTGTTGTATAATATTCACAACCTGGGAAACAAAGTTGAAATCTTTTTTTTTTTCCTCTCCAAGTTCATAATTAAGTGGAAAAGACGTATACAAAAAATAAGTATAATCAGTGCTTTTTTGTTTGTATGTCACTCTTGCCCCATATCCCCCCAGCAATTTTTACACAGGTCTGTGCAAAAAGAGAGAAATGTTCTGCTCTCAAGGGATCCATTTGGTTAGAACAAGTTGTGGAATTACTTCCAATGGTTTAAAAAAAAAAAAGAAGTATATTGTAGTTTGTTATTAAAGAGCAGCAAGAAATGATATGCTAGTCTTAAGATCATACTCATTAGTAGGCCCAAGGTGAGCATGTTTTCAGTGGAGGAACGTGAAAGGTGAAAAGTTACTAGAACAGAGGAGTCTTGAAGAGTCAACATTTGTCACAGTTGAGATCATATGCATGATGTGATTGACTAGAATGTGTTCTCTTTAATGCATATATGCTTTCTCAGATATTTTGTGTCATCTTCTAAATTGTAGAGCAATTTTTTTTTTTTTTTTGAAAGGCTCAGTCATGTTGGTACTTAGTCAGAAGAACTAATTTAACATTTACTCAGTTTGACTTAGTAGAAAATCATGCTAAAGTAGTAACCAGTGACCTCGGAGTGCACGTAAAGGAATATTTTGGGAGCCAGCTTGCTCTAGCACACACTTAAACCGTTTCATGAGGAAACGTCATTTAAAGTGTCACATTTTCTCATACGTTAGGATTAAACATCACTCCAGCACTCTAACCTGTTTTTCATGCACTGTTATGTGAACTTTATAAAACTCAAGATCTGACTCCTGATAAATATCTTAAAAGGTCATCCTTTGAGGAAATTTCTTCATCTATCTTGGAGACTAACTTCAGGTACCTTATGGGTTCCTTGGCTTTTAAAATCAGATTTGTGGCTTATTTCCAAGTAGATGTGAGAGTAAATCTTTTTGCCTGTATAATACTGCTCATTTTCGTGTTCTAGTTTCTTAAGACTTAAATTACTTCTATTAGATTTGGAGTTAGATCCAGCAGCACATTCTAGCATCATTTACAAATTTTGAAGTTGAGCTCAGTGCCTTGAGGCTCAGTACCTGTAAAAGGGGAATAGTGCCTTTTATATTAAAAAAAAATAGCATTTTTTACGTATGAGAAATAACTTATGAAGTGCTTATAGATATAAATCAGAGTTTCTTTTCATTCTTTTAAAAAATTATAACTGATTTACAGTATTATTAGTTTCAGATATACAATAGTGATTGTTTCGTAGTTTTATATATTATACTCTAAAGTTATTATAAAGTGCTTTTCTTTCTTGCTTTGATTATCTTTGTTGCTGGAAGGAAATACGGCAGCCACTTTTGATGTTTTATTTAGTTTTTAATCACTTAAGGAGATGTTCAGTTCTTATTTATCTTCTTTGTGTAGCCAGTGTTATTCTTATTTATGTTTCTTATTTATGTCTTTATTCAACATATATTTTAAACTTTAGATTATGTGTTAGGGATTGTATGAGGCTATACAAAGATGAAATGACAGGGTCGCTACCTACAAGGTCCTCTCTTGAAAAAAAGAGACAGACGTATTTTTAGATTCTATGGAATCATTGCTAAAAAGGTAAGAAACACAATAGGAGTAAAAGAGGAGGAGAACTGTCTGCCTCAGGAAGTCACGGAGGGTTTGACAGAGGAAGTAAAGTTGAGACTTGATGGTGAATTGGAAGTTTGATGTACAAGATGAAATTTGTCATGGTGTTGAGTTAGGGCTCCAAGACAGAAAACAGAACGCACTCACAGCTTGGGAGGTGTGGTTTGTGAATTTCAAGTATTTAAATATTGTTGGAGAGTAGAGTGAGGTGGTGGAGAAGGCAATGGCACCCCACTCCAGTACTCTTGCCTGGAAAATCCCATGGACAGAGGAGCCTGGTGGGCTGCAGTCCATGGGGTCGCTAAGAGTCAGACACGACTGAGCGACTTCACTTTCCCTTCTCACTTTCATGCATTGGAGAAGGAAATGGCAACCCACTCCAGTGTTCTTGCCTGGAGAATCCCAGGGATGGGGAGCCTTGTGGGCTGCCGTTTATGGGGTCGCATAGAGTCGGACACGACTGAAGCGACTTAGCAGCAGCAGCAGCAGTGAGGTGGAGGAATGTCAGGAAAGGAGATTTTAGGTGAAGTACTTGTAGGCCGTGCAATAGAGTTTGCAGTCTATGGTGTATGTCAGAGGTTCATAAAACTTTGTATGTATTACAGTCCCTCAAAGAGCTGATTAAACATACAGAGGCCCTGGCCAGGTTCTCATGGATGCTAGGTTGGGGTTGTGGCTGTATACTGAATATCTGTGTATTGAACAAACCCTTCCCCATCCCCAGATGAAGTTAGGAAAGCAATGCTGTAGGTCGCTGGTCTCAAAAGTGAGGTGCTGGCACTTTGAATGGGCAGGATGATCTGTTAAAATGTGTGTGGAGGTGGAGGAATACAGTTTACATTTCTGTTTATTTTTAATGTTAATTTTTTTTTTCCTTTTGCTGAGTCGTGCTGCAAGCAGAATTTTAGTTCCCTGATCAGGAATCAAGCTAGTGCCTCTTGGGTGGAAGTGCAGAGCCCTGACTACTAAACTGCCAGAGAATTACCTTTAAAAATGTTATTAGAGTGTTATGTTTATTATGTTCATAATATCTTAGGGTATTCAGTATTTTACCTTAGATATACATATGTATGAGAGGTATGGTTGTGATCTTTTTCCTGATTGAAAAATTTGGAGCCCAGGGCTCTAGGCATTGGAAAACAATTGAGGAATTTTGTGCAGGGAATTTAGTAGATTTGAGTATTGAGGATATCAGTAAGGAGAATAGATGAGGGGACTTAGTCACAGGGGATTTTATCTCCCTTTGTCTTTATTACTTTTCTTCTGATTTAAAAGTTTGAAATCATGTAGATTATAAAATAGTTGACTGTGGCCATGAAACCTTTTTGAGAGTTACTCAGAATGAATCAGGCTATTTACTAATAGATTTTCTCTAGGGGCAACCAGTTTTTAAAAGAGGGGTAAATGAGCTGTCTTAAGGTGAAATGTTTTGTTTAGTGGGTTGCAGTTAGTAAAATATATGTGTTGCATCTAGCTCCATGATTTAGCGAGTGTGGTTATACAAAATATACTCGATTTCATTGCTCATTGTAGTTCTGAAATCACAGAGGAGGGTTGGTTGGTTATTAGATGTCTTGTCCCTGAAGTTAATCTCTCTAAAAGATCTTACATAACTTTGAAGTTGTTTTTCATGTAAGAGACTACATGTTTTAGCAGGCATTTCAGGATGTTTTAGAAGTAATCGTCTACTAAACATTTGTTGTGGGAATGTGGTTTTCCTTCCCCTCCGTTTTTAATGTTCCTCCTGGAGGTATGTGTTACTATTAACACATTTTTGAAAACCACACTGTATGATAATACTCTTCTGCTTACCTGAACCCTCTTGAGCAGGGACCTGCAGTGTACTGAGCTTATTAGAAGATTTTACATAGATTATTAGAATTTATAGAAGATGATGAGACCAAATATTAAACACATTGCCAACAGGTTTTCCCTGCCCTTCTGTCTCTCCACAGCCTCTTTTGCTGGCCTTTTAACAGTATGTAAAGAAAAGAAAGAAATTGATTTTCTTTCTAATGCATGCATGGATTTTCTCAGTAAAATGTAACATGTGTAGGTATTTTTTATATAAGGAAACCTAGGCTTAGCAACATGGAAGCTGTTTAGCATCACATCTACAGAGCTAATATTTGAATATGCACCTTTCTAGTGCTGTGTATACACGTTGCATATGCACTTTCTAGTTCTAGTTGGAAAACTCCTCTTTTCCAACATGCACTATTGCCTCTTCAAATTAGAAGGTGCGTACTGCTGTGTTCTGGATAACAGAATGTATCTTGTATACAAAGTAAAGTATGTAAGTGTGGTACCAAGCTCAAACTCATGTCTTTCACTCTGATGTAAAAGTGCTTCCATGTTTAGTTCTGAGTATATGAGTAAGGATGGAATAGGACTGGGTGGGATGTGTGTGGGTGTGTGCACAAATGAAGGGTCCATTGAGGAAAAATGTATTATGAGAATGGTGTAATCCCTGAAAATGTGTGCTGTCAAAGATTATCCTGTGCAATGCGTTTGTTTATCTTTAGCAGAAAGATTCATACCCAGGTTAGCCATCATAATTTGAAACCTTGTGTAAGATTTTGCCTCTTGTTCTCAGATTTTTTTAAAAATTATTCATCTATGTGGCTGCATCAGGTCTTAGTTGCGGTGTGTGGGATCTAATTCCCTGACCAGGGACTGAATCCAGGCTCCCTGCATTGGGAGCTTGGAGTCTTAGCCACTGGACCACCAGGGAAATCCCTCTCAGACAGATTTTTTTTAGGCAGAAGAATGCTTTTTGTTTTAGTCACCTTCCTGAATAGATTCACTGCTTATTCTAGTCTCTTCTCACAGTTAAAGATGTTATAGGAAATTAAAAGAATTTTTTTTTTTTCTTCTAGATTAACTGCTGAAGTACTGATCGAGTTCTGCGTTTCTTCAATGAGGAACTATAGGCTGATCTTCTGCCATAATCTCAAACAGCCATAAATGACAAAAGAATGCTTGCTCAGTGAGGGTAGCTGGTGCAGAAACCATTTTTTAAACTTAGGTGTTTAAGTACTCAAAGGTAAGTTTTCACAATAGTAATTATCCCATGCTTATATATCCACAGAGATTTTGGAATTAATTTCCTATTGCTGCTATTGACTAGTTAACAGGTTTTGTAGTTATTAGCTGACATCAGATGTGTTAAAGAATGGATTTTGCTTGTCTGAAACTGTTTACATTTATGGCATTTTGCTGTCCCTAAGTTAATTTTTACTATTTATATAAGTTTCATTTGTTCTCCAGTGGGTTTACCTTTTGTACATATGGACATATACATATACATTTATTTGTGTAAACTTTTAGAATATTGAGCTTTTTTTTGTTCTGCTCTTATCTTTCTCTTGTAGTGTGAAAGGAATTTTGTCTCTGGGGTGATGAAAAAAGCTCAGTTGGTGTCTTTTTGTTCATTATCAATTTTTGAAAAAGGTTTTTCTTTCCTTTATCCATGTAAATTAATAAATTTTTATTTCATTTTTATTTTTTATTCCTTTGGCCATGCTACATGGGTTGTGGGATCTTAGTTTCCGGACCAAGGATTGAAACCACGCCCTCAGCAATGAAAGCACAGAGTAGTAACCACTGGACCACCAGGGAATTCCCATAAATGATTATTTTAGAAAATGAATATTTATTGAGATTATTTGTTCTTTGATGATTCAGAAATTGGAAACATTGTTTTTGCCCACTGATTCTTTATTGATCACAAGTCCTACAGAGTTAAGATGAATTATTTATTTCTTCTGGACTAGACAGACTGTGGAAGTTTTTCTTTTGAATAATTATGAAGCAGCAGGATTGATAAAAGAACATTCTCATTAAAGGTAGATGCCTAGAAGAAGAAGTGAAGTCACTCAGTCGTGTCTCACTCTTTGTGAACCCATGGACTGTAGGCTATCAGGCTCTTCCGTCCATGGGATTTTCCAGGCAAGAGTGCTGGAGTGGATTGATATTTCCTTCTCCAGGGGACCTTCCCAACCCAGGAATCGAACCCAGGTCTCCCGCATTGCAGGCAGACGCTTTACCGTCTGAGCCACCAGGATGCCTAGAGCTGAAGAATTTCCTTTGTTTATAAAAACATGGCTGCTCTGTCATGTAGAAGTAAGAACTAGTTAATCTTGTTCTTATTAGCCTATCATTTTAAAAAAAGATTCTCTCCTGTTAGGTTGCTTATGAATTGAGTGGTTAGATGAGCTTCATATACCAGAGTCCAGAAATGATTAGGTTTGACCTTTTACTTGTGTCATTATTAAGCTTGGTCAGTAAGGTCTTATTGGTGCAAAATTTGCCCCTTAATTTGTCATTGAGACATTAATATCCGTTGCGAAGTTCAGTGATCAGTTTTGCCATTGTTTGATAAATAGGCAGTCATGGCATGGCATTAGTATTGGCTTCCCTGATGGCTCGGCTGGTAAAGAATCTACCTGCAGTGCATGAGATCCCAGTTTGATTTCTAGATTGGGAAGATCTGCTGGAGAAGGGGTAGGCTACCCTCGCCAGTATTCTTGGGCTACCCTGGTGACTCACCTGGTAAAGAAGTCTGCCTGCAATGTGAGAGACCTGGGTTCGATCCCTAGGTTGGGAGGATCGCCTGGAGAAGGGAAAGGCTACCTGCCCCAGTATTCTGGCCTGGAGAATTCCATGGACTATACAGTCCATGGAATCGCAACGAGTCAGACACGAGTGAGCAATGTTCACTAAAGGGAGCATTCAGAACTGACTTCACATAGTAGAGAAAATGTTTAGATGATTGTATTGAGCTTTAATTGTAGAACACACTTTGGGCCTGGTAACTGGAACATATTTAATAGATAAGAACACGTTCATGTGTAAAGCCTTCTTCTTTAATGTATGTAGTCATATTGCCACCAGTTAATCATTATAGTCTTTTTTTTTTTTTTTCCTTTCATTTGGCAGAAAAGACAGCTTTGATTTCTGGCTGCAAAAAAGATATGAGGAAGAGCTCCTCCCCTTCCTTGAGTAACTGCAACTCCGTTCTTGCTAACAAAATATTTGGAATTCCACTTGATGAGCTGCAGCAGGGAGGACATCCAGACAATGAGGTTCCGTTCATAGTCCGCCATGTAGTGGACTATATTGAGGAACATGGTATATATTTCTTTACTTTGAGGGCTAGCCTCTGTTTTAATAGACACAGCTTATCCCTTTTGGACCTTGGATTATTTTTTTCCTCAGTACTCCATGTCTACAATATTGTGAGGAAAACTGATGGAAATTATTTTTTTTTAGTGTATCTTTCATTTAAAGTTATATGTTCAGATATGCCTGATTTAGAGCATATTTTAGTGGGAGGGATGATAAGAATATTTTTTAACGAATATAAAAGGGTGGGATAAAGTACAATATCCCTCTAGACAGAGACAGTGTGTGTTTTTAGATGTGTGATTTGAAGGTGTTCAGCCCAATCGGGAGACAAGAATGGCTTTCTGAAAGTATGAATATTTTAAGTTCACTGGAGAATGAATATATATAGTAGTTGAAACTTACTTAATTTTTGTCTTGAACTAATTAATGTAGGAGGTCTGGAGCAACAAGGACTTTTTCAAGTCAATGGAAATGCTGAGACAGTGGAGTGGCTTCGGCAGAGATACGACAGTGGAGAAGAGGTGGATTTGGTTAAGGAAGCAGATGTTCCCTCAGCTATTAGTCTTCTTAGGTTTTTCCTTCAAGAACTTCCTGAACCTGTTATCCCTGGAAGTTTGCATATTCACTTGATGCAACTTTCTCAAGGTAACATAATCTGAATCTTACCAATCAATCCCTTAACATTTAATTTCAAAATCTTTATCTTTTAGAAATCTTGACATGTAAGCAGTAACTATAGTAATTCTGAGAATAATTTCTTAAGTTCCCATTTGAATACATATGCTCTTTGGGGCTGTATTGTCTAGTTAAAGGAATGGCAACCTCTTAGATTCCTGTAGTGATGTTTACTTTTTATGATTGGTCTTAGTGAGCCTAAGATATAAGATGAGAAGGAGGAAAAGCAGGAGATAAGAACAAAGAGAAAAGAAGGAACAACAACAAAAAAAGATGTGTGGCAGAAGGTCCCATAATAGCCAGTGATGTTGGTTAGTGGTGATGTTACTATGTTTATCCTTGGTTTGATTGAATATTCTAGCAAAAGCCAGAAGATAGCTTTGATTCTAAGTTTGGACTATACCTAAAACTTGTTCTTGGACGCCTGAAGGAAAGTGAAAGTCTCTCGGTTGTGTCCGATTCTTTGCTACCCCATGATAAAATATCAAATTGGACATCAGATTGCAGACCAAGTCAAGAAATTCATTGGTCTCTGTTGGGTTAATTTTTTGGTGGTGACTGAAAGTAGGGCTTAGCTGGGATGGATAAGAAAAATAAAAGTGAAGTATGCAGAAAGGTAAAAGAACCAAGAAGCGATGAGGTGCTTCTGTTTCTTGAGCCAAATGGTATTCATGTGTGTATAATAGTGTGACATGTTTCATTACATAGGAAAATTTATGAAGTTGACATGTAATACAGTTGACTCTTGAGCAACATGGGTTTGAAGTTACATTTTTTGTCAAAAAATTTGTACTACGAAAAAAAAAAAAATTTGTACTACGGTACTACATGATCTACGGTTGGTTGAATCGACACATGAAGAACTGTGGACTTGGTGGACCTGCTATAACGTTACACACGACTTTTCAGTCATGTGAAGGGTTGGCACCCCAACCCCTGTGTTGTTCAGGGATCAACTGTATTATCCATTTCCTTAGATTTTTTTTTAAATTTATTTATTTTAGTTGGTGGCTAATTACTTTACATTATTGTAGTGGTTTTTGCCATACATTGATATGAATCAACCATGGGTTTACATGTGTTCCCCATCCTGAACCCCCCTCCCTCCTGCATCCCCATCCCATCCCTCTGGGTCATCCCAGTGCATCAGTCCTGAGCACCCTGTCTCATGCATCAAACCTGGACTGGCGATCTATTTCACATATGATAATGTACATGTTTCAATGCTATTCTCTCAGATCATTCCACCCTCGCTTTCTCCCACAGAGTCCAAAAGACTGTTCTATACATCTGTGTCTCTTTTGCTGTCTCACATATGGGATTATCGTTACCATCTTTCTAAATTCCATATATATGCGTTAGTATACTGCATTGGTGTTTTCTTTCTGGCTTACTTCACTCTGTATATTTTTTTGGCTTTTCTTTGTATTGTGGAATCTCTTTAAAATTTTTTTCGAAATGGAACTTCTAGAGAAATTCAGTGATAGTAAGAAATTATAACTGCTTCCTTAATTCCTACTTGCTGTGAGAGCTGGATATTTTGTTTTATATCCTTAAGTTGTATATGGTTAGAAGAGGAGGATTTCTTTTTGAGAGTATTTTTCCATTTTATTTTTTTCTTAAATTTATTATTTTTTTTAAATTTAAAAGCAAGCCTAAGTTAATAGATGCCTCTTATTTATGTGTTAAAAGTCAATACAACGATAATTTATGATCCTGTTATGTATGTTTTTCTCTATACAGCTAGATGATTGAGCTCATTTTATACTTGATTTATTCAGGAATGGTTAGCCTGATTCAGTTTTGTTTCTTTATTGTGCCACCGGGATCAAAGAACAGGTTTCAGAATAAAGTATCAATATCGTCACCTTTTTTCAAAGTGTAATTTTCTTTTTTTGTCCCAAGAAATATTATTTTTGTTTTGAATTTCTGAATCTATTTCAAATTTCTTTTCTTGGAAGTAGGTATTTTTTCAAATGTTTATATTGAGTCATCTAATAAGCATTTTTGCACCCATTAAATATATATAATGAAAATGATGTGTTAGAGTTTTTGGAGCTTTTTTTATGTCTTTAGAGCCATTCATTTTGTTTTTATAATGATAGGATTCCATTTTCCCTGTGTTATAGAATTGTAAACAGGTCTTTTAAAGTTCTACGAATCTGATAATCTTTCAGTTTTGACTGAAAATTTATAAATGAATAAGTGGAATGAGATTTAGTGATAAAAAAGTTACTGCCTCTCACTGATGCTACCAGTCAGAAGCTGTTCTGTCAGTGAGATTGTCATTTTCACTGTTACTCATTTAAAAGTAGGACAGTATCATGTACTGTGTTACTGATGGAGTTACAATATATATCTTACTAATTATTCTGTGTCAGTATTCACTTGTGAAGGAATTTAAGATGTGCAGAAATGCTTTTGGCCTGTTTTCAGAAAACCACCATTCGCCTCCATTGCCCATGTATATAACCATTAGCACACACACCCATATACACACACACATGCATGCACACACACCCATATACGACACCCATTTCTTTAATAGGTATGCAGGTAGGTGTGGCGGTACTTGAGGTGATATTTGTAATTCTGTTGTAATAAAATCTATTCGTTCATCCTTTAATCATTCATTTGGGAAGGTGTCTGGGTCTCTGGACAGAATTCTCTCCATTTATCGTAGGTAACTCTTATGTTAATATTTTAATATTTCACAACCTTGGTACTCCTAATATTTTGGGCTAGGTAATTCTTTAGTATAGGGGCTATCCTTGAATTTTAAGATATTCAGTAGAATCCCTGGACTCTGTCTACTAGATCCACTGGTACCCCTTTCCCCCAGGTTATGACAATCATTCCACTCATTGGCAATGTTATCAGCCATTGGTTTAGCTCATGATAGTTTGTCCAATTGTTTATACATCATATTTTGGTAGAAAACACAATTCACAATTCTGTGAATTTGTTGTTACATTAAAAAAAAAACTGTTAACAATGGTTAAAAGATTTCCTAGTCAGGGGAATCTTCTTTGATATGTACATATATTTTTCTTGGTTATGATTTAACTAGGTAGTAGGCTTAAAATGGGGGAAGGCGGTGGCACCCCACTCCAGTACTCTTGCCTGGAAATCCCATGGACGGAGGAGCCTGGTGGGCCGCAGTCCATGGGGTCACTAAGAGTCTGACATGACTGAGCGACTTCACTTTCATTTTTCACTTTCATGCATTGGAGAAGGAAATGGCAACCCACTCCAATGTTCTTGCCTGGAGAATCCCAGGGACGGGGGAGCCTGGTGGGCTGCCGTCTGTGGGGTCGCACAAAGTCGGACACGACTGAAGCGACTTAGCAGCAGCAGCAGCAGGCTTAAAATGGCACCCCACTCCGGTACTGTGGCCTGGAAAATCCCATGGATGGAGGAGCCTGGTAGGCTGCAGTCCATGGGGTCACTAAGAGTCAGATATGACTGAGCAACTTCGTTTTCACTTTTCCTTTCATGCATTGGAGAAGGAAATGGCAACCCACTCCAGTGTTCTTGCCTGGAGAATCTCAGGGACAGGGGAGCCTGGTGGACTGCCATCTGTGGGGTCACACAGAGTCGGACACGGCTGAAGCGACTTGGCAGCAGTAGAAGCAGAAGTTTAGAAGAAAACAGAAATTCAAAAAAACATTCATTCAGGGACTGTTCCAACCAATTATAAAGACAGAGTACCTGGGCAGTCGATAATGTTATGTAATGTAGAAGAATTGTTACTGGTTGCATTTTAAATTTTAAGTAAAATTCATATGACCATAGCCGTTTCTGGTAACTTCTTAGAGTTGTGTTATTTTGTAGAGATGACCAATATCATGGTCATAACCTTTTACCAATAATTTTTCCCCCCAATAATTATTTTTAAATTAATTTTAAGGACCTCAAGAAAAATACAGAATGAAAGATAATTGGGTTAATTTTCCCTATTAGAGCAATTAATTACTTCATTTTGAGGTACTTCTGAGAAATTACTTCTCCTCTTTGGGACCCTCACCAGTCAGTGGGTTGATACAGACCTAATTTCTGTTAATGAAAACTTATTGACGTAAACACAGGACCTGTCTTCTGGTAGCTGAAAATTCACTTGGTAAACCGAGAAGAGGAATTTGGGTTTTGTTTTTTTTTTTGCTGCATCATGCAGCATGTAGGATCTTAGTTCCCTGACCAGAGATTGAACCTCCTGCATTGGAAGCCTAGAGTCTTAACCACTGGATTGCCAGGGAAGTCCTGGAATGCATCCTAATTTATTGATAGTTCTGTTGATATTGCTGAATTTAATTGTCCTTTTCAGAATGTTAAAAGAAGAAAGTGTTTTTTTACTCTGTTTCTTCCTTGTTTTTTTTTTTTCAGATACTGTTAGCTGGTTAAATTGCTTCTCATTTTTGCTTACTAGTGGTTGGTGTTGAATGGTATTGACGAGTACGTTTTGACTTCTTAGAGTTGGCACTAATTTGGAAACACATGTACAGTCATGCAAAAGACAGTATTTTGAGAATTAAAATAAGCTCTAGGATTGGAGCCAGTGAATAATAGATGAAGAAAACATTCTCTAACAGTTGAGGGGTTGCATTCCTTCTCCAGTTCTTCCACTTAATAAGTGAAATGCAGAGCCCTAAGGCATTTGGCCTCTAGTAGAGGAAGTGAAGAGGTTTTGAATTGTTATAGTAAACTGGTGATGAAGGTGGAGTAATGTGAATCTGGCAAAATATCTGAGCTTTGCTTTTGCTTCATTAAGAAAAAACCCTGTCATTATGTTTTATAGATTATAATAATGAAGATGAATTTGGAAGAAAGTTGAGGTTCCTCTTGCAACAGCTTCCACCTGTTAATTACAGTTTGTTAAAGTTCCTGTGTAGATTTTTAGCCAATGTAGCATCACATCATGAAGAAATTTGGTCAGCAAACTCTTTGGCTGCTGTCTTTGGTCCAGATGTCTTCCAGTAAGTTTTTCACAAATTTTTGTTTTATTAAATAACATTGTATTTGTGAAATAGAATCATCATACTATCTCCCAAGGGTCATAGGTTGCTTGATGAACCATCATTTTTTATAGTAGATCTGATTAATCCTCCCAGTATTTCTGTGAACAAGGTACAAATTAGGTTGGCTTTACAGATGTTAAAACTGTGGCACAGAATGGTGGCATAAATCACTCAGGTCTATAAAGTGACTCAGTTTCTTCAGACTTTATCTGTGATGGATTTAAGGACTCTCAATTCAGTTTGGACTTTTCTTTTAGTATTTACACAGATGTGGAAGATCTGAAAGAACAAGAAATAGTAAGCAGGATAATGGCTGGACTTCTGGAAAATTACTATGAGTTTTTTGAGAATGAAGAGGAAGATTTTTCATCTAATGATTTGAGTTCAATTACTGAACAGGTGAGACTATTTTAAATATTCTACTTGGAGGGAGGTTTTTTTCATTTGGTAAAGAATATGCTCTTAAAGGTTTGGCCCAAAGTTATGTGGACTTTTTAAGTACTAAAAGTTTAGGACGTAATTTTCTTGGTTATTATACATTATCATAGGTGGTATTTCCATGTAGTATATGAATGTGATTTTTTTTCTGAACAACTTCTTGTCGTCAGTTTGGATAATATGGAAAAGGAATCGAAACCAGAGATACGCTAGAGCTTTTGTGGGTTTTCTTGTGTTTTTCTTTTGTTAAATTAAGCATTGTTTATTTTGTAAGAGTAGTGTGTTTTTGTTTTTGCAAAGAAATTGCTAGCATAGAGGAATGTAGGCAAAGGTTGAGAATTAGAAGGTAGAGGGAAAGGTGGTATATAAAATTGACACAAACTTTTAAAAATGTTTTTTTGATTGAAGTAGCAAGTCAGTGCAGCAGTGTAACCATCATCATATTAATTCCCATTAGGGAAGCATCAGGAGAGTAATAGTTTAGGTTGCAGATGTTTTAAATTTTGTGGCTCTTGAATATTAAAACCCATTTCTCAACAGTGTATTTTGTTGTTACTGTTATGCCTTAATGGTTGAGACTATAAAAGGGTCCTCATTCATTTCTTCTTTATGAAGTGAGAATATTGATTCTGAGTAATTGTTTTTGACTGTAAAGCCACATTAATCCAGACTTCTCAGGTTTAGAATTCATGCTTTAGGTCTGTCTGGAAGTTTTTCTTGTGTACTTAAGTGAAATGATTTGTCAAGCAAACTTTTATATTAAAACCTATAATGTTATTTATATTTTGAGTGTGGGGTGGGGCTGCTACCTTTTTAAAAATAATAATTCACCTGGTTAAAAATAAATAAGGTAAAATATATAGTAAAATGTCCTATTCGTACCTGTGCCCATCCTCTCCCTCTCATTGGTTTTTGAATGTGTTTTTCCAGAATTTCTTTATGCAAATGTAAGTAAATATTTCTTAGAATTTTTAATATTTTTAATTTAATATTTTAATTTTTATGGAAAGTAGCATACTTTACATAGTATTCTACACATTGTTCTTTTTTAATCATTTGACAATGTATCTTGGAGATCTTTTATTGGAATGTAAAGAACGTAGTCTTTTTTTTTTTTTAATATCTGTGTGAGTAAGTTCTCTATTGTATGAATATAGCATATAATTTATCTGATTCATAGTATCTGTATCCACTTGAAATGGTGATAGCACATCCCAGTTTTCTCAGAGGCATCGTAGTTTATATCTGCTTTCTAATGTAATTATTAGAAAGAAATAATAAAAAATTATAATATAATATAATCAAATAATAAAAATTATTGTTATTTTAGTAGCTTCCCTTTTCACTTTCAAATGTATCCAAGTTTAGATGATAAATTATATGGTTATGCTGTTTATTGATGGACAATGGATTATTTCCCTTCATTTGTTCTTAAACTATAAAGCAGCATCTCTTGAATGTTTATCATACATATTTTCATTCATTCTTATAGGTGTTGGCTTTGATTATGTGAGGTAGGAGTTTTATTTCCTAGGTAGCCCAGCTTTTATTTAAAAGGGTTTCTATACCGTTGTGAACTTTTATAGATAAGTCTTTTTAATAATTGGGAATTATACTTTGCTTAGGTTTGTTTTGTGTTTTTAAATGAAGTTTAGTTAATTTACAGCATTGTGTTAGTTTCGAATGTACAACATAGTGATTCAGTTATACATGTTACACATTCAGTTATGTAGCTAACTTTTTTCAGGTTCTTTTCTCCTTTTTCAGGTTCTTTTCTCTTATAAATCATTATGAAGTATTGAGTATAGTTTCCTGTGCTATATAGTAGTGGTACACAGTTGTCCCAAACTCCTAATGTATCCCCCCCCCCCCCCACCACCTTTGGTAACCATAAGTTTGTTTTCTATGTCTGTGGATCTATTCTATAAATATTTATTTTTTTTAAGATTCCATGTATAAGTGATATCACATGATATTTGTCTTTCTCTTTCTGGCTTACTTCACTTAGTATGATAATCTTTAAGTCCATCCATATTGCTGCACATGGTATTATTTTGTTCTTTTTTATGGCTGAGTAATATTCCATTGTGTGTGTGTGTATGTATCAGTTACATGTGTATATATGTATCAATCACATCTTCTTTATCCATTCATCTGTCAGTGAACATTTAGATTGCTTCCATATTTTGGCTGTTGTAAATGGTGCTGCTGGGAACACTGGGGTGCGTGTATTTTTTCAAATTAGAGTTTTTGTCTTTTTCAGATACATGCCCAAGAGTGGGACTGCTGGATCATATGGGACTCTATTGTTAATTTTGTAAGGAACCTCCATACTGTTTTCCATAGTGGCTGCACCAGTTTACATCCCCACCAAGAGTGTAGGAGGGTTGCTTTTTCTCTACACCCTCTCGAGCATTTATTTTTTGTAGACTTTTTGATACTGATCATTCTGACTGGAGTGAGGTTAATACCTCATTGTGATTTTGATTTGCATTTCTCTAATAATTAACGATGTTGAACAGTTTTTCATGTGCCTTTTGGCCATCACATGTCCTCTTTGGAGAAATGTCTGTTTAGATCTTCTGCCCATTGTTTTTGTTTTTTTTTTTAATTTTTATTGTACTGTATGAGCTGTTTGTGAATTTTGGAAATTAATCCCTTGTGAGTTGCATTGGTTGTATTCCACCCCCCGCCCCCATTCTGTAGGTTTACTTTTGTTTTGTTTATAGTAAGTTTAATTAGGTCTCATTTATTTTTGTTTTTACTCTCAGAAATGAAGCCAAAAAGCTATTATTACAATATGTGTTAGAGAGTGTTCTGCCTCTGCTTTCCTCTAAGAGTTTTATGGTATCCAGTCTTATATTTAGGTCTTTAATCCATTTTGAGTTTATTTTTGTGTGTGGTGTTAGAGAATGTTCTAATTTCATTCTTTTACACGTTGCTGTCTGGTTTTCTCAACACAACTTATTGGAGAATTTGCCTTTTCTCCATTGTTTAGTCTTGTCTCATTTGTCATTGATTAGTTAGCTGTAGGTCGGTTCCTTAAATTTTTTATATTTTCTTCATGTAACCATTTTTACCATTGTCTGACTTTCCTTCCCTCTTTTTCTTCTTCCTTTCCTTTCTTCCTCTCCTCTCTGTTTTCCAGTATCAGAAACTATTAAGAAGACAGTAATAGATATCAAATTATAATTTACCATGTATAAACTGAGGATGAATACATATGTATACACACACACATATATATATGTTATATATGTATTTGTGAGATAAATCAAGTCCGTAGAATTTGTAGCCTGAAACAGTGCTCCATGGAACTTCTGGCATATTTTTTTGAAGGTTTCCAACTATACAGTATGTGACATAAGAAACTTGATTAAAATAAAGAACTGACACAGCTGTTCAGAATTATTTTTGCTGAAAAGAAAATGACAAGAAGAGGACAAGTGAATATATGTGCCTTAAATGTTTAATGCTTTTTGATATCCATATGAACTCTCACCTTTGGGGGATTCTGTGTGCCACCTTTCTTTTCATTTTAGTTCAGTAGTTAATTTTTTAAAATAAAGTTAATGGCTGCTGAAAATGAAACAACATAACACACATTTGTGTTACTCATTTTCTACTTTTCTGAGATGATTTGACTTATAAGAAACTGATGATGCCAATTTGATCTAAAGTTTGTATCTTGACTCTTCTAAAGTCTGCAGGGTATATTTTGATTATGTTTTACATTGTGGTATAATTCTCTGATATTTCTATTATCCTGCAGCTTTCTTACGTAAACTGAAATATATTCATAGCTCACATATATTGCATTTATATTTCTGTATTTTTTTAAGCACTATAAAAACTGACTCAAAATATATTGTGCTTTACATTAAATAGTTGTGGTCAATTAACACCTGTAAATAATGTTGAATTCTGCAGATTTGACTGTGAATAGAAAAGAGGATATTAGCATATTGAACAGAATATGCTCAAAAAACAGGGTAGTGTAATGAGTCCTGAGAGACAGCAAGGTATATCACTTATCTTGGCTCATGTTGCTAATCACCAGAATCTATTGTCTACTTTTCTTACAGTTTGAATTATAACTGGATTTCAATAGTACAGATTTCTGAAATTTCTTTTTTAAGGTAGATTTCATATCTTTCATATTTGACTTGTGAAGCTGAATTGATCAGATACTGAGTGAAAGTAAAATCTCCTCAAACTCAGCACCGTTTGGTTGCATTTTAAAGTTGTTATAACTTAAATGCTGCTAATTTGTTATCCACATACATAAAGAGGTGGGCAGACCCGGCCTGTCCTGGCAGTGCATTGGTTTTCCCCCTGATTTTGATATTTGAGGAAAGCAAAACTTATTTAGCACTCTCTACTTTCAGAGTTTTATCCCATTAATGCAAGTATTTGGCCATTAGGTCCTTTTCAAGGTAGTAGATTTTTTTTTTTAATAGTATGAGAGGTCTCCTTTGATTGGAGATGTTGAATAGGAAGTGTTTGAGTAATGACTCAGAGTCAGAGAACAGATTCTGTGTATGGGATCCTTAAATGATTGCAAATCCAGTAGAGTGGTTTGAAGATGTAGGTGATAATTATGTTTCTTTATACGTTTGAGAAGGCAGGTAGCAGCGTTCTCCACAAGCTGGAGTCTGGAGAGCAGGCATTTCACGAGGTCCTAGAGAAGGGAATTACAGCAGTCAAAGAAGGAAGAGATGTAAGTATGGCTGAGGGTTTTCCATAAGTGAAGTTGAGTCAGGTGCCTATATAGGGTAGGTTCAGAATAACTTATGAACAGAATATTGATAAGCAGAAGGTCAAGTTGATAAGAGGATCAAGAAGAACTTTTGAAGCTAAGTTGTGGAGTGATGGAGCATTTTTATCTAATTTTTACTCTTACCCAAACCAATTTAATGAATTTTTACTGCAAGAAATTACACTAGAAGGCCTGGGGTGAGGGGTGGGGGAGTGAGAAGAAAGACCCATAGGCAATTGATTGTGTTCATGTCCTATCTTAGTTGATGGTTACTGGTGAAAATGTTAGGAAATATCTATTAGTTTACATAAAGCTTATTGAATCAAATATATATTCATTATAATTGAGTGTAAAGTTTTAATGGAAAGAGCTATTGACCGTAGACAAACTGATTTTAAAATCGGTGATGTAACATTAAAATTGCAGTCCTTCTGAACCAAAAATGTGTGTACTGAATAGTTATCTATTCTCAGTTTAAATAGTCACGTTACTTTTTTTTTTTTTTTTGCAGTCATCTAATCTTGTACTCAAACCTAAGAACAGTATTTTCTTGCCAGTTTTTTTCCTTGGATTATCAAGTAGATATTAATTAAATACATTCTTGATTTTAAGTAATTTATTAAATACATAGATAGAGAAAGAGAGTAACTTTCCATTTCATCCAGTTTAAAAACTGACCTGTCATTTGAAATTTTCACCTTTATGTATAAATCTAACTTCTCAGTTAATCATTTCTGTGTGTGTGTTAGTCGCTCAGTCGTGTCTGACTCTTTGCGATCCTATGGACTGTAGCCCACCAGGCTCCTTTGTCCAAGGGATTCTCCAGGCAAGAATACTGGAGTGGGTTGCCATGCCCTCCTCAGTAACCACTTAGGCCAATGATTTTCAGTACTTGTTAATTAGGAGTTGGTAGAGTATCAAAGTATAATTACCCTCTGATTCAAATTTTCATTTCTGAGAATCTTGTAGCAATTGTTGTATTTGCCTGTCAGGAAAAACACTAGTGTTACATGTAGCAGTAATCATTCTAGGTATTGTCAGCCCATTTGGCTAGAATGGATAGAACTATTTATGTTTACTGTTTAATGTTTTTAATGACTAGTATTAATTTATAAAAAATGGTGTGATTTTATGGCTAGTTTCTTCTATGGGATAGCTTAATAAATGTTTTTCATTTGAAAATATTTTGTTCGTTTTCCTTCTTAGATATTTGTGTCTTTTTAATTAGAATGATTATTTACTTATGTAGCCAGTTTGATAATAGAAAATGTTTTACAGCCCCTGACAGAAAGAGAATTATAACCTTGAGTTGTGCTTCATGGTAAAAATAGTGAGTTCTTCCTTGTTGTAAGGTCCAGTTTCTGCATGAAGAGTTGAGTCTGAACCATTTAGAAGTTAGCCATCATTTTCTAAAACATAGTTAAGACCTTAAGGCAAAATTTCTGTGCCCTTTTTTTTTCTACACTTATTCTGTGTTAAAATCACTTGTTCAGTGCACTTGGAAATTGGAGAGGTCAGTTGAAATCTTCGTTGTAGCTCTTAGATTTACAAATCTGATTGGTTAGGAAATGAAGCTTTTTAAATGTTATAGTGTGCATGCTTTTTCATAGTTTGCAGTCTTATTCGTATTCCTAGTGATATACTAATATAATCATTACCTTCTGCTTTAAAAATATTATGTTTGGTTTGAAATTTTACTCTAATGTGGAGAAGTTGGCAGATACTTTGTAAGGGAAATTAGTCTTAAGGAAATGAAGCTGAAAATGAGTTGTGTTTAAATTTTTCTTAGAATAGTATGTTTTAGATATCAGTTAACAGTTTCATTAAATTTTAATTCTCGGTTTCCTCTTACTTATATAGGTTAATGAACTTTCTGAGGAAGAAGAAGAAGATGAAAAGCTGGAACATATAGAAGAACTTCCAGAAGAGGGTGCAGGAAAATCAGATGACATGCCAGAGGTGGTACAATTAAGGATGACTGAAAACATCCTGGAACCAAATAGTGTTACAGCATCAACAAGGTAGTATTTCATTTGAAAGGACTAATTTTTGAGCACTTCATTCTGGTTGTAAATTTACTCAAGCACTAAATTACACAGATTATAATGATATATGAAAGATTAATTTGTATATGAAAAAGAACAATAAGAATGTTTTAAAGAAATAAACTGGTTAAGGCGTTTTCAGCTATTAATACCTTCTAAAAAATAATCTCTTATGTATATTTTCTCTTAAAGTTAATTTGTTTTTGTATTATTAGTGTATTAGTTGGGTTGTGTAAAATTTCAGAACCTTTGAAAGTAGAATTGCTAGAGAAACATATAGTGGTTGAGTTGACTATATTTCCAGCTCCTAGGCACTAGATTGAACTAGGCTTTGAGAAGAGGACTCTGTGATTCTTTAAGATGGTGCTTTCCAATCCTTTCATGTGTAAAGTGCTATTAAAGATGGTAGGCTGGAGGCACTATCGTAGCACATGGGTAGGACCATTGGACACAATGTTTAGGAAGCATTAGAGAATTCAAGAACGCCCCATTCATAGCTCTAGGTTTGGTAAATTCTGTCCTAGTTCTCTGTAAAGCTCCATGGTTTTCTAATTAGGGGGACGGTTACTTGTTTAGGCCACTAGATGTTTTTCATTAAATTTGTGTTCAATAAAATAGTGATTTAAAAAGTAGAGAAAATAATTTGATTAAACAAATATTTAATTATTAATTTAAATATTTAATTACTAATTAATTCATTTAAATAGTAATTTAAGAGACAACAAAATATTTAAAAAATAACTAGTAATTTAATGAAAGAACTATTCATTGTCATCTAGAAAAATTATAAAGTAGTTTAAAGTGTATACTTCTAAACTTTTGTTTAGTTGCTAGGTCATATTTGACTCTTGTGATCCCATAGACTGTAGCCCGTCAGGCTTCTGTGTCCATGATATTTCCCAGGCAAGAATACTGGAGCAGTTTGCCATTTTCTTCTCTAGAGGATCTTCCCAACCCAGGGATAGAGCCCATGTCTTCTTTATTACAGGCAGATTCTTTATCACTGAGCCACCAGGGAAGCCCATACTTCTAAATACAACTATTAAATGTCTCTTTGGGACTCTATATTTTTATATTAGTTATAGTTTCTTCAGACAGGAAGATAATTTTGGTATATTAACATGTTTATTCACCTTTTTGGTTGTGGTTTAGTTGCTAAGTCGTGTCCAACTCTTAAGACCCCATGGACTGTATGTAGCCTGCCAAGCTCCTCTGTCCTTGGAATTTGGAATTTCTCAGGCAAGAATACTGGAGTAGGTTGCCATTTTCTCCTCCAGTTCACCTTTTTGCCCCTGGTATAATTTTTTGTTTGTACTTTTCTGTTTACATGATATTCTTAATTCTATGTTAGATATATATGAAAATACTTATAAGCTATATGCTAAAGTATTTAGCTATGTCTTAATTATGTATTTACTTTAATTCTTTTTTCTGATCTTTGAGTTATTCCAGCTTACTCTACAGCTTTTGTTCTTAGGTCCTTTTATCCTTCTTTTGGCTTTTTCCAAATAAATTTGGAAAATTCATTAGGCTCAAAGAGAAAATTTTCCTGTGACTTTTGATAAGTATTTCCAGACTGCTTAAAATACTTGTCTCAGTTTTCATTACTGTTAGCAGTATTTTCTTGAGCACCTGAAAACAATAGATTTAAACTGGTGTTCTTTATTTTCTTTGAGTTATGCTTGCCGATAATGTAACCTCTAGCTACATGTGGCTATTTAAATTTAAACTTAATTAAATAAAATTTAAAAAATTTCCACAGTTGTGCTAGTCACATTTCAAGTGCTCAATAGCCGTATGTGATGAGTGGCTAGCATAGTGGACAGTGCAGATATAGAGCAGTTCTATCACTGTAAAAATTTCTTTTGGATAGTGCTCATTTAGAGAGGTGAATTCGTTAGGCATATTATTTGTTTACCAGCAAGGTTAAATATTGTTTGAAATGCATGCTGCTAATAGTTTCTTTTTTTGGATCATCTGTCTAGCTTTATAGAGGATCCTCCTTCCTTCCAGCACAGCCATTTTTAGATGGAGTCATTGGAGATTTGAGGGTAGTCAGGATTCCTTAATTGCAAATCATAGAAACAGATCTTGGCTAATGGAAAGAAAAAAGATAATTTATTAGAAGAATGCTGGATAGGTACCAGATTTGAAAGGAAAAGCAGAGAGAAGAACATGAGAGCTCTAGAGAATTTAGTATAAAAGGGTCATGGAAGAATCTCTTCAGCATGTGGCTGTTGCTGTGAGATTTCAAACTACTTCCTTGCATCTGTCATTCTGCTCAAGATCAGATTCCTGTCGGGTAACAGGGGAGAGGATCTGGCATAAATTGGATTGTGTGTCCATTCCCCAACCAGGGTAGAGGTGAGTCATTGTAAATTATGCATGTATCAAGAGCATTGGATGGAGGGAAGAACTAGTTTGCCACTGAAAAATGGGGCTAATACCAAAAGAAAGGGGTCAGGGTATCAGGCAATACAAATAGATGTGTCTGTCACAGTGGTCTTCTAGATTTAGTGCTGACCCCTATAAATTTCAGTTAGTATTTATACATTAAATTTTAGGTTTGGCTGATTGAGAGCATAAAGGCAAAGAACACATTCATCTTAAAAAAATTTTTTTTTTAAATTTTGTATTGGGGTATAGCCGATTAACAATATTGTGATAGTTACAGGTGAACAGCAAAGGGACACAGCCATACATATACAAAAATACATTCAACTTTGATGAAAGAAAGGTAGGCAAGAAATATCCTAGAATGCATAGGACCTAGAAAATAGGGAGCTCTTAATAAATTCATTTTAGGGAATTAATGGATACTGTGTTGCATGAAGCTAGTGATTGAACTTTTGCTAACTAAATGTCTTGTCTTTTTTTTTTCTTATGTATTTTATGTATTTTGACTTTGCTGGGTCTTTGTTGCTGCACATGGGCTTTCTCTAGTTGTGTGCAGGGGCTACTCTTTATTGTGATGTGTAGTCTTCTCATTGCAATGGCTTCTCTTATGCAGAGCACGGACTCTAGGCTTGTGGGCTCAGTAGTTGAGGTCTGTGGGCTCAGTAGTAGTGGTTTGAGGGCTCTAGAGCACTGGCTCAGTAGTTGTGGCCCATGGGCTTAGTTGCTCCATGGCATGTGGGATCTTCCTGGATCAAGCATCAAAGCTGGGTCCCCTGCATTGACAGATGGATTCTTAACCAGTAGACCACCGGTGAAGCCCATTAAAGTTTTGTCTCTTTGAGTTTTCCTCTGAGGTAGCTTACAAATATTTTATGGAAGTATTAGATAGCCGACTTTGTATTTCTGTGGGAAGATATGTTAGAAACCTCAGGGAAATAAACATTAAGTGACAATTGAGCAATTCTTAAACATTTTGGTCTCAGATGTTATACTCTTACAAATCATTAAGGACTCCAAAGACTTTTGTTAATGTTGATTTTATACCTTTGGATATTTACCATATTATAAATTAAAATAGCATAAACTGCTGGGTGTATTCTTTGTTGAGTTGTACTTTGAAAGATGCTTAGGATTTGTAGCTGAAGTACAGCTATTTATGATCCAACAGGTTTTGTTGTTGTTGTTGATAGATTTCTCCTCCTTTGTTAGTTTTAAGTCATTGATTCTCAGACTTTTTGGTTTAGTTTGTGGACCACAAAGAATTGTTACTATGGGTTATAGCTATTGGCATTTACTCTTTTGGGAACCCAAACTGACAAATTTCTTAAAGTAGTAATGAACTCATTACATGTTAATGTAAAACTTTTTAATCAAAAGTAGCTTTTTCAGAATCTTCCAAGAATCTTTAGTGAGAAATTTTTTAGTGGCATTGTTTACATTTTTACAAATCTTTTTCATGTCTAAGTTGATAGATGGTAGCTAGATTCTCACATTTTCTTTGGCATTTAATTTGTTGCCATCTGTTATTTCGGTTTAAGTATGTGAAGAAAATCTAGCATTATATAAGTAGGTAGCTGGAAAAAGGTAGAGAATTTTTATAGTCTTTTCAGATAATTGTGGATATTCTTTGACAGTACACCAAAACTCAATAAGTTGTAGTTTATTAAAGGTTATTTGTAATGTGGAACCCGAAAGCATATCTGAATTTTTCATACTCTGATCCATTGGTCTCTCCTGTACTTTGAGAGAATCTTTTAGCCATGCTTGATTTTGTAATATGGTATATTGGTATTTTGAAAAATACTGCCTTACTGAGTTATTCAGAGTTTCCAAATAGTGATATTATATCAAAATATATATTCTTTAATATCACCACTGATTATATCAAAAGTATCTTTAAGTATTAGTATGCTATTAAGCTTCTGGTGGAGGATACAGATTTTCCAGAATTCTAATTTTTGTTGGAAAACCCAAATTTTATTAGTTCTGTCTTGCTTATTTTTGAGAAAATTTCTACCAGATATTCAAATTGGAATAACTATAATCTGTCAGTCTATCTTTCAAGTAAAAATGAGTGTTTCATGCTAAAAGTTAAGCTCTCAACTCAAACAAGACAAGCATCATTCCAAGCTGTGCAGCAGAATTTGCTTTGTGTGTACTTCCTATTTGTCACACCACATATTGAAGTATGTTCAAGGGCTGAGATAAAATTAATAATATGTATTACTTCTTCATCAAGGACTTGTTCCTTTTAAAAAAAGATTGCAACTGAGTAGTGTTGAGGAATGCACTGGGCATGGTTTGTTTGGTACCACTTGCCTGAACCTTATGCTAAGACCCAAAGCAGTGTTCTTCTACCATTGATTTTGCATCATCATGCAAATATCAGCACAGTGAAATGTTATGAAAAAACAGTTTTGATCTTTGGTTCACAGACCACTCTTACAGAACCAGTTTAAATATTTTCTACTACTTGGTTTAAATATTTGTGTATGGGTTGTACTGAGTGACTTATTTATGCATCTGTTATTTCTATACATTGTTTGCCATTAGCCATATTTTGTTAAGATTGAGCCAAGTGCAGAGTGGGAAAAATGGTGGGATTTAGGGTATGGGTAACCTAGGTTACACAAAAAAGCAGTTTTGGTTACTTCTGAGGCTCAGTCTTACTCAAGAAATACAAGGAAATCCCAAGCTTGTTTCTAAAGTGTGTTGTATCTGTTTAGATGAAAAATGATTGCTTTATATTCACACGTTTATATACGACTTGGCTTTATTTAGATATTCAAATGTTAGGGGACTCTTTACCTTTTAATAGAAAATAGAGAGTTCTGTAAGAGTTCTTTATTTTCACTGTGCTTTTCACAGTCTGTTTCCTAGACTGTATTGAAAAGGTTTATTTTGGCTTGAGGTTAGTTAACTTTTAATTTATATTGCTTCTAGAACTACAGATCAAAACCCCAGCTAATTGGCATTATTGTAAAGTTCATTTAAAATTGTACTTTTAATGCCTTGCTAAAACTTGGAATTTATAAAGAATAAAAAGTTTGATGCTCTTTTTCATGTGCTGTTGCTGCTAGGGCTTCATTTTTGTGAGCTCAGTAGTTTATGATGGTTTGATTTTAGGTGTAATGCAGGAAAGAAGATGTAGTGGTTAAGGAAGAATCCAAGTTGAGGAGTTTGAGACTGGTTTGCACTTCATTCTGTGGATACCTTATATGTTGAAATCCCATGGACAGAGAAGCCTGGCAGGTTGCAGTACATGGGGTCGCAAAAGTCAAACACAGCTTAGCAACTAGCACTTTCCTGTTGTTGAAGAAATGTCCCTTCAGCTGATTATAGGTGCACAAGAAATGTAGTAGTTACTTTTTCCTTTAAGCCCAGTAACTAAGCAGTTTGCAGAATATTTCAATTGGTAATCATTTCACCACATTTTCGCTAGCTAGGTTCCACTTAAAAGGGAAAAGAGGAAGAAAATGTACTTGGTGGGAGTGTCAGAAATGTTGGGTGGAAAAAAGTAAAATTTATGCTTTGGGTCAATAAGATAAATTGTTAAAGTAAAACAATTTTTGAAGTTTCAGAGCATAATAAGAACCAGACAGGTTCTCTTCCTCCTTCCTATTGCCCTGAAAATGATACATGGTATTTTAAAGACTTGGGGTTGTTATAACTTACTAACTTTCTAATAGTGAGGAATCTTTTCAATTTACTGTTGTCATAGGTATAGGGTATTCCCAGATTGATGGGGAAAGTGAAGAAATGGATTTTGCTTTTGATTGGAAAGGAATATGGGGCTTTTGTTTTGTTTTATATATTTACTTTCCAAAACTATAGTTTTTGAAATAGTCATTTAGTGGGGCTCTGGCATAAATTATCTGGAAATCATCCTTATTTTAGATTGTAAAAATTAACCATTAATGCCTTTCTGATTTGGATAATGAGTAGTAATAGTTCTCTATTGTTCATCTGTTTTAGCAATGTCGTATTTGTCATAATTTATAGCTCTTGATATAGTAGTGATTAATGAAAACAAACAGACTTTTTTCCTTTATAGTAGGTTATGCTTAAATATTTTTATAGAATAAGCCAGATTCAGAATTTTGTCCCCCTTTCCCTACCTCCCACCGAGTTGCATAGTACTTGGGAAAAAATTTGTGGACTGTTGATTGGGTCCTTGTCAATAGTGACCTCATGTTGCAGCCTGCTTCCGTTTAGACTGCAGCTCTGATGGCTCAGCAATTTTTGTAAGCCCATCACCATCGTTTATGGTATTTGAAGTTGCTTTACTTGATGTTTTTGTTAGGAGATTCTACCGTGTTCAGAATGGCTTGCAAGGCTCTGTTGCCCAGGTAAAGTGATCTTTTATCAGATTTAATTGAAACAGAGCTTCAATACTTTTATTGAAGTATTATTTGTAGTATTAAATATTTACAGTTGGGAAATTAAAATAGTAGTAGTTCCCTATGATAATTGTATTTGATTACAAAAAATTAGTAATTGGAATAAATGGCTGCAAGATTGATTTTATATTCTCAAGAAGGTCCTGTGATTCTAGGCAGATTTTAAAATAGAGTTCACAGCAGAAGGGAGAAAAAAGGTCAGAGAATCACTATAGTCTTCAGCGTTACACTTAGTTGTAGCCTGAAATAACGTGTGACCCTTGTGATTTATTGTTTGTCCTTTTTGTCTGATATTCCTTGTCTGGTGGTTTAATGAAAAGAGATTTTTAAGTGGTCTTTATGGCATCTGTCTATAGTACCTGAGTAATTTGACCTTGAATTTGTCAGCATTTATTCTTTGTGTATCTTTACTAATCAGAATTCACCTACTCAACATTATTTTGCTTCGGCTGCAGATGCATAGCCATATTGATAAATCTTTTTTTTTTTTTTTTAGCCATAGGTTTGTGTTAGCTTTGGTTTGTACATAAGTACTTTATTCCCCACAGAACGTGGCAAAAATCTGAAAATAAAGAATAATTAAATTCTTTGAAATATGAAAACTAAGTCAGTCCTTTGCTCTTGAGGAATTTTGAAAACAGTTTTACAGTCAACTTTGTAGCCTCAATCTGACTCATTCAGTACAAAATCTATGTATTTGATTTGTTTACTATAGCTTTTTGGGGGTAGGGAGAAGGTTCCTATTGAAAATAGCTATTTATTTGATTGTTCTAGCTTGTTCTTCAGGGCCAAAGAATCTTTACTTTCATTCTAATAATCTGGCTTGCTGATGAATATTTTTACATATATTTTAATTCCAATAGCGTTTAAAAAGGAAAGGAAACTGAAAGATCAAATCCTCTGGCTGCCCTCCAAATTTAAGACCATTAGAACTTTTTTTCTGTTTGACTTCTTTGGATAGGTGGAAAATATGATTAAAGTTTAATCTTTTGGGAGGCTAGATAGCTCTTGGCCAGTGTTTCTTACATTTATTAGTATGGATAAGAATCATCACTGATGCTTCTTAAAAATGTAAACTCTGAGGTCCTACCTCAGGTTTGGAGAGGAACTGAGGAATCTCCTTTCCTTTTTTTTTGGAATCTCCTTTCTTAAAGCTTTTTTTTTTTTTTAACTGAGAAAGAAATCAAAGTTACAGAAATGGGTGTAAAACAAATGTATATCAAAACAGGTTAGTAAGAGCAAGTATTCAAATATTCTAGAGTTGGAAATAAACACTGAAAGCACCCCAATAGCTCTCACAATCCTGATCTCCTTACTTTTATGGCAATCACTTTTTTCTATATTTTGGAGCTTCATGAAAATTATATCTTGCTATATATGTTTTCTTGATCCAGCTTCTTTCACTGAACATTTTATGAGAGATTTCTCTATGTGGTCACATGTCACTGTGGTTTATTAATTTCATTTGTAAAGTATTCCATTTTATGATTACACCATAGTGATTCAGTTTACTGTTGCCGGGCAATTAGATTATTTTTATTTTTGACAATTGTGAGTAACATGCTATGTACATTGTTGTACACATCTTCTGGTACTCACATGCATGCACATTTACTGTCTTTATACTTGAGTAACTATTGATGAATTGTTTTTCATGGTGCTTCTCCAGTTCACATTCCCATTAACAGTGTGTGAGCATTCCCATTGCTTCACATTGAGTGTTTCATTGTCATTTTAATAAGATTAATCCCCTTTTCATATTTGTGAGGTGCCTGGTCAAGCCTGTTTCCTATTTTTTATTGGGTTTTCTTTCTTATTGAAAAAGGAGCCCTTTTTAGGAGCCCTTAAAAAATAAGTGTTGTATTTTTCTCATTGTGTTATACCTTTTCCTTCTCATATTGTGCCTTCTGATGAATAATTCCCAATTATCTGCTAAACTGCTGCTGCTGCTAAGTCGCTTCAGTCGTGTCCGACTCTGTGCGACCCCATAGACGACAGCCCACCAGCGTCCCTGGGATTCTCCAGGCAAGAACACTGGAGTGGGTTGCCATTTCCTTCTCCAATGCAGGAAAGTGAAAAGTGAAAGTGAAGCCGCTCAGTCGTGTCCGACTTTTAGCGATCCCATGGACTGCAGCCTACCAGGCTCCTCCATCCATGAGATTTTCCATGCAAGAGTACTGGAGTGGGGTACCATTGCCCAATTATAATTGTAGATAAAAAATTCTGGCAGAATTCTGTTCTTTATTTTATGGCTGAGTAAGATTCCATTATATATATATGTGTGTATGTATGTATACATGTACCACACCTTCTTTATCCATTCTTTTCCCTTTGTGGTTAATGCTTTTTGTTCCCTGTTTAAGAAGTCTTTTCCTAACTATATACTCCTGTCTTGTAAAAGTTGCATCTTTAATCTTCCTTGTTTAGGTCTGAAATCTACCTGGGATTGATTTATCTGCAGTGTGTGGCAGATGCCAAGTTACCTTTTTCATCTAGATACTGTTTTTTCCCTGCTTTCTATAGTGGCGCCTTTGTTCTAAATCAGGCATGGGTCTGTTTATATTCCGTATGTCTGTTCTTGTGCCAGTGCTATACTGTCTTATTTACTTTGGTTTTATGGTTATTTGAAGTCTAGAATAGGGTCCAAATCTCCAATAAAATAACATTGTCACTTCAGGAGAGTCTGATATAAGAAGCCCATGGATTACATCCCTGTTTAAGGGGTAGTTAGAAAGCTTCCATATTCTAGTTTAATCTTTTATTAGTGTATGTGTATAATTATAAATAATTATAATTATAAAAGCATTTATTAAATATAAGCATTTTGATACATGGTTGCACACATACTTTATGTACTTTCTCATGTTATGTTTCCAAATTTTATGAACATTAGTAGTTTAAAAATGATACATTGACTCTGTGTAGCCTAGTCCATTTTATATATTTATTTGCTGATATTTCTTAAAAATAATTATGCAAATATAGTAAAATTTTTAAAAGTTTTTTATTGACATATAGTTGATTTATAATATGGTGTTTCAAGTGTACAGCAAAATGATTCAGTTATATGTATATATATTTTTGTCCAGATTTTTTCCTGGTTATTACAAGACATTGAATATAGTTCTCTGTGCTATACAGTAAATCCTTGTCTGTTCTATATGTAGGGTTGTGTATCTGTTAATCCCATACTCCTAATTTATCTGTCCGTTCTCCCCTTTCCCCTTTCATAACCATAAGTTTGTTTTCTGTCTGTGAGTCTGTTTTAATTTTATATATATATTCTTTTGTATTATTTTTTATATTCCACATATAAGCGGTATCATAATAGTATTTGTCTTTGTCTGTATGACTTATTTCACTTAGCCTAATGCCCTCCTAATCTATCCATGTGCTGCAAATGGCAAAATTCTTTTCTTTTTTTATGGCTAACTAGGATTCCATGTGTGTATGTATGTATACATGTACCACATCTTCTTTATCCATTCATCTGTTCATGAACCTTTAGGTTTCTTCCATATCTTGACAATTGTAGATAATGCTGTTATGAATATTGGGGTTCTTGTATCTTTTGAAATCAGGGGTTTTTTGTTTTTTGTTTTGGATATGTACCCAGGAGTGGAATTGCTGGGTCATATGGTAGTTCTGACTTTTAGTTTTTTTGGCATCCTCCATACTGTTTTCCATAGTGGCTGCACAAATTTACATTCCCACCAGCAGCGAGCTGTTGTTGTTTAATCGCGTAGTTGTGTCCAACTCTTCTGCATTCTCATAGACTGTATCCTGCCAGGCTCCTCTGTCTGTGGGATTTCCCAAGCAGGAATACACGAGTGGGTTGCCATTTCCTTCTTCAGGGGATCTTCCCAACACAGGGATCGAACCCACATCTCCTGCATTGACAGGCAGATTCTTTACCACTGAGCCTCCAGGGAAGCCCTAATAGTATACTTGGGTTCCCTTTTCTCCTCATCCTCACCAATATTTGTTCATTTGTATTCTTTTTTTGTAAATTAATGTATTTTTTATTGAAGGATAATTAATTTGTATTCTTTTTGATGATAGCCATACTGACAGGTATGAGGTTTCTCTTTGTGGTTTTGATTTGCATTTTGATCAGTGACATTTTACTGAGTGATTGTTTATCTTTTATTTGATTCTTTGTGAAGTGTCTGTTGTGCACATATCCACTAGTATTCCATTGATAACCTAACCTAATAAAAAAGAGGAAGAAAATCTTTCTGGGAGGATGAATAGATAGCTAACAGTGGCAAATTTGGAAAAATACAGGAATGTAAGCCCTATGAAAAATTAAAACATGGCACAAGGCTTTAGTAACAGATTGATGGAGTAAGCAGTTGAGAATTAGAACTTTTGGAGAATTTGTTGTAATATAAAGAAGGAGCTCACCAGAAATCACAAATTAAATGGCAACAAGAATGATGTTAGATTTATAAATTTTCTTCACATCAACATATATCAACATGTCAGTTGATATATGTTGGTATTAAAAGTATTAAAAGGTATTAAAAGTAAAACGAGTGTTTCTAGATAGGTCAAAAATTTACTAAACTTAGAGACTGCTCATCTTACTGAGAAAAATATACCAGATTTAACTTTATGAAACAGCAACTCATAATCAATGAAAAATCAACACATCATTGTAGTGGAATGTCAGAAAAGTATCTGATATCCTAGTTGACATTTAAACACTCTTTGGGGAAAGCTTGATTTGCCATATTTGGTTTTTTTTTTTTTTCCCTGTAAGTCACTAACTTTCAGCTCATCTGAAACTGCTAGGAAGAAACTGATGGCTACACTGTTCTTTGTGCACATATATGTGATTCCCACCCCCCACCCCAGCTTTTCCTGATTTCAGAAATGAAAATGATGAAATGATTTCATTTAAATATAAAAAAAAATTAGTTACTTTACTTGAGGGTATCAGCATGAAAGCATTTTGCTAAAAATAATTCATTCATGAATAATAGATTCAAGGGATTAGATCTGATAGACAGAGTGCCTAAAGAATAATGGATGAAGGTTCGTGACACTGTACAGGAGGCAGAGACCAAAACCATCCCCAAGAAAAAGAAATGCAAAAAGGCAAAAGGTTGTCTGAGGAGGCCTTACAATTAGCTGAGAAAACAAAAGTGAAAGGGAAAGGAGAAAAGGGAAGATATACCCATCTGAATGCAGAGTTCCAAAGAATAGCAAGGAGAGAGAAGAAAGTCTTCCTATAAGTGATCAACGCAAAGAAGTAGAGGAAAACAATAGAATGGGAAAGACTAGAGATCTCTTCAAGAAAATTAGAGATACCAAGGGAACATTTCATGCAAAGATGGGCACAATAAAGGACAGAAACGGTATGGACCTAAAAGAAGTGGAAGAGATTAAGAAGAGGTGGCAAGAATACACAACTATACAAAAAAGATCTTCATGACCCAAATAACGTTGATGGTGTGATCACTCACCTAGAGCCAGACATCCTGGAATGTGAAGTCAAGTGGGTCTTAGGAAGCATCACTATGAACAAAGCTAGTGAAGGTGAAGGAATTCCAGTTGAGCTATTTCAGATCCTAAAAGATGATGCTGTGAAAGTGCTACACTCAATATGCCAGCAAATTTGGAACTCTCATCAGTGGCCGTAGGACTGGAAAAGGTCAGTTTTCATTCCAATCCCAAAGAAAAGCAATGCCAAAGAATGTTCAGACTATGACACAGTTGCACTCATCTCACATGCTAGTAAAGTAATGCTCAAAATTCTCCAAGCCAGGCTTCAACAATACATGAACCGAGAGCTTCGAGATGTTCCAGCTGGATTTAAATAAGGCAGAGGAACCAGAGATCAAATTGCCAACATCCAGTGGATCGTTGAAAAAGTAACGGAGTTCCAGAAAAGCATTTACTTCTGCTTTATTGACTACGTGAAAGCCTTTGACTGTGTGGATCACAGCAAACTGGAAAATTGTGAAAGAGATGGGAATACCAGTCCACCTTACCTGCCTTCCGAGAAATCTGTATGCAGGTCAAGAAGCAACAGAGAACTGGACATGGACCAACGGACTGGTTCAAAATTGGAAAAGGAGTACGTCAAGGCTGTACAATGTCACTGTTCATATTTAACTTATATGCAAAGTACATCATGTGAAATGCCCGGCTGGATGAAGCATAATCTGGAATCAAGATTGCCAGGAGAAATAAGAATAACCTCAGATATGCAGGTAACACCGCCCTTATGGCAGAAAGTGAAGAGGAACTACAGAGCCTCCTGATGAAAGTGAAAGAGAGTGAAAAAGCTGGCTTAAAACTCAACATTAAAAAAACGAAGATCATGGCATCTAGTCCCATCACTTCATGGCAAATAAGATGGGAAAACAGTGGAAACAGTGAGAGACTTTAATTTTTTGGGCTCCAAAATCACTGCAGATGGTGACTGCAGCCATGAAATTAAAAGACACTTGCTCCTTGGAAGAAGAGCTATGACAAATCTAGGCAGCATATTAAAAAGCAGAGACATTATTTTGCCAACAAAGGTCTATCTAGTCAAAGCTGTGGTTTTTCTAGTAATCATGTACTAGAAATGTGATGATGTGAGAGTTGGACCATAAAGAAGGCTGAGCACTGAAGAATTGATGCCTTTGAACTCTGATGTTGGAGAAGACTCTTGAGAGTCCCTTGGACTTCAGGGATATCCAACCAATCAGTGCTAAAGGGGAGCAATCCTGAATATTCATTGGAAGGACTGATGCTGAAGCTCCCGTACTTTGGCCACCTGATGCGAAGTCTCATTAGAAAAGACCCTGATGCTGGGCAAGATTGAAGGCAGGAGGAGAAGGGGACGACAGAGGATGAGATGGTTGGATGGTATCACTCACTCGATGGACATGAGTTTGAACAGGGTCTGGGAGATGGCAAAGAACAGGAAAGCCTGGTGTGCTGCAGTCCATGGGGTCACAATGAGTCGGACATGGCTGATCAACTGAACTGAACTGAATTCATTCATGAAAAATAGCATAATATTGGCAGTTAAAAAAAACTTTTTTTTAAACTAGAGAGGTTATGTGTGCCAAACCAGGTTGGTTAGTGTTGTCTGATAAAGCAGTTGTGCAATTTGCTATTAATGTGTTTAAGGGAGACCTGAAGATTATTGGATGAATGGTAAATGGTGTTCATTTCGTTTCCTACAGACAATCCTGATAATATTAACCTCTGATAGACCTTCTTTCTTCCTCATGTTGGTTAGAGTTTGTGTTGGCACATTTTACAGAGTATTTTCATAGAACTGATTTAAATTTACTTTTAAAAATGATTCTTTTCATTAAGGAATCACATGCATACAGAAAAGTTCACAAATCATAAGGTCATTGAATTACCAGAATGAACTCAACTTGTATAATCATAGCATGGGTTCTTGCTTCTGTCCCTTCTCAAGTGCTACCAATCTCTCTTCTCCCACAGTAGCCACTATCTAACTTTGATTATTGTACATTAGTTTTTTTCCTCTTACTGACTTTTTTCCTTAGAAAATTGACTTTACTGAGACATATTTTTCATACAGTAAAATGTATTCATTTTATAAGTGCTGATAGTTGCTCAGTCATGTCCGACTCTTTGCGATCCTATGAACTGTAGCCCACCAGACTCTTCTGTCCGTGGAATTCTCCAGGTAAGAATACTGGATTGGGTAGCCGTTCCCTTCACCAGAGGATCTTGGATCTTCTCGACCCACGGATCAAGCCCAGATCTTTTGCTTTGTAGGCAGATTCTTTACCATATGTGCCATGGATGTATCTATTAACAACCATAGCATTCAAGATAGAGACTGTTTCTGTCTCTTCCCTTACTTCTTTATAATTGTACTCCCCCTGCTCCCTGCAATTTCTGGCCCCAGGCAATTACTGATCTGCATTCTATCACTACATAGATGAATTTTGCCTGTTTTAGAATTTCGTATAAATAGAATCTCACAGAGTAGGTACTCTTGTGTCTGGCTCTTTTTGCTTTGTATAATGTTTTTTGAGATTCATGTTAATGCATGTGTCAGTTATTCAAGACTGAATTCAAGACTAGAATTAAAAAAAATTCTAAGTATATTCCATTGTAGGGATATTCCACACTTTGTTTATGCATTTACCTATAGGTTGTTTATGCAATCAACCTATAATAGGATTGATGACTATTTTTGGCTCTTTTGAATAAAGCTGCTATGCTTTATTCATATATGTAGATATGAATAAATATATATATATATGTATATGTATATTTACATATACATATATTTATTTATATGTAGAAGTCTTTGTGTTGACTTAAACTTTCATTTCTTTTGAGTAAATACCCAAAAGTACAATTGCTGTGTCACATAGTAGGGTTTTTTTTTTTTTTTTTAATTAATTAATTTTAATTGGAGGCTAATTACTTTACAATATTTTAGTGGTTTTTGCCAAACATTGACATGAATCAGCCAGCCACAGGCACACATGTGTTCCCATCCAGAACACCCCTCCCACCTCCCTCCCCATCCCATCCCCCAGGGTCATCCCAGTGCACCAGCCCTGAGCACCCTGTCTCATGCATTGAATCTGGACCAGTGATCCACCTCACAATATGATAATATACACATTTCAATGCTACCCTCTCAAATGATCCCACCCTGGCCTTCTCCCACAGAGTGCAAAAGACTGTTCTTTACATCTGTGTCTCTTTTGCTGTCTTGCATATAGGGTCATTGTTACCATCTTTTTAAATTCCATATATATGCATTTGTATACTGTATTAGTGTTTTTCTTTCTGACTTACTTTGCTGTATATAATAGGCTCCAGTTTCATCCATCCCATTAGAACTGATTCAAATGCATTCTTTTTAATGGCTGAGTAATCCATTGTGTATATGTACCACAGCTTTAGTATCCATTTGTCTGCCGATGGACATCTGGGTTGCTTCCGTGTCCTGGCTATTGTAAGCAGTGCTGCACTGAACATTGGGGTACATGTGTCTCTTTCAGTTCTGGTTTCCTTGGTGTGTATGCCTAGCAGTGGGATTGCTGGGTCATATGGCCGTTCTATTTCCAATTTTTTAAGGAATCTTCACACTGATCTCCATAGTGGCTGTACTAGTTTGCATTCCCACCAACAGTGTAAGAGGGTTCCTTTTTCTCCACACCCTCTCCAACATTTATTGTTTGTAGACTTTTTGATAGCAGCCATTCTGACTGGCATGAGATGGAACCTCGTTGTGGTTTTGATTTGCATTTCTCTGATAAAGAGTGATGTTGAGCGTCTTTTCATGTGTTTGTTGGCCATCTGTATGTCTTCTTTGGAGAAATGTCTGTTTAGTTCTTTGCCCCATTTTTTGATTGGGTCGTTTATTTTTCTGGAATTGAGCTGCAGGAGCTGCTTGTATATTTTTGAGATTAATTCTTTGTCAGTTGCTTTGTTTGCTATTATTTCTCCCATTCTGAAGGCTGTCTTTTCACCTTGCTTGTAGTTTCCTTTGTTGTGCAGAAGCTTTTAATTTTAATTAGGTCCCATTTGTTTATTTTTGCTTTTATTTCCATTACTCTGGGAGGTGGGTCATAGAAGATCCTGCTGTGATTTATGTCAGAGAGTGTTTTGCTTATGTTTTCCTCTAGGAGTTTTATAGTTTCTGGTCTTAGGTTTAGATCTTTAATCCATTTTGAGTTTATTTTTGTGTATGGTGTTAGAAAGTGTTCTAGTTTCATTCTTTTACAAGTGGTTGACCAGTTTTCCCAGCACCACTTGTTAAAGAGATTCTCTTTTCTCCATTGTATATTCTTGCCTCTTTTGTCAAAGATAAGGTGTCCATAGGTGTTTGGGTTTATCTCTGGGCTTTGTATTTTGTTCCATTGATCTATATTTCTGTCTTTGTGCCAGTACCATACTGTCTTGATGACTGTAGCTTTGTAGTATAGTCTGAAGTCAGGCAGGTTGATTCCTCCAGTTCCATTCTTCTTTCTCAAGATTGCTTTGGCTATTCGATGTTTTTTTGTATTTCCATACAAATTGTGAAATTATTTGTTCTAGTTCTGTGAAAAATACCATTGGTAGCTTGACAGGGATTGCATTGAATCTATAGATTGCTTTGGGTAGTATACTCATTTTCACTATATTGATTCTTCTGATCCATGAACATGGTATATTTCTCCATCTATTTGTGTCCTTTTTGATTTCTTTCATCAGTGTTTTATAGTTTTCTATATATAGGTCTTTTGTTTAGGTAGGTTTATTCCTAAGTATTTTATTCTTTTCATTGCAATGGTGAATGGAATTGTTTCCTTAGTTTCTGTTTCTGTTTTCTCATTGTTAGTGCATAGGAATGCAAGGGATTTCTGTGTGTTAATTTTATGTCCTGCAACTTTACTATATTCATTGACTAGCTCTAGTAATTTTCTGGTGGAGTCTTAGGATTTTCTATGTAGAGGATCTTGTCATCTATAAACAGTGAGTTTTATACTTCTTCTTCTTTTCCAATCTGGATTCCTTTTATTTCTTTTTCTTCTATGATTTCTGTGGCTAAAACTTCCAGAACTATGTTGAGTAGTAGCCGTGACAGTGGGCACCCTTGTCTTGTTCTTGACTTTAGGGGAAATGCTTTCAGTTTTTCGCCTTTGAGGATAGTGTTTTCTGTGGGTTTATCATATATGGCTTTTATTATGTTGAGATATATTCCTTCTGTTCCTGCTTTCTGGAGGTTTTTTTATCATAAATGGATGTTGAATTTTGTCAAAGGCTTTCTCTGCATCTATTGAGGTAATGATACAGTTTTTATCTTTCAATTTGTTAATGTGGTGCATCACGTTGATCAGTTTGCGGATATTAAAGAATTCTTGCATCCCTGGCGTAAAGCCCACTTGGTCATGATGTATGATCTTTTTAATATGTTGTTGGATTCTGTTTGCTAGAATTTTGTTAAGGATTTTTTGCATCTATGTTCATCAGTGATATTGGCTTGTAGTTTTCTTTTTTTGTGGCATCTTTGTCTGGTGTTGGTATTAGGGTGAAGGTGGCCTCATAGAATGAGTTTGGAAGTTTACCTTCCTCTGCAATTTTCTGGAAGAGTTTGAGTAGGATAGATGTTAGCTCTTCTTTAAATTTTTGGTAGAATTCAGCTGTGAAGCTGTCTGGTCCTGGGCTTTTGTTTGCTGGAAGATTCCTGATTACAGTTTCAATTTCTGTGCTTGTGATGGGTCTGTTAAGATTTTCTATTTATTCCTGGTTCAGTTTTGGAAAGTTATACTTTTCTAAGAATTTGTCCATTTCGTCCAGGTTGTCCATTTTATTGGCATATAGTTGCTGATAGTAATCTCTTATGATCCTTTGTATTTCTGTGTTGTCTGTTGTGATTTCTCCATTTTCATTTCTAATATTGTTGATTTGATTCTTCTCCCTTTTTTTCTTGATGAGTCTGGCTAATGTTTTGTTTATTTTATTTATCAACCAGCTTTTAGCTTTGTTGATTTTTGCTATGGTCTCCTTTGTTTCTTTTTCATTTATTCCTGCCCTAATTTTTATGATTTCTTTCCTTCTACTAACTGTGGGGTTCTTCATTTCTTCCCTTTCTAGTTGCTTTAGGTGTAGAGTTAGGTTATTTATTTGACTTTTGTCTTGTTTCTTGAGGTATGCCTGTATTGCTATGAACCTTCCCCTTAGCACTGCTTTTACTGAGTCCATAGGTTTTGGGTTATTGTGTACATAGTAGGTTTTATAAGAAGGCTGCCCAACTGGCTTCCAGGGTGGTTGAAACATTTTACATTCCCATCAGCATTATGTGAATGTTCTATTTGCTTCACATCCTTACCTACACTTTAATTTTCAGTATTTTAGTAGTATATATATATCTCATTGTGGGTTTTAAGTTGTATGTTTGATAGCTGTGGTAAAAATGAGTCTATTATCTAGGTTTTTATAGGTATCAGTAGATACTGTGGTATAAAATTTGCTAAGGAAAATGTTACCAGCACAGTGAATGATGTGGCCTGAATTTTTGTTTCTAATTTGCCTTTTCATTTTGTAGCTTGAGAATATCCTCTGAGTAGTAGTGTGTACTATTACTTTTGGCACGGAGCACAGGCCAGCATTGAGGCCTCCATACTGTCCTAGGTGAATACTTTTGTTTGGCCCAGAAGTCAGTTTTTTTTTTCCTTCAGGCTTAGAATAGGTCAGTGTTTTTCCAGGTAAGCACCAGGTGAAGTAGTTGCATGCCCCTTCCCTCCCCCCCTCCCCCCCAACACAAATGAACCAACACACACAGACAATACGTATTTTAAGGGTCTTCTGTGAGAGTTTCTTTGGAAAATTAGAAAAGTAAAACTTAGTGCACACTCTCCTGGGTGTATCAAGGTAGTGTAAATGTGGAGTTTTTACCACATTTTGTAGTCATTTAGTATTGAAAATTTTACAGCTAATTTTTTTCTTTGATTACAGTGCCCATACATCACCCATCAGCATGTTACCAGCCTCTGCAGAGTAAGTAGTATACTTATAGAAGACAGCTTAAAAAGCTTTTAAAAATATTAATAAGCTGTAGAAATTAAAAGCATGTATTTATTGTAAATACTTACTTTAGAGGAAAGATTGTACATAAGGTAGTGAAACTGGTTAGTATTTTATGTACTTTAGTCAGAACAAATGAAGAAGGAATGCATTGCACTGATACACAAAGATGAACTTTTTTTCAGATGATTTTTTTTTAATCTTCTGAAATGACTGAACAATGCCAATAGAGCTTTTTTTTCTAGTAAAGGTTCCATGCCCCACCCACTCCCCCCACAAATGGCTGCTTTATTAATACTGGCTATGGTGCATGGCATGTGGCATCTTAGTTCTCCAACCAGGGATTGAACCTGTGCCCCCTGCAGTGGAAATGCAGAGTCCTAACCACTGGACCACTGGGGAATTCCCTGAGAAGTCTTTTTAAATGGCTTTGTTATGTTGTAGGGAGGAATGAATTACTGGGACAAGTGATCATTCCTGCGTCAGTAGTAGTATTGACATGATTGATTTGTGTAATGTCTGGGCAAATTTCATTTTAAAATTTAAGCAATTATCATGTATTCCTTTTCTGTATTTCTTTTTCCACTCTAGCCTATTCATTTGAATACCATTGTATATTTTTTTAAACTGGTTGTACATTTTAAAGTTTGTGTTTATGTGACCAAATAACCTAGTTAGGGTGACTGCTTCTCACTAAAATGTGTTCTGTTTTATAGCATTTTAGAAAGAACAATTAGAGCAGCTGTGGAACAGCACCTTTTTGATCTGCAGAGCAGCATAGATCATGATCTTAAGAACTTACAGCAGCAAAGTCTCGTGTGTAATAATGAAGCAGGAAGTGTTAATTGTGATGGGGAAGGATCTAATAACCAGTAAGAAACTTTTAAAACATTTGACTATTTTTTATTGAATTATAAAATTGTTTCACCTTTTAAAAAACAGTTTTTTCTTTAATGATAGTGTCTGATCTTACTTGACCATTTCTGAAAGTCAGTGTGAAAAGTGACTTTGTATATACTTGCTTATAAATTGTATATACTTCTTCACATTAAAAATCTCATAAGTCTTCTGTTAAGATAGTAGACATTGAGTCCAGCAAAGTCTGTGAACACCAGATGAAGTAGCGGGCTTATATAATTACCTTTAGGATCTATGTTATGTGAAAAATAACTTTAAAAAGAGTAGACCTATATTCTGTTTTCCAGATGGTCACACCATGGCATGTAGTTTTCCAGATAGATAGGTACTGGGACAGCAGATTGACATCACTCCTAGTGCACATGGTCATTGAATGAATTGGTGAATGGAATCATCCTTTGCTATTTAACTTGTTTTCCTGTCTCCAGGCTTTGCCTTCCCTACCCTCTGTTGTTTTAGGTTAGCTGTTAATAATTGGATTTGTGCAAGTTAAAAGTACCCCATGTACTGTGTGGTGTGTGATGTTACTCCACTCTTCATCTGACTTGTTATCTTTAGGTGACGAAAGCTTCATATCCTTTCCTGTTACCTCAGCCCTAGAGGTGCTTTCTTCTGAGTCTACAGATGATTTTTATAGTTTGCATTGGTCAGTTTTTGTTTTGGGGACAAATCTATAGAGCAGCATAGATCATGATCTTAAGAAAGACGTACCCAAATTTGGAGAATTCATAGGAAGGCCAAAAAAAAAAAAATAGATGACTAGGTAGAATTTTGTTTTTGTGTTAAGAATTAGATTTTTAAAGGCCAAATATGTCAAATACACCAGACTAGCTATCACATGTGGAATGAAACTGAGAAATTAATAGCTATAAATACCAATGCTGGGACTATGTTTATGGAATACCGGATTGTACAACTGCAGGTGTGCCATATAATCTGCATGGATGGCATCACCGCCAGCCTGTGCAGTGATGTGATGGCCCCGATTTGTGTGCTTTGAAGGCATTATTTGAACTATACAGGTGGATCTGTAGGAAGTATTTGAGTTGAATATGAAGGAAAGAAGCAGTATCCAAATGGTAGAAAGAGAAAAATGTTTCAAAGGATATAATATAAGCAGATTTCTTGGAGTTTGCCCTTTTGGCTTAGCTAGAGATCCTGAAAACCTATGTCTATGCTCAGATATTATTATAGAAATAACTCATATTCTCATGGTAGAATTCTCATATTGTCTGGTTGGGGTATCATCTTTATAAACAACCTGCAGTGTTTTACATATTCTAAATTATGTAAGATGAAAAAATCTGCAGTAGGAAGCTATTCCTGTTGTACTTGAAAAGGTGTTAAACACTGTTGCCCAGTGCTAGACTTGGGTTTTAATCTGCAGACAGGTCGTTACTATGATTTAGCATGTGCATTTGTAAGGGAGATCACTGTTTTGACACATAAATTATTTTTAAAGCCATTCATTTGCTGTGAAAATATTCAAAGTGGATAATAAATTAAGGTCCTTACAACATCCCATGGAGGGACAGAAATAAACTTTGAATCCTTTATAATCTAACTTGACATGCTAAATAAACTGGATCTTTATGAAAAAGATATGTTTTCTACTATGAGAAAAAGTTTCAGATTGTTACTTTTATTTATTTATTTTAAAGGCATTACATATTCAACATGTGGCTTGATCTGACTTTTTAATCTTCATTACTAGGGTTGATATTGCTGATGGTATTATTAATGCCAGTGAACATAACAGAGACTGTTCAGAACCTGTGGCTAGCACTAATTTAGACAATGAAGTTATGCAGCAAGATTTTGTATTTGAGGATGAAGAAAATAACCAGGTAAGAAATGTAGAGACTTAAAAATCTCTGTGTTAAGTGTACTAGATCAACAGTCCCCCACCTTCTTGGCACTAGGGACTAGTTTCATGGAAGACAGTTTTTCCATGGATTTGGTGGGGGGTGCTGGTTCCGGTGGTAATGAGAGCAGTGGCAGATGAAGTATTGCTCGCTTGCCTGCCTGCCTCTCACCTCTGCTGTGGGCTGATCCTCACAGGCCAGGATCCTAACAGACCGCAGCCCAGGTGGTGGGAACCCATGTATGTACTAGATTACAATTCTGATTGCTTTATGTGTTCCTTTGGTACCAGAAGCCTTAGTTCACTTTCTTTGCTGATACATGTGTTTGTCTTGATTCCAAGTCCCAAGAACATACATTGTTTCAGTGGAGATCAGGAACCATCATTGAATAGAGAAGTAGATGCAGAATACCTTATTTTTAAATACTTTTCTGGAAGGAAACAAATTACAGTGTCAGCTGAGGTGATTGTTGGTTTTATGGTTGAATTTTGTTCTTTTTAAAAGCCATGTATGTCCCAGATATTTTCTGAAGAACATGGACTCTTTTCATAATTATGGAAAGCCCATGAACATCATTTAAGAAGTAAATTATTTTCACTGTCAACATTTTTTAGTAATAACATTTAAAAAATAATTTCAGTGAGTGTACAAAGCATTTTTCTAAGACGTGTTTCAAAGCTTTGTTAACACTTTTTAAAATAAGATACTTAATGGATGAAGAAATTTTCTTCAGCATGTTTTCATTCTAAATCATATGCTAACATACATATTGTAACGAATCAAAGATTTGTGTTTAGGCTTTCCCTCTTAATAGCAGTATAACTTTGACTAGTTACCTAACTTTTCTGAATTTTTGTTTTTTGTTTTTCTTTATATAAGTGGGAGGTAATACCCACTCTAGAGGTTTGTTATAAAGATACAAAGAAGTAAAAGTACAAACCTATTTTATGAACTGGAAAACATTTCACAGAATTTAAGCTGCTCCTGGACTTAGTTTTATTGGACTCGTATGTAACTAATATTCTTACTTTCTTTCACTGGCATATTAATCTTTTTTCATCTGTTCATGGTTATTGATTCTGTTCTTGTCTCTTTGCTCCACTGATACACTTTCTTCACTTAGCTTTCAGGATATCTCACTCCTCTGTTGTTTTTTTCCCTCCTTGACTGGCTGTTGTATCCCTTTGCTGATTGCTTTTTGTGTTCTGAAATTAATATGGCCCAGGGCCCAGTTTTCTCAAGTCACTAATTTTCATTACTCCAGTGGTAATCTCATTTAGTCTAATGGTTTTAAATACCATCTCTCAGCTAAAGGCTCCCAAGTTTATACTCTAGTCCAGATCTCTCTCTTAACTTTAGATTCCTATACCTAGAAGCTCTGCTCAGCGTTGAATATCTTTGTTGTTGTTCAGTCGCTAAGTCGTGTCCAACTCTTTGCAACCCTATGGACTGCAGCACACCAGGCTTCCCTGTCCTTCACTGTCTCCCTGAGTTTGCTCAAACTCACATCCATTGAGTCAGTGATGCCATTCAATCATCTCATCCTCTGTTGCCCTCTTCTCTTCTTGCTCTCAATCTTTTCCCAGCATCAGGGTCTTTTCAAATGAGTTGGCTCTTCATATCAGGTGGCCGAAGTATTAGAGCTTCACCTTCAGCATCAGTCCTTCCAATGAATATTCAGGGTTGATTTCCTTTAGGATTGACTGGTTTGATCTCCTTGAAGTCCACAGAACTCTCAAGAGTCCTTTCCAACACCACAATTCAAAAGTATCAATTCTTCAGCGCTCAGCCTTCTTTATTGTCCACCTCTCACATCTATATATGACTACTGGAAAAATCATTGCTTTGACTATATGGATCTTTATTGGCAAAGTGGTATCTCTGCTTTTTAATACGCTGTCTAGGTTTGTCATACCTTTCCTTCAAAGGAGCAAGTGTCTTTTAATTTTGTGGCTGCAGTCACCATCTACAGTGATTTTGAAGCTGAAGAAAATGAAATGTCACCATTTCTACTTTTCCTCCATCTATTTGCCATGAAGCAATGGGACCGAATGCCGTGATCTTCTCTTTTTCAATGTTGAGTTTTAAGCCAGCTTTTTCACTCTCCTCTCACTTTCATCAAGAGACCACATTCTGCCATTAGAGTGGTATCTCTATATCTGAGGTTGTTGATATTTCTCCTGGCAATCTTGAATATCTTAACATCTTAATTAAACATCTTAATATCTTAAAACATCTTTTTAAAAAAAAAAAAACTCATTTATTTGTTTGTTTTGGCTGTACTGGGTCTTTGTTGCTGTGCAGGCTTTTCTCTAGTTACCAAGTGGGGACTGCTCTCCAGTTGTGGTGTGTGGGCTTCTCCTTGCGGTGGCTTCTCTTGCTGCAGAGCATGGATTCTAGGGCGCACAGGCTCCAGTAGTTTCCATGTGTGGGCTCAGTAGTTGTGGCTCTCAGGCTCTAGAGCTTGGGCTCATGGGCTCAGTTGCCCTGAAGCATGTGGCCTCTTCCTGGAGCAGGGATTTTATCTGGACCACCAGGGACCACTAGACCACCAGGGAATCCCTGATAAACATCTTATAAACATTTTATAATAAGCATCTTAACATGCTTAAACAAGCTGCATGGCAAGGTTTAAAAAAAAAATTCTATACCTTTATTATAAGCTAAATGCTTGCATAAATTTTATTATAAACTAAATGCTTGCATAAATTTGGCTGTTTCTCTTTCCTTCATCAACTGTGAATGATCCTTGCCAGTGTTTGGGATTTTGGCCATGCTAATAGGTATCTAGTGTTATCTCATTGATACAGTTTACAATTCCCTCATGACATAGGGTTCAGCATCTTTTCTGAAAATATGCTTATTTTGCCATCTGAATATCTTGGCTGAGTTCAGGTCTCTTGTTCATTTTTTGATTGAGTTGTTTACTGAGTTTTAAAAGTTCTTTACTATTTTGAGTAAGTCTCTTATCAGATATAAAATATCAGGTCTTAGGAAATCTTAAGGATTTTTATATTGATATGATGAGATTGATCTCTTAAGTTTTTAGTTATAACAAGTTCTATAGTAATTTGTACTGTTTGAGGGTGGAAAGTGTCGGTAAATCAGTAGCCTGATTTGAGTTCATATCAAAATATCTGATGTTATCAGTAAATTTCTCACATCGTGCCGTGCCAAGATGCTTCAGTCATGTCCGACTCTTTGCGACCCTGTGGACTGTAGCCTACCAGGCTCCTCTGTCCATGGGATTTTCCAGGCAGGAATACTGGAGTGGGTCTCTGTGCAGAGGATGTTCCTGACCCAGGGATTGAACCCACATCTGTGGCTCCCACAGTATAGGCGAATTCTTTACTGGTGAGCCACTGGGGAAGCCCAAATTTCTCATAAAAGCAGTTCATTTCCGGATTAGCAGACCTTCATGGCTGGCACCTTGCCAAATTTGCAATTATTTATATCTTCTGAACCCTATTTATATCTTCTGAACCCTGAGAAATTGCTGGAATTTAAGTACCTCCTTTCAGAAGTGAAGGCCAGAAGTATTTGGGAAGCTCTAGCAGACAACCAAGAGGAAGAAATAGCTATCAGTTTGACTTGAATTGTTATGAGACTCCACTTTCTTTTTTTAAACAGAAATACTCAATACCTCTGACAGGCAACAACCATTCAATAATGTGTTGTTTTTTAAATCAGTCTCTCTTTTTAAAACAGTCTCTCTTTTAAAATTAAAAAAATTGAGGTATAGTTGACATATTACGGTAGTTTCAAGTGCATAACATTGAGTACCTGTATATATTGTGAAATGATCACAAGTCTAGTTATTAGTATCTATTACCACACAGTTAAATTTTTTTTCTTGTGATGAGTCTTTTAAGATCTACTCTCAGTAGCTTTCAGATATGCAATATAGTATTATTAACTATAGTTATGATGATGTATGTTATAGTTCTATATCTTATTTATTTTTTATCTAGAAAGTTTGTACCTTTTGATTACCTTCACCCATTTTCCCCACTACCAACCCTCACCTCTGGCAACCACCAGATATGTTTTCTATATAGATGTTTGACTTTATCTTATAATTCCACATAAAAGTGAGATCATATGGTATTTGTCTTTGTCTAACTTATTTCACTTAGTCATAATGCCTTCAAGGTCCATCCATGTTATTGCAAGTGGGGATGCTGGGTTTTTTTTTTTAATGGCAGAATAATATTGCATTGTGTGTGTGTTACATGTATACACACCCACACAGAAAATTATTCAGCTGTTTATCTATTGAGGGACACTTAGGTTGTTTCTGTATCTTGACTATTGTAAATAATCCTGCAGTAAACATGGAGGTGCACCTGTCTTTTTGAGGCAGCATTTTTCTTTGCTTCACATAAACATCCGGAAATGGAATTGCTAGTAAGCATGGTAGTTCTATTTTTGATTCTTTGAGGAGCCTCCATACCATTTTCCTTAGTGGCTGTACCAATTTACATTTCCATCTCCAAAACACGAGGTTTCCTTTTTATCCACATCCTCACTGGCACTTACTTTGTGTTGTCTTTTTGGTGATAGCCATTCTAATGGGTGTGAGGTAGTATCTCACTGTGGGTTTGATTTGCATTTTCCTGATAGTGATGTTGAGCACCTTTTCATGTACTTGTTGGCCATCTGTACTTCGTTTTTGGGAAAATGTCTATTTAGATGTTCTGCCCATTTTTTAATTGTATTATTTATTTTTTGCTATTGAGTTTTATGAGTTCTGTTTATATTTTGGAGATTAACTCCTTATCCAGATACATGATTTTGCAAGTATTTTCTCCCATTCTGTAGGTTATTTTTTCATTTTGTTGATGATTCATCTGCTGTGGAGACCTCGTCAGTTTTGCCCACATTAATTCAGTGAAAGAAATTGGGCTAGATTGAAGAATATTTAATGTATTTTTATAAAACCTTTAAAAATTGTGGATCATTGTGCTATATATATGAAACTTATATTGTATATAAACTATACCTCGATTAAAACATTTTTTTTAAGTCTTCATAACCTAACTGATGGGGCTTCCCAGGTGGCGCAGTGGTAAAGAATCTGCCTGTCAATGCAGGAGACATAAGAGACACAGGTTTGCTCTCTGAGTCGGGAAGATCCCCTAGAGTAGGAAATGGCAACCCACTCCAGTACTCTTGCCAGGGAAATTCTATGGGCAGAAGAGCCTGGCGGGTTACAGTCCATGGGGTTGCAAAAAATTGGACATGACTGAGCACATACCTTTCACATTTAATCTAACTGACAGAAAAATATAATGAGTTGGCACTCATTTAAATGGAAAGTTGTTGTTAATTAAAAAGTTTTTTTCTGCTTAACACACAGCAGATTTTTGCTCCAATGTGTTTTTATATCTGTTGAACTATAAAATCAAGTTGGAGACTACAGTTTTAAGTTTTTCTGGGTAATCCAAATTTTTAGATTCTAAAGTTCTGTAGCTTTATTTCTGCCATCTGGTGGTTGAAAATGCTTTAGTAAGTTTTCTTATAAGCAGATGAAATGTGTAGAATAAAGCAGGGATAGTTAGCTTATCTAAAAGAAGTAGCTGCCGTACTTGAGCAAAACTAGGTCAGCGGAGATGGAAGGATGAGCGACTAAGCCATGTGGAAGTATCGTTGTGGATGGCTAAGGAATGGATGGAGACCAAGGAAATTACTGGTCTTTAATTAGCTCCTGTCAGGAAGTCCTGACAGCCCCTAATACCTTGGCAATATGATTGTGCTGTAGCTGCTGCTCCCACTGTTGCTGCCATTGCCACCACCTTTTTTCACCAAAGGGCTCTAGCTTTCCTGAATTGAGACCAGCGTGCCTTAGATGTCCTTTATGAGGACTCTGATGTTTGTGGAGAAGGGAGGGAAGACAGCACAGGCTGCTTTGTCATCTGATATTTTAGAAAAAAGAGCTTTTTTCTTCTTGTGTATAAAGGATTAAATATTTTATCTGGAATGAATTCTGAGAAAGTAAAATTTTTCTAAGTGATGAAGTATATTTTAGTTTCTAAGGAAAGTATTGCATATTTCCTGTATGTTAAATGAAGACTGGCTGTATTCTAACATGACTAATAACTTTTATTTTTCTTTGTCCTGAGATATTGTGTAGAGCACAGTTCTGCACTCGACTCTGAATTTCATCTGTCTTTTCCACTGCTGGGCTGTCAGCTTTTGCTGTTGTCACTACATTTTTTTATATTATCCCTAATTGAGATCTTGTTTAATACTTTTCACTATTTAAGAATTATGTTGCCTAAATCTGGGTGGAGGATATGTGGATATTAGTTATATCAGTGATCATATTTTATTTCAGTTATTTCATAGTAAAAAGAATTATAGGTTAAGTTAAGGTTGGTCATGTAATAGTATGCTTTATAATAGAGCTTTACAGTTTTTCTTATAAGCTCTTTCTTTTGATTCTCTGACAACAACCATAAGATAGGCACATAAGTGATTGTTACTGTCTTATTTTCCATCAGAAGGAAAGAACTGGGACTTGAATTTGGTGGAGTAAAGCAAAAAGGCTCGTTTTAAATATTGAATCTGTATAATGGTTTTTCACGGTTCCCGAAACCCTCATATTTAAGAATGTAAAGCTATATTCCAGAGCATGGACGTTGTTGAAGTCTGATTTTTAGATCAGTGGTTCTATACACTTTGGGTCCCAAGGACCTCTTTATACTCTAGAACTCTAAATTATTCAGGGTCCCAAAAAACTTTTGTGTACCTAGGTATGTCTATTAGTATTTAGTATATTAGAAATTAAAACTGAGCAATTAAAATATTTATTAATTCACTTAACATAATAAACTCACTCAAGGTGACATAAATAAGATTGCTTTTTTTTCTTAATAAAAAGCAGCTATTTTTAAAAGAAGTTATTTTGAGGCATGGCATTGTTATACATACTTAGCGATCTTGCTACTGTCTGACTTAGAAGTCAGCTGGATTCCCATATGTGCTTCTGCATTCTCTCTGTTGCTATAGATTCTTTTGTTTCAAGTGCATGAGGCTAGTTAGCTTCACAGAGATACATTCAAAAAGAGAGTATTTTAATAACTTTTTACAGACTGTCTTTCACATTAAACAAAACTGCACAAGTAGTAGTTTCTTAATCTAGGAAGATCAAATCTTGATTTCTGAGGTGATCATCAAAAACACTAAAAGGTTTACATAGTTTGAAGTATGCACAGGACATTTGTATTAGACTTGATAGGTATTTATTTTAGAGAGGAGTAGGCATGGAATGGTATCTCAGAGCCCATTGGAAAATTAGGGAGCATTCTCATGTGCTTTTGAGTTTCAGAGTTGTTATTTCAAATATATGTCATAAAGGGATCTGGTGAACTGTGTGACTCCTCTGCTACCTGTTAGGAAGTTAACCAACTTGTATGTTCATTGCTGACGAGAAAGAGTAGTAGCTGACCATCATTTTTAGAGGAGAAAATTCTAAGGAAGGAAAAAGAATGTGATAGTAGTAGCAGTAGCTCTTGCCCAGTAGGGTAGTAAGAAAAACAGGGTCCTCATTTTATACACATGCACCCCCATACACACAACTCAAATTTTGAGGAAGGTCAATTACTCTCTAAAAAAGGACATTAACACCTGCAGACTATTTTAAGTAGTAGTTAAAAGAGGGGCATTTGACTAATTTATAATCTAATATCCTAATTTGGATTGGAAACTTCTCAACTTTAAGGGGATGGGAACTCCTTAATAAGTGGTGTTCTTTTTGTCAGTGTGTAGGTATATTGTTAGAGCCATGCAGTGACCATGGTGATGGTGAAGATGACTGTCTTGAGAGGTAAGCATTTTTTCTTGTTGTTGCTAATTAACTATTCATTTTGAAAATTGGAGTTCTTTACAGATTCTGGGGTGAATTTTTTAGATGAAGCTTTCTGTTACAACATATATTTTAGGTGAGCAAACAAAACCAAACATCTTATTTTGATGATAAGTATACAGCATATTAGAGCTTCCCAGACGGCTCAGTGGTAAAGAATCCACCTGCCAAAGCAGGATACTCAGTTTGGACCCCTGGGTTGGGAAGATCCCCGGAGAAGGAAATGGCAACCCACTCCAGTATTCTTGCCTGGGAAATCCCGTGGACAGAGGAGCCTGGTGGGTTACAGTCCATGGCGTCACAGAGAGTTAGATATGACTGAGCTACTGAGCAGCAGCAGCAGCATAAGGCATACTAAATGTCCATAAATATTCAGAGTAGATACAGGTTAAGACAGGTGTTATAAATTGGAAAACATTCAGAAATTAGAACACTGCCTTCTTGGAAACACTTCAAACTTTTCACTTGATTTGTAGAACAGTTCGGGAGTTTATTGATACTCTGAATACATGCTTCAGTGAGTTAATTCAGAAGTCTTGGAACTGTCTACAGCTAACTGAAAGATTGTAACATATTTGCCTGGACAAACATATAGGGATTTTTTACTCCTATTCCAGTTCCTCTGTGTGTCCTAGTACAGTCCGACGCAGTTAGTGCTTGTTTATGTCCTTGGCTTGCAGTAATGGAAGGGGGCATTCCCTAGGCAATAAGTCTTTTACGAAAATGGCAACCCACTCCAGTACTCTTGCCTGGAGAATCCCATGGACGGAGGAGCCTGGTGGGCTACAGTCCACAGGGTTGCAAAGAGTCGGACACAACTGAGCGAATCCTTAGTCACCATAGATACTTGATAGAGTCCCTTTGAACAGAAGCTTTCTAGAATGTTTTAAAGTTTTGGATATCATTACTCTTTTTATGATTTGTTAAGACATTGCTAAAAAATGTGGATAATTTTCTTAAGAATGACGGTTTGATCTTCTGAAAACATCAGTAATGAAGTTGCAGATTAGACTGTTAATACCGAGAAATCCCATACAACGTTACTGATTTGGTGGTAGCCTGTTGGCAAGGGTAAACTTGCATTAATGTTGTTATCTGTCTTAATTGTGAGTAGAAAACCTGTTCTCTTAGGGCAAGTAAATTCTTTGGAGCCGTATCTCTGAAGCATCCCCCTACACTGAAGGTCCACAGATTGCCTGCTTACAGCAGCTCCTTGTGCTTCCTTTCAGGAGGCAGGAATGATTCTCTTCCAGCCCAGGGAATATTGGAGCTATGGGCTGAAGATAAAAGATTAACAGCATTAACAGGCATCCCCAAAATGATGACATCTGGATTTGATAGAACAATAAGGATCCAACTAGTGAGGACTCAAGCTTTATCGAGAAAGCTCTTTCCTCTTCAACTTACGTGTAGATTAGCAAGCTGCTTTTTAGACCAAAAGATTTTCTTGGTTAGGTAGATTACATTTTGCTTGTTTAACCCTCATGTTTCTAAAATTTAGATGATTAGGTCTTTTAATCTGTTAGGCTAGAATTTAACTCATTCCCTCATTTGTTCCCACTCTAAGCAAAAGAGAGCCTTTGCTTGCCAGGGAATTTAGTTTGTTTTTCATGTTTAGCAGACAAGGTAATTATATATATATGAGGAGCTGACTTGCCACATTTAGATCAAGACCTGTCTTCTGAGTGCACACTTTTATGGCAGGGGAGGAGCAGCACCTATGAGTATCACTGTAGATTGCATTATCACAGTGTCTTTGGGGAGGAGAACATTCCTACAGTCAGCATATTGATAACTTACTGTGATACTAGATATTCTGTTGAGGTCAAGTAGGTAGAGATGATTTGTGACAGCTTGCTTTAACACTTGTTCTACATAGGGATTAGTTTTTATAGGGAAATAAATGAATTGAAATTTTATAAAATTTCCTTTTTATGTTGTTACCATTATGTTTTGAAGAAGGAGAGGTTTAGAAGTAGTAACTTTGTTTTGATTGTAATAGAATACCATCAGATTTAAAATTTAGGACATAGCTATACTTTAAAAAAAAATCTTTAAATGGAAAAAGATGTCCTAGAATATGGAAAAATGAAGTAAATTGGTTAAAACTATTACTTATTTTATAGAATCTTTTCCATTATATATTCATTTCTTTTGTTTTTTATTTATTGTGAATTATATTTTTCCTTTTAAAGTGTTTTTCATTTTGGGGAGTAGATGTGTAAGGGAGTGGTGAATGTACTTAATTTTTCTGAACATGAACTGATTCTCTGGATATTTTCAGTAGTGTGTGTTTTTCAGATATAGGGCTCCAAAGAATGGGCATATGTGCAGGTGTCGTTTTCTTTTCTCACACTGTAAATGCTAACTGTATGAGGAAGAGAGGAATCTAGATAAGAAATATGCAGTGATAGTAACCAATTTATTCTTAAAAGACTAATAACTTTACTTGATTTTTAGGAAAGAATATTTGTCATTTGACAGTGATAAATTGTCACACTTGATTCTGGTAAGAATTACTTTTCTTTATGGTTCTTTGAAGTTTGACTAGGTTTAACCTACCAGTTATGGTATCTGGCCTTTGACTCTTGTGTTTAATAGGTTTAAAGGAGATTTAAATGCAAATACTCTTAACCAGTTGTTTTACAATCAAGCAGCAACTTGATTTGCCACTTTTGGTTTGTTTTTGCTTTTGTTTTCTAATTTGCCACTTTTGATTGCAAGAACAATTTCCTCAGTTTGGGATCCAAACTTTGTCTTGAATGGTGGGACTGGGACAGTTGCCTATGTAGGCACGGTAAACTCATGAGGACCACGCAAGAACATAAGCTGGTTGTTTTTAAATAGGGCATGGAAAGCTTCTTGTTTGTGAAATGTATTCTTTATTTTAAAATACAGGATTCTAGTAGCAAGATATGTGATTTGAATGCCAACACTGAATCAGAAGTGCCAGGAAGTCAAAGTGTTGGTGTTCAAGGGGAAGCAGCATGTGTCCAAATTCCACATTTAGATCTGAAGAATGTTTCTGATGGTGATAAATGGGAAGGTAATTTTACCCACACACATTATTTTCCTGATAATGTTATTTGTAACTGAAATTACCCAAGGCAGTAATGAGATTACTGCCCTTTTCTGAGCAACCTTATTCGTTTTTATTTGATTCATGTAAGAGTGAGTGACTATTTTTACTCAAATGCGCTAATGAAATTATGGGGCAGTTATCTCATTTGAATTAATTTTTATCCATTAGCTCTGAGGATGGATGTTAAAATATAAAGAAAATAAAATCAAGGGTAGGCTGTTGTTAATTGTTAAACCAAATCAGGTGCTATCTCCCAGTTTTTGAAAGTCCAGTATGCTAGGGTTTAGGGATCTCACCACTTTAAATAGAGAGCCTAGAATACAGCTACCTTTTCTTTATAATCATCAGAAATACATTTAAAAAGAAATTATCTTCAGAGGTATTTGTAAGCAAATATTGTACTATGTCCCTGTATCTCTGTTAGGTTTTGAAGGTATGGGAGCAGGGTCCTAACAAGTTTTACAAAGGAGAGTAATTTTAATTTTAACTTAAAAGGCAAAACCACATGGGTTAAAACTCACAGATGTGTATTTAAGACCTTCATTTCATTGTATGTAAGTTTTTTTTTTTAATCAAAAGGAGCAAAAACTATAAATAAATAGCAAACTTCAGTGAATGATCAGCATGCAGAAGGGTTTATGGAGGAGTATATGAATATCTACTGTTTACTTTGAAATCCATGAAGAAAACAAGATGGTTAATGGAATGGAAATGTTATGAAGCAAGTATAGTGAAATGTTAGTAGTAGAATCTAGGGGATTGGTATATGGATGTCCTTTGTAAAATTCTCTAAAAACTTTGCTGTGTATTTGTAAACTTTGAAGTAAAATGTTGCAGTTGAGAAGTAGAAATAAGAAGCATATTTGGATCCAGGGGGGCTTCTGGATCATATCCTGTCCTATGTAAAGAGATAAGGAGACCACTCAGAAATCTTAAAGTTACATATTTGTTCTCTTGAATGAAGATCCCTTCGTAATCTCACCTTTGGCAAGTTAGCCAATGACATATGAGGAATTGCAATGCCAATATCATGTGCTCCTTTTGCCACCTCAAGTCTGCACACCTGATCACAGTTGGAGCATTTTTATTTATTTTTAAGGTATAGCCAATATTTTAAAAGCCCCAGCCAAGTCATTCTGCCAATCTTTACTGCTGTCTTTCAATCCCTACTCCTCCTCCCTTTTTGGTCTAGATGTTTGGCATGCCCAGCGGTGTATTATGTGTCATAACTTAGACTAAATCAGGAAGTTATCTTCCATTTACTTTGTTCTGGGTTATTCAGGATGTTTGGGATTTATGAAGATGCTCCCCCAGGGTTAGGGATATATTAGCATTCTGGTGGCAATGAAGATCAAATGTCCCTTTAAGTTACTCATCCTGGCGTAGTTACTGAGAAGGAGTGGTGGTCATCAGAGCATCCTTTGAGCTGAAAGTTAGGAAAGGAGTCTCTGAAAGATGAAGCTGGGCTTCTGACAGAGTATTTAATGCTGTTGCTTTTTGGAGGATGCAGATAAATAGCCCTTTATAGTCCTTGGCCTGAGGGTCCTGATCTTAAGTTTTAAGCATAGAAGACCATTTGTTTTCCATTGTCTGAGGAGATAGGACATTCTCTGTCCAGCTTCAGCTTTCTGAGGGCTTCCCTAAAGAGAGCCTGATGCTAGGCTCTCTTTTGTTGCCTTGTTGGAATCCACTGACTCTTTACAAATTGTTGTGGTAGGGAAGGGAAGGTCACTCTGTACTCCTGATCCCTGATTTTCAGTGTCTGAGCTGCCCTGGCTCAACAGCTGTGACAAGTCCACATAGACCTCCTCCTGGCTTTTCCAGGAATACGGGTCAGTGACTTGCAGAGAGCCAACAACAGTCGACACCTGAGTGAACTTCTCAGCCATGAACTCTGCATGTGCTTGGGAGAGTGGCTGTTAGCAGACCATGTTGCTCCTTCCACTTGTGCCCACAATACAGAGACTGATTTTCCATAACTGGGAGTTTAGGATATTCTAAAATAATAGTCTTCCTCAAGAAACCAAATTACTTTAGATCTGCATACCTTGGAAAAAGAGATGTACCCCATTTGAAATGACTCTTAACAGAGAAGTAGGGTGACTTCAAATGGAGGACCATCTCATTCTTCCTAAGTATATGGGTCTTGGGTTTTTGTATTGTTCCAAGGGTAGTTAGCAAAATGCAGTTAGTGAATGGGTAGCACATGTCTGCCACCAGTATGCATTTGTAGCCATCCAAAGGTCTTGGTTTTTAATGGAAGTGGACATCTTCAGATTCTTACCTGCTGGCTCTTGTATGAGATAACAGTAGAATCTTTTTGCAGAGCAAACTAAGGGAAATATTTTTCTGTCAAATTGTTTATACTGAAAAGCTTCCACAGTACCTGATTAAGTTTCCATTTCTTCAGTTTTATGTTTGAGTTTTAATAGAACAGCACTACTTTAATTTTTTTGCCTTGCTTGCTGAAATGGAAATGTATGTTTGTGTTTGTTTTTAAAGTTTGGTTAGTAGTAATTTCTTTGAATAAAGTTTTTGAGCAGAATGCCTAACAGGTTTTAGGGAAATGTTTTTGGTATCTTTGGCTTTGTGTTAGTTATGTGTATGGTTTGTTCTGACTGTGCTGTGTGTTCACTTTAGTATTTTTTGCCATTTTTTCCATTTTATTAGCGTCATGCCCTATCACTTTTCCCCTCATTGATTTCAAAACAATGCATCTGCAGAGAGATGGGGAGGGTAAGTATGGTTCACCATAGTTTAGCTTTTTTGCCTTTTTATGGTTCACTTTGTTTGCCTTTTTATTAGCCCTTCTCCTGCTGTCCCCAAATATTAGGAAAACTGTTCTGGGTTAAAAATGATACCCAGAAAATACTGTTTTTTGTTAGTTCCCTCTTTTTCTTAAAACAGGAGATTTCTCATAAAATGTTTATTACCAGTTACTTATTTTCTGGGAAGCAGGTACAAGGGTTGCTTTGAAAATCACTTTATTGCTGGGTTTATTACGGGATTGCACGCTATGTACCCAATTTTTAGTTATCAGATAGATCTGGGCTTTAAAAAACGAAGTTGATTATGTTCTTATTATCCTGAAAAAATGTAATGCTTTAAATTGCTAATGCATAAAGTTAAACTAAATTAGTAGCAGTTCATAGGTATTGTGCAAAAAAAAAAGTCATTCTTGCTTTTTGACACTGTCAAGCCAATTTTTGCATCCTAAAATATTTAACTCATTTTTGCTATTAAAAGCCATAGCATCAAAATTTACACTATAGTCATATATTAAGTTACTGTGTAGATGGAAAAGTCCCTATCCCCTCCCCAAATCAAGGGGGATACTTGAAGATAATTATGTATTTGGAGTATATTTGTGGGTTGTGTGTTTATCTGTATGTGTTCTGTATGTAATCAAGCCTTATTTGTGCAGAGACATCAGATACCTCAATATGGCTTCATATGAGAACTTATAGGATAACTCCAATAAAATAAATGTACTTAAGAAGGAGTACTGCTGTTAAATTTTGTGTTGTTAATACTTTTGGGTTTAATTATTAAAATATGTATTATACACAGAAATCCTGTAGCAGAAAATAACCACCTCTGTTTAATGTTAGAGTCCTGGTATTGTCAGGTGAATTAGCTGCTTGTTTATAAATCTAACAATTCTTTTGTTGGAGTCCAAGAGCCATTTGCTGAGTATTCTGAATAGCATGGGGAATAGCTTCCACTTCTTAACATAGTCACTTGACAGGGAGGGACAATTTATTCATCTGGCAGCATTTGGCTCAGTTCAATTCCCAATTAAGGACTGTTAAATGTTTACTGTTTCTAAATGAAGACTTTTCCCTACTGGAAAAATAGCATTTAGTATAATTTTGAAGAGCTTGACAGTGTCCCTTCTTGCTTTGTGACTGGGTTCAGAAATTTAAAGTGTAACTCCTTATGTGAAATTAGGACTGAAGTAAAAAGTGAAGCTCAGACAACTTTAAACAATAGTAGGCTGTATGAAGATCCTAGGAGCCCATAAATATTATATTATATGAACCACTACAGAATGATATGGTTTAAAGAACATATAGCTGATACTGTGTGACTTTTTTTCATACAGAACCAAGAGACCCATGGTACTATTGTTTATGTTTGTTTTCCAGAGCCATTTCCTGCTTTTAAGTCTTGGCAGGAAGACTCTGAGTCTGGAGAAGCTCAGCTGTCTCCACAAGCTGGAAGAATGAATCATCACCCCCTGGAAGAAGACTGTCCTCCAGTGTTATCACATCGGAGTTTAGATTTTGGGCAAAGCCAGCGTTTCCTACATGATCCAGAAATGTTGGATTCCTCATCTAAAGCACTTTCTTTTGCTAGGTAAGTGATGTTTATGTTTTTATGGGCAGTGAATCCTATCACATACCCAGGTCCTTTGAGAGATTTTAATCCTCTAGGCCTATAGTTGAAAGCTTTCTTCCCAATTTCATGAAGCATGCTTTTGTGGTTTATTATTTTGAGTGCCCCCAAATTGAGTTCTTTGAGCGTCTATTAAGGTTTGCTCTCTAATAGACATCTTTCCGTGATGTATTTATTTATTCATTCATGACTGAAATTGATCCTGAAAGTTAAAACGTTTCCTTTACAGTTTGGACACCAAAAGAGCTCTAAGCTGCTTGGTGTCTCTGTGTTTTATCTGCATTTGCCCAAGCGCCTTTTGAATAATTCCAGATTGTTTTCATTGCTACTGTGTTAGCTTTTTGTGGTCTCTAGCGTAGTTCAAGTTTCTTTCTACCATTTGTCCTTCAGTGTTAGGGGTTTAATTGCACTTAAAAAATTTACTTCTTGATAATAGTGTGATGTTTTATCAGGGTAATAGGAGAGATGGTGTTGATAACTTGAAAATTTAACTACAGTGTTCACCTCTTGTTTTAATTCAGGATTCGAAGATCATCCTTTAGTTCAAAAGATGAAAAAAGAGAGGACAGAACACCATATCAATTAGTCAAGAAACTTCAGAAAAAAATCAGACAATTTGAGGAACAATTTGAAAGGGAAAGAAATGGCAAGGTGAGTTTGTAACACTGCCCATTGTAAAGTAGATCTGTTGGAACTTAGAGGACATTCTCCCATCTCTTACCTGGGAGAGAGAACTAATCTAAGACGTCCAGAAAAATAGCGCTTATATAGATCTGAGATTATATAGTTCCTTGTCACCCCACTCCAGTACTCTTGCCTGGAAAATCCCATGGATGGAGGAGCCTGGTGGGCTGCAGTCCATGGGGTCTCGAGGAGTTGGACATGACTGAGCAACGTCACTTTTCACTTTTCACTTTCCTGCATTGGAGAAGGAAATGGCAACCCACTCCAGTATTCTTGCCTGGAGAATCCCAGGGACGGCGGAGCCTGGTGGGCTGCCGTCTATGGGGTCGCACAGAGACTAAAGCGACTTAGCAGCAGCAGCAGCAGCAGCAGCAGCCGCCGCCTTCTGATTCCGGACTAGTATTCTTGCCATTGTACCACTGAATTTTTGTATTCCTGTTGGAAAAGAGCTGGTTGAATTTTAAGGCAAATACTTTACATTGACAAATTATATTAATGCTATTTCTGCTCCCTCAAAAACCACAGGTAGCCAGGGGAGGTGGGCGTGAAGGGGTGAGATATTTAATCGTTAGAACATGTGAAGTAGGTAAAGTCTTATACTTGAAGTCAGAAGACGTTTAGTTAGATCTGCTTTCTGCCAGTTGCTAGACCCTCCTCTGAGAGAGCTTTACTTAATATCTTGCCCTGTCTACTTAAAGTAAGATAAATGAAGATTGAGTGAACTCTCTGCTGTGAACACTGTCAAATACTATTTGAGCAGAAATTAAAATAACCTTTGGGACTTCCTGGTGGTCCAGTGGTTAAGACTCCACACTTCCATGTAAGGAGGTGAGGGTTCCATTCCTGGTGAGGGGACTAAGATCCTGTATGCCACACTGCATGCTGCAAAAAAAACTCAAAAAAACACCCCAACAATAACAACAACAAAAAACCCCACGTTACATACCCACAAAGATTTTAATGATTGTTTCTTATATATTTTTTAGGATCTCATTTATTAATTTTACTGAGGTATTAACAGATTTCTTAAAAACATTATCTTTATGAAGAAACAGTGTCAGTCTATGAGTAGATTTATAGTCGTAGAGTTGTTGTAGGTTGGATTATCTGGGAAGCATGCTGCGACAGAGATATCAGTGCATGCCATTTCCAAGGGAGTGTTTAGGGAGAATTGCAGCTGTAAGGAGTAAGGCAGCATGGTTGAGAGGAGAATGTAGACCTGGGATATAGTTGCATTCATGGCCTCAGCCTGATTCCACAGTGTTTCCAACTAGGATGGCTGAATTAATATGATTCAGGATTGACTGAATTAAGATGAAGAAGTCAGGCCTTTTTAATCCTATATAACCAGTCATGGATATGAGCTGCTCTGGAGGAGGGGTTTGTAACCTTGGGCCAGGCAGCTCATGTGGGCAAAGGCAATTCCTAGAGAGGGACTTAGCACAGACAGGGGTTGATAAGTGCATAATCTGTGATTCTGTTTTTCTAATTTTTCAGCCCTCCTACAGTGATATAGCAGCCAATCCAAAGGTATTAAAATGGATGACAGAGCTCACCAAACTGCGAAAGCAAATTAAAGGTATAAAATGGGCATTTTTTCAATATAATTGCATTTTAAAATATTCTTTATAATAATATCTGAGCATTATAGTTATAATTTTTGATAACTTTAAATCTTGAACACTGGCAAAATAAAAGTTCTCTTATTTTTTTAATTAGTTATAATCAAAGTTTAAATACTATATTGTATTCTTCCAAATGTCTTTCCTCTTCTTTGATTAATAATAGTCTTTTGATGGGTGCTCTAGATGGTATTGTATTGTGATGTTTGTATGAGTATTTCAAATATTAAGCAGTTTTGAGTTTGGGTAGGTATTAAGAATTTTTGATGGGTATTTCATCTAAGATTGAGAATATCTAATCATCAATCATTTATACTACAAAGACTAAATTATAAGTTGTGTTGAATCAAAAACTGGGTCTTGTGTTACTGGGTGTCAGCCCAGTATAGCAGTTGCTAAGATATATTTACTTTGTGGGTATTTAGTGAATATGCTTTTTAATGATTGTTAATACTTAAAGAATTATCTGTACCAAGTGTGGATGTATAAGATGGAGTATCACATTTGGTTTACTCATTTGAATTTATAAAACAAAAATTTTAATGTCTATAAGTACCAAGTACTTGAAGACATCTGAGGTTGTAGCGGTGAACAAGACTGAGTTCCTGTTGTCATTTGAGTTTATTTACATTCTTATGGTTAATTAAGTTCTCCTACCTATTTAGAATTTTCCTTTACAATTCTGTAAAAAATTTTCTCATTTAACACCAGTTTCCAACCATAAATGAAAATCACTACTTTTAATGTATTACTAATGAGTGTTATTAAATTATTAGCCTCCTAATTTCCCAGTTTTCTTTCACTCTTACTGTCCTACAGTAAGTGCATTCTCTGCATCCAGAATTATTTTTTATTAAAAAACTATGTACTGTCTTATTTATAGCTCTTCAGTGGGCTTCCTTTTCCACTTAGAACAAAGTTCAAACCCTTTGCTGGCTTTCAAGGCTTTTTATACTCTGCCCTTTCCCCCCATTTTATCACTTTTCCTTATTTTCTGTTTTTTAAAATATGTCATGGTTTAAGAACATTGGCTTGGCTGTTGCCTCAACTGAGCAGAAATGTTCTTCCCCTAAATCTTCTATACTAGGTTAGTCCCTTTTTATTCCTTGTTCAGCTAGGATGTCACCATCTCAGAAAGGCCTTCTTTATCAGTTCCATCCAAAGGAGTTGCTCTTTCAAAAAGCATGTCTCTTTGACATTGTGACATCATTCTGTTTTATCTTCTTTATAGCACTTAGCACTCACTGAAATTATTTTATGAATCTAATTACTTAGTTTTTATTTTTTACTTCCTGAGTATATGACAACAGAGACCATGTCTGTTTGTTTACTGCTGTTACGCTCATCAGAGCATCTTACTCTAGTAGGCATTGTATGAATATTGGTTGAAAGAAAAATCATACAGTTCTCCTGGTATATATATAATTTAAATATTTCATGTGATCTTGAAATACCTGAGCCTGTGTGTTGTCGATGTATACTTTCCTCTTGTATGTCTTGCGTCTCTTTTGATTTAGTTGAATTTTAGCTAAAATCAGTGGTACTGATTTATCCTCTTGATTTTAAAACGTAGATGCAAAACACAAAACTTCTGATGGAGAATTTGTACCTCAGACACGTCCACGTAGTAACACTCTTCCAAAAAGCTTTGGCTCTTCTCTAGACCATGAAGATGAAGAGAATGAAGATGACTCCAAGGTCATTCACAAGGAGAAGAAGCCATCTAAGGAAGCAACACTTGAACTTATTCTGAAAAGACTCAAAGAAAAACGTGTCGAGAGGTGTCTTCCAGAAGATATCAAAGTAATCTTGAGCTGTGGTTTTTGCCCAGGCTAGCCTTTAGAATCACTGAAATAAAATAATTGAGATAGAGGCATAATGATGTCTAGGTAATGTGCTGCCCTGAGTCAACAAGTTTGCAGTTAAGAAAAATGTTTTTATCAGCACAACATAAGTGCCTGAGTCACAATAATAAAACTAAAAAAACTTGAATGTGATCTGTTCACTTACATTGGAATCAGTTAGCAAGATGAGTGTGTTTGATATACCTGAGTTTGAATCTTGGTCTTGTATCTTAGTAGTTGCATGTATTAAACTCTTAGCTTATTATGCCAGTTTCTGACTGTGCATTCTTCCAGTGAATCCCTTCAGTAGCCATGTGACTGTGATTATGTCCATTAAAATGACACAGTATACAAAACGCATTGCCTAGGGTAGTCCTGGTCAAGGCACTTGGCACCCAAGATCATTTATCAGATGAAGTTTGCTGAAAGAGTGCAGAGGTAGATTGCTTGAGGTGAACTTTTAGTGATGAATCTTGATGTGCACCCCTCTTGACAACAGAGTACACCTCATGGTCTCAATATTAGAGTCTTTCTCCCTTCAAACAGAGCTGGCTTAGAAATTCTAGTAGCTGCCCTCCCCAGTTTTTCTTGGTTTTGCTTTTATGTTATACCAACCTCCTCTCCTCCCCACTCCCTTTCCTATAAATGATTTTGATTGGAGAAGGAAATGGCAACCCACTCCAGTGTTTTTGCCTGGAGAATCCCAGGGACAAGGGAGCCTGGTGGGCTGCCGTCTGTGGGGTTGCACAGAGTTGGACACAACTGAAGTGACTTAGCAGTAGCAGCAGGAGCTTTATTCAGATTCATTCTCCTAGGTTTAAGATTTAAACTTGAGGTTGTAATCAGTGTTTTACAAAGTTTACGCTACTCAATGTACTTAATATAAAATTCTTGTTATAGAAAGTACGTATCCTCTGAATTTTTTCTTTTTACCTCTTATTTTCATTCTGGTGGTAAACAGGGTCGATGTAACCACTCCTGGTAGTAACTGGAAGGCTTCCCTGGTGGCTCAGTGATAAAAAAATCTGCCTGCAATGCAGGAGATGTGGGTTCGATCCCCGGGTTGGGAAGATCTGTGGAGGAGGACTTGGCAACCCACTCCAGTATTCTTGCCTGGAAAATCCCATGGACAGAGGAGCCTGGTGGGCTACAGTCCATGGGTCACAAGAGAGTCAGACATGGCTTAGCGGCTAAACAACAACAGAGAGTAACTGGAGAGTTTGTTTGATTTAAAGTATAGTCTGTGGAACATTGGTTCATTGGTATGTTAAAGGTCATGCTGTCAAACAGAGGGAGAGGGGGTTATGGACAGATAAATTTGGGGCTCCTGCCTACTACCATTGGAGTACTAAAAAATGTCAGAAGAGTATCTTATTTTCAGTATTAAAAAAATGCCTGGTGAAGGGGAGCAGAAATCATAGCGTAGAAGTCTAGGGTCACAAATCGATATTGTTGAGCTCTTTTCAGGAGCTTTCCACTATACTAGTACCAAATTTTCTTAATAGTTTAGGAGAAATACCAAGTTATAAGATCTATACTTGTGTATGCATGCATTTTGAATATGTGCTCACACACAACAAAATTATAATGCTAATAAAAGATTATGTGCAAAATTAAGATAATAGGCATTTATTTTGTTTATTGTATGCTGAGAAGGCACTGTGTAAATGCCTTTACAATGTATTAACTTGTTTAGTCCTCATTGGAATTCTATGAGGTAGGTGAAAGTGAGAGAGGTGAAAGTGAAAGTTGCTCAGTCGTGTCCGACTCTTGGAGACCCCATGGGCTATACAGTCCATGGAATTCTCCAGGCCAGAATACTGGAGTGGATAGCCTTTCCCTTTTCCAGGGTATATTCCCAACCCAGGGATTGAACCCAGGTCTCCCACATTGCAGGCAGTTTCTTTATCAGCTAAGCCACATGGGAAGCCCTATGAGATAGGTGATGTTATCCCCATTTACAGATTAGGATATTGAACGAAAAGAAGGTAACTAACCCAAGGTCACTAAGCTCTTGTGTTCATAACTTATTCAGATAAAATATAAATCAAACCACCAGAGGGAATTGGTACCTAGTTACTAGAAGACCAGATTCTCTAGGAGACTGAAAAGCGTTGCCTACAAATCCATAAGGAAAAGATGTGTTCTTATTAACCTAAGGGCTGATCCTTTCAACCAAATTACTTACACTGCTGAAGGGAATGATGTGGCTAATGGGAGGGTTTTTTTTTTTTTAATTCTAGAAAATGACAAAAGATCATTTGGTAGAAGAGAAAACTTCTCTCCAGAAAAGTCTTCTTTATTATGAAAGTCAACATGGAAGGCCGGTAATGTTTCTCTTGATGAAAGGATTTGATTTCCTGTCTTAAAAGAACATGAATCACTTTTGTGGCCCACATCTTCGAGCTGTTTCATAGAGCATTGTTTCCTACATTTGGATGATTACCTGCCTATTTAAAATAACTTTTTAAAAATTGGAGGGAAAGTCATATTGCCTAATATTTTAGAAATTTTAGATTTCAGATAACTAGGTGATTTCCGTTTTTCTTGCTTCAGGTGACCAGGGAAGAAAGGCATATTGTTAAACCTCTCTATGATAGATACAGACTTGTAAAACAGATGCTGACAAGAGCTAGCATCACTCCTGTCCTTGTAAGTAAAACATGCGAGTATTTATCTAGTTCATTTTACCAAGACCCACTCTTTGCAAAAAAGTCCATACAGTAGTATATTGGAGAAATACACAGCCAAGATAACAAGGATTGTGTATGTAAGGTGAGGTTACTGTTTTTAAAATAACAGGAAATTAATAAGTGCCTACTACTATCTCCCAGGCACTCTTACAAGCATTTTAATCTATGATTATGTTATTAAGTCCTGACAAGTTAAGTTACAACAGATAGAGGATGGTAACCTCATTTCACAGGTGATGAAATTGAGACTCAGGAGTGATGTGCCCAAGGTCATCTACTTATAGAATTAAAAACTCAATATTTCAGACCCTTGCCTAATTTCTTTCCATTTAAATTCAAGTCTTTGAAAATACATCACTCTTGTGATGGCCATCAGTTCCCTTAACTGCAGAATAATATAAACCTATTTGTTCATCTTTTTAAATAAAAAAGTCTATTAAAATAATACGTATTCATATATGTGTGCATTTTTTTTAAAAGAAAATTCTTAATAACTTCGTGCATATTGAGTGCTATCTCCAAGTTAACCATTAGATGGTAGGGCTCTAGCTGTGTCTCAGGCTCAAATAGAAGACAGCATGTAGCCCATTCTGCATCAGTGAATTCATTCTTCGGAGCTTATAGTTTATGTAAACTTGCTGGCCATTTTTATGTTGATGGCCTCTTGAATAGCGGTTCCCTTTAGGCTTTTATATTTAACCCTTACAGAAACATTCTTTTTTAAACTGGCCATTTTTTTAGTTGGCTGTCACTCAACAGAACTTTATTTAGATATAAGCAGTTTTCTTTGAACAATGAATCATGTATAGTGTATACTCTTTTTCACACATAGCTAGTTTATTTAATACTGGTTTTATCTTTTGATTACAAAGTGTTTCTGTGTGTCTCTGATGTTTTCATAATTCCCTAATAGTATAAGTAGTCTTTGAATTTATTTATGAAAATCACCTTAGAATTCCACAGGTTTGTCTTTAAAAACTGAGTCTATAGGAAGCATTTCTAGATCTTATGGACTCCTAAATTTGACTATCATAAAGAGAAATTTGGAGTCTAAAAGTTAAGCCAAGAGAATAGGAGAGAATCGTTTTTCCAACAAATGGTGCTGGCAGTTCCTCAAAAGTTTAAACATTGAGTTACTGTATAACATAGCAGTTCTCTTCCTTGGATATACCCAGGAGAATTGAAAACATTTGTCCACATAAAAATTTGTAGGCATGTCTTAAAAGTAGCATTATTCATAATAGCTAAAGTGTAAAAAACTGTCTAGATGTGCAGCCAACTGATAGATAAACATGATGAGGTATGTCTGTATGGTGGAATATTATTTGCTATGCAAAGGGATGAAGTACTGGTACACACTATAACATGGATAAATCTTGAAAAACACTTAGGTTAAGTGAAAAAAGCTGGACACAAAGGCCACTTAGTATATGATTCCGTTTGTATGAAATATCTAGAATAGACCAGCCCACTGAGACAGAAAATAGATTGTTGTTTGCCATGGGCTAGGGAGAGAGGGCTAATGAATACAGTTTCCTTTTAAGGTGATGAAATGTTCTAGAAACAGATAGTGGTGATGGTTGCACAACTTTGTGAATATACCAAACACCACTAAATTGTATACTGTAAAAGAGTGAATTTTATGGTATATGAATTACATCTTAATGAACTGTTATTTTTTTAAAAAGAAATATAAAGGGGTCCTCAGACCAAGAAAATTGACCACTTTGTTAAAAAGAAAAAATGTTCCCAATTAAATTATCAGTGACACTTCTTTAGTTAGAATTTTAAAAGCATTTATTGAATGAGCTCTTTAGAATTACCTAGACATAAATTATCATTTATCACTCTTATGCATGCATAACAAGTAAAAAGCAAAAATATAGTTAGAAATTCCTACAAACTTTTAAAGCATATGGTTAGGATTTTGAAAATAAAGTTTAAGATCTGTTAAAATAAAGTTTAAGATCTGTTATACTTTATCTGTAATAGCAAAGTGAATTTTCCTTGAATAATAAAAATGTGTATGTTTATTGTCACAGGGATCTCCATCCACCAAGCGAAGAGGTCAGATGTTACAGCCGATCATAGAGGGAGAAACTGCACATTTTTTTGAGGAAATCAAGGTAGTCCTTAAGAGAAATAATTCTGTGATCTTTTTCCTAAAGGAAAAGTTGAAACCATGGCATATTTGATTCTCTGTTTGCATATATATATTTAGGAAGAAGAAGAAGATGGTGTTTGTCTGTCCTCTGAGTTAAATGATATCTTGAAAACTGCTGTACAGGCACAGTCATCATTGGAAAACTCAGAATCTGATGTTGAAGAAAATCAGGAAAAACTGGCTCTAGATCTCCGATTGTCAAGTACTCGAGCAGCTTCTATGTATGTATCCTGGTTTGTGATTTTAGTCTATTTATGTAAGAAATACTCAAAAATTTAGATGCAAAGAAATTTCAGTGTTAAATAATTGAATACTTGGAGAGAATGAATGCAGTGCTCAAGAAATAAAATGATTTTAGAAAGTGTGCTTTACAAAATGTGTTGTCATTCACATTTTCTGAATTGAAAATTAGTGTGTGATAAAAATTGAAAGAAACTAAAGTCCTGCATTTGCTGTATGACAAAGTGCTGGAACCAGCTGAGAGTTATCTGTTCATTTATGCTCTGTCAGCTTCTTTACCTGATGCGGCCTTGGATTCTAATTCTTAGCCCTGGCATTACTTTAGGATCGTGTGGGAAGTTGTTTTGTGTTTGTTTTAAGTACTTATGCTGAGCCCTACAAGCAGCTATTCTGATTTAATTGTTCTAAGGTGAATCTTAGACATTGGTTATTCCAGAAGCCCACCAGCTGAGTTGATTTTGCAGCCAGGGTTAGAAACACTGTTAAGAACATGGTGAATTTAAAGTACCCTTTCAGATGTTTTCTTCCTGTTTGAATTTTAGGCCGGAATTGCTGGAACAACTTTGGAAAGCCAGAGCTGAAAAAAAGAAACTACGTAAAACATTACGGGACTTTGAAGAAGCATTTTATCAACAAAATGGAAGGTTTGTTTGAGCATCACAAAATTTAATCCTCTTTCTTCTTAAGTCACATGTCCTGCCCATATGTTGAAATAAATAGATAAGAATAGAAATAAATTGTGCATATAAGGATGCTAGCATTGAAAATAAAAGTAAAAAACCTTCCTTTATTCCTTGCGGCCCTGCTGTTAATGGCAGAAAAAGCTAGAGCTGGAATAAACAACATCTGACAAAACAAATCAGTATTGTCCTAGAGAGGTGTGGTTGAGTGGCAGTTATTTTAGGTTTCTTAATTCAGTATCCACCCTTTTGGATGGAGAAGGCAATGGCACCCCACTCCAGTACTCTTGCCTGGAAAATCCCGTGGATGGAGGAGCCTGGTGGGCTGCAGTCCACGGGGTCCCTAAGAGTTGGACACGACTGAGCGACTTCCCTTTCACTTTTCACTTTCATGCATTGGAGAAGGAAATGGCAACCCACTCCAGTACTCTTGCCTGGAGAATCCCAGGGACGGGGAAGCCTGGTGGCCTTTCATCTATGGGGTCGCATAGAGTCAGACACGACTGAAGCGACTTAGCAGCTTACCCTTTTGGAAGTGTTTGTGAATGAGATCTCCTTTTAGAAAGGGTCCCAAGTGTGTGTGTTGTTCTCAATTAGTTTGGATTCTTCTATTGAGACCATGGCTGCTTAGGTTGTGTGTTGTCTCTTTCTAGGACACATACTTCCAAGGTGTGTATTACTGTGGCAGTCTTGTGGCTCCTGTAATACAGTATGGCCAGTGCCTTTATCTAACTGGGTAATGCACAGTTGACCCAGTGGGACTTTTTTAAAAGTAAGGGAAATACATTCTAATTCAGATTATGGCCAGAAGTGACAATTAATTTATCTCAGGGCTCAGAAGAGACAATTTATCTCAGGGCTCAGAAGAGTTTTTCCATGTTACCAGATGATCTTACCAAGCCATTAACTCTATAGTAGTTCTCCCGCATCAGTTTTATGTCTGTTTCAGTTACACCATGATTAACTGTGGTCCAGAAATATTAAATGGAATGTTCTAGAAATGAACAATTCGTAAAGTGTAAATCATGTACTGTTTTGAGTAGTGTGATGAAATCTTGTGCTGGCCCACCCAAGACGTGAATCATCCTTTTGATCAGCATATCCTGCCCCTTAGTCCTCAGTATCCATTTCGTTTATCAGATTAGCCAACACAGTATCTCAGTTCTTGTATTCAGTTAATCCTTATTTAACTTAATGTGTCCTAAAGCACAAGAGTAGATGTGTTAGCAATTCGGATATGCCAAAGAGAAGCCATAGAGTACTTCAAGTGAAAAGAGGGAAAGAAAAGTGAAAAGAGGGGTGAAGATACGGAAAGAAAAAGAAAATTCTTAACTCAGTCAAGGAAAAAAAAAATCATATGCTGAGGTTGCTAAGAACTATAGTAAGAACATCTATCCATGAAATTGTGAAGAAGGAAAAATAAATTCGTACTAATTTTGCTATCATACCTCAGACTGTAAAAGTTATGGCCCAATGCATGATAAATGTTTAGTTATTAATAATATAAAAAAGGCTTTAAATTTGTACAATAAGATGTTTGAGAGAGACCACATTCGCATAACTTTTATTAGAGTGTATTGTTATAGTTATTCTGTTTTATTATTAGTTATTGTTAATCTCTTACTGTGTCTTAATTTATAAATTAAAATTTATTATAGGTATGAATGTAAAGTATATATAGGATTTGGTTTCAGGCATCCACGGGGGTCTTGGAATGTATTCCCATGAATAAGAGGAAACTACCATATTAGAGAGTCTTCTTTGTAGGGTGGCATATATGGTTAAAAAAAAATCTCAAGTGCATTTTCCAAGTGCTTTCTAATTCTTTGTCTTATTGGGAAAAAAACCTTTGCTTATAATTAGTATAATTCAATGTTTTACCTGATTATTAAACTGAATTGCATTGGATCCCTAATATAAAGTGAGAAAGACGACTTTTTTGCTGCCAGTAAGATGTTTTACATCTTAATTCACTGAAGCCAGAAACGACTCACTGTAATTCTCTAGAACTTATAATACACTTACAGACCTGACAGAGTCTAGCAATGCATGTCTTATTAAAATATTTGATTATGTTATAACCTCCAATTATCATTGATACTGATAATATCCATTAATGTATCAACACATTATATCCAAACACATTAATGGATATTATCAGTATCAATGATCAGAATTCAAAGTGTTTTAGGACTATTCTGTTGGGTTGAAGGGAAATAGTCCAATAATCTTTTCTTCTTGCAGAGCAGTTTTTTATTTGAGCTTATATTGGGTAATATTCTGCCTCACATTATGACAGCTTGTGGGATTTTATTTTCCAGATGATCTCTAAGTTTTATTTTCTCCCCTAGGAATGCCCAGAAAGAGGATCGTGTTCCAGTGCTTGAGGAGTACAGGGAGTACAAGAAAATTAAAGCCAAGCTTAGGCTTCTTGAAGTTCTTATCAGCAAACAAGATTCTTCAAAATCCATATAAAATATGGTCCTTGAAAACATCATAAAATCAGTTGTATTCCCTGAAGCTATCATCGTGTGTACTTGGCTGGTTCTTAAGTTCATTCTGTCAGGCACTCAAGAGAGTTTCATTTTATACTTGCTGGTGGTGCCACTAGAGAAATGATGGGAGGGTAAGTAGACCTTATCTAGGGAGTGCGATGTTCCATATTAACCACAGACTGTCCTCTCTACCTTTAGCAAACATCCACTTTTCTTCATTGTTTTGTACTGCAGATACATCGTGTTATTAAAAGACTAATATTTTATCTTTTCAACTTTAAGAACTTTGAAGATAGAAGCTTTTTGTTATTACCAACTTTATTATTTTGTTTCTCATTACTCAAGAAAATTGAGAGGAAAATCTTCACATTGAATTCTTCTTCGGTTGCCTTTTTCTTACAGAATGACTGAAAATTTGAAAGAAAAGCCTATAAATGTGCACATATGCAACTATGTTCTATGTTTTCTTAAAAAACCAAAATCAACTGAAATTTCAAGTCCTACAATGGAACATATTTCTGTTAAATGCCCAAAGTGACGCTTTCTCATCCATAGTATGTTAGCAAAATTTTGCAGTTCAGTGGTCACACAGCTCCTGGATGAAGATAACAATGGCTAGACCAAAAAGTGACCTTGCTTATTAGTGTAGTGAAAATACACACCACACATCACACACAGAACTGAATTATATCACATGCTGCCTTTGGGACTTAAGTTACTCTTTGTTTCCTCAGTTGCAGTTTATCAGTTGGTGATGATGTGATTTGTCTGGATTAGATCCTTCATTTTTTCCCCCCTACCCACCTCCAGATAATGTGAGAAAATAGCCTTGTCAGCATGTAGGAACTGATGGTGCTCAGATTTGTGTGTTCAATCAAATGGGCTTAAATTGGCAAAAGAATCATTATGCCTGAAGTGACTCTCTTCTTAACAAGGGCTATACCACTGCATTTTTTCTTGTACCTTTGTGGGGAGGGTTGCATCTTTTTTTTTTTTAAATTAGCAAAATCCATAAAGAAAACATCCTCTAAAGGGATTTGCTCAGTCACATGCTATTTAAAGCACCTGGCTATGTGATTATTGTGGTATGCCCCTTGTCATACACTCTAAGCATATCTTTTTTTCTTTGGGTTTGCATGGCTTTTCTTCAGGTTCTTTCCTGATATAATTCTCTAATTAATTTCACAGAACAGTGACTTTATTTGTGCTAACAATGTAATAGTCATTAACAGCATATTCTGATCAGGCTTGATCTAAGTGTTAATTTTTTTCCTGGTGCTTTTTTGGATTGATGTGTGTCTCACTTTGTGCCCATGTTTTGCATGCAATGACTCATGCATGGTTTTCTTAACTAGCTAATATTCATAATTTGTTTCATACAAACACAGACTTTTGCAACATCCTTTAATAAGGTGAGGGAAGCATGAACCTCAGACTCCTGGCACTATTACATAGCACATGAAGTAGCTTGATAATAAGTAGCATTTCTAGTACTTCACATTTCACCTGTGTGTGCAATGCCTTTTTTGGGGGGAGGGAATGTTCCTTGGTAGTGAACACATTGGGGAATAAAGCACTAAATCCAGCCCTTTTCATGTGGTTTCCTTTTGATACAGCTTGGTTATTCATAATGTACACCTAGAATCGTGAAATTGAAAATACCAAAAGATGTTATCACTTTGATTTTGAATTCATCATGCAGTGTGCATTTAGTTAATGTTTTTTAGTCTCCACACAGGAGTATATCCAAACATCTTATTTAATGTGCACTGTGTATTGTTTTATATGAATGTTTTATTTTATATACCACATGCAAAAATGTCCATATGCACTATTTAAATGTTTTAAATAATATATTCCTTCTTTATAATGCTAAATCTATATTAGTACCATATTTTTATAAGTCATTGGCCTGACTGGTTTCATTTTAGAATTAACAGCTGCTTCATGATGTTGGTTATTCACTGTTAGTGTTTGGCTGTGAGTAGAATAGATAAAAAGTAGCATAGCAGCACGCATGCTGTGTGACAGTACTGTGTGTCATAGTTCAGCAGTAAGTGGTAGAATTAGGCGGTTTGTGATAATTTTACTTTGGTACAAGTAAAAACTGTATATCTATATACAAATAATATATAGATATATATGACTGTAAGTATCATTGCATTGCTGTGTCTGGCACCTCATTGTATAGACTTTTGTAATAAAAGAACTTTAATGTTCTAAGTCTCTGTAAATGTTTTTTGTTTTTTTCACTAGATGTTAAAAAAGAAAAAAATAGAAACCTCAGGTATTCCCTTGCCTTAATGTTCTTAGGCTCTGTTTGAATGACCCCAACCAGAAACCGTGTGGAGAGACTGCAGGGTTACTAAACCACGTGACTGACTATAGCTCTAGGGAGTGGTAAGACAAAGAAGAGCCATGTTGTTGATTCTCTTTGGAAATCTAGGGAGAAGATGCAGAGAGAATAGTCTTCATTTCTTGTTGCAGTCAGTTATCTTATTAAGAAAATTTGAAATACAGTGTTTAAGAGAAGAGCTTGGTTTGAGGAAGGTGAGTATATTTAATTCCTTGGAGTTTCACAGTCCAGGGACTATTGAGCACAACGTGGGAGTCTATGGTCAAACAGTGTTGCTTAGGTTAAGAGAACATGTGGCTCTTCTAGGAGGGCTTAGGTAACCTCTATTAGAAAAGTTTCCTTGCAGTTTCCCAATGCCAGCCATTCACAATTTCCCAACCATCCAAACAGTGCTTTTGCAGCACCTTTATTTATACTTTCCAAACATGACTTGCATTTTTATAACCCTAAAGCTCCTGCTTTGCTCTTTTCTTTTCTTTTTCAAGGATATTTTGCTTTATAAAGTAATTGATGAAGCACTTTTGAGAAATTTCAAATGTGTTACTTTAGACTGTCTAGATGAATTTGTCATTTGAAGATATTAGTGAAATTTCTGTAGGTGGTTGGGATGTTTGTTCTGCACTTTGCCTTTTTCCAGGAGACTTCCAGCTAGGAAGAATGGAGGTGAGATTATTTTACCTGGGGTCTTATATATTGGTTTTTTAGGATTCTAAACGTTTATTGGCCCATGAAGTTAGAACATGGTGTGTGATGAGAATACCAGCAGTTCTTATACTCTGTGTAACACTGTGAAAAGTGTCTTTACTTACTAAACCATTTACTTAGAGACCTGCCCCAAGAACTAAAAGCAATATTATTTTATACTTTGCATTTTCATTCCTAGAATTTAATAATAAATCTCATTATAAAAGTCTTTACCTGTACCTGTGTGTATGTATTGTGGAGGCATATTGTAATGTGCATAGATTGTATATTGTGTCCCATTCCTAGAAATAATTTGATGATTATCATTGACCCTGATGATAGTTTGATGGTGGCTGGTTTTGTGCTTTTAAAATGTACCCGAAATGGGGACAAATTTAGGAACTGACTCAGTTCAGGAATAAATTGTGAGAAATGCGCCATGATTGTACCACAGATTCTCACCTCCACTTTTTTTCAGTATTGTAGAGCTGAAACCTTCCTCATCACTCGGTTTAGTTTTAAACTGACATAGTGTAATTCTTTCTCCAGCTCCACAGCATATAAAAAGAGGCTAGAGGATAATTTAGAAGGAGATAGAGAATGAGTCAGTAACATTTTTGTACCTAAGGAGACAGTAGATTATTAGTGCCTATTGTGAAATACTTTGGGAGGATAGTATTTTAAGGTCCCAAAACATGCCTAGTATGGTCAGTTACAGATCTAATATTCTAAAGCTGTGTGGAGCACAGTATTTGCTATGCATGTCAAGTATAAATGGCATTTCCTGTTATTTAGATATGTTAAGGACAAAAGCAATTGGTCTTCCTCTCACCTTCCATTTAAATAAATGGAGTCTTATGCTTTCTATGTTACTTTAAAATTGGGTAAAACTGGGGAAAAATGTGGCGTCTTAATAGAATAAGATTCTGGGTTCAGGAAAATTATGGGATGTCCCCAGTCCTCATATCGTGATATTCCATAGTACCCTGGTTAGAACAAATGCTTACTCTCGGAATTCTTGTTGAGTGACAGTCTGGTAGTCATCTTGAATTTCTGTAGAATAATACTTTTTCTCAAGCCTCTCTTTCCATTTTTTCATCTGCTCTGCACTTTGAATCTCCTGTAAAGTTAGAGGAAAAGCATGTGCTGCAACCTTTATATTTTTCTCTATTTCAGGCCTATGGCATATAAGCATCACAGGGTTGAGAATCTTAAACTTTACTCTCCAGGGCTGTGATTTTTGAGCTGCTCTGGCTTTTTTTGCCCTGCCTGGTTTTGAGGTTTATGCATAAGCAGAGTCACCAAGAGAACTTGGTGTTAAAACTGGTTAGCAGGGTTAGGGGTTTTTAAAATTATGAATATTGGCTTATTCCCATTCCACTTCCTGGTGAAATATACATCCTTCAAATCCTTCAAAAAACCCATCTCAACCATCAGTTTTCTATGAAGCTTTCCTTGACATTCATAGATAAATAATACATTTCCTCATAGAGCAGCAACTAGGTGGGGGCATTTGCACAAGCTCCTAGGTTCTAGTCACTCCACCTCTTCCCTGTAGGTGATAACTGCTTAGAATTGTTTGTGGATTAATTGGGCGTTCCACAATGGTTCTTGCAGTTCTTTCATGCTCAGAAATGAATTCTGTGATGTAACCCCTCTTTTTGAACTACGTAACATGTTTCTGTTTTTCGGACTGGACCCTAACTGATGACTGGTTGGTAACTGAGAAGGTCTAAAGAAACAGACCCTTGTAGATTGTGTACCTCCACCAAGGGACACAGTTGACTTGAGTTTTAGATCACCACCCGGCTATTTGGGATTCCTCAGGCTACTGAATGAGCAGGCAAAGAAGTCACTGAGGTGACTCATCCCAGTTACCAAGGAGAAATTGGTGTTGCTACAAAATGAGCTGAGAGGGCTGTGTTTGGAAGCCAGGGAATTCTTTGAGCAGTGCCTCTTAATACTTCCATGTCTAAAAATAAACTCGTTTAGTTTACACATTGAGTTCTTAAGGAATTGTGATCCGAGTTGAAAAGATCTTAATGTCATCCAGAGGTGGCCACAGTTACTCTTGGTACTTTGCTTCTCCCCTTCTGGGGAAAAAATAAGAGTGCTTTCATTTGTATATAGGATAGTTCCATCTTATTAGATGAAAACTAGAAATATTGTCATTTTATGGAAGTTCAAGTGTGTACTAAATTGCCAAAGGGGTGAATTGGGCTGACCATTCATCTAATATCTCTCAACTGAAAATTTGCCCTCTTATACTCTTACATATGCTCTTTTATATGCTTTGATGCTGGGTCTCATGCTTTGCAAACCTCATTCCCCAGACTCTCTTGCTACCAGATTTATTAGGTTCTGCCTTATTGGGTGATGGCAGGGAGAAGGTTCTTGTTTTCTATCAGCATTGCTTCTGCATGTGATAGTATGGTTATCTCCAGCAGTGTTTGGCTCCAGGCTGCAATGGTCCAGCTTCTTTTGGCTTCCCCAGAATTAGATTCATCACACTCCCTAAGAAGTATCAGGAGCAGTAGAGGTGGGGTGGAGGTGACCCCAGAGGCCTGAACAACAGCTCCAGGCCCCTTCTTAAGTGTCTTAGGTTCTGATAAACCCACCTTTTGTAACCTTAGCCCTGGGAGTGTAGTATCCTTCTACAGTTATTATTTGTGAGTTGCTTCAGTGTTTTTTACTGTTTCTGTCTTCCAGTACCTGTGTAACCAATTCTCTGTAATTTTCTCTGTTTGAAATACATAGTATCATTTCCATTTTCCTGACTAGGTCCTCACTCATACATGTAGTATGTCATTTGGTAAGGTGTTTTTTGTTTTTAAGGAATGTTTTCAATTTTTCCTTATCTTGGTTTTTAAATGTTTAAAAATTAATCCCTGGGCATTTTTATTTTGTTGCTCTTATAGATTCTTCTATTATTTAATGAACTGATTGATGTTTGCATATATGACATGACGACTGTATTTATGTAAATTATTTTTTCCTACTACTTAATGATTTTGTCATAATTTTTCAGTTCATTGTATACCTGAAAAAGAGAATCATATCTCAAATAGAGATAGTTTTTACTTTTTCCTTTTCAACTCTTGTACTCCTCGTGTAATTCTCCTGCTTAATTCTTCTGACTGATCCTTCTTTTTTTTTTTTTTTGAGCTTTTTTTTTTTTTTTTTTCTTCCAATTTTATTTTATTTTTAAACTTTACATAATTGTATTAGTTTTGCCAAATATCAAAATGAATCCTCCACAGGTATACATGCGCTCCCCATCCCGAACCCTCCTCCCTCCTCCCTCCCCATACCATCCCTCTGGGCCGTCCCCGTGCACCAGCCCCAAGCATCCAGCATCATGCATCGAACCTGGACTGGCAACTCGTTTCCTACATGATATTTTATATGTTTCATTGCCATTCTCCCAAATCTTCCCACCCTCTCCCTCTCCCACAGAGTCCATAAGAGTGTTCTATACACTCCATAAGAGTGATCCTTCTAATACATCTTTGTCTTGTCCTTGACATGTCCAGTGTTTCCCTGTTAGGTAAGGTGCTAGCTTTGGGGTGAGGTAAATTTGTTTTTATCATGTTAAGTAAGAGTCCGTTGATTCCTGTTTTGTTTTCCCGCTCAAAATTGATGTTGAATCTTATCAAATACCCAGCATCTATGGAAAATAATAATGTGATTTTCCTGTTTTGATTTATAAATAGAATGAATTATGTTACTTAGTTGATTATATAGTTTTAAATCATCTTTACATTCTTAGAATAAATCCTATCTGAGTCATATGGTATTCTGTTGGATTCTGTTTGCTAATACTTATCTAGGATTTTTGCTTTATGATATATGTGATATTTTTTTTTCTGTTTTGTTTTTTGAAGAATACAACCTTTACCAGTTCTTAGAATCACTATATAGTTGCTTTATAAAAATAGTTTAGAAGTTTTCAGTTTTCTCTTCACTCTGAACAAATCAAATAACTTGAAATTATTTATTCCTTAAAAATTTGGTAAAATTCCCTTGTGAAACCATCTGGGCCTGAATTACTTTATTTATTTATTTATTTTTAAATTTTATTTTATTTTTAAACTTTACAGTATTGTATTAGTTTTGCCAAATATCAAAATGAATCCGCCACAGGTATATGTGTGTTACTTTATGTGTGTTACTTTAGAAGTAGTTCTTTGATGACTTTATTTCTTCTATAGAATGGATTTAAAAGTCTCTTTTGGGCTCAGTTTTGATAAATTTTCAATTTATTGAGGTTTTCTCTATGGCCCAAAGTATCTATTTTCATGAGTGGATTTTTGAAAAACCAGGTATATCTTCTGAGAGTACACAGGTTAATACATAACTGTACAATCACTTTATTCATCACATACGTATCTTTAAATCCTTTCATTTTTTTTTTCTTGATCTATTCTCTACTTTTAGTGCATTCTTAAGTGTTTTCCATTTTCTTAAGTCTAGTAGTCTTTATGGAAGTTGATGCCATATTATTTGGTGCATAGATAATCATGACTATTAAAGTTGATCTTAGCCTTATAAAGTGCCCTTTGTCTCATTTAGAACTTTTGGTTTAGAATTCTACCTTGACTTATATTATGTTGTATCTGCTGATAATTTTGCTTGCCTTTTTACCTTGGCTCATGCTTTTATACTTAACTATTCTAAGTCACTTTGTTTTAGGTATATATTTTAGGCTATAACATAGAATTAGGTGTTGCTCTGTGATTCAATCTGAAAACATTTTCTTTTAAAGTAAATTAAGCTTATTTGTCTTTACTGATACATCAGATATATCTGGTCACAGTTATATTGTTTTAAGGTATATTTAAAATCTTACCATGTGATATATCTTCAGTTTTGGTACTGCTTCCTTTTAGGAATGTATGTATTTTTGTTTTTGTGGTCATGTATCTTTTCATACATCCTAGGTCATCCCTTTCTTGTTTTGGTTCCCTCCACAAGAACCAAAGAAGTTCAACAAAAATTGGGTTGTAATTTCTTCCTCTTCATTTCTTTCCTCTCTACTTCCCAGATATATTTAATCATATTACCATATTTTGTTGTATCTAAGAGATGGAGTCTATCATAAAACCCATTACACCATTCTATGTGCTATTTAGGAAAAATATTGCCACCAGCTAAAATATGGCACGTTATCAATTATAAGGTACATCTTAATTTCAAAGATATTAAAATATGGAAAAATGTTTTAAAATTAATAAAACAATATCGTATTTACTACTATACTCTTAAATATGTAAAGCTTCTTCTTTTTGGTTATTAACTCTAAATGAGAATTCTTCAGCATTTTAGCTATTACATATGAAATAAGTAGTCAGCTTTTTCTGTGTTGTATCTTCTCCCTTCTTTTTCTAAAATATCTCAATCATCTCTTGTTTGGCTGAAGATGATCCTCACATAGAATCCTCAGGAATACAGTGGTTTTCCCCAAGTTTTTACATTTCAAAACTGTTGGAGCCTTTCTACTTGAAGCACAGCTTTGCTGGATATAAAAAAATCCTGGCTTACATTTTCTTTCCTTGCATATATTGTAGGTGTTTTGTTGATTTATGGTGCTGAATGATGTGCTAATCTAATTTTCTTAGATTTCTAAGTAAATCTAAGTTTACTTGGATAAGTCTCATGTTCATTTTAGGTATTTTTTCCCAGGTACACAGTAGATGTCTTTTAAAAGTTTATGTTGTCTTTTATTTCCGAAATGGCTTGCTGAATGATAGTTTTGTTTTTTAAAAGAATCTCAAACTTACAGAAAAGTTGTAAGAACAACACAAATACTTTTTATCCTTTGAAGTATTTAACGTTGCCAACACAAATGCCTTATTACCTCTGAATACTTGAGTGTGTATTTTCCTCATATAAGGACATTCTTCTTTAGGCACACAGTATAAGCATCAGAGTCAGAAAATTAATAGTGATGGATTATTACCATCTAAATCCTCAGTTCCCCATTCAAATTCCCCAGTTGTGCCAGTGATGGCCTTTATAGTAAAAGGATCCAGTCCAGGATTATGCACTGTGTTTACCTGTTTTTTAATCTCAGTCTGGTGTAGATCCTCAGCTTTACCTTGACTTTCATGACCTTGACACTTCTGAAGAAGATACGCCAGTATTTTCTAGAAATGTCCCTCAGTTTCTTTTATGTAGTGTTTTGTCATGTTATGCATCTCTGAAAATTTTGTAGAAGAGATTGTGTTTTCTCTCAGTGTTTTATCAGGTGGCATGTGATTTTAGTTTAGTTCTGGTACTGTTAATGGTACTGATTCCAGACTTCTCTACCCTAACATTATTCCTTTTCTTTTGGTACTAAGTATTTTGTGGAGAGGTATGGAAATGTACTGTTCTTCCTCAGACTTTTATTCATGTAAATATTTAGATCAGTGTGGACTCATGGAATCCTCTTTTATTCATTTCAGTGCTTAAATAGTCCCAGACTTGGCCAGTGGGAGCCCCATCCACATTGACTTTTTGTGTCCTTTTATGAAATCTCCATCATTCTATGTGGAGTATATAGTACAAAGCACCTGTACTTTCCAGTCCTGGAATTAACTGTATTTCCAAGGAGCACTGGTTCCTTTTAGAGGAGCATGGTATTTGGAAACCCAAGGTCTGGACACTTGTGTCATCGCTACTAGGATGTCACTCTAGCTTTCTCAATGTACAGAACTAGAAGATACATTCACATATAGACAGACACTCCTGCGATTCTAATCCAACACAACGTTCATTTTAACCTTCAACCTTTCCATTTGTGCAATTCCATTGTCTGATAATGAGAACCCTCACTCTAGCAGTGTACATACTTATCTCTCAATCTTGCTGTTCTCTTTCTCAGTATATTGGAGAGTGGGAAGCATCCAGAAGTAGAGCAGTGTTCTATTTTTTCACTTGGGTGGTAGTGGTATGTGAAGATTTGCTTGATAATTATTTAGTAAACATATATATGTTGTCATTTGTTGAATAGATACGTTACAACTTTGAAACACAGCAAAAATCATTGAAGTGATTCATCACATTAATGATTATAAGAGAATGATTACATAATTATCTCAATAGAATATACTCATTAAACTCTGTGTGCTAATCCCACAGTGAAGGGTACAGCTATAGGATGAGGGTGTCTGGCAAAGAGCACCGATAAGGGAGAAGGAATATCTGGAATCCAAACAATTTGTCCTAAATAAAAAAGGATCTAGATCCTGGGAAAAATCTGGAGGTAGCAACTACTGCTCTGAAGAAAGCAAATCATTCAGTTCTTAATAAGAACTTTTTCTAATAAAGCTATCACTTCTTTATGAAAAAATTAAAATCTTACTTTTTCATCAAAACCTTCTCTTCTGGCTTTTTCGGCCAAATCTTTGTTTTCCATACTGAGAATATGAAATAAAAAACAGAGGCATATGTTAGTAAAAAGGAAAATGACAGTATAAAATACTGCCAGATCTATATTAAGGGTGAATTACATTTCTGTTCTTTCTGATAACACTAATTATTTAGACAGTGTTGTCATTAATAAGTTCTCTAAAGTATCATATCTCTGGCTGTAAAAACATGTTTATATTATGTCCCACTTCCAGAGATCTGTATTTGGGAAGCATTTTGACACCAAAATGATGAAATAAATGTAAGTATATTCTTAAATATTTTGTGTAAAAATTTCTTTACTTCAGTAGCTAAAAACGTGTTAATGTGCATGTACTAAAATAATTTCTTACCTTTTTAAGAGGAACATTACTTTCCTATTAAAGGTGTTAAATCCTGTTGCTATCTGTTAAAGCTTTCTCTGAGTGGCATGGCATGCCTTATATTCATTTTAAATTAGTTTAGAGTTTCATGACACTCAGAAATTATGAGGTGCTACTGATGTCTTAACAACTTATTTAGAATCAGCACATCAAATGGTGGTTGATAATCAAAACCTTACTCTCACTGTAAGTTTCTAATATAGAGCTTTAAAGTGGTAAGTTAAAAATTGAAGAAAAGTCATCTTACCGTTTCTTGTCTTCATCTGTTTCAGGTTTTTTTAGTTTGAGTTTTTCAAGAGCATTGTTGTAACTCTGGGCATAATTTAAAATAGTTTAAGAGTTCATAAGAAATATATTCTGTAGTTTTAATTTTTGTCTAAGGTAAAAGAAAGAGGGAATGCTTGCCTTTAGGGGCTTGCTGCCCTAAGAAATGTAGAGGCAAAGACTATGGTTATCCTTCTTTCACCTTGTCACTACTTACAGTTTCTGCCTCTGGTGAAAAAGTTGGCATCACACTTGAATTTTGGGGAAAATCTTTTAAAAATACTATTGTTTATTGCATTGATGATATTAATACTTTAGTGCACATAACCAACATCATAATCAAGAGATAAAAGATAAAAACCCCACAGTTAAGCTCACTGAAATGAAGTGAAGTGAAGTGAAAGTCTCTCAATCATGTTTGACTCTTTGCCACCCCATGGACTATAGTCCATGGAATTCTCTAGGCCAGAATACTGGAGTGGATAGCCTTTCCCTTCTCCAGGGGATCTTCCCAACCCAGGGATTGAATCCAGGTCTCCCGCATTGCAGGTGGATTCTTTACCAGCTGAGCCACATGGGAATCTCATTGGGGAACATATTAATAGATTACTTTCACAGATAAGTTCTTGGACAGAGTTCTTAAGCGCCCCTGAACCCCACAGCTAATAGGACATTTTGAATGTGAAATGCTATGGTTAGAGCTGAGGATGTGCAGAGATAGAATGGTATACACATGACTCTGCTACAATTCATAATACATGTTGAGAGGAAAAGGAAGATTCCTCTCTGACAGGGAGAATAGAATGTCAGTGAGAGAGCAGAGGGAATATTCCTGCAATGTCAGGGAATGACATGAGCAGAGGCCCAGAGGACACAATGAGAGCAAGCATGTGCTCAAAATATTAGCTGGCGCATGCAGTGCTGTAAATGGAAGCATAGAAAGTAAAAATTGTATACTTAAATGATAATGAATAAAGATACATTGACACTTTGAGACTAGAGAAGTCCCTTGAATGTTTGAATAAAGAATTTGAACTTAATTTTGAGAAGCCCAGGGAAACTTTGAAGAATTTTGAGCAGAGAAGTGATATGATCCAAACTGGGCTGGCAAGGAAAGAGGCTAGAACTGATAAGAAGATATTTCCATACAGAAAATAGCGCTTTGCATTTAGTGATCAATAGCTTTTTGATATACTTGAACTCTGAAATACTTTCTGGTCACATTTTTAAAGCCAGAGAACATTTCTCCTGGTAGTGAAACAGTACAAATATGAGTAACACTGCTGCTGCTGCGTCGCTTTAGTCGTGTCCAACTCTGTGCGACCCCATAGACGGCAGCCACCAGGCTTCCCGTCCCTGGGATTCTCCAGGCAAGAACACTGGAGTGGGTTGCCATTTCCTTCTCCAATGCATGAAAGTGAAAAGTGAAAGTGAAGTTGCTCAGTCGTGTCCAACTCCAGCGACGCCATGGACTGCAGCCTACCAGGCTCCTCCGTCCATGGGATTTTCTAGGCAAAAGTACTGGAGTGGGGTGCCATTGCCTTCCAAAGCAAAAACCCAAAACCCCTCCCTGCACTACCACTTGGGGTATCAACCAAACAAGATTGGCCTCAGAATTCTGATGAGGAGCATTTGATATACATACCTTTTTAATCATTTTACCAAGTTGAAAATCTGGCCTTCTGCCTATTGAATAGTCAGCTTTCACTTCAGAATAGGTATCATTAATTATTGCCAAGAACATGTTCTGAGGAGAAATAGTCAAATGAAGTATTTCAGTAAAAATTTAGTTTAAAAGTTAATGGCTTAGACAGGTGCTGGGATTTGTAAAATTAGATTTAAATTTTAAAAGTAACATGCTCAGTAAGAGATGGCTCTCAGACTATATATAAAAAATGTAGTGGAATGGGAAATATTTAGTGTGTGGATATGGGCAAGTATGTTTATGATAAATGGGAAAAACAATGTAAAATAGTGCATATAAACTGGTTAATATATAGAAATTTATTAATGTTAGATATCAGAAGAAAACTTAGAATAATATGTGTTCATAGGGTTTTTTTTTTTTTTTTCCTTTAAAATTCTGTAGAGTGTTTAAATGTACAATTTTACTAGGGCTCTTAAAACTACCAGTGTGCAGATTAACACAGAATTGTGGAGAGAGTATTCTTAATCTCAAGCCCACCTCTCCACATTTCTCTGTGGCCCAGATCTGTTGCTTTGAGGACTCCTGCCCACCATCAGGGTATAACTGCTGTGCATGACCAAAAAAAAAAAGTTGTCATGGAGGACAGTAGCAGTGCTTTGAGTAGAAAAGCAAGTTCCTTGATTAAGAAGGCCAAATAGGTTTGTCCCCAGCACATGTGAGAGACTCATAAATTCTGGGGACTCATAAAAATGACAGAGGTGTGAGCTTTCAGCCATAAGGGCCAAAAGCTGTTGTGATGGGCAGAATATGAATGACCTGATTCATACTTACTGGTGTGAAATATCCCAGGCTGGAGAGACCTGGGACATTCAAGTTATATGTGTAAAAGATTTAGGAACTCTTGGCATACGGTAAACACTCAGATGGTAACTATTATGGTCACATTCTCCATTGGACAACTTAAAATCACTTAGACTTGCTGGATTACTAGAAATCTACACAGTTCTTAATAAATGTAAGTGTTCTGACAACTAAGGAGTGATACTGTAATTTCTTCTAAATTAGTAATTATGTTTTTTATTCTGAAAAATATAAGCAAAACAAGGGAGTATATTCGATCTTTCTTACCAGCAGGACAAAGAACACGAAAAAGATGAAAGTGATGAAGTAAATGGGTCCCAAGATACGATTGGCTTGCTGAATGCCAGCAAAATTAAAATCTCCAAGAACTATACGAAATTGCGTGAATCTTTTATGGGGATAAAGAAAAGCATTAGAAAATATTATATCTCTTCATACATACATGACAACTAATGGTTACTAATGTGTCTAGGAAAAATACCTAACTGCATAAATAGTATGTGCTTTCTGGCTTTAGTTTTGTTAGCATACAATTGGGTGTAGAAAATTCCCCTGAAGGCAAGACTTAATAGCTGAACAGATAGTTTAGGAAATGATGGGGCTTCAATTTATTTAACCAATGTGAACCCAGTGTTCACCTCCAAGATTTGAACCTTGAGATTCCTCCTTACCAGCTTGTCTTGACAGTTACCTCCTTAGCCATTCCTGTGCCCTTATAAAACTTAGGATACTTTGACCTTCCCCAAAAGTGACTTTCATCTTGGAAATAGACCCGAGAACCCTACAACTTCTTTTATCAATGATACGCTTAATTTCTGCTGCTCCTCTACTGAAGTGTAAGGATGCCAACAATTTATCACTTGTCGAGTCTCAAGCAAGTGCTGGTAATGATCCTCAAACATGAGCCTGAGTTTTGTTTTATTTTCTCCAATAAATATAAAAACTTGGCTTTGATGTGAAATAGCATTGAAAATGTTATAAAGCTTCATTTTATAGATGGAAAAATTAAGAAATTAAGGCCTCAAATGAACAGTAGTAGGAGAGGTAGAATTAGGATTTCATAACCTGAAGTCTTATTTTCTCATCGTTAATTTGCAGTGGTATTGCCAGACATACCAGAGATACGTTAAAAATTATAAAAATGTAATATATATGTTAATATATATGTATTTTAAGGGGAAACCTGGAAAGGAGTTTTTACTAGTATGTAGACACTTTACTATCGTTTTTCCAGTAGTCATGTACAGATGCAAGAGTTGGACCATACAGAAGGCCAAAGGATTGATGCTTTCCAATTGTGGTAATGGAGAAGACTCTAGACAGTCCCTTGGACTGCAAGGAGATCAAACCAGTCAATCCTAAAGGAAATCAACCCTGAATATTCATTGGAAGGACTGAAGCTGAGGCTCCAATACTTTGGCCACCTAATGTGAAGAGCCAACTCATTAGAAAAGACGCTGATGCTGGGAAAGATTGAAGGCAGGAGGAGAAGGGACGACAGAGGGTGAGATATTTGGATGGCATCACTGACTCAGTGAACATGAGTTTGAGCAAACTTCAAGAGACAGTGAAAGACAGGGAAGCTTGGAGTGCTGTAGTCCATGAGGTTCCAAAGAGTTGGACAAAACTTAGTGATTGAACAACAGACACTTTGCATGATTTTTTTCAGTCAAAGGACTGAAAAAGAATGTTTCTTGTTTTTTAAGCCAATCACATGAAGGGAACCATAGCACCGTGTACAATAAAGGAAGAAAATGTATTCAAAGAAATCAGCTATTTGGAGTCCTAGGACTCGAGTTTTCTGGAATTTCATCCTTGGTACCTGAGACCTGACTAAATCATATGTAAAGTATTTATCTAGTTTCTAATACTGAATTCAAATGCTTTTTACATATGACAGAGAAATGCTGAATTAGGAGACCAAAGTTTCTTAGCAAATCAAACTTTTTTCTCTCTGGCATAGGAGAATATGAGGTTTTATTTAAGTGTTTTTAATTTGATTTTTTAATGCTTAAGTTGTATTTAAGAAATGATAAGTATTTGATACTTTTTCAAATATGCCACTTTTTACACTATCCTGTTCTCTAAAGATATTTTCTGACTTGTGTTTTATTTCTCTAAATATATTACTATTACTATATTTGAAGTCTATGAGTTTGTTTCTGTTGTCTGTTGTATCTGTTAGTTCTTATGATTTTTTCCTCCTTTTATATGAGGTTATCTTTGACCATGAGCAGAAAATTATACTTGAAGGACTTGGGATGAAGATACTATTTTCCAGAGAGATTTGTATATGTGTCTGCAGGTGTATATGGACATTCTAGCTTGGGGCTATCTTAAACCAAGTTCAAGATAATGAGCTTCCCTGGATAGGTGAAGCTCATTTAATCCCTAGGTGATTAAACCCCGACTTCAAGTCACTGAGGGATTTATTTTTAACTTGAGGCTGTAGCACTTCAGATCCCTGCTTTATGTGTGGCGAGGTTATCACACACTGCTCTTCTCCCCCTGCCCCACTTTCCAACACACACACAAAGGCTCTGGGTTTCTCTTCTGTCTCCTCCTTGAGAAGTAACTAGGGACACAATTTCTTAACTTTCTCCTGGATCAGCAAAAATGCCTTCACAATGGAGATTTTGGGGAAGATGGAGTAAGGAGCACTAGGAATCTGTCTCACCACCTTGACAACAGTCTCACTGGCACAATCTGATGTAACATTTGAAATGAACTCTGTAGAGTCTGTTGGCTTGCAACATCTAGGAAAGGACTGGACAATTTGAGTAAATTTAAACTTTTAGTTTGACAGCAGCTACCCACCTCCTAGGCTTCCCAGGTGACTCAGTGGTAGAGAATCCATCTCCCAATGCAGGAGACTCTGGTTTGATCCCTGAGTTGGGAAGATAACCCTCGGGGAAGAATTGGCAACCCACTCCATCATTCTTGCCAGAAAAATTCCATGGACAGAGGAGCCTGGTGTATAGCCACGGATTATAGTCCATGGGGTCGTAAAGAGTTGGACGTGACTGAGTGAGCATGTGTGCGCGTGCACGTGCACTTCCAATCCCTCAGCCCGTGGCAGGTGGCCCTGCGTGTATTCCTGGAGCAGCTTGTGCATGGCTTGTGGGAGCCAGGGTGGGCAAGAAGGATTGGATTGTCCAAACATCAGGGGTCTGTGTTCTGATTGCTGCTGCTGATGAGGCAGGTATCTCACTACATTGGTTGCAAGTCCCTCCCTCTCTGGCCGAAGCAATGTCCTTGGGATTTAGAGGCTCAATGCCCTTTCCTTCTTCATTTTTTTCTTTCTTCCCTTTGGGAACCAGACATTAAAGACTAGGACACTGAAAAAATAAACACAAAACCCCCTGCATATGTGGAGGAAATTAGAAAATCACTATGCATGCCCAAGGAATGGCACAGGTTCAGAAGAGACCTGAGAAGACCTTTTAAGTTTACACCTCAGGCTGATCCTCAGCATGGAGACAGTCAACAATGAAAAACCACAGCAGAAAACATAGCAGGCCCTGGGGAAGGGAAATCAACTGATTTCCAAAATTATCACATTGTTAGACTTAAATGTTTCAGTTCAGTTCAGTTCAGTCAGTCGTGTCTGACTCTTTGTGACCCCATGAGCAGCACGCCAGGCCTCCCTGCCCATCACCAACTACCGGAGTTCACTCAAACTCAGGTCCATTGAGTCGGTGATGCCATCCAGCCATCTCATCCTCTGTCGTCCCCTTCTCCTGCTGCCAATCCCTCCCAGCATCAGGGTCTTTTCCAATGAGTCAACTCTTCACATGAGGTGGCCAAAGTATTGGGAGTTTCAGCTTTAGCATCAATCCTTGCAATCAACACCCAGGACTGATCTCCTTTAGGATGGACTGGCTGGATCTCCTTGCAGTCCAAGGACTCTCAAAAGTCTTTTCCTATACCACAGTTCAAAAGCCAGAAGGAAAAACATAAATACAGTATACTAACGCATATATATGGAATTTAGAAAGATGGTAACAATAACCCTGTGTACGAGACAGCAAAAGAGACACTGATGTATAGAACAATCTTATGGACTCTGTGGGAGAGGGAGAGGGTGGGAAGATTTGGGAGAATGACATTGAAACATGTAAAATATCATGTAAGAAACGAGTTGCCAGTCCAGGTTCGATGCACGATACTGGATGCTTGGGGCTAGTGCACTGGGACGACCCAGAGGGATGGTATGGGGAGGGAGGAGGGAGGAGGGTTCAGGATGGGGAACACATGTATACCTGTGGCGGATTCATTTTGATATTTGGCAAAACTAATACAATTATGTAAAATTAAAAAAAAAAAAAAAAAGCATCAATTCTTCAGCACTCAGCTTTCTTCACAGTCCCAACTCTCACATCCATACACGACCACTAGAAAAACTGTAGCCTTGACTAGACAGACCTTTGTTGGCAAAGTAATATCTCTGCTTTTTAATATGCTATCTAGGTTGGTCATAACTTTCCTTCCAAGGAGTAAGCCTCTTTTAATTTCATGGCTGCAGTCACCCATCTGCAGTGATTCTGGCACCCAAAAAAATAAAGTGACAGTTTCCCCATCTATTTTCCACGAAGTGATGGGACCAGATGCCATGATCTTTGTTTTCTGAATGTTGAGCTTTAAGCCAACTTTTTCACTCTCCTCTTTGACTTTCATCAAGAGGCTTTTTAGTTCCTCTTCACTTTCTGCCATGAGGGTGGTGTCATCTGCATATCTGAAGTTATTGATATTTCTCCTGGCAGTCTTGATTCCAGCTTGTGCTTCTTCCAGCCCAGCGTTTCTCATGATGTACTCTGTATAAGATAAATAAGCAGGGTGACAATATACAGCCTTGACGTACTTTTCCTATTTGGAACCAATCTGTTGTTCCATGTTGCTTCCTGACCTGCATATAGGTTTCTCAAGAGGCAGGTCAAGTGGCCCATCTCTTTCAGAATTGTCCACAGTTTATTGTGATCCACACAGTCAAAAGCTTTGGCATAGTCAATAAGGCAGAAATAGATGTTTTTCTGGAACTCTCTTGCTTTTTCCATGATCCAGCGGATGTTGGCAATTTGATCTCTGGTTCCTCTGCCTTTTCTAAAACCAGCTTGAACATCTGGAAGTTCACGGTTCACATATTGCTGAAGCCTGGCTTGGAGAATTTTGAGAATTGTGCAGTAGTTTGAGCATTCTTTGGCATTGCCTTTCTTTGGGATTGGAATGAAAACTGACCTTTTCCAGTCCTGTGGCCATTGCTGAATTTTCCAAATTTGCTGGCATATTGAGTGCAGCACTTTGACAGTGTCGTCTTTCAGGATTTGAAATAGCTCATCTGGAATTCCATCCCCTCCACTAGCTTTGTTTGTAGTGATGCTTTCTAAGGCCCACTTGACTTCACATTCCAGGATGTCTGGCTCTAGGTGAGTGATCACACCATCGTGATTATCTGGTTTACAACAAAAAATGACAAGGCATACAAAGAAAGGAGAGTATGGCCTATTCAAAGGGAAAAAGTGAATCAACAAAAACTATCCCTGAGTGAGACCACATGGTAGACTCCTAGACCTAACCATTTTAAAGATTCTCAAAGAACTAAAACAAGTTGGAGAAAGTCAAGAAAACTAAGTATGAACAAAATGGAAATATCAGGAAAAAGAAAACCTCAAACCAAAAAGAAATTCTAGAGCTGCAAAGTACAATAACTGAAATGAAAATTCATTAGCGGGATTCAAAGGTAGATTTGCAGGCAGAAAAAAAAATTAGTGAATTTGAAGGTAGGGCCATTGAAATAACTGAGTCTGAGGAACAGAAAGAGAAGAGTTTACAGAAACAGTGAACAGGGCCTTAAGGGACTTAGGAGACATCATCAAGTGGGCCAACATATGCATAAGCATATGAAAATGCTCAGTATTGTAATTAGTAGAGAAATGCAAATCCAAGACACAATGAGATACTATACCTCACACCCATTAGGATGGCTACCATCAAAACAAAATAATTTTTGATAAGGCTGTGGAGAAAGTGAAACCTCTATGCACCGTTAGAAGAAATGTAAAATTCAGTGTCCACTGTGGACAACAGTATAGCAGTTCCTCAGAAAATTCAAAATTACCATATGATCCAAAATTCTACTTCTGGGTATATACCCAAAAGAATTCAAAGTAGGATCTCAAATCGATTTGTACACCATGTTCTCACCGTAACATTATTCAGAAGAATGAAAACATGGAAGCAGCTCAAGTGTCATTGACAGATTAATGGAAAGCAAAATGTGATGTGTGTGTAACACACAGTGGAATATTATTCAGCCTCAAAAAGGAAGGAAATCCTGACACATTCTACAACATTGTTGACGATATTATGCTAAGTGGAATAAATTAGAAATGGACAAATAGTGTATGATTCTATGAGAATTACCTCAAGTAATCAAAATGAGAGACAAAAAGTACACTAATGGTTGCAGGGGCTGGAGTAGGGGGAGAAATGGAGAATTCCTGTTTAATGAATATGAGAGTTTCAGTTTTGCAAGATAGATTTCTGGAGGTGAATGATGGTGATGATTGAACAATACGAATGTACTTCACTCTTAGAAATTGTTTTAAAAGTAGTTAAGATGGTAAATTTTATAACAGCTTAAAATCTTTATCAGCTTTAAAAAAGCCTTCAGGGAAGAATAGCTTTGGATGCTGGAGCTACTTCTCTGGGTTCTTGCTTTCTGATTTTGGACACTCATAAATTGTGAAGAGATTGATTTGAATAGCCTTGCACATCATTACCAAAAGCAGAAGTTCCCTCAATCCATTCTGAACCTTTCTGTCTGCTTAATTTGTGTCTTATACTTTCTTTCCTCCCATTATCCAAGGTAAGACACATTTCCAACCTGTAGATTATTACATTCATATTTAATGTCCAGTATTAATTAGTTTTATTACTACACTTAAGATCCTAGGAAGGGACCAAGAAGTTGTTGAAACTGCAAACATTGACTCAGGGTAAACTAGTTACACTTCTCATTTGTAGTTGGAAGGGACCTCTGGGAGAGATTTAGTTCAGCCCATTCATTTACAGACAAAGAAATTAAGATCTAGAAAAATTAAATAGCTAGTGGCAGACGTAGAAAGTAGAATTCTATCCTCTTGTTTAGTAAAGGATTATTTCAGAAAAAATGTTATTAAATTTCAAACAGTGGTACTTCAATTATTTACATGTGGATAATGAGATTTTCCCGACTAAATTCAGTTGCTCAGTCTTGTCTGACTCTTTGTGATCCCATGGAATGCACTAAAATTTACTCCCAATTGAGTAAAAGGACCATAGACAATTTGAGGAATTCTGAACTGAAGAAAGTAGTACAGTTTTTCTCAGAGCCCTATGTTACCATGGACTACAAATTTCCAAGAGTGATGGGAAATTTCTTAAACTTTCTTAAATATTAAACTATTTCCCCCAGAAAATCTTAGTCTAGATTGTACAGAACACATTTTTGAGACCTGATATTTTAGACCAGCAGAGCCCAAAGTATTTGGCACCAGGGACTGGTTTCGTGCAAGACAATTCTTCCATGGACTGCAGAAGCAGGGGTGGCTTCAGGAGGATTTAAGCACCTGGCATTTATTGTGCATTTTTTTTCTATTATTACATGAGCTCCATCAGATCAGAGGTTGGGGACCCCTGTGTTAGACAATCTCTCTCTCTCTCTCTCTCTCTCTCTCTCACACACACACACATATAATTATTTTTATACAGACAACTTGTTTTACCTACTCAAAAATGGAAGTCAATTTATTAAAATTACTCACTTCTAAAGAAGAGCCTGAATACTTTTCTAGGCATTCTACCTAGTCAGTTCTATAAGTTAGTTATCTGCTAATTGCTTTATGTGTATAAAGCTATTTTTAAAATTCAGCTTTGCCAGATCAGCAAAGGACAATCAAGTCAATATCAATGAAAGGATTCTAAAGATGCCCTCTAAAGGAAACACTTCTTTTGCCCAGAGAATAGATACTATGGAGAAATGGAGCCAATATTTTTTAACTTAGATAAAACTTTCACTTCTAGAATAGTAAAAAATTATTTTTCTAACTTGACCTAGTGAAGAGTGGATAACACCTTCAATTTGGATCTTTCAATGTCTAACTGCACTTTGAGTATAACAGATATTTAGCCATCAGTGAAAATATCAAACCATTTTAAAATTTATTAAAGCTTATGTCACTACTTATAGGCATATTCATGATTTTTTGTTATAAACTGGAAAATATATTTATACTAAGAGCTTACATGGCATTTTGAAAAGTGGAAAAGTCGTCAACCTGTGATCCAAAAACAAGAAATCCTAACTGAGCGTAAGCAAAGAATATTATAAAAAACATGATAGCAAATCCTATTATGTCTTTGATACATCGTGACAAGGTTGATGACAGCTGAGACATTGTCTTATTAAAGCTTATGAATTTGAATATCTGAAAAAGAACAAAATTAATTGAGATAGAATACTAAAGATTATACTTAGAGTAAGTTAATTTCAGAAGAAATCTGCTTCAAATTAAGAGAGATGCTTAATGATGGTCAAGGATGTTTGAGGATTTGCCAGCAATCATCACAAAGCCAAACTACTTTTAAAAATTACTGTATAGTTAAGAGTATCTTTTTTTTTCCCCATAACTTTGTAGTTTGAGTTCTTATTATCTAATGTAATAAAGTGAAGTCGCTCAGTCATGACCAACTCTTTGCAACCCCATGGACTGTAGCTGCCAGGCTCCTCCATCCATGGGATTTTCCAGGAAAGAATACTGGAGTGGGTTGCCATTTCCTTCTCCAGGGGATCTTCCCAAGCCAGGGATCGAACCTGGGTCTCCCACACTGCAGGCAGACTCTTTACCATCTGAGCCACCAGGGAAGGCTTTTATCTAATGTAATAAAACATATCTAATCTGTTACATCTGATAAAATATAAATACCTTTATCCATGCAAAGAAGATGGTTATGGCAATTATGTTGTTGTAATAAATGTGCCAGTATGCAAGAAAATAGAAATCTGAATATTTTTCAGTATTTCTTAACAGTCGTCCAATCATGCGATAAATTTGCATATTAGAGTATAAGCTGAAGAAAACAGTCGAAAAACATAACTAAATGGGAAAATAAGAAGAGTTAGATATCATTTCTACCTCTAAATGTGTAGCCTATAAACAAATACATGAAAAACTTCATCAGAAGTTCAACCAAAAGGAAAGGATAAGACAACTTTATTTATTTATTTATTTATTTTTTAACCCCATGGACTGTAGCCCTCCAGGCTCCTCCATCCATGGGATTTTCCAGGCAAGAGTACTGGAGTGGGTTTCCATTTCCTTCTCCAAAGACATAACTTTAATGTAGCATAATTATCATAAAAGTAACAAAATATTGGCTATATATATTGGAAAATCTATATGCCTTTTTGTTTCTTTGAGGCATAAAACACAAATATATAAAATGATTATATAATTCTGACTAGGCTATAAGAGTTTTTGCTCCATTTAACTACATGATACCTAAGAGTTTAATTTTTTTCACTCTTAAGAAAAATTTTTTTACAGTTCCAAAAAAATAACCCCCTTTAGGACTCTTTAACAATGTTTTAAAAATTAAGTTTTTATTGAAGGATAATTGCTTTACAGACTTTTGTTGTTTTCTGTCAAACCTCAAAAAGAATCAGCCATAGGTATACATATCAGTTCAGTTCAGTCCCTCAGTCGTGTCCAACTCTTTGCGACCCCATGGACTGCAGCATGCCAGGCCTCCCTGCCCATTACCAACTCCCGGAGTTTACTCAAACTAATGTACATCGAGTCAGTGATGCCATCCAACGATCTCATCCTCTGTTGTCCCCTTCTCCCGCCTTCAGTCTTTCCCAGCATCAGGATATTTTCAAATGAGTCAGTTCTTCGCTTCAGGTGGTCAAAGTATTGGAGCTTCAGCTTCAGCATCAGTCCTTCCAATGAATATTCAGGACTGATTTCCTTTAGGATGGACTTGTTGGATCTCCTTGCAATCCAAGGGACTCTCAAGAGTCTTCTCCAACACCACAGTTCAAAAGCATCAATTCTTCGGTGCTCAGCTTTCTTTACAGTCCAACTCTGACATCCATACATGACTACTGGAAAAACTATAGCTCTGACTAGATTGACTTTTGTTGGCAAAGTAATGTCTGCTTTTTAATATGCTGTCTAGGTTGGTCATAACTTTTCTTCCAAGGAGCAAGCATTTTTAAATTTCATGGCTGCAGTCACCATCTGCAGTGATTTTGGAGCACCCCAAGAATAAAGTCGCTCACTGTTTCCATTGCTTCCCCATTTATTTGCCATGAAGTGATGGGACCAGATGCCATGATCTTAGTTTTTTGAATGTTGAGTTTTAAGCCAACTTTTTCACTTTGATCAAGAGGCTCTTTAGTTCTTCCCTTTCTGCAATAAGTGTGATGTCATCTGCATATCTGAGGTTATTGATATTTTTCCCGGCCATCTTGATTCCAGCTTGTGCTTCATCCAGCCCAGCATTTCTCATGATGTACTCTGCATGTAAGTTAAATAAACACGGTGACAATATACAGCCTTGATGTACTCCTTTCCCAACTTGGAACCAGTCTGTTGTTCCATGTCCAGTTCTAACTGTTGCTTCTTGACCTGCATATAGATTTCTCAGGAGGCAGGTAAGGTGGTCTGATATTCCCATCTCTTGAAGAATTTCCCACAGTTTGTTGTGATCCACACAGTCAAAGGCTTTGGCGTAGTCAATAAAGCAGAAGTAAATGTTTTTCAGGAACTACTTTGCTTTTTCCATGATCCAACAGATGTTGGCAATTTGATCTCTGTTTCCTCTGCCTTTTTAAAATCCAGGTTGACCATCTGGAAGTTCACGGTTCATGTACTATTGAGGCCTGGCTTGGAGGATTTTGAGCATTATTTTGCTTGTGTGTGAGATGGGTGCAGTTGTGCACAGTTTGAGCATTCTTTGGCATCGCCTTTCTTCGGGATTGGAATGAAAACTGACCTTTTCCAGTCCTGTGGCCACTGCTGAGTTTTCCAAATTTGCTGGCATATTGAGTGCAGCACTTTTATAGCATCATCTTTTAGGATTTGAAATAGCTCAACTGGAAATCCATCACCTCCACTAGCTTTGTTCGTAGTGATGCTTCCTAAAGATCACTTGACTTCACATTCCAGGATGTCTGGCTCTAGGTGAGTGACCACACCATTGTGATTATCTGGGTCGTGAACATCTTTTTTGTGTAGTTCTGTGTATTCTTGCCATCTCTTGTTAATATCTTCTGCTTCTGTTAGGTCTGTACCATTTCTGTCCTTTATTGTGCCCATCTTTGCATGAAATGTTCCCTTGGTATCTCTAATTTTCTTGAAGAGATCTCTAATCTTTCCCATTCAATTGTTTTCCTCTATTTCTTTTCATTGATCACTGAGGAAAGCTTTCTTATTTCTCCTTTCTATTCTTTGGAACTTTGCATTCAAATGAATATAGATTTCCTTTTCTCCTTTGCCTTTCACTTCTCTTCTTTTCACAGCTATATAAATAAGACCTCCTCAGACAGCCATTTTGCCTTTTTGCATTTCGTTTTCTTGGGGATAGTCTTGATCCCTGTCTTCCTGTATATCACAAGCCTCCATCCATAGTTCTTCAGGCACTCTGTCAGATCTAATCCCTTGAATCTATTTCTCACTTCTGCTGTATAATCATAAGGATTTGATTTAGGTCATACCTGAATGGTCTAGTTGTTTTCCCTACTTTCTTCAATTTCAGTCTGAATTTGGCAATAAAGAGTTCATGATCTGAGCCACAGTCAGCTCCCAGTCTTGTTTTTGCTGACTGTATAGAGCTTCTCCATCTTTGGCTGCAAAGAATATAATCAATCTGATTTTGGTGTTGACCATCTGGTGATGTCCCTGTGTAGAGTCCTCTCTTGTGTTGTTGGAAGAGGGTGTTTGCTATGACCAGTGTGTTCTCTTGGCAAAGTTCTATTAGCCTTTGCCCTACTTCATTCTGTACTCCCAAGGCCAAATTTGCCTTTTACTCCAGGTATCTCTTGACTTCCTACTTTTGCATTCCAGTCCCCTATAATGAAAAGGACATCTTTTTTGGGTGTTAGTTCTAGAAGGTCTTGTAGGTCTTCATAGAACCGTTCAGCTTCAGCTTCTTCAGCACTTCTGGGCAGGGCATAGACTTGGATTACTGTGATATTGAATGGTTTGCCTTGGAAACAAACAGAGATCATTCTGTCGTTTTTGAGATTGCATCCAAGTACTGCATTTCAGACTCTTTTGTTGACTATGATGGCTACTCCATTTCTTCTAAGGGATTCTTGCCCATAATAGTAGATATAATGGTCATCTGAGTTGAATTTACCCATTCCAGTCCATTTTACTTCACTGATTCCTAAAATGTCGATGTTCACTCTTACCATGTCCTGTTTGACCACTTCCAATTTGCCTTGATTCATGGACCTAACATTCCAGGTTCCTATGCAATATTGCTCTTTACAGCATTGAACTTTACTTCCATCACTAGTCACATCCACAGCTGCGTGTTGTTTCTGCTTTGGCTCCGTCTCATTCTTTGTGGAGTTATTTCTCCACTGATCTCCAGTAGCATATTGGGCACCTGCTGACCTGGGGGGTTCATCTTTCAGTGTCCTATCTTTTTGCCTTTTCATACTGTTCATGGGGTTCTCACGGCAGGAATACTGAAGTGGTTTGCCATTCCCTTCTCCAGTGGTATACATATATTCCACCCTTTTGAAACTCCCTCCCACCTCCTTCCCCATCTCACCCCTCTAGGTTAATACAGAGCCCCTGTTTGAGTTTCCCTAGCCATATAGCAAATTCTTGTTGGCTATTTAATTTACATATGGTAATGTAAGTTTCCATATTACTCTCTCCATACATCTCACCCTCTCCTCCCCTCTCCCCATGTCTATAAATCTATTCTCTATGTCTTTTTCTCCACTTCTGCCCTGTAAATAAATTCTTCAGTACCATTTTCTAGATTCTGTATATATGCATTAGAATACAATATTTATCTTTCCCTTTCTGACTACTTCACTCTGTATAATAGGTTCTTGGTTCATTCACCTCATTAGAACTGACTCAAATGCATTCCTTTTTATGGCTAAGTAAGATTCTATTGTGTATTTGTACCAAAACTTCTCCATCCATTCATCTGTCGATGGACATCTAGGTTGCTTCCATGTTCTAACTATTGTAAATAGTGATGCAATTAACAATGGGACACATGTTTCTTTTTCAGTTTTGGTTTCCTCAGGGTATATGCCTAGGAGTGGGATTGCTGGGTCATATGGTGGTTTTATTCCTAGCTTTTTAAGGAATCTCCATACCGTCTTCCATAGTGGCTGTATCAGTTTACATTCCCACCAACAGTGCAAGAGTGTTCCCTTTTCTCCACACCCTCTCCAGCATTTATTGTTTGTAGACTTTTTGATGATGGCCATTCTGACCGGTGTGAGGTGATATCTCATTGTAGTTTTGATTTGCATTTCTCTAATAATGAGCGATGTTGAGCATCTTTTCATGTATTTGTTAGTTATCTGTATGTCTTCTTTGGAGAAATGTCTATTTACGTCTTTCTCCCACTTTTTGATTGGGTGGGTTGTTCTTCTGGCATTGTGTTGTATGAGCTGCTTGTGTATTTTGGAAATTAATCCTTTTTCAGTTGTTTCATTTGCTATTATTTTCTCCCATTTTGAGGGTTGTCTTTTCACCTTGCTTATAGTTTCCTTTGCTGGGTAAAAGCCTTTACGTTTAATCAGGTCCCACTTGTTTACTTTTGTTTTTATTTCCATTACTCTAGGAGGTGGATCATAGAGGAGCTTGCTTTGATTTATGTCATTGACTGTTCTGCCTATGTTTTCCTCTAAGAGTTTTATAGTTTCTAGTCTTACACTTAGGTCTTTAATCCATTTTGAGTTTATCTTTGTATATGGTGTGAGGAAGTGTTCTAATTTCATTCTTTTACATGTAGCTGTCCAGTTTTCCCAGCACCATTTATTGAAGAGGCTGTCTTTGCCCCATTGTGTATTCTTGCCTCCTTTCTCAAAACTAAGGTACCCATAGGAGCATGGGTTTATTTATGGGCTTTCTATCTTGTTCCATTGGTCTATATTTCTGTTTTTATGCCAGTACTATACTGTCTTGATGACTGTAGTTTTGTAGTATAATCTGAGGTCAGGAATGTTGATTCCTCTAGCTCCATTCTTCTTTTTCAAGACTGCTTTGGCTATTTGGGGTCTTTTGTGTTTCCACATAAAATTTTTTGTTCTAGTTCTGTGAAAAATGTTGGTAAATTGATAGGGATCACATTGAATCTGTAGTTTGGATTTGGTAGTATAGTCATTTTCACAGCATTGATTTTTCCTACCCAGGAACATGGAATATCTCTCCATCTGTTTATGTCATCTTTGATTTCTTTCATTAGTGTCTTATAATTTTCTGTGTACAGTTCTTTTGTCTCCTTAGGTAAGTTTATTTGTAGATATTTAATTCTTTTTGTTGCAATGGTGAATGGGATTGATTCCTTAATTTCTCTTTATGATTTTTCATTGTTGGTGTATAGAAATGCAAGTGATTTCTGTGTATTGATTTTATATCCTGCAACTTTGCTAAATTCACTAACTAGCTCTAGTAATTTTCTGATCCTATCTTTAGGGTTTTCTATGTGCAGTATCATGTCATCTGCAAACAGTGAGAGCTTTACTTCTTCTTTTCTGATCTGGATCCCTTTTATTTCTTTTTCTTCTCTGATTGCTGTAGCTAGGACTTCCAGAACTATGTTGAATAGCAGTGGTGAAAGTGGACACCCTGTGTTGTTCCTGATCTTAGGGGGAATGATTTCAGTTTTTCATTATTGAGAATAATGTTTGCTGTAGGCTTATCATATATATGGCCTTTAGTATGTTGAGGTAGGTTCCTTCTATGCCCATTATTTGAAGAGTTTTAATCATAAATGGGTGATGAATTTTGTCAAAGGTTTATTCTGCATCTTTTGAGATTATCATATGTTTTTTAATCTTTCAGTTTATTAATATGGTATATCACATTGATTGATTTGCATATATTGAAGAATCCTTGCATCCCTGGAATAAACTTAACTTGATCATGGTGTATCAGCTGTTTGATGTGTTGCTTAATTCTGTTTGCTAAAATTTTCTTGAGGATATCTGCATTTATATTCATCAGTGATATTTGCCTGTAGTTTCCTTTTTTTGTGTTGTCTTTGTCTGGTTTTGGTATCAGGGTGATGGTGGCCTCGTAGAATGAGTTTGGAAGTGTTCCTTCCTCTGCAATTTTTTGAAGGAGTTTTAGAAGGCTAGGCATTAGCTCTTCTTTAAATATTTGATAGAATTCTCCTCTGAAGCCATCTGGTCCTAGGCTTTTGTTTTCTGGGAAATTTTTGATTATAGCTTCAATTTCAGTGCTTGTAATTGGGTTGTTCATAACCTCTATTTCTTCCTGGTTCAGTCTTGGAAGATTGAACTTTTCTAAGAATCTGCCCATTTCTTCCAGATTATCCATTTTATTGCCATATAGTTGTTCACAATAGTCTCTTATAATCTTTTGTATTTCTGCATTGTCTGTTGTAATTTCTCCTTTTTCATTTCTAATTTTGTTGATTTGATTCTTTTCTCTTTTGTTCTTGATGAATCTGGCTAAAGGTTTGTCAATTTTGTTTCTCTTCTCAAAGAACCAGCTTTTAGTTTTATTAAACTTTACTATTGTTTCTTTCACTTCTTTTTCATTTACTTCTGCTCAGATCTTTATGATTTATTTCCTTCTACTGATTTTGTTGTTGTTGTTGTTTTTCCAGTTGTTTTAAGTGTAAAGTTAGGTTGTCTTTTCAATGTTTTTCTTATTTTTTGAGGTAGGATTGTATTGCTATAAACTTCCCTCTTAGAACTGCTTTTGCTACATCCCGTAGGTTTTGAGTTGTCATGTTTTCATTGTCATTTGTTTCTAAAATTTTTTTAACTTCCCTTTTGACTTCTTCAGTAACCTGTTGGTTATTTAGAAACATGTTTTAATCTCCATGGGTTTGTGTTTCTTACAGTTTTTTTCTTGTAATTGATATCTAATCTCATAGCACTGTGGTCAGAGAAGATGCTTGATACGATTTCAATTTTCTTAAATTTACTGAGGTTTGATTTGTGACTCAAGATGTGATCTATCCTGGAGAGTGTTCCATGTGCACTTGAGAAGAAAGTGTATTCTTCTGCATTTGGATGGAATGTCCTGAAGATGTCAATGAGATCCATCTCCTCTAATGTATCATTTAAGACTTGTCTTTCCTTATTAATTTTCTGTTTTGATGATATGTCCATTGGTGTGAGTGGGGTGTTCAGAGTCTCCTACTATTATTGTGTTACTGTCAGTTTCTCCTTTTATGTCTGTTAGTGATTGTCTTATGTATTGAGGTGCTCCTATGTTGGGTGCATAGATATTTACAGTTATGTCTTCCTCTTGGATTGATCCCTTGATCATTATGTAGTGTCCTTCCTTATCTCTTGTAATCTTTATTTTAAGGTCTATTTTGTCTGATATGAGGATTGCTACTCCAGCTGTCTTTTGCTTCCCATTTGCATGGACTATATTTTTCCATCCTCTCACTTTCAGTCTATATGTGTCTTTAGGTCTGAAGTGGATTTCTTGTAGACAGCATGTATATGGGTCTTGTTTTTGTATCCATTCAGCCAGTATCTGTATTTTGGTTAGAGCATTTAGTCCATTTACATTTAAAGAAATTATTGATATATACATTCCTACTGCCATTGTCTTAATTGTTTGGGGTTGATTTTGTAGATCTTTTTCCTTCTCTTGTATTTCTTGAGTATATAAGTCCCTTTAATATTTGTTGTAAAGCTGGTTTGGTGGTACTGAATTCTCTTAACTTTTGCTTGTTTGAAAAGCTTTTTATTTCTCCAACAATTTTTGAATGAGATCCTTGCCAGGTATAGTAATCTTGGTTGTAGATTTTTCTCTTTCAGTACTTTAAATATATCCTGCCTTTCCCTTCGGGCCTGCAGAGTTTCTGCTGAAAGTGTATAGGGTTTCTGTTAAGCGAATGGGGTTTCCCTTGTATGTTACTTGTTGCTTTTCTCTTGCTGCTTTTAATATTCTTTGTGTGTTTAGTCTTTGTTAGTTTGATTAGTATGTGTCTTGGCCTGTTTCTCCTTGTGTTTATCCTGTATGGGACTCTTTGTGCCTCTTGGACTTGATTATTTCCTTTTCCATGTTGGGGAAATTTTCAACTATATAATTTCTTCAAAAACTTTCTCATACCCTTTCTTTTTCTCTTCTTCTTCTGGGACCCCTATAATTTGAATGTTGGTGCATTTGGTATTGTCCCAGAAGTCTCTGAGACTATTCTCAGTTCTTTTCATTCTTTTTACTTTATTCTGCTCTTCAGAAGTTATTTCCACCATTTTATCTTCAGCTCACTGATTCATTATTCTGCTTCAGATACTCTATTGATTCCTTCTAGAGTATTTTTAATTTCAGTAATTGCGTTGTCTCTGTATGTTTATTCTTTAATTCTTCTACATCTTTGTTAATTGATTCTTGCATTTTCTTCATTTTGTTTTCAAGGTTTTTGATCATCTTTATTATCATTATTATTCTGAATTCTTTTTCAAGTAGTTTGCCTATTTCATCTTCATGTATTTGGACTTCTGTGTTTCTAGTTTGTCCTTTCTTTTGTGTAGTATTTCTCTGCCTTTTCACTATTATTATTAATTTTTTTTTAAACTTACTGTATTTGAGGTCTCCTTTTCCCAGGCTTCAAGGTTGAATTCTTTCTTCCTTTTGGTTTGTGCCCTCCCAAGGGTGGTCCAGTGGTTTGTGTAAGCTTCATATAGGGTGAGATTTGTGCTGGGTTTTTTTGTTTGTTTTTTCTCTGATGGGCAAGGCTGAGTGAGTTGGTAATCTTGTCTGCTGGTGATTAAGTTTGTATTTTTGTTTTGTTTGTTGTTTAGATGAGGCGTCCTGCACGGGGTGCTATGGTTGGAGGATGCTGGGTCTTGTATTCAAGTGGTTTCCTTTGTGTGACTTCTCACTATTTGATACTTCCTAGGGTTAGTTCTCTGGTAGTCTAGGATCTTGGAGTCAGTGCTCCCACTCCAAAGGCTCAGGGCTTGATTTCTCCAAACTAGTTCTGAAATAATGGAACATGGAAGAATGCTGTCATCATTTGGGATTCAGTGGTTTATGGCAGGTCTGGGCGGTTGGAAACCACCAAGTGGGACTGGAGGAAGGCAGATTTGGTTGCAGCTCTTTCCAGATGCATTCCAGGTAAACAGGTGTGTGTTGGGGCTGAATAGTGAAGGGCCATGCTGGGACATCGCGATCCAATTCTTTCTTCCTGGCTTTATCCCAGAGTTTACAAATACCCCATGCAGCACACGCCACCTGACTCTGGAGGATTCTGGAGCAGGGGGTGTGCAACTGCACTTACGTGATCCAGCTCTGGGCTGGCGGCTGTGTCTAACAGTTCTTTTAGGAGAGGATTTTAGGACCAGATTATCTTTTGTCTATTATTTATCTATTATTATTATAAAGCTATATGACTGTTATAACTATTATGAAAAATTTCCTTTGACTTCTTTTCCCTAAAATACTCAGTTAAACATTTAATGCTTATGCCCTATGTTAAGCATTATTGGGGGGGGTACCAGAAAAACTTTCAATTTGGTTTTTATAGATTTTATAAAACAGATTTTATATATATGTATACACACACACACACACCAGGTAGAAGGCCTGGCAAGTTTGTGAAGTTCTGCCATTGGGAACAGGTGACCTGGACCTGTCTTGTCACTGTCAGGCTGAAATATATACATATATATTTATATATAGTATATATACACAAATACATAGACACACACACTCAATTGGCTATAACTAAGGGCCAATAAGAGTGAAAGATCAGATTGTATAAGCCCGAATATTTGCTCATTGTTCCTAAAACCAAAATCTTACAGTTTGTCTCACTCTGCCCTCTACGTTTATTTTAGTATTTTCTAGTTATAAAAACTGGCAGTCTTTGGAGCTTCTTTCAAGGACTATTCCCCCAATCCTGGTGGCACCTCTGCACCTACAAGCTACCCCTTCTGGCTTCTCAAACCTTATCCCCACCTTCAGTATTCTGCCTAGGCTTGTCTTTTACCTGTTTAAAAATTCAGGATAGCAGATTTAGGCAATGTAGAAGAATACATTTTGAAGGACCTTTCCCCCAAATAATCTTTATTTTCAACACATTCCTGTAAGGAATACATATTTTTGGGTGGGAATAGGGAGACTTAACTGTGCCAATTAAATCATAATACCTATGAAATCACCTATTCCTCTAGGTTTATGCTAGTCCTCACAAGGACCAAATCAGAGAAAAAAAAGACTTCTACCTTTTGGAGGCACACCATTAATATCTACTTTGACAGTTCATTTTATGGTTGATACTTACAGCTTTTAGAATAAATCCAAGATGAATAGAAAATTCTACTTTTTATTTTTTTTTTTACAGCTCCCTCATTTGTGAGTTCAGATGTGATTTCTATCAACCATATCTGTGAAAATATACTTACCACCAAAAGTAATAATTCTAGCCAGTTCCAAATACTTTTGAAATAGGCAAATTTAAATTCTTTCAGTTTTTTGATTTCTTGTATTGTGAAGACAATAATAAAAATACAAAATATGATTTCACAGGAAGCAATAAAATAATCATAGAAGCTAACGTATCTGAGGAGCTTCACAGAGTAAAACTGCCATGAAGTAAGTATTCCTCCAGTTGCAGGGAATTCTGCCACCAATCTGTAAAATGAGGTTTGTGAAAGTAACTGCATTTCAAGAATTTATATTTCAGTACCTAACTCGATTGAAATTTCCAGTCAGTGATGTTGTATACTTTAATAGTTATTTTGTACAAAATATGTTTTCTCAGGGTAACAGGCTCAAAAAATTCTTGTGGATTTACTTCTTTTTTAATGCTCCACTTTTTTTTTTTTGGTGTTCTGAAAATTTACAGTGGTCAAAGACCAGTGTAAATGAGAAAGAAAGAAAGATGTGACGTTACATTCATTTTACTCTATGTTTTGATTGCTCATTCATAACTGGGCTGCTAATTTATCCCCACAGAATGAGGGGTGATGTTCAAGAACATGCTGTACTGTTAGTTACTGTTATTATTCAGGGCTCCCCAAATATTTAAGAGGAGGGAAATACACTCTCCCCCTTTAGCTTATCAGAGATACTTCTTGCTTCTAAATCTCAAGATAACATACTATACTAAAGCCAATGTTTTCTTTTTAACTTTAGGCATTGGATTTTGGATGCAAAGGTCTATATACAAGTAGAAGTATAAAAATTACTTCAGTACCAAATATAAAAAGATTTTTAGGTAATTCCCTGTATTCCTAGTTTTTTCCATAACTGCAGGTAATTAAGAATTGGCAGTAATTCAAGGAACCCGGGATCTTTATCACAAATTCATAATGTAATTATTCCTACCTGAAGGTGTTAGCAAATCTTATTGGTACAGGAATAAGGTGCTGTCCCCCTCAACCCCAAAAATACCTCACCAAAATCAAGAACAAAACATCCAGTTAACAAATAGAAAACAGGAATTTTTTTCACCTTGCATATAGTCAGTGTACAAATTTGAGCAAGTGAGTGAAGTGAAAGAAACTTAGTATTTTGACCTGAAGTGTAGACTAGTAAACAAAAAGCAAAAAATGATGAGCATTTAGTTTGCCAGATATGTGTACAAAAGGAAAATAAGTGGATAAGGTCATAGTGTAAGCAATATGCTCCCATACAACTATTGATTATACTACCAGTTAAAAGTTTCAAAATCTGCTGAAATTTCTAAAAAACATTTTAAAAGATAAATAAAATAAGCATGAAACCTAGAGACAGAAAATATGGACTTAATGTAGTATTACAAGGAGTTCTTCGTATGACTGTAAGCCAATTACCCCATTGTTTCTATTCTTATTTAGGACATTGGAGTGATTTGTATTCTTTACTTTATCCCTACCAGGACTATTGGGAAAGGTGAATACTGTTGGTAAGAAGGGGATTCCCTGAAAGAAAATACTATAACATGCTGCTGACAGTAATTCATTTGCTTTCATTTTATACATTTTAAAGGCTGTGACCATCTTTCACCATCACTGTTGCACAAGGGCCAAGTTCCCCAGTCAGAGTAAAGGCTGATTCCATATTCCATTCAGAAGAAAAATGTAAAACTCAAGAGAAAAAAGTGGCTTACTGACTTCATTATCCTATTCCTTATTATCATTATCCTATTCCTCCTTTCTAACAGAACCTTAATTGTATCAGGCATTCACCCATTCCCAGATGGCTTAGAAGCCAATTCAGTCCCCAGGCAGATTCAATCACAGTAATGGTATTTGCTTTGCCAGTCCTCAGGCCTAAGCCAAATAGTATGGTCCGGGTTAGGCGGATTATCTAAGATAATCAGACCTACAGAAATAATTTTTTTCTCTTCGGCTGTTTCCTCCTCCTCCTCGTGAGAGGGGATGTCTCTCATTCTTTTCTTGGGTCCAACGGGTTAGCCCTGGCATGTTATTCTCATGCAATAGCAGGAGTGCGAGAGAGCAAGTTTTAATGTACAAACCCCTTTCAAATTTCTGCTTGTATCATGCGTGTGTGCATGCTAAATCACTTCAGTTGTATCAAACTCTTTGTGACCGTATGGACTGTAGCCTGCCAGGTTCCTCTGTCCATGGGATTCTCCAGGCAAGGATACTGGAGTGGGTTGCTATGCCTTCCTCCAGCAGATCTTCCCGACCCAGGGATCAAGCCCATGTCTCTTATATCTCCTGCATTGGCAGGCGGGTTCTTTACCACTAGTGCCACCTGGGAAGCCCTTGCTTTTGTCATATATGCTGACATTCCATTGACCAAAGAAAGTCAAATGGTTGAGTCTAGTATCTAGTTCTGGGGTATTTCACCCTGCCCTGGGTGACAGGGTACTACAAGTTTACATGGCAAAGATGTGAAGAATTGGGGCCATTTGCAAATCACTGTCGGCTATAATCATGTCTAGGATGTTGGCTGCTGTTATATATTGTTTGAATCTTAAATTGTTCATTCTTGAGACAAAAATTAATAACTTAATAAAGAAGCTTATTGTGAAAGGAAATCAACAGATTTGAATGATCTGATTTAAAGGAAGAAATCGTTAGGGCTAAATCTTAGATTTGTTCAGCTGCAGAATGACAAGAAATAAGGCTATATATTCTTAAGTAATATAAAACTAACCTACTGTATGTAATTCTTCATGTTCTGCAATATATCCTGAAAGAGTAAAACAATGAATATGATATTGCTTTTTCTTCATCATTATTGGAGGAACTACATTATATTTATATTGGAACTTATGATTTTAATCTCAGTACAAACATGCACAAACTGGAAACTCTAATGAGGGCTCTGGATGCCTTTTAAATTCAATATACTAAGAGGTCTTGAGTCACTCACCTGATAATGCAGAATAGATTTACATTAGCATTGTATACTGAAAAATCAATAAAAATAACTCGAGTCCCTCTTGTGATCCAGCTGTTCATTCGGAGGTTAATGAACTTGTTTAGGGTTTCAGATTTTGATTTTGATAAAGTGAAAATATACCCCCCATTTTGGTAAACACCAACAAATCCCCAGTGCCAAGGGGAGTTCGTACGAGGAGAAGAGTACTTCCATCTGTTAGACATAAAAAGAATAATGGAGAGATGAGAAAGCTTGTCCGAGAATAAGATTTTAAGTTAACTTTTGGTTCAAAAGTAGTTTAAAAAAAGTAGTACTAAGTTCATAAGCATTACAGTAATTTTGAAGCAAGGTGGTGAGTTAAGGATTAAGCCAAAAGAATTAAGGTTGCATATGTTTTCATTTTTTAGTGCTTATTGTGGACAATACAAGTGCTATGAGAAAAAAACATTTTAATCCGTTGCCTCAGGGAACTTGAAATCTATAATACGATGATGAATTTTTTTGGTTAACATGTCCTTGTTGTCTTCAGTCTTTGAGGAGGACAAGAATATCCAGGGTTTTAATTCAGAAATGTCTGTCTCAGTGTGGGGAAAAAGATGCTTTACAGTTTGTCTTCTAACAATCATATACCATTTACAAATGTCCAATAAATAAAAACTTTATTACAATGTCTGTGTTGCTATATAGGTATCTTATTTTAATGAAAGTACACAAAGTACAATCTATATAAGTAAATTTTGTTTCCATTCTTTCTACTTTTAACTTAGTTGTGTGTGTGTGCTATGTGTGTTCAGTTGTGTCCAACTCTGTGACCCTTTGGACTATAGCCCGTCAGGCTCCTCTGTCCATGAGATTCTCTAGGCAAGAATACTGGATTGGGTTGCCATTTCCTCCTCCAGGGTTATCTTCCTGTCTCAGGGATTGAACCTGTGTCTCCTGTGTTTCCTACATTGCAGGCAGATTCTTTACCCCCTGAGCAGTTCAGGAAGCCCAGCGAACTTAGTGATGGGATATCAAAAAATTAAGCTTTGATTCTTCATTTCAGTTCCTATTTAGTCTCCCCAAAAAGATTTGAACAATTATCCAAAGATGCTCTGCTTAAACTTGTTTTCCTATTAGTAATACCATGTTTGCTTTCACCAGAGAAGATAAAAATGATTACACTAAGAAAAAATACTATTTAATGAAAATTCCATAGTTGTATGTTTGCACGTTTTCCACATGATTGTTAAAATGAAACAAGAATGTTTGTTATGCTAACCCTCTCCTACTTCCAATTTTTAATACTAGTTTTAATTAATGAATGTTACATTTTAGAAAGAAATTGATTCGTATTTTGGTTGTTAGGAAATGACACATATTAAAAGTCTAAATCCATGTTAATTTTGGAATGTAAATTATTTGTAGTTGTTATAATTTGGAATGTTAGAATACCTAACAGATTAGTCTTGAGACCAAATTAAAATGTGTAATTAAATAATTGACTTCTCATTTTTTATTGAAAGGGAAATAGTGTGTAGTACTATTATAGCAGTATAATATTTAAGAGAATGTGTCACCATACTTAAGAACTTACATACAAAACAAGAGAATTATACAAGCACATTGTGGCCCTCAAGAACACCCAAAACTCATACAAAGAGAAAATAAGTTAACAAATCCACAAAGCAATGATCAGTCCTAGGGATACTGGGGAAGCTACTTAAGAAGGGAAATGTAGTTACTGTATTTATATTTATATAAATATAAAATAAATATTGACTAATGATTAACAAAAATTATGGTATAACCATAGGCTAAGAGGAATAGGAAGTTGGTTGGAGGAGGGAGTGGTATAAGAAGGATATATGACACACATTTTCTGTGACACAGACGATAGATATACAAAACTCTATGCATACTACATATAGTATGCATATAGTTTTATATATGTATAAAATAGTATACATATAGTATGTATATACAAAACTATATGCATACTACATACTACAGTAGCATATGCATACTATTTAGAAATATGAAGTATATATAAGAAGAAACAACTAAAAGCAGTTGCTTGTGGAATGGAAATTATAAGCAGGAAAGTGTGGACCTTTGTAAATGTTTACATCACTTTGATAAATATCAAATTCTAAAAAAGATACTTTGCCTTTATGATTTCATATGACCTTAAATGCAATGATACCAGCACCTTCCATGTTAAGGGTAGGTAGTGTCAGTGGCATTGGCAGTGGCATTTTCAATATAAAGTGTAGACATGAGTCTACTAGTACTAACCACAGCCACTTTGGAGAACAATGGCCAAAATATCTTTGGCAGGGATCATCCGATGCAGTGTCTGTAAACCTAACTGCCCCTTTTCGAGATGCTGTGCTGTGCTGAGTCGCTCAGTTCTGTCCGATTCTTTGCAATGTCATGGACTGTAACCTGTCAGGCTCCTCTATCCATGGGAAAAGTACTGGAGTGGGTTGCCATGCCCTCCTCCAGGGGATCTTCCCAACCCAGGGATTGAACTGGGTCTCCTGCATTGCAGGTGGATTCTTTACCAGCTGAGCCATTAGGGGAGCCCAAGAAAACTGGAGTGGGTAGCCTATCCCTTCTCCAGTAGATCTGCCTGACCCAGGAATTGAACCAGGGTCTGCTGCACTGCAGGGGGATTCTTTACCAGCTGAGCTACCAGGGAAGCCCTACTGGCAACAATACAAGATATCACTGAAGTAAGCCAGAGAGTGAGAAAGCAGCAGAGTACTTCAGAGACACTCCCTAGGAATCCCAAAAAGCATTTGGGATGTGTATGAGAGCATCTTGCCAGAGCCAGAGAAGCTGATTGAGTATTATAAAAGCAAAAATGGGCACTTTGCCTTGTGTTCAATATGAGTTCCAGAAAAACATCTATTTCTGCTTTATTGACTATGCCAAAGCCTTTGACTGTGTGGATCACAATAAACTGTGGACAATTCTGAAAGAGATGGGAATACCAGACTACCTGACCTGCCTCTTGAGAAACCTGTATGCAGGTCAGGAAGCAACAGTTAGAACTGGACATGGAACAACAGACTGGTTCCAAACAGGAAAAGGAGTACGTCAAAGCTGTATATTGTCACCCTGCTTATTTAACTTATATGCAGAGTACATCATGAGAAACGCTGGGCTAGAGGAAGCCCAAGCTGGAATCAAGACTGTCAGGAGAAATATCAATAATCTCAGATATGCAGATGACATCACCCTTATGGCAGAAAGTGAAGAAGAACTAAAGAGCCTCTTGATGAAAGTGAAAGAGGAGAGTGAAAAAGTTGGCTTAAAGCTCAACATTCAGAAAACTAAGATCATGGCATCCGGTCCCATCACTTCATGGGAAATAGATGGGGAAACAGTGAAAACAGTGTCACTTTATTTTTCTGGGCTCCAAAATCACTGCAGATGGTGATTGCAGCCATGAAATTAAAAGAGGCTTACTCCTTAGAAGGAAAGTTATGACCAACCTAGATAGCATATTAAAAAGCAGAGACGTTACTTTGCCAACAAAAGGTCCATCTAGTCAAGGCTATGGTTTTTCCAGTGGTCATGTATGGATCCGAGAGTTGGACTGTGAAGAAAGCTGAGCGCCAAAGAATTGATGCTTTTGAACTGTGGTGTTGGAGAAGACTCTTGAGAGTCCCTTGGACTGCAAGGAGATCCAACCAGTCCATCCTAAAGGAGATCAGTCCTGAGTGTTCATTGGAAGGACTGATGTTGAAGCTGAAACTCCAGTACTTTGGCCACCTGATGTGAAGAGCTGACTCACTGGAAAAGACCCTGATACTGGGAAAGATTCAGGGCAGGAGGAGAAGGGGACGACAGAGGATGAGATGGTTGGATGGCATCACCGACTCGATGGACATGGTTTGGGTGGACTCCGGAGTTGGTGATGAACAGGGAGGCCTGGAATGCTGCGGTTCGTGGGGTTGCAAAGAGTCAGACACGACTGAGCGACTGAACTGAAGTGAACACTTCATCTACCACAGCTACGGGGGAAAAACCCACTTTGTATCCTATGGTAAACAAAAAATTAACAGGTTTACTCTTCCTTTTCTCAACACTGCATCTCTGAGTCTTCCTTTGATACTATTATTGAAAGAGTTTCCTTACCTGCCATCTCTCTTGGTATCATTTAGAAAATAAATATATTTTCACAGTTGTTTGAAGATACAATGCTAAGTGCTACAAAAGTTATGTGTAATTTTACAGTACTTACTCAGTATGCTGTTTAAGGCCAAAATCAGCCGTATCTTCATTTTTAGAAGTGTATTTGTCATAACATTCATCCATCAAAGACCGAAAGAATGAATGGACCTTGCATGTGCCATTGCGGACTTTTAGTTGACGGACTCTGGGGAGTCCTAAAAGTATGTTCTCATAGTAGATGCGACTGCTGTTCTTTAAATCATACAGATTCTCATTATTGTACCATGAGTCCCAGTACAGACCATCCAAAAGGGGTCCTTCCATAAACTTCATATAGAAAAATACATGTTATGGGAAAAATATTTTCATATCAACTGTGAACACAATCTACATTCATAATGTTATCCATAAGAATATAAAAATCAGTGATTTTGAGGACAAGTATGAAAATTATTAGCCAAGCCACCATTAATAATGGTAATGGTAGATGATGTTGATTATAATGAAGATGGTTAACATTTACTGAGTACTTTCTATGTACTGTTCTAAGCACTTAACAAGTATTAACTCATTTCTATAACCTTTCTTCTCTGAGGGGTATACTGAAAACCCTTTGCCACAACATGGGCAAAGAATTTATTGGCAATTCAAGGAATTATTAACAATAATTTTCACCATATACAATTTTAAAGTTGTAAGAACTATATCACACTGAGAACACAGGTTCTCAATAAACACTGGTTGATTATAATAGTTTGAAGAAGTGACATTTATTTTTATTCATTCCGTCAATAAATATCAAAGTCCCTATGATGTGTGCCAAAGGCTTTTTTATGCAATACCTAAAACTATTTCATCCAATCACACCTTACCTTCCAAAAGTCAGTTATGCTGCGAATAGACTTAAAGTTGGTTCTTTCTTCACCAGCTACAGATGTGTCCAAAAATAGAGATGACATAACTTTGTTTAAGTAATACATATGTGGGTTTACCATCCCAAAAGTCACTAAGGAAAAGAATTTTTTACTTTAAAATTTATGTTAAAAGAACTCAAGTTTTTATCAGGATAAAAATGTACTTGTAATTTGTTCCTAATTTTGTTTTGAAAATTCAATTTTATTTTGCTAACTATAAAAGCAACAATAAAAAAACTAAAATATAAAAATACAAAACAGGAAGAACTTTCCTTTAACCCACTACTTAAGAGTTAGGTTTGGCATATATTCTTCAGATTTTTCTAAATGCATACACAGTATAGAGAAGACAACTTTAGTTTTACAAAACTGAGACTACATTTTACATACTATCATGCAAATTGGCTTTTTTTCCAACACTGGGAGTATGCAACACAATATAGTGAGTAGTTAAGGATATGAACTTTAAAATCAAACAGAATGGTTTGAGTCCCACCATAGGGATATTTCTAACATTTTGAGAAGTGAGATAGTTCATGTGGAACACTTAAAACTATGTTTTGGCACACGATAAGATTGAAAAGAACATTAACTAGTATTCTTTCTCACTCTTTCTAGGGTAGGTGGGTAGGTTTTAGATCAGTGAAAGTGTTAGTCACTCAGTTGTGTCCAACTCTTTGCCATCCCATGGACTATTAGATCAGGATATGGACTAAATATGTCTTTCTTTTTTGCTATAAGACCTTTATTTTTAGTAATAATACATCTTCCAACATTATTCCATGGCAAACATGAACCCGTGCCATTCTTTAATGTTGCACATTATGTCATTATATACACCAAAATATTTTAAAAATCCTCTGTTGGAGATTTGTTTCCCATTCTTCCTAATTATAAAAAGGTGTTTTCTTTTTAAATCCCTGAATAATGTGATTGAGTGATTTTAAATATTTTCCATTCCCCAAATGTTCTGTAATAAGCATTTAAAAACTAATCTAAAATAACTTATGAGATGGTTAAAGCTGTTTTTTAATCAATATCTGACTCAAGCTCACTCCCACATACCAATTAATTAGTTAACTGATAAATACCGGCTTGGCCAAAAAGTTTGTATGGGTTTTTCCATATCATCTTACAGAAAAACGTGAATGAACTTTTTTGCCAGCCCAATAACTGCCATACCAACATAAGTCCAGCTTACATCTACTGTATACTGGGTCCTATAAAGACAAAATGCTCTTTAATACTGATCATGCTATTAACTCACAGATAGGAGGAATGTAGGTTGAGATGTTTTCCTGGTCCTCCCTAAAGATTTGCACTGATTTCTATCTCCTGTAACTCAGAACTAGCATATTTTACTATTAACTGTGTAACATGCTAGGGAAAAGATCAAAGTAGACATCAAGACTAACTTCTTAGGCCTTATTTGTTGTCTGACCCATTTGTAGTCTGACTAGGGTGAAGCTGATGTATCTGTATGGCTCTAAAAGAAATCAAGAATTGGCAACTCAAGGGAATAATTATATTCAAGATAGAATTGCCAATAGGAGTAATTGACTCAACCAAAGTTGAGTACGAAAGCTTTTTATTACATCTGTGACTTAAACTTGTGCCCCTTAAGAAATATGGACATAGTGTTGATCTAAATGAATTTAAAGTGTTTAAAATGTGTCAGAAATCCCTTGCATTCCTATACACTAATAATGAGAAAATAGAAAGAGAAATTAAGGAAACAATTCCATTCACCATTGCAATGAAAAGAATAAAATACTTAGGAATATATCTACCTAAAGGAACTAAAGGCCTATATATAGAAAACTATAAAACACTGGTGAAAGAAATCAAAGAGGACACTAATAGATGGAGAAATATACCATGTTCATGGATCGAAAGAATCAGTCTAGTGAAAATGAGTATACTACCCAAAGCAATTTATAGATTCAATGCAATCCCTATCAAGCTACCAACGGTATTCTTCACAGAGCTAGAACAAATAATTTCACAATTTGTATGGAAATACAAAAAACCTCGAATAGGCAAAGCTATCTTGAGAAAGAAGAATGGAACTGGAGGAATCAACCTGCCTGACTTCAGGCTCTACTACAAAGCCACAGTCATCAAGACAGTATGGTACTGGCACAAAGACAGAAATATAGATCAATGGAACAAAATAGAAAGCCCAGAGATAAATCCATGCACATATGGACACCTTATCTTTGACAAAGGAGGCAAGAATATACAATGGACGAAAGACAATCTCTTTAACAAGTGGTGCTGGGAAAACTGGTCAACCACTTGTAAAAGAATGAAACTAGAGCACTTTCTAACACCATACACAAAAATAAACTCAAAATGGATTAAAGATCTAAACATAAGAACAGAAACTATAAAACTCCTAGAGGAGAACATAGGCAAAACACTCTCCGACATACATCACAGCAGGATCCTCTATGACCCACCTCCCAGAATATTGGAAATAAAAGCAAAAATAAACAAATGGGGCCTAATTAAACTTAAAAGCTTCTGCACAACAAAGGAAACTATAAGCAAGGTGAAAAGACAGCCTTCAGAATGGGAGAAAATAATAGCAAATGAAGCAACAGACAAACAACTAATCTCAAAAATATACAAACAACTCCTACAGCTCAATTCCAGAAAAATAAATGACCCAATCAAAAAATGGGCCAAAGAACTAAATAGACATTTCTCCAAAGAAGACATACAGATGGTTAACAAACACATGAAAAGATGCTCAACATCACTCATTATCAGAGAAATGCAAATCAGAACCACTATTAGGTACCATTTCACGCCAGTCAGAATGGCTGCGATCCAAAAGTCTACAAGCAATAAATGCTGGAGAGGGTGTGGAGAAAAGGGAACCCTCTTACACTGTTGGTAGGAATGCAAACTAGTACAGCCACTATGGAGAACAGTGTGGAGATTCCTTAAAAAACTGGAAATAGAACTGCCTTATGATCCAGCAATCCCACTGCTGGGCATACACACTGAGGAAACCAGAAGGGAAAGAGACACATGTACCCCAATGTTCATCGCAGCACTGTTTATAATAGTCAGGACATGGAGGCAACCTAGATGTCCATCAGCAGATGAATGGATAAGAAAGCTGTAGTACATATACACAATGGAGTATTACTCAGCCATTAAAAAGAATACATTTGAATCAGTTCTAATGAGGTGGATGAAACTGGAGCCTATTATACAGAGTGAAGTAAGCCAGAAAGAAAAACACCAATACAGTATACTAACCCATATATATGGAATTTAGAAAGATGGTAACAATAACCCTATATACAAGACAGCAGAAGAGACACTGATGTATAGAACAGTCTTTTGCACTTTGTGACAGAGGGAGAGGGTGGGATGATTTGGGAGAATGGCATTGAAATACATATAATATCATATATGAAACGAGTCGCCAGTCCAGGTTCGATGCAGGATACAGGATGCTTGGGGCTGGTGCACTGGGACGACCCAGAGGGATGGTATGAGGAGGGAGGAGGGTTCAGGATGGGGAACACATATATACCTGTGGCAGATTCATTTTGATATATGGCAAAACCAATACAATATTGTAAAGTTAAATTAAAAAAAAATATAAATGGGGAAAAAAAATAAAATGTGTCACTATGTTTTGAGAGGTTTCAGTAGTCTGAAAGCCTTTTTTTTTTTTTTAAATAAAACCCATGTTTTATTTTTCATCTGCAGATAACTTTAGTTCAGTGTCTTCATCTACATCTGTGTACTTACATATACATAAGTTTATTAAAAAAATAGAGTACAGTAACAACTCCTGAAGTGTGGTTCTAATTTCTACGTCCTCTCTGTAACGCAGTTTATGTTTCGGAGTTCCTGTGAGACATAAAACAAAAATGTTCCTTAATTTATAATGTATGTAAATCATAGGGATGGAAAAGCACAGGCAATTTTAGCTGTTTACACTGTGAAGGAAAGCTCCAATAGCTTCTGGTTATGTTTTTACTCTCACTTTATGAAGAAGGAATAATTAGTAAATTTTCCCATGGTGATAGTGGGCAATCATTTTATGACTGTTCATAATGAATTTTATAACCCGGATGTTTCCTCACCAGTCTTATTTTAAACTGAAAAAGCAAAATACAAACCAAACAAAATCCCCTCATCTGTCCCTAATCCTTTTTTGCCATCCGTCAACACTGCTTTGGGATGGCTGGCTCCTGTTAGAGGAGGAAAAAGGACTCTGCCTGGGATTCTGCTAAGGTCACTACTCCTTCGATCAACAAAGGCCTTCTAAGGCTGGCTCAGCGAAGGCCAATGTACAGCAAGTGGCTGCACCCAGATCCAGCTTCGTGCAAGGGCAAGGGGTGAGATGTCTCCTAGAGGCTTCACTTTTCCTGTCACACACAATGAGCCTCTCCGATTCTCAAGAAGAAGCTATGAAGGGTAACCGATCTGGAGATTATATCTCTCATCAGAAATCATGCGGGGTTACAAACTTTCTTGCAGGGTATTTCGAATTGCCAGTTCCGCCCTGCCCCACCCTAGGAGCGCCCCTCACCGCCCAGATGCCACCGGGAAGCCTCAGCCATTGCGGACTTGGACCACGACGCCCGTTTCGCCTTCCTAGGCCTTCAGAGCCTGCGCGATACTCTTGTGCACGTGCGCCCTTAGCTTGTGTGCCTGAGAGTCCTCTGACAACGCGCGCATGCGGGGCTTGAAGATGCGAATGCGCGTGCGCACTGAGGGCTGCGTGGAAGGGCTTGGCATGAGGTATGATGCCGGCCTACGCATGGCGGCGTTTGTCTCCTGTCTGTTGTCGATTTCTAAGGCAAACTTGGCGTTAGGCCTGGGCATAATCATAAAAGTCGTAGTAACTAATTATAATGGGCTACTTTTTCTTGACTATTTAATATCTGCTGGCTTGTTTAGTCTTCATACTGCCCCTTCCTGAAAGGTAGGTGTTTTGTCCTCGTATAGAGTTGAAGAGACTGAGGAGAGTAAATTACTACCAAAGTCGCATTGGGGCAAGGTTTGCTCAACGCCAACGCCCGAATTGTAACGGAGACCTCTGTCCGCCTCTGCAGCTTTCAGCAACCGATACTTCCTAATTGAGAGCTGTTGCTAAAAATAGCTTCCACCCCGCTTTCCACCCAATATGGTTGAAGAGAACGTTGAAATATATATATTGGGGGAAAAAAAATCTGTTTAGCAGTGATGATGTAAAAGAGTAGGCCGAAACAGTAGTTCTTGGGAGCCCAGACTCATATCTGACACAGAAGCTTTGCAAAATGACATTTGTAAACTAGCTATAGATAGAAAACAAATTTGACTGTAAATTAAGGCATCCACAAGCCCGCCAGAATGTGAGACTGGAGGGGATTCTCACGTTGGTGAAAACGAAAATAAAAAGGAATAAACTGAAAAGCCCCAGGTTAGCCAGCTGAGAAACCCGTCAAGCTGTTTTGAAAGTAAGAAGTAAAGCCACTTTTTGTTATTCCTCTGGAAGAGATATAGAATAATGTTGATAAATGCTGTTTCATGTCAGGTAAAAAGGAAAACTAGGCCACACAGCAGCAGGGGTCAAAGACTATCAATGATAAAAGGAATAGGAGAGGTCTAGCAGAGGGCCAGCAGCCAGTGGAGTAGAGACCCGAGAAAAAGAGGGCTACTGGCCTAACTTAAAGATATACAGGATTTGCTCTTTCCTGTACTGGGACTCTCAGGCTGGAAAAATTATGTTTTCTAAAGTAATAGGTTATCTGAACTAGAAATGGAGGAGGAAACCCCCCTCCCATGTAAGTATTCAAATTTACATGAACTATAAGAATTAGGCAGAGGACTGCAGACTATTTTTAATCCATTGAGCTCAGTAATCTTGAAAAATTAGAAACCTATTTGGTTAAAACAAAACCACAATTTCAGGAGAGATAATATGCTTTAAGTTATTGTGATTGCCTTTGAGGTGCAAACATAAAAAGTCTAGTTTTGTATCAGGAGGAATAAACTGAGCTGGGAGCTTCACCAAGATAAACTGTTCTAGGATATAGTGTTGTTGCCCTTCTGGAGCTTGTTATTCACAGGTTTTGCTGAGTGTCATAAACCAGAAGTTTTATCTTAAAGATCTAGACTTTTGTGAAGAGGAGACAGTCTGTTTTAAATATTTGAAATTTTATTCTGTTTTGACATAAAACTAAGGAACACTCAGATAATCTATACCATGTTAGTATTCCCATCAGAAAAAACAGATAAAACAGTATTTAGAAAGCAGTATCAGTAAATCTTATTAAGCATTAGATGTGTTTAAAATGTTGATATTAATTTATAACCTGTAGGTGTGTGTATGACTTAAATGTTAAAATCTCACATTTGTCAAAGATCTTCTACAATTACAAATCCAGATTTTCTGTAGGCTTCACAAACCAGAGAGGTAAATAAATGTGCAGGAATCAAAGGATAAATGTATTATAAATATATATTAGTTGTATTACCTAATTAAAGCCATAATCTGTTAATACAGCTATGGATTTATTTCAAAAATTTAATTGAATATATTATTGATAGTGTAGTTGTTGTGTTTTCCAATGTTGGTAGAGTGGTTAAAGTTCTTCACTTTCATAGAGTCCAGATTGAGCTGCCAGCCGCTGAAACTCTCCTTCAGGGTTAAAAGCTTGTTTCACATTCAGACCTTTCCCGTTAAGTGCTAAATATTTGCTGAAAGTTGGTCGGACACGTAACTGTTTAGGAGCTGGAAGAGTTTGGTTTGGACGGGCTGAAATAGATCAAATAAAAGTTAATTTAGAAAACTTGTTCTAAACACATGGGTCGCACTAGGTAGTCATTATGAGACAGGAAAAGAAAAAATAGAAAACTGACTATGTATGAGAAGAATCCCTCAGATTTTATACTATGCTGGAATTTGTGTTTCTTACTAAATCTCAGTTAAGTTCTTTGTAACACTTGGCATAGCACTTTATAAGAGCGTGACATACCTGTAACATCTAATCTTGTGTTACATGTGGTCACTCCAGCTTCATTAACTGCAGACACAGTATACCATCCAGCATCTTTCTTGTTTACATCTTTTATCAATAAAGTAACTCTTCCAGAGTTATCATGATATAAACTGGAAAGAGATAATTACAAGTTGAAAGTAAAGGAATTAGTTTTTCTGTGAGAATTTACTTATGATGTCTCTGACCTACAGAGTCAGACTAGCAAGAAGAAAAAAAAGCATTTGGAAATTCTGAGTCTGTAGCCAGTCATTGCATAACTACTGCTTTTCTTGAATTAAACATCCGCCTCATCTTGTTTGTATCATCTATTTCCTTGGGTAATCTTCTTTTATTGTTAGTAAAAAGGTAAATCCTAGCCTACTTTAACTGCTAAATTTCTGATTAGTGCAATCTAGCTTAGTGAGGCTTATCATATTTCTATATATTTTTAAAGATTGAAGTATAGTTGATTTACAATATTGTGTTAGTTTCATTTATATATATATTTTTAAAATTAGACAAATTGACGTCACAAATGCATGCCATTTATAATGCATTTCAAAGGATAACTGGATTCACCCAAGCACACTGTAGTTAGTGTAACTAACTCTCAAAATACTTATCCTACCTTATTCGATCAGTGTTGAATTGTACCATTTCATTATTTCTTTTCCAGAAAAGCTTTGGTGGAGGTACAGCCGAGATCTGGCATTCTAGCTTCACTGATTCTCCCTCAAACACTTTTTTACTCTGTGGTTTGTAGATGAACATTGGTGCTCTTCTGTGTTCTTTTGCTACATATTAATAAAAAAATTCATGTATTTGAAATATTATAAAAATATTAATGAAAAAGTATTGTGAAGTTTGTATGCTGATATAAAAGTTTTAGAAAGTACTAACAACAGAAATGGAAGGTTTATGTTTCAGCTTTAGTTAAAATAATATGCAATTCTGTTGTATATTGTGATACTGTTTATAATTCTAAAACAGTAATGTAATGATGACTTTATAATCATGTTTCATTTGAAGAATTTAAGTTACATTGTCATATCATCTTACCTATTGGGAGACTGAGTGGTGGAAAGAGAACCAACAACTTGGGTCCAAATTCTGTTTGCCCCACCAGCCATGCGCATTGGGGAAAATTTTGTTTAGTTTTTCTGAGACTAAATTTTATTTATTATAAAGTGATACCCAAGTAATAGTGACTGCTGTGCCCACACCAAACCAAATTATGTGAGAATCAGTTGCGGTTATGAATGAAGAAGCACTTTGTAAACTATAAAATAATATACAAATGCCAGTAATTATTATGTCTTTACTTTTCTTCAAATACCTGAGGGAAAAGAGTAATTGGTACTATAATACTATAACTCTAGCTTTTCTGAAGGAGAAATGAGGAGATTGGATGAATGCCAGCTGAAGTCTTTTTCAGCTCTAACATTATAGTATTTTTGGAGCTATTGGCATAGAAAGGTTTTGCCCAAAGCATAATCCCTTGGATTCTGTGTGTGGTATGTATGTGTTTAAAATTCCTAGATCACTAGTTTTTCCCTTAGTCTGAGGTCCCTTATTATATCATAGAATAATCTTACAGCTTTTTCATTCATCTGGATAGAATACAAATTCAGGATTGCCCATCCTTTAACTTGGTCAAGCTTTTATACAATAAACAGTGAATTATAGCAAAATATCTCTGATGCAGTATATCTTAAGTCATTTCAAATGTGACATATTTAAAGCAGTTAACTTGTAATATTTTAAAACAGGGCATTAGTTTTATGAAAACTACTAAAAACAAATTTGAGACATGGGTTTTATTCTACTTTTTTTCTAAAGCAAGTCAGCTTATTTTTGTCATAATTAAAGACTAGTTTCTGGTAAAAAGTGCATAGCCTAAGGCTAAAAGTTAACATTTACTCTTCAATTTTAAACTATGTGTGATTATAACAACCTGTGAAAATGTGAATCAGATTGATTATTTTAGACTATAGACCAGAAATATGATTAGATTAAAAATTTTCATTTTAATGTTTGATCTACAAATACTGTACATCTAAAAATGTAACTAGAGTATACTGCCTTCTTTGGTCTTTCTGAAATGTTACCTTATTTCTCTTCCAGAAAAGCTTTAGGGGTAGATCTGTCATTCTAGTTTCTTTGAGTTTCCCTCAACCTCTGCCCACTGTGGCTTTTACATAAAAATTGATGTTCTACTAGATTCTGTAGTATAGACATGAACCTTAAATGTAAAGTCTTTTTCAACAGTTTCTTTTTTGATTTGACATGTTTTTAAGGAGCTCTCTGGTATCTCTCTGAAAGCTTACCCAGGACGTCCAGTTGCACAGTAAAGGTGGCTTCTCCTGCTCTGTTCTTGGCAACACATGCATAAGCCCCTGCATCTGAAGCTCTGACCACTTCAAAGATGAGTGAATGAAAACCCTTCTCAGACACTATCATTTTGTGAAAATCATCTGATTGAACTGGTCGTCCATTTAGATACCATGACACATCAGGAGCTGGTAGTCCACTCACCTAGAAAGGAAAATACAAGATGATAGAATTTTAAATTACAGATCACTGGATCCCCTTTGTCCATTTATGAATTTTAACAATTCAGTATCTGAGTGGGTTTGTGATTAAAAATGCAAAGTACGATCTTAAAAGATATTTTCTTTCAATAATTTTTAACAAAGTAGTAAAAATGATAATCCTTGAAATTAATATAGTATTTTCAGACTATCTCAAACCACATCTAGCTCTTTCATATACAACCTCAGGCCCCTTAAGATCTCTTAATTACTATATTAAGGACATTAATTTATGTTATATTGATTTCCACAAGGAATATGGAAGTCATATGGATTTTCTGGATAATGGCAAGTGCAAATGAAGTCCTAAAAACACATATATATGAATCTTGCTAATCTAATTAGTAACCTTTCCAAAATAGAGTGTTCTTGAGCTATAGTTCTGGTGTATGAATGACATTTTTTAAGTGTTTTCATATAAGCCTTAACAGTCAAATCTGTACACTGAATTTCACTCATAAGGAATCTGGAAAAATATTTTATGAAGAAAAAGTTCTCCAAAATGATGATAATAAAAATGTACGCCTTTCTAATAAGTTATTTTAGCCTGAAGAATTAATTCTTCCAGGCCAAGAGAGGGCAGGGTAGCTTGAATTTCTTGAAGAGGCATTTTACTTAGGAAATCCTATTGTTATGAAAGCTTCACTTATACAGGGTATTAGGTGTTCGGCACTGTTGTAAGTACCTTATACCTATTTACTCAGTTTATCTTCAAATAGCTTTATGACATTGGTACAATTTTTATTCCCATTTTACAGGGAAAACAAAAGGGTAGTGATATTAAATGATTTGTCTCAGGTTACACAGCTGGAAAATGGCAGGGCCAGGATTCGAACCCAGGTAAACTTATGTATAGTGTTCTTATCCACTATACGTATTACTTGGGCTTCCTTGGTGGCTCAGACAGTAAAAAATCTGCTTGCAATGCTGGAGACTTAGGTTCGATCCCTGGGTCAGGAAGATCCCCTGGAGAAGGGAATGGCTACGCACTCTAGTATTCTCGCCTGAAGAATTCCATGGACAGAGGAACCTGCTGGGTTACAGTCCATGGGGTGGCAAAGAGTCGGACACGATTGAGTGACTAACTCACACACGTACATACATACATACTACATACTACTTCTCAGGCTGTGTAGAAAGCTATGAAGAGGAGGAGACATTTTTCAGAATACTATCCCATTGTTTAATTTTTCTCCAATATTTTTGAACTTTTTTCTTACTTTGAAGTCCATTCTGCAGAATCTTCCTTCTTCAATTGACATGTTCTCTGGCACTTGAATGAAGCGAGGTGGGTAAAATTTCTCCTGGATTGCATCCTGATCATTCACGTCTCCTCTTGAAGATGATCTGCTTCTACAAAAACATTTTAATAATCATTGTGCAGAAGAATTGTCATTGCTCTTCCTTTCATGCAAATATGATTTAGCCATCACATTTGAAACCCCAGAGGCTATGCTGTTTGATCTGATAGTGTAGTAACAATGGAGAGAGGCTGCAGAGCTGTATTTATCTGTGGCATATTTGAGGACTGTTAGAAATGGTAGCAATTTAGAAACATCTGGGACAAATGATACGTCTTTGTTTCTTTTTTTCAGTGCCATGAATTGATGAAGAAACTAATCTATTAAAATGCATGGACAATTATAGTCACATGCAAAGACTGTATAATTAGGATTGGGTTTTCATTATGAGAAAGTTTAGTATGGAAACATGGTCCTGGCTTATTTGACCAAGACATTTAAAAAATTTCCTCTGAGACAGTTGTGATAATTAACAGATAAAATTTTTATTGTCATCTTGGACGTTAGAAAATTCACATTGTTCTTCTCTGTTGATTCCAAAGCAGTATAAACATTTTCTTTTTTATAGCCATATTTTTTATATGTGTGTTAGTTGCTCAGTCGTGTCTGACTCTGTGACCCCATGGACTGTAGCTCGCCTGTCTCCTCTGTCCATGGGATTCTCCAGGCAAGAGTATTGTAATGGATTGCCATTCCCTTCTCCAGGGGATCTTCCCAACCCAGGGATCGAACTTGGGTCTCTCGCACTGTGGGCAGTTTCTTTACCACCCAAGCATAGTTAATTTACAGTGTTGTGTTAGCTTTAAGTGTATAGCAAAGTGATTCAGCTATATACAGATATATCTTTTTCAGATTCTTTTCCATTGTAGGTTATTACAAGACATTGAATATAGTTCCCTGTACAACAGGTCCTTTTTGTTCATCTATTTTGTACCCAGAAGTGTGTATATGTTATCCTAAATTCCTAATTTATCCGCCCGCCAACCCGCTAATTCCTCCAGTGACACTGTTTTTTATAAAAGGTTTGTAAGAAACTTGAGGATTTTGTAAATATTACATTTAAAAAAATATGAACATGTTTTAGGTAGCAAAATACATACTTCTTTAAAATTAAAAACATTTTTTTACCTTACTTGTGATGTAGGAACTTGCAGTCGTGCATGTTCTATATTGTGCTGCTTGAAATTAAAACAAAGTGATAATGTTAACATGCCACTGTTAGCTTGAAATTAAGCAGAATTTAGTAGTTGAACATTTCTGTTGTGGTTGTGTTTGTATTGTCATATATAGTTCTATATATTTAGCTGTTAAGCATTTAAAATATGGTATACTAACTTTCTAGTATTCTAGCAAGAAATCTATACAGTTAAGACTATTCACTAGATATGGTTTATGAAAATTAACTAAACTTTGAATTGATGGTGGTTCATTTTTCAAATGACTGTTTTTTATGTCAAAGGATGATGAATCCTCCTGGTGTATTTGAAATGGAAGCACATAGTACAGATTGTCCTTTGGTAAAACAGTAATAGTCATGAGGTCACTTGTGTTGGCAGTAGATAACAGGGTATTATGCTTACTACTCATAAGTGGCACCAATAGCAATAAACACGTATTAGACTGGAAAATACTTTTCTTTTTGGCTCAGGGCACAAAATCCTGATGGACACTCTGGAAGCTATGTGTAGAGCTATGAATAGCCTTTGGAAAACAATATTACTTCCTGCTTAATAATGATGTATTTAATTTAAGCAACCATCTTTTAGGATTTATATCTGAGCACTAGCAAATTATTCATATTTGAGGATGAAATCAGGAATTGATGAATATTATAATTAATTGGTAAGATATTGTGTGCCTGTTTCTCATATTTCATTGTGCTTGGTATAGTGAGAGATACAAAGAAGTAGAAAATATAGTCCTTACCTGGACATATGAAAAACATCTGTATAGCAACATAGCAAATAAATACAAATAATTTATTTTGGGATGAACTTTAATTTTGCTTGTGTTTTGTCACTCTAAAACAAAATTCTTATAACTCTGCAATGATTGTTGGTGAGGCTTTGAGTTTGTCTAAGCAAAGTGTCAAAAGAACAATCAGTATGGCAGAAACCAACACAATATTGTAAAGCAATTCTCCTCCAATTAAAAATAAATAAAATATAAAAAAGAGCAGTCAACTAATTTTTTAGTAAAAAAACAAATCCACTTAAAATCATAATATCCAAATTAAGTTTTTTACTTTTTCCTATAGTGGTTTGAATATATATAGATTTGTATTCATAGGTATGATATTTTTGGTTATATGTACTGCATTGGCCAAAAAGTTCATTCAGGTTTTTTCATACCATTTTAGGGAAAACCCAAATGAACTTTTTGGACAACCCAATAGTTTGATGACATTTTGTATTATTTAAGTAGACTATTTGAAGTGTAAAATTTTTCTTTTCTGATTTCATAATATATTTTGCTGCTATCTCTTTTCTTGGTACTATCATCTTCATTTTAAAGTTTTTGAAGAACTAATGAGAAAAACAATACATCTTTGCTCTTGAAATCATACATTGAATTTGTAAGATAAACCATCATCAATATGATGTTACTTTGAGTTATTTATTCTTATAGAGATATATTTATGTCTTATTCTTGCTTTAATCTCCTATTTCAACTCCAGAGCCCAACACACAGTAGATGGTTCATATAAATTAGTTGAATAAATGAGCATGTGAACGGTTTAGTAGCTAGGAGAGATTTAAGTTCTGTTTTCAGGTTCTAGTTACTTGCTGTGCTAGATAGACCCCACTCTATCCTTTTTAGTAGATCTAGTCACATTTGGTGAAAAAGTGAAAGTGTTAGTTACCCAGTACTGTCTGACTCTTTGTGACCCCACGGACTGTAACCCACCAGGCTCCTCTGTCCATGGAATTCTCCAGGCAAGAATACTAGAATGGGTAGCCATTCCCTTCTCCAGGGGATCGTCCTGATCTAGGGATTGAACCTGGATCTCCTTTGTGAATAGTGAGAGATCTGGGTTTGATCCCTGAGTTGGGAAGATCCCCTGGAGAAGGGAATGGCTACCCACTCCAGTGTTCTTGCCTGGAGAATTCCATGAACAAAGGAGCCTGGTGGGCTATAGTCTGTAGGGTTTCAAAGAGGGGGACACAACTGAGTGATTAACACACAGTCACACTTAATAGAAACAATCTTATTTTCCTCTTATGCTTTAGAAGGATGCTTTTTATGAGGTTGGAATTTTTGAATGCCTGGTTTCATCCCTTTTGCTCCCAGTTTCTGTGGACTTTTTAGGAAGGACTAAGAGATAACTACAGAAGGAAGACAGGAAGCAATAGCTGTTCATTCTGCCTCTCCAGCAGTACACTTCTCTTTGAGGTTAACTTGTTAAAATAAAATTGGTCAGGAACATGCCTGTGGAATATTCACTTTATGTTCTCCATAAAGTTAATCCCTTCTTGGAAAGGATGCTTTTGTTAATCCTGGAGCCGTTATTCATAAGGTTTTTGTTGTCTGTTTTGTTTTTAATAAGCATTTCAAAATACATGGAACATGTCAAAGGAATTAGATGTTTCATTAGTACACGAGTTTATTTTAAAACTTTGAAATGATAAACAGCTTATGAGAAAAGGTTGCAATTACTTTCTTCCGAGTTTTAACTTCCGTCCTGTTAAAGATTTACAACTCATAAATTTTCTGTCCATGTAGACGTTGTAGGGAGAGTCCTAGGTCTAACTGACCCCTAAATGTCTAGATGAAAAGTGACACCATTAGCCTTCTGGTATTTTGACTTTGTAATATTTCATATGCAGATATTAGAACCACCAGAAAATAGGGTAAAGTTAAAAATTTTTGTGTATGTATTCAACCAGTCATGGCCTGTCCTTTTTTATATCTAATGCAGCATGGAAGTAATTGACTTTTGCTTCAAATGCTAGTTATAAATATTTAGAAAAGCATGCATCTAAAAATCACATGAAAGAAAAGTGCTCCAGTTAGATAAAGATTAGTTTAATTTACCTGTGCTGAATCTTGTGCCTCACTGTCATTTTGACCTTGAAACACAGCAGCTGCATTCTGTGGTCCTAGCAATCTGCGAGCCATCTTCTCCTCATATGTTAGCCGCTTTAAAGAAAGAATCATAAAGGAGATAGTAATGAGATTTAATAAAAGTTGTTTATATGACTTTACCTTAAAACCACCAAGAATTATAACAAAGAAACATAATTATGCCTATTGAATGATAGATACTGTATTTTTAAGAAAGCATTTTCTTTCATTCAAAGCGTTTCCACTTCCTTCATCTGTAAATATTCATCTCTGTTTTCTTTTTTCTCCTAGGAAAGACAAACTTTGTTGTTGTTCAGTTGCTAAGTCATGTCTGATACTTTGCCATCTCATGAACTACAGAGCACCAGGCTTCTCTGTCCTTCACTATCTTCCTGAGTTTACTCAAACTCGTGTTTTTTTTTTTTTTCTTTCAAGAAGCCCAAACAATTTTTTTGGCCAACCCAACAGTGGATTAAAGGCACATAGCAGTACTGTTTCAGATATCAGTGACTAATAATACAATGTGCAAAATAAGAATTGTAGCTGTTTTCCATCAATAGTATATACCAAAGTACATGAAGAAGTCAGGTTGACAGTTATTTCCCATTAGTTATTTGGTCATCAGACATTTTTATGGAAGGGCAATGCTTAAAACAGAATTTGAATTAAGTCATTCAGATTGTTTTTTTTTTTTTTTTCCATTTGCTTCATTCTTTTACTGCTGAACTCCTAGAAGGGATTTCATGCAGAGAAATACAGAATAGGATCCAAATATTCCCTCTTTTTAGATAATCCTATCCCTTGCTAATTATATGGACATAGCTCTGTGAGACAGAAACAACTGTCTTACTGAGATTAGATTTTATAGTTCTCTTGTCTTTTTATACAAAATAGGCATCTTGCTTACTTGGTTTCCATTGTGAAGAAGGCTGTCCTTGCATTTTAGCTTTCTCTCCAAATCTTGAATAAGAGCTTCTTTTGATCCTTGTATTTCGTGGTCAGGAGTTTTTGGTGTGAGCTTAGCATTTGCATTTTGGGATGACTTAACATTTATGGGTTGGCCTACTGAGGGTTGTTGATAGCTTTAAAAAAAATAAAAGATTTTTTTTTATTTATTTACTTCACAATGCTGTATTGGTTTTGCCATACATCAACATGCATCCGCCACAGGTGTACATGTGTTCCCCATCCTGAACCCCCCTCCCACCTCCCTCCCCATACCATCCCTCTGGGTCATCCCAGTGCACCAGCCCCAAGCTTCCTGTATCCTGCATCAAACCTGAACTGGCGGTTCATTTCTTATATGATATTATACATGTTTTAATGCCATTCTCCCAAATCATCACCCACCTCCCTCTCCCACAGAGTCCAAAAGACTGTTGTATACATCTGTGTCTCTTTTGCTGTCTCGCATACAGGGTTGTCATTACCATCTTTCTAAATTCCATATATATGTGTTAGTATACTGTATTGGTGTTTTTCTTTCTGGCTTACTTCACTCTGTATAATAGGCTCCAGTTTCATCCACCTCGTTAGAACTGATTCAAATGTATTCTTTTTAATGGCTGAGTAATATTCCATTGTGTTATTTTTTAAAAATAAGATCTTTAAGAAGTGGTAAAATAGAATTGGCATCTTTTTGTCAGTCACCTTTAGGTAGGTTGAATTTACCACTTAGTATTGTGGGTGTTATTAAAATACCAATTGCCTTAGTAACAGTCAGGAAGAATTTTATAGGAATGGTTACCAGCTGTTTTTTCTTTTCTCTTTGTCTTTGCAAATGAAAATTAGGTAGCAGGAGGAGCAATTTAGATTAGACATAAGAAGAATGTTTTTCCCTGAGGATTTTCCCTGAAGAAGTGAGAGTGAGTCCGGTAAGTGGCAGCATGAGGGCTCTTCCAATATTCCAGTTGAATTTCCTAAGTTTGATTTATGAGTGGTTAGTAAGCATTAGTGTACTGGAGCTGACTCATATGGGCTTAAGAGAATGATTTTTAGTGTCTCTTCCCAACTCACTGTGATCTCATGTTGAAAGTCTGAAATTGATTGGTGAAAGTATATACACTAGGGAAATTGGTTAGTGCCACAATTACCACCTTCCTCCAGAGCTGATTGTTAAACATTTACCAGCATGACTACTGGTGTTCAATGAATATTCTCTTGCTTTGCATTGAATTTACAGTTTATATAATCTCTGGCTTTAATTTCTACTTCCTATTAATTTCATATTCTAGATAATCCAAGTATGGCACTATATAACAACTTCTAAAGTGATAGTTTCTTTAATGTTGCTAACGTGATTTTTAGAGAAAGAGATGATTAGAGGAGGAAGGAGAAAGAAATGTAAACTGAGAAAAAAGGAGGTCTGGAAAAAAACAAGTTTGAATGGCATTGGTTTAAATCCTTATTTCAAACTCCAATCCTAAATTTTATTCTAAGATGTCCTTGCACCTCTCAGAGTTTCCCTGCTGATTCTGATAGAGGACAGGGGTGGTGTTTAAGGAGTCCTGTATTTTTAGATCTGTTAGATAGCTTATGCTTTTATTCATATTTTACCTAGTTTACTTACTTAGGGTGCTGCAGGTGCTAGCTTATACCCGTTTAGTATAATAGATATTATATTGTGTGGGAAAATGGGCCACTGCCCTCTGAATATTTTACCATTATCATAATAAACATTCTGCAGATATCCAGATGAGGAAGCCTTGGTCTGTTCTCTGATATGTTCGTGTTCAAAAATTCTCAAGGATCATTAAAAGAACTTGTAAGCTAAGGGGAAATATATTTCCTCTGGAGCCAGAGATTTAATTTTTGCAGACTTTGGGAACTTGGTTAGTAATCTCTAGATTGTAAATATACTGAGGGAAAAAAGATGTTTTATTACTCACTGTTGTATTATTTGTATCTACTAACCCGAGGCTTTCAAAATAGTGAAGCGATACTATTATTTCAATGAATGAATATTTTTCATTGTATTCAAGATACTCTATTGAAAGTTGAATATATACGTTTTCCTTTGTTGTATTCCAGATATTCAGGATTGCCTATATCAGTCCTCAACTAAAGTCTGATTTGGTCCGTGAAGTAAATAGCCAAACAAAATGTTTAAGTAAATAGTAAGGTGGTTTTGTTTTAAGATTGAATTCCCAGGTCAAAGTGTTAAAGTTCCCTTGGTTTTATAGATCTACTGTTTCTTCAAATGTATGAAGTTAGAATAGTCTGCCTGTTTTGTTTTTGTTTTTTTTTGAGCTAGCCTATCATTTTTTAAAAAGTTACATGTGTTTGGTAAAGTGAGTTAGCATTAAATAATAATTTTGTCACACTGTCATAGTGTAATATGTCTGAGAAATCCTAAAGGACTGTTAAAACCAAGGCTGAAAATTACTTATATGTATTTATGTAACTTCAGTCACTTTGTTCACTGAATACCTGCATTATTACCATTTTATATGGTTTAAGGGTTAGGACTTGCTATCTATTCATAATTAGAAACTAACATTATACTTGCACAGTGCTTTATAGGGTTTTCTCCCCCTAACATTAATCACCCAAATCCTTAGCTTTCGTTATAGATCAACATACTGAATCACCTAATAGGTAAGGTAGTCATGCTGAATGTCACACAGCAAGCTTTTTGAAAGGAGTACTTAAAGGGTTCCTCTAAATTTCCAGTCTGTTGGTTCGAGCAAATGTATGAAACGTTTGCTTAAGGGTTCCTTACTGATGAAAAGCTAACTAAAGCTTTCAAGCTTCTCTAGGTCAGAATCCAAGGAATTATTTTAGAAGACAGGGCAAACTTAAGCCCATCATAACAATGAGGGAGTTGTGCACAAATGTTCAAAGGGCCAAAGCTTTCCACCTTGTACAGCTGGACACTGAATGGGTATCAAGTGGCTGTGGGAAGATTAAAAGAGTTATCTATGATTGCTGAAAATGGAACAGCTAAAGCTGGATCTTTGATCTCTAGTTTGGGGTCCTTCTATGCTTTATTTCTCATCCTCTCCATTTCATCCTTTTTTCCTCTCTTTAGTTCTATGCACAGAACTAAGTACATGGCCATGGCTCGCTAATATTTTATGGCCTTCTTTTCTGGACAGGAATTTGGAATAGGATTAAACACTTTACTAAGAAGAATATAGTAGTCAGAAAAGGTTATTTTAGATTTAAATATGCTTATACAGCAAATTTAGAAATAATTGAAAGCTAGATGGAAAAGATTATCTGGGTAAAATGTAACTAAGAAAAATCTACAATGTGTGATAATGGGTATAATGGGAATTTGGGATGGAAGAGGAGAAGAGGGCTCTTAATTCCTGAAGGCATCTTTTAAAATTTTTAGGCCAAACCTGTGAGAATGCCTTTTTGTAGGTTAAAATTTTTGTCAGCCATTTCAGATGATTCTACCTAGTATCTGTAGGATTCTAACAAATGTGTTTGACTTTCTTGGTTTTCATTTTTAAAAATATTGAAAAATTTTCTTTGCAAGTTGATTTGCTGTGGTTAGACCACTAACAATTGGAATCTTTTGAAAAATTAGCCTCTAGAGAAAACTGAGAAATTAGTGAATTTCAGCATATCTGTTGATAAGCCTGTAACCAACAAAACATATTCCATCAGTTTTTCAGATGCCTTTGATTTAATTCTCTTGATGTTCTAGCCAGCCGAGGAATAGGAAAACTGATAGCCCAAAGTTTGCATAAGCACAAAGTATTTAGTTCATGTTTTAAAAAAAGCACAACCACTATGTCCTTCTTCATATCAGTTTCTCCTCGGACAGTTTTAGGGCTGTGGAAATAGTACATGCTTGCATAAGTCTGCAGGTATTCTTCCCTGTATTTAGATTGGTCCTACCAGTTGGAACAAAGTGTGGTTTTAATGATCTTCGAAACTTTAAGGTCACGAACCTTTAGCTATTCAAGCCTTTTTTTCTGATCATCGGGAACATTTACATACTTTAGTGTCTGAATCCCATATTTTCTTTTTAGCCAAGTGGATATTCAGGTTCAGAGGGGAAGACGGATAGTAAGAAAAGACTAAAACTGAGAAGAAACTTAATAGCTTCTGCTTATGTGAGAGGAAATCCTATCTGAAGAAGAGCAGACAGGTGTTCACCTCAGCTAAGCTTAGAATCAGAGGGATCAAATTTACAGCATGAGGAACTTAAAGCTGGGGAAATAGTTCACTGTTCTTGGGTATGTTAGAAATCTCTTTTGGAAGATGGAAAATAATAGGTAAGTCATTACCTATTATGTATAATATGTATAATTCAAGTATAATATGAAGTAAGAGGTGATTTGGGTTTAACTCAACCTGAACACTGGAGAATGGGTCAGATGATTTATTGCCAGTACCCTGGTTCAAGGTGTTCCAGGAGAAATATGGAATGAGACCATGAAGTCACATTGACTTTTTAGATAGTGAAGAATGACGTACATAACCCATCCCCCTTCTCCCCCAGATACTAGCTCCCAGGATTCACAGTTTTATCTAACTATGTCTCTCTCTCTCTCTTTATATATATATATATATATTTTTTTTCTTTTTCTTTTAAGCTCACTTACTTGGAGTCCACCGTGGAAGGGTTTTTACTGCTGCTGTAATCAGGCTGTGATGGTAATATGGAGCTGAGGAAGCTGGCTGGAGACTGGTTATAAGTAGCTGTAACCCTTTGGGCTGGGTTGGAGCCAGCAAGCTGCTGAGGAGAAGCAGGGAAAGCAGAGGAGGACATAGTGATGTGAGAGCTCACTGTTGAGGAGGCAGAATATCTTTGCTCTGTGCACTGGCGGGGTTGGATGGTAATGGAGGACTGTTTGGTCTGGCTAGAGTAGCTGGAGATTTCCGGTCCGGGAGGCTGAAGTCTGGAGCCACATGGATTTTGGGATTGGATGAAGTGTTTTGGACGTTCGTAGTTAAACATGTTTAGCTGGTTTATGGAAGTTGAAGGCAACTTATTATTGTAATGACTTGCTCCTGAAGGGGTGGGGTCCTGAATCTGGGTCTGCAAGCCTGGAATTACAGAAGGTTGCAGTGAATCAGAAGCGACCTTGGTCTGTGCCTCCTTGTTGAGATCCTGGGGATACAGTGCTCCTGGCTTTGATGGAGTCGCCTTCTCTTGAAGAATATTGTTCCTTCAAAAGAAGAAAGTGATTCAGTTACAGTATTTGCATAAAAATGGTACTGTTTAAGATCTTTAGGAGTTTATGTGCTTTATTTTTTTTTCTTAAACTTATGTACTTCCATTCCTTTATGTGTTGTCTTTGCACAAATGACTTCCACTTGAGAATAAGAAAAAATAATTCATTAGTGTTTGTTTGCCTCTGGGTGATTCTTCAAGCACACCTGGGGGCTTCAAGATGTAGGAAAAGTTTTGATTTTGAGTTCGCCAAGTGTTTGTTTATGAAAAGAAAATTTGTGATGTTGTTCAGTGTGTTCATTTTATTTCGTGTTTAGCTTTTGACAAAAGCCTGCAGTTTCATTAGCCACAGAGAGTTACTGATTTAAAATTATTAGCAGTTAAATATATTAGCTTCTATTCAGTTTGAATTCTTCCCATTGCTCATCAATACCAATGAACAACTCTTCTGATGCATCGTTAATTCATGCCTTGGTGATCTGTGATGAATGACATGGTGAATCAAGGTGAGCAGTGTGCTTCTTTTCTAAAGAACATTACTGTCCGTATTTGCTCCTTCATCCTTTTACAATTTCACAAAGTACAGCAAATGCCCGTACTTCACTGTTGTCAACCATGAGTGGATTTCGTTTTACCTTATAATTCACTGGCTCTTTTTCTCCCTTTGATTCCCAATTGACCATAGTACCAAACTAGAAGATAATTAAGGAGTGACTGCATTCAAGTATCTCTCTGTATGTATATAAATTACTGTATTCCAGAACCCTTTGTAGTTTTTGTTATTTTTTGATTTTATTGGTTATTGGTTTTGCTGTTCTCTTAATTATTTGGTTTCACTTTAAATTATTTTTGTGTTTAGTATGTATTTTAGACTAAATTTTGAAATTGCTTTCATTCCTGTATTATTTTTTCTTTTGAAATGGCAAACAGTATGTACAGAAGGAAGTAAGGCAGCTTTGAAGCTAGCCTATACTTTTCCAAGAAAAGATGATTGCCATTTCTCATACTCAACACTGCATTGGCACTCCTGACTTTTGACAGTAGGTCCCCATTTTTCCTCTGATGGATCATTTGCCACTAAAATCAGCCTCAAAGAAATATTTTCACCTGATTTTTTCCATTAGTATGGTAAATCTGGGAAGGACTATATATATACTTTACACAAAAAGACTAGCCCCATAAATTGTTTTAACATTGATTCTGTCTTTATTCAAAATATCAACTAATTTAATTCAGAATATGTTTAGTTTGCTTCATATAGTATAAACCAACACTGAGGTAATGATAAATCAAACTTGTAGCTAGTAAAATTAACCAAATTGTCATCATTGAATCCTAGTCTTATGATTATTTAATGTCCTCTCTTGAATAAAGTATCATTTTTAATGAAAAATTTCTAAACCCATCAACTTGATTCTCAGGTTGTATGTATAGTTTAGAGTTACACAGTTTTAGGAAAGAACAAAAATGCAACTAAACAGCCAAGAGAAAGATTCTATTGAAAAAGGCACTTCAAAAGTCATACATTTCTTAATTTTGAGTTTATGAACACAAGCACATTCAACTAGGGTGCACTTTAGTAATTAACTATATTAAGCCTTGAAATTACTGGAGAAAAACATCCAAAAGGAGGCTTTAATTAGATATTCTTAAAAAAAGAGATTATTTCAAGGCAAGTAGTTTTATACTATGGGTTTACTCCATTGCAGAATTGAATCCAGTGTTTGATTTTAAATTCCTTTTTGGGCTGACAGATCATTCAGATTAATTTCAAATAGCAAGGAATAAACTGTTAAACAAATAGCCAGTAGATATTTTCCAGAAAGTTCCCTGTTTTTCTTTATGTGTATTTTTAGAATGTCAACTGTGTTGTACATTTTGATACCAGCTTACATAGTTAACAATTACTGTTATTTTTTAAAAAATTCAATTAAAAATATGTTCTTTCAAATGTTTCATTTTCATGTCTGAAGAAAATTTTGTACATATGTTCATGCAGATAACTCTGGAAGGTTTTTCTTCGTGTTTGTAGTTACTGTTCAACAATCAGTTCTATAATCCTTCTGTTTTATTTACAGTATCATTGTATTCCAAATAATGTTAAATAAATTTCAGAGATTTTATGAATAAAGTTCTATTAACTCTCCTGTTTAGAAAAATCTTAACTCTCCCCCCTATCTCTAATATACCACAAACTTAAACAGAAAACTGAGGGTATTTTGAAATATAGGACATTGCACAGTTACAGTTAGGCCAGGTGTCCTTTTTCAAAGAAAACTGATGATTGAAAAATAATGACACACAACTATCTTTCCTTCTACCTTTTTTAATGCCTTATAGTTTCAGTGGAATGAACAGGTCTCATTCTTTTCAAATCTTTGTGTAATGCCATTATGATCTTGTGGCTTTTGAACGTTTTATCTGAAGATCACCTTTTACATACTGTTCTGATTTGGACAAAAAACAAAAACAAAACCCCAAACTGAAGCAGGAATAAAGAAGGGACTTACCCGAGTTCCAGAGAGTGCCAGCTGGGTTAAACCTACTACTAAAGGGAAGGAAGAGGCATCCCCTTCCCTCGCAGACTAATCTAGTGGCTCTGTGCTTAGTATTATAGCACCACTGACTTTTATCAGCTGCCAAGCAGTGACATCTGATGTGCTTGCCTGTCCATCTACCTATGCTGGCATGTCAAAGTAAGAGTCCATGATCTAAACAATATCTCAGATGTCTTAGTGATATTTAAGGAGTGGGATTACATGAGCTTCTCTTGCAAGCCTCTTTATTTTAGATGTGAACTTTGACTAGGAGCTTTAGTAAGCACATGTAGGGGGGACAGCAAAGAACTGAGAAATGGGAAAAGGTGTAGAGAAAACTCATTTTCTCTTTTTGTGAAGGGGGCTTTGATCTTCCTTGTTGAAAAAAGGACTGAAAGGGAAATAGTATTCTAAGACTGACATTCTGACTACTAAGACTTCTCCAGAAATAAGACCACTGACGGGTGGGCTTCAAATTGATTTCTGTTAGATAGCTATTCATATGAAGACCTCTTTTTTTCCTCTCTTGCCAAATGGAAGGAGGGGTAGAGTGGGATTCAAGCAGTTTGCTTCAAGAGAAGGAGTGTGTCTAGGCAAAGGCAAGAGAGCAGAATGATGGTGTTATGTCACTGGGAAGGTGGGGAAGTGGAGAAACATGATTTGGTCTGTATAGCAAGTTCTCTGAATCTGTATGGCATACAGATCCTTGACCTTATACTTTTAATGACCGTATACCTTTATACTTTTGTTCTAAAAGAGTTGAAACACTTAAGAAACTACCCATCAAGCAGTGTTTACAATTAGGGCTCTGTCCTCTAGCTCTCTCTATCTCCCTTACTCCTTATAGTTACACAATTTCCTTTCTCTTTTCACCAAGGAGACCATCTTAGCCTTTTATGTTTCTGTGTGTGTGTGTGTGTGTGTGTGTGTGTGTGCAGAGAAGTATATAATTAGGAAGAAAGCTTCAGATCAACAAGAGGTGGTAGAGAGGGGTAGGTGACATGAGGATCAGGCTAATCAATTGGAATTATCCATATTTAGTGGCTTTAGCTTGGTGTGGTTCTGTTGTTTAAAACATAATTATTTATTCCCCTCTCTCATAGTCTTAGAACAGGCCCTGATTCTGGGAAAGATTGAGGGCAGGAGAAGGGGACAAGAGAGGATGAAATGGTTGGTTGGTGTCATTGATTCAATGGACATGAGTTTGAGCAAGCTCTGGGAGATGGTGATGGACAGGGAAGCCTGGCGTGCTGCAGTCCATGTGGCCACAAAGTGTTGGACACGACTGAGTGACTGAACAACAACCCTCATGGATACTCCAGCCTTGGTGTAATTGCTGTGTACATCAGGGTCCAACAAATAGATAATTGAGCACAAATGAGCCACTTAAAATTCTTCACAGCTGACCATGTAGGTGTAACTTCCTTTGGTGTTCAGAGAAAGTTTGATGACTGCCACCTTAGTAGAAAAAGCATTACTTAGTAGAAAAAGCATGCTTGACTTGATGAATAGGCATTTGTTTACTTATTGTAAGGAGTCTTATTGTAAGTCATTTTATAAGGAGTCACCCAAAATATTTCTCCACTTCTGCTCACTGATATTTCAGTTTACATTAATATGGGCAAAGCCTTCAATCCAAATTAGACTTAAAATGTAAGTGCAAGTGACAATAATAAGAATAATAGACACATATAGCCTTTAGTTTGAGCAAGACCCTATTCTAGGCACTTTAAATGTGATGTATGTGACTGATACTTGATTCTTTCCAAGAACAGAGTTTGATTGAGATAAGCCCTACCAGCCAAGTGTGGTAGATGCCCAGGACAAACTTAAATCCCCAATTTTCCCAAGGGCAGATTCCAAATGTTCCATAGTTGAGGAAGAATTTTAGTTTTTATTTATTCTTTATCATTTACACTTTTCCTCTTCTTTTCCCTTGACCTTTGTAAGAGAAACTCTCATTACAGTGTGGTAGCTCCACGGTACATTGAGACTAAGGTTCTTGCTACAATTAGGGGATCAAGAGATGGTTTTGGAAAGGTAGATAAGGTGTTTTATAACACCATTCTCAAAAGTTAAGGGTCTATATTCAGTAATTTACCATGAATCTGTTTTTCTGCCTTTTGATATTTGGTGTGCTTTTTTAAATGGTGTTTTATGTTTTCTCACAAATATGGCTGTTTGAATGATTTGATGCTTATTTGAGAAAAATCATCCTAAAACTGAAAGAATTAAGATGTCTGGTGGGTGAACCATATTACAGCTTACCCACTAAAGACAACTTTCCCATTTCTGTCTCTAAATTATCAGTAAGGGCCTCTAGTAAATCATTCTAATACCTCACAAGATGTATGTAACTTCCTACTGTTGCAGGTGTTTCCTACTGAAATATTTCCTGCTACATGTCCAGGAAATTCCTTGTCTCATCACCAGTGGGTAGCTGTTTAACTGTCACTCATTAATCTCTTGTTTTTTAAAATGCGAAGTATATATGTGATTGTAAAAATGGTACTTTAAACTTCTGACCTTCTTCAGAGGTCAGATGTGTGTGATGAGGCTAATTTCTATCCTTGTCAGCTATATCAACTGAGAAGGAAAATGTCATATTGAAGATGAAAGGACAAAAGAATGAAGAATGTTTTATTGATTTTTCAGGTTATGCATTAATCACTGTGATTTTTGAAGTTCTGCATAGACATATAGCAAAAGGGAATCGCCTTGGAGCAGTGGACTCAGTCTTATTCTTCTCAAGAAATAATGATGGATACTCCACTGGATTTGGAGTCAGACAGTACAAATGATAGTATTAATTTGGTTAATGCTCTGCAGCTTTCTAGACACATTAACCTTTTTATTATCGATTTTGGAGACCTGAGTGTAAGTACTCACTCTACTGCATATCTCTGAACTTTAATAATTAAGTGAAAAACAATGATAGTATCTATTTTACTAAATCAGTGTTGCAGAGACTCAAATGAAACAAGAAATCCTACAGTGGACTATTTTGTGGTATAATGTATCTCTTCAACTAGGTTTTTTTCTGAAGAAGGAACTCTTTATTACTTATTTATCTTGTCTAGGAGAGTATAGCTCTTGGTAGACATTCAGTAAAAACCTGCTAACATTCATGGAACTTTTACCTGATAATTTTCCCCACAAATGATTTTATTAATGAAAAAGATAGTAGTCTTAAATGAAAGATACTAATAGTAAATTCAAGGCCTTTTTAAGTCCTAAAGGCTCACTGATAAACACAGGTACTTATGGAGAAAAACTGTGGATGTGAGTATTGTCCATTTTACCAAGGCACAGAAACTGACAAACACATACAGTGTGCTTAACAAATGTTTGTTGAATAAATTGCGGTCTTATTTATTTTTCCACACACCTATTCTTCCTTGATACCGTGAGGAATCTATTTATAGGGGTAGCTACTGCCCAGACGACTAGTGATCCCATTAAGCTAAGGGGATTCCAGGAGACCAACTGAGAATTCACAGTTGTAGGCTGTTGCTGGAGATAACACTGACCTTGATATAAAGACAATGCAGTGAAGTAATAGCTCCTATTTATTGAATTCTTACTATGTGTTTCACACATTGTTTCAGGTCTGTTAGTTTCCAATGACTTTTAAGTATCAATTTTTAGGTTTTTAAAAAATCAGTATTTTGGTTTGGTGTTTGTGTTTGGGGGCTGGGGATGGTGATGGATTGTGTTGTTTTATTTTTAACTTTTTTAACTTTTTATTGTTTATTATTTTATTTTTTTTTTTATTTATTTTTTTACTTTACACTATTGTATTGGTTTTGCCATACATCAACATGCATCTGCTGTTTTAAACGTACAGGCTGCTTGGAAAGTTCAGGTACTGATATATCTTTCTATTTATACTTTTGTCCTTTATATGCAAGGACAATTGTGTCTGTATTCTAAGACTGCTGCTGCTGCTGCTGCTAAGTTGCTTCAGTCGACTCTGTGTGACCCCATAGATGGCAGCCCACCAGGCTTCCCCGTCCCTGGGATTCTCCAGGCAAGAACACTGGAGTGGGTTGCCATTTCCTTCTCCAGTGCATGAAAGTGAAAAGTGAAACTGAAGTCACTCAGTCGTGTCCGACTCGTAGTGACTTGACTTGAGCCTAACCAGGCTCCTCCGTCCATGGGATTTTCTAGGCAAGAGTACTGGAGTGGCTTGCCATTGCCTTCTCCAATTCTAAGACTAACCATGTAGAAATCTGTATCACAAAATGTTTTACCTGTTTGTATTGAGATAGGACATTGAATTCTAATTTGGGAAAAGACTCCATTCTTCAGAAACTTTTGCCATTTCAGTGTTGTTGTTGTTTTTTCCCCAACAAGTCTCTGTAGCAAACCCTTAAATATGTATCTAAGACTTATTATTTCTTAGTATTTCTAAAACTTACATGACTTACTGTTTCAGCCTTGGTGAAATGCATGGTGGAGAAATGGCAGAGGTAAAGTGATTCATCCATGCAAGCTTGCCGAGGGCAGGAGCTTTGTCATGTTCACTGTTCTTTATATAGAGCCAAAAACGTTTGTTGGATGTGTGAATGTTAGGTCTGTCTGCCCTTACCATTGTGGTTGTAGCTCAGAAGAATTTTCATTGATGGTGCAGAACTCCTCCTTTGGAACCTGGATCTCATGTTCATTGTGACTGGCTGTTTCAGGAATAGTTTGCATAAGGTTTATTGGAGTATTGTCTGGATTTTTATCCTTTGTGTGGCTGTCACTGCTCCAGGGAGAGGAGACCAGTTTTGGAGGAAATTTTCTTGTGGGTGACTTTTGAGAACCCTCTGATTTCTCCACTTCTGAAAAATAGAATTAGTCACCAAAGTTCAGATAGAAACAGAGAGAGTCTTCCTCTTGGCTCAGGGCTGAATTTGAGCAGGGTGATCCTGGGGAGTAATTACCTGGAGAAACAAAGAGTCTTGCTGTGGAGACTGCAGTCCCAGCCTCATTTTCTGCAATGCACTTGAAGTCTCCAGAATCTTCAGGAAATGCTTCTGTGATAATTAAGGTGCACACTTCCTCTGGAAAGGGGAGAGATTCAACTTGAGCCGAGTATTTAGGTGCCCCAAATTAACAAACAGTGTGGGAGGATATCAGGGAGAGTAGGTATTGGGAATAAGTAGTGTATTCCTGAGATTAAAAAAATAATCCCTCTGATTAGATTTTTATCTTTGAGTGGGCTCATGAAGATAAATCCTAACAATGCAACCTGAAGTAACCCCAGCGTGGTCCCTAACACCTACTTCTTAGACACATCTGTTTTCTCTACTAGACTATCAGCTTCTTAAAAGCAGGGATTACACTTTACCTCTTGAATTCTAGATTTCTGTAACTTTAGTGCTTAGCATAAAGGTCCTATAAGGATGATTTTCTGAACTGACCTAAATGTTGTTATTGCCGTGGTAACTAGGCTTGATGGTAGGATAGTGATGGCCACTGTGTGGTGGCCATCGCATGTACTTCTTGGACAGCCAACAATTTAGATGTTTGATGTCAGGACACCTTCTTTCTGCCTCTGTGTGTTGCTCATGAGACACATGGAATAAGAGGACATCAAATGGAATTAGAGGAAGAATTCATGCCCTGTGAGGTCAGGGATTCCTCAGTGCCACGAATGGAACCTGGCCATTGCCTGTATCTAGTAAATGTTGAATGAATGAATAAATGAGCAAATATACTGATAAATCCCAGTATTCTTGCTTCTTCCATTGTAGAAGAGTTGGCATAAGGTAGCCTCAAAACTGTTTCTGAAGGCAAAAGTAGTTTAGGAGACAAAGTCTTCTGATGCTTATTTGGTTTAATTATTTATTATCAAGATGTTGAAAAATTGTGCTTACCAGGAATAGATGATAAACAAGTTTCTGAAAGAAAAAACAAGAGAATAGAAAATTTAAATTATGGCAGTTTAGTTGAGAGAAGGTGCCATGTGTATGCAAGAAATAACTTGAAACAAGTACAACATTGACTGAAATCTTGCATCACAGACCGTAAATTGTGTAGAAACTCAGAAAAGGTATGGAATGAATACTTGGCAGGATGCTAGAGCTGGAAAAACCGTATTTCAGTCCTGTTCTACAACTAGCTTGCTCTGTGACTTTGTGAAAATTACTTCTCTGGGCCTTAATTATTCATCTTTAATATGAGATAGGAACAGCTGCATCTCTTCTCTGAATGTAAACTGTTGCTGAAACATTAATCCTGAGGTGGCCTTTTTCTCCCAAGAAAATCCTTTTCTTTTACTCTCTCTAATTAAAGTTGAATATTACAGAAATACTGTAGTATTACTGCAGAAAAATACACAAAAGATTAATAATAGTTTTCTCTGGGTGGTAAGAATGTAACTTTACGTTTCTTCTAGATTTTATATATTTTTTATATTTATTGTAATAAATTTTATTACTTTCAAAAAATGCAATAAATGTGACTTTTAAAAGAAATACCATGTGGCATAATAGAGGTGTTTCTTCCTAAATGTGATGTGCAAATGTTCAGTTGTTTTGAATTAATATTTAAGAGAGTATATTTTCTTCACTTAGTGTAAGAAATATCTTTGGCTTGAAACTTGACTATAGCACTTACTAGCCTTGTGACCTTTGGCAAGGTGTTTAGCATTTCTAATTTCAGTTTTCTTGCTTATAAAATGGAGATGATAACACATACCTCAAAATACTGATGTGAGGATTAAATTAGAAATTGTTTATGAACTCAGTGTTTAGCATGTCGGACATGACTGGAGTGACTTAGCATGTATGCACAGGAAACTTAAACTGTAAAGTTTTAGAAAGCTATGCATCAGTTTTCATTTGTGTTACTCTTTAAAAAGTATGTTTATTCTCACATTTATTTTCTTGTTTGTATGCCAAGAACTCATTGGGAAAATAATTAAGATTAATCTGTGAAAACAGACTAGTCTTTTTTACAGCTATTAAAACTATTATTTCATCAGAACAAAGCAGCTGTCTTTTCTTTTTTGGTTGTTTATGTTGAGGAATTATTTGTATTTAAGTAATTGTTTAGCAGTAGCAATCTCTGAACCTGTAACAAATCAGTTATTAAACGTTAAAACATGAATTAGATTTCAAGGTAAATTGGAATAAAAAGTAAATTATAAAGCTTATCACTGTACTTTTTCTCAGAATTCGGAAGTCATCTGAGTCGGCTATCTGCTCTTTCTCTCTGTACCAATGAACTTGAACTGCGGCTGTGGCCTGGACTCGGCATTCAAACACGACAAACTGACCTCTGGTTGTAGAGATATCTTGAAGATGCTGAAGAACAAACACAGAATTCACAGAATGGAAGAAATTGTTTCACCATATATTGTGATTTGGGGTGTCAGTTGCAGTAAGTGTGCATGATTTTCATCATGATTATTGACAACTGATTATACCTTAATCAAAATAAGGAGCTTGCTGGGTATCTTTTGTGCTTTATAGTCAGCTGTATGTCTTTATCTCAATTTCATGGAGTTGTGTTTAATGAGAAAGCTTTTATTCTTTTCCCCCAAGAACCACTTTTCAAAATAGAAAACCGATTAGTTGAGAGGTCTTCACTTTTTTGTGTTATTTTTTTATTTAGTACCTATGAAGGTACAGATTTAATCTTTATTACTGGTTGAGCAGCATGGGAAGTATTGTAATTTGTTAATGATTCTGAATCATGACTTAGAGGAATTGGGCCAAAATCACAACTTTTCCACTAGAGGGTTGAAGCTCATCATAGGAACTTGGAAGACTTTAACCTTTGTGGAACTCCTGTTCTTTTTCTGTGAAATAGGGGTAGCAAAATGCTCAGCATACTTGAGGTTTTGAGGCTCATTTCAGAGACATAATCTGAAAACTTTCTTTAAAGAATGAAGAGTTATATTGATATATAAAAAGTATTTATTAACAACAGCTAGTACAGTCTCACAATTCATACATGAACAAGTGGCATTTGTGGTAAGTTTACTCCTTAAGTCCTAATCTCCCTCCTCTCCTGTTCTCAGCTCCAGGGTCCTCTGGAATCTGGAATCACATTTCAGGTTATAACTTGGCCCTCAGACCAAAGAGAGAGGACCTGAGGTCCTTCTGCCTGGTGAGACCTAGGTAAGACATAATGATCACCAGCCCAGCCCTTGAGCCTGATGTCCAGGGCTGCATATTATAAGAAGGAATGCAGCAGGAGAGAAGACTTGTGCCTAATAGCATCTGCTGAAAGTGGGCTTCCAGAATTGATAGCACTGCTCCTTATTCATAATGACATTGTTTCCTATGTCTCCCATCCTGTATCTGGGTAAGTTCCAGCTGTACTTCTCATACCTTAGGCCAGCAGTGGCAATAGTTCCAGTTCTGTTAGGTTTGAAAACTGGGAGACGGCCTGCAGAAGATAGCAACCTTAGCTTGGTTTGACTTAGCTGATTGAATCCTGCTGTTTCCAGTGAATGATAGAGGAGGCATCTAAATCCTGATCTCTGACTGTGACCCAAGCCAGAAATAGATATGGTTTTGCTTGTTGACTTCTTCAGAAGGGCATCTTGTGGCCAGTTAAGAGAATGTGATGAATTGAACCTTGAGGTCAGGCAGAGCATTGTCTGCTTGGAGAGAACCATCTAAGAACTGCCTTCCAGAGCTGGAGGATTGACATAGAGCAAAAGTCTAAAGAGCATAGGATGAACCATGAATTGCCCTGTGACACTGAACAATAATTTCATGTTTTCTGGGACTCAGTTTTCTCATATATAAAGAATTGTAATCCCTGAGGTCCTTTCTAGTTTTCTCTTTTCTTCTTCTTATACCTTTGACAAACCCTACAATTTGTCTATAAAATCTAAACTCCATTATGCACTGTGCATAGATTACCTTGGTAAACACAGGGGCTACAGCACAAGTGGATCCCAACAGGCTGCTGCAGGGACTCTGCATCTGGTTAAGAAACAGAAGAGACACTGTCATCCATGTTGTCAAGGCTCTGAAACCTTAGTTGAATGGTGGCCATGGGCTAGCTGTTACCACCCACACTATAAATTTACTTTATGAAAGGGGTGATATTCCTAAATTAAATGTCAGTTTGGATATCTGCTCCAATGCCACCCATTTTTCCTCTCTCCTACAGCATTCCATTAGTTGAGATGGTAAAATACAACACTAGGTGATTACATTTGAGAAATGAGTATTGGTGATTATTTAGAGACTGTACATTAAAGGTTTAAATAACTTCTAAATTTTACTCACTAGATTTTTTCCTTCCTCCTTACAGTTGTTCTTGTATCTTTTAGGTTTTTGAAAAACAACCCCCTCTCCTTTTTTAATTACAAGGGAATTCATTCCTTGGATAGTTGGAATATTCTATTATGGGACTGAGCTCCTAGAAACCAACTGTCCCTTATGGTCTGGCACACAGACAAATGGCCAACCCACAGAACTACCATGGAGTTATTTCTGAGACCCATAGATTTCTTTCTTGTTCCTTCTGAGGTCATGCAGCTGGAAGCTTTCCCTGTGTATACTTTTCAAGAAATTGCATTGATTCCTTCCTCTCTGGGACTGTGTCTCCATTACTGAAAGCCCTCAGAAAGCTTTTAAAGTTGAACCTACCCTCTGGGGCTCAATACACAGTGGTTGAACTAAGGTAGAATAACTTGATCTGGTGTTAGAGGCTTCATTAACGGGGGGACTGATGGTCAGAGACACTCTAGTGGTTTTCTTCTTTATTCTGTAGGGGAAACAAAACCGAACACAATCCAGTTAAAGAAAGATTAGAGCTGGCTTTGATACAAATGCCTCACTGAATACATGAGTATATACTAAATTTATGACATTTTTACCTTGAATTCTTATTTTTCTTTTGGTTTGCATAATAATTCAAGTGTTTTCTCTTTGAGCAAGTATTAGTAGATTATGGCTCCTAGTCGTTTTGGTTTAGATTTCCTTTGTCTTTTCCTCCAGCCCATAATCAGTGGGCTCTTACTGAACACTTACATTGCAGAAGAAAAAACTTCCAAAGCAAATAATCAGATTGCACTTTGGAAAGTTGATAAATAGATTGGTATATTTTTTTAAAAGTAGAATTCCCCCTATAGTCATACATGACAAATGCACATTCACATTTTGTACTTACTCTGACATTTCTGTCACATATGCCAAGCATAATCCCAGAGAAAAAACGTTTTCTCACTTCTCTGGGTACTTACCTATAAGAAAGGGAAAAAAGAAATTCTATCTAAATCTGCTGGGAATTTAATGAAATGTAGTTCAAGTATATTATATTCATACTAGGACCAGCAAATTAATTACAAATAGCAGATCTATCCAAAACATCTGAATTCTTGACTAAGGATGGAACTATTTTAATATCTGCAGTGTAAAAATTCCAGATGTTTGCCTTTATGAAGTTATGATGCCTGTACCCAGAAGAACTGCTGACTTATTTCCCAAAAATGTCATTTCAGAGGGCATATATTTGTATCTCTGAATTTGCATTTTGGTTTGAAGTCCTCAGCATATTTGTTATGATAAAAAATCCATTGAACCTAATTATACTTAAAAGCTTTCGCACAGCAAAGAAAATGGTTGATGAAACAAAAAGACAACCTACTAAATGGGAGAAAATGTTTGCAAATGATATGACTGATGAGGGGTTAATATTCAAAATATATAAGAAGCTCATACAGCTCATCAATAAAACAACTCGATTAAAAAATTAGCAGAAGACCTGAATAGATATTTTTCCAAAGAGGAAACACAGGCACATGAAAAGATGCTCAATGTTGCTAATCATCAGGCAATGCAAATCAAAACCACAATGAGGTATCATTTCATACCTGTCAGGATGGCTATCATCAAAAGAACCCAAATAACAAATGTTGGCAAGGATGTGGAGAAAAGGGAATCTTTATACCTTGTTGGTAGGGTATACTATGGAAAATAGTATGGAGATTCCTCAAAAAACTAAAAACAGAACTACCATATGACTTAGGAATATCCACTGCTGGGTAGGTATTTGGAAAAAACAAAAACAACAGTTGCCAAGGTATGTAAGCAATCAAAGTGTCCATCAATGGATGAATGGATAATGATATATATACATGGAATGAAAGTGAACGTGAAAGTGAAGTTGCTCAGTCGTGTCCGACTCTTTGCGACCCCACGGACTGACTGTAGCCTACCAGGCTCCTCCGTCCATGGGATTTTCCAGGCAAGAATACTGGAGTGGGTTGCCATTTCCTGGAACACTCAGCCAAAAAAGGAATGAAATTTTGCCATTTGCAACAACACGGATGGACTTGGAGGGTATTGTGCTAAGTGAATAAAGTTCAGACAGAGAAAGACAAATACTGTATGGTGTCACTTATATGTGGAATTTATTACAGAAAACTAGAAGGCGATGGCACCCCACTCCAGTACTCTTGCCTGGAGAATCCCAAGGACGGAGGAGCCTGGTAGGCTGCAGTCCATGGGGTCGCTAAGAGTCAGACACGACTGAGCAACTTCACTTTCACTTTTCACTTTCATGCATTGGAGAAGGAAATGGCAACCCACTCCAGTGTTCTTGCCTGGAGAATCCCAGGGATGGAGGAGCCTGGTAGGCTGCAGTCCATGGGGTTGCTAAGAGTCAGACACAACTGAGCAACTTTACTTTCACTTTCATGCATTGGAGAAGGAAATGGCAACCCACTCCAGTGTTCTTGCCTGGAGAATCCCAGGGACGGGGGAGCCTGGTGGGCTGCCGTCTATGGGGTCGCACAGAGTCGGACACGACTGATGCGACTTAGCAGCAGCAGCAGCAGTGAATATAACAAAAAGGAGGCAGACTCACAAATATAGAGACCAAACTAGTGATTGCCAGTGAGGAGAGGGAAGGGGGAAGGGGCAATATAATAATAGGGGATTAAGAGATACAAGCTATTATGTATAAAATAAACTATAAGGCTATATAGTACAATACAAAGACTGTAGTCAATGTTTACAATAACTATTAATGGAGTATAAGCTTTAAAAATTGTGAGTCACTATATTGTACACCTGTAGTAGTTTAGTCGCTAAGTTGTATCCAGCTCTTGTGACCCCATAGACTGTAGCCTTCTAGGCTCCTCTGGCCATGGGATTCTCCAGGCAAGAATACTGGAGTGGGTTGCCATGTAACTTATATAATATTCTACATCACTTGTAACTCAATTGAAAACAAAACCCTTTGAAACACATTGCTGTGTTTACTATAAGGAAGGGATGTAAATGATCATATTATCTCTGTGAAGACTTAGTAGAGAAATACATCTCAGTTCTTAGAATCAGGAATAATTGGGCTTCTCCTGTGCAACTGGTTTAGTTTTTCCTCATAGATACTGTGGATCTTAATATTGGTTATATTTCCCTCTGCATTAGCTACCTGAAAGTCTAATGCTCACTTCATGAAAGCCAGTAATTCAATAGCAACTAGAGTCAGAATCTTCTAAATCTGTAAGCTGATGCTTTTGTTTTTTTCATTTTATCTATGCTGACAGAATGTGGTCCACTGGAGAAGGGAATGGCAAACCACTTCAGTATTCTTGCCTTGAGAACCCCATGAACAGTATGAAAAGGCAAAATGATAGGATACTGAAAGAGGGACTCCCCAGGTCAGTAGGTGCCCAATATGCTACTGGAGATCAGTGGAGAAATAACTCCAGAGATGCTAAAGCTGAAACTCCTGTACTTTGGCCACCTCATGCGAAGAGTTGACTCATTGGAAAAGACTCTGATGCTGGGAGGGATTGGGGGCAGGAGGAGAAGGGGACGACAGAGGATGAGATGGCTGGATGGCATCACTGACTTGATGGACATGAGTTTGAGTGAACTCCGGGAGTTGTTGATGGACAGGGAGGCCTGGCGTGCTGTGATTCATGGGGTCACAAAGAGTCGCACACGACTGAGCGACTGAACTGAATTGAACTGAATGCTGATTATTTACCCACACCAGCATAGATCGCATGACCCCAACAAGAATCTTTATTTCTTGATAGAAGAGGTACATTGGAAGATGTAGAGTAGCTTGAATAACAAAATATTGTAATTTCCAAAAAGCCATTGGTTTATGGAAATGGGGTGAAATTGTAATTATTCCAAAAATCCAGGCTATATAGTCACTTTACACTACAATTCTTTAAGGGACATAAAATAGACTTAAAAAATCTTTTGCAGAAGTATTTGATACCATCATTAGGACTAGATTTATCTAATCTCCTTTTAAAAATCATTATTTATTTATTTATTTTTGGCCATGCTGAGTCTTTGTTGCTGCACTGGCTTTTCTCTAGTTGCAGAGAGCAGGGGCTACTCTCTGATTGAGGTGTGTGGGCTTATCATTGTGGTGGCTTCTCTTGTTGGGCTCTAGAGTGCGTGGGCTTCAAAAGTTGTGGCTTAGTCATTGTGGCTCCCAGGCTCTAGAACACAGGCTCAATAGTTGAGGCACACAGGCTTAGTTTCTCTCTGACATGCAGGATCTTCCAAGACCAGGGATTGAACCCATATCTCCTGCATTGGCAGTCAGATTCTTTACCACTGAGCCACCAGTGAAGCCCGTAATCTCCTTCTGATCTCACGATATAATACTGTAATAGTTGGTGTCTTTTTTTAGTCTTAAAACCCCCTTTATCATCTTAAGGTTTTATAATCATTTTAGAGTTAATTTACTTAAAACTTTTGATGATATAAAAGATTTGCTCTTTCATGTTTTATTTCCTATGGTGGATAATGGCTTCAGAGTATGCATTTTATTATTATTTAAAATTTACATATATATTATGTCTATTCCTTTCTATTTATATATAACAAATTCCTTTCTATTTATTTATATTATAAATTTGTAAACTTAAAATAAATCTGCAAACTGGAACTACTTTTTAACTGAGTTAGTTGTTTTTTAATTTTCAAGGAACAGATAGAATTTTTCTTTGGTTGTTCAGAAGATAGCTATGATTCTATGAGTGTATAAGGGCTGAAGGGATTGCAAACACACACAGATTGCCTTTATGTCCAAAACTGGGCACAAAAAGAGTCTCTAAATAGGGTAGAATCAAGTAGTGTTAACTGTATTTATTTGATTTGGATCATTTTTCTAATGAATGAAAGCTTCACAAACACTCAAACTTTTGAATTAGCCAAGACCCCAGGAGCAATCCAAAAGAGTTTAGAGTTAGCTGGCACAATAAAAGTATATGAAACGCTCAATACTGCAAAAGATACACGGTAATATAGGTGCTGTCTTAGTAATTTATTTAACTTACATGCAGAGTACATCATATAAAATCTCAGGCTGGATGAATCACAAGCTGGAATCAAGCTTGCCAGGAGAAATGTCATCAACCTCAGATATGTAGATGATACTATGCTAAAGGCAGAAGAGGAAGTAAAGAGCCTCTTGATGAGGGTAAAAGAGGAGAGTGAAAAAGCTGGCTTGAAACTCAGAATTCAAAAAACTAAGATCATGACATCCAGTCCCATCACTTCATGGCAAATAGAAGAAAAGTGGAAGCTGTGACAGATTTTATTTTCTCAGGCTCTAGAATCACTGTGGACTATGACTGCAGCCATGAAATTAAAAGATGCTTGCTCCTTGGAAGGAAAGCTATGACAAACCTAGATAGTGTATTAAAAAACAGAGACATAATTTTGCTGACAAAGGTCCATATAATCAAAGCTATGGTTTTTCTATCCATAGTCATGTATGAATGTGGGAGGTAGACCATAAAGAAGGCTGAGAGCTGAAAAACTGATGCTTTTGAATTGTGGTGCTGGGGAAGACTTTTGTCTTGGACTCAAGATAATCAAACCAGTCAATCCTAAGGGAAATTAACCTTGAATATTCACTGGAAGGACTGTTGCTGAAGCTCCAGTACTTTGGCTGCCTGATTGAAAGAGCCATCTCATTGGAAAAGACCCTGATGCTGGGAAAGATTGAAGGCAAAAGAAGGGGGTGGCAGAGGTTGAGATGGTTAGATAGCATCACTAACTCACTGGGCATGAATTTGTGTAAACTCTGGGAGATAGTGGAGGAGGGAGGAGCCTGCTGTGCTACAGTCCATGGTATTGCAAAGAGTTGGGCATGACTTAGCAACTGAACAACAGCAACAACATCCTAGTAATACCACAAGACATCAAAAACACTAATATCAGAAGACATTTAATAATGCCATTGACATCACAAGACAGCATGTAATCACCCCACAGGCTGCTAGTAATAAGTGCTATGATTTCAAAGGAGACAGGAGCTTGACTGGTATAATCAAGAACCCCTTATTGTAAAATTCAGACTTAAATTGAAGAAAGTAGTTTCCCTACTGGACCATTCCCCACTGGACCATTCAGGTATGACTTAAATCAAATCCCTTATGATTTTACAGTGGAAGTGAGAAATAAATTCAAGGGATTAGATCTGATAGACAGAGTGCCTGATGAACTATGGACAGAAGTATGTGACATTGTACAGGAGACAGGGATCAAGACCGTCCCGAAGAAAAAGAAATGCAAAAAAGCAAAATGGTTGTCTGAATAGGCCTTAGAAATAGCTGTGAAAAGAAGAGAAGCTAAAGGCAAAGGAGAAAAGGAAAGATATACCTATTTGAATGCAGAGTTCCAAAGAATAGCAGGAGATAAAAAGCCTTCCTCAGTGATCAATGCAAAGAAATAGAGGAAAGCAATAGAATGGGAAAGACTAGAGATCTCTTCAAGAAAATTAAAGATACCAAGGGAACAATTCATGCAAAGATGGGCTCAATAAAGGACAGAAATGGTATGGATATAACAGAAGCAGAAGATATAAAGAAGAGGTGGCAAGAATACACAGAAGAACTATACAAAGAAGATCTTCATGATCCAGATAATCACAGTTGTGTGTGATCACTCACCTAGAGCCAGACATCCTGGAATGTGAAGTCAAGTGGGCCTTAGGAAGCATCACTACAAGCAAAGCTAGTGGAGGTGATGGAATTCCAGTTGAGCTCTTTCAAATCTTAAAAGATGATGCTGTGAAAGTGTTGCACTCAATATGCCAGCAAATATGGCAAACTCAGCAGTGGCCACAAGACTGGAAAAGGTCAGTTTTCATTCCAATCCCAAAGAAAGGCAATGCCAAAGTATGCTCAAACTACCGCACAATTGCATTCATCTCACACGCTAGTAAAGTAATGCTCAAAATTCTCCAAGCCAGGCTTCAACAGTACATGAACCATGAACTTCCAGATATTCAAGCTGGATTTAGAAAAGCCAGAGGAACAAGAGATCAAATTTCCAACATCTGTTGGATCATTGAAAAAGCAAGAGCAATCCAGTAAAACATCTACTTCTGCTTTACTGACTATGCCAAAGCCTTTGACTGTGTGCATCACAACAAACTGTGGAGATTCTTCAAGAGATGGGAATACCAGACCACCTGACCTGCCTCTTGAGAAACCTGTATGCAGGTTAGGAAGCAACAGTTAGAAATGGACATGGAACAAAAAACTGGTTCCAAATCAGGAAAGGAGTACGTCAAGGCTGTATACTGTCACCCTGCTTTTTTAACTTATATGCAGAGTACATCATGAGAAACGCTGGGTGGGAAGAAGCACAAGGTGGAATCATGATGGCCAGGAGAAATATCAATAACCTCAGATATACAGATGACACCACCCTTATGGCAGAAAGTGAAGAGGAACTAAAGAGCCTCTTGATGAAAGTGAAAGAGAGATCAGAGATCAGTCGATCAGTCGTGTCTGACTCTTTGCGACCCCATGAATCGCAGCATGCCAGGCCTCCCTGTCCATCACCAACTCCCGGAGTCCACCCAAACCCATGTCCATCGAGTAGATGATGCCATCCAACCATCTCATCCTCTGAGGTCCCCTTCTCCTCCTGCTCTCTATCTTTCCCACCATCAGGGTTTTTTCCAGTGAGTCAGCTCTTAGCATCAGGTGGCCAAAGTATTGGAGTTTCAGCTTCAAAATCAGTCCTTTCAATGAATACCCAGGACTGATCTCCTTTAGGATGGACTGGTTGGATCTCCTTCCAGTCCAAGAGACTCTCAAGAGTCTTTTCCAACACCACAGTTCAAAAGCATCAATTCTTATGCTTTCAGCTTTCTTTATAGTCCAACTCTCACATTCATACATGACCACGAGAAAAACCATAACCTTGACTAGATGGACCTTTGTTTGCAAAGTAATGTCTCTGCTTTTTAATATGCTGTCTAGGTTGGTCATAACTTTCCTTCCAAGGAGTAAGTGTCTTTTAATTTCATGGCTGCAGTCACCATTTGCAGTGGTTTTGGAGCCCAGAAAAATAAAGTCAGCCACGGTTTCCACTGTTTCCCCATCTATCTGCCATGAAGTGATGGGACCGGATGCCATGATTTTATTTTTCTGAATGTTGAGCTTTAAGCCAACTTTTTCACTCTCCTCTTTCACTTTCATCAAGAGGCTCTTTAGTTCTTCTTCACTTTCTGCCATAACGGTGGTGTCATCTGCATATCTGAGGTTATTAATATTTCTCCTGGCAATCTTGATTCTAGCTTGTGCTTCCTCCGGTCCAGCATTTCTCATGATGTACTCTGCATATAAATTAAAAAAGCAGGGTGACAGTATACAGCCTTGACATACTCCTTTTCCTATTTGGAACCAGTCTGTTGTTCCATGTCCATTTCTAACTGTTGCTTCCTGACCTGCATACAGGTTTCTCAAGAGGCAGGTCGGGTGGTCTGGTATTCCCATCTCTTGAAGAATTTCCACAGTTTATTGTGATCCACACAGTCAAAGGCTTTGGCATAGTCACTAAAGCAGAAATAGATGTTTTTCTGGAACTCTCTTGCTTTTTCGATGATCCAGCAGATGTTGGCAATTTGGTCTCTGCTTCCTCTGCTTTTTCTAAAACCAGCTTGAACATCTGGAAGTTCACGGTTCACGTATTGCTGGAAAGATATGAGCATCTGGATGCAGAGTTCCAAAGAATAGCAAGAAGAGATAAGAAAGCCTTCCTCAGTGACCAGTGCAAAGAAATAGAGGAAAACAACAGAATGGGAAAGACTAGAGATCTCTTCAAGAAAATCAGAGATACCAAGGGAACATTTCATGCAAAAATGGGCTCGATAAAGGACAGAAATGGTATGGACCTCACAGAAGCAGAAGATATTAAGAAGAGGTGGCAAGAATACACAGAAGAACTGTACAAAAAAGATCTTCATGACCCAGATAATCACGATGGTGTGATCACTCACCTAGAGCCAGATATCCTGGAATGTGAAGTCAAGTAGGCCTTAGAAAACATCACTACAAACAAAGCTAGTGGAGGTGATGGAATTCCAGTTGAGCTTTTTCAAATCCTGAAAGATGATGCTGTGAAAGTGCTGCACTCAATATGCCAGCAAATTTGGAAAACTCAGCAGTGGCCTGTCTCCTGTACACTGTCACAAACCTCCATCCATAGTTCATCAGGCACTCTGTCTGTCAGATCTAATCCTATTTCTCTAAATCTATTTCTCACTTCCACTGCATAGTCATAAAGGATTTGATTTAGGTCATACCTGAATGGTCTAGTGGTTTTCTCCACTTTCTTCAATTTCAGTCTGAATTTGGCAATAAGGAGTTCATGATCCGAGGCACAGTCAGCTCCTGGTCTTGTTTTTGCTGACTGTATAGAGCTTCTCCATCTTTGGCTGCAAAGAATATAATCAGTCTGATTTTGGTGTCGACCATCTGGTGATGTCCATGTGTTGGACATCATCATTATTGTGATGGTGATTGCTATAGGTAGATCCAGGGAGATCCACCTGGATCTATAGGTAGATCCACCTTTCCTCAGAGGGTTTGAATCTAGTTGTCTTTGCTTTTTCTTCTCTTGCGAACTTACAATCCTTATATTAATAGTGCACTTCTGGTTTTTTTTGGCCATGCCATATGACTTTAAGGATCTCAGTTCCAAACCAGAGATTAAACTGGGGCCACAGCAGTGAAAACCTAGAATCCTAGCCACAAGAGAACTCCTATAATACACTTTTGTTTCCAGTTCTTTACTGTTGTGTACTTTCACCATATATCAGGTTCCTTAAGATCAAGTGTCTTTCCGTGTGTCTCCCATCCCCAAAGTATTTAGTCCAGTGTTGAAGACATAATAAGCACGGAGCCGATTGATTTTATAGATTATTTCATGAGCAGATGCTGTTAACAGTTGTCCTAGGAGGTGTGTGTTAGTTTGTGTTATTTCCCTCAATACCACTCCACAAATAAAAGCAGTTGATATAGAAAGATTCCTCCTCTTCCAGAAAAGGGAAACCTCTGGACTGTTGGTGGGAATATAAATTGGTATAGCCACTATGGAGAGCAGTATGGAGATTCCCTAGAAAACTAAAAAATAGAGCTACCATATCCAACAATCCCACTCCTGGGCATATATCCGGAAAAAACCATAATTTGAAAGGATACATGCACCCCTGTGTTCATAGCAGCACCATTCACAATAGCTAGGACATGGAAGCAACCTAAATGTCCATTGATGAAGGAATAGATAAAAAATATGTGGTACATATGCACAATAGAATACTACTCAGTCATAAAATAGAATGAACTAATGCCATTTGTGAGACATAGATGGGCCCTAGAGATTTTCATATTGAGTGAAGTAAGTCAGAGAAAAACAAATATCATATCATATCACTTATATGGGGAGTCTAAAAAAGTGGTACAAATGAACCTATTTACATAACAGAATTGAATCACAGACTTTGATAAACCTTATGGTTACCAAGGGGAAAAGGGGAGGAAGGAATACATTGGGAGGCTGGGATCGACATATACGTACTATTATATATAAAATAGATAACTAATAAGAACTTATTGTGTAGCATATGGAATTATATTAAATACTCTGCAATGACCTATATGGAAATAGAATCTAAAAAGAGTGGATATGTGTTTGCATATAACTGACTCACTTTGATGTACAGCAGAAACTAGTACAACATTATAAATGAACTATATTCCAATTTAAAAAAATGGAATATAGCCATCTTAGGTGAAGTTAACCAATCACAGAATTGCAGACTAAGACATGGGAAATCTTGTCTAACATCTTCAGAGAACAAAACTCTAAGGGTCCTAGAGGTTATGTATTTGCTGAAGGTCATGCAATCTGTTGGTGGAAGAGTCAGGATTAGAATCCAAATTTCATGTTTTCTAATGCAATCCATATAGGCCTGTAGCAAATGAACTCTATATTACTGTATAAATGTAGAACTGCAGATATTAGTCTGAGTAGTTGAGACGGCAGTGATTTTTTAATTTTTTTTTATCAGAATAGAGCATTTTTGTGGTTCAGAATTCAATGGGTAATGGAAATCATCTTTTTAATTTGTGTGTTAGCTTCTCAAAGATCTGTTTTGTTTACTCTTGTATCCCTAGTACCTACAATAGTGCCGGGCACATAGGAGATACTCAGTAAATATTTGTTGAATGAATACGTTTGTTAGCAATCTTGGCTGAGACATCAGTTGAGAATGTTTGTGACTTCTGGAGATTCTAACCTTTAAGTATCAGACCCTGAAAAGAAACCCTAGAAACAGCAGGGAAACTATGGCTGTGGCAGGAAGATAAAAATGAAATGCTTCCCCTCATGGGAAGAGAAGAATTAAGAGAAAGTGTAAGAAACATTTGGAACTTCTTGGAAGAAACATACCTTATAAATAAAAGGTCATTTGGTTCAAGAGGCTAGAATTTCGTTTAAGCCTCTTGGCATATTTTGAAGGAGAAGCTAGAAAACATCAGCAAAATAGTTTTGGTGGTGAATGAAATTCAAGTTTTTGCCCACCTTCAAATTGTCCTATGCTCCCTGGCTAATGAGAAAAAGAGAGGAAATCCAATTCTTATAAAGGGAACCTGCCCCCCCCCCCCACCCCCCGCCGCCCCTGCAACATCTCAGATGCTTCTTGTTCTAAGCATGAACAATGAAACTTCATGCACAAGGCACTAGACAGCCTGTGCTGTCATTTCATCAGGGGCATGAAGAGGCCAGGCAGGATTTCCCATCTTCTGTCCGTGATCTTCCAGCTGACAAAAGGAGACAGTGATAACTAATAGAGCCGTGAGATGTCCTGAATCTTACTTTGGGATATGCTACTGGTTAGCGTGAATTAAACCATCTGTGTCTGAAGATGATATAGAAATGGATAAAAATATAGAGACACCAGATAGTGTGGGAGAGAGAGCACTAATTCAGGATTGAGGAAGTCTGGATTTTGGTTCTAGATCTATCATTAATTAGTTATATGCCTTGGACAAGACTCTTAGGTGTATGCATGTGCACGTGCACTCAGTTGTGTCCACCTCTTTGTGATCCCATGGATTGTAGCTCACGAGGCTGATCTGTCCATGAAATTTTCCAGGCAAGGATACTGGAGTGGGTTGCCATTTCCTATGCCAAGACCCTTTGGGGTCTTGGTTATCACGTATCTAATAAGAAGTGAGAAGGTTTCTTCTAGGTCTGTTTGCATTTTCAAAATATTTTAGAAATTTGATCATAGCAAGATCCTCTATGACCCACCTCCCAGAGTAATGGAAATAAAAGCAAAAATAAACAAATGGGACCTAATTAAACTTAAAAGCTGTTGCACAATGAAGGAAACTATAAGCAAGGTAAAACAAGGTACCCTTCAGAATGGGAGAAAATAATAGCAAACAAAGCAACTGACAAAGAATTAATCTCCAATATATATAAGCAGGTCATGCAGCTCAATTCCAGAAAAACAAACGACCCAATCAAAAAATGGGCCAAAGAACTAAACAGACATTTCTCCAAAGAAGACATACAGATGGCTAACAAACACATGAAAAGATGCTCAACATCACTCATTATCAGAGAAATGCAAATCAAAACCACAATGAGGTACCATCTCATGCCGGTCAGAATGGCTGCTATCAAAAAGTTTACAAACAATAAATGCTGGAGAGAGTGTGGAGAAAAGGGAACTCTCTTACACTGTTGGTGGGAATGCAAACTAGCACAGCCACTATGGAGAACAGTGTGGAGATTCCTTAAAAAACTGGAAATAGAACTGCCATACGACCCAGCAATCCCACTGCTGGGCATACACACCAAGGAAACCAGAACTGAAAGAGACACGTGTGCCCCAATGTTCATCGCACTGTTTACAATAGCCAGGACATGGAAGCAACCTAGATGTCCATCGGCAGACAAGATGGATAAGAAAGCTGTGGCACATACACACAATGGAATATTACTCAGCCATTAAAAAGAATACGTTTGAATCAGTTCTAATGAAGTGGATGAAACTGGAGCCTATTACACAGAGTGAAGTAAGCCAGAAAGAAAAACACCAGTACAGTATATTAATGCATATATATGGAATTTAGAAAGATGATAATGATGAGAGACACAGATGTAAAGAACAGTCTTTTGGACTGTGTAGGAGAAGGCGAGGGTGGAATGATTTGAGAGAATAGCATTGAAACATGTATATTACCATGTGTGAAATAGATCACCAGTCCAGGTTGGATGCATGAGACAGGGAGCTCGGGGCTGGTGCACGGGGATGACCCAGAGGGATGGGATGGGGAGGGAGGGGTTCAGGATGGGGAACACATGTACACCCATGGCTGATTCATATCAATGTATGGCAAAACCCACTACAATATTATAAAGTACTTAGCCTCCAACTAAAATAAATTAATTTATTTTAAAAAATTTGATCTTTTAAAATCTCTGATTTTCATATTTATTGGAATAGATTTTCATATTTATGGAATAGATTCCATCAGAGGATGAGGGAAAGGAAAATGAATGTTTGCATTAAAGGCAAAACCAGTCAGCACTTAGGACTGGGGCTTAGACTGCCATTCCAGAATGCAGAAGTTTGAAAGATGAGCTGTGCTTTAGGTAACAGCTTAAAATGTGATTTATTTATGCAAATAAACCTTTCAGAACTCGTTTGGGTAAGTTATAAAACCAAACCAAGCATGAGAACCACCCCTCTTCCTTCCAGAAAAAGAATATTTCTAAAAGAAAGCTCACTCTTCTCTTGCTAAAGCCACTGTAGTCATTACATTTGATACTCATGTATTTTCCTCTAGGAGATAGAAAAGGAGGTTTTCAGGAAGAAAAACCCTTTTGCTCAACTGCTGTGAAATAATATTATACTCTAGAGTTATCAAAATGATATGGTGAATTCAGAATATGTGTGGGCCCTATGTGTGACCTGTCCTGAAGTGTTCCTTCTTGATTTTAGGTAGCGCTGAGGATGTCCTTGAGAGAAAAAATAGCTAGGGATTTCACTTTGGTGATGAGTTATGCTAGCAGGCTTCACATCTCACGTAAATGGTAACCTTTGCTGAGTGTAACCCTAGCTCTTTGTAAAGAGAACAGAATTAGACTCCACCAAATGAAGAGTCCAAGACCTTGGCAGTCTTACCCTGGAAAGATGACAAGATACATAGAGATCAGGAACAATGATGAGGTTCTCATAACACTGCCTGAATAGGATGTCTGCAGAGTTAAACTAGCTTCATGGATGTAATGTAAGTTCAGTGGTCTGAGAAGTAGAACATCAGGTTTGTTTAAAAGTACACAGTGAAAGAATCTGATAGTAGCTACAGTGAGGCAAAAATTGGGGAAACAGAAGGGAAGTCAGGCAGATTAGCAACATAAAATGTTTCAAAGTGTCACCTTAGTGGGAATACTTAGTGAAAATTCACACAATAAGCTTAATTTGGTGCATTCTTTTTAAGTGTTAAGTTATTTGATGGATCAGTTTGAATTTCCAGTTTTTTGTTTGCCTATTTTATTATTTAGTATATATTTTAAATAATAAGTTACCTTTATTTACAGAATGATAAGTAATATGAATTGTCCACAAGGGAACAGCTATTGTGGAAGACATGTATTTTTCATGCGTGATGAGGGAGGCAAAATAGTTGAGGAAGGAGATTACATGAGTTAAGTCAGAAAAGGTGTTGTGAATTGTGTGTGTTTAATGATTTCTGTCATTTTTGAACAAGTCTAGAGCTTCTATACTCTGTGGCCCACTGTTGTTAGTCTCTGCAAAAATGAATTTGACATATCAACATATTTAAGCTGTTTGAAGAGAGGATAGTATTTGACATAAACTGACCGTTTTGGTGATGGTTTTGAAAAGTTCCTGAGGATATTTTGGTACATAGGAAATTCTTTTTAAAAAACTTTTTATTTTATATGGATGTATAGCTGATTAACAATGCTATGATAGTTTCAGGTGAACAGTGAAGGGATTCAGCCATATATATACATGTATCCAATCTCCCCTAAATCCTGCTCCCATCTAGGCTCCCGTATAACATTGAGCAGAGTTCTTTGTGCTATACAGTAGGTACTTGTTAGTTATCCATTTAAAATGTAGTAGTGTGTACATGACCATCCCAAACCCCCTAACTATCCGTTCTCCCCATCCTTCCCCCTGGCAACCATAAGCTTGTTCTCGAAGTCTGTGAGTCTGTTTATCTTTTGTAAGCAAGTTCATTTGTATTATTTCTTTTTAGATTCCACATATAAGGGATGTCATATTAGTAATGATATTTCTCCTTCTCTGTCTGATTTACTTCCCTCAGTGTGACACTCTCTTGGTCCATCCATGTTGCTGCAAATGACATTATTTCATTATTTTTTACGGCTGAGTAATATTCCATTGTATATATGTACCACATCTTTTTTATTCATTCCTCTGTTGATGGACATTTAGGTTGCTTCCATGTCTTAACTATTGTAAACAGTGATGCAGTGAACACTGGATTGCATATTTCTTTTTGGATCATGTTTTCCTCTGGATATATACCCAGGAATGGGATTTCAGGGTCATATGGTAGCTCTATTTTTAGTTTTTTAAGGAGCCTCCATACTGTTTTCCATAGAGGCTGTACCAGTTTACATTCCCATCAACAGTGTAGGACAATTCTCTTTTCTCCACATCCTCTCCAGCATTTATTATTTGTGGATTTTTTTTATGATGGCTGTTCTGGCTGCTCTGAGGAGGTACACAGAAAATTCTAAAAATGCCCCTTATCATTTCTTCCCCAGCTGATCTAGACCATTCCTCAGTAACAGTGGGTTTTATTTTTCCAGATCTCTTGATCATTTATTATACTGTCTTTGTGTTTGGCTGTTTGTCTTTTGTTCTTTCTTGCTTTCTTTGTATGTATGTATGTATATATGTATTTTTAAATTTTATTTATCAACTTTGGCTGTGCTGGGTCTTCATTGCTGAGTGTGGGCTTTCTCTAGTTGCACGTGGAGGCTGCTCTTGGTTGTGGTGAGCAGGCTTCTCGCTGCAGTGGCTCCTCTTGTTGCAGAGCAGTCTCCAGGTGCTCAGGCTTCAGTAGTTTCAGCTCGCAGGCTCAGCAGTTGCAGCTCCCAGGCGCTAGAGCACTGGCTCAGCAGCTCTGGTACAAGGTTTAGTTGCTCCACAGCATGTGGGATCTTCCCAGACCAGGGATCAAATCCGTGTCCCTTGCATTGGATTCTTTTCCACTGTGCCACCAGGGAAGAGTCCTTTGTATTTATTTTTATGTATTTGTTTACTTGTTTATTTTGGCTGTACCACATGGTTTGCAGGAGCTTAGTTCCCCAACCAGGGCAACAGGGTCATGGCAGTGAAAGTACTGAGTCCTAACCACTAGATCACTAGGAAATTATCCCTCTCTTGCTTTTTAGAAAAATAAATCTCTTCTGTTTTCAACACACTAATGTTAAAGGTAGGATTATTTTCTAGATGACTGGAAATTTTACTTAATCACACTCAGTGTTTTACCTTTTCCTAATGTTTTGTCAAATTTCTCTATTTTATGCAGTGCCAAAGAGATTATCAGTTACGTTTTTTTCATGTTAAAGTAAAATACTCACTGTCCTGGTTCTCATGATTTCTCCAGTAGCTAAATGGTATTTTGATATAAACCTGTTTTAAAGGATAACTGTTACATGCTAGCTATACTTACCAGGTGGCACAGTGGTAAAGAATCTACCTGCCAGTGCAGGAGATGTAAGAGATGTGGATTTGATTTCTAGGTTGGAAAGATCCCAACTAGCATACATAACTAGCATACAGATTTCTATTTGGGTATCTGCACCATACTTGTTTTCCTATTGTCAAGGTCCACATTGTTCATGACCTTTCTCAGACTGCTTCTCCATCAAAGAATAGGATGCCTGATCATGTGTTAGGAATGTTACTACTTCTTCCCCCTGATGCTGAGAAGCTAAATGGGCTTGGAAACAACTGGGACTTATCTTGAAACTCTTGCTCACTGAGGTGCTTTTTTGGGGCATATGGTCTCTCTACTGTGACTTGATGTTTTAGGTCAGGAATTCAAGAAGCATCAACTGGGCAGTTCATCTCTGATCCATGTGTTTTCAACTAGGGCAGCTGGGCCTTGAGAGTACATTTATCCAAGATGGTTCCTTCACTCACAAGTCTGGCATCTTGGTGATAGTTGGCCTCTCTCTCTCTTTCCACGTGATACCTTTTCCTCTTGGGCTGGGCCTTTCTGTACGACTTGGGCTTTTCATAGCATAGTGACCTCAGGGTAGTTGGATTTCTCACATGGAGGCTTAGGGCTCTAAGAGCAAGTATTCCAAGAATATCTCTCTTTTAAAGAAAAAATTGGTTTTGTTTTTATTTCTTGGACCCTTATTTATGATGGTATAGGAACCAGTTTTAAAAGACCCAGTTTATAAAGTTCTTCTATACAAAAAATTCAGACCTTAAGGCTCAAATACTAAGATAAACAGATATTTGGTTTGAATTATATGGCAAACCACTTTTTACTTTGTTAGAGAATTTTCAAATTTAGCTAAAGATTGGACTTGACATTTTTTCTCTTATTTGAGGATAAAATACTGAAACAAGTTTTCAGTGGTGACAGAAACCTAGACTCCAGGAGAATAATTTGCAACACTTCTGGTCTTATTCTTCAGCACCTACAGTGACTGCTGGACAGAGATTGTTGCCGAGAGTTAAGAGTCCTACTGTTTTGTAAATAGCAACTTTCAATCCAGCTTTGGCAGATTGACAAAATTTGTATTTTGCAAACTCTCCTCACCCCCAGAACCCTTTTTTTTTTTAAATTTATTTTAATTGGAGGCTAATTACTTTACAATATTGTGGTGGTTTTTGCTATACATCAACATGAATCAGCCACGGGTGTACATGTGTCCTCCCATCCTGAACGCCCCCTCCCACCTCCCTCCCCACCCCATACCTCTGGTTGGGGTTGTCCCAGAGCACTGGCTTTGAGTGCCCTGCTTCATGCATCAAATTTGCACTGGTCATCTATTTCACATATGGTAATGTACTTGTTTCAGTGCTAGTCTCTCAAATCATCCCACCCTCACCTTCTCCCACACAGTCCAAAAGTCTGTTCTTTATATCTGTGTCTCTTTACATCTGTGTCTCTTTAAACCTAATGTTCTTTTCATCTGTGTCTTGCATATAGGGTCGTTGTTACTGTCTTTCTAAATTCCATATATTTGTGTTAATATACTATAATGGTGTTTCTCTTTCTGACTTACTTCACTCTGTAACAGGGTCCACTTTCATCCACTTCATTAGAACTGACTTGAATGCGTTATTTTTTTTATAGCTGAGTAATATTTCATTGTGTATATGTGCCACAACTTTCTTATCCATTCGTCTGCCAATGGACATCTAGGTTGCTTCCATGTCCTAGCTATTGTAAACAGTGCTGTGATGAACATTGGGGTACATGTGTCTCTTTCATTTCTGGTTTCCTCAGTGTGTATGCCCAACAGTGGGATTGCTGGGTCGTATGGCAGTTCTATTTCCAGTTTTTTAAGGAATCTCCACACTGTTCTCCATAGTGGCTGTGCTAGTTTGCATTCCCACCAACAGTGTAAGAGAGTTCCCTTTTATCCACACCCTCTCCAGCATTTATTGTTTGCAGACTTTTTGATAGCAGCCATTCTGACCGGCATGAGATGGTACCTCATTGTGGTTTTGATTTGCATTTCTCTGATAATGAGTGATGTTGAGCATCTTTTCATGTGTTTGTTAGCCATCTGTATGTCTTCTTTGGAGAAATGTCTAGTTCTTTGGCCCACTTTTTGATTGGGTCATTTATTTTTCTGGAATTGAGCTATATGAGCTGCTTATATATATTGGAGATTAATTCTTTGTCAGTTGCTTTGTTTGCTATTATTTTCTCCCATTCTGAAGGGTACCTTGTTCCACCTTGCTTATAGTTTCCTTCATTGTGCAACAGCTTTTAAGTTTAATTAGGTCCCATTTGTTTATTTTTGCTTTTATTTCCATTACTCTGGGAGGTGGGTCATAGAGGATCTTGCTGTGATTTATGTCAGAGAGTAGAACCCTTTCTTGTACACACTTTATAATTTTTTTTCTTTAGATTTCCAAAGTTATCACACCATCAGGGCACATCAACACTGACTTGTTTTATACCAATCCTTTGATAGACTGGTTCAGACAAAGACATAAACTTCTCTGTGAAATTTGGACATTCCAGTCCTCCCATTTGTCTTTAAACAGGAAGAGCCATTACTTTAACACAAATGACACCCTCTCCAGTGGTGGCACTCTGAAGCAGACAGGCCAGTTGTCGAGTCATCTTAGAGGTGGGGGAGATTAGATTCCTTCTAATGTCTTTCACATCCTGCTAAATTCATAAGAGACTGATATTTAATCCTAAAGTTTTTATTTCCTTTGATATTTAGCCTAAAATAGAAAGAGGATGTTTGTCCTTTTTGATACCATTGGCTTAAGTACATAAGTTTTTATGTTATAAGATCATGCTCGGTTTTTAAAAAAGGCTCTTCCATTTCTGTTTGTCCTCATCACACACATGCAGAGTTATTGCCAAGAGGAATGTTGTGTGCACAAGGACAGTTAAGACCACATACTGTCCTTAGCTGAGAGTCAGATTACCCACCACATGGACAGCAGCATGTGCTAGAGCTGTGTGTAACTAAAAGAGTCCCAGAGAGGAGAATCTGTAGCATTAAGCAGGCTTTGCAAATTAGAGAAAAAAAAAAAACAAAACTGATGAAACCAGATCATGTACAGTAGTCCTCTCTGAGCTTGATTTTAACAACTTAAAATGAGATTGATCACTAGCACTGTACTAATCACATTATATACATTATTACATTCACTCCTACAAAAATTCCAAGATGTAGACATATTTTTATATTGGGAAACATAAGCTTAAAGAGGTTATACACATTGCCCAAACCCACATAGCTGATAAACAGTGAAGTCAAGAATAAAATCAACACAGTCCTTTTCTAGAGCAGTGAGCTTTTAACCTCTACTATATGAAATATACTTTCTTGACCTGTGTACTTCTTGAGAAATAGGAGGAAAGGGGACCTAGGTTCCAATGAAAAGCCTAGCCTTTGTCAAAATTCAGGTTTGTTTTACTTGTATGAATCTATTTCATGATTTTCTCTTCTGTGTTTCTCTCTTCTAATACCCCCACTGTCTTGCTTATTGTATCTATATAGCTTTGGGTTTAGGAGGGACCTTATAAGCATATGAACAGAGATGTCCATTAATAATCTTCTCATATACAGGACACTGGGTCAGAAACTTAACTCAGACAGCGGTCTTGTTTATTAGAATAAACAAGATATATAAGAAATCTTAGATACATATGCTTAGATATATAAGAAATTAGATGTGGTGTTGAGATTAATCAAACTGGGTGGTGTATAAAAAGCTAATTCCAAAGTGTGAGAGAGATGTGTGGTTAACTGTATTGATTTCATTTGGGAGATATGAAATAGGTTTGGGTCAAAACTCCAAAGACCCATATCAGAGAGCTTGGGAGAGGCAGAGCTGAAAGTGTGTTCAATAAATAAAAATATTGAGACCCAAAGGACAAATTCTCACTAGGTCCAGTCCCTGCCCCAGAATATGGTATAATGATAGCCCAGGTCAGTTCTCTCAAGAAAATTATCAAAAATGTTTGCAAACAATGCAACTGAAAAGGCTTAATTTCCAAAATATACAAACAGATACAACTCAGCAACAAAAAAACAACCCAATCAAAAATTGGGCAGAAGCACTGAGAGACATTTCTCCAAAAAAGAAATGTAGATGGCCAATAGGAACATGAAAAGATGCTCAACATTGCTAATTATTAGAGAAATGCAAATTAAAACTACAGTGAGGTACCACCTCAGGCCGATCAGAATGGCTATCATGAAATGTGGGTGTGGAGAAAAGGGAACTCTCCTACACTATTGATGGGAATGTAAGTTGATGCAGCCACTGTGGAAAACAGTATGGAGGCTCCTCAGAAAACTAAAAATAAAATTACCTTATGAATCCCACTCCTGTGCATATATCTAGACAAAACGCTAATCTAAAAAGACAGTTGCATCCCATGTTCATAGCAGCGTTTTTCACAATAGCCAAGACATGAAAACAACCTATTATAAATGTTCATTGACGGATGCATGGATAAAGAAGATGTTGTGCAATTAATATGAAATCTTTTGAAGTAGAAAAGGTTGTTGTACATATATACAGTGAAATACTATTCAGCCATAAAAAGAACAAGATAGTGCCATTTGCAGCAACATCAATGTGACTAGAGATTATCATACTTAGTGAAGTAAGAAAGAGAAATACCATATGATATCACTTATGTGTGGAATTTAAAATATGACACAAATAAACCTATCTATGAACCAGAGACAGAATGAGGAACATAGGGAATAGACTGGTGGTTGCCAAAGGGGAGAGGAGTGAGAGAAGGTTGGGCTTGGAGTTTGGGATTAGCTGATGCAAACTGGTATATATAGAATAACAACAAGGTCTTATTATATAGCACAGGAAACTATATTCAATGTCTGGTAATCAACCATAATGTAAAAAATATGAAAAAGAATATATATATATATATATATGTATATTTGAGTCACTTTGCTGTACAACAGTAATTAACACAACATTGTGATTCAATTATGCTTCAGTAAAAAATAAAAACAAAGAAAGTTATCAAGGAATGCACAAGGGGAAGGGGCAAAGGTGATTAGCATAGGTTAATCAGGACATAGTTCTTCCCTAACTTCCTTATTTTAGCACAGTTTAATTAGCTTGTTGTCACCTTGGCAATGTTGAACCCTGTGAGAGACCAAGAAGCTGAATAGAGAGTAGGAGAAAGAAGTGTTGACAGTGACAAGCTCATGGAGGCAAGGGCAGTTAGACATGTCAGGAGATGAAGGTGTCAAGATAGTAGACACATGTGTAGAGCAGAAGTTTTAGAGGAGGTTATAAAGAAGCTGGGGTTTAGAGAGGACCGAGACAGGAAGTCAGGCTTTGCAGCTTCATACTTAATCTCAGGGCTGTCCTTGGTCCCTACAGTCACTTCTGGGACTGTAAAAGTGTTGTTCTCTGGAATCATAGACTATTGACCATGACCTGGGAGTACATCAAGTAAATCTAGCTGCTCAGTTTTAGTTTAAAGGGGACTTACAGTGGCTGTCTAATTGATCTCAAAACAATTTTGATATTCATGTCAGGCTTTAGCATACCTTTCTTTCTTTTTTTTTTTTTTAATTTATTTGGTTGCACCAGTCTTAGTTGTGGAATGTGGGATCTAGTTCCCTGACCAGGGAACAAACCCAAGCCCCCCACACTGGGAGTACATTCCCAGCCCCTGAACTACCAGGAAGTCCCTGACATTCCTTTCTTTTGCAATTTCCTCTCCTGCTAAAAATCCTATTAACAGAAGATCCTATGTGTGTATGTTCTTGTGTGTTTGTGTGGGTGTGTTGTTTGTGTTGGGTCTGGTTTGTCAGACAATAGAGTGAAGGAAGATGATTCTAGTTACCTTTTTAGCTGCAGAACTGACACCAAATTAGTCAATCCAGTGTAGTCCTTTGTTTCTGAGGGCTGAACAGCATGATTGGATAACATAATTTGGATAACCCTTTGCTTTCTAAGTGCATACGTGTTCTGTAGGGAAACAAATGATGATAACAGTTCCTTAAGCATCAGAGAAAAGCACTTTATAATTTTACAGTGGTTCTCAAAATTTAATGTGCAGATGCATCACTTGAAAATCTTGCTAAAATGCATATTCAAATTGAATAGGTTTTGGTGAGGACCTGAAATGGTGGTTTTCTCACAAGTTCCCAGATAAAACTGATTCTGTTGATCCATAGAGCACATTTCGACAAATAGCAGGGCAAGGCGTCTTAACATTGGTTAAAGTGTGAGGCATTCATAAAAAGTATGCTGCTGCTAAGTTGCTTCAGTCGTGTCTGACTCTGTGAAACCCCATAGACGGCAGCCCACCAGGCTCCCCCGTCCCTGGGATTCTCCAGGCAAGAACACTGGAGTGGGTTGCCATTTCTTTCTCCAATGCATGAAAGTGAAAAGTGAAAGGGAAGTCGCTCAGTCGTGTCCAACTCTTAGCGACCCCATGGACTGCAGCCTATCAGGCTCTTCCATCCATGGGATTTTCCAGGCAAGAGTACTAGAGTGGGGTGCCATTGCCTTCTCCGATAAGTATAAGTAAGTCTTTTGACCAGAGACAGAAAGTTGGAAGGATTGGTTAGTATCAAATCCCTTAGAGCCTTGAATGTCAGGGTAAGGTTTTAGATCATATAATGAGCTAAGAATCATTGCAGGTCTGTACTGGGTATAGAGTGACCTGATAGGACTTAAGGGAGATTTATCTGTCATCATGTATAGAACAGATGGGGTAAAAGTTTCTTATTGGGTATCAAGTAGCAGAGACTCAACTCTTGGCCCTTTAATGCTAGATGAAGAAGACTGCAAAAAGGAAAATGGAGGAGGTTGGCAAAAAGGAAGCCACTTGCTTAAAAACTGGCCCTGGGAAGTTTGTTTGGATCATAGATCTCTTTGTCCAAATTGCAAGAGATTCCCTGCCAATCCCTTCTTTATTTAAGAATGCAGCCATGTTATATGTACTTGGTAAATTTTTTGCTTGATCCAATTCAGCGAAAAATATATTGAGTGCCAGGTACAGTGCTTTGCTATCTCAGGTGTTTGTATATCTCTCATAATGTCTAATGCAGAGTCCTGCCCTTCATCAAATTCATTGTACTGTTAATGGATGAATGAATTTATTCTGCTTAATTTTCCTATTTTAATTTAAGGTACAGTAATATACCTTGATAAGACTGTTTAAAAAGTAAAGATGTAATACACACAAAAATATGATAGTGGTAACAATTGAGGAACAGTGAGGGGAAGAGATAGAGGAGGAGCACATAGATATTGTAAGTTATTGGTTTTATTCCAGTTCTTGGGTTGAGTAAAGGGTTTATAACATTAAGCAAATAAACCAGTAAAAAGATAAAGTAGAAGAGTACCATGTATGTTAATTCATAGTTTCAAAATATGAGTTATTATGTGTTATGCACCTGATGTCTGTTAAAAAACCACACACACACACACATATACTGAAAAGAAATAGAGAATCCATCCTATAGGGTCTTCCAAAGGAAATTAAAATCGCCACATCAGCCTACATCTGTGGTGGGATTTTCTCTGGAGTAAAATTTGAGTGATGATCCTATGTCCAGCCTAAGGCTTGGTGAAATCAGGTTAGGCAGCAGCCCCAACAAAATATTCTGACATTCTACTACCTAAATTTCTATTACATTTTGTAATCTACAGAGTGCTCTCCCACATCAGAACATGCTTTCTTGCCGTTTACTCAGTGTTACCTCCTTGGATTTTTGAACCTGAGATCATAGGTCCCTTTATGAATGTCTTTGGTGATTTAATGTGCTCAGAGTATTGTTATACTTAATATTCTTCTGAAATTAGATTGTGTGATACTAAATCGTTCCTAATCATTGAAATGACAACAAGGCATAAATATAACCTGGAGGGTCAAATCCATTTTCAAAATATAAGGGCTATATGAACACAACTCCCTCTTTGTTATCTGTCCTAGAAAGTGAATGAAATTCTGGCCAATTCTACCAAGCTATAGGAATAACCAATTTTCAGAGAAGCAGGATATACTAAAATGTATTGTTGTTTTAGTCTCTAAGTCATGTCCAACTCTTTGTGGACTGTATCTACCAGGCTCCTCTGTCTATGGGATTTCTCAGGCAAGAATCCTGGAGTGGATTGCCATTTCCTTCTGCAGGGAATCTTCCTGACCCAGGGATCCAACACGCATCTACATTGGCAGGCGGATTCTTTACCACTGAGCTACCTGGGAAGCCCAGGTGCTAAAACTACCTTGTTCACTTCAGTTCAGTTCAGTCGCTCAGTCGTGTCTGACTCTTTGCGACCCCATGAACCTCAGCACACCACGCCTCCCTATCTATCACCAACTGCTGGAGTCTACCCAAACCCATTTCCATTGAGTTGGTGATGCCATCCAACCATCTCATCCTCTGTTGTCCCCTTCTCCTCCTGCCCTCAGTCTTTCCCAGTATCAGGGTCTTTTCAAATGAGTCAGATCTTATCATCAGGTAGCCAAAGTATTGGGGTTTCAGCTTCAACATCAGTCCTTCCAATGAACACCCAAGACTGATCTCCTTTAGGATGGACTGGTTGGATCTCCTTCCAGTCAAAGGGACTCTCAAGAATCTTCTCAAACACCACAGTTCAAGAGCATCAATTCTTCTGTGCTCAGCTTTCTTTATAGTCCAACTCTTACATCCATACATGACTACTGGAAAAACCATAGCCTTGACTAGATGGACCTTTGTTGGCAAAATAATGTCTCTGCTTTTTAATATGCTGTCTAGGTTGGTCATAACTTTCCTTCCAAGGAGTAAGTGTCTTTTAACTTCATGGCTGCAGTCACCATCTGCAGTGATTTTGGAGCCCCCAAAAATAAAGTCAGCCACTATTTACACTGTTTCCCCATCTATCTGCCATGAAGTAATGGGACCGGATGCCATGATCTTAGTTTTCTGAATGTTGAGCTTTAAGCCAACTTTTTCACTCTCCTCTTTCACTTTCATCAAGAGGCTCTTTAGTTCTTCTTCACTTTCTGCCATAAGGGTGGTGTCATCTGCATATCTGAGGTTATTGATATTTCTCCCGGCAATCTTGATTCCAGCTTGGGCTTCTTCCAGCCCAGCGTTTCTCACGATGTACTCTGCATATAGTTAAATAAGCAGGGTGACAATATACAGCCTTGATGTATTCCTTTTCCTATTTGGAACCAGTCTGTTGTTCCATGTCCAGTTCTAACTGTTGCTTCCTGACCTGCATAGAGGTTTCTCAAGAGGCAGCTCAGGTGGTCTGGTATTCCCATCTCTTTCAGAATTTTCCACAGTTTATTGTGATCCACACAGTCAAAGGCTTTGGTGTAGTCAATAAAGCAGATTTTTTTCTGGAACTCTCTTGCTTTTTCGATGATCCATTGGATGTTGGTAATTTGATCTCTGGTTCCTCTGCTTTTTCTAAAACCAGCTTGAACATCTTGAAGTTCACAGTTCACATACTGCTGAAGCCTGGCTTGGAGAATTTTGAGCATTGCTTTACTAGCGTTTGAGATGAGTGCAATAGTGCGCTAGTTTGAGCACTCTTTGGCATTGCCTTTCTTTGGGATTGGAATGAAAGCTGACCTTTTCCAGTCCTGTGACCACTGCTGAGTTTTCCAAAACTACACTGAGTATAACTTAATTCTTTTGATTCCTAAAGTATTTTTAGGAACTTGGGATATTCTATGCAACTGAATCTTTCAGAGAATTGAAACAAACCTGTGAGTGCCAAAAGATTTAAAATGATAAAAGTAGTAGATGCTTAGGGCAAAAACTCTAAAAATTCAGAGTATAGAAAGTATAAAATGAAAAAATAAAAGTTGATCGTTTCCTCCTTAAACCTACTAGAGGAAGAAGAACAAACAAAACCCAAAGTTATTAGAAGGAAAGAATAAAAAAAGATAAGAGCAGAAATAAATGAAATAGAGATTGAAAAAACAATAGAAAAGATCAATGAAACTAAAAGCTGATTCTTTGAAAAAATAAACAAAATTGATAAACCTTAGTGAGACTTATGGAGAAGGCAATGGCAACCCACTCCAGTACTCTTGCCTGGAAAATCCCATGGATGGAGGAGCCTGGTAGGCTGCAGTCCATGGGGTCACGAAGAGTCGGACACGACTGAAATAACTTAGCAGTGAGACTTATTATGGAAAAAAGATGAGAAGCCAAATCAATAAAAGCAGAAATGAAAAAGGAGAAGTTATAACTGTCACCACAGAAATACAAAGAATCATAAATGACTTCTGTGATCAACTGTATGCCAAAAAAATGGACATCCTAGAAGAAATGGACAAATTCTTAGAAAGTTTAAGTCTCCCAAGATTGAATCAGAAAGAAATAGAAAATATGAACAGACCAATCACTAGTACTGAAGTTGAACCAGTAACTTAAAACCTCACAGCAAATAGAAGTCCAGTCCAGATGGTCTCACAGGTGAATTCTAACAAACATTTAGACAAGAGTTAATACCTATCCTTCTGAAAATATTCCAAAAAAATTCACAAGAAGGAACACTTCCAAACTCATTCTATGAGGCCACCGTCACTCTGATACCAGAACCAGACAAAGCTATCATAAAAGAGAAAATTGTAGGTCAGTATCACTGATGAACATAGATGCCAAAAATCCTCAACAAAATACTAGCAAACTAATTCCACCAATACAGTAAAAGGATTATACACCATGATCAAGTGGGATTTATCCCAGGGATGTGAGGGATTTTCAGTATCCAGAAATTAATCAATGTGATATACCACATTAACAAACTGAAGAATAAAAACCATGTGATCATCTCAGTAGATTAAGAAAAAGCTTTGGATAAAATTCAATATTCATTTATGATTAAAAAGAAAAACTCCAGATAGTTGGCATAGAAGATACCTGACTCAACATAATAAAACCCATATGTGATAATCTCACAGCTAACATCATACTCAGTGATGAAAAGCTGAAAGAATTCCCTCAAGAGAAGAATGCCCATTCTTGACACTTCTATTCAACATAGTTTTGGAAGTCTTAGCCACAGCAATCAGGGAAGAAAAGGAAATAAAAGGAATCCAGATTGGAAAGGAAGAAGTAAAACTGTCAGTCTTTGCAGATGACATGATACTATACATAGAAAATCCTAAAGCACCACCAGAAAACAAACTATCATCAGTTAATTTGGTAAAGTTGCTGAATACAGAATCAATATACAGAAATCGATTGCATCTCTGTACTCTAACAACAAAATAGCAGAAAGAGAAATTAAGGAAACAACCCCATTTACCATTGAATCAAAAAGGATAAAATATCTAGGACTAAACCTACCTAAGGAGGCAAAAGACCTGTATTCTGAAAACTACAAGATGCTGATGAAAGTAACTGAAGACCACACAAACAGATGGAAAGATATACCGTGTTTTTGGATTGGAAGAATCAGTACTGATAAAATGACCATTCTACCCATGGCAGTCCATAGATTCAGCACAATCCCTATCAAATTACCAATGGTGTTTTTCACAGAACTGGAAGAAAAATTTTTTAAATTTGTATGAAAACACAAAAGACCCCTGATAGCTGAAACAATCTTGAGAAAGAATGGAGCTGGAGGAATCAGGTACCCTATGGTTTTTCCAGTAGTCATGTACAGGATATAAGAGTTAGACCATAAAGAAGGCTGAGCACCAAAGAACTGATGCTTGAAAATACAATAATTAAAACAATATGGTACTGGCACAAAAGCAGATATATAGATCAATGGAACAGGATGGAAAAAGACCCATGCACTTTTGGTCAATAAATCTGTGGCAAAGGAGGCAAGAATATACAATGAAGAAAAGGTGGTCTCATCACCCTGATAACAAAACCAGACAAAGACAACACACACATACACAAACTACAGGCCAATATCACTGATGAACATAGATGCAAAAATCCTCAACAAAATTTTAGCAAACAGAATTAAGCAACACATCAAAAAGCTCATTCACCATGATCAAGTTGGGTTTATTCCGGGGAAGCAAGGATTCTTCAATTTACACAAATCAATCAATGTGATATACCATATTAACAAATTGAAAGATAAAACCATTTGATAATTTCAGTAGATGCAGAAAAAGCCTTTGACAAAATTCATCACCCATTTATGATTAAAACTCTTCAAAAAATGGGAATAGAAGGAACCTACCTCAACATAGTAAAGGCCATATGTGATAAGCCTACAGCAAACATTATTCTCAATGGTGAAAAACTGAAAGCATTCACCCTAAGATCAGGAACAACACAAGGGTGTCCACTTTCATCACTGTTATTCAACATAGTTCTGGAAGTCCTCGCTACAGCAAATTAGAGAAGAAAAAGAAATAAAAGGAATCCAGATTGGAAAAGAAGAAGTAAAGCTGTCAATGTTTGCAGATGACATACTGTACACAGAAAACCCTAAAGATACTATCAAAAAATTACTAGAGCTAATCAGTGATTTTAGCAAAGTTGTGGGATACAAAATCAATACATAGAAATCACTTGCATTTCTATATACCAACAATGAAAAATCAGAAAGTGAAATTAAGAAATCAATCCCATTCACCATTGCAACAAAAAGAACTAAATATCTAGGAATAAACTTCTCTAAGGAGACAAAAGAACTGTACACAGAAAATTACAAGACACTAATGAAAGAAATCAAAGATGACATAAACAGATGGAGAGAGATTCCATGTTCCTGGGTAAGAAGAATCAATATTGTGAAAATTACATCCAGTAAATGCCCTATCATTTCATGGCAGAGGAGATGGGGAATGGAAACAGTGACAGACTTTATATTTTTTGGCTCCAAAATCACTACAGGTGGTGACCTCAGCCATGAAGTTAAAAGATGCTTACTCCTTGGAAGAAATGCTATGACCAACGTGCTACTGTTAAGTCACTTCAGTCGTGTCCAACTCTGTGCGACCCCATAGATGGCAGCCCACCAGGTTCCCATCCTTGGGATTCTCCAGGCAAGAACACTGGAGTGGGTTGCCATTGCCTTCTCCAGTGCATAAAAGTGAAAAGTGAAAGTGAAGTCGCTCAGTCGTGTCCGACTCTTAGTGACCCCATGGAACGCAGGCTACCAGGCTCCTCTGTCCATGGGATTTTCCAGGCAAGAGTAGTGGAGTAGGGTGCCATTGCCTTCTCCTATGACCAACCTAGACAGCATATTAAAAAGCAGAGACATTGCTTTGCCAACAAAGGTCCATCTAGTCAAAGCTATGGTTTTTCCAGTAGTCATGTATGGATGTGAGAGTTGGACCATTAAGAAAGTTGAGCGCCGAAGAATTGATGCTTTTGAACTGTGGTGTTGGAGAAGACTCTTGAGAGTCCCATGGACTGCAAGATCAAGCCAGTCCGTCCTAAAGGAGATCAGTCCAGAATATTCATTACAAGGACTGATGCTGAAGCTGAAGCTCCAGTATTTTGGCCACTTTATGTGAAGTGCTGATTCAGGGAAAAAAACCCTGATGCTGGGAAAGATTGAAGGCAGGAGGAGAAGGGGATGACAGAGGATGAGATGGCTGGACGGCATCACTGACTCACTGAACATGAGTTTGAGCAAACTCTGGGAGATGGAGAAGGACAGGGAAGCCTGTTTCTCTGTAGTCCATGGAGTTGCAAAGAGTTGGATGTGACAGAACAGCAACAACAACTAACACCAAATACAAAAATAAACTCAAAACGGGTAAAAGACCTAAATGTAAGACTGGGTACTGTAAAACTTCTAGAGAAAAACTCGGACAGGACATTCTTTGACATAAATCACAGCAATATATATTTTTTGGATAAATCTCCTAGAGTAATGGAAACAAAACCAAAAATAACCAAATGGGACCTAATTGAACTTACAAGCTGCAGCACAGCAAAGGAAACCATAACAGTATAAAAAGACAACCTACACAGAGAAAACAAATATGAGAACATATTTGCAAATAATGCAACTAACAAGGGATTATTTCCCCAAATATACAAACAGCTCATGCAACTCAATATAAAAAACCAAACAGCACAATTAAAAAATGGGCAGAAGATCCAAATAGACATTTCTCCAAAGAAGACATACAGATGGCCAAAAGGCACATGAAAAGATGTTTAACATTGCTAATTGTTAGAGAAATGCAAATCAAAACCACAGTGAGGTATCATCTCATACCAATCAGAAAGGCCATCATCAAAAAGTCTACAAATAAATGCTGGAAAGGGTGTGGAGAAAAGCAAACCCTCCTACACTCTTGGTGGGAATGTTAGTTTGTGCATCCACTATGGAAAACAGTATGGAGGTTCCTCAAAAAATAAAAAAGTAGAACTGCCATATGATCCAGTAATCCCACTCTTGGGTATATATCCAAAAAAGATGAAAACTCTAATTAGAAAGGTACATGCACTCCAGTGTTCATTGCATCTCTACTTACAACAGCCAAGACATGGAAGCAACCAAAGTGTCAACAGAGGAATGGAAAAAGATGTGTGTATAAATATAACTGACTGTTACTCAGTCATTAAAGAACAAAATAATGCCATGTGAAGCAACATGAATAGATTTACAGATTATCATACTAAGTGAAGTAAGTCCACTAAGTGAAATAAGACAGAGAAAGACAAATATCATGTGATATCAATTATATGTGAAATCTAAAATAGTAATCCAAATGAACTTATTTATAAAAGAGAAATAGACTCACAGACATGGAAAACAAACTTATGGTTGCCAAAGGGGAAAGTGGGGGGAGGGATAAATTTGGAATTTGTGATTAATAAATACACACTATTATACATAAATAAACAACAAGGACCTACTATATAGAACAGGAAACTATATTCAATATCTTATACTGACCTACAATGGAAAAGAATCTGAAAAAGAAACTGAATCACTTTGTTGTACACCTGAAATATTGTAAATCACATATATTTCAATAAAAAATAAAAATTAAAAAAGCTTACCCCTTCTAGTCTCTCATTTTTATTTTTAACAGTTTTTAATATCCTTTATGTTCTGTGCTGTGCTTAATCATGTCTGACTCTTTGTGACCCCATGGACTGTAGCCTGATAGACTCCTCTGTCCATGGGGATTCTCCAGGCAAGAACACTGGAGTGGGTTCTCATGCCCTCCTCCAGGGGATCTTCCCAACCCAGGGATCAAACCCAGGTCTCCCGCATTGCGGGTGGATTCTTTACTGTCTGAGCCACTGGGGAGCCCTTATATATGTAACTATACATTCATACAGCTCTCTTTATTTATATATATATATAATTTCATTTTATTTTTTCATAAATGCAATCATACTATTTATAGTATTCTACACTTTGCCTTTCCACTTAATATGTCTGGGTCATCATTTGATAATAGCACACAAAAATCTAATTCATTCTTCTGAATTCCTACATAGAATTTTTATATGGTTTATAATAGTTAATCATTTTCCTGTTGAAGAATATCTGGATTGTTAAAAACAATACTTATATGAGCATCTTTATAAATACACCTTTGAATGCTTTTGTAAGTTTACTTATAGCAGTGGAATTACAGGGGAAAAATATGCATTTTGAAGTTTAATCAGTTCAGTTCCATTCAGTCGCTCAGTCGTGTCTGACTCTTTGTGACCCCATGAATTGCAGCACGCCAGGCCTCCCTGTCCATCACCAACTCCCGGAGTTCACTCACACTCACATCCGTCCAGTCAGTGATGCCATCCAGCCATCTCATCCTCTTTCGTCCCCTTCTCCTCCTGTCTGCAATCCCTCCCAGCATCAGAGTCTTTTCCAATCAGTCAACTCTTCACATGAGGTGGCCAAAGTACTGGAGTTTCAGCTTTAACATCATTCCTTCCAAAGAAATCCCAGGGCTGATCTCCTTCAGAACGGACTGATTGGATCTCCTTGCAGTCCAAGGGACTCTCAAGAGTCTTCTCCAACACCACGGTTCAAAAGCATCAATTCTTTGGCGCTCAGCTTTCTTCACAGTCCAACTCTCACATCCATACATGACCACAGGAAAAACCATAGCCTTGACTAGACGGACCTTTGTTGGCAAAGAAATGTCTCTGCTTTTTAATATGCTATCTAGGTTGGACATGGAGAAGGCAATGGCAACCCACTCCAGTACTCTTGCCTGGAGAATCCCAGGGACGGGGGAGCCTGGTGGGCTGCCATCTCTGGGGTCACACAGAGTCAGACACGACTGAAACGACTTAGCAGCAGCAGCTAGGTTGGACATAACTTTCCTTCCAAGGAGTAAGTGTCTTTTAATTTCATGGCTGCAGTCACCATCTGCAGTGATTTTGGAGCCCCAAAAAGTAAAGTCTGACACTGTTTCCACTGTTTCCCCATCCATTTCCTATGAAGTGATGGGACCGGATGCCATGATCTTAGTTTTCTGAATGTTGAGCTTTAAGCCAACTTTTTCACTCTCCTCTTTCACTTTCATCAAGAGGCTTTTTAGTTCCTCTTCACTTTCTGCCATAAGGGTGGTGTCATCTGCATATCTGAGGTTATTGATATTTCTCCCGGCAATCTTGATTCCAGCTTGGGCTTCTTCCAGCCCAGCGTTTCTCACGATGTACTCTGCATATAGTTAAATAAGCAGGGTGACAATATACAGCCTTGATGTACTCCTTTTCCTATTTGGAACCAGTCTGTTGTTCCATGTCCAGTTCTAACTATTGCTTCCTGACCTGCATACAGATTTCTCAAGAGGCAGGTCAGGTGATCTGGTATTCCCATCTCTTTCAGAATTTTCCACAGTTTATTGTGATCCACACAGTCAAAGGCTTTGGCATAGTCAATAAAGCAGAAGTAGATGTTTTTCTGGAACTCTCTTGCTTTTTCCATGATCCAGCAGATGTTGGCAATTTGATCTCTGGTTCCTCTGCGTTTTCTAAAACCAACTTGAACATCAGGAAGTTCATGGTTCACATATTGCTGAAGCCTGGCTTGGAGAATTTTGAGCATTACTTTACTAGCGTGTGAGATGAGTGCAATTGTGTGGCAGTTTGAGCATTCTTTGGCATTGCCTTTCTTTGGGATTGGAATGAAAACTGACCTTTTCCAGTCCTGTGGCCACTGCTGAGTTTGCCATATTTGCTGGCATATTGAGTGCAGCACTTTCACAGCATCGTCTTTCAGGATTTGAAAGAGCTCAACTGGAATTCCATCACCTCCACTAGCTTTGTTCGTAGTGATGCTTTCTAAGGCCCACTTGACTTCACATTCCAGGATGTCTGGCTCTAGGTGAGTGATCACACCATCGTGATTATCTGGGTCGTGAAGATCTTTTTTGTACAGTTCTTCTGTGTATTCTTGCCACCTTTTCTTGATATCTTCTGCTTCTGTTAGGTCCATACCATTTCTGTCCTTTATTGAGCCCATCTTTGCATGAAATGTTCTCTTGGTATCTCTAATTCTCTTGAAGAGATCTCTAGTCTTTCCCATTCTGTTGTTTTCCTCTATTTCTTTGAAGTTTAATAGTTAGGGCCAAATTCCCCTGTGCTAAAATGATACATTCTCAGTAGTGTTTTGAGAATCATTCCTTACAATCCTTATAATTTGACATATTATCATTTTGTAAACCTGCATTTCTTTAATCTTGAATGAGGTTGTATATCTTTTGTGTGTTTATTAGTCACTTTTGCTTTCTACTCTTGTAAAATGCCTGTTGAGAAATATGACCTTCCAAATTGCACATGGACTTCCCTGGTGGCTCAATCAGTAAAGAATCTGCCTGTAGTGTGGGAGACCTGGGTTTGATCCCTGGGTTGGGAAGATCCCCTGGAGGAGGGCATGGCAACCTACTCCAGGATTCTTCCCTGGAGAATCCCCAAGGATAGAGGAGCCTGGTGGGCTGCAGTCCATGGGGCAGCAAAAAGTCGGGCACAACTGAGCGACATAAGACATACAAATTGCACATAAAACATTAATGATGTGTTTTTACAACTATACTTTTACAGTTAGACTTCATTCAAAGAGAATATTTAATAATCTTTTAGAATCTTGAGATTATTTTTCATTATTTTTTTAATGCAATATGTTGTCATACTAAATGTCTAATGTCAAGATGATGACATTTAGTCTTTCTGTTTGATTTAATGAACAGTTGTATCTTACCCAGACTTCAATCTTATTTGAGCCTTGTGCAAGTTTGGAAAATTCCTGGAGTGGAAAGCTCAAAAAAAAAAAAAAAAAAAAAAAAGAAAAAGTAAGGGGGTGGGTATGTGTGATAGGTGACTTCATTCCCTGCTCTGTCAAAATGATACATACCTTCCTCCCGCTTTGGTGAGAAATAACCTTGGGAATAAATTTATACCCATGGGTACAATTCTGAGTTTAGGGCTTATGCCTTGTGTGGTGTATGCTGTTTCTGCCACACTGTGGCTTCTGAAGAAATGTCCAAGAAGAACAACAATAATGCTGGTATTTGGTTTGTCATTTGTGGCTCAGGGCATCAGTAGGGCATAGAGCAGAATTCTTGCTGAGGAATATGATCCTTCCTTGATTCTAAATTTATCTTTGTGGAGCAGCTTTTAAATATGAGGACAGCTGGTGTTGGATAAATCTGTCCTCACAAGCTGTATGAGATTGAAATAAAGTTAAATATTTGGGGTTAAATCCAAATGGAAAAATGTGGAAAGTACTGATTAATCTTTGATGCTTCACTTTCTGCATCTTGGTAAACAAGCACTAACTATTCATTGTGAACTCCTAGCAACAGTCCAATTTGAAATTTAAGATAGGGAGAATGTGTGCACTAGTTTAAGTTCTAACATTTCATAAAAGGTCAAACACAATTCTTTCTTTTCATGCCATCCTCTACCCTGCTAGTAAAAATGATAGGCTATCCATATCTGTTTTTGTTAGCTACCTTTCTTTCGTGTCTTTCTCCTCTGAGTAAAATATTGCTACCAATGATATAGTGAGGCCCACATTTCCACTTGGGTTAGGATAATAAGCCTCTGTGGCTTTTAAAAATCTGTGAGTGATGGGACCCCAAACTCCTAATAGATTCTCCCCAGGTGATTAAATGTCTTGCTAATTGCTAAGGGATAAATAAGGGTGGTGAGCTCAGAGAGCAGTCCGTTGCTAGCTTTTCTTTAGCTGACTGGATTACTAAGGTAGAAAAGCACTAAAAATAAGTCAGGGCACAGATTCTTCTGCCAGGGTTTGAGTATTGAGATAACTTGTCTTCTCGGCTGGTGTTGACATCATCTATTCTAATGTGCACTGGAAATAGGAGCCAGAATGAGAAACATATTTGGCCCTGGACTAGTGTCAGTAAAAGTCTGTAGCCCTGTACTTATTGCTGCTTCTTGTCAGACTTAATTAATTAGTTTCTCCAACTCCTGTGGGAGAGAGCTAAATACCTCAGGGTGAGAACTCGAAACAAACACAGGGCCAGTCTCAGGGGAAATCATTCAATCTCTTCCAGTTTCAAACATAACTTTGCTAGGTCTCTTCCATGTCAGTTGGGATTCAGTGTTTCGCCCAAGGTATCAGAGTCCACCAGGGTTGAAAAGTGGGAAGACCTCTCACATATTCAATTCTAGGACTTGAAGGTTTCACAATCACCAAATTACCTGACATGGAATAGATTCTTGATGCTGAATTTCTCTTTCTGTTGTTGCTTCAGATGTTTTGAGGAGAGAGCTTTTGCTGGTCAGAATTATTCTGTGGATTTTGTTTGAACTCAGATGGAGGGGAAATTCATGTAAATCACTACCTTCTTTATATTTATCCCTATTCTTTTTTCATTTTATAGAAAGTTGTCTTTTTGGAGTAATACTGGAATAATAACTGTCTCACACTCATTAAGTACTTGATACTCAAGAAACACTTTCACACATTTGTCTTGTGACCTTCAGAACAAGTCTTTAAGGACGGCAGATGTTGTTATCCCATTATTAACTGCTAGACTTAGAAAAGCCAACAGATTGAGACATTGGCAATGATTGGTATTAAGAGTCCAGGGAGCTCTGGAATTTCTTGGTCTACTCAGCAATGTGCAGACTGACCCAGGGCCCTTTCTCCAAGCCTGGAGATTTGCTCTATTTTTATAAAATAATATATTTAAATGTTTCTATAAAAATGCGTTTTAATTTTAGAAAACTTGAAAAATATGGCAGAAAAGTGAGAGAAAAAAATCAGCCACACACCCAAGTACACAAAAACAAATTCCTTTGGTTTCCTTAGGTTTTTTGACTAAATCTGTGGGCTGGAAGGAGAGATGAAACAGATATTCAGTAATGCTGATGTCTATCTACCCATTTCCCTGCATTTGGCATAATATATATTATAGACATTTTAGTTAATCTGCTTCCAAGGATCCTTTGCAGGCAGGTGTTTGTACTGAACATTTTGAACTGAGCTTTAAAAAGTGGCATCCCAGGTAGAGACCAGCTATTCACTGTTGTCCTTTCATTACTTTTTTTTTTTTTTCCCTCCACAAACCCTCTTCCTTTCCTCTGGCTATGTCAGTACAACCTCTCTTCATCTTTCCCCCTGCTAGTTGTCATTTCCAGTCTTAAAGTCACCAGCAGCATTTTTGCAGACATTTCTTCAAATTCTGCCTGGCTTCTTCAGAGTAGAGTGAAGGGCCAGGTAACACTGATGCAATGAAAGGGCTGTTCTTTCTCTGGTATGCCATGCCCTTGACCTGGCACTGAAAAGGTACATCTGACCAAGAGGACTGCTGGAAAGTGCAGGGACTTTAGCAGCTCCAGATGTTTGGAGCCAGGAAATGTTGAGTTCCAGTATATCTTTGAACCCTCTCCTGTGTTTTTCTTAGTGCTTTAATAATAGATTTTAGGCAGGTGTTCTTTGACAAGTGTATGAGTGAGTGAGTGAGTGAGTGAATATATTTGGTCCTGTGAGTTGAGATGGGAAGTCACTGTACTGACTTCCTATAAATTAAAAGCATGGGGATTATATTCCCCATGTCCTGAGCCCAAGGAATTAGAATACTTGATTTTCCTCATCTGTAGGATCACTATGATATGAGAAAACCCAGCCAACCAGCAGCCTTGGTTTCAAAGGTACTCACAGCCTCCACGTTGTCTGTCTGCTTTTCTTCTCCTGTTGTCCTCACAGGAAGAGCCCCTCGTGGCTGGGTTTGTTTGAGGTAGATAGATCCCTGCTCTCTGGCAAGGAGGGGCATAAACTGGGATGACAGCTGTCAGAAGAGAGGCTAGGGTATCAGCTGGAAGGACTGTGGAAGGGTCTCCCTATTCCACTGTATTTCTATTAATCACACTTGGGGAGTACCCATCCTTGCAACAGAAGACTGAAGAATATGTGACCCTGAAGTTAACCACTGATAGTTATACATCAAATCTAAATGGAAATCAGGGTATAAAAGACAGGGTAGAAGCCAAAGTCTCATGGTGAGTGAAACATTTTTAGCTGGAATGTAAAGAATTTTGGTATTGGCATTTCAAGGAAATTCAAGCTGCCCTTCCTCTCAATCCAGAAGACAGGAGATAGCTCACAGTTGCTTGGGTCAGGATTACAATTTTACTGATTTCAGAAATGTAATATTAATCTCAGTATTGACTTTGGTGGAGGATCTATGCAGGGGTTGTAGATCTTTTTGAGGTGGTATGTGAAACAGCACATATTTTCTTTGAAGCTTAAGACTTCTGTTTTACATGCCGTTTGTAGATATGCTTTTGATTGTGCTGGATTGATCAATATACCTAAAATACAATATAAAGAGTTTAGATCCAATAAATGAAGAAACTTCTTATTATCATGAATAAGCTGAAAATCTCTGTGATAAGTATAGACTTTCACTCTGTCATAAATTATGGTTAAACAGTAAGCTTTCTTGAGGAGCTGCTGTGTGCCCAGTACTGAGCAGCTAAATAATGCTATGGAAGAGCTAACAAAAGGAAGAAACATAGATGTCATGCTACATTTACAGTAAACTAAGTGAATCCCAAGTTCAGTCCTTAGTGTCCCTGAGTAAGTAATCCAAAAGTAAATAATGCAACAGTACTATAGTACAGTACAGTCAACTAGTAAGTACAGTTGATCGCAACTCCACATGCAGGGTATAAAATTTCCAAAGCCATTCAATTCAGCCAGTAGTTTTTGAGCATCTCATGTAGGTCAACTACCTTCTTTTCTTTTCATAGCTCTAGACTACTTCTCTGTCTAGTTTTATTAAGCTGTTTAAAAATTAAATGGTGCTTTTTGGTTGACAGAAGCTGGAGGAATTTAGTATAATCCTATTTCCAGTAGTAGTGCAAAAAGGCAAATTGTTTTGGAATGATTCATTAGAAATATGGTCTCCCTCATCAAGGGATGGCATGTCCCATCAGAAGGGAAGTAATTTATGTGATGTAATCATGAGTGCTGATGGCTTAAAGGGCTCTGTTAGCTGTAGGAATATGTGACTCAGCATCTGGCCCCTGGAAACTGGTTCTTACCAGGCTGTCAAAGATCAAGGCAAGCTTCAGGTCATCCAAGCCAACTCCTCTTTAAAAAACTTTTAAAAAACAGACAAGGGCCTCAAGTCCAAAGAAGAGAAACCATTTACCAAAGTAGTGAATTACCTTGAATGCCAGAAGAATGTCAGGAAAAATTATGAAATTTGTAAAAAAAAAATTACTGAGAATCCTTTAGAATGCTATACATTGACTGTACCTTCTTCCAGGTTATTTGCTCCTGTAGTGATTTGTACTTTTCAATGTCTTTGAACTGTTTTAAACTCTATGAAGTTGTAGAAAACTGAGGGTAATGCAAATTATTCTTGTTTATAAAGAAGTAAACCAATTTTGCTTTGTGGAGGTGCAGTTGACCACTCCCTTCAAGAGGCTAGTTTTGCTAATTAACAAATTAATTTCAGCATTTCTGGCTATCTCTAGAACCAGTTTTTTACATTTTCTGATTCTGTCTTTAATTAAGTAGTTAAAATCATTGACATATATTAATTTTATATTTATCTGAAAGTCATAATTTTACCTTATAATTATCCTTCATTAGGAAGGAACTAGGATTTTAGTAAGGGCTCTCTGTTCCTTTCCTGTGAATAGATGTAGGCCCTGTTTACATGGGTTTCTGAGATGGCCAAGCTATCACTTATAAATTCTTTTGGTCACATTTTTATGTTTAAAGGCCACTTGGATAACATCTTTAAAAAACCTCACTGAAATGAATTTCATATAACATAAATATAACTTTATTTTCTTTTTTAGAATGTTTGTTATAACACTAACCATTTAAAAATGAACAATTCATTGACATTTAGTACATTCACAGTGTTGTACAACCACACCTCTATCTAGTTCCACAACATTTCCATCACTCCAAGTACTGATAGAACACCTTATCTATTAACCTGTTTCCCCCCACTTTTCCCTCACCTTTACTCCTGGAAACTACAAATCTGCATTCTGTGTCTATGGATTTATCCATTGTATATATTTAATGTAAGCATAATCATATATTATGTGACCTTTTGTATCTGATTTCTTTCACTTAGCATAATATTCTGGAAATCTATCCACACTGTCCATATAATAAAAGTTATGGTTTTTTCAGTAGTCACATATGGGTGTGAGAGATGGCTGAGTGCTAAAGAATTGATGATTTCAAATTGTGGTGCTGGAGAAGATTCTTAAGAGTCTGTTGGATAGCAAGATCAAACCAATTGATCCTAAAGGAAATCAATCCTGAATATTCATTGAAAGGACTGATGCTGAAGCTTCAGTACTTTGGCCACCTGATGTGAACAGCCAACTCATTGGAAAAGACCCTATGCTGGGAAAGATAGAGGGCAGGAGGAGAAGGGGGCGACAGAGGATGAGATGGATGGTTGGATAGCATCACTGACTCAATAGACCTGAGTTAGAGCAAATTCTAGAAGATAGTAAAGAAGGTGTGCTGCAGTCCATGGGGTTGCAGAATCAGACATGACTTAGCGACTGAGCAACAGCAACTATCCATGTTGTAGCATATATCTCTAATCCATTCCTTTTTATGACTGAATAATATCCCATTGTATGAGTATTCCACAGTTTGTTTGTCCATATGTTTATTGATAAACATCTAGGCTATTTCTATGCTTTTGTCTATTGTGAATAGAGGTATTGTGAACATGCATGACCATCTACTTGTTTAAGCATCTGTTTTTAATTCTTTTGGGTATGTATCATGGAGCAACAGTGTATAACATCATATGGTAATTCTGTGTTTAGCTTTTTGAGGAACCTCCAAATTGTTTTCCATGGAGACTGAACTATTTTACATTCCTACCAGCATTGTATGAAAGTTCCAATTTCCCCACACCATCAATGACCCTTATTATTTTCCATTTTTAAAATCATTGCCACCCTACTGGGTATGAGGTGGTATCTCATTGTGGTTTTGAGTTTGATTTCCCTAATGACCAAAGATGTTGCATATCTTTTCATGTTCTTGTTAATTTTGAACAACAACATCATGTTTTGAATATGCTAGGTAAGCTGACTATTAAAAAGAAATCTTTGATAACTACCATTACAATGTAACTAATTATCCCTTAATTTATGTTTTTTTAATTTAAGATTTTATACAGTAAGTTTATTAAATGATTCTATAGAGAAAGTTATCATTTTTGTACAAAATTAGAGAGGATTTTTTCCGCTCCCCACATGATGCTGTTTATAGGGTGTTTTCACAGACCATGCCTGAACCTTCACAGTACCAAGCAAGAGCTCTTCAGGAACTCAGAGAAACGTTGCCATGGTGATAATATCTGTCCTTGTGAAACACCACCATGTGAGCTGTTTCATGCATTAAAGTGTTGCTTGGAGCCATCTCTTTGTAAGATTTATTTGCTAATTTGCTTTTTAAATGTGAGTAAGTAGTATATTTTAAATAATAACCATAACAATGACTAACATTTGTTGACTATTTATTGGGTACCAGACTCTCTGCTAGGTATTTTATGTAGATTATATCACTTAATCCTGGTGGATTTTAGCTTCTAAGAGTTGATTCTCATTTTTCTTGTCCATGCTTCTAAGAGCATCTAACAGAGTACCTGTTACAGAGCAGGTTTTCAACAAATGTCATTGAATTAATAAACAACCCTTTGAGGTAGTTTCTGTGATTATTTCATTTTACAAATGAGGAGGCTGAGACTAAGAAATGTAAAGCAGTTTTCCCAAGATCATACAGATGGGCAGTTCAGTTCAGTTCAGTCACTCAGTCATGTCTGACTCTTTGTGACCCCATGAACCATGGCACGCCAGGCCTCCCTGTCCATCACCAACTCCCGGAGTTCACCCAAACTCATGTGCATCAAGTCGGTGATGCCATCCAGCCATCTCATTCTCTATCGTCCCCTTCTCCTCCTGCCCCTAATCCCTCCTGGCATCAGGGTCTTTTCCAATGAGTGAGTTCTTTGCATCAGGTGGCCAAAGTATTGGAGTTTCAGCCTCAGCATCAGTCCTTCCAATGAACACCCAAGACTGATCTCCTTTAGGATGGACTGGTTGGATCTCCTGGCAGTCCAAGGGACTCTCAAGAGTCTTCTCCAACACCACAGTTCAAAAGCATTAGTTCTTTGTCCAACTCTCACATCCACACATGACCACGGGAAAAACCACAGCCTTGACTAGACAGACCCTTGTTGGCAAAGTAATATCTCTGCTTTTTAATATGCTATCTAGGTTGGGCAGTGGTGGAGCCTAAATCAGAACTCAGGCAGCCCACGCCAGAATCTATAGCAAGTTCCCTTTTAAGCCATAGTAATCAGAGCCCTACTTTCACCTCTTCCTTCCACATTCTACAGGGTGGCCAGGTATTTTTGTCAAACAGGGAGGAAGCAATAATTCATTTCAGTTCAAGAAGGTATTTATTAATAGCCATCTGTGTGCTCAGACATTTGTTGGGTGTAATGTTGAGAACTGGGGATTAAGAAAATGAGATTCTATTTTGGATTTTGACACTCACTTGAATAAATTATATACTCTTTCTAGATTTTGGATTCCTCATGTGAAAAATGGAACTAGATAATCTAAGTGTGCTCCTGCAATAAACTATGATAACTTTAAGAAATGGCACTGATAAGGCAACAACGAACTCGTTTGCTGAGGATAGGGGTAGTGGGGAATGTAATTGGTGTATATATCTTAATCTTTAATCAACAAGGAGTGAAAAAAGGGAAAAGGCAACAAGGTGATAGATATATGATGGCAGTGGCAGAGTGTATCATCTAGAAGAGAAAATAAGGCAACTATCCAAGTAACAAGGAAGCCTCAGCTTACCCTTTAAGATAGGATTTGTTTCTATCTTAACCCTTACCTTTGAGAAACATAATCAGTTCAGTTCACTTCAGTCATTCAGTCATGTCCAACTCTTTTCTACCCCTTGGAGTGCAGCACTCCAGACTTCCCTGTCCATCACCAACTCCCAGAGCTTGCTCAAACTCATGTCCATCGAGTCGGTGATGCCATCCAACCATCTCATCCTCTGTCGTCCTCTTCTCCTGCCTCCTTCAATCTTGCCCAGCATCAGGGTCTTTTCCAATGAGTCCATTCTTCACATCAGGTGGCCAAAGTATTGGAGCTTCAGCTTTAGCATCAGTCTTTCCAATGAATATTCATGGTTGGTTTCCTTTGGGATTGACTGGTTTGATCTCCTTGCTGTTCCAGGGACTCTCAAGAGTCTTTTCCAACACCACAGTTCAAAAACATCAATTCTTCGGCACTCAGCTTTCTTTATGGTCCAACTCTCACATCCATACATGACCACTGGAAAAACCATAGCTTTGACTAGATGGACCTTTGTCGGCAAAGTAATGTCTCTGCTTTTTAATATGCTGTCTAGGTTTTTCATGGGTTTTCTTCCAAGGAGCAAGTGTCTTTTAATTTCATGGCTGCAGTCACCATCTGCAGTGATTTTGGAGCCCAAGAAAATAAAGTCTCTCACTGTTTCCATTGTTTCCTCATCTATTTGCCATGAAGTGATGGGACCAGATGCCATGACCTTAGTTTTTTGAATGTTGAGTTTTAAGCCAACTTTTTCACTCTCCACTTTCACTTTCATCAAGAGGCTCTTTAGTTCCTCTTCATTTTCTACATTAGGGTGGGGTCATCTGCATATCTGAGGTTGTTGATATATCTCTTGGCAATCTTGATTCCAGCTTGGGCTTCATCCAGCCCAGCATTTCATATGATGTATTCTGCATTTAAGTTAAATAAGCAGGGTGACAATATACAGCCTTGGCATACTCCTTTCCCAATTTTGAACCAGTCTGTTGTTCCATGTCCAGTTCTAACTATGCTTCTTGACCTGAATACAGATTTCTCAGGAGGTAGGTAAGGTGGTCTTGTATTCCCATCTCTTGAAGAATTTTCCACAGTTTGTTGTGATCCACACAATTTAAGTCTTTGGCATAGTTAATAAAGCAGAAGTAGATGTTTTTCTGGAACTCTCTTGCTTTTTCTGTGATCCAATGGATGTTGGCCATTTGATCTCTATTTCCTCTGCCTTTTTAAAATCCAACTTGAACATCTGAAAGTTCTTGGTTCACATAATGTTGAAGCCTGGCTTGGAGAATTTTGAGCATTACTTTGCTAGTGTGTGAGATGAGTGCAATTGTGTAGTAATTTGAAGAATCTTTGGCATTGCCTTTCTTTGGGATTGGCATGAAAACTGACCTTTTCCAGTTCTGTGGCCACTGCTGAGAAGCATAATAGCCTACAGATATTCAGTATTTTATATAGCTTCTTAATGCTTTCCTTTCCTTTGTGTCTTATAACATTGCTGAGAAGTAGCTTGGTCCTTGGACTGCAAGAAGATCAAACCAGTCATTTCTAAAGGAAATTAACCCTGAATATTCATTGGAAGGACTGATGCTGAAGCTCCAATACTTTGGCCACCTGATGTAGAGAGCCAACTCACTGGAAAAGACTTGATGCTGGGAAAGATTGAAGGCAAAAGCAGAAGGGGGCGACAGAAGATAAGATGGTTAGATAGCATCACCAACTCAGTGGAGTGAATTTGAGCAAACTCCGGGAGATAGTGGAGGACAGAGGAGCCTGGAGTGCTGCAGTCCATGATGTCACAAAGAGTTGGACACGACTTAGTGACTGAACAACAGCAGAGGATTGGGGATGATAGTTGGGAAAACCAAGGGCCTAGCCAGGTTTATACAGTTGTTTAATGATTCTCAATCTTGAGTTTTTGATACTACCTTTTCCTGGGATTTGAAGAAAATGTGAAATTATTAATTTTTAATAATGTGAATTTTTAAAAAATCACTTGATTAAAAAAATATATAAAATGTATGCTACATGACACTTTCCCTTTGGTTTCTAAAAACAGAGGATATTGCCTAATAAAACATAATAATAGAGTACCCAAACTTCCAAAACAATGTGTTAACTTTTTAGGGAAAAGATCTTATAGACAAAAGGCTTACTTAAAGGTTCACTTGTTTTATACTTTAAATTGGGTCAAATGATCATATTACTTATTCTGCAAAGTTTAACCAGTAAAGGCACTAAACGCTCATCAGATACCTGCTGTGTACAAAGCACTATGTTAGATGCTGAAGAAATTCCAAGATGACTCCTTCCCTCAATCTTGTAAATGTTATGAAACCTATACAGCTAACCACAGCATATGATATAATATCACGAGTGCCTGAAGCTAAATCTGAAGTGTTAAAGGAAGTAAAAAAGACACCCCTTTAAGCTATAGTGATTTAGAAAAGCCTCTTGGAAGGGAAGATATAGAGCCAAGTCTTGAAGGATGTATATATTATATTAAGATTAGAATGAGAGAAAGAGATGGAAAGAGAGAGAGAGATTAACAGAGGGAGGGAACAGCATGAAAATTGCTCTGGAGGAAGAATATTCAGGGTGTATTTGGTAGTTTATGGGAGTGGAGGAAAGTTTAAAAAGATGCATAGTGGGAAGTAGTGGGAAAGAGGGAGAAGAAAAGAATTTGAAGTTGTGAACAAGTTTGTACACCCTGACAAAAACGGATTTTTCCACCCATTATTTCTCTGTGTGCTTATCAATTTTTCTTTCCCATTCCTGCCCCACACTAATAAAACTAAAGAACAAACAGTTAATCCCTTCATTGAGCAAATATTGTTGAGTATTTCCTCCGTCCCAGGTGTTATGTTAGGAGCATAAGCTATAAACTAGACACAGTCCTGCCCTCAAGGAGCTCACAGTCTGGTGGGGAAGACCAACTGTTGGTTAGAAAAGGGGTACAGTCAAAGTGCTCATTATATTTGAAATGGAGCCACCTTGAAAAAGAACGATGTTGGCTGCACTGGGCTAATCGCCTGAACTCTGTTTTTAGCTCTTGGGAGCAACCTCAGGATGTGTGGCATACCAGAAGAACAGCTGCATACTATATTCTGAAAATGATGAAAGTGACGCTTCTGTTTTTCCAGACCCAGAGCAGTGACTCTGAGAAGGAGAGCCAAACTCTTTCTTTCCTGGCTTGTGATAGTGGACACATTGTTCCAAATATTTTTGAGGGGAAGTTTCAGATTTTCCTGCCTTTGTCCCAAAGAAAGGAGATAGAGAGAATGAAAGGATAAGGGAATAGTAAAGTATAGAGTCCTTTCATTAAGAAAATAGAACTCGTCTATTGGTATTTCTTAGATGCAGCAATAGATGGTAATAATAATGATAGATGATATTTATTCAGTGCTTACTTTGTGCCAAGCACCATGATGTGGGCATTAACAGAGTAATTTAACTAACACAGTAGTCCCAAACACCAGCTACTTATTTTCATCACTTTTTACAGATAAGGAAACTGAGGTGTAAAAAGATTAAAGAACTTTCTAATGTTACGTAGCTCATAAGTAGATATATGGAAAGTATATTGGAATGGGTTTTACATTTCATATTGTGCAGAGAAAATTAAAGCATAGAGAGAAGAGATTGGTCTGTAGGTGTAGAGCAGAATGATGTCAGAGCCAGATATAGAACTTGTATCTCAATTTTATGTCTTAAAAAATTTTGTAATTCTTTTGTAATAGAAAATGTTCAATTCAGTTCAGTTCAGTCTCTCAGTCGTGTCCGACTCTTTGCGACCCCATGAATCGCAGCATGCCAGGCCTCCCTGTCCATCACCAACTCCCGGAGTTCACTCAAACTCATGTCCATCGAATCGGTGATGCCATCCAGCCATCTTATCCTCTGTTGTCCCCTTCTCCTCCTGCCCCAATCCCTCCCAGCATCAGGGTCTTTCCCAATGAGTCAACTCTTTGCATGAGGTGGCCAAAGTATTGGAGTTTCAGCTTCAGCATCAGTCCTTCCAATGAACACCCAGGACTGATCTCCTTTAGGATGGACTGGTTGGATCTCCTTGCAGTCCAAGGGACTCTCAAGAGTCTTCTTCAACACCACGGTTCAAAAGCATCAATTCTTCGGCACTCAGCTTTCTTCACAGTCCAACTCTCACATCCATACATGACCACTGGAAAAACCATAGCCTTGACTAGATGGACCTTTGTTGGCAAGGTAATATCTCTGCTTTTCAATATGCTATCTAGGTTGGTCATAACTTTCCTTCCAAGGAGTAAGCGTCTTTTAATTTCATGGCTGAAATCACCATCTGCAGTGATTTTGGAGCCCCCAAAAATAAAGTCTGACACTGTTTCCACTGTTTCCCCATCTATTTCCCATGAAGGGATGGGACCAGATGCCATGATCTTAGTTTTCTGAATGTTGAGCTTTAAGCCAACTTTTTCACTCTCCTCTTTCACTTTCATCAAGAGGCTTTTTGATTTGAGGCAAATACTAAAGATTATATTATTTCATCTGTAAATATACCAGAATGTTTCTCTAAAAGATGAGTCATTCAGAGAGCATAATCATAATACCATTATCTATATTTAATAATTTAGGTGAACCAAAATTATTAATATTTTAACTATGAAATATTTATATAATTATTTAAATATAAAAATACTTAAATTAAAAAATTGGTAATATTTTGCAAACTAAAATTTGAAACTATCTTGTCTGAGTTCACACTTCCAATTGTCTGTAAAGTGTTATAATTTTTTCTTACAGTTTGTTTGCTTAAATCATTATCCAAATAAGGTTTACACATTACAGTAGATTGATGTACTTTTTAAGTCTCATTTAATCTATAGCTTTACTTTCCCCTTTTAAATTTTCTCATAATTCATGTTGTTGAAAAAACTCTCCTAGAGTTTCCTGCAATTTTTATTTTGTTGATTGTATTTCTGTAGTTTAAGATATTCCTTTGTCTTCTTCATTTCCTATAAATTGGTAGTTGGATCCTCTTCTTTTCATCCTTGAATCTCTTATCCACTCTTAAAGGGGACTCCATTCCCTCCTCCACTTGTTGTTGTTGTTCTGTTGCTCAGTTCAACTCTTTACAGCCTTTGGACTGCAGCACGCCAGGCTTCCCTGTCCTTTACCATCTCCTGGAGTGTGCTCAAATTCATGTCCATTGAATCAGTGATGCCATCCAGTCATTTCATCCTGTGTCGTCCCTTTCTCCTCCTGCCTTCAGTCTTTCCCAGCATCAGGGTCTTTTTCAATGAGTCAGCTCTTCCCATCAGGTGGCTAAAGTATTGGAACTTCAGCTTCAGCATCAGTCCTTCCAATGAATATACAGGGTTGATTTCCTTTAGGATTGACTGGTTTGATCTCCTTGTTGTACAAGGGACTCTCAAGAGCCTTCTCCACCACAGTTTGAAGCATCAATTCTTTGGTGCTCAGCCTTCTTTATGGTCCAATTCTCACGTCGGAAAACCGTAGCTTTGACTCTAAGGACCTTTGTCAGCTAAGTGATGTCTCTGCCTTTTAATATGCTGTCTAGGTTTGTCATAACTTTTCTTTCAAGGAGCAACTGTCTTTTAATTTCATGACCGCAGTCACCATCTGCACTGATTTTGGAGTCCAAGAAAGTAAAGTCTGTCATTGTTTTCATTGTTTCACCATCTATTTTGCCATGAAGTGATGGGACCAGATGCCATGACCTTAGTTTTTTGAATGTTGAGGTTTTTTTTTTTTAATTTAAAAACAGGTGCAGTGATCACTGCAGTTACAAAGCACAAGAATATTCTTTATTTTGCAAATTAAAACTCTGAGTCTCAGGAATCAAGAGATTTCTAGGACTTTGTTTTTTGTTCTGTTTTGTTTTTTTTTTTAGTGTAAATTTATTTATTTTAATTGGAGGCTAATTACTTTACAATATTGTATTGGCTTTGCCATACATCAACATGCATCTGCCACAGTGTACACGTGTTCCCCATCCTGAATCCCCCTCCCACCTCCCTCCCTGTACCATCTCTCTCGGTCATCCCAGTGCACCAGCCCCCAGCATCCTGTATCATGCATTGAACCTGGACTGGTGATTCGTTTCCTATATGATATTATACATGTTTCAATGCCATTCTCCCAAATTGTCCCACCCTCGCCCTCTCCCACAGAGTCCAAAAGACTGTTCTATACATCTGTGTCTCTTTTGCTATCTCACATAAAGGGTTATCGTTACCATCTTTCTAAATTCCATATATATGCATTAATATACTGTATTGGTGTTTTTCTTTCTGGCTTACTTCACTCTGTATAATAGGCTCCAGTTTCATCCACCTCATTAGAACTGATTCAAATGTATTCTTTTTAATGGCTGAATAATACTCCATTGTGTATATGTACTACAGCTTTCTTATCCATTCATCTGCTGATGGACATCTAGGTTGTTTCCATGTCCTGGCTATTGTAAACAGTGCTGTGATAAACATTGGGGTACATGTGTCTCTTTCAATTCTGGTTTCCTTGGTGTGTATGCCCAGTACTGGGATTGCTGGGTCATAAGGCAGTTCTATTTCCAGTTTTTTAAAGAATCTCCACACTGTTCTCCATAGTGGCTGTGCTAGTTTGCATTCCCACCAACAGTGTAAGAGGGTTCCCTTTTCTCCACACCCTCTCCAGCATTTATTGCTTGTAGACTTTTGGATCGCAGCCATTCTGACTGGTGTGAAATGGTACCTCATAGTGGTTTTGATTTGCATTTCTCTGATAATGAGTGATGTTGAGCATCTTTTCATGTGTTTGTTAGCCATCTGTGTGTTTTCTTTGGAGAAATGTCTGTTTAGTTCTTTGATCCATTTTTTGATTGGGTCATTTATTTTTCTGGAATTGAGCTGCAGGAGTTGCTTATATAATTTTGAGATTAATTCTTTGTCAGTCGCTTCATTTGCTATTATTTTCTCCCATTCTGAAGGCTGTCTTTTTAACTTGCTTATGGTTTCCTTTGTTGTGCAGAAGCTTTTAATTTTAATTAGGTCACATTTGTTTATTTTTACTTTTATTTCCAATATTCTGGGAGGTGGGTCATAGAGGATCCTGCTGTGATTTATGTCAGAGAGTGTTTTGCCTATGTTCTCCTCTAGGAGTTTTATAGTTTCTGTTCTTATGTTTAGATCTTTAATCCATTTTGAGTTTATTTTTGTGTATGATGTTAGAAAGTGTTCTGCTGCTGCTGCTGCTAAGTAGCTTCAGTCGTGTCTGACTCTGTGCGACCCCACAGACGGCAGCCCACCAGGCTCCCCCGTCCCTGGGATTCTCCAGGCAAGAACACTGGAGTGGGTTGCCATTTCCTTCTCCAGTGCATGAAAGTGAAAGTGAAGTTGCTCAGTAAGTGTCCGACTCTTCATGACCCCATGGACTACAGCCTACCAGGCTCCTCCGTCCATGGGATTTTCCAGGCAAGAGTACTGGAGTGGGTTGCCATTTTTCTAGTTTCGTTCTTTTACAAGTGGTTGACCAGTTTTCCCAGCACCACTTGTTAAAGAGATTGTCTTTTGTCCATTGTATATTCTTGCCTCCTTTGTCAAAGATAAGGCGTCCATAGGTGCATGGATTTATCTCTGGGCTTTCTGTTTTGTTCCATTGATCTATATTTCTGTCTTTGTGCCAGTACCATATTGTCTTGATGACTGTGGCTTTGTAGTAGAGCCTGAAGTCAGGCAGGTTGATTCCTCCATTTCCATTCTTCTTTCTCAAGATTGCTTTGGCTATTCAAGGTTTTTTGAATTTCCATACAAATTGTGAAATTATTTGTTCTAGCTCCATGAAAAATACCATTGGTAGCTTGATAGGGATTGCATTGAATCTATAGATTGCTTTGGGTAGTATACTCATTTTCACTAGACTGATTCTTTCGATCCATGAACATGGTATATTTCTCCATCTATTAGTGTCCTCTTTGATTTCTTCCACCAGTGTTTTATAGTTTTCTATATATAGGTCTTTAGTTTCTTTAGGTAGATATATTCCTAAGTCTTTTATTCTTTTCATCGCAATGGTGAATGGAATTGTTTCCTTAATTTCTCTTTCTATTTTCTCATTATTAGTGTATAGGAATGCAAGGGATTTCTGTGTGTTGATTTTATATCCTGCAACTTTACTATATTCATTGATTAGCTCTAGTACTTTTCTGGTGGAGTCTTTAGGGTTTTCTATGTAGAGGATCATGTCATCTGCAAACAGTGAGAGTTTTACTTCTTTTCCAGTTTGGATTCCTTTTATTTCTTTTTCTGCTCTGATTGCTATGGCCAAAACTTCCAAAACTATGTTGAATAGTAGTGGTGAGAGTGGGCACCCTTGTCTTGTTCCTGACTTTAGCAGAAATGCTTTCAATTTTCACCATTGAGGATAATGTTTGCTGTGGGTTTGTCATAGATAGCTTTTATTATGTTGAGGTATGTTCCTTCTATTCCTGCTTCTGGAGAGGTTTTTATCATAAATGGATGTTGAATTTTGTCAAAGGCTTTCTTTGCATCTATTGAGATAATCATATGGCTTTTATTTTTCAATTTGTTAATGTGGTGTATTACATTGATTGATTTGCGGATATTGAAGAATCCTTGCATCCCTGGGATAAAGCCCACTTGGTCATGGTATATGATCTTTTTAATGTGTTGTTGGATTATGATTGCTAGAATTTTGTTAAGGATTTTTGGATCTATGTTCATCAGTGATATTGGCCTTTAGTTTTCTTTTTTTGTGGCATCCTTGTCAGGTTTTGGTATTAGGGTGATGGTGGCCTCATAGAATGAGTTTGGAAGTTTACCTTCCTCTGTAATTTTCTGGAAGAGTTTGAGTAGGATAGGTGTTAGCTCTTCTCTAAATTTTTGGTAGAATTCAGCTGTGAAGCTGTCTGCACCTGGGCTTTTGTTTGCTGGAAGATTTCTGATTACAGTTTCAATTTCCATGCTTGTGATGGGTCTGTTAAGATTTTCTGTTTATTCCTGGTTCAGTTTTGGAAAGTTGTACTTTTCTAAGATTTTGTCCATTTCTTCCAAGTTGTCCATTTTATTGGCATATAATTGCTGATAGTAGTCTCTTATGATGCTTTGTATTTCTGTGTTGTCTGTTGTGATCTCTCCATTTTCATTTCTAATTTTATTGATTTGGTTTTTCTCCCTTTGTTTCTTTATGAGTCTGGCTAATGGTTTGTCAATTTTATTTATCCTCTCAAAGAACCGGCTTTTGGCTTTGTTGGTTTTTGCTATGTTCTCTTTTGTTTCTTTTGCATTTATTTCTGCCCTAATTTTTAAGATTTTTTTCCTTCTACTAACCCTGGGGTTCTTCATTTCTTCCTTTTCTAGTTGCTTTAGGTATAGAGTTAGGTTATTTATTTGACTTTTTTCTTGTTTCTCGAGGTATGCCTGTATTGCTATGAACTTTCCTCTTAGCGCTGCTTTTACAGTGTCCCACAGGTTTGGGGTGGTTGTGTTTTCATTTTCATTCATTTCTATGCATATTTTGATTTCTTTTTTGATTTCTTCTGTGATTTGTTGGTTATTCAGCAGTGTGTTGTTCAGCCCCCATATGTTGGAATTTTTAATAGTTTTTCTCCTGTAATTGAGATCTAATCTTACTGCATTGTGGTCAGAAAAGATGCTTGGAATGATTTCAGTTTTTTTTTAATTCATCAAGGCTAGATTTATGGCCCAGGATGTGATCTATCCTGGAGAAGGTCCCGTGTGCACTTGAGAAAAAGGTGAAATTCATTGTTTTGGGGTGAAATGTCCTATAGATATCAATTAGGTCTATCTGGTCTATTGTATCTTTAAAGTTTGTGTTTCCTTGTTAATTTTCTGTTGAGTTGATCTATCCATAGGTGTGAGTAGGGTATTAAAGTCTCCCACTATTATTGTGTTATTGTTAATTTCTCCTTTCATACCTGTTAGCATTTGTCTTACATATTTTGATGTTCCCATGTTGGGTGCATATATATTTATAATTGTTATATCTTCTTCTTGGATTGATCCTTTGATCATTATGTAGTGTCCTTCTTTGTCTCTCTTCACAGCCTTTGTTTTAAAGTCTATTTTATCTGATATGAGTATTGCTACTTCTGCTTTCTTTTGGTCTCTATTTGCATGGAATATCTTTTTCCAGCCCTTCACTTTCAGTCTGTATGTGTCCCCTGTTTTGTGGTGGGTCTCTTCTAGACAACATATATAAGGGTCTTGTTTTTGTACCCATTCAGCCAGTCTTTGTCTTTTGGTTGGGGCATTCAACCCATTTACATTTAAGGTAATTATTGATAAGTATGATCCCATTACCATTTACTTTATTGTTTTGGGTTCGAATTTATACACCCTTTTTGTGTTTCCGTCTAGAGAAGACCCTTTAGCATTTGTTGGAAAGCTGGTTTGGTGGTGCTGAATTCTCTCAGCTTTTGCTTGTCTGTAAAGCTTTTGATTTCATGGCTGCAGTCACCATCTGCAGTGATTTTGGAGCCCCCCAAAATAAAGTCAGCCACTGTTTACACTGTTTCCCCATCTATTTCCCATGAAGTGATGGGACCAGATGCCATGATCTTAGTTTTCTGAATGTTAAGCTTTAAGCCAACTTTTTCACTCTCCTCTTTCACTTTCATCAAGAGGCTTTTTAGTTCCTCTTCACTTTCTGCCATAAGAGTGGTGTCATCTGCATATCTGAGGTTATTGATATTTCTCCCGCAATCCTGATTCCAGCTTGTGCTTCTTCCAGCCCAGCGTTTCTCATGATGTACTCTGCATAGAAGTTAAATAAGCAGGGTGACAATATACAGCCTTGACATACTCCTTTTCCTATTTGGAACCAGTCTGTTGTTCCATGTCCAGTTCTAACTGTTGCTTCCTGACGAGCATACAGATTTCTCAAGAGGCAGGTCAGGTGGTCTGGTATTCCCATCTCTTTCAGAATTTTCCACAGTTTATTGTGATCCACACAGTCAAAGGCTTTGGCATAGTCAATAAAGCAGAAATAGATGTTTTTCTGGAACTCTCTTGCTTATTCCATGATCCAGCGGATGTCTGATGTTGGGAAATAGTGGAAACAGTGTCAGACTTTATTTTTTGGGGGGCTACAAAATCACTTCAGATGGTGATTGCAGCCATGAAATTAAAAGACGCTTACTCCTTGGAAGGAAAGTTATGTCCAACCTAGATAGCATATTCAAAAGCAGAGACATTACTTTGCTAACAAAGGTCCATCTAGTCAAGGCTATGGTTTTTCCTGTGGTCATGTATGGATATGAGAGTTGGACTGTGAAGAAGGCTGAGTGCCAAAGAATTGATGCTTTCGAACTATGGTGTTGGAGAAGACTCTTGAGAGTCCCTTGGACTGCAAGGAGATCCACCCAGTCCATTCTGAAGGAGATCAGCCCTGGGATTTCTTTGGAAGGAATGATGCTAAAGCTGAAACTCCAATACTTTGGCCACCTCATGCGAAGAGTTGACTCATTGGAAAGACTCTGATGCTGGGAGGGATTGGGGGCAGGAGGAGAAGGGGATGACAGAGGATGAGATGGCTGGATGGCATCACTGACTCGATGGACGTGAGTCTGAGTGAACTTTGGGAGTGGTGATTGACAGGGAGGCCTGGCATGCTGCGATTCATGGGGTCGCAAAGAGTCGGACATCACTGAGCGACTGAACTGAACTGAACGCTTTTGATTTCTCCTTCATATTTGAATGGGATCTTTGCTGGGTACAGTAATCTGGGCTGTAGGTTATTTTCTTTCATCACTTTAAGTATATCCTACCATTCCCTCCTGGCCTGAAGAGTTTCTATTGAAAGATCAGCTGTTATCTTTATGGGAATCCCCTTGTGTGTTATTTGTTGTTTTTCCCTTGCTGCTTTTAATATTTGTTCTTTGTGTTTGATCTTTGTTAATTTGATTAATATGTTTCTTGGGGTGTTTTGCCTTGGGTTTATCCTGTTTGGGACTCTCTGGGTTTCTTGGACTTGGGTGATTATTTCCTTCCCCATTTTAGGGAAGTTTTCAACTATTATCTCCTCAAGAATTTTCTCATGGTCTTTCTTTTTGTCTTCTTCTTCTTCTTGGACTCCTATGATTCGAATGTTGGGGCATTTACCATTGTCCTGGAGGTCTCTGAGATTGTCCTCATTTCTTTCTTTTTTTAAATTTATTTTATTTTACTTTATTTAACTTTACAATATTGTATTGGTTTTGCCATATATCAAAATGAGTCTGCCACAGGTATACATGTGTTCCCCATCCTGAATCCTCCTCCCTCCCCATACCATCCCTCTGGGTCGTCCCAGTGCACCAGCCCCAAGCATCCAGTATCTTGCATCGAACCTGGACTGGCGACTAGGTTCGATGCATGATACTGGATGCTTGGGGCTGGTGCACTGGGACGACCCAGAGGGAGGGTGTGGGGAGGGAGGAGGGAGGAGGGTTCAGGATGGGGAACACAGGTATACCTGTGGCGGATTCATTTCGATATTTGGCAAAACTAATACAATATTGTAAAGTTTAAAAATAAAATTAAAAAAATTAAAAAAAATAAAAAACACTGCCCTCATTTCTTTTAATTCGTTTTTCTTTTTTCCTCTCTGATTCATTTATTTTTACCATTCTTTCTTCTACTTCACTAATCCTATCTTCTGCCTCCATTATTCTACTATTTGTTCCCTCCAGAGTGTTTTTTATCTCATTTATTGCATTATTCCTTATATACTGACTCTTTTTTATTTCTTCCAGGTCCTTGTTAAACCTTTGTTGCATCTTCTCAATCCTTGTCTCCAGGCTATTTATCTGTGATTGCATTTTGATATCAAGATTTTGGATCATTTTCACTATCATTATTCAGAATTGTTTATCAGGTAGATTCCCTATCTCTTCCTCTTTTGTTTGGTTTGGTGGGCATTTATCCTGTTCCTTTACCTGCTGGGTATTCCTCTGTCTCTTCATCCTGTTTGTATTGCTGTGTTTGGGGTGGCCTTTCTGTATTCTGGCAGTTTTCTCCTTATTGTGGAGTTTCCTCACTGTGGGTGCGGTTGGACAGGTGGCTTGTCAAGGTTTCCTGGTTAGGGAAGCTTGTGTCAGTGTTCTGGTGGGTGGAGCTGGATTTATTCTCTTTGGAGTGCAGTGAAATGTCCAGTAATGAGTTATGAGGTGTCAGTGGGTTTGGAGTGACTTTGGGCAGCCTGTACATTGAAGCTCAGGGCTGTGTTCCTGTGTTGCTGGAGAATTTGCATGGTATATCTTGCTCTGGAACTTGTTGGCCCTTGGGTGTTGCTAGGTTTCAGTGTAGGTATGGAGGTGTTTGATGAGCTCCTCTCGATTAATGTTCCCTGGAATCAGAAGTTCTCTGGTGTTCTCAGGATTTGGACTTGAGCCTCCTGCTTCTGGTTTTCAGTCTTATTTTTACAGTAGCCTCAAGACTTCTCCATCTATACAGCACCGTTGATAAAATATCTATGTTAAAGATGAAAAGTTTCTCCATAGTGAGGGACACCCAGAGAGGTTCACAGAGTTACATGGAGAAGAGAAGAGGGAGGAGGGAGTTAGAGGTGACCTGAATGAGATGAGGTGGAATCAAAAGAGGAGAGAGCAAGCTAGCCGGTAATCACTTCCTTATGTGGGCTTCACAGTCTGGACCGCTCAGAGATGTTCACGGAGTTATACAGAGAAGAGAAGAGGGAGGAAGGAGACAGAGGTGGCCAGGAGGATAAAGAGGGGAATCAAAAGGAGAGAGATCCAGCCAGTAATCGGTTCCCTACGTGTTCTCCACAGTCCGGAACACACAAAGAGATTCACAGAGTTGGGTAGAGAAGAGAAGGGGGAAGGAGGAGATAGAGGCGACCTGGTGGAGAAAAAGGAGAGTCCAAAGGGGGAGAGAGCAGTTAAGCCAGTAATCTTGCTCCCAAGTAAAAATGGGTACTGACGGTTGGGTTCTTAAAGGTACAAAATTTATAACAAATACCAAAAAACAAAGATTAAAAATCTAGAGTAGAGGTTGGATTTTCAAAAATACAATATTAAAGAAAAGAAAAGAAAAAACAAAGTCACAAAAATTATAAAATATATATATATATGAAGTTTGCTTTAAAAAATAGGGTCTCTTTTTTTTTTTTGCAAAGTAATAATAGGTTATAAAAATGAATAATAACAGTAATAGAGGACTTAAAAATATTTAAAAAAATTTTTTTAAATGATAGTAAAAATATATCTAGGACTTTCTCTGGTATTGTGGGCAGTGTGGGGTCAGTTCATTTTCAGATAGTTCCTTGGTCCGGCTTATATTTTTCAAGATCTATAGGCCCCTTCCTATGTAGTCGGTGCTAACTATAGGGTTTTAATCTATTGCACCTGTCACTTCCAAGGCGGTTCCCTCTGTTTTAGCTTCTTCTGTTTGCTGGTCTCCTCAGTGTCTGATTTCCGCCCTGACAAAAGGTGGGCAGTGGTGGACACTTTTTTAGGCTCACTTGTTCAGTCACACTGTGGGGAGGGAAGGATGCGCAAACGAATTACAGTGGCATGTGCTCGCAGTGTCTCAGCCACACTGGGCCTGCCCCGGCTCACGGCGCGTGTACCCTCCCTGCCCACACTGCTCAGGCTCTAGGTTGCTCCTCTGGGAACTGTCCAAGGCTGGCCCTGGGCTGCATGCACCTCCCAGGTCTAAGCTGCTCAGGTTCAGGCACTCAGGTAGTCCTCAGAGGCGCAGACTCCGTTGGGCCTGTGTTTTGTGCCCTTCCCAGGTCCGAGCAGCTTAGGTGATGAGGTGAGGTGTTTGGTGAGCATGGTTGCTGCGACTTTCGCCTCCCCTGTCCCTGCTGCTCAGTTTTCTGAGTGTACAACCGGCGCACCTTCTCAGGCAAATGTTGACCGACCAGAACCCCAGGAAGTCTTAGTTAGCAAAGAAGTCTGCTTGCAGTTTGGTAGATAATCCCTCTCTGGGGCTGCGATTGCCCCCTTCCGGCTCTGGATGCCTGTCACTGGAGGGGATGGTCTGCAGCTGGCCAGCTCTGTTCAGTCCTTTGTTCTGTGAGCGGGCCTGACGATGTCTTAGGTTAGGGCTTTTCGCGTGGTAGCTATCCCACAGTCTGGTTTGCTAGCCCAAGTTAGTTCCCTCAGATTGCCCTTGGGGTATTCAGGCCCAGTCCTTAGTCTAAGCAATGCAGCCCATGCCTCCCTGCCCAGCCCCTGCTTACTAGTGGCAGGTGCAGGCGTCTGCGCTGCTTCTACACTGGGGGAGTTACCGTTGGGCACATAATCTGTGGGTTTTAATTATTTATTTATTTTTCCTCCCAGCTATGTTGCCTTCTGTGGTTCCAAGGCTCGCCATAGACTCGGCAGTGAGAGTGTTTCCTGGTGTTTGGAAACTTTATTTTTAAGACTTCCTTCCTGGGATGGAGCTCCGTCCCTACCTCTTTTGTCTCTTTTTGTCTTTTATATTTTTTCCTACCTCCTTTTGAAGACAATGGGCTGCTTTTCTGGGTGCCTGATATCCTCTGCCGACATTCAGAAGTTGTTTTGCGGAATTTACTCAGCGTTTAAATGTTCTTTTGATGAGTTTGTGGGGGAGAAAGTGGTCTCCCTGTCCTATTCCTCTGCCATCTTAGGACCACCTCCCTAAATGTTGAGTTTTAAGTAAGCTTTTTCACTCTCTTCTTTCACCTTCATCAAGAGGCTCTTTAGTTAGTCTTTACTTTCTACATTAGGGTGGTGTCTTCTGTGTATCTGAGGTTATTGATATTTCTCCTGGCAATCTTGATTCCAGCTTGGGCTTCATCCAGCCCAGCATTTTGCATGATGTACTCTGCATATAAGTTAAATTAGTAGGGTGACAATATACAGCCTTGATGTACTTCTTTCCCAATATTTAACCAGTCCCAATTAAACCAGCGATATTTAACTGATCTCTTGAAGTATTTTCCACAGTTTATTGTGATCCACATGGTCAAAGGCTTTAGCGTAGTTAATAAAGCAAAAATAGATGTTTTCTGGAATTCCCTTGTTTTTTCTATGATCCAATGGATGATGGCAATTTGATCTCTGGTTCTTCTGCCTTGTCTAAATCCAGCTTGTACTGAATTTCTCAGTTCACGTACTGGGTGAAGCCTAGCTTGATGGGTTTTGAGTGTGACCTTACTAGCATGTGAAATGAGCACAATTGTGCAGTAGTTTGAACATTCTTTGGCATTGCCTTTCTTTGGGATTGAAATGAAAACTGACCTTTTCTAGTCCTGTGGCCACTGCTGAGTTTTCTAAATTTGCTGGCACATTGAGTGAAGCACTTTAATAGCATCATCTTTTATGATTTGAAATAACTCAGCTGGAGTTCCATTACCTCTGTTATCTTTGTTCATAGTAATGCCTCCTAAGGTCCACTTGACTTCACAGTGCAGGATGTCTGGCTCTGGGTGAGTGATCACACCACTGTGGTTAACTGAGTCATTAAGACCTTTTTGTATAGTTCTGTGTATTTTTGCCCCCTCTTATTGATATCTTCCACTAAAGACCCCCAAACTGCCCTTGGCTACCTGGGGAAGTCCCGCACCTGTTTCTTGAGCATCCACCTGGGCTCCAGGCTTCTTCTATTCATCTGTGCAGCCACCTCAGCCTTAACTAATGAAATTTTGACCCACTTTGGTCCAGTCAGCCTATCTTAAGGATGGTGCTTGATGCTCAGTTCTAGTTGTTTCCAGTGGTTTAGTGTACAACATTAATAGGTTAATATTCACATTTAAAAGTCCATTCAGAAATATGCTTTAATTCTTACTTATTTGTTTAATGTCCAGTTCAAATATAATCTTATTTATTTAACAATAATTTCTCTAGTGGACCCATGAGTCATGTATTATGCTAGGTGCTAGGGTATAATGAATAAGACCTAGCTTCTGCCCTCTGGAGCCTCATATATGTGAAAGACAGACTTATAAACAAATACAGGTTGACATCATATAGTCAAAGCTGTGGTTTTTCCAGTAGTCATGTACCAATGTGAAAGTTGGACTATAAAGAAGGCTGAGCACTGAAGAACTGATGCTTGAGAACTGTGGTGCTGGAGAAGACTCTTGAGAGTCCCTTGGACAGGCAGGAGATCAAATCAGTCAAGCCTAAGGAAATCAGTCCTGAATATTCATTGGAAGGACTGATGCTGAAGCTGATGTTTCAATACTTTGGCTGCCTGACACAAAGATCTGACTCATTGGAAAAGACCCTGATGCTGGGAAAGGTTGAGGGCAGGAAGAGAAGGGGGCAACAGAGGATGAGATGTTTGGATGGCATCACTGACTCAGTGGACATGAGTTTGAGCAAACACTGGAAGATAGTGAAGGATAGGGAAGCCCGGTGTGCTGTAATTCATGGGGTTGCAAAGATCGGACACGACTGAGCCACTGAACAACAGGTTGACTTCACAAAAACAGGTATGAATGAAGGTTCATCTCAGTGAGGTACAGCTAGCAGGATCTGGGGCACTCAAGAAAATAGACTTTTGTGATGGATCTAAAGGAGAAATAGGGGTAAAACAGTTGAGAAGATGAGGAGAATCTCGGGCAAAGAAAACCAGATCAAAGGCACAGAAATAACTAACAATATTGATTGCTATGTTTTTACCGTTTGTCAGGCACAAAGTTAGGTGTCAGTTGACTCTTACAAAAACTGTTTAAAATGAGGATTATTGGTTTGGCGAAAAAGTTCGTTCAGGTTAAGATGCTTGTGAAAGTCACTCAGTTGTGTTAGACTCTTTTTGACCCCATGGACTGCAGCCTGCCAGGCTCACCATCCATGAAATTATCCAGGCAAGAATGCTGGAGTGGGTTGCCATTTCCGTCTCCAATATGATACTTGGAAAAACCCAAACAAAGTTTTTGGCCACCCCAATATTATAATATCCATTTTGCAAATAAGGAAACTGAGGTTGGGAAAGTTCCAGCCTTGCCCAAGATTGTCTAATGTGCCAGAGATGGGATTAGAACCCAGATCTATCTGATTCCAAAGGCTAAACCCTTAATCCTTAAATTACTGAAGATATTTACGTTCAGAATATGATAGGGTAGGAACAAAGTCATAACTGGAGAGAGGGCAGGGAAGGTTTGTAAAGGCCAGACTGCAAAGGTTTTTGTGTTCTGTATCTGTGAAATTATTCTTTATCCACTTTTTTATTGCCCCCAACCCCCTAACAACCAAGCCAAAGGAATTTTATTTTTCCCTTTTAACCCCTGTGTACTTAATATTTATATCTCACATGCATTTATAATTATGTTTTTTCCTTATTTTCCTCTGTTCATCACTAGGCAACAAAGTCTTAATCAGAGGATTATCACAGTGCCCTACTCACTTGGTGAATGTGCTCTACTCATTTTGGGAGTGAATGAACCTAAAAGAATGCCTATGGTAGTGTAAGGTTTGGGCACTGGGCTTTGTAATTCCATATCAAAGAAGTTATGGTTGCCTTGAAGTAACTGGAAACTCAGATTAATTTTAGGCTATTCCTATATGCCAGTTGGTAAATCATATAACCCGAGCATTGCTCCTCAGCTTTCAGTGAGCATGACATCATTATGAGACAAGCCAATTGGCTTCCCATGAAAACTTACAAGGAGATTTTTGTCTGAGCCACAAATTTTATTAGTCTAACCCAGGGACAGAGTGGTGTTCCCAGTAGTTCTTTGTGATTTCTGGATGTTGTGGCTCCCTTGCCTGGGATCTATTTGGTGCTCAGCATTTAGCTATAAATAAGTCTTGAGCCCCAGTGTCTAGCCTGGGGTTGGGGAGCAGAAGGAGGGAGGACAACTGGAGAGGCTAGAGGTGTTAACAAGAATGTGAAAGCCAAAAAGGAAGACAGGAATCCAGTCTTATTTGCTTGCTTTTTTTCTGTAGACATACAGCCTGATTGTAGCCTTTGGCCAGTTGTGTCTGCAGAAGAAATTGAGCTTTCCTTTTCCCAAGTCTCTCTCTCTCAAAACCTAAACCTGTTTCATAGCCACTCCCTGGATGGTGCTAGTGATTTAGAAAAACCTGCCTGCCAATGCAGGAAACATAGGAGTTCAATCCCTGGGTCGGGAAGATCCCCTCTGGAGAAGGATGGCAGCCCATTCCAGTGTTCTTGCCTGGAGAATCCCCTGGACAAAAGAGCCTGGCAGGTTATAGTCCACAGAGATGCAAAGAGTTGGACACAACTGACGTGACTTAGCACAGAACATACCTAAACCTGTTTCATCCCTGCCCCTACACAGTAGTGAATGAATTGCCTCATTTAGAGTCAGGAGATGTATGTTCAAGTCTTGACTGCCGATTTCTGTGACTCCAGGTAAATCACATTGTCTGGTAAAGTGGTGTTATACTTCCTTCCTGTCACTCCACATAGTTACTGGGAGAATAAAATGAATCATAGGGTTGAAAGTATTTTGTAGGTTATCAAGCTCTGTGTAATTGTAAAGGAGAAAGAAGACGTGTTTTTTTTAATTTTATTTTATTTTTTAACTTTACAATATTGTATTGGTTTTGCCATATATCAACATGAATCTGCCACAGGTATACACGTGTTCCCCATCCTGAACCCTCTTCGCTCCTCCCTCCCCATACCATCCCTCTGGGTCATCCCAGTGCACCAGCCCCAAGCATCTAGTATCATGCATCGAACATGGACTGGTGACTCATTTCATATATGATGTTATACATGTTTCAATGCCATTCTCCCAAATCTGGCATTTTAAACTAAGGAATCCAGATTGAATAAATTTTTCTGAGCTGTCCAGTGTGCCACAAGGTGGCAGCAGGAGCCTGTCTTAGCACCTATCCTTAGCAAAGGGGGAAAAAAGGAAAGATTTGGATGCTGCTTTGCCCTTTTCTGCAAAGTTGAAGAACAGGATTTATTCCTTTATCACTGCCTAAATTCCTAGCTCCACTAAATCCTTCAAGTCCATATTAAATAATTTCTCAGAGGGCTTGTATCCCGTTTTTTTTTTTTTTTTTTTTGGTTCTTGGCCACACCATGTGTGTGACCAAGGATGAAACCCATGCCTTCCTGCAGTGGAAGCACAGCGTACTAACCACTAGACAACCAGGGAGTTCCCTGACTTGAATTCTTAAAGCGAAATCCCAGGGCACTTTCCTTCCTCCTTGTTGAAGTTAAACCAGCCCTAATAGGTTTCAGTTAATGGTTGCAAATCTGTTCTGGGCTTTGGGCTTTCATACAACTGTCTCCCCACCCCCACGCCTGCTAGGGATGGCAGTGCTGTAGACTCCAAACTCACTTTAATTTTCATCCTAGAGTCAGCTCTAGTGGACCTGGAAAACCATCTAATCCAGCTGCTCATTTTGAAGAATAGGAAACTGAGGCACAGAGAGGGAAATAATTTGTCCAAGATGAAATAAGTGATCAGTTTATTGAAGAGTGAAAACTTCAATCCCAATTTCTTCCTGTGGGTTCAGTTTCTTTATAAACGTGAATATTTCCCAGGTGTTTTGGGAGGCTCAAAGCAGCTTTTGTTTCGCCAAGTGGTGAGAATTTTGAGCACTTTCTGAGGTAAAGGGAAATAGGAAATCTTTTGGTAGCAAACATTTGAAAAAATCTTCAGAAGAAGAGTTGCCATAAGCACCTGTTTTAGGAATCCCCAACTATCTGAAAGGTAGGCCTTAGAGACTCTCAGGTACACATGCTTGAAGGACTATGACACGTAACGCCTCTGGAGAAAGAAAATCATTTTAAAGGAAACATTTCAGTCTATGGGCTTTCATGTTAGGCTTGCCTTCCCAGTTATATTCTTCTCAGAGCCATATGTTAAAAGACAGTTCTCAGTATCCCCTGAGTTATGGAAAAAGGCAAGAATGAGGGAAGCCAGCCTTAACCATTTGCTACCTATAAAGGGCATTCTCTGTATGCAGAAAATCCACATAAAGCTGGCAGAGAGGTAGAACAAAATAATGTGGATTAAGAGTCTAAGGTATTGATTCAAAGCCTGCCCCAGTTAGTTACCTTTATAGGCAATTTTCATTAAGTCTCAATTTTCTTATCTATACAATAGATATAATAATATCTACCTTATTAGCTATGTAACCTTGGACAAGTTCTTTAATCTCTGTGTACCCACTCCAGTATTCTTGCCAGGATGATTCCATGGACAGAGAAGCCTGGTAAGCTACAGTCCATGGGGTCGCAATAAGTTGGACATGACTGAGCGACTGAGAAACTGAGCATGCACTCACCTCCATTATATCATCTAGTAAAATGAGGATAATAGTAAAATGAACAGCCCTATTTCATAGGTTTTATAATGATTAATGACTAATAAATTATTATCTACAACCATGCATGGCACATAATAAACAGTTTGAAAAGTATTAGTTATCACTGTTCTTTTTATTAATGCTACCACCATACAGGGTTGTTGTAGTGATTAAATTAGTGTATGTAAAGGTTTTCTAAAAAGAGAATAGGCGCTCAATAAGATGGTATTTATTTTTATGTGAAAGGTCCTCTGGAGAAAGAAATGGCAACCCATCTAGTATTCTTGCCTGGAGAATCCTGTGGACAGAGGAGCCTGGTGGGCTACAGTTCATGGAGTTGCAAAGAGTTGGACATGACTGAGCAACTGAGCTTGCACATGCACCATATGCAAGCCGGTCTTGACAAATATATTCTTCCTGTACGTTTTTCTCCTTATTCTTCTCTTCTTTCTTTGGCCTTAGCATAAGCTTGGATTCACCCCTAGAGTGTAGGGTGAAAGGGTTGTAGAACTATGTTTCAGATGGAGAGGTGAAGGAGAAGAAGGGATAAACTAAGAGATCTGTACAATCTGTTCATCATCTCCATGGGTGTTATGCTATCTGCACAGGTTTTCCCACGTCCACCTCTTAGCCTACCTACGGAGACCTTCTCCTGACAAGGCTGTGAGTGGTGACTGAGCAGGAGAAAGCTGATCTGTAAGCTTTGACACTTAAATTCATGGTCAGCAGAATTTCCAGTGGCTCTGACCCTGGTGTTCACAGAATTGCTTTGAAGGCTCACTATGGAGGAATAAACCAGCTCATCCAGCTCTGTTTCATGTGAAGTTTCTGTGTGAATTTAAGAGTCCTCAACTATTAATCACTAAAGTCAGCTTAGGTAGGGGATTAATATTGTTATAATGCAGTTTACTCCAAAAATATTTCTCAACAGAAGTCAGGGGCCAGCGTGCTCAATTAAGTTCTGCCACTGACAAGCATTGTGGTAGACAGCAAGTCACTTCCCTCCTTGAGCTTCATTCCTCCCAGTAGATTGTTTCAGCCCTAATGTTCCAAAGTTCTGAGATGAAGGTGTGTAGAAGAATGTTCCCAATTTGGGGGCTGAGAATTCTAGAGAGAGAGAGTGAAGAGAGTTAACTCTGATCCATGCTTTATCTTTTGGTTCTTCGCACTATCAGAGGCTGCCCTTGTTTCCTCCCCTCCCTCAGAGGATGGTAACAGGGCAGTATGTTCATGAAATTGCTTTCAAGCTTCCTCTCTGGAGGCTTGAAGTGCTTTGAGGACCTGGTTTCATTTGTCTCTGCCCTGTCCTGTGCCTGGCATTGTTCTTGCCACAAAGTAGATGCTTAATAAATGTTTGCTGACTTGAAATGGAGTGAATACTTTGTGTTCTTAAAATTTTTTTGAGGTATATTAACATACAATACATACATTTAAAGTGTGCAATTTGATAAGTTTTGACACACAGTGTGTCTGTGAAACCATTAGTGCAGTCAAGACAATTGACATATTCATCACCCCCCAAAGTTTTCTCATGTCTCCATGTGTAAAACCTCGCTTTTATCCTGTATCTTCAAACGACCACTGACTGGCTGTCAGTGTAGTTTAGTTTGCATTCTCTAGAGTTTTATGTAAATGGCATGTAGTATGTACTCTTTGTTTGGGGGGAGGATGTATCTTTTTTCACTCACTGTAGTTATTTTAAGATCCATCCGTATTGTAGCCTATATTAATTGTTCATTCTTCTTTATTGCCAAGTAGTATCTGTTATATAAATATACTGCATTTGTTTGTTTATTCATCTGTCAGACTTTGGATTGTTTCTGATTTTTGGCTATTTAATGTAAAGCTTCTGTGAACATTCATGTATAAATCTTTGCGTGGATGAATGCTTTTATTTCTATTAGGTAAACGCCTAGGAGTGGAATGGCTGCATCAAATGGTAGTTGTCTGTTTAACTTTTAAATGGTCAGTCAGTCAGTTCAGTCTCTCAGTTGTATCCGACTCTTTGCGACCCCGTGAATTGCAGCATGCCAGGCCTCCCTGTCCATCACCGACTCCCGGAGTTCACTCAGACTCACGTCCATCGAGTCAGTGATGCCATCCAGCCATCTCAACCTCTGTCGTCCACTTTTCCTCCTGCCCCCAATCCCTCCCAGCATCAGAGTCTTTTCCAATGAGTCAACTCTTCGCATGAGTTGGCCAAAGTACTGGAGTTTCAGCTTTAGCATCATTCCTTCCAAAGAAATCCCAGGGCTGATTTCCTTCAGAATGGACTGGTTGGATCTCCTTGCAGTCCAAGGGACTCTCAAGAGTCTTCTCCAACACCACAGTTCAAAGGCATCAATTCTTTGGTGCTCAGCTTTCTTCACAGTCCAACTCTCACATCCATATATGACCACTGGAAAAACCATAGCCTTGACTAGATGGACTTTTGTTGGCAAAGTGATGTCTCTGCTTTTGAAAATGTTATCTTAGTTGGTCATAACTTTCCTTCCAAGGAGTAAGCATCTTTTAGTTTCATGGCTGCAGTCACCATCTGCAGTGATTTTGGAGCCCCAAAAAATAAAGTCTGACACTGTTTCCCCATCTATTTCCCATGAAGTGATGGGACCAGATGCCATGATATTCATCTTCTGAATGTTGAGCTTTAAGCCAACTTTTTCACTCTCCACTTTCACTTTCATCAAGAGGCTTTTTAGTTCCTCTTCACTTTCTGCCATAAGGGTGGTGTCATCTGCATATCTGAGGTTATTGATATTTCTCCTGGCAGTCTTGATTCCAGCTTGTGCTTCTTCCAGCCCAGTATTTCTCATGATGTACTCTGCATAGAAGTTAAATAAGCAGGGTGACAATATACAGCCTTGGCGTACTCCTTGTCCTATTTGGAACCATTCTGTTGTTCCATGTCCAGTTCTAACTGTTGCTTCCTGACCTGCATATAGGTTTCTCAAGAGGCAGCTCAGGTGGTCTGGTATTCCCGTATCTTTCAGAATTGTTGTCTGTTTAACATTCTAGATCCCACCAACACTTTATAAGGGTTCAATTCCTCTACATCCTGGCTGCTCTTTCTGTGTGTCTCTCTTTTTAATTTTAGCCCTTCTAACAGATGTGTAGTGTTAGTATCATGTGGCTTTCATTTAAATTTTCCTGATGACTAATGAGCATGGGCATCTTTTCATGTTTTTATTTGTCATCTATATATCTTCTTTGGTGAAATGTCTCTTCAGTTTTTCTGCCCATTTGAAAAACTGGGTTGCTTTCCTGTTATTGAATTTTGAGAGTTCTTTGTATATTTTCAGCAGAAAGTCTTATATCAGATATGTGCTTTGCAAATATTTTCTCCCAATTTGGCTTGCCTTTATCGGTGCCTTTCAAGAGCAGAAGCTTTAAATTTTGATGCAGTCTCGTTTATCAATTTGTTCTTTAAAGGAGAATGTTTTTAGTGTTGTATCTAAGAAATCTTTGTCTAACCTAGGTTCTTAATTTTTTCCCTTGTTTTCTTCTGTAACTTTTAGAACTTCTTTTTATATTTAGGTCTACGATCAATTTGACTTTTTATATGGAATAAGGTATTGAATCACTGTTCTTTTTTGCATATGAACATCCAGTTGTCCCAGCCATTTGTTGAAAAGTAACTTTATGTATATTTTTTTCAGATTAAGAAAAATCTCTGTTAATCCAGATCATTCCATTTTACAGATAAGAAAACAGACTTAGAGAAGTGACTTGCCCAAGGCCACATTGTCAATTAGAGTAGATGTAGACCCAGAACCCGAGTCTTCTGATTCCCAGTCCATTAGTTTATTTACTATTACCGTCTTTTTACTTTACCCTTCTAAGGATGCTGTTCTTGAGTATTACCATTGTGCAATTCTTTAGGAGAACTGAGGCCTAAAAGAGGACTGTCACTTAAAGATCACATGTGAAGGTCCTCTCTTCCTGGACCTCATACTCTTATTATTCTCCCCTCACTCACTCTACTTCAGTCTTCTTGCTGGTCCTTGAATCCACCAGGTGTACTCCTGCTTTAGGGCCCTTACAACTTATTCTGCTCTCTCCCTAGACTCTCTTCACTCAGCTATCTGCGTGTCTTACTTCGTTACTTCTTTCAAGTCTTTTTCAAATGTCACCTCAGTGAAACCTTCCCAAACCACGTATTTAAAATTTTGCAACCCCTTCTGCCAACAACCTACATGCCCTTTCCCTGTAGTACTCTGTTGTCAGGATATGAAGCCAGGTCTCATGGAGTGACAAGAGTTCGCTTGTCAGAGTGATACCAAGACCATGGCTGAGTGAAGGTGGAAGGTCTTTTTCTATGTGCCCAGGGTTGAGGAAGGATACTGAAAGCAGTGTGGAATGGTCTGCTTTTTTCCCCCCATCATCTTTAGGATGTTAGATTCCTCCATAGATTTTATATCCCAATTCTCTGATTTGTAGGCTGACTCTGACTGGTGTGAATTTGTAGAAGAGTGCCCTCCTCCAGGTTTAAGTAGGTGTCAGAAATTTTAATGTTTCAGCTATTTCTTCAGTCCCTATTTGTGCCTGGAACCATGCATGTATTATCTTGAATCTTCACAACAGTCCTATAAGGCAGGAATTATTCTCTATCTTATATGTTTAACTCCAGTGTCAGAGATGTTAAAGCTTGTCTCATTTCACACAGCTGGTAAGTGGTAAGATCAGAATTCAAATCCAGGCATGGATGCCTCAAAACTTTTTATACTGTGCTTTGATAATGTGTTTCCCCTTTCCTGCTCATCCCTTTCCACCTGGGAGCAATATCATCAAGTAATGACTGAAGCATGGAGGTGTATATTCCAGTGCCATCTCTATATCTCTTGTGGAAAGGAAGGCAGCAGTAATCTTTGTCCATAGATGGCAGAACTGAGGTGGCATAGAGGGGTTATAACATGCTTAGGGCTACAGATAGGTTCTTGGAAGAGTTGGGGTGGGAGTCTCAGAAATCCTGGCTTCTGGGGGCATTGTTTGACAGTCCATGTCCCACCAACATCAGAGACAATTTTATTGTTAAGTCTGAATGTACGAGCAAGTAGCTGCTTCTTGTGGCCTTTCAGGAGGATGAGTAAACATCTGAGCTCTGTGACCTGTTTCCCACCAGCTGCTCTGAGGAGGAATTGAAGTCCCTCCACACAATACTGTAGGTTTAGGTTCCACTGAATCATTGACTCATGAGCTATATCCCAGACTCATTCTAACATATTATTGATAGATGGCCGAGCATTTTATTAGGCTCCAAAGTTAGATTTAACTTCTAAGAGATCCTGGTGGAAGCTCTTTTAGAAACAGCTCTGAAATCCTGTTTTGTAATTTCTTTCTCAACTCCCTGGAATCAGAGAGCGAGGGTATTTTTTTTTAAGAAGACATATGAAGAAGTAGGGGATTTGCCTGAAAACTTTGATGAAGTTTCCTGTGATTACAGCAGACATGATTTAGCTTCTACTTGTCTCTCTCTAGGAGCCCCTAATGCTACTGCTGAAGTTCCTCCTCAGTTTGAGAAGTGAGAGCATGCTTATTCTGTGTAGTAAGGTGCATGGGTACCATTCGGACACCCATTCCCCTGGAAAATTTTCATCTGAACACACTGGCCAAGTTTAATGGTATAGAAGTCTGAGTTGCTGGTCAGTGTCAGTCAGGGATGCCAGGCTTCAGCTACAGCTTTGCAAATTTTCCAATCTGTATAGTCTTTGTCAGTGATCATATATCCTCTCAGTGTCCTTGGGGAGCTAGAGAATTAGCTAAAAAGACACAGTCCCACTCTGTCTCTTTCTAAACTCTTAACCGTGTTGTAATTGTTTGGCTTACAGTGCACTCCTCAAGAATAGGGGCCCAATCTTAGTCATTTCTTTATGACCAATGTCTGGCAGAGAACTGGGTAGGTACTCATTAAATGCTAGTTGAATGATGAATGAAAGATGATAAAATTTTGAGCTGGATAGTTAGGATTTACTACTGTGTGACTTTAGGCAACTGTTATAACACTTTCCTGATTTGTAAACTGGAGTAACATCTACCTTCAAGAATGTTTTTTTGGGGGGGTGCGGAGATTAAGTGAGTTAATGAGTGAAGAGACAGAATGGCCCTCTGGACAGCTTAGAACACAGAATCACAGAATTACGAAGCAGCTTAGAGCATAACCAGTCTCATCCCTGCCTGGCTAAATCCTAATCACCCTTTGGATCTTAGTTTTAACATTTCTTCAAGGAAGATTCCCTTATCTACTTCCTGTTCCCATTGTGCCCCGGATGAAGTTAATTCCTTCTGCTACTGCTAAGTCACTTCAGTCGTGTCCAACTCTGTGCAACTCCATAGACGGCAGCCTACCAGGCTCCGCCATCCCTGGGATTCTCCAGGCAAGAACACTGGAGTGGGTTGCCATTTCCTTCTCCAATGCATGAAAGGGAAAAGTGAAAGTGAATTCGCTCAGTCGTGTCTGACTCTTTGCGACCCCATGGACTGCAGCCCACCAGGTTCCTCTGTCCATGGGATTTTCCAGGCAAGAGTACTGGAGTGGGTGGCCATTGCCTTCTCCATCCTTCTGCTAAGTGCCCTCTTAATGTTACATTTTCTCTTTTATATCACTTGTCACAATTTACCTTTTTAAAAAGTATTGTCTTTGATTATAAATTCCAAGAGAATAAAGAACTATGTCAGTCTTGCTCATTATTGTATTTAATCAGTTAGTAGATGCTTCTTAAATGTTTATTCAATGAGTGATGCATTTGATAGATGAGGAAACTTGAAACTTAGAAAGGATAAGCAATTTGCCCAAACTCCAAGCTAGGCCCATGTCTCTTAACTTCTTGTACCACATCTGCCTCATGGACAGTTACTTTGGATTCTTAGTTTTTTTTGTTTTTTTTTTTAAGGGTTTTACCTTTTCTTACCCATTTGAAAAAAATTGTACAAATAATGCATGTTCATAGTAGACTATTATAAATTATAGATAAGCAAATTGACCAAAAGAAAGAGAGGGGAAGGGAGGTTAGAAGATGGAACAAAGAAGATAGATGACCCCAAAGTCTTATCACCTGGAGATAAACACTGTTAACATTTTGGAGTGTTTCCCTTTCAGACATTTTTCTAAGTGCTGTTCACAAACGTGTGTGCACACACATGCAAATATTAAAATATTTGTTTTTTAAAAATATTTATTTATCTATTCATATTTGGCTGCACCTGGTCTTAGTTGTGGCATGTGGGTTTTGTTGCCCCATAGCGTGTGGGATCTTAGTTCCCTGACTAGGGATTGAACCTGCATCCCCTGCATTGGAAGGCAGATTCTTAGCCACTGGACCACCAGGGAAGTCCCTGTCTTTGTTATTAAATTGAGAAAATTTGAAGGGAATAGAAAGGTGTAAACTTGAATCTTCAGGAGATGACTGACTGGTGACTGTCTAGGAGTCAGGGACTCCTGCTGCTGTTAAAAAAATAGAGAGCATCTCCTGGGATTCCTGGATGACGAAGACTGCCTCCAAATCAGTAACGCAGTAACTTTTGCTTTTGGGTTTTATGTTCCCTTAGAGAAGAAGATGGAAAAGGACATGGCAACCCACTCCAGTATTCTTGCCTGGAGAATCCCACGAACAGAGGAGCCTGGTGGGCTGCTGTCCATGGGGTCTCAGAGTTGGACACGACTGAAGCGACTTAGCATGCATGCATGCATTGGAGAAGGAAATGGCAACCCACTCCACTATTCTTGCCTGGAGAATCCCAGGGATGGAGGAGCCTCGTGGGCTGCCATCTGTGGGGTCACACAGAGTCGGACACAACTGAAGTGACTTAGCAGCAGTAGCAGCAGAGAAGAACAACGTGGCTCATTGAAAAAGACAAAGTTCTGCCCTCCCTTGGCCTTTTATAGAGAGTATGGTTTTTCTTCTAGTAGTCATAAAGAGGCCCACTCTCCTAGAGGCTGGTTGCCATGGAAGACTTGCCTTTCATTTCTAAGAGCTGTTTGCTCAAAGAACTTTGCCAGTTTAGTTAATTGAAAGTTAATAGGGCATTTTCTTCCACCTGTAGGACCTTCTCAGTTAGCTGATTCTCTTTGGTACAACTTGTATAGACGAGTAACACGTGGGCCATAAACACGCATCTTACCCTTGAGGTTTCCCTGGAACCATGATGTTTATGTTTACTCTCCTATTCATGCAGATTTTCTGAGCACTGGCTCTTGTATTTCAGATAGAAGTTTGACATTCTGTTTCTTTAAGTACTGAGTTCCAGGAATACAGGCTCCACTTAGTATTCAGGTCCACACACCACTTCCAAGCAAAGGTTTGTTACACCGTGATTTATTCTGTCAATACATCTGCAGTTTGCAAATACTGATTGAACTCCTCCTTTGTGCCAGAGTCTATGCTTGGTACTAGAGCCCCTACTGTGAATAGGACCCAGTTTCTTCCTTCTGCAAGCTCATGTCTTGCAGATGTAAACAGGCCTTCATCATTCTGCATAGTAGCTCTCTATACATAGAGTACTGCAAGAGCAGTGACTAGAGGATTGTCACAGGCCTGGGTGGCTAGAGAAGATTTTTGAAAAACATTTAAGCTGAGACCCAAAGCACTAGGGATTTTGCAGTTTGTTGATATTACAATAGTTTGTGTAATGAGACTTATGTCTTTACACTCTCATTGGATAATTAATAAAACATAGGTTTGAGAACATTCGGGCATTCAATAATTTGTGAGTAATGACTGCCTACCTTGTGTTTTAAGAAATAATTTTAAAAATCTATATTAAATGCTTTTCCTTGCCTGTTGTTGTCTGCTAAGTCATGTCTGACTCTTTGGGACCCCATGGACTACAGCATGCCAGGTTCCTCTGTCCTCCACTATCTCCCAGAGTTTGCTCAAATTCATGTCCATTGAGTTGGTGATGCTATCTAACCATCTTATTCTCTGCCACCTCCTTCTCCTTTTGCCTTCAGTTTTTCCCAGCATCGGGGTCTTTTTTTTGCCTAGTCCTATCTTAAATACTCTGAGTGTGGGGCCAGTATAGAAGGAATAAAAAATGTAGATCAAAGTCTCTGAAAGTTCACAGTCTAGTTTAGAAGGACAGATTTCTCTACCTAAAAATAGAGGATCACAGAAAACGGTCAGTGACCAGATGGAAGATGGATGCGTTCCTGTCATCAGTACCACACATCCTTTTACTTCTCCCACAGGGCAAATACCATCCCAGCGTCAACAAAGAGTTTGATTTGGGCACATAAACAGGGGAAAGTGCCTTCCTTCACCCACTGGAAATTCTCATCTTCTTATTTCTCTGGTTTATTGCATGAGCACATTTATTTGCATAGGTGACTTCAGGGAGGATTTTAGGAATTCCTGGGCTTATTAGTCTTGAATACTTCTCCCTGACCCCTCTTCTAGAATACTTCCTCTTTTCTTCCCCAGTATATTCTTACTTAGGGCTTCCCAGATGGTGCTAGTGATAAAGAACACACCTGCCAATGCAGAAGACATAAGAGATGCAAATTCGATCCCTGGGTAGGGAAGATCCCCTGGAGAAGGGCATGGCAATCCACTCCAGTATTCTTGCCTGGAGAATCCTATGGACAGAAGAGCCTGGCAGGCTACAGTCCATGCGGTTGCAAAGAGTCTGACACAACTGAAGCGACTTAGCATATGCACACATCTCACTTATGGGTATAAAGATAAAATGAGTCCTTCTTGATATCAACTCTGCCTTCATTTACTCTTAACTTTTGTTTTGGCAGTTTTCTACTTGGCCATAAGGAAAGCCTTCAAAACCAAGACATGAAATTACTCCTTGGTATATTGTAAACTCTTTAAAGCCTCAACTAGATTATAAACTCTTAAAGCTGTGTCTTATACTTATTCTGTACCTAACACACTGCTAAAGACATAGTGAGGACTCAATATATTTTTTTGATTTATTATTCTACAAAAACAAAGCTTATAGGAAGAGAGGTTGACTTTTTACTGGGCTGATGAATTATATACTGTTCCTCGTGAGTACCGAGTAAGGAGCAGCTTCTTTAAATTGAAGCCTCTGTAATCAACTATACTCCAGTATAAAATAAAAATTAAATAAAAACTAATGACTATAAAAAAGGAAATACTAAAAGCAACAAAATGGAAAGGCAGCCTATAGAATGGAAGAAAATATTCATACATACACAAAAATGAAGCCTCATGCTTGTTACTCTGTCAAGTTATTTACACCTTTTTCAGAATATTACATTTCCTTTTTCAGAATATTATATGTTGAAAAATATACACCATATTTTATACCCACAGTTGGGTATAAAAGCCTGCATTTGGGTGTTCTTTATGTTGAATCATTTATGTTGTTGATTCTCTGTTAGAAATTGTCTGGGAGATCTTCAGAGGCAATCAGACAGAAAATCTACGGGACTCTGCTGCTGCTGCTAAGTAGCTTCAGTCGTGTCCGACTCTGTGCAACCCCAGAGACAGCAGCCCACCAGGCTCCCCCGTCCCAAGGATTCTCCAGGCAAGAACACTGGAGTGGGTTGCCATTTCCTTCTCCAACGGGACTCTGGCAGGATATATTAGCATTTTGTCATTCAGCTCTGGTTAAGTAGGCCGAAATGTACATCCCACTAATAGTCATGTTTTCTGGAAACTTTTAAAGATAAGATAAATTACTGTCAATCCAAAATGATTTGAGATCAGGAGACGGGAAAAGATACTTGGAACACTGGCTAGAGGGAACTGTTTTTGGACGTCTATCAGGCAAACACCATCAAGTTTCAGTCTCAGATAGATTGATGGCAAGGAGAATACAGGCACATCTGGCAATGGGGGAGAGGCAAATGAGAAAATGAGGTCTTATTTCATTCACCAAGTAGTTCAACCAAAGACCAGTTGGTATGCACCATCCACAAATACTGTAGAAACAGTATGGTGGACTTTTCTGAAATCTTTGTTTACTCTCAAAAATATGTTTTGTCTCCACTGTGGCCCCACAACACTTGGTTTTACTCTCATTATATCTTCCTAAGTAGCTACCTATAGACCTGTGCTTTCCCACTTCTCAGACGTGTAAGTCCCTTACAAGTAAAGGCATGCATTAAAACTAGTTAATTCACTACTTTATGAGATAAAAATAAGCCAAAGAAAGACTATTATTATTTTTAATTAAAATTTATTTTATTTTGGAGTATAATTGATTAACAAGGATGTGTTAGTTACAGGTGTACAGCATAGTGATTCAGTTATACCCATACTGATCCATTCTTTTTCAAATTGTTTTCCCATTTAGGTTATTATAGAATATTGAGCCAAGTTTCCTGTGGTATATAATAGGTCCTTGTTGGTTATCATTTTAAATATACTAATGTGTACATATCAATCCCAAACTCCTAATCTGTCCCCTCCCTTTCCCCCTGGTAACTATAAAGTCATTCTCTAAGTCTATGTTTCTGTTTTGTAAATAAATTCATTTGTATACATGATATCATGTAATATTTATCTTTCTCTGTCTGGCCTTCTTCACTTAGTATGATAGTCTCCAGGTCCATCCATGTCACTGCAAATGTTGTTATAAGAAAAACTACTATTGATATCATTAATGACTTTTGTTTCATTAAAGTTCAAGAAAATATCCAAAGTAAAGACAGAATGGACTTTTTAGGAGAAGGAAATTGTTCTTATCATGGAGCCAAAATGGACACTATAATATTTAGTAACAGACTGGAGATCTCTTTTGAGTGCTTGGGATGGAGTGCTAGGGTTAGAGAAGCCAGGGTATTTGTGTTTGGGTGAAGGGAGAGGGTGATATCAGAGTTTGATTAAAGTCCTTTCCTGCTTTCAGTGGTTTGGTCTAAATCTTTTTAGTAATGGAAACTAGTTTCAACATATCTTTATAAGTAAAATATCACATTGGATCTTAATTATAGTCTTAACCACTGTTTGTCAGAAGAGATAGAAATGGTATCTAGGGAGAGACGTTTTCTGGGTTAAGGAGCTGCATTTGTACTTTTAGGATTCTAAACTGACAGCATTTGAAGTTGGTTTTTAGATAAGAGGTTTTATCTGTAGCTAATACTGTGATGGATGCATGCTTGCGTGCTGAATTGTGTCTGACTCTTTGCAACCCCATGGACTGTACAGCCCGCCAGGCTCCTCTTCTCCAGGCAAGAATACTGAAGAGGATTGCCATTTCCTTCTCTAGGGGATCTTCCTGACCCAGAGGTTGAACCTGCATCTCAAGCATTAGTAGGAGGATTCTTTACCACTAAGTTACCTGAAAAGCCCAATACTGTGATACTGTTACATTTTATTTCCTCTAGTTATCCTGCTGTGCTTTCTTATTCATTTTCCCCAAAATGATGTAACAGAGAGACCAGAAATTCTGAAGACAAGGAAAAGCTAGATGGGGGGAAGAAACAGAGACAGAGGGAAGTAGAGGGGAGAGAGAGAGAAAAATTTTTCAGGAGGGAAAATATGGAGGCTAATGTGGAAACAATGCTCAAACTACCACACAATTGCACTCATCTCACATGCTAGTAAAGTAATGCTCAAAATTCTCCAAGCCAGGCTTCAGCAATACGTGAACCATGAACTTCCAGATGTTCAAGCTGGTTTTAGAAAAGGCAGAGGAACCAGAGATCAAATTGCCAACATCTGCTGGATCATGGAAAAAGCAAGAGAGTTCCAGAAAAACATCTATTTCTGCTTTATTGACTATGCCAAAGCCTTTGACTGTGTGGATCACAATAAACTGTGGACAATTTTGAAAGAGATGGGAATACCAGACCACCTGACCTGCCTCTTAAGAAACCTGTATGCAGGTCAGGAAGCAACAGTTAGAACTGGACACAGAACAACAGACTGGTTCCAAATAGGAAAAGGAGTATGTTAAGGTTGTATATTGTCACCCTGCTTATTTAACTTCTATGCAGAGTACATCATGAGAAACGCTGGGCTGGAAGAAACACAAGCTGGAATCAAGATTGCCGGGAGAAATATCAATAACCTCAGATATGCAGATGACACCACCCTTATGACAGAAAGTGAAGAGGAACTAAAAAGCCTCTTGATGAAAGTGAAAGAGGAGAGTGAAAAAGTTGGCTTAAAGCTCAACATTCAGAAGACGAAGATCATGGCATCTGGTCCCATTACTTCATGGGAAATAGATGGGGAAACAGTGGAAACAGTGTCAGACTTTATTTTGGGGGGCTCCAAAATCACTGCAGGTGGTGACTGCAGCCATGAAATTAAAAGACGCTTACTCCTTGGAAGCAAAGTTATGAGCAACCTAGATAGCATATTGAAAAGTAGAGACATTACTTTGCCAACAAAGGTCTGTCTAGTCAAGGCTATGGTTTTTCCAGTGGTCATATATGGATGTGAGAGTTGGACTGTGAAGAAAGCTGAGCGCCAAAGAATTGATGCTTTTGAACTGTGGTGTTGGAGAAGACTCTTGAGAGTCCCTTGGACTGCAAGGAGATCCAACCAGTGCATTCTGAAGGAGATCAGCCCTGGGATTTCTTTGGAAGGAATGATGCTAAAGCTGAAACTCCAGTACTTTGGCCACCTCATGTGAAGAGTTGACTGATTGGAAAAGACTCTGATGCTGGGAGGGATTGGGGGCAGGAGGAGAAGGGGATGACAGAGGATGAGATGGCTGGATGGCATCACTGACTCGATGGACATGAGTCTGAGTGAACTCCGGGAGTTGGTGATAAACAGGGAGGCCTGGCGTGCTGCGATTCATGGGGTCGCAAAGAGTCGGACACGACTGAACAATTGAACCGAACTGAACCAATGTGGAAACAAAAGGGCTTCCCAGGTGGCGCCAGTGGTAAAGCACCCACCTGCCAATGTAGGGGACATAAGAGGGTCAGGAAGACACCCTGGAGGAGGAAATGGCAACCCACTCCAGTATTCTTGCGTGGAGAATCCCATGGATAGAGGAGCCTGGCAGGCTACAGTCCATGGGGTTACAAAGAGTTGGACATGAGTAGCAATTTAGCAAACATGCATGTGGAAACAAAAACTATACACACAGTAGAAAGATGACCTTTTATTCAAAAGAAAGAAGACAATATATTGTGTGTTATATTTTTAACATACAAGTAAGGTGCAGCCCCAAGTTTAATAGTATAAAGAAGTATAAGGAATATGTATCCGAGGAAGAGATAAAACTGGTCATCATTTGTAAAAATCACTGAGCTAATTTGACCAGTAGCTTAGTATCCTTTCTGAAGACAGTCTAGCAATTCTCCAATAGAAATGACTCTGTAGGGATGAGAGATATTTTTTTAAATGTTTAAATCATAAGCTATGCAAGAGGTTTTAAAAAATCTGGAGCTAACTATGTGTGTTACTGATGAAGTTCATCAGACTCAATGATAGAGTTGTAATAACCCCTACTTAATACATATAAAGAGTTAGAGATAAAAAGTCATTTTGTAATGAAAGATATATCTACATTGGCCATTAATAGGTTAGTTTAAAACATAATTGGAGTGCTAAAGAGTTTGTGACCAATTCGAGTGGCACTAATAGCATTGTTAGTGAAGAAAATGTACTATTGCCATAAACTGGAGAATCTGACTCAGGCATGTGAATTAATTGTATTTAAAATGCTTAGTTTAAATATTAAGTGAAATCGACCATTCCTTCAACTTCCAATCCAAACTCAGTTATTTAGCTAATTAGTAAATTATAATGAGTCTTTCTGACATTGCTAATTAGTTAAATAGTTACATGGTTATAAGTTACAGTTTCTATTTCTGAAAGTGGAATTGCTTCAACACTAAGGAGATACAGCATTGTTTTTAGTGGACATATCATTAGTAATAACTTTTGTGGATATTCCATTGAATAATAATATCTGGGAATTTTGTTCCCCAGCCATCAGTGTTCCTTGTCTCTCTTGCTTTCTTACTGTTATTTTTTGCCACAAATGATGACAGCTGGGTGTTTGAGTTATTATTCTCCTAAGAGAATAGGGTGGAGAGAGAAAGAGAGAGAGTGTGTGTGTGTGTATATTTGCATTGGGTGGATATATGAGACATATAGATCTGGCCTAAAGCAAAACTGGTTAGCATAAAGTTACATTTTTTTCCTTTTTTAAAATTCTGGCTTCCTTGGCATCTTGCCCAGCTCCAGTCATTACCTCTCCATCTCCCATAAAAGAAGGCCTATGGCATTAAGTGTTACCAGTTCTTATCTACTTGTTGATGTATGGGCTAATCTTAATGATCCCTTGTATTCATCTGTGTGCACACTAGAGATGGCAATATTTTGATATCTTTTCTTAGGTGCAAATCACCAGCAGTGGTGAATTAGCAACAGCATGTCCTTCTGGAAATTTTTGTTGAGAAAGCCATGGAAGAGAGGATTTATACATGTAAAAGCCATAGCATTCAAGTGGCATGCTACAAACACCAGGTCATAGAGGCAGCTCATTGGATCTCATGATACCTGTCAAAGATGACATTGAAAATGTTCGAGAGAAGTCAGCAGACCCCAAAGGTTACCACAATAGAAATCAACATCATGTTGATCCTCTTGTTTTCCCTGAGCCAGCTCTCACTTTCTCTCTTCTTGTCTATTTTCCCATTTCTCCTGTGGAGACAGGTAACAATCTTCAGGTAGCAGACAAGGAAGAAGCTCAAGGGACACCATATTGCAGCATAAACAGGGAGGTGGTAAAGAGGAGCTGGTTCATTTTGGAGGGCTAGTTCTCTACACAGGCAACCCAGTGTGTGTAGAGGTCAGTGGGAAGAGAGAAGTTTTGAAAAGGCTCATTGGTGAGGAAAAAGGATAGGAGGAAGGAAATAGGTAATAGAAGGGAAAATAGTCAGATCAACGTGATAGCCCAGTAGGTGTGAGCTACCCTGATTTTCCAGCCCCTGGGTTTCATCAGTTTAGTTCAGTTCAGTCACTCAGTCATGTCTGACTTTGCGACCCCACAAACCACAGCACGCCAGGCCTCCCTGTCCATTACCAACTCCCAGAGTTTACCCAAACTCATGTCCTTTGAGTCGGTGATGCCATCCAACCATCTCATCCACTGTTGTCCCCTTCTCCTCCACTGTCGTCCCCTTCTTCTCCTGCCCTCAATCTTTCCCAGCATCAGGGTCTTTTCCAATGAGTCGGCTCTTTGTGTCAGGTGGCCAAAGTATTGAAGCATGAGCTTCAACATCAGTCCTTCCAGTGAACACCCAGGACTGATCTCCTTTAGGATGGACTGGTTGGATCTCCTTGCAGTCCAAGGAACTCTCAAGAGTCTTCTCCAACACCACAGTACAAAAGCATCAATTCTTTGGTGCTCAGCTTTCTTTATAGTCCAACTCTCACATCCATACATGACTACTGGAAAAACCATAGCCTTCACTAGACGGACCTTTGTTGACAAAGTAATGTCTCTGCTTTTTAATATGCTGTCTAGGTTGGTCATAACTTTCCTTCCAAAGAGTAAGCGTCTTTTAATTTCATGGCTGCAGTCACCATCTGCAGTGATTTTGGAGCCCTCCAAAATAAAGTCAGCTACTGTTTCCACTGTTTCCCCCTCTCTCCTCCACGAAGTGATGGGACCGGATGCCATGATCTTCGTCTTCTGAATGTTGAGCTTTAAGCCAACTTTTCACTCTCCTCTTTCACTTTCATTAAGAGACTCTTTAGTTCTTCTTCACTTTCTGCCATAAGGGTGGTGTCATCTGCATATCTGAGGTTATTGATGTTTCTCCTAGCAATCTTTATTCCAGTTTGTGCTTCCTCCAGCCCAGCATTTCTCATGATGTACTCTGCATAGAAGTTAAATAAGCAGGGTGACAATATACAGCCTTGACGTGCTCCTTTTCCTATTTGGAACCAGTCTGTTGTTCCATGTCCAGTTCTAACTGTTGCTTCCTGACCTGCATACAGGTTTCTCAAGAGGCAGGTCAGGTGGTCTGGCATTCCCATCTCTTTCAGAATTGTCCACAGTTTATTGTGATCCACACAGTCAAAGGCTTTGGCATAGTCAATAAAGCAGAAATAGATGTTTTCTGGAACTGGGGTTCATAGTCAGCTGATATCTTTCAATAGCAATTAACACAAGTGAGAATATGGACACACAGATGGAGACTCTCTGCACATAGGAGGTGACTTTGCATGTGATGTCCCTAAATATCCAGTGATCCATCAGAATGTAGATGATAGTAAAAGGGATACACATGACACATACTATGATGTCAGAGAGGGAGAGATTGGCGATCATTATGTTGATGGCATTCTGAACTTCTCTCTGCTTCATAAAGATGATAGTAGTGAGAGAGAGAGGTTTCAAAAAAAGTCCACAATTAAGACTACTGTAGAGACTATGAGTAATAGGAGCAAGGCTAGGAAGGGGAGCCTACAGGACTCAAAGTAGAAAAATGCAGAGTTGTTGCTCTTTATATTGGTTTTGGATAGTTTAGGAAAAGTTTCATCATGTCAGGGTTGTAAGAAGAGCTTTTCTAAGCTTACTTGTATTATGGCTGGATATTTTGACCATCAGTTCTTGGAAAGAACTTTGCTCTGAATCTTCCAATGAATAGTTATTAGGATTTAGTCTTCCTCTTTGTCTGCTTGATGGAAATGCATGAATGACTTGAGTAAGCTCTTGAATCTTAAAAAATTAAACAGAACCCTGAAAATTAATCCAAGTTCTTAATAACCTGGACAGTTCTGTAGGTGGAAGAATATCCCTCAGAGGAAATAGAATAGAGAGATATCCTTGCCTTTCTTTCATCTCAGGGTATTTTATTTGTCCCAACAGTATAGCCTTTAGAGATAATGAGGAAGGGAATGTAACATCATTCTGTTAGCTGTATAAGGTAGCTCAAAGGTATCTTTCCATCTGTATCACCTTCTGTCTTTTTTTTTTTATATATGTGTGCTGTAGAGGCCAGAGTACTATGTTTAGAATTGAATTCTACTTGAAGCATCACTGTTTGGTGTCTGTATGACTTTGACATAAGTTAACTACCCTTCTGGCTCCATTTTTAAACTCTATAAAATGAGGATAAACAATGTCTTTCTGAGTCGTTGTGAGGTTTAAATGAGATAACGCAACTGAATTTGTTGCTCACAGCCATCATAAAGCACGTAGTATGTGTTTAGTATTTGTGTGCAGAATAAAATTTGTCAGTTTCATTCCCTGCTACTGCTAAGTCACTTCAGTCGTGTCCGACTCTATGCGACCCTGTAGACGACAGCCTGCCAGGCTCCCCTGTCCCTGGGATTCTCCAGGCAAGAACACTGGAGTGGGTTGCCATTTCCTTCTCCAATGCATGAAAGTGAAAAGTGAAAGTGAAGTCACTCAGTCGTGACCGACTCTTAGAGACCCCATGGACTGCAGCCTACCAGGCTCCTCTGCCCATGGGATTTTCCAGGTGAGAGTACTAGAATGGGGTGCCAATGCCTTCTCCAGTTCCATTCCCTAGAGCTAATCTATATCCCTAAGTCTGGGGGTTAGACTCCGAGACCATGCCTGCTTATGAAATAGCATATGCCTTCCCCTCTTTTTCTTTCTTTCATTTTCTGGGGCTGGAGCCAGACTTGGCACAAGCAGTTCCTGGGTACATTACTCAGATTCTAGAGATCAAGCAGGGTAGGTAGTGCCTAGTGAGCTATTACTCAGAATTAACTTTATTTAGAAAGCATTCCTTTAGTTTCTTTTCCTTTGGGTCTCTTCCTTTTCTGACTTCTAGAGGAAAGAGGGTCCCTAATCCTATGGCTCAGCATAGCTTTAGGGTGATCATATTCAGTGAATTATTTATCCCAGGATACACAATAGGCATGGTGAATGCCCTGCCATTCCAAGTGGTGATACTTCTGGCCCAAAGAGAATGTGTTGAAAGAGAGCAAATGAAAAAAATACCCCTTATCTTGGTTTATTATTTAGAAATTTGAAGAAAACAGCATAAATGGTATTGATAAAAAGCTGAGCAATAGGAGTGAAAGAGAACAAATTTTTGTTTACTGTTTGAAATTACCCTGGTCTGCTCTCACGTTCTTTCTGAGTTCAAAGGCTTAGAAGATTCTTATAAGGAAAGAAATCACTGCAAGAATACTTGTGTCTGTTGTGGTTTCAACAATAGATACCCACAATGAGAAACCACAGATGAATTAAAAGTGTTGACAGAGACAGTATATTTGATATAGAAGGGCCCAAGGGGCCGATCTATGGCTCAGATGTGCTGTGGTGATAAGTAGAAATAGCAAAATTTGTAAATAGAGGTATTTGAAATGCAGTTCAGGACTTGGATGATTCAGGGGTTCAATAGAATTAGAGTTCACAGGTATTCCCTGAAGGGAAATGTCAAGATAGATTTAAGCCCTTTATGACAGTCAGTGGACTAGAACTATAAATGAGAAATAGAATACTTTGATTGTTTACTTGCCACAAAACAAGCTTTGCTTGGAGGAGGAAAGAAATGAAAAAGAAATAGGCAATGTACAGATACGTATGGGTATGCTAGAATGAGCACTGTTCTGTCAAGAGACTTGTCCTGCTGCTAACTAGCTTTTTTTGATATTGGGCAAGTCACTCCGCATCTCTGAGCCTCAATTTTTTCATCTGTCAAATGAGATTTTATTTTATTTTTATTTTATTTTAATTTATTTATTTTAGTTGGAGGCTAATTACTTTACAATATTGTAGTGCTTTTTGCCATACATTGATATGAATCAGCTATGGGTTTACATGTGTTCCCCATCCTGAACCCCCCTCCCCCCACCCTCCCCATCCCATCCCTCTGGGTCATCCCAGTGCACCAGCCCCCAGCATCCTGTCTCATGCATCGAACCTGGACTGGCAATCTGTTTCATATATGGTAATACACATGTTTCAATGCTATTCCAGCATCAGAGTCTTTTCCAATGAGTCAACTCTTCGCATGAGATGGCCAAAGTACTGGAGTTTCAGCTTTAGCATCATTCCTTCCAAAGAAATCCCAGGGCTGATCTCCTTCAGAATGGACTGGTTGGATCTCCTTGCAGTCCAAGGGACTCTCAAGAGTCTTCTCCAACACCACAGTTCAAAAGCATCAATTCTTCGGTGCTCAGCCTTCTTCACAGTCCAACTCTCACATCCATACATGACCACTGGAAAAACCATAGCCTTGACTAGACAGACCTTTGTTGGCAAAGTGATGTCTCTGCTTTTGAATATGCTATCTAGGTTGGACATAACTTTCCTTCCAAGGAGTAAGCGTCTTTTAATTTCATGGCTGCAGTCACCATCTGCAGTGATTTTGGAGCCCCCCAAAATAAAGTCTGACACTGTTTCCACTGTTTCCCCATCTATTTCCCATGAAGTAATGGGACCAGATGCCATGATCTCCGTCTTCTGAATGTTGAGCTTTAAGCCAACTTTTTCACTCTCCTCTTTCACTTTCATCAAGAGGCTTTTTAGTTCCTCTTCACTTTCTGTCATAAGGGTGGTGTCATCTGCATATCTGAGGTTATTGATATTTCTCCCGGCAGTCTTGATTCCAGCTTGTGTTTCTTCCAGCCCAGCGTTTCTCATGATGTACTCTGCACAGAAGTTAAATAAGCAGGGTGACAATATACAGCCTTGACGTACTCCTTTTCCTGTTTGAAACCGGTCTGTTGTTCCATGTCCAGTTCTAACTGTTGCTTCCTTACCACTAGTGCTGCCTTACAAAGTTAGGTCTGAATAAGAGTTTTCTCTTAACAGATGTGAAAATTCATACAGTTTGCAGATTTTCTAACAGATTGGTAGTAGAGATGGGAATAAACATTAGAAACCTTTGTGTTGCCCATTCTTATTGATCTGGGTTGTCTGGGCTGAGTGAATGAGTATCACTCACCACCCTGGAACGGCAGGTTTAAAACTTAGTAGAGGTCCCTCTACTCTCCTCTATAATGATTAGTTGCAAAGTATAAGTTCTCCAGTTTATAAATTCCTATGGAGGCTGGAAGCCTAGAAAAGCCAGAAGAAGGTCAGATGATCCTCATGTGGGAGGGAATTGAAGGGAAGTGCTGGAGTTATATTATCCAGTGCCCTTTGCACAATTTAGAGAAGATTAACAAGTAAATCCCCATTGTGGACTTTGAATGGCAATGTGGGATTTACACTTTATGTAATCGGTAACTATTAAGTTAAAACATTTAAATCTTGACTATCTGGAAACAATGTAATACTGGGCCTTGATTCATAAAAAAATTCTTGGAATTTTTGGAAGGGTCATCTTTGGCCTGTTTGGTTGGAAATGACCCAAAGATGTGAAATCTCAAATTATCAAGTGGTATTTTGCCCCCAAATATGAGTAACATATGGTAAAGATAGGTAGTCTTCAATCTTTCAGCTTGATTGTATCTAGATATGCTCATGAGGCACATGCCTTGAACTGGCTCTATTTATGCCTTTAAATGCAAAATTATAGCATTACATTACACATTTTTTGGTAATTTTGTGTTTTAAAGTTTCAAGGTGAACAAAATAAGAGCATTACTCTGCCAAAGTCTCCATATGCATATTTATTTCTATATCCAATTGTCTTTTTGTTAGTTTATGTCTTTGTCTCTATTGGTACAACTCTATTTGTGGCCGAGGAGAGTTGTTAGGGGTAGTTTATGTGTGTCTGCCCCTTGATCTCTGTGTGTTTTCTCCTTACCTCTAATCATCTTCCTTTCTTTCTGCCTATCTGCCTCATTGTGTTCTCTGCTTCCTCCTTTCCCTTAATTATCCACAACAAAGAAAAACTAAAGCATATTTTAGATTATCTCTTCTATTTCGTTTGGTGCTATTGTGCTTTGACCTAGAAGAAACTCTATAGGTATTTTAATACCCACCTCCAATTTGACAGATATTGTGACTTTGTAGTTAATTACTGGCAGATCAGGAACAACAGTCTTAGTCCCCTGCTTCTTGGAGAGTTTCATGTTCTTTCTATTTTCTGCCGCCTCCTATTTTATACTTCTTGAAGAAATTTCTGTATCTGTTGTTCTTAATTTTAAAAGCAGGTGAGTAGAACATTTTCTACTTCTTTTATATTAAACAATTTCCTTATGTAACTCCAAAGAGTCTGTGTCCCTGGGTAAAGTGAAACTTTACACTCCCTCACCCTCTAAGTATGTATATGAGGGTCCCAAAATAAGGCAGGATCATCCTACAGGAATTCTCTCTCCTTTTCCTTAAGCCTCTAGGAATATAGATTCTATGGGTGTGTTGATGCAAATAATATCTCACATTTTGCTTAGGGCTTAATTATTATAAGTACTGCATGCATGCATCCTAAGTTGCTTCGGTCATGTCTGACTCTTTGTGACGCTATGGGCCATAGCCCACCAGGCTCCTCTGTTCATGGGGATTCTCCAGGCAAGAATACTAGAGTGTGTTGCCATGCCCTCCTCTAGGAGATCTTCCTGACCCAGGGATTGAACCAGAGTCTCTTATGTCTCCTGCATTGGCAGGTAGGTTCTTTACCACTAGTGCCACCTGGGAAGCCCCATTTAAAGTACTACCCCATTTATTTATTCGCTCAAGAATTTACATGCTATGAAAAGATGCTCAACGTCACTAATTATAAGAGAAATGAAAATGAAAATCAAAATGAGGTTTGACCTCACACTTGTCAGAATGGTTATCATCAAGAAGTCTGTGCTGTGCTGTGCTGTGCTTAGTCACTCAGTTGTGTCTGAGTCTTTGCGACCCCAAGGACTGTAACCCGCCAGGCTCCTCTTTCCATGGGGATTCTCCAGGCAAGAATACTAGAGTGGGTTGCCATGCCCTCCTCCAGGGGATCTTCCCAACTCAGGGATCAAAGCCAGGTCTCCCACATTGCAGGCAGATTCTTTATCAGTTGAGCTACTCTGGAAACCCCATCATCAAAAAGTCTACAAATAATAAATGCTGGTGAGGGTGTGGAGAAGGTGGAACCCTGCTACACTGTTGGTGGAAATGTAAATTGGCACAGCCACTATGGAAAACAGTATGCTGCTAAGTCACTTCAGTCGTGTCCGACTCTGTGCGACCCCATAGACAGCAGCCCACCAGGCTCCCCCGTCCTTGGGATTCTCCAGGCAAGAACACTGGAGTGGGTTGCCATTTCCTTCTCCAATGCGTGAACGTGAAAAGTGAAAGTGAAGTCGCTCAATAGTGTCCGACCCTCAGCGACCCCATGGACTGCAGCCTACCAGGCTCCTCCATCCATGGGATTTTCCAGGCAAGAGTACTGGAGTAGGGTGCCATTGCCTTCTCCGGGAAAACAGTATAGAGATTTCTTAAACTAACAATACAGCTACCATGTTATCCAGCTATCCTATTCCTAGGCATATATCCAGAAAAGATAAAAAACTCTTAATTTGAAAACATACATTCACTCCAGTGTTTACAGCAGCACTACGTATGGCAGCCTAGAACTGGGAACAACCCAAGTGCCCATCAATGGTTGATTTAAAAAGATGTACATATATAAAATGGAATATTACTTAGCCATAAGAAAAAAATGAAGCAGTGCCATTTGCAACAACATAGATGAACCTAGAGAATATCATACTCAGTGCAGTAAGTCAGACAGAGAAAGGTAAATATCATTTACATGATAAATATCATGTAAAAAATAATGCAAATGAATCTATATACAAAACAGAAACAGACTCACAGATGTAGGAAACAATCTTATGGTTACCACAGGGGAAAGGGAGAGGGTGAGGGATAAATTAGGAGTATGGAATTAACAAATAAAACGATTATACATAAATAGGTATAAGTAACAAGAATTTACTGTATAGTACAGGGAACGGTAGTCAATATCTTATAACCTATAATGGAAAAGAATCTGAAAAAATGTTTATATGACTGAATCCCTTTGATGTATACTTGAAACTAACACAATATTGTAAATAAACTACACTTAAATTACAATTTAAAAAAAGAATTTAATGGCCAACAAGGTGGGCTGTTTTGATCTCAACAGCAGTCTTGTACTCTAGATCTGATTTTACAAACATGGCAACCAAGACCCAGTGACTTGCTTATGGTTACATTGTTAATAGCAGGGCCAGTAATGAGACTTCTGCTTTCCAAACCACACACAAAGTAATATTTCTAGTTTATTTTGTTCATTTCTTAAAAATCAATCAAATTGACTATTTGTGTTTCATGAAAATAAGTAGAACTAGAATCTTCATAAAGATAATCTTGGGCTTTCCCTAAGAACAAAGTACAGCATTAAGTAACCCCAAGAAACCGAAGAAACAAAAGTTTACCTTTTCACAGCCTTATAAAAGTATAATTGGCTTAGTTATTCTGTATTGTTAGGTCCATTCCATTTCTGTCCTTAAGTTGTGCCCATCTTTGCATGAAGTGTTCCCTTGGTATCTCTAATTTTCTTGAAGAGGTCTCTAGTCTTTCCCATTCTACTGTTTTCCTCTATTTCTTTGCACTGATCAGGGAGGAAGGCTTTCTTATCTCTCCTTGCTATTCTTTGGAACTCTGCATTCAGATGGGTATATCTTTCCTTTTCTCCCTTGCCTTTAGCTTTTTTTCTTTTCACAGCTATTTGTAAGGCCTCCTCAGACAACCATTTTGCCTCTTGGCATTTCTTTTTCTTAGGGATGGTCTTGATCCCTGCCTCCTGTGCAATGTCACTAACCTCCGTCCATAGTTCTTCAGGCACTCTGTCTATCAGATCTAATCCCTTGAATCTAATTCTCACTTCCACTGTATAATTGTAAGGGATTTTATTTAGGTCATACCTGAATGGTCTAGTGGTTTTCCCTACTTTCTTCAATTTAAGTCTGAATTTGGCAATAAGGAGACCTAACAGAAGCAGAAGATATTAAGAAGACGTGGCAAGAATACACAGAAGAACTATATAAAAAAGATTTTCATGACCTAGATAACCATGATGGTGTGATCACTCACTTAGAGCCAGATATCCTGGAATGCGAAGTCAAGCGGGCCTTAGGAAGCATCACTACGAACAAAGCTAGTGGAGGTGATGGAATTCCAGTTGAGCTGTTTCAAATCCTGAAAGATGATGCTGTGGAAATGCTGCACTCAATGTGCCAGCAAATTTGGAAAACTTAGCAGTGGCCACAGGACTGGAAAAGGTCAGTTTTCATTCCAATCCCAAAGAAAGGCAATGCCAAAGAATGCTCAAACTACCACACAGTTGCATTCATCTCACATGCTAGTAAAGTAATGCTCAAAATTCCCCAAGCCAGGCTTCAGCAATACGTGAACCGTGAGCTTCCACATGTTCAAGCTGGTTTTAGAAAAGGCAGAGGAACCAGAGATCAAATGGCCAACATCCCCTAGATCATCGAAAAAGCAAGAGAGTTCCAGAAAAATATCTATTTCTGCTTTATTGACTATGCCAAAGCCTTTGACTGTGTGGATCACAATAAACTGTGGAAAATTTTGAAAGAGATGGGAATACCAGACCACCTGACCTGCCTCTTGAGAAATTTGTATGCATGTCAGGGAGCAACAGTTAGAACTGGACATGGAACAACAGATTGGTTCCAAATAGGAAAAGGAGTACATCAAGGCTATATATTGTCACCCTGCTTATTTAACTTCTATGCAGAGTACATCATGAGAAACGCTGGGCTGGAAGAAGCACAAGCTGGAATCAAGATTGCCAGGAGAAATATCAATAACCTCAGATATGCAGATGACACCACTCTTATGGCAGAAAGTGAAGAGGAACTAAAAAGCCTCTTGATGAAAGTGAAAGAGGAGAGTGAAAAAGTTGGCTTAAAGCTCAACATTCAGAAAATGAAGATCATGGCATCTGGTCCCATTACTTCATGGGAAATAGATGGGGAAACAGTGGAAACAGCGTCAGACTGTATTTTTTTGGGCTCCAAAATCACTGCAGATGGTGACTGCAGCCATGAAATTAAAAGACACTCCTTGGAAGAAAAGTTATGACCAACCTAGATAGCATATTGAAAAGCAGAGACATTACTTTGCCAACAAAGGTCCATCTAGTCAAGGCTATGGTTTTTCCAGTGGTCATGTATGGATGTGAGAGTTGGACTGTAAAGAAAGCTGAGCACTGAAGAACTGATGCTTTTGAACTGTGGTGCTGGAGAAGACTCTTGAGAGTCCCTTGGACTCTAAGGAGATCCAACCAGTCCATTCTAAAGGAGATCAGGCCTGGGTGTTCCTTGGAAGGAATGATGCTAAAGCTGAAACTCCAGTACTTTGGCCACCTCATGTGAAGAGTTGACTCATTGGAAAAGACTCTGATGCTGGGAGGGATTGGGGGCAGGAGGAAAGGGGATGACAGAGGATGAGATGGCTGGATGGCGTCACCAACTCGATGGACATGAGTTTGAGTGAACTCCAGGAGATGGTGATGGACGGGGAGGCCTGGTGTGCTGCGATTCATGGGGTCTCAAAGAGTTGGATGCGACTGAGCGACTCGACTGAACTGAACTGAAGTACAGATTGCCTGAATTGGCTTTAATTTTCTATGAAGGTTAATGAATGACTTTTCATTATTGGAAATGTTGAAGTTTTTAATTCTTAAAATAAAAGTACATTAAATGTATCAAGAAAAGAGAGATAAACTCTTCCAATACATATGTTTACCAGTTTTAAGTTTATTACAAAAGATAAACAAAAAGTAGTTAAAACTTCATTTACCAATACTAACATTTGTTGATTTCTTTTGATAGTTTCCTTACAATGGTGCATTTTAAAGTTGTGGCGGTGTTTTTCAGATCACATGAGCAAGAAGACATCCAGTATAATTAGGCTCGAACATACAGCAGTTCTAATTTTTACTAATCCTCACATGTTTAAAAACTGGATTATTTTAACATGAAAAAAATATTTGAAAAATACACTTGCAAGATTTTTATTTAGCATTTTAGAGATTTGTTTCCCAGTTTCTTACCTGTTGGAAATTTCTGACTCTGTTCCTATTCTTTTCATCTTTTACATGTTTTCTTTCTTCATTTCCATGATTATTTTTCTAAGTTTATTTTTATGTCAAAAGATGACAGACATGTCAGCCACCTGTCCAAGTCATAACATCCCTATAGCTTCATTTCAGAAGCTGCTCCCAGAGTTGAAATCATTGTACAAAAGATCAAACTCTGGAATCCAGTAGAATCTTAAGAACTAGAAGGGAGGAATCAGAAATTGCAGCCCAGTGATATTAGATGGAACTGTTTATAAAATGTGTTCAAAATGTTACTTTTAGTCATCTTATGGAGATGATAATAAGAGTTCATGTTGATAATCTGTGGGATTTTCTGGCATATATATACATATATATATGTATGTGTGTATATGTATATATAATACTTAAAAAACAATTGGTTTTGCCAAAATCACAAATGTTTAAAAAAATGTGTCATTTTAGTTCCAGCACTCAGCACTGGCAGAGCATACCTTGTAATCCAAACATTTAAAGACTTAAGACCCTAACCTAACCCTAACCCTAGCTTCCAGTCCAATCCTCGCCCCTTCTGGTCTAGGCTCTGCCCCTTCCTGATATTGGTTATATGTGGAATCTAAAAAAAAAGATACAAATATCTAAAAAGATATAAGGAACTTATTTATAAAACAGAAACAGACTCACAGACTTAGAGAACGAACTCATGGTTACCTGTAGGGAGGGATAATTAGGGAGGTTGGGATTGACATGTATACACTGCTATATTTAAAATAAATAACCAACAAGTACATGCTGTATACAAAAAGTAGAAGGGGACAAGGAAAAGATACAGATGAGATGAGATTGGCCATGTGTTGATAATTCTTGAAGCTAATTGATGATTCATGGAGATTTATTATACTGCTTCTTGTTTTGTGATGCTTAAAATTTTCCATAATGAAAAAGTTAAAAAATAAGGTGCTTGTCTAGTCTAAGATGTTAAGAGTTTGCCACCTTTAACTAAGGGCTGGTCTTCTTCAAGTATATGAAAAAAATTTTTTTTTTGGTATGTAGGAATATATTCTTTGCTCTTCTCTGCCATCTGGTGGTATATGGATGGAACTTTGCATTTGGAGAGAAAATAAGGAATTTCAGCTATTTTGAAATAATATTATATTGAATATATATCATATGATACTGAAAAATATGTAACATAATAGTTACTATACTGAAAACATGTTATATACTGAAGAGAAGCAGTAAATTGTTGAAACCACCAAATCACAACGATAGTTTGAGGGCACAGAAATTTGTCTGTCTGTGGAATGTTTTGGCTTCTCTACCTGCTTTATTTTACCTTGCCGTGCTTCAGCATCTAGCATTTTCAACCTCAAATGTAGTGCTAAATAAACTGAGTAATCAAAGTTAAATTTTTCCTTCAGTGCCTCTCTTAATTAAATCAGTGTTGGCTTTATGACCTGTACAAATGTGTGGCCTCCTTTACTCCTCCCTGTGCTTGTTCTCCTCTTCTGTGTCTGTAGCCCTGTGCTAGGAAGAATAATGACCCTCCAAAGGTATCCACATCCTAATCCCTAGACCTGTGAATGTGTTACCTTACATGGCAAGAAGTACTTTACAGATGTGATAAGGTTAAGGACCTTGAGATAGGGAGACTATTTTGAATTTTCTGGGTGGGAACAGTCTAATCATATGAGCTACTTTGCTGGTTGTAGTCAGAAGCCACAGGGAGAGAGAGAAAGATATAGATAGATAGATAGATAGGACAGTGAAAGAAGCAGTAGGAAAAAATGGAAATGTGAAAGGAAACAGACTCACCAATGCTGGCTTTGAAAGTTGGAAGAGAGGGGCATGAGCCAAGAAATGTAAAGGGCCTCTAGAAGGAAACAATTTCTCCTCTAGAGCCTTCAGAAGGGAATGCAGCCCAGCTAACACTTTAATTTTAGTCTAGTTTTGACTTACAGGACAGTAAGATAATAAGTTGTGCTATTTTAAACTACTTGGTTTGAGATAATGTGTTATGGCAATGATAGATGTGAGTGAGCTCCCCTGGAAGCAGGTCTTCCAGCCCTGGCTGACATCTTGATGACAACCTCTTGTGAGACCCTGAGCCCAGATCACCCAGCTCAGTGCCTCACAAATTCCTGACTCACAGAAACTATGAGATAATAAATTTTGTCATTTTAAACTGCAGAGTTTAGGTGATTTGTCATAGGGAACTAATACAGATCTTGGCACCTGGAAGTACCATTCCTCTACCTAAAAATGTGGAAGTGGTTTAGGAAGCAGTAGGCAGAAACTGGACAGACTTTGAGGAGAATGTTGGAGAATAGTTGAAGTGTCTTGACTAGTTTGTTAGAAAAAGCATTATGGCCTTTCTGAAGACTGTGGGTGAAGTCTTAAAAAGTAAGGAAGGTATCAGTGGAAAATGAAGGAAAGAGGGTCATATATATGTAGGCAGAGAGTTTAGCAACACTGTCAGCAGTGTTAATGTGGAAGGTAACAAATTACATAAAGAACTTGTTAATTTAGCTAAGGAAAATTTCCAGGCAGACTGTTGAAGGTGTTTCCTGGTTTCTTCTTGCTGCATAAAGTAAAATGTTGAGAGAGAGAGGCTAAAAAAAAGCTGGTTAAACAGAAAGCATCCAGGACTTACTGGTCTTAAAAATATTTCTAGCATCTCCAAAAAGCAAATGATTCTAAGTTTAAGAACTGGCTTCTAGGTAAAATCAAATCTAGGAAACTGTGGGAAGAAAAACATGATCTCATGAGCTGCTGAGTTTGGGGGAGTAATTTTGTTATACAGAAATATAAGTAATATACTTTCACATCCTTACCCTAAGTTGGTCACCTTGCTTCAGGCCTCATGTAGAAAATAGCAGCACACCTCTCATCTTCTTAACAGTATCCACAGTCTACTGACATGAATGCCTCGGCTGTCTGCCTTCTTCCTGTTGAAGTCTGAAGGCATGCCAGCCTTCAGACTTTTGTGCTTTTTAGTCATCCCTTTCTCATGGACTTTGATTCAACAGTACACTTTCTCTCTTTCAGTACACTTTCTCTCCTTCCACATTGATTCATTCTCAGTAACAAACATGCGGCATTATCTCCCATCTTATGAAAACAAACCCTCTCTTTACTTCATATCCCTCTGTGGCATTAACCTGTTTCTCTGCAATCCTTAACAACAAAACTTCTTTGACTCTTCTTCCTCACTTCTTATTTCCTCTCAGTCCACCCTGTTTGCCTTCTGTCTTGAACACACCACTAAACATTTGTTTGTCAAGGTTACACATGACTTTGATGCTGATAGAATGGTCTCTACTTCATTCTAATCTTGGCTGATTTGTCAGCAGTATTTGCTTTAGGTAGCCTCTCCCTAATTTATATACCATGCTACTTACCTGTTTAAACTGTACAATTCAATGTTTTTAATATATTCACAGGATGGTGCAGCCATCACCCACTCTAATGTTAGAACATTTTTGTCTCCTCTAAAAGAAACCTGGGACCCATTAGCATTCACTCTTTATTTCCCTCTCATTTCCTGTGCCAGCCATAGAGAGCCAGTAATCTACTGTTTCTGTAGATTTGTTTATTCTGAACATGTCATATAAATAGAGTCATATAATATGTGACCTTTTGTATGTGACTTCTTTCACTTAGCAAAATGTTTTCAAGGTTCATCCATGTTGTACCATGCATTAGTACATTAGTACCATGCTTCATTCATTTTTATTGTAAAACAACATTCAGTTGTAAGAATATGCCACCATTAGATGATCTGTTCATCAGATAATCTATTTGAGATATTTAGATTGCTTTCATTTTGGGGTTCTTAAGAATAACACAGCTCTAAACATTTGTATTCAAACTTTCATGTGGACATATGTTTTCATTTTTCTTGGATTTATACTGAGGAGTGGGGTTTTTGGGTCATATGGTAACTGTATGTTTAACCTTTTAAAGAACCACCAGACCTTTCCACAGTGGCTGGACCATTTTACATTTTTATCAGCAATGTATGAAAATTCCAATTTTTCCACATCTTCACCAATACTTAGAGCAATCTGGTATATACTGAATATTTTGTCCTCAACATTTGTTCTTCCCCAAATGCATATGTGGAAACCCTAATTTCCAATGTGATGGTATTTGGATGTAGGGCCTTTGGGAGATAATTATGGTTACATAGATCATGAGGGTGGAAACCCCATGATATGATTGGTACTCTTGTAATGGGATGAAGAAATCAAAGTACACACTGTCTCTATCTCTGTGTCTGTCGGTCTCTCTCTCCTCCCCTCTTCTGCTCTCTCATCCAGTCATGTGAGGAAATAGGAAAGACTTGCACCAGAGTCCTCTCACCAGAAATCAACCTGATGGCACTCTGATCTTGGACTTCCAGCTTCCAGAATTATGAGAGATAAATTTCTGTTGTTTAAGCCACCCAGTCTGTGGTATTCTGTTACATCAGACTTCATTCTTCAAACATTTTCTTATTTTGGCTTCCGTGACATTACACGGTCCGGGGTTTTCTCCTGTCTCACTCCCTCTTTCTCGTACTCATTTGTGTGTTTACCTCATACTCCTCCTCTATTTTCCTTTTTTCTTCCACTAAACTTCTAAATGTTGAAGTGCCCTAGGTCTCTGTCCTGAGGTATCTTCTCTGTTTACATATTCTTGCTTGTCTCGTGTCATTAAATACTATGTACAAATTGCTTCCAAATTTATATCTTTAGCCCTGACCCTTCCCTTGTCTCCACACCCCTATATCCATTTGTTTACTTAACAACTCTTCCTAGATTTCTAATAGGAATTTCAGATAACATGTCCAAAAGAGAACTTGTGATTTCACCCGTAGACCTGCATCTTCTCCCAGTCTTCCAAATATCAGTAAGTGGGATTCTGTCTACATGCTTGTTCAAGCCAGAAGGCTATGAACCATTCTTGATGATTCTTACTCTCTTATACCCTATATCATGTCCATCAGCAAGTTTCTTTTAACTCTGCTACCATAGTGTATTTGAATTCAACTCTTTGTTTTCATGTCTGCTGATACTACTACTGGCCTAGTCTCAGATATCCTTGTCTCTTCCCTGGATTACTATGGAGGACCCCTACTGGTTTCCCTGCTTCTATCCTACAGTTCATAATTCATGTAGCCACCAGTCATCTTTTAAATTTTAAGTCGTCACATCATGGAACCTCCTTGTTTAAAATCTGTGAGTGGTTTCTATTGCTCTTAAAATCTAAACTTGTGTGCCTGGCTTATGGCCCTGCATGATCTAGCCCTTGCTAGATCTCTGTCCTCATTTCCTGCCACTCTTCTGTCAGCAGGATGCACCCCACTGGTCTTCTTTCTTCCTTGAGACCTTCACACTAGCTGTTCCTTCTGTCTGGAATGTTCTTCCCTGGTTCTTCACATGACTGGCTTCCTGTGTTTCTGTACCTATCATTTCTAATTTTTTTGTGTGTTTATCTGTTGTCTGTGTGCTCTCCCAGTACCTGCTTTACTAGCTGTAAAATCCTTGCAATCAGGGCTTTGTCTATCTTGTTCAGGGCTACATTCTCAGAATTTAACAGACACTTTTAAAATATTTGCTCTTAAAAAAATGTTATTGAGATGTAATTGACATAAAACATTGTACTAGTTTTAGGTGTACAATCTGTATGTGTATATTATGAAATGATCACCAAAATAAGTTTAGTTAATATCCATCACCACACATAGATACATCTTTTTGTTTTTTTTCTTCTCATGAGGACTTTTAAGATCTACCCTATTGGTAACTTTCAAATATACAGTGAGCTTCCCTGGTGCCTCAGATGGTAAAAGCGTCCGCTTGCAATGCGGGAGACGTGGGTTCGATCCCTGCGTTGGGAAGATCCCACGAAGAAGGAATTGGCAACCCACTCCAGTACTCTTGCCTGGAAAACTCCATGGATGGAGGAGCCTCGTAGGCTACAGTCCATGGGGTCACAAAGAGTCAGACACAACTGAGTGAATTCAGTTTTCTTAGGTGTCTCAGCAGTAAAGTATCCGCCTGCCAAGCAGGAAATGTGGGTTCGATCCCTGGGTTGGGGAAATGCCCTGGAGAAGGAAATGGCAACCCACTCCAGTATTCTTGCCTAGGAAATCCCACGGACAGAGGAGCCTGGTGGGCTACAGTCCATGGGGGTCACAAGAGTCAGACACGACTTAGTGAAACAACAGTTGTTAACTATGGTCACCATGCTACGTCCCCAGCACCTTTTGACCACTTTTACGTATTCCACTCTCCCCATACCCCCTACTTCTGCTGCTGCTGCTAAGTTGCTTCAGTCATGTCCAACTCTGTGCGACCCCATAGACGGCAGCCCACCAGGCTCCCCCCGTCCCTGGGATTCTCCAGGCAAGAACACTGGAGTGGGTTGCCATTTCCTTCTCCAATGCATGAAAGTGAAAAGTGAAAGTGAAGTCGCTCAGTCGTGTCTGACTCTTAGCGACCCCATGGACTGCAGCCCACCAGGCTCCTCTGTCCATGGGATTTTCCAGGCAAGAGCACTGGAGTGGGGTGCCATTGCCTTCTCCGACCCCCTACTTCTGGCAACCACTAATATGTTCTCTGTATCTGTGTTTGTTTTATTTTTCTTAAACTTCATATATAGATGAGGTCATACAGTATTTGTTTTTCTCTGACTTATTTCACTTAGCATAATTCCCTCAAGATCCATCTGTGAACACAATTTAATTCTTTTTTATGGCTAGAAAAATTTCCACTATGTGTATATATACACACCACATTTTCTTTATCCATTCATCTATCAGTTTACATTTAGTTGTTTCTTCATCTTGGCTATTGTAAATAATGCTGCAGTGAGTATGGGAGTGCACATATATTTCTGAGATAGTGATTTTGTTTCTCTCACAGGTAAAATTGCTGGATGATATGGTAGTTCTATTTTTTATTTTGCAAGGAACCCCCGTACTGTTTTCTGAATTGGTTGCATCAATTTACATTCCTACCAACAGTATATAAGAGTTCCTTTTTCTGTACATATTTGTCAAAACTTATTTCTTTTCTTTGTGATGACAACTATTCTAACAGGTGTGAGGTGATAGTTCATTGTGGCTTTGATTTGCATTTCCCTGATGATTAGTGATGTTGAGCATCTTTTAATGTACCTGTTAGCTATTTGTATGTCTTTTATGGAAAAATGTCTATTCAGATCCTCTGCCCTTTTACAAATCAAATTGTTTTGTTTATTTCTGTTGAGCTGTATAAGTTCTTTACATATTTCAGGTCTTAACCCCTTATTAGATAAATGATTTTGCAAATATTTTCTTCCATTTTGTAGGTTTCCTCTTCATTTTGTTGATGGCTTTCTTTACTGTGCAAAAGCTTTTTAGTTTGATGTAGTTCCACTTACTTTTGCTTTTGGTGTCAAATCCAAAAAATTATTATGAAGACTGATGTCAGGGAGCTTACTCCATATGCTTTCTTTTTATTATCAGGTCTTATATTCAAGTCTTTAATCCATTTTGAGTTGACTTTTGTGAATGTTAGATAGTGGTCCAGGTTCATTCTTTTGCATATGACTACCCAGTTTTCCCAGTACTGTTTATTGAAGAGACTGTACTTTATTGTTGACTCCTTTATTGTAAATTAATTAACCACATATGCATGGGTTTATTTCTGAACTCTATTCTGTTTCATTAATCTGTGTGTCTGTTTTTATGCCAACACCCTATTTTTTGGATTTTAGTATAGTTTGAAACCACAAATTATGATGCCTCTAGCTTTGTTCTTCTTTCTCAAAATTGCTTTGGTTATTCAGGACATTTTGTAATTTCATAGAAATATTAGGATTGTTTGATCTATTCCTGTGAAAAATGTCATTGGAATTTTGATATGGGTTGCATTGTTATCTATAGATTGCTTTGGCGAGTGTAGACATTTTAACAATATCAATTCTTCCAATCCATGACCACAGAATATATTTCCATTTATTTGTGTCTTAAATTTCTTTCATCAGTGGCTTATAATTTTCAGTGTACAGGTCTTTTACCTCTTTGGTTAAATTTATTCCTAGGTATTTTATTCTTTTTGATGAAATTGAAAATTGGATTATTTTCTTAATTTCTCTTTTAAAATATTTGTTAATTAAATGAATGAATGAATGACTTTGAACTTCTAAACTGAGTTCTGAATAAGAATAAGAGTTGTCTAGGCACGAAAGGGAAGAAAAAGAAGCCAAAAATATCCCGTTAGTTTGTTTCACATGGATTATAGGCATGCAGCAGATGTTAATCACTTCAGCCCTTGATATACTCAGGTACAACCTGGCAAAGTGACAAGAGCATTCCTATGCTGAACTCCTTAGAGGGTATTTGTGATGGATCAGTGTTTGGCCACAAGATTCTTTATCCTCGCAAATAGGAAGTATTTTTAAGGATATCTGGCATTTACTGTTGTTATGCTAGATGCTGAGTGGGGCCCAAGGATGTTCAGGAGTCAGCTGCTGCCTGTTAGGGACAAGAGACAGTGGAGTCAATGGAACCCATAGTGATCCAAGAGTCCAGTGAGTATAGTGTATAGGGGTCTGGAATATGAAGCAGAGGATCCTGGTGGACACAGCTTGGGATGGTGGCCCTGAATTATTATCTTCATATATAAATCAGATACTTTTGTCTCTACATTTGGGATATATACTTTCAGCAGGATCTAAGGGTAACTACAGTGTAACTATAGTCTACAGTATAGATGTCAAATAGAACTTCACTACTTTAAAAGTCTTAATAATGAAAAGTTTGAAAAAAAAAAAAAAAAAAAAAAGTTTGATTGAACTGGAAATCCTTTTGCAGAAGAAATCTCCCCTGTTACTCTCTTGCTCTGTCAGTAATCTCTAGCTCACTGGAATACTACTTTCTCCCTTGGGATCTTTACACTAGTTGTTCCCTCTGTCTGGAATGTTTTCATTTGCCAGTAAAAGAAAATGCAGAAATACTAGATTTTTTACAGTGTGATTTCAGTTGTGGTTCATTTTAGAATGGTTATAAAAGATGTTTTATATTTTCATCTACCTACCCATAAATAAAGTTTCCTGTGGATGGTGATTGTCAAAAATTGAAGAGAACTACCTGGCCATTTCAGTTATAAAACCAGTTTTATTCCTTCCCTTTTTCTTCTTCCCCGCTTCCCTTCTTCCCTCTGATCTTCCCTATATCCTTCCCTTCTTCTCTTCCTCCCTGTTTTTCTACCTTACAATCTTCCTACCTTCTTTTCATTCTTCCTAAATAATCCGATTGAAAAATCACTCAGTAGGGTTTGCAGTGTAGGCATCTGCATTGGAGTGTGGAGCACTGTTGGCTGCCTGGCATGGTATATCAGAGTCCAAGTGAACTGAGAGGGAGGATGGTAGTAGCCTTTGATTGTTGGGAGCTTGAGAGAGGTAAGGAGGTTGTCCACACAAGATGGTGGTGACAGCAGCAGCCTGGCCCAAGATGTTGGAGACTGAGTGAAGTGAAGGGGGCATCTGGTTATCATGGCCACTGGAGTACCATGCTGGTAATTTACTCTCAAGGAGAAAGTAATATATAGTATTATCATTGAAATTCTTTTTCAAATTTGGGATTATTTTAACATGAAAAGAATAAAGTTATGTTTAAATGAGCAAGCTAAAGTTTCTCATTAAAATGTTTTGGTATCTTATTTTTATTTTTTATAATTTATTTATCTATTTTTGGTTGTGCTGGGTCTCTGTTGCTGCACGTGGACTTTCTCTAGTTGCAGTGGTGGGGGCTGCTCTTTGTTGCAGTGCATGGTCTTCTCATTGAGGGGGCTTCTCATTGCAGAGCACAGGTTCTAGGCTCGTGAGCTTCTGTAATTGCAGCTTGCAGGCTCTAGAGGGCAAGCTAAGTAGTTGTGGTGTAAGGGCTTAGTGGCATCCTCCCTGGACCAGGGATCAAACTCATGTCCCCTTCACTGGCAGGTGGATTCTTATCCACTGTATCACCAGGGAAGGTAAAAAGTGAAAGTGTTAGTTGCTCAGTCATGTCCAACACTTTGTGACCCCATGGACTATAGCGCCCCCCCCCCCCCAGGCTCCTCTGTCCATAGGATTTTCCAGGCAAGAATACAGAGTGGCTTGCCATTCTCTTCTCTAGGTGATCTTCCTGCCCCAGGGATTGAACCCAGGTCTCCTGCATTGCAGATAGGTTAAGGGAAGGGACTACCAGGGAAGTCCTTCATATCTTATTAAATATCTTCTCTGTTGAATTTTCTTCTAACAAGGCCCATATAGGTAATTCCAAATTCCTTCCAGTTTGTCCCTGTTATATAAACATTATCTCTCTTTTTTTTTTTTTGTCTGCAACATGAAAAAAGGCTGCGGAACGTTATTTTAGGCAGAGGGAGTCACATATGCAAAGGCCTGGAGCTCAGAGAACATGACTTTTATGAGAATTGCAAGCAGTTCAGCACATCTGGAGAGTATGAAATTGATGATGGGGCAGCTGTCAAAAGAGAAGACATCTAACACCCTCAGATGATTGATGGTAACATTCACTGACGTAGGAGATGTACTCACTTCTATGACCCTAAAACTGACAACCAAGAGCAAAGTGTCAAGGAGGATGCTCCCTAACTGGTACAGATAACCATTTGTCTAAAAACTGCACAAGGATGCTTCTTGTGCTCAGAATTCAGTCACAAATTGCCCTAGACTTGTGCCTGCAGGAGGCCCTCCTCAGAAACATGAAGAGGGATGGAAAATGCAGCCTCTGTTGTATCAAATCTGCTTTCAAATAATGTGTTAATAAGAAAAAGGATACCTTACAATAGACATATGTTATAGGATGATTCATTGAAATATCAGTTTGCTTTTTATTCTGTTTTCCTGCCCTATTCCAAAAATATTTTTCTACTTTCTTTTTTTGAGCTTTTGTTCAGCAGGACCAATGCAGAAGTTGAAACCCCTTTTGTTTTTTAAAGCCTACAGGAACCTACTGTGTAGCACAGGGAACTCTGCAACCTAGATGGGAGGGGAATTTGAGAAAGAATGGATACATACATGCATGTGGCTGAATCACTTTGTTGTACACCTGAGGCTAGCACAGTATTGTTAATCAACCATACTCCAATATAAGATAAAAAGTTAAATTTAAATAAAAATCTCATCCTTTAGTTCTGCCTTAAAAGAAAGAAGACAGTCAAGTTTTGATGTTTAGTCTCAAACTTAGTGATACTATGATTCATGCATTCTTATTGTTTATTTGTTGGAATAAAGAGATAAAATTTTTTTTAAAAAGAAGAAAAAAAGAAAGCCTGAACTTATTAAAGGGCTTTTGCCAGGTATTCCCAGAGGAGAGGAGAGACAGGCAAGAGCCTCAGAGTGAGAGTCTACTATGGAGACCCCAAAGAGAGATTTATTTGGGGAAGGAGGGCTCCATGGAGTAGCAGGGTCCAGCATCCAGTCCCTCTGTGCTGCTCTTTTGTAACCCCCTGGGGATGCAACCTCTTCTCAGCATAGAGAGGCTTTGTGATATAGTGGGAAGCTGAACCTTTGGGATTGGGATTGCTAGTTTTGGTGAAAAAAAAAAAAAAAAAAAAGAGTCCCGGCTCAAGCTGAGAGGCGAGTTTCAGGAAACAGCAGTCACCTTCCTGCAAGGGACCCTGTAGTCTTGGGTAAAAAGCCTGTCAGCAGGGACCAATCTGGACCAAAGATCAGAGGACTGTCCCTAAGTAGTGTACTGTGTATAACCTGAAGTCTTTGTCCTAGGAATAGCACTTGACCCTAGTATTGATTGAGGTTAAATTTCTATCAACTTGAGGAGTGGTGGCTTAAAATGAGATTTGATAAAAGAAAAGGACTATGATACTTCTATCTCCTAGACTATGAAGTAACTTTAATACTCACTGTACACATTTCTAGCTTGCAAGATCTAGGGGAGATACTTACACATGAAAAGAATTCTTTCCCCCAGAAATATTCTGTTTAAGTCTTTCATTGTATCTTTTCTGCAAAACAGCTATTTCAGTTTGATATGTGCCTCCAGAAATTAACGCTAGATGGACTCAGGATGCCTCAACAAGCTTAGTTTTCTATTACTTTTTTCTGCCCCAGAAGCTGAAGTGGTAGGAAGGAAGGAAACAGCTAGCCCCACATTTGATAGATGCAGGTCCCTTTCTGTTCTCTACATTTCCCCAGTACTCCTGCGACTGACTTGGGCCAGAGAGCAGCAATGGGGTGAAGACTGGTTTAATTCCAGTTTTATTACAGCTTTATCTTTCAGATGCAAATTGTCATTCAAATACCCAAACTTAATATTTCTTTTAATTTGAGCCAGGTGAAATTGAGCTCTGAATTGAGCCTACTTCATTAGACTTTGGATAAATGATGACTAAAAGGACAGAATGACAATCCAACTCCTTCATTAATGATGTTTTTATTTTCCAAAGAAGAAAGCCTATCCAGAAACCATACAAGGAAAAGTGTTACAGTCTTAGCCATATATGAAGAAGTCAGTTGACTGCAGATTAGACTTTGTAACTTTGCCACTACCCATCTGTGTGGCCCTGGGCATGTCATTTTAAGTCTCTGGACCACATCTGCACATGGAAGTTTTGGAATGGATAACCTAAAATAAATTTCTTCATGCTCTATGCTTCTTGTGATTCTAGAATGTATAGTAAGATTATTTTAAAGTAGAGATACAGGGTTATAAAGGAGCTTTATTGACATTAAATGCTTAGATATAATGGGACTTATTTTTCGTAGAACTTTTGAATGTGCCTGTAAGATCAGTTCAGTGTTTTTACAAAACCATTATTAAAACCTTGTGATGAAACTTAGAAATTGTATTAGTATATATTTTGGCTGTATGCAGTGGATAATCATATCAGAGCTTGGTGAAAAATAAATCCTCCCAAAACCAATGATGGGAATTAGAAAATTATTAGAATTTGAACTGAATTATATACAATTTTAATCCTTGAAAGAAATTCCTTTATTTGATTCCTATGGATGAAAAGTGCTTTCTATGTTATTTCAGAGGCTGGAAAATTGACCATATTTAGAATCCTGGGCAGCAAAGTAAAACAGATTTCAGGTAAATTATGCTGTACAAATAGTCTATCCCAAGAAAATAAATCACTGCTAAATTTACTGAGAGATCTCTTTCAGTGATTATCATATGGAATAGGTTCCTCAGGAAGCATTTGAGTCTTGATTTCATAGATGCTGCTGCTGCTGCTAAGTCACTTCAGTCATGTCCGACTCTGCATGACCCCATAGACGGCAGCCCACCAGGCTCCCCCGTCCCTGGGATTCTCCAGGCAAGAACACTGGAGTGGGTTGCCATTTCCTTCTCCAATACATAAAAGTGAAAAGTGAAAGTGAAGTCGCTCAGTCGTGTCCGACTCTTAGCGACGCCATGGACTGACCAGACTCCTCCGTCCATGGGATTTTCCAGGCAAGAGTACTGGAGTGGGGTGCCATTGCCTTCTCCTTCATAGATGCTAATCATTTATATAATGTTGCTTGTATAAATCTTGGCTAATTATTTTATTTTTTTCACTGCTTTTCTAGTTTTATTTGAAAAAAAAAAAGGATGCGTGTAATTTCCTTTCTCTAATATTAATGTATTGAAATTATGATAGCAAATACCATTTAACTAAAAATGTTTAGATCCTGAATGATCCAGAAAGGCTTTATACATAATCTGAACTCACTGACCAACTACAACTGAATACCACTCTTACAGCTTACTGAGTAGACTAAGCTGTTCTTTATTCTCTTTAGTGTATAATTAGAAATTAGGTAGGATCAGATTCCTAAGGACTCAAAATATATATGGTGGTATGAATGTTACTTAATTCACAGGTCTTGAGTATTGAACATTTCACAAATTAAATCTTACTCTGAGTTGCCACTCTTTAGGTTAATGGAAGTTTGATCTCAATGAACACATTTTACTTTTTATATAAGTGAGGAAGAGAAGCTTTATTAAGCAGTTACACACATTTTGAACCATACTGTAGGCTAAAACTAGAAGTTGAAATGGACTTAACAGGTAAGATTTTAAAACTTCATTTTTACATGTCTCATGGAGAGGAAAATATCCAGTATAAATTTTGCTGAAGAAAATGAATATTTAAAAGTTGAAGTTCTTATTGCAACTTTAAGAGTAATAGAAATAAAAGTCATAAAATTCAAAACCAAATGATGAATAATTTATGTAATTTTAAAGGAATGCGATTCTGTGACCTTGTTATGGAATTCGTAGGTTAAACAGTAAATCTGGTGTAATCTTACCTAGGCAAGATGTGATAGGAAGCTTTGCAGGAACAGATGAGTTAGGTCTGACTCCCTGAATAATGGACGCTGAGAGCACGTCATTTCTAGGTGGGTACTGCAGTATTTGCTAGGGCTGCCATCACAAAGTGCCACACACTGGGTGGCTTCAACAACAGTTTCATTTTCTCACAACTCTGGAGGCTAGAAGTCCAAGATCAAGGTGCTGTCAGAATTAGTTTTTGGTGAAACCTCTCTTTCTGGCTTGCAGACTGCTGCCTTCTTTGCTCCTAGTGAGGAAGAAAAGCTTTATTAAACTGTTATACACATTTCGAACAATACTATAAGCTAAAACTAGAAGTTGAAATGGAACACAGCCCTGCCAGCACATTGATTTTAGCATAGTGAGACATCTGTCTGATTTCCTTACTGTAAGATAATAAATTTGTGTTTTTTAAGGCAATGAGTTTGTGGTAATTTGTTACAGCAGCAACAAGCCAATATACCGTACACTGTCATGTGCTATGTTGTGCTCTGCTTAGTCACTCAGTTGTGCCCGACTCTTTGCAACCCCATGGACTGTAGTCCGCCAGGCTCCTCTGTCCATGGGGATTCTCCAGGCAAGAATACTGGAGTGGGTTGTTATGCCTTCCTCCAGGGGATCTTCCTAACCCAGGGATCAAACCCAGGTCTCCCTCGTTGCAGGGGGATTCTTTACTGTTTGAGCCACCAGGGAAGACCAAGAATACTAGAGTGGGTAGCCTATCCCTTCCCCAGGGAATCTTCCCAACCCAAGAATCAAACTGGGGTCTCCTGCATTGCAGGCAGATTCTTTACCAGTTGAGCTACCAGGAAGCCCACACTGTCAGAGCCTTGATCATTTACTTGTGTGACTCCAAACTTAACATGTATGCACATTGTTTCTTGTACTTGAAATGCTATTACCTTCTTGTATGCCTAACTAACTCTTAAACCTACTTCTGAAGTTACCTTCTATTAGGAGAATTTGCTGAACTTTGGGTTTCTGTCCATTTCTATCTCAACACACTATGTTTGCAACATCTGTTGTACTTCTCTGTTATTGTTATTACTGTCATTGATTTCCCCTCTTTTCCAAGACTGTTGACCTCTTGAGAGGCTTGAGACTTTATTTACAGCATCTAGCCCATGAATGAATTAAGTGGAATGATGAATAAATGAAAATAGAATGTCCTAAATGTTTTTAAGTTGGAAGGCTCATATTGTGTGTGTGAATCTGTGGGTATGTTTGTACTTGGGTGTGTGTTCTTTACAAAGAGGGAGTCTGAGAAACATCAATTTGTTAAGTCCTCTGTCTTAGTCTATTTGGGCCAATATAATGAAAATACCATAGACTTGGTGACTTATTCAGTTCACTTCAGTTCAGTTGCTCAGTCGTGTCTGACTCCCTGCGACCCCATGAATCGCAGCATGCCAGGCCTCCCTGTCCATCACCAACTCCTGGAGTTCACTCAGACCCACGTCCATCGAGTCAGTGATGCCATCCAGCCATCTCATCCTCTGTTGTCCCCTTCTCCTCCTGCCCCAATCTCTCCCAGCATCAGAGTCTTTTCCAATGAGTCAACTCTTCTCATGAGGTGGCCAAAGTACTGGAGTTTCAGCTTTAGCATCATTCCTGCCAAAGAAATCCCAGGGCTGATCTCCTTCAGAATGGACTGGTTGGATCTCCTTGCAGTCCAAGGGACTCTCGAGAGTCTTCTCCAACACCACAGTTCAAAAGCATCAATAAACAACCAAAATTTCTCATATTTGTAGAGGCTGAGACGTCTAAGACCAAGGTGCTGGCAGATTCAGTATCTGGTGAGGGCTCACTTCCCAGTTTATAAATGGCCATCTTCTTGCTGTGTCCTCACATGATGGAAGGAGAGCTAGAAAGCTCTTTGGGGTCTTTTTATAAGGGCACTAATCCCATACTTTCCAAAGTCCCTGCCTCCACATACCAGCACACTGGGGATTAGGCCTCATCATATGAATTTTGGGGGACACATTCAGTCCATAACATCCTTTAATTCTGCTCATCTTTTCCCAACTTCCCACCCAGATGGTTGGCAATTAAATATGTTATTACTAAAGTTTAGTTTCACATGTAAGGATTCCAAGTTTATTTGGAATTGCTCATGTGGATCTGGTCCCAAGACAAAGGTGATATATCTTTTTTCAAGATAGTGTTCAGCCTGCACAGTTATCCATGTGTGTATGAGTGTACAGAAGGAGGATAAAGTAGATTCATAGGGCTTACACTCGCTGGGTCACTTTCCTCCGATGGACAAAAACCCAGAAGCTTTTGGTCATGTATTTTATTTTAAAATTAATTTTAAAAATTAATTGAGATATAATTTAGACACATAACATTTTATTAATTTTAACTGTACAACATAATATTTGCAATATATATATTGCAAAATGATCACCACAGTAATTTTGAGTTAACATCCGTCATCACAGTTCCAATTTTTTTCTTGTGATAAGAACTTTTCAGATCTACTCTTTTCAGTTCAGTTCAGTTCAATTCAGTCGCTCAGTCGTGTCCAACTCTTTGCGACCCCATGAATTGCAGCACGCCAGACCTCCCTGTCCATCACCAACTCCCAGAGTTCACCCAGACTCAAATCCATCGAGTCAGTGATGCCATCCAGCCATCTCATCCTCTGTCGTCCCCTTCTCCTCCTGCCCCCAATCCTTCCCAGCATCAGAGTCTTTTCCAATGAGTCAACTCTTCGCATGAGGTGGCCAAATTACTGGACTTGCAGCTTTAGCATCATTCCTTCCAAAGAAATCCCAGGGCTGATGTCCTTCAGAATGGACTGGTTGGACTTCCTTGCAGTCCAAGGGACTCTCAAGAGTCTTCTCCAACACCACAGTTCAAAAGCATCAATTCTTCGGTGCTCAGCCTTCTTCACAGTCCAACTCTCACATCCATACATGACCACTGGAAAAACCATAGCCTTGACTAGACAGACCTTTGTTGGCAACGTAATGTCTCTGCTTTTGAATATGCTATCTAGGTTGGTCATAACTTTCCTTCCAAGGAGTAAGTGTCTTAATTTCATGGCTGCAGTCACCCTCTGTAGTGATTTTGGAGCCCCCCCAAAAGAAAGTCTGACACTGTTTCCACTGTTTCCCCATCTATTTCCCATGAAGTGATGGGACCAGATGCCATGATCTTAGTTTTCTGAATGTTGAGCTTTAAGCCAACTTTTTCACTCTCCTCTTTCACTTTCACTGAGAGGCTTTTTAGTTCCTCTTCACTTTCTGCCATAATTAGGTGCAGTAAAATATACCCTTTTTACTGTTCAGTTCTTTTGAGTTGTTTAAACATCATATTCAATTAGATCTTGTTATCACACTTGCCGGAGGGATGGAAAGCAAAGGTTGTCTAAATTTCAGTTGCATTTTTAAACATTTGTTTTGGAAGGCTGAGATACTTGTAAGCAAGGAAAAGCCAAGAAACATACTCAGGAAATGATCTAAAAGGTAAAGTAGGAAAAAAATTGTTTTTCCACCTGAATGATCTCAGAGGTAGCAAAATGACAGCATCATTTAAGTGTTTATATAATACTCTTTATTCACTGTCCCTACTTTTACCAATCTAATCTTGAAAAGAGTCTTCTATCCCAGTTATCTTGGACTTATCCTGACTTTCTAAATGTCTCTCAAACATGCTTTGTTGTTTCCCATCATCCCTACCCTCTTTCTGTTGTTGTTTAGTCGCTAAGTTGTGTCCCACTCTTTGTGACCCCATGGACTGTAGCCTGCCAGGCTCCTCTGATCATGGGAGTTCCCAGGCAAGAATATTGGAATAGGTTGCCATTTCCTTCTCCAGGGTATCTTCCCGACCCAGGGATTGAACCTGCCCCTCCTGCATTGGCAGGTGGATTCTTTACTACTCAGCCAACAGGGAAGTCTGCCCTCCTTCTATAGGTAAGGCTTATACTAGACATATGCTTCTATGAAGCTTTTCTAGTCAATAGTAATTACATCAGTAACAGATCCTCAATAAGACTGTGTGGATGATTATTTTAAAACAATACAGGAAAAAAATGTTACTTTAGAATTTACAGTTTAGATGACAAAATAAGTTACCGTCTTATTCTGTTTCAGAAATTCATCTTTTACTGTTTAACATTTATTTGAGTGACTCTAAAATAAACTTCTTCAGGTCTGATCTTTCATGAGAGCTATAATCTTGGGCATCCCAGAACACAGTGCCCCGAGACCCCAGTTTCACCTTAAACATTAACAGCTATATTCACCATCACCCATACTTCCTCTAAAATAGTTTCTTTTCCTAGATTTTTGTAGTTCTATCATGTGGCAGTTTTAGGCTTCCAGATATCAAACACTGGAATGCTTTTATTTTCCTCATTATTTATCATCAGTCGGTTAGCAAGTCCTGACATATCTGAATTGTGTTTTGTAATAAGGTAATACTTTGCTATTATCCTTCTCTTTGAATTTTTTCAATGGCATTTATTGCTATCTAACATGCTATATACCATTCTTATTGTTTGCTTCTCCCCACAAGAATGTCCGTTCCATGAGGGCAGACATTTTTGTCTGTTGCTTACTGCCCTGTTCCCAACCCTTGGTATAGTAGTTATTGGATAAATTGAGAAAGTGAGCACTTACTATGTGCCAGGCACTGTGCTCTGCATTTACATGCAGAATCTCATTTAATTTTTGCCACATTGGGTAGGTGTTTTATGTTCTAATTTTAGATAATAAAATCTATAATTTTAAAAAGGTTAGGTGACCTGTCCAAAGTCACACAACTCGATGGTTACACGGTTTGTAGGTAATAGAGACATAGTTTCTCCCCAAACCTTGAAGCCTATCTATATGCCTTTGAATTAGTATTTATACTCCTTAATCTAAATTTCAAGACATTCCATAATACCAAGACCTCAGCCTAACTTAGTTTTTCTCTATCAAAAACCTCCTGATCCAATCAAACGGGTCCACTTTCTGCTCCTGGGAGCTTATAAATTTTCTCCAGATTTTGTTCAGGTAAACTCTCTATAGAAATCTTATCTAGCCTTTGACTCTGTGATTCGGTGCAAGTTCTACCTCTTTAATCATTTCTGAATACATTCCATTCCAGGATACAGTGAGGAATTTCTAATTTGCTACATGATTTTGGGGCTCTCCATCACATGCCATACACATGTGGCAAAAGTTTCAGTAGATGGAAGCCATTATAAGTTTCTTGTATTCCCACCTGGGTCAATATGGCAGTTATCAAGGGTGTGCGATACTTACATACAGTACAGTGTTCATGTGTTTAACTTGGCTCCCAGTCCGATTGAAAACGCCTTAAAAAACCTAACATTTTAGTTGGGAAGGAAGCTCGTACAGATAACAGGGCCTATGAAAAGATGTGTACAGCGGGGGAGTATGAAAACATCCGCTGAGAGGAGCCTCGTAAGAGGGTTCCACTGACAGCACTGGGGTAGCGGGGGTCTCGCGCCAAGCCTAGGTCGGAAAGTCTGAAGCGCTTTCGGCGCGCTGCTGTCCTTCCACATGGCCTCGGGCTCGCTTTTGCGCAGGGCCACGTGCCAATGTTTGTCTAATCGCGCCTCTGGCCCACTACAAACGGTTAATAACCGCCTTGCCCGACCAGGCCCCTACCCTCCATCTTTGTGCGGACGGGAGGGGCGAGGACGCCAGGTGTAGTGGCCCAGCCGAAAGGCGGCGGGTAAATCCAAGACCCTAACCCCAACAGTCAAGTTTTCAAAAAACCCGCGCGTGACGCCCCAGGCCGCATCCGTTGGGAACGGCCCCCAGCGCGTCCCCGCTCACTACCACCCTCGGCGCCCCGCTCCGCCCCGCCCCCGCGGCAAGCCCAGGGCGGGAGGCGGCGTTTGGGTAGCAAGAAAACTCTGCACACGGGGGGCGCCGAGTCCAGCGCGCACTGGGGAGCGCGCCCGTCCAGCAGCTGCCGAAAACGGAAGTGGATGCAGGCGGATGGCTGTGATTGGCTGAACTGACATGTCTCTCAAGGGGCTGGCGCGAACGCCACTGCGGAGCTGGGCGAGGGGATACGGCTAGGGGAGGGGGAAAAATCACTGGGAACAGCCGCGGGGGCTGGGGGCAAATGAATCGCAGAGGTTCGCGAAGGGCAGAGAGAGTCCCTAGTGAGGGCGCACTGAAGATCCTGGGAGTGAAAGCAGAGCGGTAAAGGCTGCAACAGGAGCAGCGCAGGCCGAAGGCTTGAATAGACCGCGGAGGGCGGGGAGTCCGTGACCGAGAGCGGCGCTGCAGCGCGGTAGGCGGGACTAATGAGGTCGAGGCGAGGATTGGTGGACTGCCCTGCGCTGCCGTACGCGGCGGTGACGCACGCCTCGGGGAGGGTGCGCGCGCGTTCAGCGGCCTCTTTGTGTGGTGCACAGATACGGGAGCGGAGGTGGCGGTAGCGGCGGCTTTGGTTGCCTTCCAGTTTCCTCGGCTCGTCCTCTAGCCGGCACCTCTCCCCTTCCCTCCCCCTTCCTCTCTTCCTTTTTCCCTTCCCTTTCCCTTCTTCCCTTTTCCGCCGCTGACCGGCGGGGGCGGCTCCAGCGACGGCTGGGCCCAAGTTGTGAAGAAACCTTAGCCAACCATCACGGCGACGGCGAAACCTCGGAGCTCCCAGGGCGGGGGCAAGGCCCGGGCGGTGGAGATGGAGAATTCCCAACTGTGTAAGCTGTTCATCGGCGGCCTCAACGTGCAGACGAGTGAGTCCGGCCTGCGCGGCCACTTTGAGGCCTTTGGGACCCTGACAGACTGCGTAGTGGTGGTGAACCCCCAGACCAAGCGCTCCCGTTGCTTTGGCTTCGTGACCTACTCCAATGTGGAGGAGGCCGATGCCGCCATGGCCGCCTCGCCTCATGCGGTGGACGGCAACACGGTGGAGCTGAAGCGGGCGGTGTCCCGGGAGGATTCGGCGCGGCCCGGTGCTCACGCCAAGGTGAAGAAGCTCTTTGTCGGGGGCCTTAAGGGAGACGTGGCCGAGGGCGACCTGATCGAGCACTTCTCGCAGTTTGGCACCGTGGAAAAGGCCGAGATTATTGCCGACAAGCAGTCCGGCAAGAAGCGTGGCTTCGGCTTCGTGTATTTTCAGAATCACGACGCGGCAGACAAGGCCGCGGTGGTCAAGTTCCATCCGATCCAGGGCCATCGCGTGGAGGTGAAGAAGGCTGTCCCCAAGGAGGATATCCACTCCGGTGGGGGCGGAGGCGGCTCTCGGTCCTCCCGCGGCGGCCGCGGCGGCCGGGGTCGGGGCGGTGGTCGTGACCAGAACGGCCTGTCTAAGGGCGGCGGCGGCGGTTATAACAGCTACGGTGGTTACGGCTGTGGCGGCGGCGGCTACAACGCCTACGGAGGCGGCGGCGGCGGCGGTTCGTCCTACGGTGGAAGCGACTACGGTAACGGTTTCGGCGGTTTCGGCAGCTACAGCCAGCACCAGTCGTCCTATGGGCCCATGAAGAGCGGCGGCGGCGGCGGCGGAGGAGGCAGCAGCTGGGGAGGTCGCAGCAACAGTGGACCTTACAGAGGTGGCTATGGCGGTGGGGGTGGGTATGGAGGCAGCTCCTTCTAAAAATGTCTTTTTAATGCTTGGGAGTGGCTATAGGGGTAGCTCTTCGCAACCACCCACCTAGGGTCAACTCCTAAGTCCTTTTCACTCCCACCGCTTTCCCCATTTTGCCCTTGGGGGAGCCACTTCTAAGGCTGCTTACCCTTGGGGGTGTTGCCCTATATGCCTGCCACCTCTCTCGTCTCTCCCTCTGAAGATGGACTTGGCTCCACATACACATTTTTGTGTTACAGTCATTGATGGACTCTATTTTTTTATTATTACTTGGACTTTGGTCGTTTTTATACTAGCAAAATGTCTTGTTTTAATTTGTGTTTTTTTGGGGGAGGGGGAGGGAGTGAACTTGCTGATTCTGTAGCAAAACCTGGGCGGGGGTTGGGGGGTTTAGTTTACTTTGTTGTAAGGACTTGATATCTGGCTACAGCGTTTTCTATAAAATCTCCTTGGATCCCATGCCCGAAATTTGGAAGCATATGTACAAAAATCATTTTTACGTTTTATTTTTAATAAATCATTGTGTTTGACCGTACATGTCTAACATTTTTTCCTAGGGTCCATTCCGTACCGTTTTAAGGGTAATTTTTCTTGTTAATTCTTAATGTGTATTTAGAGAAACTTTTAAAAGGTCCTGTGAGGTTTTTTTTTTCTTCTTGCTGTTACCCAGGTAGTGATGTGTTGAATTTTATCCCTTACAGGTAAAACATTTGAAGTGGTGGATGTGGCTTTTTAAAATCTTTAAAGTTTTTCCTACATCCATCTCTTGTACTAAGTGATTTGCTTATCATCTTGACATGGGTGGTCACTTCTATGAGAATTTGCTTCAAAATATGTACTGTGTAGTTCTAAAGAAATAGTTTGTGTTAAGCATGTGTTTTCATTCATATAAACTGTTTTAAAAAATTCAGATGGCCTAATTTCATCCCTCTTACTGGTTTGTCTGTAATGAATGGTTACAAATAAGGGTTATATTTTACCCTCAAACTTTAAGTGCATTTTTGTATTTTCAGAGCAGGTTTAAATGTTTTTTTTTCCCCCTATAGCTGAACTGCTGTCCTCCTGGAAATCCTTCCCCTTACTTTTGTGGCACCATCTACTGGCAGAATGTCAGTATATCTGCAAAACAGTTGGTTTAAAAACTTGTTCAGGACAGTTGCATCAGATTTTAGAAGTTTTGCCATCAAAAATCTGTGCAGACTTTGGTTATACATTTACTTGTAACTAAGATGGGCTTTACAGGAATGTAGTTAATGGTCCATATCACGACTGCCCTTTCTACATGAGGTTTGAAACTGTAAAACTGCTATGCATAGCTTGGGCAGTGGCCCCAAATTGCTATGATAACTAATGAACCAGCTTCGTGTACTGGTATCTTAGGTGCAAGTTGTAAAGCAAAACATCTGTGTATTCTGCTTGGTTAACAAATGTATATTTGTAGCCCTTTCATGCAATAGAATTCAAGTTGTTGTTTATAAAAAGCAAAACAAAACAATGGTATAGGAGAAAATTGCCTTCCTGGATAGACGTATAGAATAGCAACGTTTATGGATATCACAAATAAAGAATTCAATTCTTTACATGATTGAGTGAGAGTATGTATAACCTGGTGGGTGGGTTCAGAATACCTTTTAATCTAGTACCTGCATTTGATTTACTGATACGGTAAAATATTTGGAATTTTGCTTAGTGAAAGTGAAGTCGCTCAGTCGTGTCCGACTCTTTGCGACTCCATGGACTGTAGCCTACCAGGCTCCTCCGTCCATGGGATTTTCCAGGCAAGAGTACTGGAGTGGGTTGCCATTTCCTTAGTCACTTTGACAAAGGGTAGCTGATACTTGGTACTTTTAGTACCTCTACAACAAATGGGATAGATATGTTTGCATATGGAATAAATTAAAAAGATAGTCAAGTTTTGCATTACAAATGGTTTTACAATTTGTTTAAATTTCTGTTTTCACTCTTATTGAAATACATCATACTGCGTTTCTTCACGTGGTAATTTGGTCTAGCTTTTGCAGAGAGTAGGGCTCTAAGATACAGAAAATGATATCTTAAGTTTTTTATTATAATTATTGTGTTTCTGTTTTACTCAGTTTTAGGAGGAAGATCTGTTTCTTCTGGTTCAACTGGAATAGTCACCTTCTGGAGGGTTTTCAGAATTTAATAAGGTTATTGTCATTTTGTATTTCCCATGTAGTGATGTGTGAAAAGTTATGTAAAAGGATTTCCTAATTAGAAAAATGGCTTAGTGTTAATGGTATATCATCGCTTTGTTGTCATGTGTCTACCTTTACAAATATCTTATCTGGATTGGTATTCAGTGAAGGCAGAAATAGAGGTCTTTAGTCTTTCCAGATTTGGCATGTAGGACTTGTTTGTTATGGTTTCACTTTTTTCACCTGTAAGATTTACCTGAACATTATTACTTCAAATATAATCAAGACTTCATGGGAGGAAGTAGTACAGAACCTGGTCAGCATTGAATATAATTTTTGTGCAATGCTTGAATCTAATTTTGAAAGATTAGCAAAATAAATTTTTTTTGTCTTCCTGTTGTGAAGAACTTCTGCATTTACAGTGTTGTAGTAAAATTCAGTGGTAATCATTAGTTGGAAGAGGTTTGAAAGATTGATAGTAATTTCAAGTCTTAAAAAGCTTCCAAACGGTTGACATTCATAGTGGTAACAAATCAGAATGATATACTGATTGCTTCGGTCTGTAGCTTAGTGATTTAGAACAGATTTAATATTTAAATCTTCATAATGAATTTTTGTTTTCAAGTTAGGTTAAAGCATTGAGGATACTTAAGAATTTGCTATTTCTGTTACCTCAGGAATAGAAATGGTAGTGTCAGTTGTTTGATTTGTAGCTTTGTTTATCTTAAGTGTGCTTAATACTCTCAAATTTGAGAATTTGCATTTTAAACTGAATTACCTATGTTTTTGCTGATTAAAAGTGGGCATTTGGATGTTGAGTCAATTTAAGCAAAACTGCATCTAGGTAATGTAAGGATTATTCCCCAAAAGACAGTATTTGCACTTAGAAGAGGGTAAGTCTCTTTCTTCTATTTTAACCAACTTACTGCATCAGTGTTAAGATTTTGGTTACCGGGAATATAATTTCTCTTCCCTGTTTTAGAAGGCTTTTTTTTTTTAAATTAAGTGGAGCAACAAAGATTGCCTCTAAACCAGGGTAAGATAATGAATGCGTTTTCCTTAGTGTCTTATTGCAGGTTGCTTTGCTGTACCTTTGTCTAATGTTTTCTATTAAAAGTGAATGTTGTAAAAACTTCTTTCCAATAAAAATTCCCTTTCTACCTGTTATTTTAAAAATTATAACATTGCATGTTTGGTCAAATGTTGCCAAGTATCATTTGGCAATGTTACTAGGAAATAGGAAAGAACTGTACTGAATGTTGAGACTGGTGTATTTTTAAAAATGAGAATTAAACGTTTAAATAAATGCTTAGAAACTAAACAAAGAATGGTAAAAACCCTAAAGAGGAAATCCTCTTCTCAAGGACAATCCTTGTTAATAGGTGTATGTTCAGCAAACTCTTTTGTATGTACCTACATTTTAAAAGTAGGATGAAATAGTTCAGCAGTTTATATGATTGGCGTTCTCATATCAGAACAAATAGACCTTCCTCATCCTCTTTAATGCCTGTATAATGTTCTATAGCATGGCCGTTCCATAATGGTTGATGGACATTTCTTGCTATTATGAGTAATGCAGTGATTGTTGGAATGGCAGGTCATGTTCTTGCTTACCACATATACACTTAGTTGATGAGATGGCTTACTCATATTAAATGTGCTGGATAACTAGAACACAGCAGTTCTTTGGTATCATGGGTATTTTTTTTGTTCTCAGTATATATTCAGGGAAAGGTACATGCTCATTGGCAGCCTTGTTAAAGCCTTAGGGTATATTCAACTAAAACATTTTACTGAAAAATTTCAAAGCTAGATAATACATGATAAAACAGTTAATGGCCTATAAAGACCCTCATGTTGCTCCTTCCCTGTTTTCTCCCAGCACTTGGAGATGACGTATGTTAACAGTTTGCCTATTTCTAGGTCTTTTTATTTGCAGGGAGATATATTTATCTTTATTTTAGGAACAAATACTGGGTTGTTTTATATATACATACATACATACATATGTAAGTATTTTAACTTCAGACACCCATATGTGTACATAATCGTTCTGTATCATAAAACTGGTATACTATAGTATAGATGCACCATGATTTATTGTTTAGTATGTTTCCAAACTATTGCAGGCTTTGTGTTGCCATTTGCAACATACCAAAAAGGATCTGCCCCTGCTCACAAGGTACTCGCAATTTTTGTTTGAGTGGTGGGAATTTCAATAATTGTAATAGATTGTGGGCATTTTCATTAGAGATGAGTATAAGCAATTGTGTCGACTTGGTGGGTCAAGAAAACATTTGGGCTGGTCTTGACATTTAGACTAGATGAGTTGGCAGAGGGCATGCTACTAACATGCCAATACACAGAGCATGATGGATGGGCTTCTTATGTTTTTTCTTATGTTACTAGGCCACAGAGACTTCAGAGGTACATCATCCATTTTTATTGCTTTGCATTGTTTTATGGCTTAACAGTTTTTGCTAAGTTTTTTGTTTTTTTTTTAACAGTTTCTGCTAAGTTTTAATAGCAAAATCAGCTTAAGGGATATGGGACACATTCAACAACAGAAGTACAAGTCAGGTGATATCTTGAATGGGAAATGATAATCACTGTATGTTAAAAGGTTTCTGTGAAAAGTATAATTCATAGTTTGGAGACCCCCTTTATTAAGCGATAGTTAGCAATATTCTCACTCTTCTATTTTTTTCCTTTAATATATCTTCCCTATATTTTCACTTACTAGCTAGTTTTAAAATATAATTTTGTTAGAAAACGTTTGCACTAAGTAAATCAGTTTCTGACGTATTTGCTATAATTAGAAACTTAATATGTTCTGTAAATTTTGTTTTAAAAATAAAGCTAACAGTTGTATAATTTGGCAGGGGGAGGCAGGGTTAGTTTGAAGAATAAGTGGGCATGAATTACTAGCTTCAAATTAAATTTGAGTTTAGCACATTGTGAATGTTCTTGATGCTTAAATTTAGTCGCTTACTAAGTATAATGTATGGAAGTATATTGTTGGGAAATAGGATTTGTTGCTCATTTTTAAGACAGGCATGCAACTGGTTTGGGAAAATTGGTCTTTGACATTGGAACCTGCTTGTGGGTGAACTTCATATTCTTCCTAAATGAGAAATTAAATGCCATGGGATAAACAAAAAAGGAGATACTAGAAAGCTGCTTTTTAAAAAAGATATATTAGAGAGGCTAAAAGGGCAGATGAATCACTTTTGTACTGACTTATCCCACATACTTATTTATTAATAACACTTTTATTGATAATTTATTAATAAACTTGCAGTTGGAGCTGAATGATTTGCATCTTCAGAGAGGAAAATGATTAAAGATTTCCTTTTTTAGCTGCGTGCTCTCTTCTCAGGCAGATTTTCTTTGGCTCCTTTAATTCTTTTATCACTGCATATGGTTTGTTTTTTTTTAAAAAAAAAAAACCCGAAAACATATCTGAAATGGGTTTTGTTCTAAAATTATCTGATGTGAACTTGTACTGTTTTGACAATATGCTTATATCCCAGCATTTTCTGTCAGTTTCATCAGAGATTGATTACCTCTTTGTGCAAAACATCTGGGATCTGGAGATAACTGCAGTGGGACAAACATGGTTCCTGTCTTCAAGTAACTTGCATTCTGTTGGAGATTCTGTTTCTTTTGAAATTATGCATCCTTTTCAGCATTGTGGGATCGTCTCAGATTGTTCACACTCTACAGACAAATTGGAGTTTGTCCCATCATCATTTAGTATATACTCTCTGATTAAAGTGAAGGCTTCACTCTTACACTGGTTTTGTTATTTGGATACCATATGAAAGGTACATTTTTTTTTGATGCTTTTGTTGCTAATGTAATTAGCCTCAGAGTAGGCATCTGACTTAGTATTTCATAGTCCTTAATGGTGGAGAAGGCAATGGCAACCCACTCCAGTACCCTTGCCTGGAAAATCCCATGGGCGGAGGGGCTGGTAGTCTACAGTCCACGGCGAAGAGTCGGAGACGACTGAGCGACTTCACTTTCACTTTTCACTTTCATGCATTGAAGAAGGAAATGGCAACCCACTCCAGTATTCTTGCCTGGAGAATCCCAGGGACAGGGGAGCATGGTGGGCTGTCGTCTATGGGGTCACACAGTTGGACACGACTGATGCGACTTAGCAGCCGCAGCAGCAATAGCAGTTCTTAATGACATAAATTTTGGTATCAAATAGATCAGGTTCTTTTTTTGACCCAGTCACTTTCTTGTTCCATGAGTACATGGTCCTGAACCCGTTTCCTTGTTTTTACAGTCGTGTCTGACTCTTTGTGACCTGATGGACACTACCCTGCACCAGGGTCCTCTGTCCATGAGTTTTTCTAGGCAAGAATACTGGAGTGGGTTGCCATTTCCTTCTCCAGGGAATCTCCCCAACCCAGGGATTGAACCCAGGTCTCCCACATTGTAGACAGACGCTTGACCATCTGAGCCACCAGGGAAGTCCTTAAAAAGGAGAGACTACTGTTAATATCTGTCTCACAGGATTGTGAACAAATTATACTTTAAACTGAACAAATTATACTTTGAACAAATGAAGTGTAACTATACATGTAAAGGGTATACTATCATTGTTGGTACCTAGAGATGTTAATATTACAACTTCGTTTAAGACATATGAGTGTACCTTTATTTCATCCCCCCTCAACCACAAGGTATTTGTGCAATTAATGAGGTGAATGAATAGCCATCTTTTAAAAAGTACTGACATAAGTCATAGAGCACTCTTAGTAATTGAGATTTGGTTTTTAACCTAGGCTTTGCTCTTGATTTGCTGGGTGAGCTTGGATAGGGGAGCCCTTTATTCCTCTACTGCTTCAACTCTAGTAAGAGGTATGAACCATGTTTGCTGTGTTTAAGTATTTCTTATAAGAAAGTTACAAGTAACGTGTTAAGAGTGCCTTCCAGGTAGGAAGAAGGATCAAGAAAAGCATTATGACAGATGTATTTGACTTAAAAAGTTGACTGTATAGAGAAAGTGAGGGGAAAAAGTAAATTTCAGTAGAGGGACAAATAGGCAGAAACATGGGGCACATACAGAGAAGTATGCCTCAGTTCAGTTCATTTCAGTCACTCAGTCGTGTCCGACTCTTTGTGACCCCATGAATCGCAGCACGCCAGGCATCCCTGTCCACCATCTCCTGGAGTTCACTCAAACTCACGTCCATTGACTTGCTGATGCCATCCAGCCATCTCATCCTCTGTCGTCCCCTTTTCCTCCTGCCCCCAATCCCTCCCAGCATCAGAGTCTTTTCCAATGAGTCAACTCTTTGCATGAGGTGGCCAAAGTATTGGAGTTTCAGCTTTAGCATCATTCCTTCCAAAGAAATCCCAGGGCTGATCTTAAGAATGGACTGGTTGGATCTCCTTGCAGTCCAAGGGACTTTGAAGAGTCTTCTCCAACACCACAGTTCAAAAGCATCAATTCTTCAGCTCTCAGCTTTCTTCACAGTCCAACTCTCGCATCCATACATGACCATTGGAAAAACCATAGCCTTGACTAGACGGACCTTTGTTGGCAAAGTAATGTCTGCTTTTCAATATGCTATCTAGGTTGGTCATAACTTTTCTTCCAAGGAGTAAGTGTCTTAATTTCATGGCTGCAATCACCATCTGCAGTGATGTTGGAGCCCCCAAAAATAAAGTCTGACACTGTTTCCCCTGTTTCCCCATCTATTTCCCATGAAGTGATGGGACCAGATGCCATGATATTCGTCTTCTGAATGTTGAGTTTTAAGCCAACATTTTCACTCTCCTCTTTCACTTTCATCAAGAGGCTTTTTAGTTCCTCTTCACTTTCTGCCATAAGAGTGGTGTCATCTGCATATCTGAGGTTATTGATATTTCTCCCGGCAATCTCGATTCCAGCTTGTGCTTCTTCTAGCCCAGCGTTTCTCATGATGTACTCTGCATAGAAGTTAAATAAGCAGGGTGACAATATACAGCCTTGACGTACTCCTTTTCCTATTTGGAACCAGTCTGTTGTTCCATGTCCAGTTCTAACTGTTGCTTCTTGACCTGCATATAGGTTTCTCGAGGCAGGTCAGGTGGTCTGGTATTCCCATCTCTTGAAGAATTTTCCACAGTTTATTGTGATTCACACAAAGGCTTTGGAATAGTCAAAGCAGAAATAGATGTTTTTCTGGAACTCTCCTGACTTTTCGATGATCCAGCGGGTGTTGGCAGTTTGATCTCTGGTTCCTCTGCCTTTTCTAAAACCAGATTGAATGTCTGGAAGTTCACAGTTCATGTATTACTGAAGCCTGGCTTGGAGAATTTTGAGCATTACTTTACTAGTGTGTGAGATGAGTGCAATTGTGCGGTAGTTTGAGCATTGTTTGGCTTTGCCTTTCTTTGGGATTGGAATGAAAACTGACCTTTTCCAATCCTGTGGCCACTGCTGAGTTTTCCAAATTTGCTGGCATATTGAGTGCAGCACTTTCACAGCGTCATCTTTCAGGATTTGAAATAGTTCCACTGGTATTCCATCACCTCCACTAGCTTTGTTTGTAGTGATGCTTTCTAAGGCCCACTTGACTTCACATTCCAGGATGTCTGGCTCTAGGTGAGTGATCATACCATCATGATTATCTTGGTCGTGAAGATCTTTTTTGTACAGTTCTGTGTATTATTGCCACCTCTTCTTAATATCTTCTGCTTCTGTTAGGTCCATACCATTTCTGTCCTTTATCGAGCCCATCTTTGCATGAAATGTTCGCTTGGTATCTCTAATTTTCTTGAAGAGCTCTCTACTCTTGCCCATTCTGTTGTTTTCTGCTATTTCTTTGCATTGATCAATGAGGAAGGCTTTCTTTTCTCTTCTTGCTATTCTTTGGAACTCTGCATTCAGATGTTTATATCTTTCCTTTTCTCCTTTGCTTTTCACTTCTCTTTTCACAGCTATTTGTGAGGCCTCCCCAGACAGCCATTTTGCTTTTTTGCATTTCTTTTCCATGGGGATGGTCTTGATCCCTGTCTCCTGTACAGTGTCATGAACCTCCATCCATAGTTCATCAGGCATTCTATCAGATCTAGTCCCTTAATTTTATTTCTCACTTCCACTGTATAATCATAAGGGATTTGATTTAGGTCATACCTGAATGGTCTAGTGGTTTTCCCTACTTTCTTCAATGTAAGTTTGAATTTGGCAATAAAGAGCTGATGATCCGAGCCACAGTCAGCTCCTGGTCTTGTTTTTGCTGACTGTATAGAGCTTCTCCATCTTTGGCTGCAAAGAATATAGTCAATATGATTTCAGTGTTGACCATCTGGTGATGTCCATGTGTAGAGTCTTCTCTTGTGTTGTTGGAAGAGGGTGTTTGCTATGACCTGTGCGTTCTCTTGGCAAAATTCTGTTAGCTTCTGCCCTGCTTCATTCCGTATTCCAAGGCCAAATTTGCCTGGTACTCCAGGTGTTTCTTGACTTCCTACTTTTGCATTCCAGTCCCCTATAATGAAAGGACATTGTGTTTGGGTGTTAGTTCTAGAAGGTCTTGTAGGTGTTCATAGAACCGTTCAACTTCAGCTTCTTCAGCGTTACTGGTTGGGGTATAGACTTGGATTATTGTGATATTGAATGGTTTGCCTTGGAAACGAACAGAGATCATTCTGTCATTTGAGATTGCACCTAAGTACTGCATTTCGGACTCTTTTGTTGACCATGATGACTACTCCATTTCTTCTAAGGGATTCCTGCCTGCAGTAGTAGATATAATGGTCATCTGAGTTAAATTGACCCATTCCAGTCCATTTTAGTTCGCTGATTCCTAGAATGTCGACATTCACTATTGCCATCTCCTGTTTGACCACTTCCAATTTGCCTTGATTCATGGACCTGACATTCCAGGTTCCTATGCAATATTGCTCTTTACAGCATCAGACCTTGCTTCTGTCACCAGTCACATCCACAACTGGGTATTGTTTTTTGCTTTGGCTCCATCCCTTCATTCTTTCTGGAGTTATTTCTCCACTGATCTCCAGTAGCATACTGGGCACCTACTGACCTGGGGAGTTCCTTTTTCACTATCCTATCATTTTGTCTTTTCATACTGTTCATGGGGTTCTCAAGGCAAGAATACTGAAGTGGTTTGCCATTCCCTTCTCCAGTGGACCACATCCTGTCAGACCTCTTCACCATGACCTGCCCGTCTTGGGTGGCCCCACAGGGCATATCTTAGTTTCATTGAGTTAGACAAGGCTGTGGTTGTAGTGTGATTAGATTGACTAGTTTTCTGTGATTATGGTTTCAGTGTGTCTGCCCTCTGTGATTATGGTTTCAGTGTGTCTGCCCTCTGATGCCCTCTTGCCCTTCGTCTTACTTGGGTTTCTCTTACCTTGGATGTGGGGTATCTCTTCATGGCTGCTCCAGCAAAGTGCAGCTGCTGCTCCTTACCTTGGACGAGGGTTATCTCCTCACCGCCGCCCCTCCTGACCTTGAACGTCGTGTAGCTCCTCTAGGCCCTCCTGTGCCCGCGCAGCCACTGCTCCTTGGACGTGGGGTAGCTCCTCCCGGCCGCCACCCCTGGCCTCGGGTGGAGGGAGCTCCTCTCAGCCACCACCCCTGCCCTTGGACGTAGGGTAGCTCCTCTCGGTTGTTCCTGCACTGTCGCAGCCTGGCGCACTTGGCTGCTGCCCCTGACCTTGGAAGTGGATCTCTCGGCCGCGCTTGTGCGCCGTCGAAGCCGTCCACGCTTGTGAAGTATGCCTCAGTTCAGTCGCTCAGTCGTGTCCGACTCTTTGCGACCCCATGAATCACAGCACGCCAGGCCTCCCTGTCCATCACCAACTCCTGGAGTTCACTCAGACCCACGTCCATCGAGTCAGTGATGCCATCCAGCCATCTCATCCTCTGTCGTCCCCTTCTCCTCCTGCCCCCAATCCCTCCCAGCGTCAGAGTCTTTTCCAATGAGTCAACTCTTCCCATGAGGTGGCCAAAGTACTGGAGTTTCAGCTTTAGCATTCCTTCCAAAGAACACCCAGGACTGATCTCCTTCAGAATGCACTGGTTGGATCTCCCTGCAGTCCAAGGGACTCTCAAGAGTCTTCTCCAACACCACAGTTCAAAAGCATCAATTCTTTGGCGCTCAGCTTTCTTCACAGTCCCAACTCTCACATCCATACATGACCACTGGAAAAACCATAGCCTTGACTAGACAGACCTTTGTTGGCAAAGTAATGTCTCTGCTTTTCAATATGCTGTCTAGGTTGGTCATAACTTCTTCCAAGGAGTAAGCGTCTTTGAATTTCATGGCTGCAGTCACCATCTGCAGTGATCTTTGGAGCCCCAAAAAATAGTCTGACACTGTTTCCACTCTTTCACCTTCATCAAGAGGCTTTTTAGTTCACTTTCTGCCATAAGGGTGGTGTCATCTGCATATCTGAGGTTATTGATATTTCTCCCGGCAATCTTGATTCCAGCTTGTGCTTCTTCCAGCCCAGCATTTCTCATATGCCTACTGTGTGCTAAATATTGTATAAAGTACATTTGCAAATGTTCTCACTGGATCCATTTCAGTAACCCTCTGCTTCACAGTAAGGTAGCTGAAGCTCGTCTCAGAAAGGTTAAACTTTGCCAAGGCCACCCAGTGGGTGAAATGATTGAACTGGGAGTTGAATCCAAGCCTTACTGATTTTAATGGCCATATTCTGCATGAAACTTCCAGATACAAGTGGATAACTGTGTGAATCACAATAAACTGTGGAAAATCCTGAAAGAGATGGGAATACCAGACCACCTGACCTGCCTCTTGAGAAATTTGTATGCAGGTCAGGAAGCAACAGTTAGAACTGGACATGGAACAGCAGACTGGTTCCAAATAGGAAAAGGAGTACGTCAAGGCTGTATATTGTCACCCTGCTTATTTAACTTCTATGCAGAGTACATCATGAGAAATGCTGGGCTGGAAGAAGCACGAGCTGGAATCGAGATTGCCGGGAGAAATATCAATAACCTCAGATATGCAGATGATACCACTCTTATGGCAGAAAGTGAAGAGGAACTAAAAAGCCTCTTGATGAAAGTGAAAGAGGAGAATGAAAATGTTGGCTTAAAACTCAACATTCAGAAGACGAATATCATGGCATCTGGTCCCATCACTTCATGGGAGATAGATGAGGAAACAGTGGAAACAGTGTCAGACTTTTTTTGGGGGGTCTCCAAAATCACTGCAGATGGTGACTGCAGCCATGAAATTAAAAGATGCTTACTCCTTGGAAGAAAAGTTATGACCAACCTAGATAGCATATTGAAAAGCAGAGACATTACTTTGCCAACAAAGGTCTGTCTAGTCAAGGCTATGGTTTTTCCAGTGGTCATGTATGGATGCAAGAGTTGGACTGTGAAGGAAGCTGAGCACCGAAGAATTGATGCTTTTGAACTGTGGTGTTGAAGAGTCTTGAGAGTCCCTTGGACTGCAAGGAGATCCAACCAGTGCATTCTGAAGGAGATCAGTCCTGGGTGTTCTTTGGAAGGAATGATGCTAAAGCTGAAACTCCAGTACTTTGGCCATCTCATGAGAAGAGTTGACTCATTGGAAAAGACTCTGATGCTGGGAGGGATTGGGGGCAGGAGGAGAAGGGGACGACAGAGGATGAGATGGCTGGATGGCATCACTGACTCGATGGACGTGGGTCTGAGTGAACTCCAGGAGTTGGTGATGGACAGGGAGGCCTGGCGTGCTGCGATTCATGGGGTCGCAAAGAATCGGACACGACTGAACAACTGAACTGAACTGAATTTATATTAAGGGTAAAGGAGAGTTGTGGGAAATTGGGAGAAGTTGGGACCATATTAGTGTTTATCTGGCAGCCAGTGAAAATTACTAATAAAAGTTTTTGAGAAACAATAGTGGTAGCCAGACTGTAATTTAGAAAGACTAATTAGTAGCACTGAGTGAAATAGATGGCATTTGAGTGGTAAGGCTGCTATTGACAGCTTATGTTAACCATGAGAGCATGAGCAAAGAAGGAGCACTGGCAATAGATGCAAATGGAATATAAGGGAAGTTGTAAAAGTTGAATTAGCAAATGATTGGATATGGCAGGGAGAAATAAAGAAGAGTGAGTAGTTCAGTCAGAATTACTGTGGTAAGTAGGAGGGTGGTGATGTCACCAGAAATGGAACGAGAAGATTTAGAAGGAAGGTTTGAACAGACTGAGTTGAAGATGCTGGTAAGTGCATTGAAACGTTATGTCTTTTGTAGATAGCTTTACAAAATGGTTATGGGATATTCTCTTTTTGCCCTTTCTGATCCACTCTATACCTTTCTGTTCCTTGCTCTGTGTTGTCAGAAATTTGATTGTTAAAGAACTATACTCTCTTCTATGGCTTCATGTTGGGTTTGACAGTGGGAGAAACCAGCAGGAAGTCTAGAAGAGTGAGAGAAAAGTGAGGTTAAGATATTTGTTCCCCTGTCTCCAAAGTATACATATTGAGCAAATAGTTTATCAAGGCCTCTTATCAAGCTTTGCTCCAGTGGCCAGCTATAGGTCTTCTCTGGTAACCACTCCCTCCTACTGCTACTTCAGGCTTCCTTTTTCTAGCCCCAAGATGGTTTACCAGACCTTGTTGGTTTTCCCTTAACTGTGCCCACATCCTCGTAAATAGTTCCTTTTATTAAAACTCCAGTAACCCTGTTTGAATGTGCCATCTGCTGTCATCTCTTCAGTGAAAAAAAAATCCCACATTTTCTAATGACTTGGTCTCCCAGAAACCAACAAACTTGGAGAAGATCTAGCTGTTTACCCTCCTCACCTGTCAATGAGTTTTTCCACATTGATATTCAGTATCTTCGTTTCCTCCTGTGTCAGGTTAAATGTTTGACTCTTCTATTTCGTGATTCAGCTGGAAATGCAGCAAAGAAGAAACAAAAATCCTTGCCCTCAGTAGAGCTTATGTTTTAGTAGGGGGAGACAGATAATGAAGCATAATAAGTTGTATGGTATTTAGAAAATAATGTGTGGATAGAACAGGGTCAGGAGCCAGCAGTGCTGCAGGGCAGGATATTTGTGAAGATAGTGCAATTTAAAATGGGGTGATGGCCTTCCCTAGTGGCTCAGTGTTAGAGAATCCACCTGCCAATGCAGGAGACACAGGTTCGATTGCTGATCCAGGAAGATCCTAGATGCCACGGAGCAACTAAACCCGTGTGTCACAACTATTGAGCCTGTGCTTCAGAGGCTGGGAGCCACAACTACTGAAGCCCCCATGCCCTAGAGCCTGTGCTCTGTAACAAGAGAAGCCACTGTAATGAGAAGCCCGTGCACTGCAACTAGAGAAAAGCCCATGCAGCAATGAAGAACTAGCACAGCCATAAATAAAATGCGGTTAATGGGGTAGTATGAGTAGGTCTTTGAGAAGTATTTAAACAGAAGCTTGAAGGAAATGTGGGACTAAGCAGTGCAGATGTTTAGGGGAAAAGCATTCCAGGTAGAGGCTTAGGAAGAGCAAAAGCCCTGAGGCAGGATTGTACCTGGACTTTGAGGAAGAGCAAGTTGGTCAAAGTGGCTGAAGTTGAGTAAAGAACAAAGGAGTAGCTGATGATGTCAGAAAGGGACTAGCTCATAGTAGGGCTTTGTAAAGTATTGTAAGGATTTTGGCTTTTACAGCATGATTGGTCAACTATTTCAGGGTTTTGAGCAGAGGAATATGCTCTACTTGAATTTTTAAAAAAGATTCTCTGATTTTCTCAGGACATAATTCTTTTAGTTGATGTGGTTGGTTTTGGTGAGGCTTTATGAGAAAAGCAATCAGAACAACTTGGATTAAGGTATTAAAAGACCTGCAGTCTCTTACATTCTGTTACAGGCATCTGCATTTTTGAGGGAGAGATTATTCTCTGGCCAAAATGAATCTTTGATTATGATGTGCTGTCTTTAGAAGGGACTACTTGCAAGGTACTTGCAAGGTTGGCCCTTGTCTGGGCACTTGGATTTAGGTAGTGTTCCTACCATTCCCTAACTGGTAAAGGTGGTCTAGACTGTGCAAGCAATAGGATTTAGGCTAAATAACCTTTCTTCTGGGACTCTGGAATTTGGATATGTGCTAAGCAGTGGGTACCTATAAAACCTTGAGTACTTAGTCCTTGGGCAGAAACATCACTCACAAGTATAGTCTTTGTGACCCTTCATGGTAGGGAGAGAGCATAAACAGGCCTGCACTTGGGCTCCTCCAGACTCTTGTGTCTTTTCTCCAAATGATTCCACTGTGTATCTTCATTATGTGTCTGTAGTAAACTTTATTTGTGAGTACAAGACTTAGCAGTGCTGAGTTTTGTGAGTTCTTTTAGCTCATCTCTGAACCTAGCATTGGTCTTGGGAACCACTGGAAACAGCTAACATTAAAAATTTTTTTTTCTAAATTTAATATACATATATTTAGTATAACTAAGTGGAAAACATCACGTTGTGGACAGAAGGTGCAGTTTTGGAAAACCTGTCACATAGATCAGTCAGCTCTGTGTCTAGTGAAGAGCTCTTCTGAGCAGTTTCTGCTTTGTTAATTTCACTTCTTCCAAAAGCTCTAGGTCTTTTCATTATTGCAGCTTCTAGTAACTCAGCTGGTAAAGAATCCACCTGCAATGCAGGAGATCCTGATTCGATTCCTGGGTTGGGAAGATCCATCCCCTGGAGAAGGGATAGGCTACTCACTCTAGCAATATTCTTCGGCTTCTCTGGTGACTCAGATGGTAAAGAATCCGCCTGCAGTGCGGGAGACCTGGGTTCAATCCCTGGGTTGGGAAGATCCCCTAGAGGAAAAGGCATGGCAACCCACTCCATTATTCTTGCCTGGAGAATCCCCATGGACAGAGGAGCCTGGTGGCTATAGTCCATGGGGTTGCAGAGAGTCAGACACAACTGAGTGACTAAGCACAGCACAGCAATTTTGAACATGTGGAGACTCACTGCCATCATGTAAATCTGTTGTAAGCAAGTTTAGAAAAAGGACAGCCTCATAAAGATCTTTAAAATAATCTAAGTGAAGGCAGTTGTTGACATAGGTGCCTGTTGACAGAGATGCCATGAATAATACCTTAGGGAGAAAGGAAGTATAGCTACTAGAAGCAACAGCATTTGACAACAGGTGTAGGTACGTCAGTATGTTAGAAGGATCGTGCTTTGCTTGTATACACTGCAACGAGATGTGTAGCAAGCTGGTCTGATTGAACTACTCTGTATTACTCCCCTTGGAAGGAAGTTGTTCTGTTCTGATCGTATAGTAAGACTTTGGTTCACAGGATATGAAACTTCAGTCACAGAAGGGAGATTGTGGCAAAATTACTCATTTGACATACCTCTTCTGATTATCTGTTGCTGACTTCAGAGTCACAACCAGTTCCTTTGAGTCTCTGGATTCATGTATCCATGATCGTGAAAGCTTTTATTTTCATTTGGTGGAACTATTTGCTTCCCTCCAGTTGAGTTTAATCACAGTTTTGTACTTTTATAACTGAAATTGCAGACAGTAACTCCCCGTTAGGTTGGAAAAAATGATGAGTGAGGAGGATAAATATGGATTTATTTAGTAGGAACCATTAATGTATCCATCCCTTGGCTCTAGGACTACAATACTAGGAATTTAACATAAGAGAACAATTCAATGAAACAAGTTATTGCACAAAGATGGTGATGAGAACATTTATAGCAAGAGACTGGAGGCTATAAATGTGAAATGTTAGGGAAATGTTTACTAAATTGTGCTCTATGAAAATGTGAAATATTAAAAATACATCATCCATCAAAAAGTGAATGGATAAATGTAATGTGGTATATACACACAATGAAATATTTATTCAGTCATAAAAATGAATGAAATTCTGATCCATGCTAATACATGGATGGACCTCACAAACACTATGCTCAGTGAAATAAGCCAGACACAGAAGGGTATGTATTATTTTTTTGCATGTATATGAGGGATCTAGAATAGGCAAATTCATAGAGGCAGAATGTAAGATAGAGGTTACCTGGGGTTTGAGGAAGGAGGGAATGGAAAATATTGTTCGCTGGGTACAGAGTTTCTCTGGAGATAATGAAGTTCTGCAGATGGGTACTAGTGACTGTCGCATAACACTGTGAATGTACTTAATGCCACTGAATTGTGCCATTAAAAGTGGTTGATGTGGTAAATTTTATGTATATTGTCACAATAAAAGTTATAATTGAATATGCAATAATGATATGTATTTAGTGTAATATGAGTATGTAACTATATTAAAGTAGTTGAGTTTAAACAATTGAACCTTTTAAATTTTAAAAAATTTTAAGTGAAATCATGAGAAATTGAAATTATCTAGTTGCAACTATTTACAATTATAAATAGTCTTTTTTTAATACAAATTTTAAAAACTCATTTATTTTTGGCCAGGTCTTGGTTGCTGCGTGTTGGCTTTCTCTAGTTGTGACAGGCGGGAACTATTCTCTAGTTGTGGTGCAAGGGCTTCTCATTGTGGTGGCTTCTCTTGCGGAGCACATGTGTGTGCTCTTGTTGCCCGGACTTCATTAGTTGTGGCTTGAGGGCTGGAGGATGCTGTCTCAGTAGTTGTGGTACACGGGTTTAGTTGCCCAGCAGCATGTGGAATCTGTGAAAAAATCGTCAGTGGGAATTAATTCTCTTTCTTGTGTAGAATGTTCTGTGAAGGAAGCAGATTTTTGGCCCTTTTCTAAACCATTGGTATAGTCATTAGATTTCACTTTTCTTACAAAGAGATGCACAGATTTACCAGCAGAGGGCGTAAGTTGCAGGTTGATGCTTAAAAGATGGGATTCTTAGGGGGAACCTGGAAAGACAAGTGTTTGCAATGTGCAAGCCTGTGTGAAACACTCTGCTTGCTGCTGTAGTTGGTCTGGCTTTTCTTTGACTCACTGGGGTCCAGTGGTGTGTTTCCAGCTTTCCCCAAGAGCATTCTTTGGCTTGGTGTGGTTAGCTAAGGGACCAGAGGAATGGGTAAGGACTTAATAAGAGTAGGTATTGGGAGCCTTGGATGTTAGTATCTTTTGGGGTTCAGATGCTGTTGCTCCATTTCTTCAGGTGAGGTGGAGAGAGCATGAGGCCAGGCATCTGATCATCCATACCTTGCTTGGCCACCAGCTCACTGAGTGATCTTGAGCCAGTTGCTTTCTGTCAGTCTCAGTTGGCTTATCTATAAAATGGAGGTAGTAAGATAGGGATAGTGTCCCCAAGCACAGTAGTTAATAGTGGTCTCTGAAGTCAGGCAGATTGGGTCTCAGATATCTGGGGTTGTGATCAAGTCATTTAAGTCTCAGAACCTCAGTTTCCTCATATTTATTTGTTTATTGATGTTCCATGTTTCAGTCAAGCTTGTGTTTACTGCAGTACTTTTTTAAAAAATTATTTTTGGCTGTTCTGGGTCTTCACTGCTGCATGCAGGCTTTTTCTAGTTGTGGTTAGAAGGGCTGCTCTCTAGGTATAGTGCACAGATTTCTCCTTGCAGTGGCTTCTCTTGTGGCAGAGCACGGGCTCTATAGTGTGTGGGCTTCAGTACTTGTGGCGCTCAGCCTAAGCAGTTAATGGCACATGGGCTTAGTTGCCCCTGGCATGTGGAAATCTTCCTGCACCCAGAATTGAACCTGTGTCCCCTACATTGGCAGGCGGATTCTTAACCACTGTGCCACCAGGGAAGTCCTGCTGCACTACTTCTGAAGAGACATAGTTTTTTCTTTTTACCTTTTGTCCCCGTTAACCCATTTCTTCTTCCCATAACCCCCTGCCTCTGGCAACCACTAATATGTTTTCTGTATGAGATTTTTTTAAAATAATTTTTTAAAGAGTCCAGATATAAGACAGATTGTACAGTGTTTGTTTTTCTCTAACTTATAACACTTAGCATAATGCCTATGATATCCCTCCCTGTTGTTGCAAATGGAAGCATTTTAATGTTCTTCGTGGTTATATAATACTGTTATCTGTGTGTGTGTGTGTATCTTCTTTATCCATTCATCCATCAATGGACACAAGTTGTTTCCATACCTTGGCTGTTGTAAATAATGCTACAGTGAACAATGGGGTACATACATCTTTTTGAGTTAGTGTTTTCATTTTCCTCAGATACATGCCCGGAAGTGGAATTACTGTATCATATGGTAGTTGAATTTTCAAGTTTTTGAGAAACCTCAGTACTGTTTTCCACAGTGGCTACCCCAGTTTAAATTCCCACCAGCAGTGTACAAGGGTTCCCCTTTTTCCACCTTCTTGCCAACATTTGTTGTTTCTTGTCTTTTTGATATAGCCTTTCTGACGTATCTCACTGTGGTTTTGATTTGCATTTCCATAATGATCCATGGTTTCCATGATATTGAACGTCTTTTCATGTGCCTGTTGGTACCCGTATGTTTTTATTTGGAAAAATGTCTATATTCATATGTACTGCCCATTTTTAAATCAGATTTTTTTGCTATTGAGTTATGTGAATTCTTCATGTATTTTTCATATTAACCTCTTATCAGATATATGATTTTGAATCTTTTCTCCCATTTCATAAGTTGCCATTTCATTTTAGGTTGTTTCCTTTGCTTTGCAGAAGCTTTTTAGTTTGATGCCATCTCACTTGTTTATTTTTGCTTTTGTTACCTTTGCGTTTTCCCCAGCATGTATTTTTGGTTCCTTTGTTGTAAATTAATTGACCATTTATGTGTGAGTTTATTTCTGGGCTCTGTGTTCTATTCCATTATCTGCCAGAATCATACTGTTTCAGTTGATAATATCTGATCATGTGCTGTGCTGTGCTTAGTTGCTTCAGTTGCATCCCACTCTTTGCGACCCCATTGACTGTAGCCTGCCAGGCTCCTCTGTCCATGGAATTCTCCAGGCAGGAATACTGGAGTGGGTTGCCATGCCCTCTTCCAGGGGATCTTCCCAACCCAGGGGCTGCACCCAGGTCTCCTGTGTTGCAGGTGGATTTTTTACCCTCTGAGCCACCAGGGATAGCTAATCATACTGTTTTAATTGATATCGCTTTGTAATAAAGTTTGAAATCAAGGCGTATGATGATGCAGCTTTGTTCTTATTTCTCAAGATGGCTTTGGATATTTTTTTTTTTTAGTTCCATACACATTTTAGGATTATTCTATTTCTGTGAAAATGCCATTGAAATTTTGATAGAGTTTATAAAATCTGTGGATTGTTTTGAGTAGTATGAACATTTTAACAATATTGATTCTTCCAGTCCGTGAGGATGGAATATGTTTCCATTCATTTGTATCTTCTCCAGTTTCTTTCATTAATGTAGTTTTCAATATATAGGTCTTTAATCTCCTTGATTATATTTATTCCTAGGTAATGGGGATTTTTTTTTTGGATGCAGTTATAAATGTGGTATTTTTCTTTATTTCTCTTTCTTATACTTAATTTTTAGCATATAGAAACACAGTAGACTTTTTGTATTGATTTTTATATCCTCTTAACTTCACTGAATTTATTAGTTTTAACAGGAGAGAACTCTACTAAACTCATTTTATGGAGCCAGCATTAACCTGTTACCAAAACAAGGATGCCACCAGAAAAAAAATTGTAGACCAGTATCCCCAATCAACATAGATGCAAGAGTTGTCAACAAAATATTAACAGCAATATTATTGCTGAATGCAGAAATACATTTAAAGGATCATTGGCATAATCAAGTGAGATTTATTCCAGGTTTCAATATCAGCAAATCAATCATTGTGGAAGAGCAAATCAACAAAATGAAGGGTAAAAATCATATGATCATCTCAATAGAAGCGGGAGAAGCATTTGACAAAATTCATCATCCGTTTATGTTGATAACTCTGAACAGAGTGAGTGTAGAGAGATTGTAACTCGGCACAATAAAAGCCATATGTGTCAAGTCCACAGCTAACGTACTCAAAGGTGAGATCACAGACAAGACAAAGATGCCCACTCTCGCAACCTTTATTTGACATAGTATTGGAAGTCCTAGCCAAAGCAGTTAGGCAAGAAAAAGAAGTAAAAAGCATCCGAATTAGAAAGGAAGAAGTAAAACTACCATTATTTGCAGGTGATACTATATATGTTAATGGAAAACTCTAAAGGTTCAATCAAAAAACTATCAGAGCTAATAAAATTAAGTAAAGTTGGCAGGATCCAAAGTCAACATACAAAAATTTGTTGCATTTATGTGTACCTCAAATTTAAAACAGGGATAATAGTTGCTTTACACAGGGTTATTGGGAGGATTAAATGAGAGGGCTACATGTAAAGTCTTGAATACAGAGTCTGCTGCTGCTGCTAAGTCGCTTCAGTCGTGTCCGACCCTGTGCGGCCCCATAGACAGAAGCCCACCAGGCTCCTCTGTCCCTGGGATTCTCCAGGCAAGAATACAGAGTCTGGCCCAGAGTAAAAGGTCAAGGGATGGGAGCTGTTATTACTGTTCAGTGGATGTTTTATCTTAAGTCCAAGGAGTTGAGGGACATGAAGAACTTTGTAAGCTTTAAAGTGCAACATAACATGCCACAGGTGATTACTCTCTTGAATATGTTCAGGGCACGGGTTCTTCTCCCTCACAGGAGGAGTCCTGAGGGAAGCCAGGCATCTCTGGATAAGACGCTGTTCTCTTTACCTGTTGACTTTTTTGGACCTTGAGTTCCTTTTCATTTTTTGCCTGGCTTGCTGTGCTGGGGGCTTGCTAAGCAGCTACAGGAAGAGTCTACTCATAAAGTAGTCAGGAATCTGAGGGGAAGTTTTGGTGATACAGGTGTGGGTGGGCCTTAATTTAACTTTAGTGTTGCCTCGTCCTTGGTGACCTGTTGGTAATAGGGACCACTGAATAACTCCAGGAGAGGCCCTGGGCTATGCTTCCTGGCACAAGGTACCCTGTCTGACTTCTCGACCTCAAAACTAAGGACTCACAGAGCTATAGTTTGGTAGCATTGGCATAGGCAATGCAAATTATAGCTGCTAATGGTTACTCAGTGCTTATTACAGTCCAGGCTCTCTGCTAAGTGCTTGATAGCCTTGAAACCTAACAACCCTGGGGGGTAGGTACTATTATTATCCATTATTATCTTCTTTCTGCAGATGAGGAAATTTAGACTTGTACCTTGCTAAGGGTTATATTTCTGGTAAGTATATTCAGAGCCTGGTCTGACTGATTCTAATGGCCTGAGTTCTTTTCTTTGTGGGCTTTCCATTTAGCTGTGCATTAGTGTCACCTATGAAGTTCGCTGGCCACCTCATGCAAAGAGTTGACTCATTGGAAAAGACCCTGATTCTGGGAGGGTTTGGGGGCAGGAGGAGAAGGGGACGACAGAGGATGAGATGGCTGGATGGCATCACCGACTCGATGGACATGAGTTTGGGTAAACTCCGGGAGTTGATGATGGACAGGGAGGCCTGGCGTGCTGCAATTCATGGGGTTGCAAAGAGTCGGACACGACTGAGCGACTGAACTGAACTGATGAAGTTTGCTGAAATTCCTGCTCCTTTGGTCCCAGTTCTATAGATGTGTGGTGGAGCCTGGTACTGTGGTATTTTTCTTTTTCCCAGGTTTATTGAGGTATAATTGCCAAAATTCACCTCCTTCAGTGTTTAGTTTGATAAAATGTAGTAGTTGTATGCAATTGTATCGTCACAGTCAAGATATGGAGCACTACCATAAGCCTAGAAAGTTTCCTTATGTCTTTTGATCCCCTGATGCCTGTACTTTCAACCAGATGGCTTTGATGCACATGTATGTATTCTGGTGCCTGCAGTTGTGAGGAACTGAGGCTTTGAAAGTGAAAGTGAAGTCACTCAGTCATGCCTGACTCTTTGCCCACCCCATGGACTGTAGCCTACCAGGCTCCTCTGCCCATGGGATTTTCTGGGCAAGAGTGAGGCTCTGAAGAAGGAGGATAAAAGCAAGAAAAGAAGGAAAAAACACTTAGAAGGAAGACCGATGGGCCGTGCTTACTGCCTCCAGGTAAGCTGTGCTATACAGGCTCCCAGTGGATAGATAGAGTGTGGAAAAAAGAACTCTCTAGACCAAACCTACTTATAAAGTTTCTTCTCCTCACATGATTTTTTTCCTCAGCCACACAGAGCTGGAAGGTTCTGAACAAAGTTGATGTACATGGTTGGGTAAATGGTTCTGGAATGGAGAGGTGGGGACTGTTGGTAGGCTATGGGAGAAGCTTTGGGTATGGGGAGGAGGCCCAGCAAGGAGGTGAGACCCTACTGCTGGAAGTTCCAAACATGGGACCTCTTCCTCCAGGAAGGCACTACTTTGGTTCCTTTGGCTTTCCTCTATTGCAAGAATCTAATAGTGACTCTCCTTAATCTGAAATCCAGTTAGGACAGTTGGCCTTGAGCAAGCCTGTGGCCCAGAGAAGGCTTGGATAATAAAGTGTAAAGTGTAAAGTATATCACTGATAGTAGAGGAGCTTCTGATGGCAACTTTGTGCCAGGAGTCTGGAGACTTTGATTCTTGGTTCAGCTCTGACCCTGGCTTTGCCTTTCTTTTCTTGATGCCCTTCTCCGAGAAGTCTGTTCAGCTTCTCTCTCATGGATAGAGTGGAGGATAATGTGCAGGTGAGAGCAGTATGGCTTCAACATATGCATTGTGGTGACGTTGGTTAGCACTGCAAAAGTAGGTTGCAAGGAAATTGTGTAAAGATTTTATACTGGCTCTCAAGAGTTGTAATATATTGAGACCTGAAATATGCTTGGTCCTTTAGTATTTACTTTTCTGATCTTCAAAAAATTTCTCTCTGGTTTGTTTCATGTGACACTCGCCACCCCCCCCCCCCCCCCGCCTTTCCTATATGGTGAGGTTGTAACTAGGGGTATGAAGTTGTGAGAGACTTATCTTAGTCTCGTATCCCTTTTATGAATCATCCACTCGTCTTCCTGGTTGATGTCTGCACTCTGGCATGGATTCTGGGATTCATATTCCTTATTTGTGATGTTAAATTTCTGGTCCCTATGATTCACCTCAAGAGGAAATATCTGGAGCAGAGCCACAAGGCTGATTAGAAGAGGAAGGGGCAGAGGGAGAAAGATAGGAGGGGTATTGTTGTGAAAGGAAGAAGTAGTGATACAGGGCTGTAGGGTGTAAATAAAATCTCCTGAGCCCCTTCTCACTTGAGAAAGAATGAGTTGGGTAGTGGTCTAATGGCCTTATTTAAGAGGACTTTGTGATGTCAGAGGTGGGGAGTAATCTTTGAGAGTAACATGCTAGCCAGTTTGAGTTCAGGAGGCTGTGTAAAGTTTAAGTTATTCCTAGTTTCTGTTACCTCAGTGTCTGGCTTCCCTCATTATGGTCTCAAGTCTTTCTGGCAGTGAAGAAATTTAACAGGTCAAAATTACAACTATAATAGGTTTACTAAGTATCCCTCATGGAGAAGGCAATGGCACCCCACTCCAGTACTCTTGCCTGGAAAATCCATGGATGGAGGAGCCTGGTAGGCTGCAGTCCATGGGGTCGCTAAGAGTCAGGAACGACTGAGCGACTTCACTTTCACTTTTCACTTTCATGCATTGGAGAAGGAAATGGCAACCCACTCCAGTGTTCTTGCCTGGAGAATCCCAGGGATGGGAAGCCTGGTGGGCTGCTATCTCTGGGGTCGCACAGAGTCGGACATGACTGAAGCGACTTAGCAGCAGCAATAGCAGGAGCAAGTATCCCTCATACTTTCACATACTTCATATTATCTTCCTTAAATCCCCCTCAAAACTTTACAGTCAAGTAAAAATTTCTTCTTAAACAATCTTACAGGCTAACGAGAAGGAAAATGGAACATTTAAGACATTTTTAGAGTCATGTGATTTTAGAGCTGAAAGGGACTCTAGAGTTTGACCCTACGTTATGGATGAGGGGCTGAGGTCGAGAGTAGGGAAAATACTTACTGAAAGTCACTCAGCTAGTGGTAATATGGGTCTTGAAAAGCAGAGACGTGACACAGAGGATTCCAAGAATAGAGATGCTCACATGTGGTCTTTCTGAGGCATCAAGGAAGTTTCTTAACCCATTTTTGTGGCTAAGCTTCCCAGGTTGGCTCAGTGGTAAAGAATCCTCCTGCCAGTGCAGGAGCTTCATGAGATGTGGGTTTGATCCCTAAGTTGGGAAGATCCCCTGGAGGAGGAAATGTCAATCCACTGCAGTATTCTTGCTTGGATAATTGCATGGACAGAGGAGCCTGGTGGGCTACAGCCCATAGGGTTGCAGAGTCGGATACAACTGACAGGGACTGAACACGCAAACACCAGTGGCTGATTGCCCCAATTATGCCCCTTGACTGTGGCTATGAGGTACAGACCAGCCTCCAGCATGCCCCCTACATTACGTTTTCGCATAGGTGGGTCAGAATTGAGGCTTGAAAGGCAATTGGAGATGCCAGGGTGTGAGAGGTCTTTGACTGGAGATGGGGGATTTAGTTGGAGACTGACTGCTTGGAGCTACAGCGTAAGTCAGATTTTAACATGAGAGACTTTAGGAAGGTGTTTTAGGGTTGTGCTATGGACTTGTGGTGTTTCTTTATGGCCTGGGGAAATAAATGCATGTGGTCCTATTGTGATGGCTTTACTGCAGTTTAGCCTCTTGCTGTCAAATAGTATTTGTTTCATTTCCCCTTTTTCTTACTTCCTTCTGTATTCTCGGTTCCATCAGGCTCTTTTACCCTAACTTCTCTTCATCTATCAGACTCTGAGAGCTGCTGTAGAGTTTGGGAGGAGGAATTGGAAAATGAGCTGTGACCTACAAGTCAATTTCCCCAGGTGGATAAAGTCCACTGGAAGCCACAGAGGGGCCTCCTCATTCCAGCAATCTGGCCAGGCTGACAGACTCACAGCCTATGCGGGCAGGGGAGGAGGAGGGGACCAATATTTCTCGGGCTAGTGAGGAACTGCCCAAGTCTTTTCAGTCTAGGCAGAGGAGGCAGGAGGTACTGGGGTCGGCTGGTCGCCTGGGGATGCCTGGGCAGATGTGGAAGCGGCTGGAAAGGTGGCCTTGCACTTGGGTTGCTGTTGCTGCGCTGTTCCTAGGAGACGGAGGAGCAGCAAGCCTGCGGGGGAGGGGGAGCAAGTGGGTTGCTGCTTTTAGCAGCTGAAAGGGCTGCAGGGAGCTCTGGGTAAGACGTTTTCTGCTGCTGCTGATTCTGCGGTAGAAGCTGCCGAGAGTAAGTCAGAGGAAGGAGGATCGAGAGGGAGGTGGCTTCATTTGCAGCCATGCTGAATCACTGCTGCTGATCAGATCTCCTGCTGGTTGGCTGGGAGAACCGAGCAGAACAGAGCTAGGATCCTCCGGTACAGGCACAGCTCAGCAGCTGCCACCCCGGCTGGGCCTCACACAATGGACGGGGAAAGGTATGTATGTGTGTATAAGTGTGTGTGTATGTGTGTTTGTGTATGTATACACGCAGTCACGCTGCAGCCACCAGCTTTTGTATTGACGTTGGTTAGACAGGGTTGGAAGACCTGGTCACTGATGGATCCCAGCCGGCGGCAGAGTCAGACCAGGGAAACCCCTTTCCCCAGAGATCTGGCTTCTGCAGAGACAGGTCTGGGTTTGCAGGGCAGTGGAGCACCCTGAAAGAAGTGACTTCCTGACTGGTGTTTGGGAAGAGTTTCAGCATGGGCTGTATCAGGCTGTTTCAAGGAGGCGTTTCCCTTTCCTGGCTACTTTCCCCGGGGTGTTTTTTCTTTGGTGGGTGTTTTTTCATGTTATAGCAGGGCTGACCTGGCATAGAGTACTTGCTCAAGTTGTCAACAAGCATGCCAAGCTGATGTCTTTCCTAGAAGTGTGTGTATGTGTGTGTTTGTATACCTGTATGCACACACAAGTTCAAGTAAGAAGGAGAGAAATCCATTCAGGTGACAGTTGCTCGGAACTTTCCATTTGCATTGAAAAGTTTCCTAATGATAGTGGAAGTTATATTCTTTAGAGAAACTGTTGCTCCTTTCATCAGGGGTTTATGAAATAGAAATTACCAGAAGGGAATTTCAGTACTTCTGTTGAGCTGGATCTAACTAGCGAGAGATTTTTTTCCTGGCAGTCCCATGCATTTTAATACATTTTAAGGCTGTTATCTGAGGCTCTGATTCGTTAATTGTGAAGGTGCTGAGTGTGGTGCAGGGGCGGGTCACTTCTCTGTGTGCCAAAACGTCTCTTCTTCATTCTGTGAGTCTGCGGCTGGTGGAGAATGAGGCTTGCCTTTTCCTTGAGGTGAGAAGACTAAGAGCCAGTGGACCCCTGAGGGAGGAGGGCTGGTGCTCTGAGTCGCCAGTTTGATTCAGGTGGTGACCAGCTGGTTAAAGGGTAACAGGTCAACTAAGTCAGCAATGCCTAGAGTGTACCTCAATAAACAATTTCTTTGGCATGGATTGTTCCCAGTCTTACATCTCATGGGGGCAAATGATGTCATTAAACCTCTCTAAACCCCATTAGGACTGGCAGGATTGCATAGTGTCCTCTTGTCTGAAGAGGCCCCCAGGGGCTGTCTCTCTTGACGTAACTCCTGGGAAGAGAACTGGGACTTTTTAGACTGAATGTACTGCTGGTTGAGTGTCTCTCCTTGAGTGTCCTTTGCAACAGGAGCTTAGTGTTGGATTCTGTGTAGCCCCCTGGGTGACAGAGCATTTGAAAGCCTGCTTCCTTAGGGCAGAAGTGTACAGTGTCCTCACCTTCTCTTATTGGTCTAGTAGCTAACAGAGGGCAGGGGTGATATGAATGGAGGTTTAGAGATTCTAGATCAAGCCTGTTTGCTTATATATTAGGACTGAAAGGTCCATTTGAGACTAGCAACAGTAGATCAGAACACTGCTTCCCAAGCATTTTGGGGTACTTACTATGTTCTCAGTTTTATGTTCCAAAATGTAATGAGCCCTGGCCTCCTAGGAGCTCTCTTGTTCTTCAGCACTCTGGTGCCTTTCAACTGGGATGGCTGAGGTTTTTGGCATTGCAACCTCTAGTTTTTACACGTGTTCTTTTGCTTTCCTTCTATCAAAAGCAGATAAATCCAAACCTTGCAGCTTCCAGTGTTCACCAGGTCACCGAGCTCACTACCTTTTGTTCCCACTCTAAGACCAGCTTACCCTGCCAGGCATTCAAGTCTTCTGAAATCTGGCTCCAGTCTCCATTCCTACTGCTCACTCATATACCCCTACTGAGAGATCTATGGGTCTCTCTTGTGATCGCTCATCCTGTGCACTACTACATCCAGACTCAGATCCTTAGCTTCCAGAGTTTCTTTCGCCTGGAATGCCTTTTGCTTTCACTTTTCCAAAAGTTATTCATCTATCAAGGCTGTTTTAAAATTCCACTTTGTCTTGGAAACTTAAGCTCTTCTGGTTCTGGCAGATGTTCTTCCTAATTTCATTACTTCTAGTTTGAATCTCATAGTTGGGTACCGAATAACAGGCCCACCCACAAGATGTTTTTGTGCTTTTGTTTCATATATCTTGTAAGTTCCCATAGTGGGGGATAGGTCCTCAAGGACAAGAATGTTGCTTGTACCTCTGAATACTCCACATTATCTACAGTGTGGCTGGACACGTAGTAGGTATTAGATAATTATTTGCGGATTAGCTGACTTTTGTGAGAAGCTCCAGTAACTAAAAATTGCCTCTCCAAGAGGCAATTGAAACCTCTGGCCAGTAGGTTCATCCTTGGCTATCAGCCTTATTATCTCAGCATGGGTAATTGACCCCATGGAATGCTTTGAGGTAGGGGAGAAAAGGAGGAAGTAGGCTTCTTTCACAAGTTCCCTGGGAAACTTGGGGCCAGAGAAACTGGGTGACTGGCCTAGGATCACATGTCAGACCTCCAGAGACTGGAGGGATCCTAAGTCTTGTTCTACATTTAACCTGCTAAAGCTTAATTGGGGCTGTTTTTAAGCATTAAGAATTTTCAGCCAAGAGATTTCTAATGAACAATTTTCTTTCTTTGCCATGAGGTTTTGAAAATAACTTCTACCTTAAAAGGCTATTAATTAAAACATGGGCTTAGGGGTAACATAGAGTTTGCGGTGAATCTATTTCATAAACTTGACCTTGAGTGTGTCACATTTTTTCAGAATTAATATTTCTTTTTGATGTAGAGAGACAGTATCCATATCTCATAGAGTTGTTGTGAAGATCAAAGGAGGCAATATAGATAAAGCACCTAGTAAGTTTTTCTGGCACAGAGTAAGTTTTCAGTAAATGGTAGTTGCTATTATTGTTAGTGTTCATCTATTACCCTGCTGTGCTCCATGATTTGTTCTTGGATACTAACCAAGGCTTATTTCAAGGCCTTCATATATTTATAATCCAAAGCAGATTTTGTGGGACCATTCCCATGAGAAAATTAAGAGGCTATCAGGTCATCATCTTGCATCCATCTGAACTGTCTCCTCACAGTGAGATACCACATAGGGCTTAGCACTTCCTCTTGTAGGGTTCATCAACACTTGTGTGTGTGTGTGTGTGTGTGCACACGTGTGTGCTCAGTCCTGTCAGACTCTGATTCCTATGGATTTGTAACCCACAAGACACCTGGAATTTTCCAAGCAAGACTACTGCAGTGGATTGCCATTCCCTATTCCAGGGCATCTTCCTGACCCAGGAATTGAACTCGAGTCTCTTGCATCTCCTGCATTGGCAGGCAGGTTCATTACCACTGTGCCACCTAGGAAGACTTACCTTAGTCCTCTTTTTTATAGACACCCTGAGGCTTCAGATGCCTTGGTGGTTTGGAGCCATGACATCACTACAGTGACAAATTGTGTGTGTGTGTGTGTAGAACACATTGAAAATGACAGTAGCTTGGCTACTGGGATTTCATTTAAGTTCTAGAAATTAGCCTTGTGGATGGATTACAGTAAATTTCCAACTTATATGAGGTATCTAGAATGGTCAAATTCATAGAGACAAAAAGTAGACTGGTGGTTGCCAGGGTCTGGGGAGAGGGAGAAATGCTTAATGGGCATGGAGTTTTAATTTAGGGAAATGAAAAAGTTCTGGAAATAGATGGTTGCACAAGAACATATACATACTTAAAGCCTCTGAACTATATTCTTAAAAGGGTAAATTTCAAGTTACATGTATTTTACCACAGTTAAAAAAATTTCCAGGCATAGTCTCTGGGATATTCACAAGAATTGCAGAGAACCACAACTTTTAGAAGAAGCATCACAAAAGGGGGATGTTGGCTGTCCATTTTTATTAAAATTGTGGTGGTTTTATTTATCAGAAGCATCAGGATGCCTCTTATTGCAAGGGGCATTGTGTGCCCAACACTGTGCCTTGAATTTATGAGAGCAGTCCTAAGAGAGAGAATGGCTCATCCTTATGGAGGACAGCCTGCTCCTAGAACCCTGAGAGCTTATTTTTCCATCCTTGATCAGGAACAGATCTTATTAAAACAAAAACAAAAACATGATGTAGGCAGCTAAGTCTCTCCAAACGCTGAGTTTACAACACCCAGTGTATCCCTGGAAAGACCCAGGGAAGAGCAAGTGTTCAGCGCCCCAGGCTTTCTCTTCCTCTCAGCCCTCTCCCACCCATAGAAGGCATGGGTGGAAACTTCTGTAGAAATTTTTGGGCATCACTGCCGCCTGAAGCATATGTGCATTTCAACCATGATAATTGAAACCAAACTTTCCATTTTGGAAATAATTTTTGGTGAAGCAAGGTTTTCAACTGCAAGAAAACAAAGTCAGTTGGAAGAAACCTCTTGATTTCCCCATACCCAGATTTGAGCTTTTAGGTTTTTGCTGCTTGCTAGGTTTTATATTGTTAAGACACATCTATACAAGAACATTTTGGGGTAAGTTTTCTAAAGCAAGTATTTTATTTGATGAAATTTGCCATCATAGAATTGACCTAATTTTTTTTTTTTTTCAATATCTGGATAAACCTTGAAACTAGGTTAGACTGAAAAGAGCATTGATGCACTGTGTAAAAAATAACTTGAACATGTTTTGTTCTTAAATTTTTTTCTCTATCAAGTTCAGTGGTGGTCAAGTTACAAATCTGTAACTTTTTATAATTTAAAAGGGTTTTCAGACTCTCAGCCCTGCTTTCATGGACTTTTCTTTTTAACTTGTGAAAGTCTATTGTAAACTCTATCAAAACCACACACATGGAAGAGTTCAGCTCTCCTATTCAAACCTAATAGAAGTTTGGCTTCCAAAAGGCCACATAATGAGGGCTGTGTTTTCTTTCAGTCTTTCTCTCCCCTTGTTTCATTCTGTCTGTCTGAACTCATGTTTTTCTTATATTTTGCATTTTTACCCAGCCTGCTGAAGTGATTGCCTTCTTGGTTTGGAAGGAAGCTATTTGTGAATTGGACTGTTAGGAATGTGATTAGTAACATACCTGTTCTTGAACTGGTTTATGAAAGAGCACATTACAAGAATGGCAGCAGCTGCTGACTAGCTTTGATGCATCATGGCAGGCTTGTCTGAGTTCTGTCCAATTAATAATATTAACTCCAGTACATACTGTAGTTCCCCACAATCAGTGAAGTGAAATAGTGCCATGGCACAGGTCCTAGGGGATTCAGTCTTTTTCATTGGCTTAGTTTGGCCACACCATGAAGAACCTCAGGGAGTGGATCATAAGGATTGAGTCTCCCTTGGCCTGTTGGGCTGTGTACATTATCCCAAGACAGTGGACATTGCTATGAAGAGCGTAGGCCCTGGAGTGAATTAGACATGGGTCTGGAGTGTCAGTTCTCCACTTAGTAGTTATGTGGGATTTCTGGATAAGTTTTATCTCAGTGCCTGAGGAGGTTATACTTTATAGGGTTGTTCTGAAGATAAAATGAGATAGTAGAGGTAAAGTAAGCTTTCAGTAAACTGTTAACTGTTACTACCCAGGAACCATAGCTTACTGATGCATTATCTTCCCTGGGTCCATGTGGCCTGTTGCGGGGAATCAACTGATGCTTAAACTGAGGTGGCCCAAGTGAAAAAGTAGGAGAATATGGAGCTCTGTAGCAGTCTGTGTGTGGGGGTGTTCCTTGAGGACAGGGCGGCACTATCACACCCTGAGTCCTGTTACTTGGGTATCTTCAAGTGCCAGGTCATTCATTCATCCAGATGCAGAAATCTCAATTGGGTCATTTTGTCCTTGAACTTTAGGATTGAGAAATATGCTAGTTCTCCCAGAGCTAGTTTACCCAGAGCCCGGTAGGTTCCAAAATTTTCTCTTGTCCTTTGCTGCCCAGACCTGAAGAAGTGGAGTCATGCTGATGAACTCATCATGAGAAACTGAGGTACAACAGTCAGAGTGTCATTTTATTAATTTGTGATGAAAAGTATTACTGGCACAGTGTTCCTGAGGGCCTGCTACCACACTTTCTTGCTTCCTAAAGGAAAGCCACAGGGGAAGCCAACTTAATCAAGAGGCCGCATTTGGGAGCTGGGGACTGAGTAAGGTCATTTGAGTGTTTATAGGCTTCAAGTTCCACAGCAGGGATCTGACATGAGGCTGAACCTAATGATTATCTGATGATTAAATAATTTCTTCCATAGTGTGGGGTGAGCTGGACCAAGAGCTTTCTCAGCCTGATTCTTGTTTTTCAATTTCCCTTTCTAAAGGAAATTTTCTTACCTTTTTTTTTTTTAAAGGACATTTTCTTTATTGAGGGATTTTAATGCATTCGGCATAGCCTTCCTCCAACTCACAGAGTTGTGTTGACTCCCGTAGGTGACTTTGCCTCTCTTTATTCTGTCTCATTTATAGCTTGACCATCATGCGTTTGGACTCTATCAGTGTGGCCCATGCTGCCTGAACTTTATTTGCATCTCTTGAAGACTTTCAGCAGGGATGCAGTTCTTAACTCTCAACAGTGTTTCTTAGACTCCCCTTTCCTCTCCTCTCCATTCTCTCACACCCTGGATGCTCCAGAGTTCTTCGTTTGGCAGATTCCCCAAACACATCTGGACAGTTAGATGCTCAGAGGTTTCTATTTCTCCTGCTTTGCTGACATGCATGCTATTGTCCTTTCTATTCATTGCCTGGATTTTTCTTAGTGATGGAAAGAGCCTAAGAACTAATGCAACAGGCAGTAACTCTTCTTGCTTTCTTCCTTCTTCTCTAGAGGAGTGTGACTTTCTCTTCTACCCCTGCCCACCCCGCTTCCTGTCAAGAGCTTCCTGATTCTGTATCACCAATGCAGGAAACTAGTTTGGCTAAGAAAGCTCCTCCCCTCCCCCTACCACCTCCTTTGGGGAAGGACAGAGAGGGAAGTTGAGAGGGATAAAGCTATAATTATTTTAGAGGATATGAGAAAAGATGGGATAGTTGGTAGTTATACCTCATTTACTTGTCCGTCCATTCAGTTACTCAATAATAATTTACTGAGTACCTGCCATGTGCCATAGGCTGATAATATAGAGGGAAATAAGATACCATCCTGGTTCTTATGGAGCTCAAAATCTAGGGTGGGCAGTGGTATGCAAGAACCAGCATTCACCCACTTGCTAGAGCTGCTTGCTAAATTTTTAAGAATTTTGTGAGTCAGTCATTTAAATACAGCCCTCATTTTAAAAATTATGTGATTTACTAATAAATTATATTAAAGACATAGTAAAGACTCATCTCTTCCTAATTATTTTACTAATGGGCTTCCTTGGTGGCTCAGATAGTAAAGAATCTGCCTGCAAAGTGGGAGACCGTCAGCAAGAGGTCTGAGGGTTGATGAAAATGAGCTAGACATAGGGGACAATGGGTGGGGATAGGGCAAAAGAGCTTGGTATATTTAGGCAATTGTGAATATTTTAGTAGTTGAGTAACAAAAAGTCTTCAGGACAGCAATGAAATGAGGAAGCACCAGGCTGGGTCTCTGAGATTTCTTCTGTATGCAGTGAGGAACCAGTGAGAGGTTTCACATAGGACGTGCCATGCACACTGACATTCTGTAAAGATCATTCCGAAGTCTTTGAGGAGGAAGTTACTGTAGTAACCAACCCAGGTAAGATCCTGATGGCCTGGACTGAAGTCGTGGCAGTGACTAGGGAATGGGGTAGAGAGACATTAAAGGACCTAGGACTGATGGGACTTGTGGTAGTATGTGAAGTGAGAGAGGGAGGGAAGAAGACATCCAATGATATCCCAACTTCTGCCTTGCGTAGGTGAGTGGGTAGTTGGGTATGACTCTGAGACAGAGAGTACAGAAAGATGAGCAAGCTTCAGAGAAGGTGGGGAGCATCAGTTTAGTATAAGTTACTGTGAAAAATCTAAGTTGGGGAGTCAGTTCAGATACTAGATATATATATCTGGACTTTAGAGGAGAGGGGAGGGTAGGAGAAAAGGCTGTGGGAGGTGGCATACCATGAAAGAGGGCCTAATGTTTACAGTTTATGTATTTTTGTTTATAACTCATAACTATTATAAGATTTTATGTGTATTAATTTATAGTTTAATTTTGAAGACCAACTTGCATTTTTAAGATTGTTAGGGTTGGGGGCAGTGTTTGGGGCAGACCATCCCCACTCTGCTCTACTGTCCACCACACACAGGGACAAAGTGGAGGGTTTTCAGATCAGATTTCATTGATGGTAAATAGCCACAGTTATCAAGACAGTATGGTACTGGCACAAAGACAGAAATATAGATCAATGGAACAAAATAGAAAGCCCAGAGATAAATCCACGCACATATGGACACCTTATCTTTGACAAAGGAGGCAAGACTATACAATGGATTAAAGACAATCTCTTTAACAAGTGGTGCTGGGAAGTCTGGTCAACCACTTGTAAAAGAATGAAACTAGACCACTTTCTAACACCATACACAAAAATAAACTCAAAATGGATTAAAGATCTCAACGTAAGACCAGAAACTATAAAACTCCTAGAGGAGAACATAGGCAAAACACTCTCCGACATACATCACAGCAGGATCCTCTATGACCCACCTCCCAGAATATTGGAAATAAAAGCAAGAATAAACAAATGGGACCTAATTAACCTTAAAAGCTTCTGCACATCAAAGGAAACTATTAGCAAGGTGAAAAGACAGCCTTCAGAATGGGAGAAAATAATAGCAAATGAAGCAACTGACAAACAACTAATCTCAAAAATATACAAGCAACTCCTACAGCTCAACTCCAGAAAAATAAATGACCCAATCAAAAAATGGGCCAAAGAACTAAATAGACATTTCTCCAAAGAAGACGTACAGATGGCTAACAAACACATGAAAAGATGCTCAACATCACTCATTATCAGAGAAATGCAAATCAAAACCACTATGAGGTACCATTTCACACCAGTCAGAATGGCTGCGATCCAAAAGTCTACAAATAATAAATGTTGGAGAGGGTGTGGAGAAAAGGGAACCCTCTTACACTGTTGGTGGGAATGCAAACTAGTACAGCCACTATGGAGAACAGTGTGGAGATTCCTTAAAAAACTGGAAATAGAACTGCCTTATGATCCAGCAATCCCACTGCTGGGCATACACACTGAGGAAACCAGAAGGGAAAGAGACACATGTACCCCAATGTTCATCGCAGCACTGTTTATAATAGCCAGGACATGGAAGCAACGTAGATGCCCATCAGCAGATGAATGGATAAGAAAGCTGTGGTACATATACACAATGGAGTATTACTCAGCCATTAAAAAGAATACATTTGAATCAGTTCTAATGAGGTGGATGAAACTGGAGCCTATTATACAGAGTGAAGTAAGCCAGAAGGAAAAACATCAATACAGTATACTAATGCATATATATGGAATTTAGAAAGATGGTAACAATAACCCGGTGTATGAGACAGCAAAAGAGACACTGATGTATAGAACAGTCTTATGGACTCTGTGGGAGAGGGAGAGGGTGGGAAGATTTGGGAGAATGACATTGAAACATGTAAAATATCATGTAAGAAACGAGTTGCCAGTCCAGGTTTGATGCACGATACTGGATGCTTGGGGCTAGTGCACTGGGACGACCCAGAGGGATGGTATGGGGAGGGAGGAGGGAGGAGGGTTCAGGATGGGGAACACATGTATACCTGTGGCGGATTCATTTTGATATTTGGCAAAACTAATACAATTATGTAAAATTTAAAAATAAAATCAATCAATGCAAAATAAATAAATAAATAAATATGTCATGAAGACCTGCTGTGGGCATGGCCTTCTGCTGGGCAGGCTAAACTGTTGAGAGTCCTTGGACACATTGTCCTTGCTTACCAGGAACATGGAGACTAGCATGGGGGGCTGGGTGTTCAAATATGTGCTATGAAAAGGTCATCAAACGCATTCGTATCCTATGTGCAGTTGGGTTACAGGCCAGAAATACCACAACAGTTTAGGGGAGGCAGGGATCACTTAGGAATGAAGTAGTCAAAGGACTTCACAGAGGAGGCAAAACTTAACCCAGGCCATCCTGGAAGACTGGAAAATTCAAAGACTAACACAACAAGGAAGAGCAAGCTTCCCAGTTACTAGTCACAGGAGAGCTGTCAGCGCTTCCAGAATGTCTCTCTTTGATCTACATCTGTCCCGTATATGTAAAATAGAACTAATAATGTCTGTCCACTGGCCCTTTATGAGCTCTAATCTCATAAAGTTTCTGTCAGAAGCCTTTAGTTGTTCTCTGATCAATACCAGATATTTTCTCTTCCTGGCTTTTAAGTCTCTGCAATTTGAAGACAGTATTTATAATGAATATTTGTGCAGTGTTTTACAGTTTCTAAATTTACTCCAGGAATGCAAATATAGTTTAGTATTAGAAAATATGTCATATACCACATTAACAGATTAAAGGGAAACATCCATATGATCATCTCATTAGATTCACAAAAAGATTTGATAAAATTAATATAATTTATGATTAAAATTAAAATGTGAGTTTAATTTGATAAAGGCCATCTACAAAAATCCTAAAATTAACATACAATGAGGAAACATCACAAACATCTTTTTTAAATTTAGAATGAGAAAGATGACAAGAATATTCATTAGGACATTTTATGTTTATCATTCTGTGATATGTGTCTAAAGGTGGCATAACAAAGTGAGTAGGGAAAAAGAAAAAGTATTCAATAAGTGGAACTTACAGGAAAAAATTAGATCCATATTTCATATGGTGACATAAAAATCAACATTAGATAAAATAAGGGCTTAAATATCAAAAGAAAAATCATTAAACTTTTAGTATAAAATAGAAACATATCTATCTGGCCTGGAGTAGGGAAGGACACTTAAGTTATGAAAGAAATTATACTTGTGGGATTTTTAATAGGAAGTTTTAAATTTTTACTAAGTCCTCCCTCTCCTTGATAACTTTCTCTGTTTTGAGATTTTCTTAATGTTTTTAAACACATGATTCTGCCTTGATATTTATCATCCTGTGCTTAGCTAACTTCTTTGTACCTAGAATGCAAACAGTCCCACAGTTCAGATGTCTGTGGCTTACATTTTTCTGCTGAACTAAAAGTGGGAAGGAAGCCAGTAGAGGCGAGTGTCCTGGTTAGACAAGCTGTGGCTCTGGCATGCTGGTTATATTGGAATGTTCCAATGTTACGAGTCCCAGTGTGAGATCTAGAGAGACTCTCAGGTCTCCAAAACGTTATCTTAACCATAGCAACCCCTTTCTTGAGCCAGTTTGCAAGGCTACGTGGTTACATCAACAGAGGCCCACTAGAGAAAGGCAAAGGAAGTTACTGTCAGTGTCTTAGAGTTGGTGTGAACTGTGGGTCCCCAAATCTGCACCAGTGGAGAAGGTTCTGGTTTTCTGTGAGAAGGCAAAGCTTAGTCTGGTCCAAACAGACATAACTCCAAGGTCCCAGACTTGGCTTGGAGCTGAATAGTTTTATCAGTTTGGGGAGAAAGTCCTTTTCTTGCTCATTTTTTTGATTCTTCTTTCCCACCCCACCATCAAGTTGAGACTTGTTGCTTGGAAGTGATTGAGCACCTTGCTGGCATCCCACAGGAATGAGTGTTTTGTCTTTGGTGTAGAAGCCTTTAAGATTATAGGTGCCTCTTGATAGTCACCACTTGCTCACCTAACCCACATATAGTCATTTTATAACAGTTACAATCCCTTGTCTTTCTATGGGATTATGGTTTCTCCAAAGCTTTCACTCTTATGCCACTTTTCTCCACGCTGTGGCCAATGTGATCTTCCTAAAGCACACATGTATTCACTTGCTTCCTGCTCCACTTCTTAAAACTCTGAGGGTTTCTCATTGTTTCAGAATGAAATCCAAACTCCTTAGCTTTGTTTTTATGTGGCACTTGTAAGACCACTTTTAGTTTTACTGAACTTGTAGTGCTCTGATTCCACTGGACTCCTTTTCTCTAGGTCTTTGTTCATATTGATTCCTCTGTTTCCCCATCTTCCTTCTTACCTGGTTAATTTCTGCTATTCCTTAAGATTTGTATTCTTCCTCAGCTTCTAGCAATTTTTTCCTCAGCCTGCCATCACTGAGATAGTTGCCTATCCTTTGTGCTTCTGTGTGGGCATGCACGCTAAGTTGCCTCAGTTGTGTCTGACTCTTTGCGACCCTATGGACCGTAGCGTACCAGGCTCCTCTGTCCATGGGATTCTCCAGACAAGAATACTGGAGTGGGTTGCCATTTCCTCCTCTGGGGGATCTTCCTACCCAGGAATCGAACCCGCATCTCTTATGTCTCCTGCATTGGCAGGTTCTTTACCACTAGCACCACTTGGGAATCCCTTTGTGCTTCTGTAATTCCAATCAGATCATAATACTCTGATATGTTTAAATGTTGACTTGGCTTTCTCCATCTCTGAAGTCTAAGCGTTATGAAAGCATGATCTGTGACTTACTTATTATGTTTCTCTTGAATTTAAACACAGTGCTTGGCATGTAGTAAGCTCCACTAAATGTTTGTTGAATGAACCTACATCCCTGTGAAGTGAGTGGGGTACAGTGCTTAGTCTCCCCTCACCCCATACCCTTTTAGGGATGGAGGGATGGAGAATAAGCATCATGACCTCCCAAAAAGTCACACCAGTGCTTGATGGAAGAAGCTGAACTAGGGTCTGAGGGGTACATTTTGCACTGGAAGATCCTGAAGAAATTCCTGACCCAGTGATTTCCTTCCCTTCTGGGCCTGTGGTGAAGGAAAAGACTGACAGAGATGCCCCTGGTGGGTGGGCAAATGGATGGGTTTGTGACAGTTGGATCAATGAGTTTGCCAACATGTGATCCTCTCTCTCCTCTCCCACTCCCTTCCTGTTCACAGCAGCAAACCGAGCTCCCAGCCTCTGATACAGACTGGGGATGATGAAAAGAACCAGAGGACCATCACTGTCAACCCTGCCCACATGGGGAAGGCGTTCAAGGTTATGAATGAACTGCGGAGGTACTTTTCCTATTTTGCCCGTGCCCTTTTGGAAGGAACTTGCTGGGTGAGCGTCATCATGGTTTGAGAACAGAAGTCAGAACACCACCACCTAGTGAAGTCTGACTCTTCCCCACCCACTCTCAGTCAGTTGGCTTTCCCTTTCGAATTCTGATAGAGACAGAATGACTCCCCCAAAGCTCTCTCTTTTCTTTGTATTTATTTAACACCTATCATTTTAGTGCTTAATCACTGGGGAAAAATCCTTTATGGTTGCACCAGTTCTGTTCATAAACTTGATTTCCAACTGAACCAGCTGCTTGAAGGCCAATAATAGAGTGATTGCAACACCTACACACAATTGCAGAGTAAAGATTGCAGATGCCATGCATTTTCTTTTGGCCTCTCTCTCTTTCTTTGGTCTCAACTTTGTCTTTGTCAAGGCAGCCACAGGACAGGGAGAATACCTAGCTTCTAAAATGCAATTTAACTTAAAAAGAAAGAAATGAAGTGCAAAAGCACTCATTCTCACTGAGCTAAACAGTGACGGGTATGCAGACTATTTGTAAGGCCAAGGTGCATGTTTGCTGAGCTTTGTTGCAAGACAGGTTCAGGACATTGAATGAGTTTTTTTGTATGAAGGCTGTGCATACAACCTCTTCTTTATCAGAGCTTCCTTTGCCCATGCCATTATTTTTCTTTTTTATTGAAATACAGTTGATTTACAATGTTGTGATATTTTCAGATGTATAGCAAAGTGATTCAGTTATATATACTTTTTCAGATTCTTTTCCATTATAGGTTATTGTAAGATATTGAATATAGAGTTCCCTGTGAAAGTGAAAGTCACTCAGTTGTATCTGACTCTTTGGGACCCCAGGGACTATACAGTCCATGAAATTCTCCAGGCCAGAATACTGGAGTGGGCAGCTTTTCCCTTCTCCAGGGGATCTTCCTAACCCAGGGATCAAACCCAGGTCTCCCTCATTGCAGACAGATTCTTTACTGGCTTATCCACAAGGGAAGCCCAAGAATACTGGGGTGTATAGCCTATTCCTCCTCCAGCAAATCTTCCTGATCCAGGAATCGAACCGAGATCTCCTGCATTGCAGGCGGATTTTTTACCAACTGAGCTATCAGGGAATTCTGCAGGCCAGAATACTGGAGTGGGTAGCCTTTCCCTTCTCCAGGGGATCTTTCCAACCCAGGGATCGAACCCAAGTCTCCTACATTGCGGGCGGATTCTTTACCAGCTGAGCCACAAGGGAAGCCCCATGCTTCCCGGTGCTATAAAGTAAATCCTTGCTGTTTATCTATTTTAGATATAGAAGTGTATATCTGTTAATTCCAAACTCCTAATTTGTCTCTCCCCGCTACCCTTTCGCCTTTGGTGACCATAAGTTTGTTTTCTGTGTCTGTGAGTCTATGTCTCTTTTGTTAATAAGTTCATTTGAATTGTAATGTTAGATTCCACATCTAAGTTATATCATGTGATATTTATCTTGCTCTCTCTGACTTTCTTCACTTTTAGTATGACAATCTCTAGGTCCATCTATGTTGCTGCAAATGGCATTTTTTTTTTTATGGCTGAGTAGTATTCTGTTATATATATAATGTTTTATATGTATACACTCATACACACACACACATATAATGGAGATCTATGTGAAAGTGAAAGTTGCTCAGTTGTATTTGACTCTTTGCGATCTCATAGACTACAGTCCATGGAATTCTCCAGGCCAGAATACTGGAGTGGGTAACCGTTTCCTTCTCCAGGGGATCTTTCCAACCCAGGGCCTGAACCCAGGTCTCCTGCATTGCAGGCAGATTCTTTACCAGCTGAGCCACCAGGGAAGCTTATATATCTATATCTATATGTATATATACACATACACACCCACACCCACACACACCATATCTTCTTCTTCTTCTTTTTTTTTTTTTACTACCACCAGCACCTATTTATTACCTTGAAAAAGTCTTAAAGACATTTATCATTTGTAAAATGCATCATTATCAGTGCTTTTCCACTTAAAAAGAGAAACACTGCCATTAAGCCATAATATGCCATTAGCTGCTAGATGCCATCTAGTTTTCTATGATGTTAACTCTGCAAAAATGTACATACATACATTTTATGGATGTTAACATATGGAGAAACAAAATACAGTTAAAAAGGGAAGGAAAAGGAAAATTAACAAATTTCTGTACATATTAATGAATATATATATTCACAGGATGAAAAAAAATGTATATACCATATCTTCTTTATCCATTCATCTATCAATGGACATTTAGGTTACTTTTATATCTTGGCTATTGTAAATAGCCAAGATATGGAGTACATGTATCTTTTTGAATTAGAGTTTTTGTCTTTCCTGGATATATGCCCAGGAATGGGATTGCTGGATCATATGGTAAGTCTATTTTCATTTTTTAAGGAATTTTTATGCTGTTCTCCATAGTGGCTGTACCAATTTACATTCCTTCTGACAGTGTAGGAGGATTCCCTTTTCTCTACACCCTCTTCAGTGTTTATTATTTGTAGATTTTTTGATGATGGCCATTCTGATCAGGGTTAGGTGATGCCTCATTGTAGTTTTGATTTGCGTTTCTCTAATAATTAGTGATGTTGAGCATCTTTTCATGTGTTTGTTGTACCAATGCCATTATTTATCACATATTTCATCTTATTGTATGTTATAACTGTTTATCTCCTCTTTTCTCTGTAGTTCATGAGCTTCCTGAGGGCAGGAACAATTTCTGAATCATTTTAATCTCTAGCACCTAGTACTTCATAGGAGCTTTGAGTTATTCACTAAAGATCCCCAGACACACTGGCTAGGCTCTGAGATGTGTGGGAGAGGGTGCAAGGTAAAAAATGATAATAGGTCAATGAAAATGGTCTTCCTACAGTGCAAAAAAGTGTTATGAAGGAAAAATGTATCAGGTGCCTGCCAGGTGGCAGGTGTGCAGTAATTATTAGTTTCTTAAAGGGTGTCATGAAAGAAAGCATGTAAAACTGCAACTTTGGAGAACACATCCTAAGGGGAAAGATGCCTGAGCTAAATTCTAAAGGACAAGTAAGAGTTAGAGAAATGGAAAGTGGTAAGGTTAGGGAGATGTCTTCCAGGCAGAGAAAATGGCATGAGCAAAGCACGTATAGCTGAAGATGTAATTGTTGCGTAGGGGTTTGAACTACTTGTAAAAACAATTCTATATCCCTTTACTTGTTTTTCTTTTCTGCAGGGTCTAGGCTTTGGCATTAAAAACCAAGTTAAATTAGATTTGTCTTATGCTCTATTGCTCAATTTTTATTAATATTAGGCTTCCTGCCAGATTTCCTAGAAGCTCCATCCATAGTTGTTTTAGGCGGTGGATAGTGCTAACATTCATGCCTAATGTTTCTTTGTCACTAAAGAATTTGTATTGTGTTCCCTAGACACTATTGAAGTTCCTCATTTTGTTCCCTTGAGTATGGCTTGTGTCCTTTATCTGATTTAAGGCTTCAGGTCTCCAAATAAACAACCTAACATTACACATGGAGGAATTAGAAAAGAAGTTTAATCGAGGCTCAAAATTAGCAGAAGGAAAGAATTAATAAAGATTAGAGCAGAGATCAAATGAAATAGAGATTAGAATGACAATAGGAAAAAAATGAAGCTAAGAGTTTTTTTGAAAGAATAAACAAAATTGACAAATCTTTAGCTAAACTAAGACAAAAGAGAGAGAACACAAAATTATAAATGAAAAAGGAGACATTACAACTGTTATCACAGAAATACAAATGATTGTAAGAGGCCACTATGAACAATTATATGCCAACAAATTGGATAATCTAGAGTAAATGGATAAATTCCTTGAAACATATGAACTACCAAGACTGAATCAAGAAGTAGAGAATCTGAACAAACCAATAATAATTAAGGAGATTGAATCAGTAAGCAAAAATCTCTCAACAAAGAAAAGCCTATGACTGGATCATTTCACTGGTGAATTCTACCAAATTTCAAAGAAGAATTAACACCAATCCTTCTCAAACTCTTCCCAAAACTCGAGGAGGATGAAACACTCCCAAACTTATTTTAACAAGGCCAGCATTACCCTGATATCAAAGCGAGATAAGGACACTACAAGAAAAGAAAACTATAGACCAATATCCCTGACAAGTATTAACGTAAAATTTTTAAACAAAATACTGCTGCTGCTGCTAAGTCGCTTCAGTCATGTCCGACTCTGTGCGACCCCATAGACGGCAGCCCACCAGGCTACCCCATCCCTGGGGTTCTCCAGGCAAGAACACTGGAGTGGGTTGCCATTTCCTTCTCCAATGCGTGAAAGTGAAAGTGAAGTCTCTCAGTCATGTCTGACTCTTCGTGACCCCATGGACTGCAGCCTACCAGGCTCCTCCGTCCATGGGATTTGCCAGGCAAGAGTACTGGAGTGGGTTGCCATCGCCTTCTCCTAAACAAAATACTAGCAAACAGTATATGTATGATCTGGTAAAATATGATCTGATGAAAGGATCAAATACTATGATCAACTGAGATTTATCCCTGGGGTGCAAGGGTGATTCAAGGTAAATCAATAAAGATGATACACCGTGTTCATAGAATGAAGGATAAAAGCCATAACATCTTTTTAATAGAGCAGGAAAAGTGTTTAACAAAATTCAGCATCCCAACAAATTGGGTATAGAAGGATTATACCATAACATGTTAAAAGCCCTATGTGACAAACCCATAGCTAATGTCATATTGAATGGTGAAAGTTTGAAAGCTTTTCCTTTGAGGTCAGGAACAAGACAAGGGTGCCCACTTTCACTACTCTTTTTGATCATAGTACTGGAAGTTCTAGCCAGAGTAATTAGGCAACAGAAAGAAATAAAGGCATCCAAATTAGAAAGGAAGAAATAAAATTGTCTCTTTGCAGATAACATGGTTCTGTATATAAAAAACCCTACAAGACTCCACCAAAAAAACTGTTAGAACTTAAAAACAAATTTGGTAAATTTGCAGGATACAAAATCAACATACAAAAATCAGTTGCATTTCTATACACTGATAGTGAGTTGTCTGAAAAAGAAATAAAGATAACAATCTCATTTTAAATAGTGTCAAAACAATGAAACATTTAATAATAAATTTAACCAAGAAGGTGAAAGATCTGTACACTGAAAACTTGATGAGAGAGATTGAAGAAGACACAAATGAAAGATGTCCTGTGTTCTTGCATCAAAAGAATAGCGTTAAAATGTTCATATTCCCCAAGTTATCTGTAGATTCACTGCAATCCCTATCAAAATTCCCATGGCCTTTTTTCACAAAAATAGAGAAAACATTCTTAAAATTTGAATGGAATCAACAAAAGACCCTGAATAGCCAAAGCAATCTTGTAAAAGGAGAACATAGTTGGAAACATTACACTCTCTGATTTCAAACTACAGTTGGCCCCTGAACAACATGGGTTTGAACTTCGAGGGTCCACTTATGTGAATTTTTTTTTTTTTCACTAACTGCTATAGTACTGCACTATCTGTGATTCCATATCTCGGATATGAAATTGTGGATATGGAGAGCTGATATAAAGTTAGATGTGGGTTTTCCACTGCATGTGGGGGGAAGTTGGCACTCCTAATCCCCACATTGTTCAAGGGTCAAGTGTATGTGACAAAGCTGTGGTAATCAGAACAGTATGGTATAGACATAGGCCAGTGGAACAGAATTGAGAGCCCAGAAATAAATCCACATGGATATGGTCAACTCATATTTGGCAGGGGAGCCAAGAGTATTTAATGGGGAATGGATAGTCCTTCATCACATGGTATTAGGATAACTAGATGTTCACCTGCAAAAGAATGAACTTGGATGCCTATCTTATATAACTCAAAATGGATTTAAAACTTAAATGTTAAGACCTGAAACCATAAAGCTCCTGGAAGAAAACAGGGGAAAAAATAAATAGGACTCCATTAAACTAAAAGCTTCTGCACAGCAAAGGAAATGATCAACAAAATGAAAAGGCAACCTATGAAAGGAAGAAAATACTGGCACACCATAAATTTGAGGAAGGGTTAATATCCAAAATATATAAAACATAGAACTCAGAAAAAAATGGTTAAAAATGGGCAAAGGACCTGAATGAACATTTTTTCCAAAGAAGATACCCAAATGGCCAACAGGTACGTGGGAAGGGGCTTAACATTACTCATCATCAGGGAGACTCAAATCAGAACCACAATGAGGTATCACCTCACACCTGTTAGAATGGCTACTATCAAACAAATAAACAAAAAACCCTGAGAGATAACAAGTGCTGCTGAGGCTGTGGAGAAAAGGGAACCTTTGTGTGCTATTGGTAGGAATGCAAATTAGTACAGCTGCTATTGAAAACAATATGGAAGTTCCTCAAAAAATTAAAAATTGATCTGCTGTACAATCTAGCAATCACACTCTGGGCATGTATCTGAAGAAAATGAAATCACTTTCTCAAAGAGATATCTGTACCTCCAGGTTCATTGCAGCAGTATTCACAGTAGCAAAGACATGAACACAACGTCAAGTTTTGGTCAGTAAATGAATGGCTACATAAAATGTGGTATATTTACACAATGGAATATTATTCAACTGTAAAAAAGAAAGAAGTCCTGTCATTTGCACCAATGTGGATAAACCTTGAGGGCATTGTATTTAGTGAAGTAACTCAGAGAAAACCAAAGATTCTATGATTTCATTTATGTGTGAAGTCTTAAAAAGCTGAACTCTCAGAGAGTAGATTAGTGGTTGTCAGGGAGTGTAGGTTGTGGGAAATGGGGAAGTGTTGGCCAAAGGGTACAAACTTCCAATTATAAGAAGAGCAAGTTCTGGAGATCTTATGTATAATGTGGTAACTATAGTTATCAATACTGTATTGTATACTTGAAAGTTGCTAAAAGAGTAGATCTTAAAAGTTCTCACCAGAAGAGTGAAAGTTGTAATTATGTGTGGTGATGGATGTATTACCTTATTGTGGTAATTATTTCACTGCTGCTGCTGCTGCTAAGTCGCTTCAGTCGTGTCTGACTCTGTGCGACCCCATAGACGGCAGCCCACCAGGCTCCCCCATCCCTGGGATTCACACAGTATATATCAAATCATTACATTATACACTTGGAACTTACACAATGTTATATGTCAATAGAATTGGGGAAAGAAGACTTTTGGTCTCTCACCATACCTTATTTTGCCTTGTTTAGCTCACTCCAGTAACTACTTAAAGGCAGAGCTCAGGAAATAGATATGCCCACAGAATTCCCCCCAACTCTCACTTTATATTATTAGTATTTCTTCCTTTTGCTTAAATAACTGAAAATCCTGCTATGTACCCCCATCTTTTTTTTTTTTGTGCAAGTTACCACACTTTTGCATTTTTCCTTAAAAGCATCGACTTGGATTTAACCTCTTCCAACAGTCCTGGTGCTTCTCTTTTGTGTAAATTACCATTTGCCAGTCTCTTCTGAGAAACATTTTCTCAAGGTGCTCTGTGGGAAAATAGATCTGAGCCAAAATGAGTTTTAAAAATGCTATATAAAACTGCTATACTCCTCTCCAAGATTCAAAATATATATAGGTAGATTAAAACCTCTGAGAAGTCATACAATAAACTTGTCTAACTGAGGGTTTCCCTCATGGTTTTGAACCCTCTTTGGTTGTTATGTACAGACCAAGTGTTTTGTGAAACTTATTTTGGAAAACACTGGTCATTTGCTGAGACTTAAGTGAATAATCTTTGTATTAGTCAGGGTTTTTCAGAGAAACAAAACCAATAACATCTATTTTTATTATTTATTTATATATATGTTATTGGTTCTGCTTCTCTGTAAGAGGAGATTTATTATTGGAATTGGCTCACTTGATTATGGAGGCTGAGAATTCCCACAGTCTACTGTCTACATGCTGGAGAACCAAGAAAGCCAGTGGTATAATTCAGTCCAAATCTGAAATCCTGAGACACAAGAGCCAGTGGAGTATGTCTTGTGGTCCAAAGCCTGAAGAACCAAGACCTCTGATGTCTGAGGGCAGAAGATGATGTATAGTCCATCTCAAGGAGAGAGAAGATTCACCCTTCCTCCACCTTTTTGTTCTATGCAAGCCCTCCGTAGATTGGATGTTGCCTACCTACATTGGTGAAAGGGATCTTTTCTCAGTCTACCAGTTCAAAGGCTAATCTCTTCTGGAAAGTCCTTTGCAGACACATCCACCAATAATATTTCATCAACTATCTGGACATCCCTTATCCTGGTTGAATTGGCACAAAACATTAACCATCACAATCTTGTTTTCCTCATTTTGTTTTTTTTCAAATGGACCACAATCTATTTATGTTTTTGTTGGGAAATTTTAGTTCAGGTTTGGGCATGATTTCCCTTTAGTTTTCCTTTAAATTAAAAAATTTTCTTTTAATTTTTTTTTTGTAAAAAGAATATATTGTAGAATATTTAGAAAATACAGGTGAGGGAAAAGTCACAGTGGAAACCATTATTAACATTTAGGAGAAGATCTTTTTTTCTTTAAAATATATGTCTCAGCTGGATTTTTTTTTCTATGGGTGATTTTTAATTTTAAAAATATTTTAATTTTATTGGGGTATAGTTGATTTACAATTGTGTTAGTTTCCAATGTACAGCAAAGTGATTTAGTTATACATATATTCATTCTTTTTAGGATTTTTTCTCTTATAGGTTATCACAGAATATTGGGTAGAGGTCCCTGTGCTATACAGTAGGTCCTTGTTGATTATCTGTTATGTAGTGTGTGTGTTCAACCAGATTTTTATTCTTAACATTTTGTTGAACAATTTTTTTAATGTTACTAACTGTTCTACAACTTCATTTAAAGTGGTTGAATGATACTCTATTTTTGTTTTTTTAAAAGCAGTTCCCTGTTGTTGGATGTCTAGGTTTTCCAGTTCCTTGCATAAATGATACTCACAGTGGTTTTGCGTAGGGCAGGATAGTGCTCTGGTCACAAGCATAGACTCTGGAGCCAGACAGCCTGGTTTTAAACTTTGGCTCCAGTGCTGATTAGCTATGTGACCCTGAACAAGTTAGTTAATATCCCCAACCTCACTTTTGTCAGCCATAAAATGAGGCTAATAATAGTTCCAGTCTTGCTGGCTTGTTAAGAGAATAAGTTAAGTGCTTAGAACAGTGATAACACATCAGTGCTGTCACTGTTGTTAAGTACTTGTGCACATATACATTATTTCTATAGAATTAATTCCTAGAAGTAGAGTTGCTAACTGAAACAGAAAGTAACATAATAATAGCTATTCCTTAGATATTTTATGAGTTCCTGCAACAAACTGAACATTCTGTGTTAGCTTATTTGTTGATGATGTGCTTCAGGAGTGTGGCAGTAGGTGGGACAATCAAAGCCTTGCCCCTCAATCTCACTTGCATTCTAGTGATGTTCAAGATTATATCAAGTTTTAAGGTGTTTAGATGACCGACTGAAAAAACTAGGGTGGAATGGGTGATGCAGGGAGAGAAAGGGGACCTCAATAGACATTTTATTGATTTGGGCAATTTCAGTCGGAACTGGGGAGAGGCATATTTTGTTAGGAGAAAGGCCAGGGTGAAGCACCTGGACATCCAGGGGTCAGGCTAATGAAATGTTACCTGATATTCCAGGGACCTGGGATTATTTCCTGCATTATTTTCACATTCCCCTCCTCCAATTTTAAGCTTTTTTTGTTCAGGCACACATGTTCTTTGCAATTTATGAATCACACAATTCACCTATTTCCTATTCTTTATACTTCCATGATAGAAAATGAGCTGCTGGCATGGTAACCAAGCAGCCTTCCTCCTCTTTTTGTACTTCATCACTCTGCTCTGGTCAGACCAACAGCTGCTTCTGGGCAGCAGAACCCTGATGGCTGTTTGTTTTCTGACTTACTGGCCAGCCAGCAAGTGGGCACGTGGTCCTTGTTGGAAAAGCACCTCCTGATCAGGCCTGAAAATGAGAGACAATCTTCTATCTCATCTTTACAGTTTTAATTTCTTGTCTATCCACTGCAAACAATTCTCTGCTTCATCTTTTTTTCTTTTTAGATTATGTCCAGTATGGGTTTTTTTTTAAACTATAGTAATAAAGACAGTAATGAGATACTTTAGTATACTGCTTTCTGTTTTTCTTTTGAAGTGTATCTTTGTTTTTAGCCTTTACATTAATTTTGTACTTCTTGCTTTTAGTATAGCTTTTTAAAATTGAAGTTTACTTGATTTACAATATTGTATTATTAATAGTTTCAAGTATATAGTATACTGATTTTTTTTGCAGATTATATTTCATTTATAGGTTACAGGATATTGAGTATAATTTCCTGTGCTGTACAGTAAATCTTTGTTGCTTATCTCTTTTATGTATAGTAATTTATATATTTTAATCCTGTATTCCTAATTTGCCCCTTTCCCCTCATCTTTGGTAACCATAAATTTGTTTTCTGTGTCTGTGCGTCTGTTTCTGTTTTGTACATACATTCATTTGTGTTATTTTTTAGATTTCACATGTAATATTGTATAGTATTTGTCTCTCTCTGTCTGACTGATTTCACTATGCTAAGTCACTTCAGTCATGTCCGACTCTGTGCGACCCCATGGACGGCAGCCCACCAGGCTCCCCCGTCCCTGGGATTCTCCAGGCAAGAACACTGGAGTGGGTTGCCGTTTCCTTCTCCAATGCATGAAAGGGAAAAGTGAAAGTGAAGTCCCTCAGTCGTGTCCGACTCTTAGCAACCCCATGGATTGCAGCCTAACAGGCTCCTCCGTCCATGGGATTTTCCAAGCAAGAGTACTGGAGTGGGGTGCCATTGCCTTCTCCGGACTTATTTCACTAAGCATAATATTTTCTAGGTCCATCCATGTTGCTGCAGATGGCGATTTTTCATTCTTTTTTATCACTGGGTAATATTCCAGTGTGTGTGTGTGTGTGTGTGATCTTCTTAAGTCAATCATCTGGGCATTTGGGTTGCTTCCATGTCTTGGCTATTATAAATAATGCTATTGTGAACATTGGAGTACATATATCTTATTGATTTAGACTTTTCATTTTTTGCAGATATATATGCTGTTTTTTAAATTTTGATAACAGCTTCATCAAGATATAATTCATATAACATACAGTTCACCCATTTAAAGTATACACTTTAATGGTATTTATTATATTAGCAGACTTGGGCAACCAACAGTCAATTTTTGAATATTTCTATCACTTCTCCCCGATCCTGTATACTTTAGCAGTAATTCCCCCATTATTCCTATCCACTCACCCCGCCCCCCCACCCCCACCCCCAGTACTAGACAATCACTAATCTACTAATCTACTTTCTGTCTTTATAGATTTGCCTATTTTGGAATCATATAATATGTCTTTAGTGACCCACTTTTTTCACTTATTATAATGTTTTCAAGGTTCATTCATGCTATAGCATGTCTCAGTATTTCATTCATTTGTATTGCTGAATAATATTTCATTGTATGGATGTACAAATTTGAGACCATTTTGCTATTGTGAATATTGCTGCTGGGAACATTCAGAAACAAGTTTTTGTGTCCATGTGTGTTTTATTTCTCTTGAGGATGGGATTCCTGGGTCAAATAAAACCTATGTTTAACCTTCTGAGGAACTATCAGACTGTTTTCTGCAGCACTTTACATTTCTATCAGCAGTGTATGAAGGTTCCAGTTTCTCCATATCCTCATCAACACTTATTATATCCGGTGTTTTGATTATGACCATCCTAGTGTGTGTAAGGACTTATCTCATTGTGGTTTTGATTTGCATTTCTCTGATAACTAATGATGTTCAGCATCTTTTTATGTCATCATTGGCAATTTCTATATCTTATTTGGAGAGTTCTATTAAGATACTTTGCCTATTTTATATTGGCTTATATGTCTACTTATTATTGAGTTGTAAGATTTCAAGTTCTTAATATATTCTAGATACAAGATGTTTATCAGACATATGATTTACAAAGTTTTTCTTTCATTTTGTATGTTTTCTTTTCACTTTCCTGATGTCCTGAAGCACAAAAGTTGTGAACTTTGATGTCTAATGTATTTTTTGTTTGTTTGTTTGTGCTTTTGGTGTCCTATCTAACAAATCATTGCCTAATCCAAAGTTGTTAAGATTTACCCTAATGTTTCTTCTAAGAGTTTTCTAGATCCAGCTCTTACATTTAGGTCTTTGATCCATTGTGAGTTAATTTTTGTATATGACGTTAGGTAGAGATCCAATTTCATTCTTTTGCATGTGGATATCCAGGTAATTGGGCTTCCCGAGTCGATTTAGTGGTAAAGAACTCACCTGCCAATACAGGAGATGTGGGTTTGATCCCTGGGTCAGGAAGATCTCCTGGAAAAGGAAATGACAGCCCATTCCAGTATTCTTGCCTGGAGAATCCCATGGACAGAGGAGTCTGGTGGGCTCAGTCCATAGGGGTCACCAAGAGTCGGACACAACTGAATCGACTTAGCAAACAAAGCACATCCATTTAATCCTAGCACCATTTGTTGAAAAGACTATTCTTTCCCAGTTGAATGGTCTTAGCATCCTTTCAGAAATTAGCTGACTATGAATGTGAGTGTTTACTTTTAGACTCTCAGTTCTATTCTGTTGATCTGTATGTCTATCTTTGTGCTATTACTATGCTGTTTTTAGCTTTGTAGTAAGTGTCCCAGGTGGTTCAGTGGTAAAAGAATCCACCTGCCAATGCAGGAACTGCAGGAGATGCAGGTTTGATCCCTGGATTGGGAAGATCCACTAGAGGAGGAAATGGCAACCCACTCCAGTATTATTGCCAGGATAATCTCATGGACAGAAGAACCTGGCAGGCTACAGTCCAGGGGGTTGCAAAGAGTTGGATACAACTGAGTGACTGAGCATGTATGCACATAAGTTTTGAAACTGGGATACCTGAGTTTTTCAACTCCTTTCTTTTTCAGGATTGTTTTGGCCATTCTAGATTCCTTGCATTTATGAATTTTAGGTTCAGCTTGTCCCTTTCTGCAAAGAAGCAGCTGAGAGTTTGATAGAAACTGTGTTGAATTTTGGAGGAGAATTGTCACCTCAACAGTATTAATCTTCTAATTCATGAACACTGGAGGTCTTTCCATTTATTTAGGTCTTCTTTAATTTCCTTCAATTGTGTTTTATAGTTTTAAGGTATAGGCTTTGCACTCATTTTGTTAAATTTATTCCTAAAATATTTAATTCTTTTTGATGCTATTGTAAATGGAATTTTTAAAATATATCTTTTGGATTGTTCACTGCAAGTATACAGAAATACAATTGCTTTTGTATACTGACCTTATGTTCTGCAACCTTCTTATACTCCTTTATTTATTCTTCTAATTTTTTAGTGGATTCCTTGGGATTTTGTATGTACAAGATCATATCATTTGTGAATAGAGATAGTTTTATTTCTTTCTTTCCAATTTGTATGCCTTTCATTTCATTTCCTTGCCTAATTGCCCTGACTTGCCACATTAATATTATCTTTCTTATTAGCGGTATTTGATACAATTGATCGTTCCTTCTTTTTTGCAACCTTCTTTTCACTGGGCTTTTTGGGCACCACACCCTTTCTCATCTCTTTTGTTGGTTCTTCTTCTTCCCCCAACTTCTTAACCATTTCTTGCCTGTAAATTCCAGACCCTAGTATCCACTTGCCTACCTGACAACCCCACTTAGATATCCAAAAGGCAGCTCAAATTTACCATGTCCAAAACTTACTCTAATCATAAATGAAGTATTTTGTGGAAAAAAGGGAGACAAGAAATCAATTAATATTTACTGAATATTTATTATTAACACTATTCATTATCTTGTTTACAGCACATGTCAATTCTATGATTCTCAGGGGTCATGAATCCTGGTCAGTTTGATTCCAGGGTCTGAGCTCCTTCCTAACATCTCTACTGTATTTCCTTTAGACACATTGTGTATAACTCAACTTTCTCTCCTCCAGATTGTCCTTTGGAGTAGTATATGATCACTCAGAAAAAGAAATCTCACAGGATCTCTGGTGACTGGCCTCAGAAGTGCTTATAAGCCATGCAGTGCCTCTGGAGCTGCACCTTCCCTTTCCTCTGTGTAGTGGAGACAAAGACGTCTCCAGTGTGAAGGCAGGTGGTGGGAAAGCCTACTTTGAGTGTTTGGCAAGTTTTTATTGGTTACTTTCCCTGGTGGCTCAGATGGTAAAGCATCTGCCTACGATGCAGGAGACCCGGGTTCGATTCCTGGGTGGGGAAGATCCCCTGAAGAAGGAAATGGCAACCCACTCCAGTACTCTTGCCTGGAAAATCCCATGGATGGAGGAGCCTGGTGGGCTACAGTCCATGGGGTCGCAAAGAGTCGGACACGACTGAGCGACTTCCCCTCTTCCTTCCCAGGTTAGAGTTTCTCTGGCCTTGAGATGTACCTCCTGCTTCTCAGAACTGCTCTGATTTATTTGCTGACTGGATTCTCCATCTTTATTCCTTTTTCCTTCTTGTCTCGTCTTCATTTGTTCAAGAATTATCAGCCTTTCTGGGTTTGTGTAAGATATCCCACTTTATTTGCTTTCCCAGTTCCTGACATTGAAAATTTGTTCAGCATCTGTGACTCATCTATGTCAGTACTTTCCTTATCAAAATATTAATACTAGTTACCAAAAAAATTACTTGCCTTTTTAAATAGCCCTGATAACTCTATTTTCTCTCCCAAATCTTTAACAGAAGTGAAAATGTCCAAGATGAATCTATTCATGTTGGGAATACATTTTTAAAATATATTTTATCCAAATTTAAACAAGTAGTACCTACAATCTCATTTGGCCCCCACGGTGTATGTCCCAAGGCAGCTAAGAAAGCTGAGAAAATTGGTGGGGTCAATTTGTTCATGTTCTTATAGCCTGTTGAGTCAGAGCCAGTTCTGTTACCAGTTGAGCTGGTTTATTCTGATAAGGTTTGCGTTTAGGGTGTGCTGTTCACTGCAGGATGAGGTCCCACCCCCAGGTTTTGCCTCTTGGTGCCCAGAGGTCTGACCCTTCCCAGAAGTCCCCTCACTGGTTCCTTATTCCATGTGCTGGATCTTTCCTGATCCCCTTTCCCTTTTGGAGCTAACCTAGCTTCTGTCTTTTCCCATTCTAAGTATCAACCAATCATGAGGCAGAAATGGTACTGCACCTGGAGTCAGAACTGGATTGAAGACTAAGGCTTTTGTGGTTTTGGGTCACCTCTCTGAGCATCATAGGGTGATCTCTAAGGGCATTTGCAATTCTAGCCTTCTCAGGCTTTATGACTCTATTTCTCTGAAAAGTGAACCTGGACTAATATCTGAGTAGTTGGCTTAATATGCTCTACCAGGGAGGGCAAATATGTAGCTTCTCTTCCATCTGCTTACCATTATCTCATCACTGTCATGTGGAACCCAGTCATGACCTCAGACTTCTCAATTCAGTATCAGTTCAGTTCAGTTGAGTCACTCACTTGTGTCTCACTCTTTGCGACCACATGGACTGCAGCACCCCAGGCCTCCCTATCCATTACCAACTCCCAGAGTTTACTCAAACTCATGTCCATTGAGTCGGTGATGCCATCCAACCATCTCATCCTCTGTCGTCCCCTTCTCCTCCTGCCCCCAATCCCTCCCAGCATCAGAGTCTTTTCCATTGAGTCAGTTCTTCATATCAGGTGGCCAAAGTACTGGAGTTTCAGTTTCAGCATCAGTCCTTCCAATGAATATTCAGGGCTGATTTTCTTTAGAATGGACTGGTTGGATCTCCTTGCAGTCTAAGGGACTCTCAAGAGTCTTCTCCAATACCACAGTTCAAAAGCATCAATTCTTCAGCACTCAGCTTTCTTTATGGTCCAACCCTCACATCCATACATGACTACTGGAAAAACCATAGCTTTGACTAGACAGACCTTTGTGGCAAAGTAATGTCTCTGCTTTTTAATATGCTGTCTAGGTTGGTCATACCAACCTTTTCTTCCAAGGAGCAAGCATCTTTTAATTTCATGGCTGCAGTCATCATCTGCAGTGATTTTGGAGCCCAAACAAATAAAGTCTCTCACTGTTTCCCCATCTATTTGCCATGAAGTGATGGGACCAGATGCCATGATCTTAGTTTTTTGAGTGTTGAGCTTTAAGCCAACTTTTTCACTCTCTTTCACTTTCATCAAGAGGTGCTTTAGTTCTTCTCTTTCTGCCATAAGGGTGGTGTCAACTGCATATCTGAGGTTATTGATGTTTCTCCTGGCAGTCTTGCTTCCAGCTTGTGCTTCATCTAGCCTAGCGTTTCCCATGATGTACTCTGCATATAAGTTAAATAAGGAGAGTGACAATATACAGCCTTGATGTATTCCTTTCCCTATTTGGAACCAGTCTGTTGTTCCATGTCCACTTCTAACTGTTGCTTCCTGACCTGCATACAGATTTCTCATGAGGCATGAGGCAGGTCAGGTGCTCTGGTATTCCCATCTCTTTCAGAATTTAAGTTTGTTGTGATCCACAATTCAGTATAGTGTGCATGTAACTACTGCCAGTGGATCACGGTTGAACTGTGTTTAATCTCCCTGTCTTCCCTCCCACTTCTAGCACTTCAAGCTGAGGGAGGGACTAGTGGTGACCAGGATACTATAGAGGTTAAGAACGTGGGTTCTTGGGTTCAGCTCCTTATATTCAAATCCTGTCTCTACTGCTCCCTTTCTGTGTAACCTTTGGAAAGTTACTTAATGTCTCTGGGTCTCAGTTTCCTTATTTTGAAACATGGGACATAATAATAGCTAAACATCTTAGGGTTGTAGAGAGGATTAAATGAAATAATATATATTTTAAAAAGTGCTTGGAACAATGCCTGGCACATGTAATTTAAAAAATGTTAGCTATTGTAATGATAATAGCCATGATAAGAATTTGAAAGGTTGGTAGAGGAAAAACTCTTGAATTGGTAGGGCTTGTAGTATCCTTGCAGTCTTCAAAGTAGTCAAATTTTCATTCCCTCTCTGAGTGTAGAATGATCCTGTTTAAAATGTCATTCCTTCCTTCCTTCATTTATTAGTAAAAATTGGAGCCTTCTGTGTGCTATGCATTCAGCCAGGTGTCTAGGATATGACAATAAATAAGTCCTTTTCAAAGGTTTGTCACCTTGTTTGGGATGAAAAACAAGTAAAAATGTGGTTACAGTTTTCTTAATTGCAGCGATTGGAGTTTGCACAGGGTCTTTAGGGAGCACTGTGTATATACGTGGAGTTTCTTTGATGATAGTGTTAAACCTGGGTGGGAAGAGAAATATACTCAAGTCCTCCAGACATGGCTGGCCCCTTACCAGTGTTTCATAGGCAGTGAGTGGACTGCTTGGGGAATAGTTAATACCTGTTCTCAATGGTGGCACATCTCAGGGGCATGCTCATGCTCCTTGGTGCATTCAGTCACTCAACTAACAGCCCAAAACTGTTCCCACTGCTCATTGAGCTGTCCCCCTGTCTCAGTTGCAGCTGATAGAGTTGGGGAGCAGAAATGTGAAGACAGATGGAGGAGCCCTGAATTTGCAGCTACATTGTAGTTGGATCTCTGCAGAGTTGAGTGCCTCAGGAAAGCATGAATGTCAGGCTTATCAGGGACTTGGAAAAGGTGATGAGTCCATCCCACTGCCTGACTCAAGATATGGCAGATCCGTTTGCAGCCATAGACAGTGATAGTATGGAATGTGGGTGGGAAAAAAAAGTACCCTTGTATGGCTGGGGGTGGGTGTTTGTGCTGTGACCCATCCTTTCCCCTCACTGGTGTCTTACAGCAAACAGCTACTGTGTGACGTGATGATTGTGGCAGAAGATGTCGAGATAGAAGCCCACCGTGTGGTCCTGGCAGCCTGCAGCCCCTACTTCTGTGCGATGTTCACAGGTATGAGGGGCAGACAATAAACCCACACGTGTGGGACTGTAGTCCCAACTGGGAGAACGTTGAGGGTGGTGGTGTGAGTGGGGGAGGAAAGAGAAGGCTCCACCCTGAGGAGCTTTTATGTGCCGGATTCTTTGCTCTGCACCATGGAGGTACCAAGAATTGTGATGGACTCATAGCCTCAGCCAGGCCTGTTGAGCATGCAGCCCCTATTGCAGTTCTCTCTGAGGAACAAAGGTAGAATCACAGTCCATGAATTCTCAGACTTTGCTGTGTATTGTAATCATGTCGGGGAGCTTGTTAGAAATGTAGACTCTTGGGCTCACCCTCAGGCTTCTTCCCTCTCATTTTGCAGTTTGGGGACACTGAGACTGAGAGAAGGAAGGGACTTGCCTGAGGTCACCCGGTGAATGAGGGGAACTTGGCTTCTGGACTCCTGGCCCAGGGCTGGCTGGCCTAGCTGTTTCACATCTTGTCAGTCCTTTGCCATTTCTTCCAGGCAGGGGCCCTGAGCCTCCTCTAGCCTTTTTACAGGAGTGTTGGGAGAGAGAGTGGCTCAGATAGTAAAGAAGCTGCCTGCAGTGTGGGAGACCTGGGTTCAATCCCTGCGTTGGGAAGATCCCCTGAAGAAAGAAATGGCAACCTACTCCAATATTCTTGTGTGGGGAATCCCATGGACAGAGGAGCCTGGCCCGCTACAGTCTGTGGGGTCGCAAGAGTCAGACATGACTTAGCTACTAAACCTGGGAGAGAGTTGGGAGACGTGATGGCGGGGCTTGGGGTGGAAAGAGTAAAACAGAAGTATATTCACCATCTGCATTCTGTCTCAGCACCTTTGCCAGGTTTCCAGGGAGTCCCTGTTTTCTGGACATGTCAAACAGCCTTGTCCATCTGTTGCATGTGTGTTACTTCTGAGCCCAAATTCCCTTAAACCCATGGGCTGAGCTTCCTGACTGCAGTGCCTCGCAGCACCTCCCCTGAGCCAGGCGCAGGCGGTGCTGTATCTATCATGGCTGACTGAAGGCCAGCTGGCCCGAGTGTGGCCCCTGGATGAGGTCTGCTGTCCCTTCCACATGTTCACCCGTACCCTGTGCTTCCTCTGAGTGTGGTCACTATCGTTCTGCACTCCTGTTTCCTGGTGTCTGCGGTGCCTACGCTCTGGAGTCTCATGTACTCACCGCTTATCACCCTGCAGTTTATACTTCAGGTGCCACCTCCTCTCTGACCACCTGAGCCATAGTTCCATACTAGGTCTCCTTCTACTCCATAACTCATCTCTTTTTCACAACTCATCACTATCTGAAAATCATATTGATTAGTTGTTTAAGTATTTTTTTTACCTATGTCTCCTTATTGGAATATCAGTTCCATAAAGATTGGGATCTTGTTAGTTTTGTTTGTTTCCGTATCCTGAGTACCTGGTACACACTAGCACTAAAATATTTTTTAAATGAACAAAATGTCTCCCACCCTTGATTGTGAGTTTTTGGGCGCTCAGGGACCATGTCTTGTTACTGTCGAATCCTTAGTGCCCACTCCAGGGCCTGGTGTTTAGGAGACAGTGAACAACTGAAGGTTAAACGAATGAATGTGGGATTGCTAAGGATGGGTGAGTACAGGCACATTTTTCCTGAATAGGCTCTTGTCCTTTTCCTAATATAATACACAGCCTCTGCTGGGCAGGAGTGGTTCTTGATGGATGGGTGGCGGTGGGGGCTTAGAGCTTGTTATTTGAGAGTTCCCCATATGTGTCCTCTCTTGGCTCATCATGTGAAGGACTGATCTCAACCTGGAGCATTGCTTTTGCTAAGTGCACGAAGCCACGCTACCTCACTTTGAGCCTTGTACTAGGAATTCCATAATGCAGCCTGGAAAAACAGCTACTTTCATTACCTGGAAATTTTGAGCCACTTCTCTTTGAAGTAGTCTCAAACTCTAGTAGGAAGGCTTTTATTTCTTTATTTCCTTGTCTTTCATCCATCTTTCTTTCTTTTAAAATAATTTATCTTATCTACAAATTTAGTTGCAACTTCAGTAAATAGCTCTGCCAGTCATTTTTCTCCATGTATTTGATTTAAAAAAGTGCAGTATTGAAAGAGGAGTCCACTTGCAATTGCAATGAATTATACTTTTGGCTCCATTTTTTTTTTTTTTTTTGGCTAATGAACTTGCCTCTGGGTTCATGGAAGTGCCTAAGCAAAAACAAAGTGATTTTAAAAAGGGAGAGAAAATATGCTTCTGGATCAGATCTAGTAATTGAAAGGAGAAGAGATTCAAGAGAAGAAAGCAGTCTAATGTGTGGCCCAGCCCATGGCTTCCATAGAATCTGGTTAATATCTGTCCTCCTATCCTTCTTTCCTTCCATCCATTGTCTGTCTGTCCATCCATCCACCCACCCATCCACCTATCCATATGTTCATCCAAACACTATTCATATATGTTCATTACAGAAAAAAAAAAAAATAGAATAAGTAATACTTGATTAAAGTGTGTACACATTTTGAATCCTTGTGAGACATGTGTCTCAACTCCACAACACTTGAAACAGTTGTACCAGCATATGCTTCCATCAGCACTGTATCAGATTTGTATATTTTTTCAGGCCCTTTGATTTTGCTTAAATATTGGTAAACAGGTACAAGAAAAAAGTAACTGCAAAATTCTGTTCTCATTATCAGGTTCAGCTTTAAAATCCATAAAATTAATAATGAAAAGGTCCAGCTGATTCATGTTAAGTCTGTTTCTATCGGCATGTTTAAGGCCCTAAAGAAGAGAAAATATATATGGCTTTCTTCTGACTTGAGTGGTGTGATCAAGATCTTTTATTCAGGCTTAACATGTTTTTATTTGTTTATCTGCTGAGTTCATATTGCCCAAATGTCCGTCGATGGTTCCAATTATCAGCCCCACTCCTTGACAGTGTCCTTCCCATAACTTGGAATAAATAGGAAACTGAGGTGTGAGTGTCCACAGGAGAGTGTCCAAAGGCAACCAGCCTGTGAGAGGATCTGGGATGGGCAGTCACCTGAATTGCAGTCTACTCCTTTAGAATAGTGTGATTGGAGAGGCCAGCAGGGCTGACCCTGTCCTTTTCCCTGAGTATGGAATACTTAAGATTCCCCTCAACCCCTTTCTCCCCATCTAGCACCTCCATTCTAGGGGAAGATAATTTCCCCAAAACAGCCCAGTCACTTTATTCCCCCTGTTTTTAGCGTGCCCTTTACTATGGGTTCTGTGTACCTATAGTATTGGTACTCCATACAGATCCCTACATATCATCCAGGATTTTAAAAGCAGTCCCATTTTATGCTATTAAAAGAACCGAGTCCTAAAGAATATGTGGGCTCAGGAAAAGACATGTGAGCTCCATCCCACAAGAAGCCCTGGGAATAAGCTGTCTAGTGTATTGATATTACACACTGAGGCTGATTAGATTGGCTTCTTTTTTTTAAGAAAAGTTGCTTTTAGATGCAGGTTGATATTCAACTGGTGTCTTTGAATATATGGTGACTAGAAATGAGGAGAGTCAGGAATGTCCTGGAGGTAAGAGGCAAGGGACTTGGAAGGAGTGGACACCAACCAGCCACAAGCAGAACAGTCAGGGCCAGGCTCTCTTACTCACCTTTAGGCATGCACTCATCACATAGAACCACTGTTTCGGGCTTTCTTCATGCCTGACTCCACCAGGCCTTGGACCATGTCTGTGTTCTGAGTGTCTGAATGATGTATTGATGTCTTTGAAGATCTTTGCATATCGTGCAGTTTAGCATGACTTAATCCAAAGCAATGGAGCAGTGAGGGAGGGAACACTAGGGAGTAGAAGCTTTTCTTTGTATTAAGAGGGCCTTGAGGGAGTAGTCAGAGTAGGTAGGGTCTGGCCTCTGAGGATTTTGCCCCTAAGGAGTTAGAAGTTGGGTAGAACAGTTCAGGGGGGTGGAGAAAAAGGAAGGTCAGAGTCTGTATGGGATTGAGGAGAAATGGTCTGGTCTTCCATGTTTCTTTTAGAGTTGGTTACCTCAGGGCAGAAGCTTACAGTGTCATAGGATTTCTTCTTCCTGTCCCTAACATACCACATCAAAGTCAGATGTCCTTTTGTGGCTTAAGTGTCCTAGATTTGAGGGTGATGGGTGCGGTAGTCATGTCTAAAAATATGTTGCTCTTGATATAGAAATGGTGACTTTTTTTCAAGAATTGATTTGGATGTCGTTCAAGCCTGTGTTGCAGAGAAGGCAGTGGCACCCCACTCCAGTACTCTTGCCTGGAAAATCCCACGGATGGGGGAGTCTGGTAGGCTGCAGTCCATGGGGTCGCTAGAGTCGGACACAACTGAGCGACTTCACTTTCACTTTTCACTTTCATGCATTGGAGAAGGAAATGGCAACCCACTCCAGTGTTCTTGCCTGGAGAATCCCAGGGATGGGAAGCCTGGTGGGCTGCTGTCTATGGGGTCGCACAGAGTCGGACATGACTAAAGCAATGCAGCAGCTGCAGCAGCAAGCCTGTGTTGATGTAGTTCAACACAGGCTTGTATAGTGCCCTGGAAAAGAGACTACTGTTCAGACACCTACCAGCATCCAATTACGTGCAACTGATTTGACCAAGATGGTCTGGGGTAGACTTGTCTGCACTTGGCATAGCTCAGTCTTGAAATTTCAGATCTTCACTGAAGAGAACCACTGGACGGAAATTTTTTTATGAGTGTTCATAGAGGAGGTTTGGAGTTGTTGATGCAAAGGCCTCTTTGGTAAGGATTAAACACAGGGTGGTAATGGCACCTTCATTAGGGGATGGTGTGGTATCTTAGAAAGCCATCATGACCTGACTCCAGCAACTGATAGGTTTGTAAGCAGTTACTTAACCTCTGTGATCCTGTTTTCTTGTTTTTGAGACTGGAATAATAACAGTAAAACAATAATAACAACAAGCAGGGAACAGATACAGGTAAGGGAAATAAGACACCCAATACAGAATGAAATTGTGAAAGTGTTAGTTACTCAGTCATGTCTGACTCTTTGTGACTCCATGGACTGTAGCCTGCCAGGTTCCTCCATTCATGGGATTCTCCAGGCAAGAATACTGGAGTGGGTTGCTATTGCCTTCTCCAGGTGATCTTCCCAACCCAAGGATCGAACCTGGGTCTCCGCCTTGCAAGAAGACTCTTTGCTATCTGAGCCACCAGGGAAGAGCACCCGACACAGAATAGGTACTTAATAAAGCTAACTCTTATTATGTGTAGAGCCTGTCATAGTTTATACAGCTCATGTGGATGTGTGGGGAGGCTCTGATACCTGCTGCCCTGGTGGTGGTGAGAGTTGACATGAAACATCTCTGGCTACATAGGCATTTCCTTCCCGATTTGGTACTCCACCTGAGGAGAAAGACCTCTCCAGGTGGAGGAAGGCTGAGATTCCAGGGAGGCTGGGTGCTGGGGTGATCTCCAGCACTGCAGCTCTGCTGAATCCTGCTGCTGCAGTTCTCACACTCTCATTATCTCCTTTGAATGTCGCACAGCTATGGCATAAAGGCAGGGCCAGGAAAGTCCTTATTTCACAGGAGACAGAGGTCAACCTTTTGCAGTTATCTGGCATAGATGGCTCACCTACAAACCTTACCTGCAGGAGGCTTGGCTGGGATTCAGCAAGGTGGCAGGTTATTTCTTTTCCTCATGTGATGCTAACATGTGGCACAGGTCTCAACTCTGCCCAAATGAGTTGGCAGCCTAGATATCAGGACTTAGACAGATGAAGGTTAGGGGTGAGAGAGTATAATAGCCATCCTAACACCCAGGATCATTGTGCAGAAGGTAAGGATCTTCTGTTTTCTTTTTACCCAGATCATGAAACTAAATTTCAACAGTAAGGACTCAATTGAGGAGTGAAGAAGAGTTCTGTAACACAAGGACCCTGAATGCACTTTTTCTTCCCTTTGCTGTACAGCTTTGAGGGGTGGCTGGTGGTCTGTGTCTGGCTCTTTGGAAAGACCTCACAGCCATTCTACCATTCCTTTCTTGTTCCTTTGGCTGAATAATGGGGTTGGGTTTCTATCAGCAATCTAGGATATGAGCCAGTGATTTTCTAGCCCCCCTGTCTTATGCGGTGGTGAAAGATTTTCCCCCATGGCTCCTCAAGATGCACCTCTTCCCCCCTTTGGGCAGTCTTCCACCTAAAAAGAACTCTGTTGTGCATGTGAGCTTCTCTGGTGGCTTTGACAGTAAAGAATCTGCCTGCAGTGCAGGAGACTCAAGTTTGATTCCTGGTTTGGAAAGATCCGCTGGAGAAGGAAATGGCCACCCACTCCAGTATTCTTGCCTGGAAAATCCCATGGACAGAGGAGCTTGGCGGGCTGCAGTCCATGGGGTCACAAAGAGTCAGAACAACTGACACTTTCACACTTTGGTGCCTGTGATGTGCTAGCTAGGTTGAGACTATGCCTTGCTCTCCTGGGCTCTCTATGCTTCTTGGAGACTTCTAGGTGCTGGTCTGAAGGTAGAGTCTGAAGATTTAAAGAAGTTTAAGACGTAGTCCCTTAGTCTAGCTGCCATCGTCTTTCACCCAGTTTACTGCAGCAGCCTTCTAATTTGTCAACCTGCCCCCATTTTGTTCCGTCAGTCCCAACCCATTTTCTACACTGTAGCTATAGTCATATTTACTAAATAAAAATCTAATGTATTCCTTACTTGCTTAAAGTCTGTCAAGGGTTCCCCATTGCCCTTAGAATGAAGTCTAAACTTCTCTGCATGGTGCACAAGGCCCTCAAGTTGTCCAGAGCCTGCTTGTATCTTCAGCCATCTCTCCCCCTTCCTCCTTTTATATGCTGTGCTTCTGCCAGACTCAAATTTTTATGGCCCCAGAATAGGTCAGGTTCATCAGTCTGATGAAAACAATGGATTCTTTCCACAAAAAAGTAAATATGTGCTCCTGTATGCTCATTATTTTGCATACAGTTCAGGGTAGAGGAATCCCTGCCTAAGAACCTTTTAAATTAAGTCTCCTTTTCTAGCATTTAACACATTTTGAAATTGCTGGTTTACTCATCTTTCTACTAGTTTGAGCTCCATGAGGGCTGGGAACATGACTTGTTCACCACTGTGTCCTTGGGCCTTGCCCATAGGGACTGTTTGATACTTGCTTATTGACTGAATGAACAAACAAACATCTGCCCTTGCTAGGTAGATCAAGATCTATCTGGAAGAACAGGATATGATGTTAACAGAGGACAAAAATGTTCAACTGACGTTTTCTTTCTTTTTCTCTTTTAAATTCAAGTACAGTTACTGTTACAACATTATGTAAGTTACAGCTGTACAATAAAATTCACAATTTTTAAAGCTTATACTCCATTTATGGTTATTATACAATATTGACTATATTCCCTGTGTTGTACAATATTAATTTACGTTAAAAATATTTATTTATGATTTTGGCTGTGCTGGGTCTTCATTGCTGCACGGGGGCTTTCTCTAGTTGCAGAGAGTGGGGCCTGCTCTCTAGTTGTATGTAGGCTTCTCATTGTGTGGCTTCTCTTGTTGCAGAGCACAGACTCTAGGCGCATAGGCTTCGGTATCTGTGGCACGTGGGCTCAGTAGTTGTGGCTCGTGGGCTCTAGCGCACAGGCTCAGTAGTTGCGGCACACGGTAGTCTTGCTCTGCGGAATGTGGGATTCTCCTGGACCAGAAATCGAACTGGTATTACCTGCACTGCAAGGCAGACTCTCAACCACTGGACTACCAGGGAAGCCCTGGAGCTTATTTTATCCCTAATAGTTTGTACCTCTTCATCCCCTCCCCTCTTCCTTCTCCACTAGTAACCACTAATTTGTTCTTTATATCTGTGAGTCTGATTCTTTTTTGTTATATTCACTAATTTGTTGTATTTTTTATATTTCACATATGTGATATGGTACAGAATTTGTCTTTCTCTGTCTGGCTTTTTCCACTTTAGCATAATACTCTCCAAGTCCATCCATGTTGCTGCAAATAGCAAAATTTCATTCTTTTTAATGGCTAAGTAGTATTCCATCAAATATACAGACCACATTTTCTTTATTTACTTATCTGTTGATTGACACTTTAGTTGCTTCCATATCTTGGCAATTATAAATAATGTTTCTGTGAATACTGGTGTGCATGTATCTTTTTGAATTATTGTTTTTGTTTTTTTGGGGGGAGGATGGGATATACAGCCAGGAGTGGAATTCCTAGGTCATTTGGTAGTTCTATTTTTAGTTTTTTGAGAAACTTCCATACTGTTTTCCACAGTGGCTGTACCAATTTACATTCCCACAAATAGTGGTGGGAGGGTTCCCTTTTCTCCACATCCTCACCAGCTTTTGTTATTTGTGTTCTTTTTGATGATAACTGTTCTGACAAGTGTGAGGTAATATCTCATTGTGGTTTTGATTTGCATGTCACAGATGATTAGTCGTGTTGAACATCTTTTCATGTACCTGTTGGCCATCTGCATTTCTTCTTTTTTGAAAGTTCAGAGTCTGCGGTGGCTGGGCTGGGCCTCTTGGGAAAAATCAGCAGAAGAGGGCTCTTGGGTTAACCTTGAAGACAGAGGGACTTACAGGGCTTATGTTCTGTCCTCTAGAAATATTTTGTCAAAGTAGCAGAGGTGAGTGAAAGAGCAAGAATGAAGAAGCCTTTGATGATTTCTCCTTCTTCAGAATTAACTATAGTCTGTGGACTTATGAGATGTCAAGAGAAAGCCTCTCTTTTTTCTTTCTTTCTCTGCTCCAACAAGTATTTAAGTGCTTGTTATATGTCAAATGGGCTTCCCTCATGGCTCAAACAGTGAAGAATCTGCCTGCAATTCAGGAGACCTTGGTTGGATCACTGGGTTAGGAAGATCCCCTGGAGAAGAGAATAGCTACCCACGCCAGTATTCTTGCCTGGAGAATCCCATGGACAGAGGAGCCTGGCAGGCTACAGTCTATGGGGTCGCAAAGATTTGCACAGGACTGAGCTACTAACACTTTCACTCTTCACTTTATGAATACTTTTGTCAAGGTCATTAGTTAGGGTCAAGTTTAAATTATAGAGGGATTTATTAAAAATGACATGAGGTCTAAAGTTAGGCCAAAGGTTGAAATCCCAGCCCTGCCCTCTTACTAGCTGTGTGCAAATGCCTCTTGATATGCCAATTCTATAATTTATAAATTGCAAGCAATATCTCGTACCTCCTGGGGTTGTTACAAGGACTAAATGAAATAATGTATGTAAACCCTGAGGGTCTGGCATGTAGTAGCAACTATTATTACTACCACGTTCAGGGTTTGTTTAAGCTGACATCTTTGTTTGATGCAGTAATTTCTACTGGTTCACAGAGATATTAAATTGGATTTTACAAGTCCTTATGATTTATATTAATCTAAGTCTCCAATTTCCTATAAAGGAAATTTATCAGAAAAGACATGGTCTTTGAGGCCCTAGATTTTTTTTTCCTTCAATTTTTTCTTGCTTGTTAGAATTTTAAGTACTTAGTGCAGAAATTTTTGATTCATATAAAGAAGCAAGGAAAAAAAAAAAATCCCATCATCTAGAAAACTGTGTCTTAACATTTTCCGGGTATTCAACATCATGAAAATGATTGTTCATCTCATCAGAAAATCAAACTTTTGCCCATATGTACAAATATTTTCACACAATTTCAGGAGATTCCACTTGTTTACCCCCAAGATACAAAACCCTAACCTGACTCCCAAGCTCTACTTCTATAAAGAGCAAGCAATCAGGCCAGGCTCTCTCTGACTTCACACTCACTAAAGACTTCTGAGTCTCTTGGTTCTTGTAGTCAGGTTGCTTTTTTTTTCCCCCCAGCCTTTTTTCTAAGGTCCAAGTTCTTAAACTGAGAATTGGCCATCTTTGATGATCTTTTTGCAGTATAATTACCCACTGGACCTTTGCTAGTGAACATCTTCATAGCTGTTTGGAGAGAGGAATTTAACTTTTGATTTCCTTATGTATGTGTTCATGTTTGTCGTGGAGTATATTCAAGAGAGAGATTGTGAAAGCTTGTTTTATGGGTAGAGGAGAAACTCACCATCTTTTCCTGTTTCCTCTTTGCCTCTTTGTCCTGTCTCAGGGCTCTTTGTGCTGAGGCCATTTTGCTGCTTTCTACCAGCAGTCAGAGAGAAGAGAATCGAATGGGGGTCACTGGGCTGCCTGATCCGTGGGAGCCAGCAGGGTTTGGAATAGGTCTCCCCGCCCCCATCTTTCTTCCCTCTCTGGCATCACTCGTATCTAGAGCTGTGTCAGGATGGGAACTGTGGATTGGTGGGGGAATCATGCATAGTCCATGCAGCTTGGAGGTGGGCGTCTGCAGCCCACGGGCTGTACTGTACTGTATTTTCTTGGCTCCAGTGCACAGATTCCACAGACAGAAAACAACCGCCCAGGCTCTGTTTTCACACTCATGTAAGGACTTCTGAAGCCCCATTTCTTGCAGTCACGTCGCCCTGCATTTCAGTCTACAAGGACACATCTTGCCTGTCTTTTCCTCCTGAAACCAGCAACCTTTGTTGAATGAGCCTGGCTCTAAACAGAGCTGTGTGCGCTGTATAGAGAGAGCAGGCTGCAGTCAGGGGCCTCAGGACTGTGCTCTCGTGGTGCCTCTGCTGCCCTAGTTCACAGGCCTGTGTTCTCTCTTTCTTGGATGGTTATCAGGGCCTCCCATCTGTTCTCCCTGCCACTGGTCCAGCCTCCCCCAATGTGTCCAAAATTTCATTCAAAGACACCCATCTGTTGATGTCATTCCCTCGTTTAAAACTATTCAGTGGTGCTACTCTTAGGATAAAGTCCCAACTCATTTGCATGGTTTACTGGGCTCTGCGAGTCCTGGCTCCTAGCTGTCTCTCCAGCCTCCTTCCTCTCACTGTCACTCCACATACCAGCTATGCTACCCTCTTACTGTTCCCCACATTTATCCTTTTGGTACTTTTCTGTCATTGCACTCATGGTTCCTGCATCCAGCTCATCTTTCCTCACCTTTGCTGCATGAGGAATAGCCAACTCAAATGTGACTTCCTATCAGGAGGCCTTCCAGGATTCCACAAATAGGGTGTGTTGCTCTATCTTATGCATTCTTTGGATTTAGCATACCACAGTGATTGCTAGTGTGGACTCTAGAGTCAGACTGCTGGCTTTCAAGTCTTGCCTGGCCCCTTCCCACATGTGTGACTGTAGGCAAAATGAATTACCTTTGCTCCTGTGCCTCAGTTTCTTTATCTGTAATACGGGGATGTTAAGAATAATGCTTTTAAGTCATTGATTAAAAGAGGCAATAGTTTAAAGTGCTAAGCCCAGTGCTTGGCCATAGTTAGCACTCAATAATTGGTTAAAAAAAAAAGTTGTTCTACTGGTACTTTGCATATCTCTCATCATCTCATATAGTTTAATATATCTGCCCTACTAGATCAAGTGCTCCTTGAGGACAGGTTCATATCTTGTTCACTTTCTCTGGCCCCCTGTGTACAAGTTTGCAGGAACTTGGTTGAATGCTTTCTCATGATAAATTTGCCTTCAAAATGAAAAGGGGCAATGGATAGAGTTAGGGAATGCTTGAGAATGATCACAGACCTGAAGTTGATGTGACCTCGATGTCCACTAGTGTGTCCTACGCTGTGGCCGAGTGTTCCTTTTGCTGGCAGCACAGGTAGTGCTTTTATTTTGCCAAGACAGGGTAGGAGACCATGTGAAGGTTAAGCACTTCCTAGGTTCATGTTCATGTCCATTTTGTTTTTGTTTTGAACTGTAGGTGACATGTCTGAGAGTAAAGCCAAGAAGATAGAAATCAAGGATGTGGATGGGCAGACCCTGAGTAAGCTGATTGACTATATCTATACGGCTGAGATTGAGGTGACTGAAGAGAACGTCCAGGTAAACTCAGCTCCAGCTGATAGCTCAGTGTATCATATACTCAGCCCCTCCCCCCCCCCCGCCCCCCATTTACATCATCATTTCCTTTAACCCTCACAACAATTCAGTTGGTAACTGTAGAGGAAACCGAAGCTTCAAAGAGAGTGGGTGACTTGTCCTGAGATACATGGCCAGGGCGAACGACCCTCATATCCTGCCTGCCTGACCATGGGACCCATGTTTTTAACCACCAGGCCATAATCCCTCAGAATGAGCTTGAGCCCCAGAGCAGAAAGTCTTTAACTCATGCTGGTTCAAACTCTTGGAGTCTGGGTGACCCTTCTTCTCCCCAGTCATCATCTCATCTCGGGGATTTTGAGTATCAGCTTGTGAGGCTGTTTAAAGTTTTTCTCATGTCAATGTTAGTCAATGAAATGCCTCTGAGCCCATGGAGGTGCCAAGCACCAGCCTTGAGTGTCAGCAGGGGTGTGTGGCTGTGAGGTGGATTGTCTGTGCCTCTGCCTCCTTTTGCCGACCTGGTCTCTTTCTCAGCCATCTGGAGTCTAGAAAAGAGGAATCAGCAAAGACACTGCTTCACCCAAAGGTGTGTGTCCTTTCTGTGGGGTGTAAGACATCAGTGTCGTGGCACTGAAGGTGGGATGGTGGAGGGTGTGGCCCACTCTGGAAGCTTGTGAACAACCAGGTCAAATGCAGACACAAGATGTGCTATTTCTTATCATTAAGGATCTTGATATTAAAATAATGGAAATTATATGGGATATGAAAGGTTTTTCTTCCTTTTTTTGTTTTTTTAAAGCAAAATTCTACCTTATTTATTGTGAGAGAGATAAATTAAACTATATGAGATGATGAGAGATATGCAAAGTACCACGATATATTTCTCTTATTCAGAACACCATGCCCTTTTTAGGGTTGAGGTGTTTGGGAGGCCAAATTGGTAATTGTGTATTCATTCCATCTGGCCAGAATGTTTGAGGGCCTCTCATATGCCAGACACTTTGTTGGGCACTGTGTATGTACCAGTGAGCAGAGGTGATTCCATTGTCTCCTTTCATGGAATTTGTGTTCTAGGGTGAAGACAGACACTCATCAAATAGGCACACAAGTAATGTTTATGTATAAATTGTGGTAAGTCCTTTGAAGGAGAGGAACAATTTGAATGAAGTGGGGAATCTAGGAAGGGCTCTTTCATGAGATAAGATTTGAGCTGAGGACTGAAGGATGGATAGAAGTTGGTTTCGTGTGGTAAATGGTCCTCTGGTAGGGGTGTTAGGGTACCCGCAAACTGAGGGTCTGAGGCACCCTGCATTTGGACCTGTAGAGCCTGCCCAGGGTATAGCCTGTTTTTGTCTCTGGTTCCTAGACAGACTTTTGGGTGGTATAGTTTCTACAGTGATCTAGTCTAATCCTTCCTCGCCCTTTTAAAACTGAAATTTCTTTTATGCACAGTAAAATGCATAGCCATTGCATTATTTCTGGTCTTTCCCATCCAGAGTGGAGTGGGCAATGCCATGGTTACATACTAGGTCAAGCAGCAGAATTTAAGCAGCTGAATAACTTTTGGGCAGTAACAACAAGTGCAAAGTAATTTAGTATAAAATATGTATAGGGTATGTGTGGAAAAACATTTTTTTAAATGGGTGATAGTTATATGAAATCACCATGTCTTTTAAATTCATTTAGATGCTTTTGAGACTAATATAAATATTGAGATTTACAAAATGCAGGAAATTATATCCTTTGCAACTTTAATGAAAAATGCTAGATGTCAACCTAAAAAAAGTGTAGGGGGTAAATATATATTTTTTAAATCTTGTATTAGAGATACTATAAACATGAAAGTGATAGAAGAATGTGCAGAAAAGAGATAAACATAGCAAGCCTGCTTGCTTTCTTCAGAAAGGCTTGCTTACAAGGTCAGTCTTCATCCGGAGTCTGGCAACTTGGATTTTGAGAGAGTTCCCACTCCTCTAGTGATAATGGTAGTAGCTTGCACTGCTTAAACTGTTTGTGCAAGCAATATGGTTTATGCCGATCACCTGCTTTCCTTCTGAGAGTTTGGAATTTCAGTCCACGCTAGGCAGAAGGTGCCTGTGTAACTGACACCTGACACACGTCTTGGCCTCTCAGAGTCAGGCTAGCTTTCCTGGTTGGTAATGTTTTGCACATGTTGTCACTGTTCATTGCTGGAGGGATTAAGTGCGTTCTCTGTGACTCCATTCGCAGAGGACTCCTGGAAGCTTGTGGCTATTGTTCTCCAAAATTTGCCCCATGTACCTTTTCCCTTTGCTGATTTTGCTTTGTATCCTTTCAAGGTAATAAATCTTAGCTGTACTTATAGTGAGGAAAACTAGAGCTTCTCTGACACCCCCACTAACATTCTGCCTCAAGGATCAGTTTTCTCATTTGTAAAACAGGAATCATAATAGTGCCCATTCTGTTGGGTGGTCATGAGTTAGACTGCCTGCCTTTAAATCCCGGCTCCACCATTTTCTAGCTGTGTGATCCCAGGCAAGGTACAAGAACACTGTGCCTCAGTGTTCTTGTCTGTCTCATGGGCATAATAATAGCGCTTAACCTCTTAGGGTTGGCGTGAGCATTAAATGAATTACTATAGGTAAAGAACTTAGAGGAGTGTGCCACAGACAGGGTAGGCACAGAGAGCACTGTGAACACAGAAGCGTTTTCACCAAGGGGCACATGTCTGAAGGTGGAGACAGGTGGCCAGGCAAATGGGTGCCCTCCATTGTGGTAGGGGCCAGAGTGGAGGTACCCAGGAAGCAGAGAATGTTCATCATCACCTTGATGAGGGTGGTTAAGGGCAGACCTCACTGAGGATGCATGGTGTGGACTGGGTGTTGAAGGAAAGTCTTGGAGGTCAGGCCTGCCTCCTCTTCTGCCTGTCTGTGACCCCGCTGGCCTGTGAGCCCCTGGAGGGACCTGCTGCGTTCAGTATTATCTGGGAGTGAGGAGAGGCTGCATGTGCAGGGACTCCCCTGGGAAGCACAATGTGGAATAAAACTCTGCAAAGCACAACGTGGAATAAAACTCTGCAGTTTGGAATCAATCATATATGTGAACTATTTTCCTTTTTTTTCCTTAACTTTATGGTTTGGTCAGGGATGACCTTGGGGGAAAACCAAAACTGGTTAAGAGAAAGTTTTAGATCAACATGTGGCTGCTTCTTCCTGCTGTGATGTATGTATCTGCTGAGAGTTGCTCACAAGCTGTCTATGAAGACAGTATGTGTGAGGATTCATTGCACTGAGGATGTGTACGCAGAGGTTCCTGGGAAAACACGGGTTAGAGACTTGGGGCTTGGTTAAATGGCTGGGAGATTATGCCCTGCTTCTCTTTCCAGCCACACATACCTTGGAAAGACTGAACTGCCCTTCTACAGTGGAGGCAACAATTCGTAACTGATTCTTATTAATACTCACTGTAAGCAAAGCACGTGTTGATCACTTCACATGCATTATTTCGTTATTGTAACCACTACTGGAAGGTTCTACTATGATTCTTCTCTTACAGTTGAAGGAACTGATGTTGCAACGAGTGAAGTGTACATTACCCATGGTCACACAGGTAGTTAGTGGTGGAGTTGGGATTTGAATCCAGCTCTCTCTAACTTGCTGTGCCCTGTTGATGTGATCAATTCGAATTTCTTATGAAGTGGATGATCAGAATCTTGACTTCAGCTTGTATTAATGAATAATAAAAACCAGTGTAACTAAGGATTCCCTATGCACCAAACACTGTGTTACTTGCTTTAAATGTATTATTTCCTTTGAGTCCAATGACAAGCCTTTAAGGCAGTACTATTATTACACCTTTATGGCAGAAAGTGAAGAGGAACTAAAAAGCCTCTTGATGAAAGTAAAAGAGGACAGTGAAAAAGTTGGCTTAAAGCTCAACATTCAGAAAATGAAGATTATGGCATCGGGTCCCATCACTTCATGGGAAATAGATGGGGAAACAGTGGAAACAATGTCAGACTTTATATTTTGGGGCTTCAAAATCACTGCAGATGGTGATTGCAGCCATGAAATTAAAAGACGCTTACTCCTTGGAAGGAAAGTTATGACCAACCTAGATAGCATATTCAAAAGCAGAGACATTACGTTGCCAACAAAGGTCTGTCTAATCAAGGCTATGGTGTTTCCAGTAGTCATGTATGGATGTGAAAGTTGGACTGTGAAGAAAGCTGAGCGCCAAAGAATTGATGCTTTTGAACTGTGGTGTTGGAGAAGACTCTTGAGAGTCCCTTGGACTGCAAGGAGATCCAACCAATCCATTCTAAAGGAGATGAGTCCTGGGTGTTCTTTGGAAGGACTGATGCTAAAGCTGAAACTCCAGTACTTTGGCCACCTCATGGGAAGAGTTGACTCATTGGAAAAGACTCTGATGCTGGGAGGGATTGGGGGCAGGAGGAGAAGGGGACGACAGAGGATGAGATGGCTGGATGGCATCACCAACTCGATGGACAAGAGTTTGGGTGAACTCCGGGAGTTAGTGATGGACAGGGAGACCTGGCGTGTTGCAATTCATGGGGTCGCAAAGAGTCGGACATGACTGAGTGACTGAAATGAACTGAACTGATTATTATCTTCATTTTACTGTTGAGGAGTCAGAGGCAGAGAGAGGTTAAGTAATTTGCCTTTAGTCACATGGCTGGTGAGTGGAGAAGTCAAAATTCTCAGTGACACTATACTTCCATAACATTTTTTTTCTAAATATTCTAAGTGACACATTTAATCACAGTGTAGTTCTGCTAACTCTCCTGTATACCGCCCACACCCTTCTTCTTTCTCTCAGTAATTTTTTGTTTAGCACTGTTTCTGTGCCAGGACTCATGCCTGGTGCTGGCAGAGGCAGAACTTGCTGTGTGTGGGGGGGCAGAGGCCCTGGACACCCTTGTCACCTGGTCCTCTGACTGGTACCCTCCCTCTGTGCATGGCCCTGCTTCCCTGAAATTCCAGGAGTAGGTGCTTTCTGAGGCAGGGCATTTCCTTTTGTTTTTGTTAAAGGAAACAAACTCTGTGACGGGATATCCTCTGCTGGGTTTTCATGTTATCTGAGGGAGAGAAAAAAAAAACAACAGAGCCTTTGCATGAAAAATGGAGGGGAAGCCATTTGCAAGCTGGAGGGGAACCTGTAAACTCTTTGCTGAGGGTCATTCCAGGGCCTATTTTCCCAGAACCAAAATGCTGAGACGGCGAGAGGCAAGCTGAAAGCTTTTAACCCAGGGTCATCTTCCCTTCCTGCAGTGGTTCCAGCCAACTTCTCCTTCTCAGGTCTTAGCCTCCTTCCAGGGGCCAAGCCACACAGCCCTAGCAGTTCCACCAGGACAGCTTGCTTCCAAGCTGAGGACTTGCGCTTGGCCTCTTGTTCCTAATCTTGTTACTGCTACCGCTTGAGGGAGTCGAGCTGCAGGCAAGAGAAGGGAAGAGTAAATCATTTTCCAGCCTTGGCTGTAGGAGAGGGAAGTGAAGACCACCTCCTGGATGTTTTTCACTCTTTGTAGCCTCTGAGAATCTGTGTTGCCTCTCCTTGTGTGCAGCCCCCAGAGCCCCACTGGACCAGGCCCCTATTTATCCCTGAGACTCAGCAATTGAGCAGTGATACAGCATTCTGACTCCCTTGGCTCTTCTTCATGCCTTCCTGTGTGAAGCAAGCAGTGGGAAGATCACAGCATAAGATCAAAGAGAGGGAAGGGGCAATTAGAGAAACCACCAGCCCCGCTCATTTTGGGATGTCAGCTTGGGAACACTTTAGAGCAGGAGTGGACCCAAGCAGGATGGGGGAAGCTCTGAAAGTTTTTGTCTGCCACATGGGTTTTGTGAACAGTGAGGAAGTTGAAAGCTGTGTGGGTAGCTGTATCCAGGGAGGTTTTAAAAACTGAAAGTGTAATCTAAGGAGTGTGTTCAGTAAGTATTTATTATTTCATTTTTGGGGTAGTTGTCATGAGGTTGAAAATTTTAGCACCAAACTGTGCAACTGACTTTGTGGTAAAGAAGAGGGCAAGGGAGAGGGGGTGTGTGTCCCTGGCACGACAGCATTTTGGCTTGGCTGGGATGCAATCTCGGGGGTGGGGATTGGACTCTCAGAAATTCCTTCTCTGTGGTGCTAAAGGGCTGCTGTCCATTGCATCCTCTAATCACATCTGACCCTTGGGGGCTCCTGCACCCGAATAGGGTGTGTGCTGGACAGCATTGGATTACTCTTCCCCACCAGGGCTTCTCAGTGTAACTGAATACAAGTTCCTTGTTCCTGGGGTGAACAACTGTCCCAGTTTGTCCAGAATTGAGGGCTCTCCTGGGACACAGGATTTTGAGTCCTAGAACTGGCAAGGTCTCAGCAAACTGGGATGGTCGGTCAACTCATGGCCTGGCTTTAGGGTTTGTAGCTGGTGTTGGTTTAGGGCACGTGTTATGGAGGTCATGTGGGGAGTTTGGAACACAGCTTTCCTTTCCTGGTATGTATTCAGCAAGAATGGTTAATGGTTCTCCACTTTACTAGCAGGCCGAGACTAATCTGGTCCTGGAATCTGTTTGGCTAGGCTGAGCAAGTGCACAGGTTAATTGAGTTCCCCAGTTTATAGCTGCTTTGTGGGAATGGAGCTTAGGTGGTCAGATTTGGAGCCTGACTGTGTTCACTTACCGTCTCAAACTCTCCAGTGGGTGATCTTATCTTTTTCCTTCTCTGGAATGAATCAGTGGTTCAGAAAATACCAAGAATTTGATGGTAATATACAGTTGTCTTGCTGGTAGAAGAGAGAGGGGAGAGGAAGGAGAGAGATGTTTTCTAGAACTCAGCTGTCATGAGGGAGAGGTCTAATCTTGCAGGCAGGATGAACTTCCCTTTGAGAGTAGGCACATAGGTCTGGAGCGGGACCACTGATACTAGAGGCTCTTGGTGGCATCTCTGTGTGAGCAGGAATGAGGAAGGGAGCCAACAACCCCAACTTTTGCACTGGAAGTCCTGTGTCCTGGGAAGTCTTTCAATCCTGGGCAAACCTGGATGGCTGGTTACTCTAGTGATGAGACAAGGCCCAAGAATGTGGCAGTGGGGCCGAGTTTTTAGCCTTAGCCCATGGAGGTGAGGAGAACTAGAGATGAGGTTCAGAGCTGTTTTCGGGGACAATCAGTCTCTAAAATTTAAATCACTCAAAAAAAAAAAAAAAAAGAAAAGAAAAAGATGTTTATAGTGCTCTGAGTCAAGAAATCAAATGCATCTGCAGCCCATGTATATCTTCCTGGGCAAGCCTGGGTGAACGCGAGCAGCTGGGGTCTGGCTGGCCCAGACACTCTCCCTGAGAGCCAGGGGAGCAGCTGAGATCAAGGACTCAGAACATGGGGGTTGTTTTGGGGTGAAATGAATGCTGGGGGCCCCAAGCAATGCAGTCTGAAGCCAAACTATTCACAGCTATCTGATATTTTTTTTTTTTTTTTTCCCTTAAGTCGCTCTCAGATTGTCTGTGCCTCCCACAGGGTAGGGGAGAGGAGGGGTAGCAAAGCTGGGTTGAGGAGGACTTTACTGACTACCCTGGTTTTTTGATCTGAGGGCAGGCTTCAGGAGCTGTGGCAAAGTACAAAGGAACTCGACCAGGGTTGATTGTCTGAGCACCCATCTGGCCTGTTCAAGCTGGTCTTCCCTGGCTTTTAGGAAAAACACATGCACACACACTCGAGCAGGAACTTGTTTCTGTCTCCCAGGGTACAGTATAAATACTCATGTGTCTCATGACCTTTCAAAAGGAACCTTAGCTCTCCTTTTGCTGAGAACCTTCCCCAAGATGTTCTTTACTATTTATCTGTTGGATGGGAGAGTAGAGTGTGTTTGTTTGAGTCCCAGTGGATTTGGGGATGATGCCCTCATTCCAGTAGATGCTAGAACAAGATCAGATTCCTGCTGAATCTTATAGGCTGGCACATAGGTGCTCAGTAATTAAATGGTGAATGAGGGTGTTAGCTATTCAGTAAATATCTTTCTGAGTAAAGATATTAACTAAAGGCTACAGGGCAGTGTTCTCAACTTGACTATACATTTACAAGCACCTAGGGAACTTCAGCAGTATCTCACTGTCCAGGCTACACCCCATTCCTATTGAGTTGGACCTTTGGTGGTGAGACCCAGGCATCAGTATTTTAAAACTTCTCCAGGGGATTCTAATATATAGCCATGTAGGAAATCAGTCTGTCTTAGCTTGGGCTGTCATAACAAAATACCACAGAGTGGGTGGCTTACACAACAGAAACTAATTTTCTCACAATGTTGTAGGTGCTAGATCTGGGTTCCAGCTGATTGAGTTTCTTGTGAGGGCTAGCTTACCAGTTTGCAGAAGGCCACCTTCTCCTTGTGTCCTTGTATGGTAGAGAGAGAGAACTCTGCTATGTATTTTTCTTCTTATAAGGGCCTTAGCCTCACTGTGAACTTCGAGATGTCCAAGCTGGATTTAGAAAAGGCAGAGGAACCAGTATCAAATTGCCAACATCCGTTGGATCATCAAAAAACAAGAGAGTTCCAGAAAAACATCTACTTCTGCTTTATTGAGTATGCCAAAGCCTTTGACTGTGTGGATCACAACAAACTGTAGAAAATTCTTCAAGAGATGGGAATACCAGACCACCTGACATGCCTGTTGAGAAATCTGTATGCAGGTCAGGAAGCAATAGTTAGAACTGGACATGGAACAGCAGAGTGTTTCCAAATTGGGAATGAAGTACATCAAGGTTGTATACTGTCACCCTGCTTGTTTAACTTATATGCAGAGTACATCATGAGAAATGCTGGGCTGGATGAAGCACAAGCTAGACTCAAGATTGCCGGGAGAAATATCAGTAACCTCTGATATGCAGATGACACCACCCTTATGACAGAAAGTGAAGAAGAACTAAAGAGCCTCTTGATGAAAGTGAAAGAGGAGAGTGAAAAAGTTGGCTTAACACTCAACATTCAGAAAACTAAGATCATGGCATCTGTCCCATCACTGCATGGCAAATAGATGGGGAAACAGTGAGAGACTTTATTTTTGGGGGCTGCAAAATCACTGCAGATGGTGACTGCAGCCATGAAATTAAAAGACATTTACTCCTTGGAAGAAAAGTTATGACCAACCTAGACAGCATGTTAAAAATCAGAGATATTACTTTGCCAACAAAGGTCCATCTAGTCAAAGCTGTGGTTTTTCCAGTAGTCACGTATGGATGTGAGATTTGGACTATAAAGAAAGCCGGGCACCCAAGAATTGATGCCTTTGAACTGTGGTGTTGGAGAAGACTCTTGAGAGTCCCTTGGATTTCAAGGAGATCCAACCAGTCCATCCTAAAGGAGATCAGTCCTGGGTGTTCATTGGAAGGACTGATGCTGAAGCTGAAACTCCAATACTTTGGCCACCTGATGCGAAGAATTGACTCATTGGAAAAGACCCTGATGCTGGGAAAGATTGAAGGCAGGAGGAGAAGGGGGCGACAAAGGATGAGATGGTTGGATGGCATCACCAGTTCAATGGATACGTGCTTGGGCAAACTCTGGGAGATGGTGAGGGACAGGGAAGCCTGATGTGCTGAAGTCCATGGGGTCATGAAGAGTTGGACACAACTTGGCAACCGAACAACAAAAAAGGGTCCATGCAGTGGAGAGTAGCGGAAACTCAGGCTGGGGTTGCCTCAAAGGCCAGGCTGGGAAGTTTGGACTTACTTGGGCAGGCAGTGGAGAGCCATGCAAAGGCCTTGAGCCTGGCCGTGGTCTGATTAGAGCACCGCTTTGGGGAGATGAGACCTTGGTGGTGGGATCCTGCTACTCAGAATGTCACCTTCTCTTCCAGGTGCTGCTCCCAGCCGCCAGCTTGCTACAGCTCATGGATGTTCGTCAGAACTGCTGTGACTTCCTGCAGTCTCAGTTGCATCCCACCAATTGCCTGGGCATCCGCGCTTTTGCAGACGTGCATACCTGCACTGACCTGCTGCAGCAGGCCAATGCTTACGCAGGTAATGGGGAACAATGTAGCTGCACCTTTCCAAGCCTGTGAATTTAATAACCTGGTCTGTGGTGGACTCCTCAAAGATTATGAGGCTAGTGTGTTCTACTGAGAAGCAGTTACGATTTAGTCAAGGAGATAAGACACAGGTGGAAAGATAATTAACAATAGGGGAGTTCAGCTCAGTGCCAAGTGGAATATGACTAATTGCCAGATGAAAAGTTCAGACAGTAATTTTCATGAGAGAAGAAGAAGGAGATCTGAGAAGACTTCGTGGGGGAAGAATAATTTCAACTAGGTCTTGAAATAATCTTTGTTTAGGAAAATTTCTATTTTGATCAAAGTGTTCTGTGAACACCATTTGAAAAGTCAAATAATGTTGCAAGTCTCATAATGATAAGAGTCTCCTGCTGTTTTTCCACCCCAAGTCTTGCTCTCTAGAGCCACTCACTTGCCTTTCTGAAAGAATTAAAATACAGGTGCTGATTCAGCCAAAAGTTGCTTCATCTGATATTTACCTCTCTTGCTGTAAATAAAATGTTATACGACTGGTTTGGGGTTTATTAGTTTTAGATGTTGTCTGTTGACTTCTCACAGAAGAATAACTGCACTTTCATAGATGTCCCCTCATATACATTCACTGTTCCCCTCTCTTTATTCTTCTGTATCATTTCTACAGTTGAGCTAAGTTATAATTGGTTTTTTATCAGAAAACTTTTGTTTTAATTAGTAAGGCAGTGAATAGATGCTTTTTCTTTTACACAGTATTATGATCACTAACTCTTATAAGACAGGTACACTGAACAGTCTTCTCAGTACATCAGATAATCTGTTGAGTCCATTTTATTTTTTTTGGAGACATTCTCCTCACTAGAGCCTATCATCCTGTGATTTTTTTATAGGGAGTAGTGATTTGAGGATGAAGGTCATGAGTGACCTAGGAAACAGGTCTGGTCATATGAATTGATAGATCTAGTCATGGCCACCTCCTTCCCTTGCAGTAAAACCTCTCATTCTTCCCCTGCCCAAGTGCTGGCATGGCTGCTGTCTGTTCTGTCTCCTGTTCAGGAAGCCAATGTCTGGGAGTTAACTGAGGGCCTGCTAGCTGCTCACATGCCAGCTCCCTGCATTGTGTTAGCCCCTTGGTCCACAAGTCAACAAGCATTTCTTCTGTTTTTCAGCATCCTCTTTTTGCTCTGATCAAGACCCCAGGAGCCTATACAGACTCTCACTTCTTGAGGTCTGTTTCTGAGGACACAAATAGGACCAGACGTTAGGATGTCAATAATGATGATTTTTGTGAAGGACATTCCCCAGTCTGCCTAATGCTGAGTTCTTCTGACTCTTTCTGACCGTAATCCTTGACTCTCCTGTTTCTCTGCTGTCCCTCCTGTGCCTGTATTACCTGGCTTGATACCCTACCTCCTTTCTGTTCTCAGGGAGTGGTCACTAGTCCAGCCTTCTCTAGTCTAGCCACTCTTGAGGGATGTGCACAGACTTTGCTTCAGCAAAAGCTGAAGGCTTAACTGAGGCTGAGGTCAGTGTGTGGACATCTGCTGGTGCAGAGGTGAAGGGAGAATGCTTAGATGCCAGGAGGTCTCTGTCTCACCTCCCCAGTCCTCTCTCTAGAGTGTGCATGCTTGCATCCATACACAGCACGTATCACACCCTTTTGTAGTTGGCTCATGAGGGCATCAGAGGTTTGGGCTGTGTATTGAACTCCCCACATTTAACAAAGGCTCCTAGGTCTTGTGTCCTGACTTCCCTCCACTTTCAGAATCTTTGTTTTCTCCCTTGCCCTTCTCCCTGTCTGATGGTGAGACTCACCTGTGGGAGAGTGGGAAGGAGGCGGTTTGGAGCACGTTGTGGTTTTGGTGCTCCCTGATCCTGAGGGCATGGTGATGTGGTTCCGCAGCATCGTGGGTGTGTGCTCTACATGTGTGTGTGCAGTGTCATGGTGGATGACTCTCAGCTAGTGTTTACTGAGCTTTCACTTTGGGTCACATCCTAGACTAAGCATTTTATGTTCATTTAAAGCATACAGTAGCTGAGGAAAGTAAAGCGCAGAGGGGTGAAGTCATTTGTTGGGGTTAGTTAGAAGAGACAGAGACAGGATTCAAACCCAGACAGTGTTTACTCCAGAGCTATGTTTATAACTACTCTGTTCTGTGGCTTCCAGGCCCAGCTTGGACATAGGGTGGCCCTGTGAATCAGAAACTGTGGAGTGTTGGTGGCTAGTGCTGGCATTTTCCATCAGAAGTGTGAACCTCAAAGTCTGTGCCATGCAGTTACCAGATTCCAACAACCAGACATTGTAGACAGATGGCCAGCTGTCTCTGCTAGATGCGGGGTGTTTAGTCATCTTGGGGTGGGAAAGTGAGGCGTGGATGTCTTCTCTTCCGTGTTGGGAAGCTGCCCCTCACGGCATGCGTGAGTCCTCCTCCTTCTCTGGCTCGGTCAGTGTGACTGCAGGCTGAGAGCCTCCTCCCTGTTGTGCAGGCCTTCCGGGGAACCTGGGACCTGCTCCAGGATAGCTTTCTTTGTAGCCCTCATCTGGGTGAAACTGGGAAGATAAAAATCATATTTTTAAGGTGGTGTGATAATACAGAGGTCATAAGACTATGATGAAGAGACATTAGAAGAAGCAGTGTGAAGTTAAGACTTCACCTTGTGTGGTATATAGAGAAGAAAAACAAGGCTAATCTGTGCTTACTCCATTGCACTCAGCCACCGCTGTGGGCCTGCTTTGTGACTTTGGTCTTGCACCCCGTGAACTTAGATGGAGCCTGGCGGCTCTGCCATTGCTGCCTCCTGAGACAGAGCTGCTGTCTCGCCCATTTAAGTGTGGGCATGTGGGTACTGACCAGAATCACACACACAAGGGGCAGTGTTGCCCCGTGTGGTTACAGGCTTCCATGGCCCCATGCCTTGAGTCAGGAGGTATCTGAGCCCACAGACTACAAGGAGACCCTCCAGATCAGGGATCACACCAGCCAACACTTTGGAGCTGAGTGACCCTAGGCCTGTTTGCTTTTCTCCCTGATGGGAGGTTGCTCCTCCTGCTTTGTTTTCAGCATGGTTTAGGGGATTGGGGTCGGTGTGGGAGGGACAGGTAGGAGAGCCTCCTGCAGAAGTAGGTGCCACCATAGGGCCATGCCCTGGATCCTCCCAGCTGTTCATGCCGTCTGTGGCAAGAGAGCCTCAGAGCCCCACGGGACCTGGTGGAGAGACGGGACTCCTCGGGTCAACACCACGATCCCTGCTGAAGACTGCATGCGCTTTGCGGGAGAAGGACCATTTCTGGAGCTTCTGATGGTGGCTCCTCTGTATACATATGCACAGCTGGGTATGTCTGCCTTCCACTTCTTCCCTATCTCTGGCCAGCTGGCCTCTGCCTTCGCCTGTCCACAACCCCAAACTGCCTCTGAATTCTGTTCGTGCTCCTTTTCTAAGATGAACTTTCTGTGCTTATTATTGTTGCTATCTTAATATACAACCATCTGTGATTATTGCAGGAAAGGCCCCACAATCCTATCCAGAGGGTGTCATGGGCAGCACCCTAGTGTACAGCTTCCCCTGTCTCTCATTCCACATATATATTTTCCAGCCCAAAAAATCTTAGCAGTATATTCTGAACATCTTTCCATGTTAGCAGGCATATTTCTATACCACTATTTTTAAAACTTTAGAGAATGTATTCAATAAAAGCAACTTGTATCCATGATAAAAATTTCAAACAAGATCAAAGGTATGAAATACACAGTTGATCTCTCAGGTCCTCTCAAGGGAGCAGGGAACTGTCTTGGATATCCCTACAAGATATGTATATATTACACTTTTTAACTTACACAAATAGAAGACTTTTGTACTCATTATGCTTTTTTTTTTTAACCTAGTGCAATATCTTGAAGTTCTTTCCAGACTTTTGTGTATGGCTGTTCTTACTCTTTTTGTCTGCTGCATCATAGGGATGAACTATAATGAACTATAATTTAGTTAACCAGTCCTCTCTTAATGAACATTAATGTTACTAGTTTTTTTTTTTTTTTTTTCTTTTACATCAAATGCTTTAACAGTAATTCTTGTACGTAATGTTTTGGAGTATACTCGCTGGTATGTAAGTAACCGTGAAATTGTGCTTGTAGAGTGCCGTCTTAGTATATAGCACAAAGTAGCTCGTAGAGAGTACACATTAAAAGATACTGCCAAATTGCTGTCTAGAAAGAGTAACTATTTTTAAGGTTGACAACTGCCTTCTGATTAGTCTTCAGCCCCCCGGGGCGAAGGAGGGCACAGCGTGACTCTGGGGGCTGGAGTACCAGCTCTTTCCACCTAACTGCGTGGTTGATTTCCTGTTTGTAATGGGCCTGTCTCTTCTTCCTGTGGTAGTCCTTTCTGCTTCCTCTGGGTCCAGTTTCCCCCTTAGGGTTATGCCCCCATATTTTTGCTGTGATGTAAGTTATGCTGGGCTGGGGAAGGGTGAGTCCCGTAGTTAAAAGCTGACTGGGCCGGGGAAGACCCTTGCCCCCAGCTGCTGATGTCATAGTTCTTCTGAGTACGAGATAATTGGGAAAAGGACCCTCATATTTTGCATAGCCTGTTTCTTATATCTCACTGTTATTGTTTGCAGGGACTGCTTAATCTTTAACTTCAGAGGCATGGGCCAAGGTTTATGGGGATTTTGTTGTTTGGTAATTGGATGACCATGCCTGGGCCATGAGCAGAGCTAGTTGAGAGGGATATTAATGGGACCCTATTAATGAAATGGCAATTAAAATTCTTTGAACAATGTGTTTACATCAGCATGCCAAAGCTGAGCTGAAACCACCCAGCCATGGAATGGAAAAACCATTGAATTTCACATGTTTGTGGAGAGAAATGGCCTTTTTTCGATTGATTGAGGCATTTAAGACCATGGAATGAAGTGATTAAACTAAAGACAGCAAAAAACTTCGACAAAGCACTTGAAAAAACACAACCCTCTGACTTAGTGAGGGTTATCTGGTGAAATTGCTGCCTCCAGCTTGGCATCATAAGATAATGATGATGGTGATGGTCACGGTGGAAGTTTCTGCCATTTCTGAACACTTGCAAGGTACCAGGCAAGGTGCTACACACTTCAAAACTGTAAGAGGTAGTTATTACTTTCTTAACTTACAGATGAAGAAACGAAACCTTGGAGAAATTTAGTAACTTGCTCCAGATCACAGTTTGTGAGTGGCAATGCCAGGATTCACGAAGAGGCTGCCTGACTCCAGGGCCTGTGCTCTGATCCCACAGTTTGTTTTCACAACTCCACAGGCCAGTTCAGCCTCTCTGCCCATGGCCGCTGCCTCACTTCTGCCTCCCCTTGATTTTCTGCTTCTGCCTTGAAGGTGGCAAATGAAGCATTAGTGTGGTAGTTTTTATTGTTAGTTGTTCTCCTGGGAATTTTAGGAGACTTCCCTGTTCCTTCCATTCTCTGGAGAACAGGGAACTCTGTTGTTGAATCAACAACACTGATAACTGGGCAGTTTTGATACAGCCCTTTGCTCTGTGTGTATGATAGCAAGGGGAGGTACAGTACATACACTTCTGGAATTAAGTCAGCATGGCAAGAGAGCTCTTATCCCACCATCACAGGGAGAATGGAGGCAGTGAAAATTAGAGTCTGAGGGCTGGTGGTTGTAGCCCTTGTGGGAAGTAGTCAGGTAAATCTGTGTTATTCTCTGTGGCAGCTGAGCTTTCTCCCTGGAGCAAGGAAACTATGGGCCCTGAAAGCCAAGAACTGATCAAGAAAGCTTACCTCTGCTCTCCAAAAATAGAGTAATAGAGGGGAGGGGAGAGAGATTTAAAGTAGCTCTGTTTTTTTAAAACCCTACTAAAATGTTTTGATTCTGTTTATGTGTCCACCTTTCATTAGCAAATCCTGGGGCCTGATAAGTGGTTCCATTCAGAGGCACTCACTCATACCTGTTTGCTGGGCCGCTGGCCCCGGAATAACTGAGTTCATCTCATCTCTGCAGGTCAAAGAAGTCATAGATGAGTTATCACTTCCATTTGTTCTGGGCTTGTAGTTTAGATAAACCTGATCAAAGCTTTAGGTTTATTTCACACCATCAAGAGGGAGGAATGGACTTGGGACTTGCTTGAGAGGTTGCCTGAGGCCTAGGAAGTCTTGAAGAAGCATGGGAAGGGAAGCATGGTATTTTCAGAGCTTGATATCTGCAGACACTGAGGATTCACATTCAAGCAAGACAGACTCAAATGAGACAGAGCCTCCCCTCATGGGGGTCATCGTCCCAGTATGAGAGAAGGACCTCAGGTGGGTTGATGAGCACTGTGATTTTAATTTCTTATCTTGGTGACTTTGGGAACACAGAAGAATATCACGTCATCTAGCCTGATAGGTGGGTTAGGGAAAGATTTCTATCCAAGGGTCTGAAATTTGAACCCGGCTCTGATGCCAAAATGTTTGAAACACTACTACTCTAAGATTGTTTTTTTTAAAAGAAATATAGTTAGATTCATATTTTCTTTCTCTCTCTGCAGTATCCCTAAGGGATTCTTAGGATGTTCTGATGTCTATATTGATTTTACCAAAATAGCCTGCTTAGGACAGGCTTTTATTATTTTGGAAACTAAGATTCTTATCAGAATATTTGTTATTATGTATAGATAGCATTAGTTTATTTTTTTGTGTGTGTACAAGAAACCCACTTTAATTATGAAGATTCATAGTCAGTGACAAGTAAAGATGGAGAAAACAACATCATGCCAACACTAGTCAAAAGAAAGCTGGAGGGCTATATAGATAGCATTAGTTCAATACCAGGCTCTACCACTTACTGCCATGTGATACTGAGATCATGACTTAGGCTTTCTGGGCTTCCATTTCTTCATCTGTAAAGTGGAGATATTGATATTCGCTTCAGCTGGGCTTTTGGAAGATATAAGTGACATAATATATGTAAAATACCTAGTATGTTAGCTGTTTTTAGGAAAAGCCCTTAACTTTGTCCAGGCCTGCTTTTTTAAAAAGACCCAGCTAGTCCCCCTTTCCTGGGAATGTGCCACCCAGTTTCCTTATCCTTTCCACACTGGGAAGATATATTTATGTCGCTTGGTGGGGAAAGGATTTACAATTGTCTGGTGCCCCTCATCTTCTCTATAATTTCTCATCCAAATAGGCAGGAACAGTTCCGTTATGTTTCATTAATCAAAATTTGGACTTTTTTTTTTGCTGGAGAAAAAAAATTATTATTACTTGCAGCAAGTAGGGAGAACACTGAGGATCTTTCCCAATGCAGTGTCTCTAAAACTTACATCTTAGACAGTGTTTGCTACTTGTAGTAAAGCCTGGTTAATTGGAACTCCTAACCAGATACTAATTAACTTTTTTTGTTTGTTTGTTTGTTTGTTTACACTCCTCCCTAAAGGGGAAAAAAGCAAGAAGATAAGAAAAGTTTAGATAAGTTTAGATAAGATGAAAGTTTATTTTGGAGAATCCCTTTCACGGGGCTTGCCTGTGGTTCAAAGATGCTATGCCCTTGCACATTCCACCTGTCCCCCAAGATTGAGCCTTGCCTGCCTCTCTACCTCCCCGGGAGCCTGGCACAGTTCCCCATACTTGGTGGAGGCTCTGTACGTATTTGTTAGATGAATGAAGATACAGCCTAGGCCCTAGCTAGACTGAGCTGTTGCTGTTTTCTAGATATGCTCTGAATTGGCCTTCTTTTATTGAATGTGGAGTGTGTTTCCTGGCATGGCCCTGTGGACTTCGGGTTGAAGTCACTGGTGTCTTGTGTTACCCTTTTGTAAGCCAGTTGTCTCCTTGTAGACATCAGCTCTATTTTCTTCCCTTTTGAAGAAACACTGCTTTTGGCCCATAACATATGAACAGTTATTGAGCACTTGCAGTGGTCTCAGGAAATGGGAATTATTGTGCATATATTTTATCTAATGCCCATCACACCTTTATGAGTTAAGTGCTATTATTAGCTCCATTTAATGGATGAGAAAACTCCACCCTTAGGAAATTCAATACTTATATCACTAGAAAGTTTGTGGAACTCAGTGGAATTAAAGTGGGATTCTGAGACCTTTGAGGCCACAGCCTCACTGGCAGGTCCTGCAGTCTCAAAGGATGACTGATGCTGTGGAAATGGCTTCTCCGTTGAGAGCAGTGCTGCCTGCAGAACTGAGCTTCGTCATGCGGGTACACGTGCACGTGCTGTTTCTCCTTCATTTCTAAAGAGTTTCTTATAGATCTCAAAGTAGGCTAATATATGTTACCATTTTTGAACTTCAGAGCAACCTGGAGATCGAGGTCAGGCTTTATGGTCCCCTTTTATGATTAATGAAGTCAGAGCCTGAAAAGGGACTGTAAGAGGTGGAGCTAGGTAAACCCAGGTCTTCTGACTGTTAGCCAATTAGTCACTACATTCTCCGTTAATACACTAACAGGAAAGCAAAAGAAATTTAAAAAATTTCCAAACAAGTGTTAAAGGCAGAAGCTGATTCTCAAGGTGTATCTTGCGGGAACAGAGTGGGTTCTTTCTAGGAAGTGCCTGAGAAGAGCGCTGACCTGAGTACAGAGTCTTCTGGGCAACTCCTGTTTCCCAGGAAACTGAGTTAGCCAGAGGAGCCTGTTCCTGTTTTTTCTACCCTGTTGTGTCTTGAGTGTTGCTAACAGAAAGGGGTCTCCTCTGGGGCTCAGCGCTGTGTCCCAGGCTGAAGGGAGAAGGGAAGGAGTTTCTGGGCCCTTCTTTGTGTCCTGATCATGCCTGGCAAGTCTCCTTGGTCTCTGGGTGTGCCAGCCCCGAGTGAGAGAAGCTCCTGTCCAACACCTCCCTTGTTGTCTCCTACCCACCAGACGCTGCTTCCTGGGAGGATTTCTGAAGGGATTTCAGTGGGAGGTTCCAGATGGGCAAAGAAGCAGCCAACTTCAGAGAGATGGGACCCAGACTCCCATGCTGCAATGCCCCAGGGTGTGAGAGATACGGAAGTGCGGAGGGCTGACTACTTTTTGCCTTGCTTTATCTTTGAGTACTTCTTGTTTGTCCACCAAGTCGTTTAGGATATGCATCATCGCACTTCCATTTTCTTCCTTTTCAAAACCCAAGTTTATCTCTTGGCTTTCTGAGCTCTGATGAAGAATTTCTTAAACCTCAGAATTTTACTTCCTCACCTCCTCTTACACCTCCTCTTATTCTTTTCCCTCTTCTGAATGTTAGTTTTTTTTTTTTTCTATGGTATGGCTCTGGGACACAGAGATGTTGGCGTTGGCTGGCCTGCTTCCCCTGCTGAGCTCAGCCATGGCTGGTCCGCAGGAACTCCCTGCCCTACACTTGGTCAGTTTTTCTCTCTGCTATTTTTTGTATGTTGTCAATGCATCTGGCGACTGGTCCAAAGACTTCTTGGGCCAGAAGAGTGTATAAGGAGAATCCTGTTACTTTCCAAGCCTCCAGGCCAAGAATGAATTCCCATCATCCAAAGAAATGGGATGTTCACTTTTATGTAAAAATCTTTAAGAATGGATACTTAAAAAAATAACTACAGTCTTAAATATTCTGAAAGTTAGATAGTTGAATCTCATACTTAAAATCTACACTTTAACAAAAGATTTTTTTTCTTTTGATGTGTAGAGAAGAAAGACCAACTTCTTATGTTGTGACAATTGCTTCCATCTGTAACGGATCTGACTTTTAACTTTGTGTTGTTATGTACAAACATCCCTGAGCCTCAGGATGGGCAAGCTTTAACTGTGGCTTCAGTTATATTATTAAGCTAGTGGAGAGCAAGTGGGGAGCCTTTTTTGCCCAATGAGACATGGAAAAGATTATTTATAACTCAGACTTTGAGAGTAAAATATTGACATTTAGGGACTCTGGATGAAGGGTATATGGGAATTGTTTGGATCTGAAATTCTTTCAACATATAAAGTTCAAAATGATTTTTACAAGAAATGGCTTAAACCTTAAGTTCTTTGTTTGGTTTTTAAGAAGTTGATGAGTGTGATTAGCATGCTTTGATTTTCATTTTCCTTGTGCAGCTGTGGCAGAGTTGATGTTTCAGCATGGCCTCCCAGGCATGGAGGCACTCGGAATCTCACTCCAGGGGCAAGCCAGACCAAGTTGGTGGGGGTGTGGGTGGGGCTTCTGGAATTATCCAAGAAGCTCTCAGGCTAGAGCAGGACCACCAGAGAAGAAGGGGAAAGGTCTGGAGGGCAAAGAGCTCAGGTGCTCCTGGGGTGATGGTGCAGGGTTGTGAGACCTGAGGAAGGAGCAAAGTCTGGGGCAAATGACAGAGGACCCTGTAACCTCCAGAGACTCTTGCACCCGGAGCTGTCAGCCCTTGGGCTGGTTCACCTTGAAGCAGCTTGCAAAGCATGTTCTCAATTCCTTTCTCATCAGAGCATGGGAGGGAGGGAGACATGGTTTTTATCTCCATTGTACACATGAGGATAGTGGTGCCACAGGACACAGCTCTTAAGTGACACAGCCGGGACTTGAATCTAGATTCCTTCTTTCGGAAGTGCCTGCTCTTTCCCTGGTATCTCTCACTGCCTCTGTAATAGCAGGATGGTGGCCTGGGAGAATGTCAGGGTCAGAATTGTCCTTGGCATTTCCCTCATGTGGCCCTTGGGGCTTTGAGATTTATCTCATTCTCATTGTCCCAAACTCCTCTCTATATTACAGCCTTGGAAGGCCTGGCCACTGTGGACCATTCCCAGCAGTGGTCTTGGCAGCTGTGTTGCCGCCACACCCAGACAGAAGCTTAGTTGAGCCTTCTTGTGAACCAGAGATAACAGGCTTGACTTGGGCAGGAAGGGATGAAGCCTTCTGCCAAGCTTCTAGTGCCGACTTCCTACCAGAACCCCCAGAGACTTTGGCCATGCAGCAGTTCTGACCCACTTTTGTTTGCCTGAGCGGCAGGGGGCACCGTCTGCAGCTCTGCCAGCCTGTGCCTTGAGGGGAAATGAGCCCAATTAAATAGGCAGGCCCCTGCGAGGTTTCTCTGCAGCACCATTATTAATCTCATGGAGCATGGAAAAAATACAACCTCACAACTCAGTGACCAATTTTCCTCTGTGATGATGTTCAGGACAGAGGGTTACACAGGGGGATGCCTTCACTGCTGAATTAAAAGGCTGGTTTCCCTCCAGCCAGGATGTCTACCTTTCTCTCTCCCTCCCGCCTCCCCCAGAGCTCCCAGGACTCTGCTCTGAATCCCACAGATTGTCATGGCCTTGGTTCCTGGATAGGCAGGAGCGTGTTATAACTTTGTTTTCTGAACTTATGCTTTTTTTTTTTTTTGGAACAGAGCAGCACTTTCCAGAGGTGATGCTAGGGGAAGAATTTCTTAGCCTAAGTCTGGACCAGGTGTGCAGCTTGATATCCAGTGACAAGCTGACCGTTTCTTCAGAAGAGAAGGTATGGCATGGCGCTCTTTGAAACAGAAGCCTCTCTCATGAGGCGGTTGTGGGAAGGACTTGTGATTCAGTGAGATCTCTTTTCCAACTTAAAAAAAAAAAAAGGTTTATATATTTTTTGTCCCTTAAAAAAGACTTTCTGGCCCATGATCACTATATATGCTTTATGGACCCTTTAAAGAAGATGTAATGGTGATGATGATGATGGCTTCAAAATGGCTTCCATTTCTTAAACCTTTACAGTTTGCCAAGCCCTATGCTAAGTGTCTGATGTTCTTCAGCTCGTTCAGCCTTCACCTCAGCCCTGTGAGGCAGGCATCACTGTTGTCCTCACATTACAGATAAGGAAACAGACTCAGAGGCATTAACTGTCTGTTCACTCAGTTGGTCTGCATGTCACTTGATCTTAACCACTGTCCCACACGGCCTCTTGTGAATATCCAGTGTTTAAGCCCCAGCCAACCTTTGGGGAACATCTAATTCCAATCACATCAGATCAGATCAGTCACTCAGTCGTGTCCGACTCTTTGCGACCCCATGAATCGAAGCACGCCAGGCCTCCCTGTCCATCACCAACCCCTGGAGTTCACTGAGACTCACGTCCATCGAGTCAGTGATGCCATCCATCCATCTCATCCTCTGTCGTCCCCTTCTCCTCCTGCCCCCAATCCCTCCCAGCATCAGAGTCTTTTCCAATGAGTCAACTTTTCGCATGAGGTGGCCAAAGTACTGGAGTTTCAGCTTTAGTATCATTCCTTCCAAAGAAATCCCAGGGCTAATCTCCTTCAGAATGGACTGGTTGGATATTGGAATTTTTACTGAGGAAACCGAGCCCCACAGAGGGGTTAGGAACTGCTGAAATCACACAGTTTTGCGGTAGCCAAGCCAAGAGTAGAACCAAGGTCTCCTGACACCCAGTCCTCTAACTCACTGACCACACACCTCTTCATTTGTGCTGGAAGCGTGACTTCTGCCCCTGCTTAGCTGACCTGTGACTGCTGATCTGTCCTGCCTCCCAGCCTTCCTTATCTCTGACCCTGTCCATTCAACAGGGATTGCCCCTTAGTCGTGCCCACTCTTCTCGACCCCATGGACTATAGCCCGCCTGGCTCCTCTGTCTATGGAGTTTTTCAGGCAAGAATACTGGAGTGGGTTGCCATTTCCTCTGCCAGGCGATCTTCCCAACCCAGCTATAGAACCTGCATCTCGTGTTTCTTCTACATTGGCAGGTGGATCCTTTACCACTCTGCCACCTGGTAAACCATTATGCTAGGAATATTCTCTACTTTGCTCTTCATCTAGTTGAATTCCCAAACAGTTCAGATTCTTTTTCTACCAGGAAGAATTCTTTACTCCAGGAGGTATAGTCTACTATACTGGAAATAACACAAACTTGAGTGTTGGCCACTGGAATCCAAATCTTATCTCTTGTATTTACAAATCAGTGATTTGATGTTGGGCAAGAGACTTTGCTTCTCCACCTCTTTCCTCATTTGTGAAATGTAGGAAGTAATAGAGCATGTTCCACAGGGTGGTTGTGGGGATTGAAAGAAGTAAGGTATGTAAAATGCCTATTATAGTACCTGTTATCTTGTGGGTGCCTAGTCAATGTTAACTGAATTGACTGTTGACTGGGCATCCGAAATTAATTATTTTCTCCTCTGTGTTCCAGGAAAACACTTACCTTGTTCTCCTTTTTACTGTAATTAGTTCTTAGCCAGTCTTACCTCCTTCACTCACTGTGAGTTCCCAGATGGTACAGACCACACCTTATTTGGGATTTCAGTGGCTCAGTGGTAAAGAATCTGCCTACAGTGCAGGAGACATGGGTCTGATCCCTGGTTCTGGAAGATCCCCTGGAGGAGGAAATGACCACCCACCCCAGTATTCTTGCCAGGAAAATCCCATGGACAGAGGAGCCTGGTTGGCTACAGTCCATAGCATCACGAAGAGTTAGACACTACTGAAGTGACTGAACACACACACACACACACACACACACACACCCCGTGCTTACTCATCTCAGTCCTCAGAGATGCTCAGTAAATGTTTCTTTCTTTCTTTCTTTTTTTTTTTTTAGCAGAATGGGTTTTTTTTTTTTTTTTTTAGTTTTATTTTATCTTATTTTTTTTTTAATTTTTATTATTATTTTTTTACTTTGCAATATTGTATTGTCCTGGTCCACCCTTAGTGTTCAAGCTTTAGGCCCTTTCTTGAGGGAGTATTCAAAGAAAAGCCCTTGAGGAGGATTTTATGTTGGATATTAAAAGGTACCTGTCCAGAGAATGCGGTGAAATTCACAAGGCCCTGCCTGTCATCCTGCAAAAGTTTGATCAAGAAGAAAAGCAGTTGTTGGTTAGAACTATGGGCAGTCCTGGACTTCAGAGGGATCCTCAGAAGGTGCTTGCCACAAGCTGAACTCTCCTTTAGGTTTAGGGACATCTGTGCTTCTGCTGGCTGATGTGAACAGCACCTCTGCAGGCTTCTTCCTGCCCCAGCCTCAGAAATGGAGAGGCCTTCCTCACTTTTTGCCAAGCCTCCGTACTGTCTTCTCTGGACTGTGCTACCAACTTGGCACAATTTGAAGGAATGAACCAATTAACCGGTGTATGAATGTTGGTCTGTTGGCCAGTTTAGGGCCTGCTCAAGCATATGTCAAGTGTAGCTTGAGAAAATGAAAGCAGACATATAAGCAGCAGGATTTGAATCAATTTAGGGGTGTTGAATTGAGAGGGAGACCCTCCTATCTTAAATTCATGGTGGTCCATCCTGTTCTGAGGTCATAGTAAATTTTCTTCAAGTGAGGGCTTATCTATGCTTGTTGTGCCAGGACAGACGTGGAGATGGTTGTTGGTAGGGGGGTGGCATTATAGTCCCCTGGAAACTACTTGGGTTTTGGACATGGGCAGAACTGGTTCCACACTCAGCTTGATGCTTACTGGTTGTATGACCTTGAGAAGTCACTAGTTTCTCTGAACCATAATTTACTTACCTGTAAAACTGAAATACTACGAGTGCCTCCCTTATAGAATTGTCCTGAGGATTAGAGATAATGGATTAAAAAATGAAAATACAGTTTTGGTAGGTGCTCAATAAATGGCAGCTATCACTGTAATTATCATAGTTCTCTATTTGGAGGTACCATTGATAAATGGCAGTGCTATCGATTTTGACTCAATATGCCAGCAAATTTGGAAAACTCAGCAGTGGCCACAGGACTGGAAAAGGTCAGTTTTCATTCCAATCCCAAAGAAAAGCAATGCCATAGAATGCTCAAACTACCGCACAATTGTACTCATCTCACACGCTAGTAAAGTAATGCTCAAAATTCTCCAAGCCTTGCTTCAGCAGTATGTGAACCGTGAACTTCCAGATGTTCAAGCTGGCTTTAGAAAAGGCAGAGGAACCAGAGATCAAATTGCCAACATCTGCTGGATCATTGAAAAAGCAAGAGAGTTCGAGAAAACCATCTATTTCTGCTTTATTGACTATGCCAAAGCCTTTGACTGTGTGGATCACAATAAACTGTGGAAAATTCTGAAAGAGATGGGAATACCAGACCACCTGAGCTGCCTCTTGAGAAACCTATATGTAGGTCATGAAGCAACAGTTAGAACTGGACATGGAACAACAGACTGGTTCCAAATAGGAAAGGGAGTACGTCCAGGCTGTAGATTGTCACCCTGCTTATTTAACTTATATGCAGAGTACATCATGAGAAACGCTGGGCTGGAAGAAGCAGAAGCTGGAATCAAGATTGCCGGGAGAAATATCAATAACCTCAGATATGCAGATGACACCACCCTTATGGCAGGAAGTGAAGAGGAACTAAAAAGCCTCTTGATGAAAGTGAAAGAGGAGAGTGAAAAAGTTGGCTTAAAGCTCAACATTCAGAAAACGAAGATCATGGCATCTGGTCCCATCACTTCATGGGAAATAGATGGGGAAACAGTGGAAACAGTGTCAGACTTTATTTTTTGGGGCTCCAAAATCACTGCAGATGGTGACTGCAGCCATGAAATTAAAAGACACTTACTCCTTGGAAGCAAAGTTATGACCAACCTAGATAGCATATTCAAAAGCAGAGACATTACGTTGCCAACAAAGGTCTGTCTAGTCAAGGCTATGGTTTTTCCAGTGGTCATGTATGGATGTGAGAGTTGGACTGTGAAGAAAGCTGAGTGCCGAAGAATTGATGCTTTTGCACTGTGGTGTTGGAGAAGACTCTTGAGAGTCTCTTGGACTGCAAGGAGATCCAACCAGTCCATTCTAAAGGAGATCACTCCTGGGTGTTCTTTGGAAGGACTGATGCTAAGGCTGAAACTCCAATACTGTGGCCACCTCATGCGAAGAGTTGACTCATTGGAAAAGACTCTGATGCTGAGAGGGATTGGGGACAGGAGGAGAAGGGGATGACAGAGGATGAGATGGCTGGATGGCATCACCCACTCGATGGACGTGAGTTTGAGTGAAGTCCAGGAGTTGGTGATGGACAGGGAGGCATGGTGTACTGCAATTCATGGGGTCGCAAAGAGTCGGACACGACTGACCGACTGAACTGAACTGAATGGTAAAATAAACCATGGTGTTAACTGCATCTTTTCAGAAACAGAAACATGGCAATGATATATACACTTAAAACTTGCCTGTAGTAGCTTTCATTTATTCATATGCTTACATATGAGTTGCCCTTTCTGTAGAATCAGTTTGGAGTGTATGTGTTTTTCACATTATTGATTTTGTGTATCATTTTTGGGTCTCAGAAATTATGTGTAACTTCAGAGTTATGCTTTTCAGAAAATATGTTACTCATGGTATGTTTAAGGTTGGCCATGTAATTTTGAGGCTTATTAATTAATAGTGGATTTTGCCTATATTTTCTCTTTGGCAAAACCCATAAGTTTTTTCCTCCTTAATTGATTGCTTATTTCTGGAAATTTAATAGCTGGAAGCTTTGACAATTAGGTGTTTGTCATTTGAATGCCAGCCTTTTAAGCTTTGAAGATTCTGTAATCTGTTCCAGGAGATTTGGTGATTTCTACTCCTTTTAATCACATTGTGTGATAGGCATAATTGCTTGCACGCACAATGGCTTTTTCTTGCAATATTGTGTTATAGCGAAATTTTTTTGAGTGTATTCAAAGCAGTATTAGGGATCGTCAGTTAAGTTAAAATCCAGCTTCATTTAATGTTAGCATTTGCAGAAAATTCAGTTGCATCGGCAGTCAAATAACCTGTATTCAGCAAAATTCAAACCTGAACAGCAGTATCAGTTATATTATGGCTTACTTCTCTACTTGCAGCCTGCAAGTTTCTTTCAACATATATTATAAAATGCAGCCAGGTTTCAGATGTGTCTTACAACTATGCATCTTGAAATAGAGGAAATGTGGTATTTTACTATTAATGATGATTTTCAGTGTCTGTGGCTGGGCCCAGACAGCTTGTTTGCTGGAAGTTTGAAAGTATAGGTTCTGCAGCCAGAATAACTGAATTCGATCCTGGCTCCAGTACTTTAACAAGCTGAGCAACCTTGAACAAGTTACTTATCTCCTACCAGAATGCACACACCATAATAATCAGGAATTTTGTCTGTCCTATGGTTACTGCTAGAGTGGCATCAGGTCCTTGTGTGCTGTGGGCTTAGTAGATCATTCGTGTCTGACTCTTTCCAACCCCACAAACTGCCGGCTCCTCTGTCATGGGGATTCTCCCAGCAAGAATACTGGAGTGGGTTGCCATTTCCTTCTCCAATGCATGAAAGTGAAAAGTGAAAGTGAAGTCGCTCAGTTGTGTCTGACTCTTAGCGACCCCATGGACTGCAGCCTACCAGGTACCAGGCTCCTCCATCCATGGGATTTTCCAGGCAAGAGTACTGGAGTGGGGTGCCATTGCCTTCTCCCCATCAGGTCCTTGGTAGATACAAAAAATGTTTGTTGAATGAATGAATAGAAGAGCCCTTCTAAATCTCAGTTTTCTCATCTGTGAAAGGGGGGTTGATGATAGTATGCTGCTGCTGCTGCTGCTAAGTTGCTTCAGTTGTGTCTGACTCTGCGCGACCCCATAGACAGCAGCCCACCAGGCTCCCCCGTCCCTGGGATTCTCCAGGCAAGAACACTGGAGTGGGTTGCCATTTCCTTCTCCAATGCATGAAAGTGAAAAGTGAAAGTGAAGTCGCTCAATGGTGTCCGACTCTTAGCAACCCCATGGACTGCGGCCCACCAGGCTTCTCTGTCCATGGGATTTTCCAGGCAGGAGTGCTGGAGTGGGGTGCCATTGCTTTCTCTGGATGATAGTATAGTATCTATCTTATGGTGTTGTTCTAGGGATGAAATAAGATGATACATGTACCCATTGATTGGGGCCTTTCTCAAGGGGAAGCTGTTCCCAGGCCCTGTGTTGGTCTGGGTGGTTGGCATGACCTGTGCCTGGCAGGAGCTAGGCTGGTAGCTGTCTTTTGGTCCATCATCCCCAGCACCATCTGGGCCTCTCCCAGAACTCAGATGCTGTTTTTCCTCATAAGCACTTGCTTTTGCCCATGGCTCATCTCTTCTGCTATGCTCAAGCTCCTTGAGGGCTATGAGGGTACCTTAGCCATCCGTGTGTCACACACAGTCCTGACGCAGAGCCCTGGGAGACGCTAGGAGGTGCTCAGCAGACATTTCCTGAACAAGTGACAAGGCAGACTGTGGTTGGACTCTGCCCTGAGCCAGCTGAGATTATGGGGACAATTTTAATATTTTTCCAGAGAATAAGGACAAATGTGGGAACTAGAGGTCAGACAGGGGCATGGATCTTTGCCATTTTCTCTCCTGTTTTTCCTTCTTGTAGTTTTTGTTTTAAAATTCCTGTTATTTGAGAGAGGACAAATGGATGTGGTAGGGATCACAGAATCAGTAGTTCTTTGTGATCACGTCCCCGCCCCCATCCTTGCTCAGGCAGAGGAATGACGCAGAGAAGCAAGCCCCTCCTAGTCACCTGAGTCTCTCCTATGGGAGGTGTCTCAGGGGCTAGAGCTAATCCTGTGAGCAGATAGCCTGTTTCTTGCATCCCCTTTGAGACACAAAGTTCAGCTCTCACCACATGCAGCCTTGTTGACCCAGGGGCAGGGTAAGCAAGCTTCTGGGACACACATACTGTGAGGAGAAGGGATATGACTAAGTTCTACTGCAGTTTGACCACTGAATTTCTGGATACTAGACTTTTCTGAATCTTTGCTTTTTCTGCTGGTAAATATGTTTCTACTTCTCAAGATTTCCACTCCTTATGAAACTCTGTTGAGGCTTTTCAGAGTGAGAACTAACAGAGAACTGACCCACATTTCAGGTATAGGTCAGCAAGAAATTGGTTGGATCTCTTCAAAAAATTAGATTAGTGTCAAGTATGTGTTAGAAAGAGAAGTACAGATTTGTTTCTTTCTGCATGATCACATTTTATGTACTATTATCTCCTAAAACTATCATCAGGGGCCAAATTCTGATATTGTATTTCCTGGAAAGAATTGGACCTTGTCTCCTGGGATCTTTAGTGTTGTGGGCCCTCCTGTCTGAATTCCTGGCCTCTCCAGGGATGGGTCTGGGGTACAGGCAGGAGCTCCCTGGCCAGTAGGCTGAGCTTGAGTGCTTGCTGCCAAGGCACCATCCAGGGACCAAGCAAGTATATCCTGTGCTTAGGCTGGGCTCTTGGCAGCCCTACCACACTCTGAGGTCAGCATTAGACCTGCCAAATTCTCAGCCTGCAAACAATGATCTGGCCTGGACCCCTGAGTCAGTGATACTCTTTTTTACTTTTCGCCTCTGAGAGCGCAGTTCACTAAGCACCTGTGACTGGAATTCTACCACACTACGACCAAAAACCCACCTTAACTACTCACTGTGATTATTTCACACACTGTTTTAAAAAAGGTGTTTATGTTGCAGTAAGCTCAGAGACATGAGCAAATGAAAAGTGCACGGCTCAACTTTTACAAAGCCAGCATCCGGATCAAGAAACAGAACTCCAGGTCTTCCTTCCAGTCGCTACCTCCACTTCAAGAAGCCAAACTACTATTTGACTTCTTATAGATCAGTTTTATCAGCTTTTAAGCTTGGTATAAATGGAATCTTGCATGCTTTTGTGCCTGACTTCTTTTGCCCAGAGTACTGTTTTGCACATCATTCTAATTCTTACAACTCACAAGGCCATTTTGCAGAGGAGGAAACTGAGGCTTATTTACAGTAGATGGTTCTATGATTTGAAGCTGACTATGTCTGCTGCCCTGCTTTTTATTAAGGAACCTCCACCCTGATGGGGAGACCCTTAGTTATTACCATTCAAGAACTTTGGGGGAGTTCCCTGGTTGCCCGTGGTTAGCATTCTGAGCTTTCACTGCTGTGGCCCAGGTTCAGTCCCTGGTGGGTTCCTGTAAGCTGCGAGGCATGGCCAAAAAAAGGGGAAAGAGCTTACAATCTGGGGGGCAGACAGACTGGTAATGTGGCTGAGAAAAGTAGCTGGCTGTAATCTAAGTTCAAGGAAAGCACCCTAGAGTATTTTATTGCAGATTTTGGGGGTAGGAAAGGCCTTATAGGAAAGGGAATATCTGAACTAAAACTTGGAGAATGAAAAGTTGGGTTTTTGGAAATCCATTCAGGTTGAAGGAACTGTAGGAATATAGGCATAGAAGTTTGAAATAACTTACTGAGGGGAGAATAATTTGTGTAATGCCAATCAAGGATTTTTGGTGGGGGAGCTGGAAGATAAGGCTGGGAGGGGAGTAGGAGTTGTGGAGAAGGTTAGGAAGTGAGGGCTTTCTTCTTTAGTATTTACCCAACTGCATGCTATAAAACCATAATGGTATGAGACAGTTTTAGGTAAAAAAGTGTTCAGATGAGATGCACTTGGGAGACAGTGGCTAAAACAAAGGAACCAGGTTAAGAAACTGTGGGACTTGTCTGAGCGTTTATATATTATGAGGATCATGAATCTCTAAAAGGGATTTGTAGTTGTATATGATGTGCTCCCCAGGCTCTTTTGGGTCCTAGAACCTCTTTACTATAGAATGTCTCTGGCTTCTAGTATTTTGAGGAACACGTTAAGGAAGCCACCTTTCTTTGGTTGCCCCAAATAATTTTTGATGATTGCATCTGTCGATTTTCCTTTTCATTTTATTAGTGATCTGTATTTTTTGATGGTGAGACCATCTTCAGAGGATGTTATATCCATGGGAATCTGGGTTATCCTGGGCTGTGAAGGTGCCCTTTCTAGAACAAGTTTACTGGTTTGGAAATAGATTTTGTATTTTTGTCTTGAGTACCCCCTGTACCACCTGGGTAGTATTAATTCAACCCCCGCATCTGTATGTGACATGAGCCTTGGGTTCTGGTTTCTTGAAGATGAAGTTTTCACTCCCCAGGCCATAGGAGATGGTGAACTTCCTTCTACCTTCCCATAGCAGATGGTTGGAGTTCATCTATTCCTGGTTTTACAGCTGAGGCTACACTGTCCTCAAGGAGCCTGTGGCCTACACATTCAACCTGATGGGATACTTGTCCTGAACCATTAAAGCCCATATCGGAATTCTGCAAGCCTGTGAGCCATTTTGGTCTCAGCTTTCATTCAGCTCCCAGACTTAAATCCTTTGTTATTTAAAGCACTCAGCATTTACCTCTTGCTTCTGAGTATGGCTCAAATCTATTTTTTGGTTTTTTACCATTTTTTCATGTGTTTATATAGGGGAAGATTCCTTCTGAGTCAGCTCAGTATGCCATGTTGGCTAGAAGTTGTTGTCCCTCCTTGGGTCATGTTCCCGTCCTTTGTAGGATTAGTACAACTGAAGTAGTCTGTCAGCTTGGAGGCCTTTGTGTCAAACCATTGTGCTTCAGTCCTTTCCCTTATCCTTTGTGTAGTGAATCATAGTGGAAGTGTTTTTGCTGGCTGTAGACAGTAGTAGAAATCTGAAGGACAATTTCCAGGCAAGGTGCTGTTATTGTTATAGTTTTGTCATTGTTTTTGTTTATATGAATTCAGATTTCTGGCGGTGTGCTGTTGGAGGAAGAGAAAGAACCACGTGCCTAGTCATTCCTGCTTTGATTAACCTATTCATTCTCTCAAGAAATACTTCTTGAGTGCTTTCTGTGTGACAGATACTACGTTAGCCATAGGAGAGACATTGATGAACAGATAAACACAAGATTCCTAGCCTCATGGAACTTACAATTACATGTAGGGAGACAGATATTGTCAAGCTAAGCTAAGCTAAGCTAAGTCACTTCAGTCGTGTCCAACTCTGTGCGACCCCATAGACAGCAGCCCACCAGGCTCCCCCGTCCCTGGGATTCTCCAGGCAAGAACACTGGAGTGGGTTGCCATTTCCTTCTCCAACGCATGAAAGAGAAAAGTGAAAGTGAAGTCGCTCAATGGTGTCCGACTCTTAGCGACCCCATGGACTGCAGCCTACCAGGCTCCTCCGTCCATGGGATTTTCCAGGCAAGAGTACTAGAGTGGGGTGCCATTGCCTTCTCCGGATATTGTCAGACACACATGCAAATAAATATGCGGCTACAGACCGTGAGCACAGGGTGCTGTGAAAGTGCAGACTGAAAGCAGTAGTTGTGATTGCTGCCCTGACATCATGACTGGGTAGACCACTTTCTCACTGTCTTACCTCAAGTTCTCTTTTTGTGAGTGTCTCTAGCTGTTTCACAGGACTCTTGTGGGTCTGAAATGAAGCAACTATAAGAAAGAGCTTATTCAGTGTCAAACCTTAAGATGATGATATTATCTGAGAGACGAGGGCAACTAGATGAGGTTTTCCTAGAGTCTGGGGAGCCTTCAGACCAGTGATATGCTGGTAAATGTTTAGCAGTTGGCTCTCCAATAAAAAATTCCAAGAGCTTTGATTTGTTTGCTGATCCCTTTGCTAATTTCCATGGTGTAAATATTTCCACCAAGGTAATGTCACTAGACACTGAATTGGGACCAGCTCCAATCCATCACTGCTCCCAGCTGTGTCCCATGCTGTGTGTGGCCAAGAATGGGAATATAGTTAACACACCTCTTGTTAAGTTTTGATTTGAGAAAGAGCACAGAAGTGTGACAGGATCACTCTTGTGTCTGGATATGCTGTCTTGTCTTTTTTAAAAAAGTAATCTTATTTAAGTTTAAAACGTTTTTATTAAAATATAGTTAACATACAATATTTTGTTAGTTTTAAGTGTACATCATAGCAATTTGACACTGAAATACATTATGAAATGATGATGTTAAATCTAGTACCTGTCTGTCCCCACACACTTATTACAATATTATTGACTGTATTGTTTATGCTGTATATTGCATCCCCGTGACTTATTTTATAGCTGGAAGTTTGCACCTCTTAATACCCTTCACCTGTTTTACCCATCCTTCCACCCTCCTTCTGTCTGACAACCATCTGCTTATTCTCTGTCTGTGAATCTGTTTTCGTTTTGTCTTGTTTGTTCATTTGTTTTGTTGTTTTTTAGATTCCATATATAAGTGAGATGATATGGTATTTGTCATTCTCTGACATTTCACTAAGCATAATATCCTCTAGATCCATCCATGTTGTCTCAAATTTCACTCTTTTTTATGGCTGAATCATATTCTCTGTGTGTGTGTGTGTGTGTTTCACATTGGAAGTGCTGTCTTCTTGATTTAAAATCATGGCAGTGCATTTGGCAAATGCTATTGGCTCAGTCCCTAGGAAAGAAAAATGTACCAGGGGATGTTCTAGGATGACAGGGAGGGTGCAGTTAGGATTTTGGATTTAGAAACATAGTTTTCCAGCTCAACAGTGTGCCCAGGTTTTTCAAATCATTGTGCCTCTGAGATGCTATATTGGATAATGTTAAACCTGAATTTTTGGCATTAGAGGTGAGTCCATGTCTCAGATCCACTGCTTCCTGGCAGAAGGGTCTTGCACAGGTTGCCAGCCTCTCTGAGGCTGTTTTCTCATCTATAAAATGTGAGCAGTGGTACCTCCTTCGCAGAGTCTGCTGCTGCTGCTGCTGCTAAGTCGCTTCAGTTGTGTCCAACTCTGTGCGACCCCAGAGACGGCAACCCACCAGGCTCCCCTGTCCCTGGGATTCTCCAGGCAATAACACTGGAGTGGGTTGCCATTTCCTTCTCCAATGCAGGAAAGAGAAAAGTGAAAGTGAAGTCACTCAGTCGTGTCCGACTCCTAGCGACCCCATGACTGCAGGCTACCAGGCCCCTCCATCCATGGGATTTTCCAGGCAAGAGTACTGGAGTAGGGTGCCATTGCCTTCTCCGTCACAGAGTCTAGGGTGGACTAAATGAGGTCATACATGTAAAATGCTCAGCACTGTGCCTGCTGTTATTGCTGAAATTAGTCCTTGTCAATCTTGAGTAGCAAATCAGGTCCAAAGAATCTAGGTTTTCCCCTGATGTTCTCAAAGGTAGCTTATTTCCCCATCCCGTGTTTGGCTGAGAATCACCCTTAACTGGACCTTTCCCCTTGCCAAGTCACTGCCCTGCCCTATTTTAATCTGAGTCCCCCTCTTCATTCTCAGAACACGTTATTTTTCTTTTATTTATTTTTAATTGGAGGATAATTGCTTTACAACATTGTGTTGGTCTCTGCTGTACGTCAGCATGAATCAAGCGGGGCAGAGTGCCCCAGGGCTACCCTCTTTGCTCAGTATGCAGGTATGTCTGTCTTGGCTCCCTCTATAACTTAGGGGGCAGAGTGGAAGGATTGGGTCATCTAGTGTTTTCTGACCAAGGCTTGTGCTTACATCGGAGGTGTGAGCTGAGGACTATAAAATCCGATTTTCTCCATCTCCTTTCCATGTAGCAACCTTGTAGCACTCAAAAATTGGTTCTGAAACATGAAGCAGTGAGGAAATGATACTATGGACTTCCCTTGTGGTTCAGCTGGTAAAGAATCCGCCTGCAATGCGGGAGACCTGGGTTCGATCCCTGGATAGGGAAGATCCCCTAGAAAAGGGAAAGGCTACCCACTCCAGTATTCTGGCCTGGAGAGTTCCATGGACCGTATAGTCCCTGGGGTTGCAAAGAGTCGGACACGACTGAGTGACTTTCACTTTCTTTGTCTAAAAGTGAAACACTAAGTGTGCCTTGGGGGCAACTGGTTATTTCATCATGGGGTCCACAAAAAAAAAATTTTTTTTTCATCTGAGTAGACATTACCCTGTCCCATGATTGAAACCACAGGGTTGCTGCTTAGATCTAACAGACCAAGGGTTTATGCAGTTTTCCTTTAAAGGGCCAGAGAGTAAATATTTTAGGCTTCGTGGGCCACAGCGTCTCAATTCAGCTCTGCTATTAAAGTGTGAAAGCAGCCGTAGATGATTTGTAATGAGTGAGCGTGGCTGTGTTCCAAGAAAATTTTATTTACAAAAACAGGTGCATGTGGCCTGTGGGCTGAGGTTTGCCAACTGGGTAGCTACTGAGAATAACGGGAAAGAGTCTGAGCATTAGAGATGGGAGTATGTGGACCTAGCTCTGCTGCTTTCTGGCTCTGGACTTGGGTGAGTCACTCAGTACGGGGCTGGAGTGTATACTCACTGGCTGTCAGGAGAGTCTGTGGTTATGGTATCCCTGGAGAGTGTGGTGCTGGGCACGAGCTGCTGCTGTTTCTACTTGTTGCCCCTTTGCCTTGGCCACTCTTTTGACAGCAGGGGCTGTTGGGAACGATCATAGGCCCATAGGCTAGTTGGAAGTTCATTTGCTTATTTTCCAAGCATGACATCTAAATGAAAAAAATATGCGACCTCCTCTAGCTGTGGAGAAGGTCACCGTTGCTGCCAAGTGCTATGGCTTTCACAGCTGAGTAGGTAAACAGTGCAACTGAGCGGAACCAGTTAGACAAGTCAAGCCAAAAATAAAGATAAGGTTAAATATCGACTTCATTAGACTCAGCCTGCATTGCAGCTTCTATAGCAAAGACTATGCTGATTGGCAGGGAAGGGTGTGACCAGCGAATCCCACCTACTCAAGGCCCTGTTGTTCATTCTTTAGGAAAGCGTTCTCATCCAGCCATGTGCTCTGGGCCTGGCACTGTGCTTGGTGGCAGGAAGTGCAGAGATAGAGCTGATACCCTTCTCACCCTGCAGGAATCACAGTCCAGTAAAGGGAAGAGGAAGGCAGTGTGAGCAACCTAGGTGCAGAGCAGGTGTGGCTGTCCGTCACCTAACCCAGCAAAGTCAGGCGTCTCTGGCATCCTTTGGTTCTAGGGCCTGGCTCTGCTTCCCTAATCCTGCTGCCTGCTCCAGCCTGCTTACAAGCTCATTCTGAACTCTTTTGTCCATTCATTCTTTAAATACATTTGAATGTATATTATGTGCCAACAAGTAAGACAAGATCCCTGTTCTCATGAATCTTAAGGGCTAATTGAAGAAACACACAAGTATTTACAAAATAATGCAATAAGGTTGAGACACATAGCTCCTTGAGTTAATACTTTTTAGAAATGAACTAGACAAGGAGGATTTCCATGACGTGTGTGTCTATGTTTGTACACATGTAGGTTATTTTATATAGAAATGGGAGCAAACTACACATGTATACTGCTCCTTCCCTTCTGTTCCATTCCACTCTCCTCTCTTCCTTCTCTTCTCTTTCTGATGGATTCCTTTCTGATATCTCATCCAATCCGAGTATTCTCAGCCTGACTTAAGTACATGTTTAGGAAATAGGGCCAAAGCATTAGTAACATATCAATACGCACAAATACACAGTTAGAATAAGAAAAATTGGAGGTTTTTAACCCACACTGGGAGATATAGCTTTCATTTCAACTTGTGAATTTTGAAATTGTAAATTTTTCTGTAGTATTTACCTTTTCCCTTAGGAATTCTTTTCTTCTGCCTTCCACTTTTTATTTTGAAAAATTTCAAACCTATGGTAAAGTTGGAAAAGAATGAACATTCATATATTCCTTACCTAGATTCACCATTTGTTAACATTGTGCTTCATTTGCTTTCTCTCTTTCTCTCTATAATCTTTTATTTTGTTGAATATTTAACTTTTATTTTTGACAGTAAATTGTAGACATCACGACACTTTACCCTTAAGTATTTTAGCTTGCCCTTCCCAAGAACAAGGAAATTCTCTTTCTGAGCCGTAAAACCATTATCATACCAAACAAATGTAACACTGACACAGTAATATTTTCTAATATACAGTCAGCATTCAAATTTCCTAACAGTCTCAAAAAAAGTCTTTGATGGTTGTTTCTTTTTAATCCATGACCAAATAAGGATCATGCTTTGCATTTAGTTCTATGTCTCTGAAGAAAAAGATTAAGCGTGCATGGGGTCCGTCAGGCTCCTCTGTCCATGGGATTTCCCCGGCAAGAATGCTGGAGTGAGTTGCCATTTCCTTCTCCAGGGGTTCTTCTGCTTCCATTCCATTTTTAGTGTCTTTCATAATGCTAACAGCTTTTTTAAACGGCAATTAACATTTTGTTTGTTTGTTTATCTTTGACTGTGCTAGGTCTTTGTTGCTGCACTTGGGCTTTCTCTAGCTGTGGCAAGTGGGGGCTGCTCTCTGGTTGTGGTTCTTGGGCTGCCCATTGTGGTGGCTTCTCTTGTGGACCACAGGCTCTGGGCACGTGGGCTCTGTAGTTGTGCGACAGACCACTGGCTTCGTTGCCCCTCAGCATGTGAAGTCTTCCTATGCGAGGGATTGAACCTGTGTCCCCTGGATGGCCAGGGAAGTCCCCAATGCTAACAGTTTTGAAGAATCCAGGACACTTATGTTGAAGAGTGTCCCACACATGGAGTTGTCTGTTTCTTTGCTATAAGGTTCAGGTTTAACATTTTAGAAAGACTACTGCATAGGGAATGCTGTTTCCCTCTCATTAAGTCACATTCAGGAGTGTAATATAAATTTGGCCTGTTTACTAGTGGTGTTAACTTTGACCACTAGTTAAAGGTGGTATCTGTCAGATCAACCAATCTGAATCTCCCCCACTCTCCCTATGTAATTAATAAGTATTCTGTCAGATGACACTTGGAGAACTGTAAATATCTTGTTCCCAACAGTTTTTCACCCAGTGTTTTCAGCATCTGTGGTCGACACTGACTGAATCAGTTATTATACTGGTGGTTGCAAAGTGATGTTTTTTTAATTCTGTGCTTTTACCTTGTTAGCTGGCACTTTTCTGTGAAGAGCAGCCTTCCCATACTTTTTTTTTTTTTTTTTAGAAGCAATGACAACAGCTTTATTGAGATATAGTTCATATATCATGAGTCATCCTTTTAAAGTATACAAGTCAGTAATATTTAGTACATTCACAGAGTTGTGCAACCTTCAACACTAATTTCAGAACATTTTCATAAAGTATGGATTCTTTTTATTCTTTGGGTTTTGATTCATTGCTATCTTTTTCTTTTAACTAAATATATTTTAAATGAGGTATGATTTACACCGGAGAAGGCAATGGCACCCCACTCCAGTACTCTTGCCTCAAAAATCCCATGGACGGAGGAGCCTGGTGGGCTGCAGACCATGGGGTCGAGAAGAGTCAGACACGACTGAGTGACTTCACTTTCACTTTTCACTTTCATGCATTGGAGAAGGAAATGGCAACCCACTCCAGTGTTCTTGCCTGGAGAATCCCAGGGACGGGGCAGCCTAGCGGGCTGCCGTCTATGGGGTCGCACAGAGTCGGACACGACTGAAGCGACTTAGCAGCAGCAGCAGCATGATTTACACACGGTGAGATGTATAGATATTAAGTGTAAGATTTGATTAGTTTTGACAAATGCACTTGCCTATATAGCTCCCTCTCTATTAAGATATAGAACCTATCCATTATCACCAAAAGCTTCTTTGGCCCCTTCCCAGTCAGCACTGAATTATTTCTTCATTATCCTGTTAGATGTTTGAATTGTCCCAAATGTTGGCAATGAAAAAGCCCTATCTAGCTCGCTCTGGTCTGTCTGTTGTGTCCCCTTGATCTTTGAGCACTTTCTTGCTTTCTGGCACAAGAAAGCGTTTTGTCTTATTATTAGTTGTTGTTATTATTGTTTTTAACAGCTGAAAATATCCCGTGTCAAAACTAGTTTAATAATTTCTCCACTGGTGGACTTCAGATAGTTTCTGTATCCTCTTAGAAAAATCCTGCAGCAAACATCTTGGAACACATATTCTTGTACCACTTGTGTAAATATTTTTGTTGACTAGAGCTCTGGAAGTTCTATTTCTAGGTCAAAGATACGCACATTTGAATTTTTGATTGCTATTGCCAAATTCTGCCTTCCCCTCTTAAAAAGCCATGTTAATTAAGCTTCCATAAACAGTGGTGGTTTCCCCGCTGTGTTACCAATGCTGACGTTTATGCCTGTCTGTGTGTATGGTGGTGCAGGCTTTGAATCTGAACTTAACTTTGAGTAAGGCGAACATTCAAACCATAGATTCCCCTTTTTGGTTCCAAGACCTGTTTTGATTTGTATAGAAATGAAATCTCTCCTCAAATGAAAGGTTCAATCCAAGGAGAAATTTTTGCCATTCTCTGTCATTCAGTTTCAAATTCACCATTATTACCAACTTTTGTGGGGGACATCTTTATAGTTTTTGTTCTGCATTAAACGAACATGGGAAATAGATGAAGAGAGGGATTTTTGTGATGAAGACATTGCCCCCAAGGCTTCTGGTCCTCTTGGAAAGTCTTTGTAAAATTTGATTCAGAGTTATTGCTCTGCATTTCTACCCTGGGGTAACTGTTGGAATTGATTTCTATTTTGCAGTGAACCTCGATGATTCTATGTTTGGGGCAGCAGGTTTTTCTTAGTGTACATTTGTGTGTGTGTGTATGTGTGTGTGTATGAGGGAGGCAGAGAGCACTCTCTGACATGACATCAGGTAGTAAATATATTCTGTTTTTATTAATATTTTCAATATTAGACCTTAGGTTAAATGCCTTTGTGGATGACTTGTAACTTTTCTTTCTTTTTTAAGGTTGAAGAAATTGTCTGAAAGCTATTTTAAAGTTATTATCTCTTTGCTAAAGTTCCCTATTTTGGTTTTCCTTACAGGTATTTGAAGCTGTGATTTCATGGATCAATTATGAGAAAGAGACCCGTTTAGAGCACATGGCAAAACTGATGGAACATGTCCGTCTCCCTCTCTTGCCGAGGGATTACCTCGTCCAGGTGAGTGCTGGGTGAAGAATCAAGTGCTTCCCTGGTCAGCCCGGCCTCTAGGAGTAGCAGTGGGCAACACTGGTTGTATGGAATGGTGAGGAGTTTCATGGGTCTTTGGTGTGGAGTGAGGGCACTGAGCCACTGATCCTCAGTGTAAGGATGTGTTAGTGTAAGGTTTAAGAGCATAGGTTTGAGAATGAGACACTTAGGTTTAGTTCCTCCTCTCCCACTTCTTAGCTTTGAGTCTCAGTTTCTTTTTCTCTAGCAGGGAAATTGTACTACAGCCCAGTGGGGTGGTTATGTGGACCAAGGAGTTGTAAGTATGTAGTTCAGGTGTTTAGCATGGAGCCCAGGGACAACATGTGTTCAACAGAAGTTAGCTGCTGCTGTTGTACAGGACTTCAGCTAGGAGGGGCATTTCTATGTTCATGTTTCTATGTTCCCTTTTTGCTTCATGTTAGGCAACTTGGGGCCTAATTCAGGACATAAAAGCCAGCTCTTCACAGCTGCCTGGATTACATACTGCATATATGGGCTTGCCAGGTGGTTCAGTGGTAAAGAATCCGCCTGCCACTGTAGGAGACACAGGAGATGTGGGTTCAATCCCTGGGTCAGGTAGATCCCCTGGGGGAGGGCATGGCTACCCACTCCAGTATTCTGGCCTGGAGAATCCTCATGGACAGAGGAGCCTGGTGGGCCCATTCCGTGGGGTCGCAGAGAGTCGGACATGACTGAGTGAGCACACACTGCTTCCTCTAAAACATGGCGCCACATGTTTTTTCATTTAATCCTATAACAACCCTGTGAGCAGAGGTTATAACCCTCTTTTTACAAATGTGGGCTTTGAGGCTTATGGAGGTTGGGATTTATGCGGAGTCTCCAGCTAATAGGTAGGTGGCAGGGTCAGGATTCAAATCCATGTCTGTCTGGCTCCAGAGCACCCCACATTCCCTAAGCAGGCGCCACCTTTAATACTCTCTGTTCTGTTTGTGCATTACACAACTGACTTTGTAGCATAAATGGCATTAGATGTTTTCCAAATAGGCAGAAGATAAAACTTAATAGATAAACAACAAGTGCCAAGGCAGAAGGCCAGCTCAGCCATTCTCAGGAAGTCTCTGGGAGGAATGGCAGGCCTAAAGCAAGGATAAGAGGAGGCTCAGTATCCAGCGGCAGAGCTCTGTCACTTGACCATAAGACGCCGGGTAAATCCTCAACCTTTTTAAGCCTCTGCCTTCTCATCTGGTGAAAAGAGCCCCTGCCCTTATAGGATCATTTGAGGATCAAATGAGATAAATCACGTAAAGCCGAATATCCAGCGTTCAGTGATACTACTACTCTCGTCACACCACTGCTGCTGTTGGCACTAGTGGGAGACAGTATCCTTACTAGCCCTTGTAAAGTCCTCAGTTTGTGACAGTGTTGACCACAGGCCTCAGAGGTCAGTGGAATGTTCTCTGTATGTCTGAACCTCAGCCCTCTTCTCAGGGTGTTGAGCCAATCACTCAGTCATGTCCGACTCTTTGCAGTCCCGTGGACTGTAGCTCGCCAGCTTCCTCTGTCTGTGGAATACTCTAGGCGTGAATACTGGAGTGGGTTGCCATTTCCTTCTTCAGGGGTCTTCCCAACACAGGGATTGAACCCGGGTCTCTTGTATTGCAGGCAGATTCTTTACTTTCTTGGCCACCAGGGAAGCCCAGGGGCCAGAGTGTATACTCAATAACCTTCAGACGTGCCCTGCGTTTTACACTGTGGATGGTACCACTGCCACCTGGTGGTCACACATTCTTCCTGTAGGAGAGGCCCCCTCAGCAGAGGAACCAAACCCACCCCAGGTCCCAGTGTTGGAACCAAGCCTCCCACGGAGTGGGCCCAGCCACCTGTAGAGGTGGATGCTTGGCCTCCAGCACAGTCTCACCTGCACAGGGACCAAGGGCAGCCCGTGGCATTGGGTTCTGGAGAAAGCTAAAGGGCCTTAGAGAACCCGTACTCACCACCTCCATCTGGTGCCTGCAAGGGAAACTTAATGAAGACTTTAGGAAATAGTTCCTGGGTTATGAGGGCAAGGTCAGGTTTAGGTCTGGAGAAGAAGGAAGACAGAGACAAGGAGCGTGAGATCTGTGATGTGGGACTGTTTATTTAAGGTTTTTTTTTTTTTTTTCCACAACACCTTCGGAAGGAGATATTTCATTAACACTCATTTGACCTTGAAACGTCAAACAGTTCTAACCACTGAGGATGACTGATGGAGGAAGAGAGAAAGGAAAGCTCTGGGCAGACTTGTACCAATATTGATTCCTAGGGGAGGTGTTTTTTTTTTGGTTGTTGTTGATTGGTTTTTTTAAAATAGCTAACATTTATTAGGTTTTCATTAAGTATTTAAAAATATGGTGCCAAGTGTATAACATGGTATATCTTATTTAAAAATTTGTTCTTGTCATAAAATATGTATGATATAAACTTCATCCTTTTAACCATTTGAAGGGTATAGTATAGTGGCATTAATTGCATTCATTGTACTCTACAACCATCACCATACCCATTTCTAAAACTTTTTCATCATCCCGGATTGAAACTCTGTACACATAAGTACTCTCTGAATGAGTGCTTTGGGAGAAGTAGCTACTCATGCATTTTTCCTTCTTCCCAAGCTTTCCTCTCCCACCCTTAAAATTTTTTTTAACTGACCCTAAATGTTTATGATTTGTCCCAATTCGCCTTAGGCCCTCAGTGGGACAAAAAAAAAAAAAACCTTCCCAGAAAAGGGAGTGTTCCTGGGGATTGTCTGTGGGGAAGGAGGCATCCAGAGGTAACAGAGGTGTTTTCACTGACCCTCCTTTTCCTGGCATTTCTGACACCGCTCTGCAGATGATGGCCCTGGCCCCATTCCCATTCCTAGTTACAGGTAAGGACCCAGGAGAGGCTCAATCAGGCCTGTGCATGACCACTCCAGGGCTGAGAGAGTTGAGATGGAAAGGCCCTTCTCATTCTCTGACCAGACCTGAGGGCTCATGGTCAGAACCCTTGTTTTGGTCATCATTTTCTCCCCTGAGGTTCAGCACTGAGCTGCTGAACCAGGAGACATTCAATCACTGTCAGGTGCTGAAAGGAACTGACCTTTGCCGATAACTCCCAAACACTCCAGCAAAGAAAACATGAAGTAGCCTTCAAGGATCACACTACCCCTTACAAACATGTCATGTAGCAATCTGACCTATACCCAAGGGCAGAGATTTGAGAGTTGGGATACCAACATGGTTCATGCTTAGCTTTGTGCATGAAATATTTAGGCTTAAGTCCTTGGCTCTAGTAAAAGGCATGAAGAAGTCACAACCCCAGCTTAGTTGAGGTCCAAGTGGAGGTCAGTTGGTGGGACTTTAGTGCAAGACATTCTTTCTGCTCTGATATGTTATAGAGTGCCTCCCTGGCTGCTTCTCCCTGAGGCTTGTATAGTAGGAAAAGGGGCATGAATTCTTCATGAACACCACCTTATTACTCCCAGTGCCTATAAGAGCTGGCTGTTGGGTCCCACTGTCTTCCTGTTTCCCTCCCTCTCCTTCTCTCAAATGCCTGACCATTTGCCTTAAACATTATAAAGTTTAGGTTGATACAAACATAATTGTAGTTTAGGACTGTGAATTTTAAATCACTGTAACTAGGCTTAAACACATCTTTTTTTTTTCTTTTTAATTTATTGTTTTATTGAAGGATAATTGCTTTACAGAATTTTGTTTTTTTCTGTCAAACCTCAACACAAATCAGCCATAGGTATATGTATATCCCTCCCTTTTGAACCTCCCTCCCATCTCCCGCCCATTCCCACCCCTCTAGGTTGATACAGAGCCCCTGTTTGAGTTTCCTGAGCCATACAGCAAATTCCCATTGGCTCTCTATTGTACATATAGCAATGTAAATTTCCATGTTACTCTTTCCATATATCTCACCCTCTCCTCCCCTCTCCTCATGTCCATAGGTCTATTTTCTATGTCTATTTCTCCATTGCTGCCCTGTAAATAAATTCTTCAGTACCATTTTTCTAGATTCCATATATATACATTAGAATATGATTGTCTTTCTCTTTCTTACTCACTTCACTCTGTATAATAGGTTCTAGGTTCATCCACCTCATCAGAACTGACTCAAATGTGTTTCTTTTTATGGCTTATTAATATTCCATTGTGTATATATACCACAGCTTTTTTATCCATTCATCTGTCAATGGACATCTAGGTTGCTTCCATGTTCTAGCTATTGTAAACAATGCTGCAATGAACAATGGGATGCAATTTTCAATTTTGGTTTCCTCAGGGTATATGCCTAGGAGTAGGATTGCTGGGTCATATGGTGGTTTTATTCCTAGTTTTTAAAGGAATCTCCATACCGTCTTCCATAGTGGCTGTATCAATTATCATTCCCACTAACAGTGCAGGAGTGTTCCCTTTTCTCCACACACTCTCCAGCATTTATTGTTTGTAGACTTTTTGATGATGGCCATTCTGACCAGTGTGAGGTGACATCTCATTGTAGTTTTGGTTTGCATTTCTCTAATAATGAGCGATGTTGAGCCTCTTTTCATGTGTTTGTTAGCCGTCTGTTTGTCTTCTTTGGAGAAATATCTATTTATGTCTTTTTCCCACTTTTTGATTGGGTTGGTTGTTTTTCTGGCATTGAGTTGTGTGAATTGCTTGTATAGTTTGGAAATTAATCTTTTGTCAGTTGTTTCATTTGCTATTATTTTCTCCCATTCTGAAGGTTGTCTTTTCACCTTGCTGAGTTTCCTTTGCTGTGCAAAAGCTTTTCCGTTTAATCAGGTCCCACTTGTTTACTTTTGTTTTTATTTCCATTACTCTAGGAGGTGGGTCATAGAGGATCTTGTTTTGATTTATGTCATCAAGTGTTCCGCCTTTGTTTTCCTTTAAGAGTTTTATAGTTTCTGGTCTTACATTTTGGTCTTAATCCATTTTGAGTTTATCTTTGTGTATGGTGTTAGGAAGTGTTCTAATTTCATTCTTTTACAAGTAGCTGTTCAGTTTTCCCAACACCATTTACTGAAGAGGCTGTCTTTGCCCCATTGTACATTCTTGCCTCCTTGGTCAAAAACAAGGTACCCATAGGTGCATGGGTTTATTTCTGGGCTTTCTATCTTGTTCCATTGGTCTATAGTTCTGTTTTTGTGCCAGTACCATACTGTCTTGATGACTGTAGCTTTGTAGTATAATTTGAAGTCAGGAAGATTGATTCCTCCAGCTCCATTCTTTTCCAAGACTGCTTTGGCTATTTGGGGTCTTTTGTGTTTCCATATGGATTGTGAAATTTTTTCTTCTAGTTCTGTGAAAAATGCCATTGGTAAGTTGATAGGGATCACATTGAATCTGTAGATTGCATTTGGTAGTATAGTCATTTTCACAATATTGATTCTTCCTACCCAAGAACATGGACTATCTCTCCATCTGTTTATGTCATCTTTGATTTCTTTCATTAGTGTCATCATTTTCTAAGTAAAGTTCTTTTGTCTCCTTCAGTAAGTTTATTCCCAGATATTTAATTCTTTTCGTTGCAATGGTGAATGGATTGATTCCTTAATTTCTCTTTCTGATTTTTCATTGTTAGTATATAGAAATGCAAGTGATTTCTGTGTATCGATTTTGTATCCCACAACTTTGCTAAATTCACTGATTAGCTCTAGTAATTTTATGATAGTATCTTTAGGGTTTTCTGTGTACAGTATCATGTCATCTGCAAACAGTGAGAATTTTACTTCTTTTTTTCCAATTTGGATTCCTTTTATTTCTTTTTCTTCTCTGATTGCTGTAGCTAGGACTTGCAGAACTATGTTGAATAATAGTGGTGAAAGTGGACACCCTTGTGTTGTTCCTGATCTTAGGGGGAATGCTTTCAGTTTTTCACCATTGAGAATAATGTTTGCTATAGGCTTATCATATATGGCCTTTACTATGTTGAGGTAGGTTCCTTCTATTCCCATTTTTTGAAGAGTTTTAATCATAAATGGGTGCTGAATTTTGTCAAAGGCTTTTTCTGCATCTATTGAGATTATCAAATGTTTTTTATCATTCAGTTTGTTAATATGGTGTATCACATTGATTGATTTGCATATATTGAAGAATTCTTGCATTCCTGGAATAAACCCAACTTGATCATGGTGTATGAGCTTTTTGATGTGTTGCTGAATTCTGTTTGCTAAAATTTTGTTGAGGATGTTTGCATCTATGTTCATCAGTGATATTGGCCTGTTGTTTTCTTTTTTGTGTGTTGTCTTTGTCCGGTTTTGGTATCAGGGTGATGGTGGCCTCATAGAATGAGTTTGGAAGTGTTCCTTCCTCTGCAGTTTTTTGAAGGAGTTTTAGAAGGATAGGCATTAGCTCTTCTCTAAATGTTTGATAGAATTCTCCTGTGAAGCCATTTGGTCTTGGGGTTTTGTTTTTGGGAGGATTTTTCATCGCAGATTCAATTTCAGTGCTTGTAATTGGGTTGTTCATAATTTCTATTTCTTCCGTGTTCAGTCTTGAAAGATTGAACTTTTCTATGAATCTGTTGATTTCTTCCAGATTATTCATTTTTTTTTGCCATATAACTGCTTTTGCTGCATCCCATAGGTTTTGAATTGTGTTTTCATTGTCATTTGTTTCTAGAAGTTTTTTGATTTCCCTTTTTATTTCTTCAGTAACCTGTTGGTTATTTAGAAATGTGTTGTTTAATCTCCATGTGTTTGTGTTTCTTACAGTTTTTTTTTCAGGTAATTGATTTCTAGTCTCATAGCATTGTGGTCAGAGAAGATGCCTGGTACAATTTCAATTTTCTTAAATTTACTGAGGTTTGATTTGTGACCCAAGATGTGGTCTATCCTGGAGAATGTTCCATGTGCGCTTGAGAAGAAGTATTCTTCTGCATTTGGATGGAATGTCCTGAAGATATCAGTGAGATCCATCTCCTCCAATGTATCATTTAAGACTTGTCTTTCCTTATTACAGAGAAGGCAATGGCACCCCACTCTGGTACTCTTGCCTGGAAAATTCCATGGACGGGGAGCCTGGTAGGCTGCAGTCCATTAGGTCGCTAAGAGTCGGATGTGACTGAGCGACTTCATTTTCACTTTTCACTTTCATGCATTGGAGAAGGAAATGGCAACCCACTCCAGTGTTCTTGCCTGGAGAATCCCAGGGATGGGGGAGCCTGGTGGGCTGCTGTCTATGGGGTTGCACAGAGTCGGACACGACTGAAGTGACTTAGCAGCAGCAGTTTCCTTATTAATTTTCTGTTTTGATGATCTGTCCATTGGTGTGAGTGGGGTGTTCAGAGTCTCCTACTATTATTGTGTTACTGCCAGTGTCTTCCTCTTGGATTTATCCCTTGATCGTTATGTAGTGTCCTTCCTTATCTCTTGTAATCTTCATTATTTTAAGGTCTATTTTGTCTGATATGAGGATTACTACTCCAGCTTTCTTTTGCTTCCCATTTGCATGGAATGTATTTTTCCATCCTCTCACTTTCAGTCTATATGTGTCTTTAGGTCTGAAGTGGGTTTCTTGTAGACAGCATATATATCGGTCTTGTTTTTGTATCCATTCAGCCAGTCTGTGTCTTTTGGTTGGAACATTTAATCCATTTACATTTAAAGTAATTATTGATATACATGTTCCTATTGCCATTTTCTTAATTGTTTGGGGTTGATTTTGTAGATCTTTTTTCTTCTCTTGTATTTCTTGACTATGTAAGGTCCTTTAACATTTGTTGTAAAGCTGGTTTGGTGGTACTGAATTCTCTTGATGTTTGCTTGTCTGAAAAGCTTTTTATTTCTCTATCAATTTTGAATGAGATCCTTGCCAGGTACAGCAATCTTGGTTGTAGATTTTTCTCTTTCAGCACTTTAAATATATCCTGCCATTCCCTTCGGGCCTGCAGAGTTTCTACTGAAAGTGTATAGGGTTTCTGTTAAGTGTATGGGGTTTCCCTTTATGTTGCTTGTTGCTTTTCCTTTGCTGCTTTTAATATTCTTTCTTTGTGTTTAGTTTTTGTTAGTTTGATTAGTATGTGTCTTGGCATGTTTCTCCTTGGGCTTATCCTGTATGGGACTCTTTGTGCCTCTTGGACTTGATTGACTATTTCCTTTTCCATGTTGGGAAAATTTTCAAAATTTTCTCATACCTTTTCTTTTTTTTTTCTTCTGGGACCCCTATAACTCGAATGTTCGTGTGTTTGATACTGTCCCAGAGGTCTCTGAGACTATTCTCAGTTCTTTTCATTCTTTTTACTTTATTCTGCTCTTTAGAAGTTATTTCTGCCATTTTATCTACAGCTCACTGACTTGTTCTTCTGCTTCAGATATTCTGCGATTGATTCCTTCTAGAGTATTTTTAACTTCAGTAATTGTGTTGTCTGTCTTGGTATGTTTATTCTTTAATTCTTCTAGGTCTTTGTTAATTGAATCTTGCATTTTTTTTCCATTTTGTTTTCAAGGTTTTTGATCATCTTTACTATCATTATTCTGAATTCTTTTTCAGGTAGTTTGCGTATTTCCTCTTCATTTATTTGGACTTCTGTGTTTCTAGGTTGTTCCTTCTTTTGTGTAGTATTTCTCTGCCTTTTCATTTTTTTTAAACTTATTGTGTTTGAGGTCTCCTTTTCCCAGGCTTCAAGGTTGAATTCTTTGTTCTTTTTGGTTTCTGTCCTCCTAAGGTTGGTCCAGTAGTTTGTGTAAGCTTCATATAGGGTGAGATTTGTCCTGAGTTTTTGTTTGTTTGTTTATTTTTCCTCTGATGGGCAAGGCTGAATGAGGTGGTAATCCTGTCTGCTGATGATTGGGCTTGTATTTTTGTTTTGTTTGTTGTTTAGATGAGGCATCCTGCACAGGGTGCTACTGGTGGTTGGGTGATGCTGGGGCTTGTGTTCAATTGGTTTCCTTTGCATGACTATTTGATACTCCCTAGGGTTAGTTCTCTGGTAGTCTAAGATCTTGGAGTCAGTGCTCCCACTCCAAAGGCTTAGGGCTTGATCTCTTTATAGACTGTTCTCCATGGATTTCCCTTCTTTGCTGAGCTTCAAAGCTGGTTTTCCTAATAGGCAAAGTCCAAGGTCACAAGCAGTAAGTGGAAGAGGCGAGGTGAAAATCCACGTCTGCCTCCCCCCCGAGCCTGTGCTCTACACAACCCAGTGCATATGATGACATCCACAAGGAGACAGCACGAAGGGATTGATTTCTTTTGCAGTATTCAAAATGTCTTTAAGATACCAGGTAGAAAACATTTTCAGTCCACCAGATGCTTATTTAATTTTGAAAAATCAATTTCTATGAAGCTGCTCTGAGAAGTAGTTTTGTGTTTGTTAATGCCTGGTGATATTCTTGAAAAAGTAGAAGCCAACTTCAGGCCATAACAGGTAGAAACTGAGAAGAAAAAGGCTCTCTTCCCTAATACTTGGTCATGAAAATCATGATTAATTCTTGCAAAAATTGTACTGGATCATTACTTACATATCTTACCAAGAGTTCATTCTAGAAGTCATATGAAGGGGAAGACTGACCAAATCAGAAAGTACCTACAGGATGGTAACCAGAATGGTGGGGCTTCTGAACTTCACATAAGGAACAACTGAACTAGCTGGGAAATAGTCAACCTTCCAAGATCTTGGCAGCTGAGAAATAAAAGGCAGAGGGAGGGAGCGTGGAGCAGGAACAGCACCTAGGCATGTGCCCATAGGGGTGGCTGCCTGAGGTTCCCAGGAGCAGAGGGCAAAAAGTCCTGTGACTGGACAAAACATCTTTATTAATCAAAATAGAAACCATTACCATCAACACATTTTTGCCAGTGAGAAATGTTTGTTTATTCCTGTAGCATAAAAATCCATGCTTCAGGATTCAAAGAACTCTTGGAAAGCGTTTTCTGCCTCCTGCTGGTGGTGGAAGTGTTTTCCCTGCAAAAAGTTGTCAAGATGCTTGAAGAAGTGGTAGTCAGTTGGTGAATATGGAGGATGAGGCAAAACTTCATAGCCCAATTTGTTCAACTTTGAAAGTGTTGGTTGTGTGGTGAGTGGTTGTGATTGAGTATTGTTGTGGAGAAGAATTGGGCCCTTTCTGTTGACCAATGCTGGCTGCAGGCATTGCATTTTTGGGTGCATCTCATTGATTTGCTGAGCATACTTCTCAGATGTACTGGTTTCACCAGGATTCATAAAGCTGTAGTGGATCAGACTGGCAGCAGACTACCAAACAGTGACCATGACCTGTTTTTGGTGCAAGTTTGGCTTTGGGAAGTGCTTTGGAGTTTCTTTGTGGTCTAACCACTGAGCTGGTTGTTGCCAGTTGTTATATAAAAGCCACTTTTCATCACACATCACAATCCAATTGAGAAATTCATTGGATGTTCGTTGTTATTGTATAGTATAAGAGACGACGACACTTCAAAGCAATGATTTTTTTTTTTTTTCATTTTTGGTCAGCTCATGAAGCACTCACTTATCGAGCTTTGTCACCTTTCCAATTTGCCGAACAACCATAGAATGGTCGGCATTGAGATCTTCGGCAACTTCTTATGTAGATGTAAGAGGATCAGCTTTGATGATGGTTCCCAGTTGGTCGTTGTCAACTTCCGATGGCTGGCCACTGTACTCCTCATCTTCAAGACTCCTGTCTCCTTTGTAAAACTTCTTGAACAATCACTGCACTGTACGTTCATTAGCAGTTCTTAGGCCAAATGCATTGTTGATGTTGTGAGTTGTCTCCACTGTTTTACAACCCATTTTGATCTCAGATCACTCAAATTTGGTTTTTGTCTAACATCATTTCTATAGTCTAAAATAAATATAAATAGCAAGTAATTAGTCATTAGCAAAGAAAATATAAAGCGAGAAATGCACATTAAAATGATGTATAACATAACCACATTTATCTAAGAATGTATTCCAATATCAAACAGCAAAGTTCAGCAGTGCAAAACTGCAATTACTTTTGCACCAACCTAATACATTCCAATCAGGGGGCATGTGGAAAGAAGCCTTAGGGACAATAAATTGTCTTTATATTATTTACATTTACAAGAAAATACAATGTGTGAGGTTGTGGGGTACTTTAATATGCCTGCCTTGCATCTTACAGATGAGGAAACTGAGGATCAGAGGAGGTAAGTAGTAGAGCTGGGATTTGATGCCAGAGCTTCATCACTTACTCCATTGCACTCTTGAGATGCAGGAGGTGGGCACCAGGCCAGAACTCTGGACCTTGGTCTTGGGGTTTGAAACAATGCGATGTGGGAATGGATGAGTGTGGGAGCACAGGAATGTCTCAGCCCAGGGAGATGGCTTAGGAAATGGGGCTGAACTCTGCCCCGGGATCACCTGTGGGTTATTACCTTTAGACAGTTGAAGAAGAAGCTTTGATAAAGAATAACAACACCTGTAAAGACTTCCTCATCGAGGCCATGAAATACCATCTGCTCCCTCTGGATCAGAGGCTCTTGATTAAAAACCCAAGGACCAAGCCCAGGACTCCAGTCAGCCTGCCCAAGGTAAGTCCCAGCCCACTACCAAGAGTTGAGACTGTGACCTGGGAAAATGGCCTTGCACACCTGTCTCCAAGTCTCTCCTCACCCGTGGCTGCCCCGCATCTCAGTTGTATTTACCACCTAGGAGATGGAGTCTGCTGGTTCTTCTCGATTCTGCCGGCACCTCTCATTTCCAGGGTCTTCCTTTCCTAAGAGTGTCAAGGTAACTTTCAGTGTCACCAGGGAGGTTTGAGAAGAACTCAGGCTCTTGTCTTCTTCTCTCTTTCTTGTTTCACACCAGGGTTTGGGCTCTATTTCATTTGGAAGCAGAGGAATGGCTGTGCAAGTTTTGACTTAGTGGTGGCTACAGCAATCTTTTCTCTAGGCCATTCTTTGAGTCAGAATAGCCCTAGTCTGGTTTCTCCCCTCATCACAGAGCCAATAGGGACAATTAGGGCTGCCAGAGGAGAGAAGGGCCCTTGAGGAGCCTGACAGGTAATAAGGCAGGGGAAAGGAATGGGGGAAATGAAAGCATGTGAGGGAGCCAGGGGGAGGGAAGGGTGAGCATAGCAGAGGACCATGATGGAGAGTCTATGCTGGGTGCTGGCTGCTCTGGTTCCCTGTGAGTCCCCTTCTCTCCCTGGTCCTCAGGTCCCTCACCTCCAGAATGAAAAGGATGCTGCAATATATAGTCTGTAAAGTTCTTTCTGGCTTGGCATCTGCATCATCTTTCCAGGATCCTAACATACGAAGTCTATGGGGGAGGTCCCAGCCAACCCAGGAAGAAGGGTGGAGGAGAGGGGTGAGTCATGTTGGCTCATCCATTACAAGCAGGTGAACTCGGGGGTTATGTCGACCCTCGCCTTGCCCTCTCCTTCCCCTTTGCGGTTTGCCTTACTCCTCACCTGCTGCTTCCAGGAAGGGTTTCACAGGGCTCAAGAAGCATGTTGTCCGAGACTCAGTGTTTGGATTTTCCAAGGTTTGCTGCTCCTTCTCTCCATTCTGCTGTGTGACACCAGATCATGGAGAACATAGTGGCTGCAATGTGAATGTCCCAGATAATAATAGAAACATCTGGCATTATTGAGTACTTACTGTGCACCAAGCAGTGAACTGAAGGCATCACATAGAAGGTAGAAGTAATTGTCCTAGTTCAGCAAGGAGGAAGCTGAAGGCCAGAGATATTAAGGAATTTGCCTAAAGTCCACACAGCTAATGTTGTAGAACCTGATTTTGATTTGTGTTTTTCTCCCCCTCCAAACCTATTCTTGAACCCATACCATCCTGCACCTGCTCCACCTTTGTAAACCTGAGAGTTTTACCTACCTGTTTGCCACCTGTTGCCAGTGCTGGCTAGAAGGGCAACTACAGGGCATGGACTGCTGTCTGATAGACCATTTGCCTTACTGCATGTTGATGTGTTTTGTTTTGTTGGAATATTGCATTGAAATGTTTTCATGTTTTTCAAAGTGAAAATAACTTTATTATAGAAATATGTGTTCATTGTAGGTTAGTAAAAGGATACTGCAATTTGGAAATAAAGTAAAAACCACCTGAAACCCCTCCACCCAGGGACAATGACTTTGGTGAATTTTCTTCTGGACATATCTCTGCACACTTATTCACAAATAAATCAAAACACACACTTTTAGATAAATGGACTCTTGCTAACGGATTGAAATCTTTTTGTCTACTCAACCAAGTGTCACAGACTACTTTCAGTGTTATCAGTATGGGTAAAACCAGCATTTAAATTGTAATGGAGTACAGCATTTAATTATATTTATGTACTGTTATATATGTAACTATATTGATGGGCCTTTCAATAATTTCCAGTTTTAGATATCTAAACATTTACGTGTCAGATGTCCTTTTAAAGAGGGCATCTTGTTTTGGTTTGCTTTTCTTTAGTTGTGAGTAAGGTTAATCTTGGTTTCATGGGATTTTTGGCATTTATTTTGGGTGGGGCATGGAACTTCTCTGTTCATGTCCTTTTCCCATTTTTTTTTTTTGTTGGACTGTATTTTTTTTTTTTTATTAATGGTTTTTAGATGTGCTTTTAAAAGAGTTTAGGTCTTTGTATGTATTTTAATATTTTTTTCTTAGTTTTCAGTTTGTCTCTAAATTTGTTTATAACATTTTGAAATCCTGAAAAAATAATAGGTAGTCAAATTGATCTATCTTCTGCTTGATGCACTTAGAATTGGTTTTTGTGCAAGGAGTGAGAGTAGGAATTCAGCTTTGTTTGTATGGTAAGTCATGAGCCAGTTGCCTCAAAGTTATTTTATTCAAAAGTCTTCCTCTTTCCGATGGACTTGAATGTCACCTTCGATTATGGTCTGAATTTCCACCAGCTTTGTTTCTGAAGAATACTGATTCTAAGGTACACTGTTGTATTGTTTTGTGTGCAGGCTGTTTCTTACACCCTGGGTTTTCAGCTGGCCTTGTTGCTTGTCTGTGACTTTTCTCTTTGGAAGCTGAGTTTCTCATCCTTTCTGATATCAGGGTAATGATGTGTTTTCCCGGTGAGTGTATTCTGGAGCTAATAAGTGGTGCATCACTGGCCCATTTTCTTTGTGTGGTAACCATAGCCAGTGACCTCTCCTTTTTCTAGGCTCCCCATCTGGGTGTTACGACATACACCCACAAAAAAACAGTTTTGAAAATCAAAGCCAAGTTTGTGTATGGGTCTGAACTAAACAGCCTGACCCCCGGCCTCAGCAACATACCTTGTGCCCCTTCCCAGATACTTTGTGTATAGTTGAGCAGAGTCCACCCCTTGTTTCAGGAAGCCAAAGATGTCCCCATGTTGCCTCTACTCCTTGAGAACCATTTATTTTCCAATGAAATGTTTAGATTTCTGGGCACATAGCCTTCTACAGGCGACTGGAACCATGATTTCCTTTGAATCTGTTGAAGGGATTTAAAAAAAAAAAGGGCATGGCTACTCTTTGCCTCATTGTTCTCCCAACTTTAATCCTTGAATGATGTAAGATTGTATTGTCCACCTGCTTCTCAAACTCTTACTCCTGTCACCACTGTGTGGGCACTTATGTTAACAAGATCCCTGCTGCAGGGTTGAGGAATGGGGTGTGCTGAGGGGAGCTGTCACTGTGAAGATTACAGACTGTGCTCATTAAATTGTGACAGTAGTAGGTCAGTGTAGTCATATCCCTACTTTACAGAGTTTACTCAGACAGGTTAAGTAACTTGCCCAGTTACACAGCTAGAAAGTATAGAGCTGGGGTTTTAACAAGGTCTGTTCCATTACAAATTCTTGTGCCAAACTGCTTCTAGGAACAGGTTTTCAGGTTTTGGTGACAGCTGAAAAAAGATTCTTTTCTTTCTCCTCCTTTTATTTTTTTTCTTTTTCCTTCTTTCCCTGCTTCTGTTTACTCTTTCTTCTCACCTTCCCTTCATTTTTCCTTTCTTTTTTTCTTTTTCTTTCTCAGCAAGATATTCTTTCATTACAGCACTATAATATCTCATTCATCTTATTAAGAGATGCATTTCTAATACATTTATTTCTTTAAGTCAAGACTTTATATTTTTAGCACGCTTTTAGATTCATAGCCAAATTGAGGGGAAGGTAGAGATTCCCCGTGTACCTTCTGCCCCTACAGTGTGTAGCTTCCCTCATTATCAATATCCCAGATCATTTTCTTTTAGGTTTATTGAGGCATAATAATTTATTCACAGTAAAATTTGCTTTTTTTGGGGGATGCAGTGTGATGAATTTTGACAACTATACACAGTCATATAACCATCATCTTCATCAAAATATGAAATATTTTAATCACTCTAAAAAATTCTCTGTGGTGCTTTGTAGTCAAGCCCCTTCTCCCACCCCCACCTCTTGATGGCTACTGATCTGATTTCTGTCCTTATAGTCTTCTCTTTTCTAGAATGTCATATAAATGTAATTATGCCATATGGAGCTTTTTGATCTTGCCTTATATCTCTTAGCATCATGCTTTTGGGATTCATCCATGTTGTTTCATGTATCAGGAGTTCATTCCTTTTTATTTCTAAGGAATAGTCCATTGTATGAATGTATTATACTTTGTTTATCCATTTATCAGTTGATGGACGTTTGGTGTCTGGTCTTTTGGCTTTTACAGATAGAACTGCTTTGAACAGTCACTTATAGATCTTTGTGTGGACATATATTTTAATTTCTCTTGGGTAAATACATTCTCTTGGGAGTAGGATTATTGGTCTGAGTGGCAACTATATGTTTAACTTTTTGAGAAATTGTTAAACTATTTGTTTAGATGATGGTGTCATTGTGCTTTCCCAGCAGCAATGTATGTGAGTCTTTGTTACTCCATTGTCTCACCATACTTGTATTATCTATTTTTTAAAAAATACAAATTGGCCATTCTAGTAGGTATGTGGTCACATCTCACTGTGGCTTTAATGTACATTTCTCTAGTTATTGATGTCAAACATCTTTTCATGTGCTTATTTGTCATTTGTATGTTTTCTTTGGTGAAATCTGTGTTCAAATCTTTTCACATTTAAAAAATTATTTTCTAATTATTGACTTCTAAGAGTTCTTTATGGGTCTGGTCAACTCAAAGTCTTTGCTTTTGACTATGACATGGTACTAACCCCACACGGATGTTGGTAGCAGGTCTAATTGCTGAGCATGTGCCAAGCACTGGGCTGAGTGATTTACATTTATTATCTCATAGGATTGTCAAACCTGTCATCATCCTCCTTTTATGCATGAGGAAACTGAGTCTCGGGTTATGTCACCTTCTCGCCATGTATTTTTATCACTTTCTGCATTATAGATTACGCTAACTTCGGTGGCTTAACACAGCAAGCATTTGTTATCTCAGTTTCTGTGGGCAGGGATCCTGGAGGGGCTTAGCTGTATCGTCCTGGTGCAGGACCTCTTGTTAGGATGTAGTCAAGTTGCTGGTTCCCACTGCAGTCCCCTCCAGGCTCGTTTAGGGAGGATCTGATTCTAAGCTCACTCTTGTGCTTGCTAGTAGGCATCAGTTCCCCACCCCATGGCCTTCTCCATAGGCTACTTGGGTGTCCTCACACATGGCAGCTGACTTCCCTCAGAGTGAGTAATTTCTACAGTAAAAGAATGGGAAAGCTCACCCGTGACAGGAGCTGTAGTCTTTTAATAACTTTCTCTCAAAGTGATATTCCATTACCTCTGCTATATTTTATTTGCTGGGAGCAAGTCAGCAAGTCTAGCCCACACTCAAGGGAGGGGTGGTGATTAGGTTCCATGTCTTGAGTGGAGGAGTACCAAAGAATTTGTGATGTGTCTATAAGCATAGCTAGTAAATAGCTGAGGTGAGATTTAACAGAGTGATTCCAGACCATGCCTCCACACTTTACAAAAGCATTTTAGCTGAATACTGGGTAGAAAGAAACCCAATTCTTACCCTCTGAGAACTTTTAAAAAGTCCTTTTGAGAAAGTGAGGTAGAAATATAGAAGTGGCCAAATGAGGAAGAAGAGAAGTTAGGAGACAATGGGGCTCCCTGGAAGAGTGGCCACAGGAATTCCAGGGGCCAGCAGGTTTGGGCTTTCATGAGTTCAGTCCAAGTTGGCTTTCTGACAAAGCTGACTTTGAGAAACTAAGTGGTGGAGAGAGATTTGTACTGTTCTCAGCAGTTCTCAGCAGTGAACTGTTTGCCAGCCAAATCTCCTCCCTGGAAGAAGCAAGACTCTGCCTTGAGATAGCTGCAGAGGGTAATAAGGGATTTTTTTCTTGTGCCTCATACACACTGATCATACTGACACATTCAAGCCGGAACAGCTAATAGCCTCATCTGAGCTCCCACACATTCACCGCCCAGCACTTTCCCCGCGGCTGGGTTGCCATGGACAACTAGGGGCTGTCTCCCAGACACTCACAACACTCCTACGTTACCGTGTGCTGCAGATGGTGGCAGAGAAATGAGATTTCAGGAAGATGGAAATAAACCCTTTAGAGATGTACTGAATCTGGCCCTTTTCACTGTCATCTCAGTTCAGCTGACATCTCTATTAAACTTTTAGATGACACCAAAAGCTCATTTGGGCTGATAGTGGGTGGCTTCCTCCTAGGTTGGGCTGTCAGAAGATAGTGTTGGAACCAAGGCTTGTTGGCAGGGTGGGTCAGATGACTGCTCTCCTGGGCCAGGCTGGTGAGTGGCACTGCTCTTCCCTCATCTTGATCCTTCCAATAGACCCAGGCTGTACCTTGGAAAACGCTCTGTGGTCCTGAAAAAGCCCCATCAGTATTCCTGGAGTTATTCACTCTCCCATTCACAGATCATAAGTATCCTTTTCTACTGTTTGTTGAGAATCTTTTTTTTAGCAACTGTTTTAAATGGTAGTAATGATGCTGGTGTTGATCTAATAATAGAAGCTAACATTTAGTGTGTGCTCTTTACCAAGTGCTGCGCTAAATGACTTATATCATTTAAGCCTCCTGACACCCAGGAGGAAGTATCCTGTCATCCTGGTATTTTAGGTAGTGGAAGTGAGCTTGGCAAGGGTAAGTGGCTGCCCATGTTCGCACAGTGAGTTAGTGATGGGGCTGGTGTTTGAGCACAGATGTGTCTGACCCCAAAGTCCATTTCCCACTCGTGTTCTCCTCCCCCGGATATTGCTCTTGCGTTGCTGCTTCTCCACCCCTCATTTTTGCATCCTTGCTGTCAGTCCTTGCCTGGAGCACCTGTTGCTCAGGAACCTGCTGGGACAAGTCTCCTGCCTCAACCTCGACATGCTCCTTCGGATGAATTTTTGGTGTTAGCCCTGCGGCCCCACGCACCAGGGTAAGAGAGACTCGCTTCCTGCCCTGGCCCGAGGGACCGACTGGCTGGGCCTGCCTTCTGCCCAGGTCACCGGTCGTGGAAGAGAGTTTGGACACACACTCTACCTTTGCCTGATGAACACAGTGTTCAGAGCCTAGTTCATTCCACTCACCTGAGTGCAGAGTCTATGAGTTAGGGTCTGGGTCCTGCTGGGGAGTTCTGTGCTGTTCACTTACTGCCCTTTTCCTGGCCAGTCTCTGCTCCCTAAATGGCTCTTTGTATAGAGCAGTTGTTAGATCCTAAGGAGGGGCAACAGGCTTGGCTCCCAGGTCACACTGGTAGAGTCAGACTCATCCAAGTGAAAGAAATAGTATGACGTGTTTTTGTTTTTAAAAGCCATCTTGGGGGGGAGGAGCCAAGATGGCGGAGGAGTAGGACGGGGAGAACACTTTCTCCCCCACAAATTCATCAAAAGAGCATTTAAACGTCGAGTAAATTCCACAAAACAACTTCTGAATGCCGGCAGAGGACATCAGGCACCCAGAAAAGCAACCCAACTCTTCGAAAGGAGAGAGAAGAAATACAGCTCCACCCACCAGAACACCGACACAAGCTTCCCTAACCAGGAAACCTTGACAAGCCACCTGTACAAACCCACACACAGTGAGGAAACGCCATAATAAAGAGAACTCCACAAACTGCCAGAATACAGAAAGGACACCCCAAACTCAGCAATTTAAACAAGATGAAGAGACAGAGGAATACTCAGCAGATAAAGGAACAGGATAAATGCCCACCAAACCAAACAAAAGAGGAAGAGATAGGGAATCTACCTGATAAAGAATTCCGAATAATGATAGTGAAATTGATCCAAAATCTTGAAACTAAAATGGAATCTCAGATAAATAGCCTGGAGACAAGGATTGAGAAGATGCAAGAAAGGTTTAACAAGGACCTAGAAGAAATAAAAAAGAGTCAATATATAATGAATAATGCAATAAGTGAAATTAAAAACACTCTGGAGGCAACAAATAGTAGAATAACAGAGGCAGAAGACAGGATTAGTGAATTAGAAGATAGAATGGTAGAAATAAATGAATCAGAGAGGATAAAAGAAAAACGAATTAAAAGAAATGAGGACAATCTCAGAGACCTCCAGGACAATATTAAACGCTACAACATTCGAATCATAGGGGTTCCAGAAGAAGAAGACAAAAAGAAAGACCATGAGAAAATACTTGAGGAGATAATAGTGGAAAACTTCCCTAAAATGGGGAAGGAAATAATCACCCAAGTCCAAGAAACCCAGAGAGTACCAAACAGGATAAACCCAAGGAGAAACACCCCAAGACACATATTAATCAAATTAACAAAGATCAAACACAAAGAACAAATATTAAAAGCAGCAAGGGAAAAACAACAAATAACACACAAGGGAATTCCCATAAGGATAACAGCTGATCTTTCAATAGAAACTCTTCAAGCCAGGAGGGAATGGCAAGACATACTTAAAATGATGAAAGAAAATAACCTACAGCCCAGATTATTGTACCCAGCAAGGATCTCATTCAAGTATGAAGGAGAAATCAAAAGCTTTTCAGACAAGCAAAAGCTGAGAGAATTCTGCACCACCAAACCAGCTCTCCAACAAATACTAAAGGATATTCTTTAGACAGGAAACACAAAAACGGTGTATAAACTCGAACCCCAAACAATCAAGTAAATGGCAACGGGAACATACTTATCAGTAATTACCTTAAATGTAAATGGGTTGAATGCCCCAACCAAAAGACAAAGACTGGCTGAATGGATACAAAAACAAGACCCCTACATATGTTGTCTACAAGAGACCCACCTCAAAACAGGGGACACATACAGACTGAAAGTGAAGGGCTGGAAAAAGATTTTCCATGCAAATAGGGACCAAAAGAAAGCAGGAGTAGCAATACTCATATCAGATAAAATAGACTTTAAAACAAAGGCGGTGAAAAGAGACAAAGAAGGTCACTACATAATGATCAAAGGATCAATCCAAGAAGAAGATATAACAATTATAAATATATATGCACCCAACACGGGAGCACCACAGTACGTAAGACAAATGCTAACAAGTATGAAAGGAGAAATTAACAATAACACAATAATAGTGGGAGACTTTAATACCCCACTTACACCTATGGATAGATCAACTAAACAGAAAATTAACAAGGAAACACAAACTTTAAACGATACAATAGACCAGTTAGACCTAATTGATATCTATAGGTCATTTCATCCCAAAACAATGAATTTCACCTTTTTCTCAAGCGCACATGGAACCTTCTCCAGGATAGATCACATCCTGGGCCATAAAGCTAGCCTTGGTAAATTCAAAAAAATAGAAATCATTCCAAGCATTTTTTCTGACCACAATGCAGTAAGATTAGATCTCAATTACAGGAGAAAAACTATTAAAAATTCCAACATATGGAGGCTGAACAACACGCTGCTGAATAACCAACAAATCACAGAAGAAATCAAAAAAGAAATCAAAATTTGCATAGAAACGAATGAAAATGAAAACACAACAACCCAAAACCTGTGGGACACGGTAAAAGCAGTCCTAAGGGGAAAGTTCATAGCAATACAGGCACACCTCAAGAAACAAGAAAAAAGTCAAATAAATAACCTAACTCTACACCTAAAGCAACTAGAAAAGGAAGAAATGAAGAACCCCAGGGTTAGTAGAAGGAAAGAAATCTTAAAAATTAGAGCAGAAATAAATGCAAAAGAAACAAAAGAGACCATAGCAAAAATCAACAAAACCAAAAGCTGGTTCTTTGAACGGATAAATAAAATTGACAAACCATTAGCCAGACTCATCAAGAAACAAAGGGAGAAAAATCAAATCAACAAAATTAGAAACGAAAATGGAGAGATCACAACAGACAACACAGAAATACAAAGGATCATAAGAGACTACTATCAACAATTATATGCCAATAAAATGGACAACGTGGAAGAAATGGACAAATTCTTAGAAAAGTACAACTTTCCAAAACTCGACCAGGAAGAAATAGAAAATCTTAACAGACCCATCACAAGCATGGAAATTGAAACTGTAATCAAAAATCTTCCAGCAAACAAAAGCCCCGGTCCAGACGGCTTCACAGCTGAATTCTACCAAAAATTTAGAGAAGAGCTAACACCTATCCTGCTCAAACTCTTCCAGAAAATTGCAGAGGAAGGTAAACTTCCAAACTCATTCTATGAGGCCACCATCACCCTAATACCAAAACCTGACAAAGATCCCACAAAAAAAGAAAACTACAGGCCAATATCACTGATGAACATAGATGCAAAAATCCTTAACAAAATTCTAGCAATCAGAATCCAACAACACATTAAAAAGATCATACACCATGATCAAGTGGGCTTTATCCCAGGGATGCAAGGATTCTTCAACATCCGCAAATCAATCAATGTAATACACCACATTAACAAATTGAAAAATAAAAACCATATGATTATCTCAATAGATGCAGAGAAAGCCTTTGACAAAATTCAACATCCATTTATGATAAAAACTCTCCAGAAAGCAGGAATAGAAGGAACATACCTCAACATAATAAAAGCTATATATGACAAACCCACTGCAAACATTATCCTCAATGGTGAAAAATTGAAAGCATTTCCTCTAAAGTCAGGAACAAGACAAGGGTGCCCACTTTCACCATTACTATTCAACATAGTTTTGGAAGTTTTGGCCACAGCAATCAGAGCAGAAAAAGAAATAAAAGGAATCCAAATTGGAAAAGAAGAAGTAAAACTCTCACTATTTGCAGATGACATGATCCTCTACATAGAAAACCCTAAAGAGTCCACCAGAAAATTACTAGAAATAATCAATGACTACAGTAAAGTTGCAGGATATAAAATCAACACACAGAAATCCCTTGCATTCCTATACACTAATAATGAGAAAACAGAAAGAGAAATTAAGGAAACAATTCCATTCACCATTGCAACGGAAAGAATAAAATACTTAGGAATATATCTACCTAAAGAAACTAAAGACCTATATATAGAAAACTATAAAACACTGGTGAAAGAAATCAAAGAGGACACTAATAGATGGAGAAATATACCATGTTCATGGATTGGAAGAATCAATATAGTGAAAATGAGTATACTACCCAAAGCAATTTATAGATTCAATGCAATCCCTATCAAGCTACCAACAGTATTCTTCACAGAGCTAGAACAAATAATTTCACAATTTGTATGGAAATACAAAAAACCTCGAATAGCCAAAGCAATCTTGAGAAAGAAGAATGGAACTGGAGGAATCAACTTACCTGACTTCAGGCTCTACTACAAAGCCACAGTTATCAAGACAGTATGGTACTGGCACAAAGACAGAAATATTGATCAATGGAATAAAATAGAAAGCCCAGAGATAAATCCACGCACATATGGACACCTTATCTTCGACAAAGGAGGCAAGAATATACAATGGATTAAAGACAATCTCTTTAACAAGTGGTGCTGGGAAATCTGGTCAACCACTTGTAAAAGAATGAAACTGGACCACTTTCTAACACCATACACAAAAATAAACTCAAAATGGATTAAAGATCTAAACGTAAGACCAGAAACTATAAAACTCCTAGAGGAGAACATAGGCAAAACACTCTCCGACATACATCACAGCAGGATCCTCTATGACCCACCTCCCAGAATATTGGAAATAAAAGCAAAAATAAACAAATGGGACCTAATTAACCTTAAAAGCTTCTGCACATCAAAGGAAACTATTAGCAAGGTGAAAAGACAGTCTTCAGAATGGGAGAAAATAATAGCAAATGAAGCAACCGACAAACAACTAATCTCAAAAATATACAAGCAACTCCTACAGCTCAACTCCAGAAAAATAAACGACCCAATCAAAAAATGGGCCAAAGAACTAAATAGACATTTCTCCAAAAAAGACATACAGATGGCTAACAAACACATGAAAAGATGCTCAACATCACTCATTATCAGAGAAATGCAAATCAAAACCACTATGAGGTACCATTTCACACCAGTCAGAATGGCTGCGATCCAAAAGTCTACAAATAATAAATGCTGGAGAGGGTGTGGAGAAAAGGGAACCCTCTTACACTGTTGGTGGGAATGCAAACTAGTACAGCCACTATGGAGAACAGTGTGGAGATTCCTTAAAAAACTGGAAATAGAACTGCCTTATGATCCAGCAATCCCACTGCTGGGCATACACACTGAGGAAACCAGAAGGGAAAGAGACACGTGTACCCCAATGTTCATCGCAGCACTGTTTATAATAGCCAAGACGTGGAAGCAACCTAGATGCCCATCAGCAGATGAATGGATAAGAAAGCTGTGGTACATATACACAATGGAGTATTACTCAGCCATTAAAAAGAATACATTTGAATCAGTTCTAATGAGGTGGATGAAACTGGAGCCTATTATACAGAGTGAAGTAAGCCAGAAGGAAAAACATAAATACAGTATACTAACGCATATATATGGAATTTAGAAAGATGGTAACAATAACCCGGTGTACGAGACAGCAAAAGAGACACTGATGTATAGAACAGTCTTATGGACTCTGTGGGAGAGGGAGAGGGTGGGAAGATGTGGGAGAATGGCAGTGAAACATGTAAAATATCATGTAGGAAACGAGTTGCCAGTCCAGGTTCGATGCATGATGCTGGATGCTTGGGGCTGGTGCACTGGGACGGCCCAGAGGGATGGTATGGGGAGGGAGGAGGGAGGAGGGTTCGGGATGGGGAACACATGTATACCTGTGGCGGATTCATTTTGATATTTGGCAAAACTAATACAATTATGTAAAGTTTAAAAATAAAATAAAATTGGAAGAATAAAAAAAAAAAAAAAAAAAATAAAAGCCATCTTGTTATGCTGGGAATGAAGTTTCCTTCCTAAGAAATCAGATAGTCTTTCCGTGGTCTCTCTAACATCCCTGAAGCAAACGACCACTTGGCTTTTATTATTTTTTTTAAAATTTAATTCATTATTTATTTATTTATTTAAAATGAGGGTGTTTTCCTTGGGAGTCTATCCAGTAGCTGTGCCCTGTCGAGTCTGGCTCACCAATGTTGTGTCACCCAGAACTCCCTCCTCACCAGGAGATCTGCAGCCTTCTACACAGTGATGACTGAGACTTGGAGTCAGGACCTGGGGTGTCCTGTTGGACTCCCAAGTACACTGCTGATCTTGAATGTGATTAAGTTTGGTCTAGCATGATTGTTAGCCTGGAACCAGTTCTTTAGTTATTTTGTGATTCCCATATGACCACTGATAGTTCTTAACTCAGAGTTAGTTGCCTTGAAGGACAAATGTTGAAAATAGTGATCATTAAACAAGCTGATTTGATTCACTAATTTGTGTTAAAGACATTACACATCTTTAGTAAAGTGAGACTTAGGATGTTGGGGAAAGAAAGAAATATGCCTATTGGACTCTTTGGGCCTGAGTTTTTCTGGAAATGTCCAACGTGGGCTTAAAAGAAAGAATGGATCAAGTCTCTTCTTGCCCTGACAAACTGTGGTTTCTTTAGGTAGCTGGAAGTTTACAGTTTCAGAGATTTAATACACGTAGACTCTGGGGAATACTCGTTTTTATCTAATTGGTTGCTAGGTTCAGGTATCTATGGAAACAACTATCCATTAGTAGTCAAGATAAGAAATTTGTTCTTTTTTACACTGCACAATTACATGGCAATGAGCATAGTGCTCCATGTATGATGGCTTTTTGCAAGACCTGCCATAGAAATCGTGTTTCTTATGCTTACGAGAGAAGCAGAAAGCACACCTATTCCTCCCTGTGCCTTGAGCTGCCTCCACATTTTCAGAAACCAGTGATTTGCAAAAACCTCATAATTGCTCTTCCCAGATCATTGTACAGCCTCTCATCAGTGGTTTTATGAGCTCAAAGGCAAGTTTATTTTGAAAACCTTCTTCTGTATCATTTTTGTCTGTGTACATAAAATTTTTGCATTTTCTTTAGTATTGTTTCTGTGTTACTATGGAAATTCTCAGAGACGAGTGCTGGATTTTCTCCAATGTGAATGTACTGATATCTCCCTACTTTGGTGGAAGATAGTTTCTGGGACATGGTTAAGTCACCCGAAGCTTTGCCTTTTTTTGTTTATGTCAGAAGCCTTGATAGCTTCTACAAAGAATTGATAGCTTCTGTCTTCTGGTGGTTGAATCAAAAGATGGGAAAAGCTCCCCCTTTCTCTTTTTGTTTGTTTGCCTCAAATTCTGTCGCTAGAATTGTAATCTGGTGTCCAACATGTCTTAATCCAAGAAAGAGATATTCTGGCTAATTTTTTTTTAAACTGTGTGTTTTTTCATTTAACTCTTTGCATGTGGTCTTTACTATTCATTTATTCTAAATAAATATCTGAGTCATTACTTTTACCTGGTACCCTAAGGCCCAAGGATTATCTTTAGTAATTGGGGCAGATATTTTTTTGTTGTGCTGGCAGGGTTAACTGTCTAGAAGGGGAGACAAAGTTACCAGACAGAGCATAAAATTGGGCACTTTTAGTGGGAGAACCCTGGGTGTAAGTGATCTTGGGGAAGGACCTGTGATTCAGCTTTGGAGGTCAAGAGGTTCTCGTGGAGGAGGTGATGTGTAAATTGAGACCTGAAAGATAAGCAGGTGTTAGAGGGGGGGGATCAGGTTGGGGAAGAGTATTTTAAGGAGAGGAAACAACTTGTGTGAGAATTTTGGGTACTTGAGGTCATTGCAGAAAGAAAGCTAAAAACTGGTTTTATTCATGCTGCTAAGTCACTTCAGTCGTGTCCGACTCTGTGCGACCCCATTCCTACTTAGCCCCCAAATCAGATATCAAAGAAAATCCTTGAAATGGTTTGACTTCGTTTGAACTTTACCCAGGCAGTACAAATTCTAGGTATGTTTATAAACTCAGGTCATTCAACCCTGGAGGAAGAAGTTGGGAATTGTCTGAAGTTTGCCAGGAGGCTGTGTTCATTAACGTCCCCTCTTGAACTATTCGTGGATCTCAGCCAAGAATTACCGATAGGAAATAGTGTAGAATTCTGCATCTCTCTGAAAAGGACTGCTCCTGACACAGAGCAGCGGACCTCCTGAGCACAGGAAAGGCAAATGCAGAATATTTCTTTCTGGAGGCAACGGCATCCCCGAGCCTGGACTATGTGTCCTGGGTTCCTCTGGGATCATCCAGAAGTCAGAACTGAATTCTGAGTTTTTGAACACTGGTCACTCACATTTGGTCACACAGGAGCTGCAGACTAACTCTGATGACCATTGACCACCCACATGGGCGGTGGGTGAGCCTGATTCTAGAATCCTGGGGCATAAATAATTGATCTTGAGCAATGGTGGTCAGCCCTATATCTGTCTCCCTCTATGGTGGATAATGTTCAGCTGAGGGATGTGCTCCTGTGTGCTGACACAGATTTCAATGATCACTCTTCTCCCCAAAATCACTTTGAGGAGGAGTATATAACACTATGATAAGTATAATGGCAAAAATGGTTAATGGCACATCATCAGGAAATCCCTATATTTGCGGGAGTAAAACAGTGGTTATCAAAGTATGACTCTTGGAATTGCAGCATCAACATCAACTTGTTAGAAATGTGTATTCTCAGGCCCACTTCAGACCTACTAAACCAGAAACTCTGCGGGTGAGGCCCAGCAGTTTGTGTCTTAACAAGCCCTCAAGGGGATTCTGATGCACACCGAAGTTTGAGATCCACTGGGGTAAATAAGACAAGCCTCAGGTAATGAGAAGATCCTGTGACTTATATTGATTGTCTGCCTATGACTTCATCTCTTTCTCTGCACTTAAGAAAGCATATTGGAATGAGTGAGTGAGAGTAATGTCATTGTGGGACAGCCATGAATTTTGTATAAGCTTATTGAAATATGTAAAATTTTGTTAACTCTGGTGCTTTAATTTTTATTTATTAATAGCTCATGACAATTGTCATAGCAATGGGGATACCACAATGGAGTGATGACGTTCTGTTGCTACAGCCAAAACAGTGACTTTCATTTTTTTGTTTGTTTTTAAATACTACATCCTACACTAAGAAATATGTCTAAATTGCTTTCCAGGAGACACATACATGTATGTATAACCAGAATAAGTATTTTATGAGATAACATCCTTATGGTATTTTCTGTGCTGTTCTATTAAAAGTGTGCTGATTGAAACTTTTCAAAATTGATTTCATGACACACCAAAGAAATGTGACCTGGAGTTTGAAAACCATTGTGTAGTGAGCTGTCCTGGCATAGACCCTGTCTTTAGAGCGGGGCAGTGAGTAGCGGGGAGGGGCTGCCTTCACCTCTGTGTCAGATGCACTTGGCTTTCAGTCTCTCTTCTGCTGCTCTTAGCTGTGTGACCTTGGGCAGTTTCCCTATATTCTCTGAGCTTTACTTTCCTGACCTATCAATGTGGATGGTAATATCTACCTCACTGAGTTGTGGTGACAGAGGAATGACAACATACTTCACATGATGACTGGCAGTGGCAGCTACTACCTTACTTGTAGAAATAGTACTAGTAACATTATTTTTCAGAACATCATCAGTTACATACATTTTTGTGGTAACCACCACAAAACAGTGTTTTACAAATTTTTTCCCATACTCCAATAAGTACCCCCTACAGTCGATGCATTCAAAAGTACTTATGAATTAATTTTATCTTAAACATGCATCCAAATTCTATACTCTATTCCAAAATATATTCAGATGTTGAGAGATATATATGAATATGTTGTTTCAATATAAAATGTAGTCTCCTTGCCCCTGGACCTTAAGGACATGCAGATTGTAGAAGATGCCCCAAGTGGCTGCACATGCTCTCAATACAGCTGTGAGTAGGGACACTTGGGAAGCATAGACTTAATGGTTGTGTTTCTGTGGGAAGATGTTCACTAGATTTTTCTGGAATATTCATACCTGTTGGTGATCAGGGGCAGCATCTTCATGTATGTAGCCATGTAAACTGGCATTTCAGATCGTCCACGGACCCTGAGCAGTGAGCATGTATGTAGCAGGGGTTGGTGACCCATGAGTCTGGATGTTGGGGCAGCCAGCTAATGTCCACTTGTCTCTCTGGAGGTCATGATCGTGGTTGGTGGCCAGGCACCCAAGGCCATCCGCAGCGTGGAGTGCTATGACTTCGAGGAGGATCGCTGGGACCAGATCGCTGAGCTTCCCTCCAGGAGATGCAGAGCAGGTGAGCCACATGGTCTCCCAGTGTGCCGGCTGCCCCCTAGCCCCCACTCCCACACTGCAGATCTCTGCTCCCTGTTTCTGAAAACATTGTGCATTCCACAGTCCCTTCCTTTCCCTTCCCAACCTGCACACTTTCTAGCTGTACCTTCTGGGATCAGTTCTTATGTGCTTAGGGACTTTAGGCTAATGCAAATATTTGCTTGACACAAACAAAATTAGCAATGCAAATCCGAGAAGAAATCCAATGAGTCCCATAGCGACTTCCAAATATCACAAGTTGGAGATCACCTTCTTGTTAAACTATCAGTATTTACATGCCTGTCTCATTCCCACTTTGTCACTTATCGAAATGTGAGTCATCAGCCATTTGAGATGACCCTGATGCCTTGGTTTCCTGTGCCTCAGGTGTGGTGTTCATGGCTGGCCATGTGTATGCTGTGGGCGGGTTCAATGGCTCACTGCGTGTGCGGACAGTGGACGTGTATGATGGGGTGAAGGACCAGTGGACGTCCATCGCCAGCATGCAGGAGCGCCGGAGCACGCTGGGTGCAGCTGTGCTCAATGACCTGCTCTATGCCGTGGGGGGCTTTGATGGCAGTACTGGTAGGTCCCAGACTCACTCACCATTCAGCCTGAGACATGCACTCCATGTTACTCTGGTTTGAAGCTTCCCAGGTGGCACAGCAGCAAAGAATCCTCCTGCCAATGCAGGAGACATAAGAGATGCAGGTTTGGTCCCTGAGTTGGGGAAAATCCCCAGGTGTAGGAAATGGCAACCTACTCTGGTATTCTTGCCTGCAGAATTCCATGGACAGAGAAGCCTGGCAGGCTACAGTCCAAGTGGTCACAAAGAGTCAGACACAACTGAATAACTGAACCCACAAGCCTGGTTTGCTTAGCCAGCTCTTGGGCCAGCCTTTGGTCTCTCTGTAGCTACTGTCCCAAGAACATACCCATCCTTCCTCCGCTCCCAGCTTGTGTGTCAGAGTCACACCTTCCTATATACACAGTACCATCCATGTGCTCTCATTTCTAGGTTCCAGGAAGTACCCCACCCTCAGAAGAGGCCCTTTTGTCCTTTCTAGTGTCTGGGAACTCATTTAATCCACAGATAAAACATAGAGCAAGCTCAACTGGAGGGTGTCTCGGGACTGTGATCTGAACCCTCTGCTGAACAGATGGGAGAGCTGAGGTTCAGTTGTGGGAAGAGGCTTGGCTTGAGTCACACAGCCTTTGTCCCTTGCCCTTTCTGCCACCCCACCAAAGCTGTGCAAGACTGTGACACTGCAGAAGCGTCTCCTTGCTCCTGGTGTCCATCTCGTTCCAAAGTCAGAATCAGAAACTATTAATGCTAGTGGACGTGGACTTGGAGAAATTATCTTCTCTCTTCTTATATCTCCAGGTGGATGTCTCTGTAAACACTTAACTCTTTTGGTCCCCAGTGACATGAAAAACAATACGCTCTATCCCTCTGAAATTTAGTTTCTGTCTTCACAGTTGGTAACCTTTTTCAACCTTCTCTTTGCCTCTTTCATGTAATTCCAAGTTATATAGCCCCTCCAGAGGCTGCTTCTAGTGAGGGGGGACTAGGAATAAAGAGAACAAAGGATAGTGGGGCATTGTTTCTTTTAGGCATTACTTTTGACTGCTGGTGGAAAACCTGACTAAACCACGCCTTAAACAAATGAGAGCTTTTGTTTTACTTGTGAAACAAAGTCAGAGGTTGGCAGTTGCTGACTTGGTTTAGTTGTTCAAGGATCTTGGGCCAAGATCTTGCAGAGTCTCTTGGACTTGTCCTCATGGTCACAAGGTGGCTGTTACAGCTCTTGCCAATACATGTGTATTCCAGGTAGCAAGAAGTAGTGGGGTGGGGGGAAGAGGGCAGGGCTGAGCAGGGGGCCTCTTATTAGAAAAGCAAAGGCTACTTCAGAAATCCTGCTTAGATTGGATTGACTTGGTCACCCCCAGCTCTAAGGAAGTCTGGGAAGACAAGTTTTCGTCTTTTTAGCCACTAAAAATTGAGGAAGACAAGGGGAAAGAGGGTTGAAATAGGTGTTCAGTGAGGTAGTCTCAGGTATTTAGTCCATTCTGTGGTTTTGTGATTTACTTCAGACCCTCAGTCTTCTCACAGCCCACTCTCTAGGTCAGGTCTTAGTGGTCCCCTCAGGCAGACACACTGCAGGTGTGTTTATGGAGGTGCCATGGGATGCATGGGGAGGCAGAGGTAGTGCTGAGTCATACTCCCCCGGGTTTTCGGCCCCAGGTCTGCACTCTTCCCCCATCCTCACTCCCAGCCCAGCAGGGTGAGGCCTGGCACCATAGAAACCTCACGAGTCACTTGTCTCCCAGGCCTGGCGTCGGTAGAAGCCTACAGCTACAAGACCAACGAGTGGTTCTTCGTAGCCCCGATGAACACGCGCCGGAGCAGTGTGGGCGTGGGCGTCGTAGAAGGTGAGGAGCGACAGCGGATGGCTTCTGTTCCTGCCCTGGCCCCCCGGCCTTCTTCCCGTGTCCTGGCTCTGTTCCTCCCCTTACTGCCGAGTTGGGTACTAGTACCCTGATTAGCGGATGAGAGGAGTTGAGACTCAGAGAGGTGTAGCTACTGGCCCAAGGCTAGAAAGTAGGTGAGCTGGACTTCGGGTACTAGGAGGAGCCTAGAGGAAAAATGCTGGGCTCTCGTTTTGGCTACTTATCTATATTACAAGTTGGGGAGTCCAGAGTCAAGATATAACCCAGGAGTATAATGTGTTTGGGAGGGTGAGAACCAGTTGTTTAATCAATTTTGTCCTCATATTTTATGTTGAGCATTGTCAGCAGAGCCCTGAGTGAGGCGGGTGCCTTTCCCCAGTTCTGATTAGTCACTGAAGGGAAGGTTGGTGCTGGGTCCTGCTGTCAGGAAGGATGTGTGTGGTGAGGTAGGAAGAAGGGTGAGGTCTGGGGCCTGGTTAGACAGTGCACTGGAACTCCAAGTACCTTCATATCCAGTTTCTCATTTTGTTCCTAAAACTCTCTCAAAGGAGAAGGGCAGGACTTGGATTTTCTCCATTCTCCAGAAGGGGAAACTGAGTCCCAGAGGAGTAATCAGTGTGCCTGTCCCACACTGGTAAACAGCACAGCCGCTCCTTGAAACTAGGTCTCCAAATTCTAACTCAGACCATTGGCAAATGTTATTAATAACTGAGAGGAGTTTTAGAAATATGTATGATTTCAACATATTAAAGCATAGAATATTATTTGGACTCAACTGTTATACTTACAGGACAACACTGACTTATTAGCCTGTCTTGAAGTGGGAATTTAGCTGAGAATCTGTGCATTCACACAGGTACACAGGCATTTTCTCTTTCTCACGTGTACACACAACTCACACACGTGCTTCAGGGAGAGTATCAGGCAGGGAGTTAGACCTTAATAGAAATGTAATTTTCTCTTGCTGCATTTCTTGGTCTGTACCAGTATTACATAGTTTAAATTTTAATTTAAAAGTATATTGTTCTAACACACAGAACAAGTCACCTTAGTGAGTGCAAGGATTTTGTCCTCCTACCAAGATAAATTGTTTCTTGCAATCTCATCCTCCTGGTGAAACAGAAATTGATTTGTCTGCCAAGCATAAGTGCTTTGTCTAGCCACCTTCCCATTTCCCCCCTTGCTCCTTAGTCAGGAATATCAAACAATAGAGTAGGGGTTAAAAATAGTGTATCCCTGAAAGGAGAAACCTTGAGTGGGTATTTTTTCAGCTGACACAGGGTTGAGATGGTTGATGGGAGTTAGAGGAGATGCCTGCATGATGCTCATCAGAAATACTCCCCCTGACCCCCTTGACAGAGGCTTCTGTAAGCATGTTCTACATGGCAGAAGTGCTGTGTGGTAGCACACCCCGTCAACACGGAGGACAGACTGGGGGTTTATTTATCTTGTCCATCCTGAATTTGAAGCTGTTTCGGTTGCTGCCTCCCTCTCCTCATCTCCTTACCACGGCGTCACAGCCTGACCGACAACTAGGGACAAAAACAGGAAAACCAGGATCTTTAGCTACCAGCTGTCCTGAAGAATCTCTGTAGGAAAAGGGACAGTGAGGCTGAGAGATGAGGCAGAAGCTCCCAACAGAGCAGAGATGATGTATTTCAGAGACTGGGGTTGCCTTCAGGAGCGTCTTGTCTCCTCCACACGCCTGGCCTGTCTCCTCCCTTGTGAGGGATAGCTGGCCAGGCAGGTGGTTACCTCTGAGCCAGCACACCCCGAGAGTAGCCTGGGTCCTGGGGGAGCCTATCTGAGTCAGGGTTTTGCTCTCTGGCTGGAGAGCGAAAGGGCCGGTTGAGAGGGCTCTGAGGCAGAAGACAAAACCAGGCTCAATGATAGAAGAAATAATTTTACATTTGATGCAGTAAAGTCTTGATGGTAAAACATGGTTCTTAGCCTGAGAATCTCTTTCTGACTTTAAATAATTGCAGATTTTTCACATACTGGTTGTACTCTTGGTGTCTTTCCATTAAGAAAGTACATATTGACCAAAAAGAATCTTTTGATTAGGTAACCTTTTAAGTAGATTTGCATCTGGTGGTATTTATTTAGCCTGCAGCTAGTATACATCCTTATTATACACTTATTACAGTGTAGATCCTTATTATAACTCCAGGGTCCCCCATTGAACTGAGAGCTCAGATGAAGTAGGACCCCCCCACACCCAACACACACACACACACACACACACACACGGAATCCCACTGCATTCTAAGACTACATGTTAAACCCAAATGTTCAAATCTCTCTGGGAGAGCTCAAATACCAGTTTCCTGCCCCCTTGCCCAACCTCACCACCATCCTTAGGCCGAAATGATGCTCTTCGATAATAGCTTATGGTACTTTATTTTAAAAATAGGTGATGGTCAGTGGAAAGTAACACAACATTGTAAAGCAATTATCCTTCAATTTTTTTTTAAGTTTAACTTGAATGTAATCCAATAGATGAATATTTTTCTTTAGGATTACATTTTTTGTTTTTGGTTAAATAAACCTTTGCCTATTCCAAGATAAAGAAAAAAAAAAAAAAGATGATGGTACTTCCAGGTTCTTGTGCATGGCTCAGAAATTGTAAGGGGATCTGCAGATCAATTCCAGCCACTCCAGCCCAGAGTGCACACAGAGCACTCCATTCACACATTTTGCCTGCCTGGGTTGTGGACAGAGTACAAAGCATGGGAAGACAACGTTTGGGTTCCTGTTGGAGAATATCTTTCCATATTTGTTCTGTCTGCTGTTGTGAGTCTTTAGCCAGAAAGTCTGCCAGCCTGGCTGCACGAGGGGCCTTTAAACTTTCCATCTCCCCGGTGCCTTGTTCTGGAGAAGATCTAATATAGTTCACCAGTGAGAATATGTTGAGCCCTGGTGATGCCAGGCCATAGCTTTGCATTGGGTGTTGAGGTGCTTTTTGAGATAAAGCTTCTGTACTGCTTTGAGGAGGAGCCCAGGGCTTAAGAGGAAGTAGGAGGCAGAATCATGAAGGATGCTTGCTCTGGTTGGGAAGTAAGTTGGTTGGTCTTCCTGGGGAAGGAGCTCTGAACCCTGATGGAGGTGAGGGTGTGCCAGTGGGTTACAGGCAGAATTTCAGCTATGCTCCAGTTCCATGCCAGGGTCTGAAGCACCCCCGACCCCTGGCCACTTTGTCTGTTGCAGGGAAGCTGTATGCTGTTGGGGGCTATGATGGGGCCTCTCGCCAGTGCCTGAGCACTGTGGAACAGTACAACCCAGCGACCAATGAGTGGACATATGTGGCAGACATGAGCACTCGCCGCAGTGGCGCAGGTATGGGATGGGGGTTGGGAGTTGGGGTTCAGGGGGCAGACCGTGTTTGTTCTCACTGGTGGGTCTGGAGGCCAAAAGCTTAACATTCTACCTTATTTTCCCTCCCTCCTGTCTGCTTTCAGTGTATATAATCCCACTCGCACCTTTGCAGTGAGTTAACCTTTCTCAGGGGGATCCCTTTGTAGAGAACCAATGGGATCACATTCCCTTCATTGTCATCTCTTCCATTTGTTTGGAGGTGTCCACATCTCTTGAAAGTGAAACTTGCTGTGTGCCAGGTGCTGTCCTAATAAGCACTTTCTATGCCTCATTTACGGAGAAGGCAATGGCACCCCACTCCAGTACTATTGCCTGGAAAATCCCATGGATGGAGGAGCCTGTTGGGCTGCAGTCCATGGGGTCGCTAAGAGTCAGACACAACTGAGCAACTTCACTTTCACTTTTCACTTTCATGCATTGGAGAAGGAAATGGCAACCCACTCCATTGTTCTTGCCTGGAGAATCCCAGGGACAGGGGAGCCTGGTGGGCTGATGTCTATGGGGTTGCACAGAGTCGGACACGACTGAAGCAACTTAGCAGCATGCCTCATTTATGTTTAATCCTCATCACAACCCTGCAGGGGTTCACAATATAGCTCACACAACGTAACTCCACTCAGCAGGTTTAGAAAGTGAGTCAACCAGGGGTTAGTTAGCCCAAGGTCTTGTCATTCGTCATTTTCATTAGTCACTGGCAGAGTCAGGATTCCTACTCAGGTCTGTCTCCCTTCAAAGTTAGCTTTTTCTGACCTCAGGTTATCTGAGTCTCGTTCTTATGAAGTCCCAGTCTTCCCTGGAAAAGCTAAAGCTTGCCTGTCTTTGTCTTAGGGGGTCAAAAGTCAGGTTTGTATTTGGAGATAAACTGGTGTCTCTTCCCCAACTTTTCTTCAGATCAGCCCCCTTCCTGACGTGGGAGGAGAATAAATCCCCATGTGTGGCCCACTTTGGCCTCCTGGGGGGAGACCAGGAGCTTTGGGATTTTCCAGGAAGTGGAGCAGCAGCCCCTCCTTCCCTGCTTTGTCTGCTCCATTCACGTGGGGGCCCAGGGGAGAGGGTCTGGGAGGGCAGACGGAGGCTCTGGGGGCTGGGCACCGGCTCTCTGTCCCCGGTTCCTGTGGCAGTGGTGACGGATGACCACCCTGGCTGGCGGGTAGGCCATGTGACTTCTGGGAAGGGAAGCCACAACTGAAAGCTTTTCCCCACAATGTTATTACTTTATCTTTTTTGTATTTTTGAAGATTGAGTTGTGATCTCATTTATACCACCAAACACATGACCACATCCTCAGCATTCCTTGAAAATTAGGCTGTTTTATTTTATTTTATTTATTTTTTTACGCTGTTTTAATGTTTTTCAAGAATCACTGTATACTCACTCACTAGTTAGAAAAAAAAAAGCTGTATGATTCCATTTAAGAAGCATTTGTGTTTGGAAGGCTATTTTTAGGGAGCTCGTCTCTGCCGATCCTGACAGGTTGGTCCTTCCTGAACACGCAGCACATGCCTGGAGGGCAGGAGGTCTGGACCTTGGTTCTGGGTCCACTCGAGTGTGCTATGTGGTCTTGGCCTCCACTTTTTCAGGTGTGAAATGAGTGGGTTGCAGTAGGTATTCCTGAGGGTCCAGTTCAATTCACGTCTCCTGGTTCTCCTTCCTTCACAGGGCTCTTTTAGCAATTTCAGTTGATAGTATTGCTAGAGTCTTCTTTTTCTTACTGGAAATCCTATGTGTGACTGAGGTGTGAGAGCTAGTGGTCACAGCCCAGGGAACAGGGGCAGCTCCTCAGGAGCAGAGCAGCACCCTGAGGTGTGTGGCTGTTCCCAGGAACACCTGGAGCAGAAGGTGTGGAGGGGCGGCCCTGAGCAAAGCCAAGCACAGAGCCACCTCAGAAAGTTCAGCCTCCTTCTGTGGATAGAGCTGCCTCTGGAGGCCTTACTGCTCTGTGTTGGGCTGCCCAGGGGTCACTGCTGAGTGGATGTCCCTTAGGTTATTCGTGCCTCTCACCTGGGCCAGAGGCCCTGGATGGTGACGAGGGAGGCACAGTGACCTCAATTCAGGGGGTGTCTCCTTCCCCGAGATGGATTCTTTCCTCAGTGCCCTGGCCTCAGGATCCCGGGGCAGCGTTTCTTTAGAGCTTCACCTCCCTAAGATCCGGGGACGCCTCCCCTCTGGAGCTGGGCACCCACGTACTTGTCCTAGTAGGTGTTCTCTAAAGACCCAGAGACCCTGGCACGTGGGCCCCGGTGGCTCACACTGTTCACCTCTGCGTGAACTTTAGCAGAGGAGGCCGCAGAAGGGCTTGGTGTCCCTGAGTGCCTCCTCAGCAGGGGTGGGCAGTGCCAGCAGATGTCTGTGCAGAAAAGAGGCCATCTCTAGGTTCCAGCGTGTGCTTGTTCCTCTGAGCATGGAGAAGGGGAAGGTGAGGCAGCTTGGGAACACAGTGAATTGTATTTATTAACAGGAGTTCATCAGATAGCCACTGTTGATGCAACACCACCATCTGCTGTTAGTTTAGGGCAACTGCGAGGAACCATTTGCACCCTCGCATAATTACTGGTGGGATTTTATATGTCTTGTCATTCAAGCAGTATTTGTTGAGAACCTACTATGTGCCATCAGGCACAGGGCAACCGACATGATAAGGCAAGCGTGGTTCTCGTCCACGTGAAGTTTATATTCTGGAAATTGAGACCTTGGGTCTGAAACCTGTCTGCACGTTGCAATCATCCGAGGCACTTTTTCTGATTCCTGGCCAATGTCTCTGGGAGTGAGGCTGTGGAAATCTATGTTTTCAAAAATTCCCCAGCTAATTGAGCTGCAGCCTGTCCATGGAGTGGAGTAGTCGGTGGTCCACTGAAACTACCCATCTAGTCCGGCTCCCTCACTGTACACATGCGAGAACCAAGGCCTTGAAAGGGCAGCACCACCTGGTGGGCAGGTTAGAGACACAGGTCCAGAACCCAGGTATCCTGGCCACCATGTCAGCTGCCTTTTCTAGGGCACTGTGCCACCCACCTGCTTTCTGGATTTTATTTCCTTGATTGTATTGTTGTTGTTGTTCAGTCTTGTCCGACTCTTTGTGACCCCATGGACTGCAGCACGCCAGGCCTCTCTTCCTCATCCTCTCCTGGAGTTTGCCCAAGTTCATGTCCATTGCATTGGTGATGCCATCCAACCATCTCATCCTCTTGTATTAAAGGATGACATCCTCTTGGCTTGTATTAGAGAATGTCAAAAGGTTATGCTGAAACCTATAAACGATGCAGTCCTGGCCCTCAGCTGAGGCTTATCACTACCGAGAGTGGTTCAGGGCCCCTCTGCCACTTAGGAGAAGAGCCCAGGGGCAGAAAGGATGGCTTCTGATTCCAGATAAGCAGGGAAGTCTCAGCAGTCATGATCTCAGCACACCTGCTGTGTCGTTTCCATTTGAAGTCTCTTTACTACACACACACACACACACACACACGTGTATTATGTATATTTTTACGTGTCTCTAAATAGAAATGAGGTCATATTTGCCTTCTATTTGGAGGTTTTCTGGTTGGCGATTTTATGAGGCAGGCAGGGTGTCATTATACTTGTTTTACAGACGAGGACCCTGAGTTCTAGAGAGACAAAATAGCACTCCCCCTGTCACCCTGCTGGTGATGACTGTCCAGGACGGGTGCCAGGCCTCCTGGTTTCTGGTCGTGGCAGCCAACCTGAGGCTGGGACTCTGTGCTCTGCCTTTCAGGGGTTGGGGTCCTCAGTGGGCAGCTGTACGCCACAGGTGGGCACGATGGGCCCTTGGTGAGGAAGAGTGTCGAGGTTTACGATCCTGGAACAAATACCTGGAAGCAGGTGGCAGACATGAACATGTGCCGACGCAATGCAGGTAATATGATGGCTCCTTCCTGTTTTCCTTATGGGGAGGTTGTGGGTGTTTTCTCCTTGCAAACACTGGCCGTAAAAGAGGCAGAACGGAGAGCTCCTGTGGCCTGGGGCTGAGCTTGTATCCTGAGCAGGGAGTATCCATTTGCTGGGCAGGGAGAGCATGGAACCCCCAAAGCTAGCCAGAGGGCCCCCTCTTAGAGGCAGAAGGTTCCTTCCCTCCCAGTGAAGCATGAGGACTTTCACTGCACATGGATGGACTCAGACCCAGAGGAGCAGTGTGCCCAGGCCCAATGGCTTTGTTGGGCAGCTAAGCCTAGAGCTGTGTGGACAGGGCCACACAATGACACTTGGTTCTATCTTTTCTTTGCCGATGTCTGAGAACCTCTCACTTCCCCCCAGAAACTGATTTCCTTCCTTTCAGTGGCATCCATGAAAGGATTTGTGATCCATTCTTCAAAAGGACCACTTTCCTTATTCTCTTGTTTGTATTTCCTGTCTCTCCTTCCCTTCCCTTCCCCTCCCCTTTTCCTTCCTGTAGGAATGATTTTCCTTAGAGTGTTTAGAGTTTTGTTCCTGGAGATTGATACCTCTATTAAACCATTTCCTTTTAGACCTTTGCCCTATGGGTCATGTCTTATGTTGGTATATCTTGCTTTATGCCTTCTCACTCTATCCAAGTGTTAGCTTAGCCCAACTTCCCTGGCTGGAAATACAAGCAGGTGACTTTCAGGCATACTTATTTCCTTTATACTCAAATTACCTGTTCGCTAAACCCATTTGCAGCTGACTTGTTGAAAGTGTAAATAGAGGGGAGTTTATTAATTTGCTCATTGTCTAAGCCTGCTGTGATATAACCTGGCATTTGGCCTTGAGCCACATGAATGAGGAATTACAGAACCTTCAAGGCAGCTAATGCAAGGATTAGGTTTAGATGTAAATGCATGTGTAAGCACACATTCGCATATAGATATTTCTATTTTTTATAACAAAAATAGAATCTTGCTGTAATACTGCTTTATTAAAACCTGCCTTTTTAGATCCACTTTACAATCTTTTATGAATATCTTATTATAACACTAAGCCTATTTACATAATATTATTGTAAATGGCTGTAACATAATTTAAAGAGCCAGGCTGCTATTGGACATTTAGGTCATTTCCATCTTTTCTGTAAGTAATGCTTTGGCTATTATAAATAGCCTTTATAGCTAATTAATGCACACATTTAAAATTATTTCTTAGAATAAAAGGTCAGAAGTGAAATCTTGGATTCAGAGGGAGTATGTGTGTTTTTGACATCACCTAGGAAAGTGGTGCCTTTTATGCTCACCAGTATTTGAGAGTATGTTCACCAATACTGGTTATAACTACTTTCTGAGTATCACTCACCCCTGAATTGGGCTTCCCTGGTAGATCAGGTGGTAAAGAATCCATCTACAATGCAGGAGACCCCAGTTCAATTCCTGGATCCGGAAGATCCCCTGTAGAAGGGATAGGCTACCCACCCCGGTATTCTTGAGCTTCCCTGGTGGCTCAGATGGTAAAGAATCCACCTGCAATGCAGGAAACCTGGGTTCAGTCCCTGGGTTGGGAGGATACCCTGGAGGAGCGCATGGTAACCCACTCCAGGATTCTTGCCTGGAGAATCCCCATGGTCAGAGGAGCCTTGTGGGCTATAGTCCATGGGATCGCAAAGAGTCAGACATGACTGAGCAACTAAGCACACAGCACAATCCCTGAATTAGGGCTTCCCGGGTGGCAAAAGTGGTCAAGAATCCAGCTGGCAGTGCAGGAGACATGGGTTCAATCCCTGGGTTGGGAAGATTCCCTGAAGGCGGTCATGGCAACCCACTCCAGTATTCTTGCCTGGAGAATCCCCATGGACAGAGGAGCCTGCTGGGCTAAAGCCCATGGGGTCGTAAAGAGTTGGACCCGATTGAGCATCTGAGCACATAATCCCTGAATCTTATTTTGAAAAAAAAACACAGAATATTTGACTGTGGCCTTTTAAAATCTTAATGAGCAGTACTTACATTTCCTATTCTTGAGTCCCTGTTACATGAGACCTTGCCCCCACACCAGCTGCCTCTGAGATCAGGGTGGGTGGAAAGCCTTTTCCCTGAAAACTGTATGTGGATTTAGACACCAGTTGTATGAAGCGATTACAAGCACAACCGTTAGTGCCCCGCAGTGTTGATGAAACACGGCTTATCAGGGAACCAAGCAGAGTAGAAGTAGTGTGGGTGAGATCCCCTGAGCTGTCTTCTTTCTTAGCTCAGACTGAGTGTGGGAGGCCTGTGTGCCTGTGCAGTAGAACGGGGCCTGTACCTATGGTGCTCTGTGCCAGAGCAAGGAACATCTGTGGGCCTGCATCATTGTGAAAGCTGCCTGGTCAGAGACATGACCTTGTTAGGAAGGGGGCTCCTCAGAGCCCAGTGACTGTTGGGTATTCATTCGTTGAGCAGAGTTAAACCTGAGGAGCCAAATATCTATTGTGCTACCACAAAGGGAAGGAAGAGCGCCCCCAGGGCAATCTAGACTTGTCTCTCGCCCATTCTCTGTGCTCCTGCTCTCATGCCTCCTCTGGCCTCTATTTGATTCCCAGGGGTCTGTGCAGTGAATGGGCTCCTGTATGTGGTTGGCGGGGATGATGGATCCTGTAACTTGGCTTCGGTGGAGTACTACAATCCTGTCACTGACAAGTGGACACTGCTGCCAACCAACATGAGCACAGGGCGGAGCTATGCAGGTCAGTGTGCTCCACCCTACCCGCACCCCCACACTAGGGCCCGGGATGGGGTGGGGCAGGTGGGGCCCAGGTCAGGTCAGTTTGCTTAACTTGGGACCAAGTGCCTCCTCCAGGGATGGCAGATGATTGTCACATGTCACCACTCCTTCATGCTGTGCCCACGGCAGATACCTGTAATTAACACTCATTTCCCCAGTGAAATTGAAGGTAGCCTCCGAACTCTTAACAGTGTTCCAGGGAATCCCTTCCAACTGATCTGAGTTGTCATAAGAGGTTTTAGAATTTCATTGCCCTTCCTGACCAGCCTCCAAAACCAGGAAATACAAGATAATGTACATGTAAGTGCTAAAAGAAATGTGCTACACAGGCTTTAGGACATGACATGCGAGAAGTGGCAGAGTTAGGGAATACTTCCTGGAGGAGACAAAGCCTACCTAAACTTAAAGGCTGGGTCACAGCTACACAGATAGCTGTTTTTTGCTGGGTACCCACTCCCTGCACCACAAAGCGGTGTGTTAGATATGGTAACTATTTCACAGCTTAGCTACTTCCCCTCATGTCAGACATTAAGTAGTTCTCAGAGTCTTCTTTTGCTATGATAAGTAATGCTCTAGTAAATAACTTTGTTTATAAATCTTTACCTACAAGATATTCTTTTCAACAACCCTCTGGTTGAATGAGACTGTATCCTTCCATTTTATAGATGATGAAACTGAAGTTTGGAATGTTTAAATAATCTGTCCAGGATCAAGTGACTAAAAAAAGTGTCAGAGTCAGAATTCAAACCCAGTCCTAAGCCCATGCCTTTTGTGCTACCATAACTCAGGGTTGGGGGATGAAGCAAGAGGCTGGAGGGAGGGGGGAGGAAAGAAGCTGCTGTAGAAGCTTTTTTTTTTGGCGTGTGAAATCAGTTCCCTGACCAAGGATTGAACCCATGCCCCTTGCACAGGAAGCACAGAGTCTTAACCACTGGGCTGCCAGAAAAATGCCTATGGTAGTGGGTGTGTGTGACAGTTTTGGTGAGGTGTAGGGCACAGGATCAGAGTTGGTGGGGCTGAGGTCAAGGGTCTCCAGGGAGACAAGCAAATATATCTATGTAGCTCAGCTCCTTGTATCTGGTTCTCCAGAAACTGGAAGAGTTAGAGCTAACATTTATTTATTGAGCACATACAATATGCCAGTAATTGTCCTAAGTATTTGATGACCATTATCATTCACTATGACTCCAGTGGTATTCTTATTCTATTTTACATTAGAAAGGTCATTATTTCATTTTGTTTGGCTCTTAGTGCAAAGGAAGACTATGCCATGCAGGCTCAAAGGGCTTTGTATTGCGTTCTGTCTGCCCAAAGCTTCAATTAATGAATTTATTTTACCTTTTTTTTTTTTCCCCTCATTGAGGATTTTTATCAACTAAATAGAAAAGATTTCAGGGCATTTTGGTCCTAGAGTGATTCTGTTCTCACTGTTACTTATTAAAACCAGCACTCTCATTTTCTCTCCAAAGCTGAAGTGAAAAGTGCAGGACATTTTCCTATATGAGGCAGGGAGGCCAGTGAACGATGCCCCCTTGGCTCCATGTGAGTCTTAATGAGAGGGGAAAGTGCAGGTGTGAGTGGTTAGAGTTTTGGGTATCTGCTGAGTATTTCATGTCCATTTCTTTACTGTTTGCTTACTCCAGAAGTAGGTGGCAGGGAGACGAGCAGATGTGCAGTTTATGTTCAAACCCATTGACTGAGTGAATCTGTTATCTTAGAATCGACGGAAATGGCCTGACGTGCAAAGATTTATGGACAAAGTTATTTATTGGAGCATTATTTATCATAGCAAAAAACTGAGAAATACTTATTGTCAGACGTGAGGGACATAGCTAAATAAGCTGTGGAATATTTATACAGCAGACGTGTTTTTAATATGAGAATATGTTTGTGACAGGCTATTAGGTTAAAAAAAAGGATGATGCAAAGTATATGTACCATGTGAGCTTGGTCGAGCAGTCCTGAGTCACGGGACTTGGACTAGCTCCTGCTTACAGAAATGGATATTGGAGTCACATCTGAATTCAAGTCCGATGCAAAGTATATGTACCATGTGAGCTTGGTCGAGCAGTCCTGAGTCACAGGGCTTGGACTAGCTCCTGCTTACAGAAATGGATATTGGAGTCACGTCTGAACTCAAGTCCCAGCTTTGCCACTAGCCCTGGGCCTCTGGGCAAGTCAGTCAGTCTGATTGAACCCCCGTTTTCTCACTTGTGAAATGAAAATAAAATCATATCAAGCCTCTTGGGGCTGTTGTGAGAATGAAATGTGAGAATATGTGGAAAGCGCCTAGCACAGTGCCTGTCTGGCAGGTAGAAACCACTCAGTGGCTGATTATGACTATCATTAGAAGTCAGGATATATTCCAAAAAAGAGAATGGTGATTCTCTTTGTATGTAGGGATTAATTTTTTTTTCTTGGTGTTCTTCTGTGTTATCTAAAATTTCCATAATGGGAATATTTTATTTTATAATCAGAAAGCTTATATAAAAAGCAGTACAGGAGCCTGCTTTTTAAAGAAATGCTACCTTGAGAAGGAGGAGCCTCAGGTGCAGGCAGGATGTTCTGAAAGGCAGACAGCACATCTGGGTCTGAGGACGTGGATTCTGCCACCTCTGATCTTTTCTGTCTGAACCTTTATCCAGATATTGACATGAAATGCGTGTCTCAACAGAATCTCACCATTTGGGTGTCCTGGGCTTTCTTTTAGCGATGTTCCCTCAATCTTATTTTCAACCAGATTTGATAGTCTAGTCATGGGAATATGTTAAAGTAGGGCCCCTAGTTATACCTTACCTGTAAGTTAGAATTTGGTTCAGCTGCAGGTACCAGAAAACCTGTCAGGTACTTGCTTAAATAAGGAAATATCTTATTTGTATGTATGTATTTGTCCCAGGCAGAAAAGAGTCCCTGGCTAGCCTGGAGGTTCAGACTGTTATTGAAGAATCAGGTTCCTCCTGTCTTTTCTGTTCTGCCAGCTTTATGAATAGCTCCTGCTGCCCCTTGCACCTTACGTGAGCTTCTTCCGGCAGGTCAAGGGAGAAAGCCAAAGCTGCAGTACTGGCAGACTTGTATTTACAATTGCATAGGCCAGGATTGCAGCACCTCCAGCTGCAAGGAAGTCTGGGAACCTGAGCTCGAAACTTGCTACTCTCAGTAGCAGAGGACAGCAAGTAGAAGGGGTGTTGGGTGAGTCAGCCTGCAAATGTCTGCTGCACAGCTGCAGCCCATTACACGTAAGATTTTAGGCTCATAAGTTAGCTGTTGAGTGTGGTTCAACTTGGCTAAAACAGTAACACATACAGACATGTTTGGAATGTTTATCCACGCGTAGAATTTAGCATTGGAGGGATCTTTCAGTTAGATGGGCTTCCGTTGATAGCTCAGTTGGTAAAGAATCTGCCTGTAACGCAGGAGACCCCAGTTCAATTCCTGGGTTGGGAAGATCCACTGGAGAAGGATTAGGCTACCCACTCCAATATTCTTGGGCTTCCCTTGTGGCTCAGCTGGTAAAGAATCCGTCTGCAATGTGGGAGACCTGGGTTCAACCCCTGGCTTGGGAAAATCCCCTGGAGAAGGGAAAGGCTACCCACTCCAGTATTCTGGCCTGGAGAATTCCATGGGGTTGCAAAGAGTCAGACACAACTGAGCGACTTTCACATTCAGTTAGATGACCTTAAATATATGGGAACGGAGCCTAAAGAGGTACATGGACTTATCTGAAGCCACAATGCAGCTTGAGCGGTGGCAGAGCTAGGATGGGAATTTACTTGTTCTTGCTGCCATGAAGTCAGTCCATTGTTCTTTCCAGTTCATTTCCATGTCTGCTAAAAGGGGGCATGAATCACTCATCACTTCTCTTAAAGTGATACAAACTTAGAGCTGTGAGGTTTCCAGTGAGGGTGCTGAGTGCTGGAAAGAGGAGTCATTACAGTATGAGATGAGTTGGTGTGATGATGCGAGGTGAGACCTCTCATCTGTGGCGTTGAGGGACTGTGCTTTATGTTTAAGCATCTTGTGGGGACTTAGCTGTTACAGCAGGAAGCAGCAGCTGCTGACAGGCCCTTCAGTGTTTGGTCATGCCCATTTCCCTTGACTGTGGCTTGGGATGTTGTTCATGAACTCCTTGAGACTCTGAATAAGTTTGCAGAAACTATTAATAATATGGTAACTTTCTCCCCCTTTCATCTTAGGTGTTGCTGTGATTCACAAGCCCTTGTGACCCCAACTCCCACTGCCAGGAGGTGGAGGAAGGGAGGGGTGCTGCCTGTGACTCAGCACAGCAGGACCACGCTGGTTGGATGCCACTCGCTGCCGGAGTCTGCAGTGGGGTGGGAACTGCCCTCCTCCAACTTGGCAGTATTGTCTGGGTGGGAAGACAGTGGTTGACTCCTGGCTTCCATGAGGTGTTTTGTCTCCTGCCTTGAGCAGTGGGTTCCTGATAGTTCTGGCTGCACCTTTGAGCATTGTGTGTGTGTGTGTGTGTTTCTATAGGGGTATTAGAGAAGCTGGAACTTGTGTGTGTGTGTGTGTGTGTGTGTAGGGGTGTGTGTGTGTATGTGCGTGTGCAGAACGTTTTGCTTCACTAAGTTGGGGGATGATGACGGTCTACTCCATTTCTGTACTACTGATCCTTCTGCTATGCTAAAAAACAAGTCACAGAAGCCTCTCTTCTGGATTGGCCCCTGGGGACCTTGGGACTACGAAAGCTGCTGTCTACTGGAAGTGCAGTTGGACACACCAGGAATGTCCAGAAATGACCAGGCCCACGTGCTGGCCTAGACCACTGGCACTGTCTGCAGAAGAGTGGGGCTGTCCTGAAGCTGCCCCGTGTCCTCTGTGCGCTAGAACTAGGACCGTGGGTTCTCCAGCCCCTTGGCTGGGTGCTCTTCCTTCACCTCTTCTCCCAGAAGTTCTCATCAGAACTGCCTGGTCTCCAGGCCCCTGGTCTTTGATGTAATGGATTCCAAGTTTGGGAGATTTTGTGTCTCTTCAGCTGAGAAAACTAGCTCTTCAGTGAAGCACTGAAAAACACACTGGAGAAAAAAATACATGGGAAATAAAAGCAACAAAACCAAGTGGTAGGGCTTTGGTCCTTGCCCATAGCAGTCTCAGAGAAGACCCTGCTTCTGGGTTTTCCTGGGATAGGACGCCTCTGTTTATACTTATTATCCAGGTTTAATTATTCAGAGCATCCCATTTTACTCTCATAAGTGTTCTGGTTTGGTGGTGAAGTAAAAGGTCACCCTACCTCCAAACCTAAAGATAGGTTTTTCCTTGCACTGGATGGACTCGTGTGATTCAAATGGACACGGATGACTTTAAAGGGGTGTACCAGCTGGCCCTGGCCATCAGCAGTCTGTGATGAAGGTCCTAGTCTGTCTGACACCCTTGTCCTCTCCCCCATTCCAGGCCTATACCGTCTCTCCAGCCCTCAGAAATCCCACTCCTTGCTTCCGTGAGGGGAGACATGGTGCTAGGCCCTGGATGTGTGATGTCTCTCAGGAATACTTGCATTTTGAGAGAGGAGCTTGATGAAAGGTTTGCTAATTCACAGGTAAAATGATTAATGACAGAACTTCAGGCATCTGGAGAGGGGTATTTGAGGGTGCACAGACTCACTTGCATTTAAAAAAAAAGAAGAAGAAAATTAAAGCTGTACTGTTCCTGAACTAGCAAGTTGTTTATATTGGAATTTCCAGCATAAGGAGGGGAGATCTTATGTCTGGAGCAGCCTCACAACTTGGGGACTGGGATTTACCCTCCCTGTTGTCAGGGTCCACCCTTAGGGAGCCAAGGAGCTTTATGAACCCTGACATTGGACTTCTGATACAACTGGGCCCCTTCCAAACAGATTTTGCAGGAGGCTGGCATTCTTCCCACTTCACCCCAAGTTAGAAACCCAGGACTCTCCCCAGCGAGTTGGCCACTCTGTGTATTTACTGTATATTTATTGTGCACGAACCACTCAACTCTCTTGAGGGGGAAACATCTTCCGATGTTGAGCAGATATTATATCAGTGAGATGTTTGGAGAACACCAAGGCACCCAGGGTCTTTAGCAGCCTTGGGAAGGGGCTGAAATATCCAGCTTTGATGGACCTGGAAGAACAGTTCCGAAGATCCAAAGAGATCAAGACATGCTGTTAGCTGGGCTTTCCGCCCTTAACTGGCATGGAGGTGGCTGTGGTTTCAGAGCCCTGCCTGACTCTGGATCAGAAGCTGAAGGAATGTGCTTTCTGTTCCAAATGTTGTTCTCCTCCCTCTCTGAGGAAGGTTTGGGACTTTGTTTCAGGGTGCGTGTGTGAGTGTGTGTGTGTGTGCACGTGTATTGGTGATAAGGTTGGGGGTTGGGGTCTGATGCGTGCCGTCACACAGCTCCTGATTTCAGATGAAACGTGAAGTACCCCCCAACACTTAGAAGCTGAACTTCCATGCTTATCATGCTTGTGTAGGGGAGGCTCCTGTTCATGGTCATCTTCCCAGAGAGGGTCTCCTCCATGAGAGCTAGCCAGCGTGTTTTCTGCTTTTGGATTTTTGCTGTTGGCCCCTTCTTACGTCTCCCTGCCCAGGAAGTGCTGCCCCTGTTGGCAGTGTTCTGAGGCTGTGTTCATCTCACCTCCATGCGTCCTTTCTCATGGGGACTAGAACACTGGTACGTCATCACCAAAAAGCCAATGTGCTGTATCTGCCCGCAGATGCCGTCCAAAACTAGCTCTCCCTTTACCACCATATGATTTTCTCCCTACAGTGGGCACAACAGACTTATTTTCAAGTCTGTGCTGGTCATGTGGCAGGTGAGCCCCCCATACCCCTATTCTGACAGCCACAACTGCTTGTGAATGCAGCTTTGCCAGTGGTGTATCTGAAGTCTGATCACAGTGATGAAATGGAATTGCAGCCCAAGGTTAGAAGCAGCTTAGACTCTACTTGGATACTGATTTGGACAACAGAGAAGTCAGACTGAATTCCAAAGTTATTTCTCTTAAGTACCCAATGGCATCTCTCCATCTAAAAAGTTGCAGTATTATGCAAATGAAAGTGACCTCATTTTCTGCTATGCAATAAGAATACTTAATTCTTTTTGTGACAAACCAGTTGCAATATCCCCTAAGATGCTTTCTGAGCTGTCTTACTTTGATATCTGTTGTGTAACGTTTGTATCTTCCTGAGCCAGATGCTTTCAAAGATTGCCTTTTTATAAAACTGAAGCTATAGCTTTCAGGCTAAAATTTTAATGTAGATATTTTTATAAAATAATTTTTCACAATATTTGAATTGCTTCTTATTATCCATGATAATGAAATGTTATGTTCTATTGTGCCATTCACTTGAACATCATCCATGCCTGTAGGTATCTTCCCTTTGTTTCTCACCTTACCCAAACTGATTTTTCAGTAGCTTCAGGCTGACTTGGAGGCTTCTTTCTTACAACACATGCAAGGGAGATTGCTAAAAAACACATAAATCACTGGTGTTTTTTTAGTTGTTCAGGGTTTAACAGTAAGCCTAATGCAACACTTACCCATCTATGATGCCTGTCTGCTTTTTCTGGAGACAGGCTTTCGGCAGGAGTGAGGCAGGGTGAGTCTGGTTGGCCCATCTCCTGGCATCTCTCACAGTCTGGCCTGGAGTCTGGCATGGAGAAGCCCAGGGAAAGGCCTGCCCTTCAGCATATACTCCAAGGAGGTTCTAGGTCCAGCTGACTAGTCTTCATTCTTTCCTATATCCTTGTTCTTCAGAGCTTCAGGCCTAAGCCCTTTGCTGCTGGATGATGTATGTCTCTTGAGAAAGCATCTTGTCAAGGAACTTGAAAAGAGTGGTCATGGACCCTGCTAAGAATGTGATCAGCGTGTGCTTTGCAGATGTTCATACTATACTTACAACTCACTCGTCTCTTGAGCTGTGTCTACACTCCAGGCTCTATTTTGTGTATTTATCTGGCAATTAGTCTCATGTAAAGAATCTTTATTATTTTTGGGACAGGTGCCATTTGACTTGCCTCTGTGCTCCCCATTCGTACCTTGGTGGATCAAGTTGGGAAGCTGAGCAAACTCATAATCCAATTAGCTGGAGTTTTTCTGTTTGCCGAGAGAGGCGAGGAGGTTAGAATGTATTTTTTTTTGTTTTAAGTTTTTGCACTATTTAGAGTCCTAAGCCCCTCATATTCAGCCATGCTGTGTATCTATTGCCCAAGCAGGAGAGCTCGCGGCACCTCTGACATTTGGGAGTGTCAGAGGTCTCTTCCATAGTGGATAATCACAACCTCAGAACCCCTGTGCACCCCTTGTCATGGGGCTCATGACTTACAGATTCAGCATTGGCCAAGCAGTAATTCATGGGACTGGAGCATTTGGAGCAACAAAGTGCCCCGGTGCTACGTTCTCACCTTTGGTTATGAGATTTCAAGTTATTTTATCCCCTTTTCAGTGGCAATAAGAACCTTTGTTGGACTTCTTGTTTAATTCGTACATAATGTGTAAAACACTTTCTTTGAAAGCAAATTCAAGGCACTGAATCTGTATGTCTGTGTGGGTGCTGTGTCCATGTGGCTGTCCATTGGCAGGCAGACTTGATCCCTGACGCCCTGTACACCACACTGCATGAGTCAGGCCCTTGATCGGGTGTTCTCTGCTTGGATGGTAGGAACCACAGAGCTTATGAAAGAACACTTGTCACCTGCTCCATCGGTTACAGTGCTAGCTGAGGAAAACAGTTCCTCACATGTATTCTTTTAACAGGACTCGTGTTCTAGTTTCCTGTAATTTATGTTCCTTTAATTTTAATAAAAGCTGAACTGTGAGAACCTTTCTCAGTATTTTATTTCTGTCACCCAGGCTGTCTATCCTGTCTCAGACATGAAAAGGACAGACCCACTCCTGTGTGCTTTTAGTTAAAAAATATTTTTTCTTCAAGATGTACTGGACAGAGTCTGGGTTCCTTTGGTGTCTATTGTCTGGCACAGTGCCAGATCCATGAAGCTCTTCAGTGAGGCCCAGAGAGGCCAGTCCCCTCAGTGGGTATGTGGACAACTGCCGGGTGATCACTGAGAGGTGAGTGAAATGGTGTCAGGCACCAGAGGAGGAAGCAGAGATTTGGCTATAAATAAACTGGTTTTTTTTTTTTTAAGTTTATTATAAGAACTAGAGATTGTATAGATATTTTGTTATGTTTAAATCATTAAAAATGCAAATATATTTTATCAGAGATACACAGCTGTTTATTAAATATGTTGACTTATAAAATATCAAAACCCATGAAATAATAGTCATAGCTAACATGTACTGAGTATTTGCTATGTGCCAGCACTTTTCTAAGTACTTTGCTTTTATCCACACATTTAATCCTTATCATGGTCTTCTGAGTTACTACTATTATCTTCATTTTACAGATAAAGATGTGAGATGCAGAGGGGCTAGACCACCGCCTGAGGTAGCAGTGCTGCAGGATACTGGTCACTCTCCCGAGCCTGGGTCCTTAGTCTTCTCGCTCCAGCTGTGAGGAGGGGAGGAGGGTGTGCTGAGAAGCACCAAGGAGAGGGAGGCCCCAGGGGTCCCTGGGGAAGTACAAACCTGGCTCAAGAAAAATACTGCAGCCCAAGTTTTCAGTCATTTGGACCAACAATGTCCCAGTGTTACATTAATGGCGAATAATCACATTTGTTACTGTAGTGCCAATGGCACTAACCGCTATTGATTATATCTATCCTTGGACAGAAGCCTAGAGAGGTGAATCTAGTTGTCTGAGGGTGTGTTATAAGCGAGCCGGGGCTCAGACCCAGATAGAAGCTATTTTGGTCCACAACTGAGTTTGAGAATCAGGCTGAGAAGAGGGCTTAGGATGTGCTTGTTTCCATCATCATAGTGGCAAGCGTTTATTGTACATTTGCTTAGCAGCAGGTCCTGGGCTTTAATGCCCACAGCACCTCATAGAGAGGAGTGATGCTCAAGTCACAGGATCGCAGGGGCTAGTTAAGTGGCCTGCAGTCAGACAGAACCTTGAGAAGTGATGCAGACCCTGTCCTCCTGCTAGGCTGCTTGTGGAGCTGTGGCACCCTTGATCCCAGTGGGCTGGACCTTATGTGAGCCTCCTAGAGTAAGGAAGTTGCCAATATCTGGTCCTCCAGGGCCATCAGAGAGGCAGAGCCGTATGCCAGCCTGCCATGGAACCACTCCTCGGCCTTGTCACCCCCGCTGAGAGGATCCTGGGGAGGGACGGATGAGCAAATGGCTGCTAGTTGGAGCACACACACCTTTCCCTCCCGTTGACCCTTTGACCTGGTTTCTTCTTACCCAGAAATTCCAGAGTGAAATCATATTTGGTAGCTTTTCTACCAACTTATTCTTTTACAATTTACAAATAGGGTCTTTTGACCCTACCTAGTTAGTTTATTTTAATACAAAATCTGTTGTTTCTGTCTGCCTCCTGAGATTTTCACGGAGTGGCCTGCGTCTCCTACTGACCACTCCTTTCTGCCCAGGCAACTTCCCTATAAAGTTCTATATCAAGGCCTATGGAGGGGGGACATCTGGCTGGGACTCTGGACGTCTTCTAATCCAGCCTCTGTGTTTGCAGAAGAGGAGCCTGGGGCTTGGAGCTGTAGACTGGCCTGAGCTCCTGTGGCAGAGCCAGGTACCCGTGGGGTCCAGAGAGGCTACAGGGCCGTGCCTTCCCACCTGTACCTGAGGAGGCTCTGGGGCTGAGAAAAGACAGTGACTGCAGGCTTGAGGGCCACCACCCTCTCTGGGTTAGGAGAGAGGAGAGGTAGGTGGTCCTGTCATGGCAGGCCTGGTCTTTCTGAGATTACTGCCCTGTGGTCACTCCAGCTTCAAGGCTTGTTCCAGATGCTCCCTCAGCTGTCTTTGTCCTTCACTAGCTGCAGATGGGAGGAACCCCTGCAAGGGGGGGGGGGGAGTCCCTGCAGGTGGCTGTGTGGCCTGCATGGAATCCCTTCCCCCTCTCTGGGACTCAGTTCCTTATCTGTAAACAGAGGGCTCTTGTGTCCTTAGGAGCATTTACTCTACTTGCAGGGTCTTGTTCTTGCTCCCACCTGATTGGGGAGGAGATGAAACTCGGAGAGGCCAAGCTACAGTGGGGAGCTAGGATCTGAACCCATATCTTCCATGGAAGTAGTTTTGGATGACCCTGCTGCACGTGTATTTAAGCTCTTAGGCCACTGGGCCCTGCCAAACACATGCATGATCAGGACTGTTTGGTGAGTCTTCTAACTGTGAGTTTTTATAAGGACTGGAAAGTTGGCTTTAGATCTCTTTCCTTCTCTGTTTTCCTTCCCTTCCCCTTCTCAGTTCCCAGCTGCCTCTGAGAGAGACCACCCCTACCCCATCTTTCCTAGTATGGGGGATCTTTCATCCTCCTTTCACAATATGTTCTGCAAACATTTATTCATTCAACAGAAATGCATTCAGCACATTGTGTTGGCTACTTGAGATACAACTGCCAACAAAGCAGGAGGTCCCTGAGGACTGGAGGCTGGAGTTGTGTAAGGGACACAGTTGGTAAACGGGTACAGTATAGTGTGCTAGTCGGGGGTGGGCAGAGAAACATGCTCACCCAGAGAAAGACAAGCTCATAGAGACCTAGGGAAAGGGTGTGAGATTCACACAAAGGAAGAGAGATAGAGACCAAGAGAGACACTGTGACACACAGAGATAGAAACAGAGGGAAACAGAAACACAATGAATGAGATGCATGCACATTGCCGGAGGAGATGCCATTTTTATAGAAATACATAGGCAAGCCAGACAGAGCCAACATCATTTCTTAAAGTGACAGGAGACACGTCAGTTTAGAGCTTCATATCAGAAGCTTCTGAGTCTGGAAACATGAGTTCAAATGTGATCTTGGTCAGGTGGTCTTGTGGTTTAAAGCCAGTCTCTTTGCCTCTTAGCTGCAGTGCCCTCAACTGTAAGATACAGATGGTAGTACCAGTTTTGTGAGCTTTTGCAGAAGGTTACATGAAAAGGCCCTGAAACAGAAGGCAGTCACTCAAGGTTCCAGGGAGACTGGGCCTGGCAGAGCAGCCTCTGGAATGAGAAACCCAGTTTCTGCAGTGACAGCACAGAGAGCATCCTGACTGCATGTGGTCACCGGACCAGGTACGATGGAGGGGAGATAGACAGAAGAGAGGATGAAGCTCTCTACCCTGAGTCTTGTCTGGGCTGGGGATGCACCCAGGGCTTAGCTTCTGAAGGAGGCCCCCAAGGGAAACAATGCAGACGGGGCCTGCTTTCACCCGGCAGTCACGTGGCTTCTGTTTGGCGCAACTGTTGTTTCAACTCCTTTTGTTTTCTCCTTTCCTCTGGGTGGTGATGGGGGCTTGTCTCATGAGTTTACTTCCTGCTCCAGGAGCAGAGCATCTCCCTTGATTTGATCCCACTGACTGCACAGAACATGGGATTTAGTAGGAACCTGTGTAACCCTTTATTCCCAAGGAATTTCAAATGTGGTCTCATTTGATTCTCAAAAAAGGTCCAATGAAGTGGCCACAGCAGGTATTATTTTGGGCAATGTGTCTCTGCCCATTATATACAGTGGTCACTTTCTCAGTGCAGTGGGTGGGGAATTTGAAACACTGCTTGGTGCCTGCACATAGTGGGTGATTTAACCCACTCCAGTGTTCTTGCCTGAAGAATCCCAGGGATGGCAGAGCCTGGTGGGCTGCCATCTATGGGGTCGCACAGAGTCAGACACAACTGAAGTGACTTAGCAGCAGCAGCAATTATTACTGTCATTGTTCTCTTTATACAGATAGGGGAAATGAGGCTAGAAACAGGTGAAGCAACTCTTTCAAATTCTGAATCAGTTAAAGCTTGGACTTTATCATCCAAGACTGTGTTTGGCTCACTGTAACAACAAAATTACAATAGTGGCTTTAACCAGAGAGTGGGTTCCCCCTCCCCCTGCCCTGATAACCACAAGTCCAGAGATAGGAGTTCCAGGGCTGGCATAAGCAGTTCCATGGTGTCATTGGGATCCCAGGTCCTTCTGCCTTTCTGCTCTTCCATCCTTAGCGTGTTGTAAGATAGGGGCTCCATAGTTCTTTTCATATCTGCAAAAGGCATGGAAAAAAATGAAGGGGAGGTAGAAGGTACAGTACTCATAAAAGGAAAGGAAAGTCTTTCCAGAAACTCCTGATAGTGTTCTTCATAGCGCCCGCAGCTGCAGGAGAGTCAGGGGAGGTGAATACTTTTAACTGGGCACATTGCCATTCCAATCAAACTCAGAGTTCTGCCTGGGATAAAGAAGGGTAGAATGGACATTGGGTAGATAATTGGCAGTGTTGGCCACAGTCAAAGCTCCTATTAACCAAGTGCCATATGGCTCCTGCTCCAATGGTCAGTCTCCTTGGATCCAAAGCCTATGTCCTTTAGGTCCATTGTCCTGCAATTATCTTGGCTGGACACTCAGCATGTGCAGGACCCTTGTCAGTGAAGCACAGTGATGCTCCATGTGTGTTCAGCATCCACTGAGGGGGTGCAGAGCAGGGGCTCTGGGGTAGGGCTGAGTGGGGAAGGCCCCCTCTCCCACTTCACTCACCTGTCTGCCTTGCTGTGTTGGCATCGAGGGTGAATATGCCTCTTGCAGGATGAAGGAGACATTCTGAACAATGGAGACCTTTAAGAGCCTGTCACCGAGGCTTTAGGGACAGCTCATTTATCAGTCAAGGATGCTTTCCTGAAGCTCTGATTGAGGAGGCCTGTCAGCTGCAAGATCTAAGACCTTTATCTCAAGAATGACCCCTGTATGCAGGGTCATAAATCTTGCTGGGCCACAAACTGGGAGGTGGAGATGGGTGAGATTTGGTGTTGGCTTTTTGGAGGCACTTACACAACTCCCTTGTCATCCTGCCCACACCCCACCCACCGCAAGCTATCTTCACATTTAATCGTAGCCCAGCAAGTGGCGTCTGAGCCATGCTAAACTGAAGGAGGTCAAGGAAATGATGTGCCAAGGGGCTGTCCTACGTCTGTTCTTGCCAAGTGAGGCTCCTGCTCCACCCTGGCAGTAGCGTGGGAGGGGATTCTATCTGAGCTTGAGAGGGGCTTGGCCTCTCCCTGAACCTAGTGAGGGGGTTGTATGGCAGCGTGGAGAGGGCCATAGAAAAACTGGATGATCTAGTTGCAAAGTAGAGCTTGACAGGGTGGTACAGTGTGTAAGAGCTAAGGCTCTAAGTTGGAGAGTGTGGGTTTAAACCCATGCCCACCAAACACTAGCAGGGGGACCCTGGTAATAAAACCAGGCTCAGGCCCAGTCCTTCTGAGGATGAGGACATGGACAGACAGGATGGCACAGGCATTGCCCCCCAGTCCTGAGGGAGCCTATACTCTTGGGAGCTAATAGTCCCCTTGAGGGCCTTCCTTTGGTCCTGGGCTTTATCTCTCCTTCAAGCTGCACCCTGGATCTGGGAGGATGGTATCCGGGTGGGGGGAATGGCTGAGCCTACAGAGGGCATTCCAAATTATTTTTCAGGCATAGATCCATCATTTTAATGTACCCCAGCCTCGTATTTGAATGATTAACTAAGGAATGGTCTGTCCTATTGCCTATGACTTCTGCAGTGCCCTGATAAGGCAACCCATAAAACCCTCTTCAGGCAGCTAGACGAGGTTTTATACATGTCTCAGAGTGGTTTGATTTCTAGCAGCTTCTAGCAGAATTTTTTTTTTTTTTTGCGTGGACCTGGGAAAATGTTAGGCACCAGGATCCTGTGAATGCAGACTGGGCGGGGACTGGAGGGGGCACTGGGGGGACTCAGGAGGCCTAGGTAGAGACAGTAGGGTGAGCAAGGGAATTGGGCTCTGCTGTGGTCTGAGTGCATAGTACAGGGATGCCCAGGGGCACTGCTGGCTGTGGAGGGGCTTCAGTGGAGCCCTCCCCCTGCTGGCCTGGGTGGAGGGGCATGGGGCTCCTGTGCACTCTGTACCCTGTACAGGAGCTTCTCTTCCTGAGACTGTCCCTAGTCAGTCACTGCATCTTCTGGGCTGCTTTTGCATGTTGTATGTATTCAATATGTGTTTATTTATTCAGTGCACATTAATCGAGCTCTTCTTGGATGTCAGGATTTACACCAGCTCTACAGACATGGAGGTAAATAAGAGGGTCTCTGCCCAAGGGGGGTTCATGTCTGGTCATGCAGACAAAGCAATAAAGAAGGGATTAGAATCTGTGTGGTGCGCATAAGGATGGGGTGAATAAAGGGGCCTATGGATGCACACAGAAGGGTCAGGGGCAGTGTCCTGGAGGAAGTGGTGGCCAGCTAAAGTTCTGCTTTGAATGGATGATAGATGATAGCAAGGTTAGTGTGGGGGAGAGAGGAAGAAGTTATAGCAAGTATAAGGGCCCAGAGGCTACAGAGATGGCCTTTTTGAGAAAACATAAGTTTTCAATATGTGTTTCAATATTTCACAACTTCAACACAAGTAGTTCAATATGGCTGGATCATAGCATGTGAGGAGAATGTACGGGAAGGATGAGTCTGGAGAGGTGGGTAGGAGCCGTGTCAAAGGAGGACTTGAAACCATGGGGAGGAGGTAATTCTCTTTCTTGAGGTCAGTGGGAAAACAGTTGAAGTTCCTAAACTTGGGTTCTCCCCAAAATATACTCCTGTGTGCTGAGACGTTCATTTAGAGTGTCGCTAGTCCTATTAGCTGAAACCCCTTTGAAGGAGAGAGGGAAGCAGGAGGAGGAGAGGGAGAAGTTGAACCATAATGTGATTGCAACAGAGGCCTCAGCCATTCAGCTGGGGATCTCTGGAGCTGGGAGGATCTTTCAGTACCGCCTGGTGTTGATACAAGGGGACTACTTTTTGAATCTTTGCAAAAATCAGTCACTGATCAAAAAGAAAAGGGCCAACTTGGCTCCATCAAAATTTAAAACTTTTGTCCTTCAAATGATACTATCAAGAAAGTGAAGAGAAAACCCAAAGAATGGGAGAAAATATTTGCAAATCAAATATCTGCTAAGGATCTAACATCCAGAATATATAAATAATTCTTATAACTCAACAAAAGAATCCTTACAACTCAAAAACAAGAGTCTGAAATGCAGTACTTGGGTGAAATCTCAAAAATAACAGAATGATCTGTTTGTTTCCAAGGCAAACCATTCAATACCGCAGTAATCCAAGTCTATGCCCCAACTGTTAATGCTGAAGAAGTTGAACTTGAATGGTTCTATGAAGACCTACAAGACCTTCTAGAACTAACACCAAAAAAGGATGTCCTTTTCATTATAGGGGACTGGATTGCAAAAGTAGGAAGTCAAGAGATACATGGAGTAATAGGCAAGTTTGGCCTTGGAGTACAGAATGAAGCAGGGAAAAGGCTAACAGTTTTTCCAAGAGAGCTCAGTGGTCATAGCAAATACCCTCTTCCAACAATGTAAGAGATGACTCTACACATGGACATCACCAGATGATCAATACCAGAATCAGATGGATTATATTCTTTGCAGCCAAAGATGGAGAAGCTCTATACAGTCAGCAAAAACAAGACCATGATCTGTGGCTCAGATCATGAACTCTTTGTTGCAAAAAAAAAAAAAAAAAAAAATCAGATTTAAATGGAAGAAAGTAGGGAAAAACCACTAGAGCATTCAGGTATGACCTAAATCAAATCCCTTACGATTATACGGTTCCTCGCTGTAGCTCAGACAGTAAAGAATCTGCCCACAATCTGGGAGACTTGGGTTCAATACCTGGGTCGGGAAGGTCCCCTGGAGAAGGAAATGGCAACCCACTCCAGTATTCATGCCTGGAGAATTGCATGGACAGAGAAGCCTGGTCTGCTATAACCCATGGGATCACAGAGAGTTGGACATGACTGAATGACTAACACTTACTTACGATTATACAGTGGAAGTGAGAAATAGATTCAAGGGATTAGATCTGATAGATGGAGTCCCTGAAGAAGTATGGACAGAGGTTTGTAACATTGTACAGGAGGTTGTGATCAAGACCATCCCCAAGAAAAAGAAATGCAAAAAGGCAAAATGGTTGTCTGAGGAAGCCTTAAAAATAGCTGAGAAAGAAGAGAAGCGAAAGGGAAAGGAGAAAAGGAAAGATATATCCATCTGAATGCAGAGTTCCAAAGAATAGCAAGGAGAGATAAGAAAGCCTTCCTCAGGGATCAGTGCAAAGAAATAGAGGAAAACAATAGAATGAGAAAGACTAGAGATGGCTTCAAGAAAATTAGAGATACCAAGGGAACGTTTCATGCAAAGATGGGCTCAATAAAGAATAGAAGTGATATGGACTTAACAGAAGCAGAAGATATTAAGAGGTGGCCACAATACACAGAAAAGTGAAAGTGAAGTTGCTCAGTCGTTTCTGACTCTTTGCAACCCCATGGACTGTAGTCCACCAGGCTCCTCTGACAATACACAGAAGAACTATACAAAAAAGATCTTCATGACCCAGATAACCATGATGGTGTGATCACTCATCTAGAGCCAGGCATCCTGGAATACGAAGTCAAGTGGGCCTTAGGAAGCATCACTACGAACAAAGCTAGTGGGGGTGATGGAATTCCAATTGAGCTATTTCAAATCCTAAAAGATGATGCTGTGAAAGTGCTGCACTCAATATGCCAGTAAATTTGGAAAACTCAGCAGTGGCCACAGGACTGGAAAGGGTCAATTTTCATTCCAATCCCAAAGAAAGGCAATACCAAGGAATGTTCAAACTACCACAAAATTGCACTCATCTCATATAACAAAGTAATACTCAAAATTCTTAAAGCTAGGCTTCAACAGTATGTGAACTGAGAACTTCCAGATGTTCAAGCTGGATTTAGAAAAGGCAGAGGACCCAGAGATCAAATCGTCGTCATCTGTTGGATCATAGGAAAAGCAAGAGAATTCCAGAAAAACATTTGCTTCATTGACTACACTAAAGCCTTTGTATGGATCACAACACACAGACTGTGAAAATTCTTCAAGAGATGGGAATACCAGACCATCTGACCTGCCTCCTGAGAAATCTGTATGCAGGTCAAGAAGCAACAGTTAGAACTGGACATGGAACAATATCCTGGTTCCAAATTGGGAAAGGAGTACGTCAAAGCTGTATATTTTCACTTGCTTCTTTAACTTAATGCAGAGTACATCATGCGAAATGCTAGGCTGGATGAAGCACAAGCTGGAATCAAGATTGCCGGGAGAAATATCAATAACCTCAGATATGCAGATGACACCACCATTATGGCAGAAAGCAAAGAGGAACTAAAGAGCCTCTTGATGAAAGTTAAAGAGGAGAGTGAAAGAGCTGGCTTAAAACTCAACATTCAGAAAACTAAGATCATGGCATCCGGTCCCATCACTTTATGGCAAATAGATGGGGAAACAATGGAAACAGTGACAGACTTTATTTTTTGGGGCTCCAATATAACAGCAGATGGTGACTGCAGCCATAAAATTAAAAGACACTTGCTCCTTGGAAGAAAAGTTATAACCAACCTAGACAACATATTAAAGCAGAGATGTTACTTTGCCGACAAAGGACTGTATAGTCAAAGCTATGGTTTTTCCAGGAGTCATGTATGGATGTGAGAGTTGGACCATAAAGAAAGCTGAGTGCCAAAGAAACGATGCTTTTGAACTGTGGTGTTGGAGAAGACTCTTGAGAGTCCCTTGGACAGTAAGGAGATCAAACCAGTCAAGCCTAAAGGAAATCAATCTTGAATATTAATTGGAATGACTGATGCTGAAGTTGAAGCTACAATACTTTGGCCACCTGATGTGAAGAACTGACTCATTGGAAAAGACCCTGATGCTGGGAAAGGTTGAAGGCAAAAGGAGAAAGGGATGACAGAAAACGAGATAGTTGGATGACATCACTAATTCAATGGACATGATTTTGAGCAAGCTCTGGGAGTTGGTGATGGACAGGGAAGCCTGGCATTCTACAGTGCATGGGGTTGCAAAGAGTCGGACATGATTGATTGACTGAACTGAACAACTAAACAATGAAAAGAAAAAGAACCAAATTTAAAGATGAGCAAAAGATTTGAATAGACAGTTCTTCAAAAACATAAATGAATGACCAATAAGCGCATGAAAGGATGCTTAGCATCATTAGCCATCAGAGAAATGCAGATCAAAAACACAGTGAAATACCACTTCGCACTCACTAGCAGAGAAATTGCAATCCTCATACATCACTGGTGGGAATGTAAAATGGTGTAGCCTCATTGCAAAATAGTCTGGTAGTTCCTCAAAATGTTAAACATCAAGTTACCACATGATCTAGCAATTCTACTCCCTGGTATATAGAGAATTGAAAACATGTGTCTACACAAAAACTTGTACAAGAATGTTCATAGCAGCTTTACTCCTAATAGCCAAAAAGTGGAAACCTAAATCTCCATTAGCTGATGAATGGATCAACATCAAAAGAAATGAGGTACTGAGACATGTTATGACATGTGTGAACCCTGAAAACATTTGCTAAGTGAAAGAAGCCAGACATAAAAGACCATATGTTATATAGTTTCATTTATATGAAATGTTCAGGATAGGCAATTCTATAGTGACACAAACTAGATCAATGGTTGTGAGAGTTGGGGGATAGGAGAAAGGGAATGGCTGCTAATGGGCATGAGATATCTGGGGTATTTTTGAAGAAATGGAAAGTTCTGGAATTAGTGATGATGGCTATACAATTTTGTGAATATATGAAACCCCACTGAGTTGTACTTTAAAAGGGCAAATTTTTATGGAATGTGAATTATAACACATTGAAAAAGGTCATTTTATATGCATACTCTCACCTCCCACCCCTGCAGGTGGTATAACCTTGGCAGCTCCCCTGGGCCGACAGCAATTTCTGGGGAGGAGTTTGGCTCTGAGCACAGGACACTCTAGGAGGCTGGGGGTACGCGCACCTCCAGGGAGTGGGGTTATGCACCAGTGTGTCCAGGTGGAACACAGGAGTGGAAGTGGCACAGAGCTTTTTTTCGCATGTGACCTTCTTGACAACCCCGAGAGACAGGCATCGTTATCCACCCTTTTCAGTTTAAGGTGAAAGAGGTTAAACCACTGGCACAGGGTCTCCATAACTAATGAAAATCCATGCAGGATTGTGATTTCACATCTATCTGAAGCTGAAGACCATGTTCTTTGCTATGATTTTCTGCTATTTTGTGCTCACTTATTCACAGATTTGTTTCTCCTAAAAAATTAATTGGTTTGAAAGCAGGGACCAGATCTGTGTGTGTCTGCAGCAGCCAGTACAGGGCATCGAGAAGGTGCTCAGAAATGTTTGTTAAACTGAAGTAAGGCGTTCCCTTCCCAACGACTTAAAGATGCCAGACCACGCTACTATTCAGGGAAGGCAGTTTTCTTCAGGTTACAGGAAAAAATGAACGGCACGAACAGGATTTCTTCATTGTTAATCCTTTCTCTTGGATGCAAATTTTTGCTCACACGTTGACAACTTGTTTGTATTATATCAAAATCTGGCATTAGAAGGCATGTTATTTATCAAAAGATTATAGGCTCATCTTCATCAATATTTCAGTTTCCTGTTGGATGCTCCCACACCTAAACACATTCCCTTGAAAATGCAGGGAGAGTTACGGATTTCAACAAATTGAAGTCAGGGCTGATGGAGATGCAGTTTGACTGCTGTTTCCCCTAGGCTTCCCCGTGAAGCTGCTTCCTGGAGGCTGATGGAGGATCGGGGACATTATCCTTGACATGTGTGACCCCCCGATGCTGGCTCTCAGGCCCACTGCTGAGGCCCCAAATTGCTGACTCTCGGATCCACCCTGGCTGGGGGTGGGTGGGTGTCAATAGCTGCAGCTGGGCTGCCTTTGGTAGATTTTTTTTCTCCCTATGGAGGAGATTGGGAGAAGGTACCTGGAGCATAGGGGGATGGGGGGAGGTTAACTGGGAGACAGTATAAGAACCTGGAGAGAGACTGGGTGACTGTGGGGTGGTTTTCCAGAACCCAGGAAGGTCCCATGCATCTCACTCTGCTTGCTTTACTCTGAAGTATTATCCTTCAAACTCAGAGGATCTCGATGCTGTTAAAGTGATAATGCCTCTGCCTGTCAAAGTTAGCAGCTCAACAGTTGTTCCTGTCCAAGCCTGAATACCTAAGCACATTTTGAAAGGGGAGGGAAGCAAAGGGGACTGGGAGCTGGAAAGGACTGGGCTCAAACCGGCAGGGAGGGGAAACTGGGGCCAGAAGAGCAGAGCAGTGAAGAGTGAGGCTCCAGGGTACACTGTCTAGGTTACATTCCTGGCCCTGCAGCTTACAGTCTGTGTGACCTTGGGCACTATCTCTCTGAGTTTGTTACTTCATCTTTGATCTGGGAGTAGTAATAGTCTTCAGCTTGAGGGTTATTGGAAGGACTAAATGAGATAATACATATACAATGAGTATAAATGGAAAGACAGTCATATGAAAAGAGAAAATGCAGTCTCAGTTTCTCTAATAGTGTTCTGATTTTCCTTACAAGTCGCCCACTTGCTTGCTACTGCGAGGGAAAAACAAAGAAAAAACCCCCAAAACTTCAATTTTTAGTCCATTCTGGTAAATTTAGTCTTACTCAAAAAATTTTAACATCTTTAGGTAGTTCTCAGCCTCTCACATTTGCCTAGTCCCCTTTTCTCTTACCCAGAATGGTATCTAAGAGTGTGCGCTGAATTCTCATGGCAGTGGAGAATCGGTCCTTCTCTGACCAGTGTTCAGTTGTAGAGAAGGGACATACAGTGGGATGTTTAATGGCTTGTAAAATTTTGGGGAGAGGTAAGGGAACAGACTGGAGGCTGCTTGGCTCTCAAAACTGTGCCGCACAGCTTGACTGCCAGAGCAGGGCTGTCTCCGTCACAGGTGGGGCCCTGGAGAATCAGAGATGGCTGTCACAGGTCCTGCCCACCTGCCCACCACCTTAGCCACATCCACACCATGAGTGTGGGCACCCGCCTCTTTCCTCATATCCTAAGATCCCAATCTCTGTTTGGCTTCAGAGCATCTTATCAGCAGAACCTAAATCACATCCAGAAACCCTAGGTATAAAATTAAGTCTGGGAAACTATATTTTTTGAAATTTTTTATTGAAGTATAGTTGATTTACTATGTTGTGTTAATTTCTGCTATGCAGCAAAGTGATTCAGTTATACCCATATACACATTCTTTGTTATGTTCTTTTCCCATTATGGTTTATCACTATTCACAGGATAGTGAATGTATTTTCCTGCGTGGGAGATGTAGTATTTTTTGCTTTCCAGCCCCTGCCCTGTAGGAGGGGATGGGAAGGCTTAGTGAGCTCTCGGGCCTCACAATCTGCCACATTTGTTCTACCTGCTACTCAATATTTGTACATACCCTTCTTCCCACCTATCTAAATTACCAGAGCAAATGTAACTTGCTCCTTTCTAATCTAATGTAACTACCCTCTGCAAAATTTTCATCAGTCACTGCATCCCTAAGTGATATAATTCCTCTTCTAGTTCAGTGACAATTCTGCATTGATAGCATATAATCTGAAGCCTAAACACACATCTAACGGCCACAGTCTATACCAGAGCCTTTATAAAGTAGAAAAAAGGAGAGTGAAAGGATAACTGGGGCATGTGTGCTTGTCTGTATGTATACATATATATGTATGTATGTAGTGCATATTATATAATATGCATATATACACATACATGCCAGTTTTTGCTGCATAACAGGCACTTCAAAACTAAGTGGCTTAGAATAATGGCTATGTACAATTTCTCACTATTCTGTAGATTGGTTGGGCAGTTTTGGTTTGATGTAGTCTAGCTGGTCTCTGCTGGGATTTTTCATTTGCCTGTGGTCAGCTGCAGGTCAGCTAGTGCTTGAGGATCTAGGATGGCTGAACTCAAATATCTGGTGGTTGGCGGGTTATCAGGGTTGGGCTACCTCAGGCTTGTTCGCATGGTAGTCTTAGAGGTTCAGGCACAGCAAGAGGTCAGGCCCCAAGTCGCAAAGGCTTCTCTCACATTTGCTAATGGCCCATGGCCAATTCTGACTCAGAGAATGGAAAAATAGACTCCACCTTTCACTGAACCATTTTTGCCATTTACCATAGAACATCTGTACACCAAGGCCAGCCACATCCAGGCCGTAAAAGTCTCAGTAAATTTATAAGTACTGAAGTGATACAGAGTACATTCTCTGACCCCCATGGAATTAAGTTGGAAATTAATAACAATAGGATATCTAAGAAAAAGACCCAGATATGTGGAAACTGGACCAAAGTCCTCATCAGTTTTGGAGGAGGCTGACAGGAGTCTATCTTCGCTTTTCTTAGTCCCATTTTTCTTTTTTTTTGATTTAATTTGTTTATTTCATTGATTTTATTTCATGTATTTTATTTTTATTTATTTTATTTCATTTATTTTGTTCTATTTTATTATTTTATTTCATTTATTCTATTTTATTTCTCTATTTCATTTATTTTTTATTTCTTTATTTTATTTCATTTATTCTATTCTATTTCATTTCATTTACTTTATTTTATTTCTTTTTATTTTATTTTATGCCACACCTTACTGCATGCAGGATCTTAGTTCCCTAACTGGGGATGAAACTCTGAGGCAGAAGCGCAGAATTTTAACCACTGGACCATCAGGTTTTAATTTTTCTACAGGTCTGGCAAAGATTTGGCAAATTCATCAGCTAACAGTTCTTCATGCTCTTGGGCACAACCCATTGCTACATTTGCTATTTTTTCCTCCCCAAACTTTCTGTGGATGAATATGATCAAATGGCTATTTGTTAAAATGTTCTATTAGTCAGAATTCTCTAGAGAAACAGATCCAAATAAAACCTATATGCATGCATGCGTGCTAAGTCACTTCAGTCATGTCCAACTCTTTGTGACCCCATGGGCTGTACCCTACCAGGCTCCTCTGTCCATGGGATTCTCCAGAACACTGGAATGGGTTGCCATGTCCTCCTCCAGGGAATCTTCTGGACCCAAGGATCGGAACCACATCTCATGTTTCCTGCATTGGCAGGTGGGTTCTTTACCACTAGCACCACCATATATATATATATTAAATTAAAAGACATTTAATTTATTTAATATATATATTAAATAAGAGACACAAATTAAAAGATGCTTGCTCCCTGAGAGAAAAGCTATGACAAACATAGACAGCATATTAAAAAGCAGAGACATTACTTTGCCAACAAAGGTCCATCTAGTCAAAGCTATGGTTTTTCCAGTAGTCATGTATGGATGAGAGTTAGACCATAAAGAAAGCTGAGCGCTGAAGAATTGATGTTTTTGAACTGTGGTGCTGGAGAAGCCTCTTTTAGAGTCCCTTAGATTGCAAGGAGATCAAACCAGTCAATCCTAAAGAAAAATCAGTCCTGAATATTCATTGGAAGGACTTATGCTGAAGTTGAAACTCCTGTACTTCATACTGATGCAAAGAGCTGACTCGTTGGAAAAGACCCTGATGCTGGAAAAGATTGAAGGCAGGAGGAGAAGGGGACAACGGAGGATGAGATGGTTGGATGGCATCACCGACTTGATGGACATGAGTTTGAGTAAGCTCCAGGAGTTGCCGATGGACAGGGAAACCTGGCGTTCTGCAGTTTATGAGGTTGCATAGAGTCAGACACGACTGAGTGACTGAACTGACTGAACCACACACACACACACACAAACACATATAGAAATTTACCATAGAAATTGGCTCCTGCTGATATGGAGGCTGAGAAGTCCCACAATTTGCCGTCCACAAGCTGGAGAAGAAGAAGAGCTGCTGGTATAAATCAGCCCCAGTCTGCAGGCATGAGAACTCAGTGGGCAGTGGTGTAGGTCCCCATCTCAGTCCCAAAGTCCAGGAACCAGGAGCACAAAAGTCCAAGGGCAAGAGAAGGTGGATGCCTCAGCTCAGAAGAGAGTTCCCTCTTCCCTGATCTTTTTGTTCTATCCAAGCCCTCAGTGATACCCAGGATCAGGTGACACCCTACCACTTTGGTGAGGTTGATCTTTACCATGTCTGCTAATTCAAATGCTATTCACTTCCAGAGACACACTCACAAAGTCATGCAGAAATAATGTTTTACCAGCCATCTGGGCATCCCTTAGTCTGGGCAAGGTAACATAAAATTAACCCTCACAGATGTCTCTCATCACGTCCCAACTGTCTAAGTTTGGTTCTTCCACTTTGTCCTGGAAGGTGGTGTGTTTTCATCAAACACTAAGCATTGGACCATCCTCTTCCTGGGGGCCTCTCCTTGGGGGACCCCTCCTTGCTTTAGCAACTATTGAGCAGAGTGTGGTCATAATTCATCTCCTAAGTAGCTGGAGAATTATCACAAAATTTGTGATATGAAAAACACATCACTAGAGTCCTAGGTACCCTATTTTGGGTCCACGGCACACATCACTAATCATGACACTGTCTTACTGACTCCTGCAAGACAAGGCACCAGGCAGCCTCTTGCTGATCAGTGAGAGTGGCACCAGAGATGAACCAGGTTTGTCATCTCAGTCTCGCGCACTTGTCCTTTTCTTCTTTTGCCTGGGGCAACCCTAATATGTTGTTTTGATATTCCGTGTATGGGGGCGGGGGCAGAGAATCATGTCTTAGAGATATGCTACAGTTGTCAAAAGTGCGTGAAATTGGCTGTATAAAAAAGTGAAACAAGACATGACTCTCTCCTTCTGAACAGTGTGAAACTTACAATATTTCTCACAGTGGGAGAATTATTGAAAGCTACCATAAACATTGTTACATGGAGACTTAATGTTGAGTTGTCTGTGTCATCCCCAAAGCATTTTTTCCCCCTAAAAACTGTTTTCCAGCCTTATTCTCTTATCTTTAAGAGATCCTGGAAGCTTCTCCATTTGTATATAAAGAGAATCTCAAAGATTTTAAAAGTCAGTTCCATCCTATAACTTAAGGAAGTACCTTCCTTGCACAGCAGAGGCCCCTCTTTGGTTTAGAAATACAAATACAGTTTAACAGCTACTGGCTCTTGAATTTCTTTTGCATGCCAGGCACTCCCCTGAATGGTTTATCTACATCAGCTCATTTATTCCTCACAACAGTCCTGAGAACCTGGTGTTAGCATCCCCCTTCTACTGATGATGAAATGACTTGGGGTTGTCAAGTACTTTGTCCTAAATTGCATAGCTAGGAAATGGCAGAGTTAGGATTTGAATCCAGGTCTGTCTGGCATCAAGGCCTTAACTAGTACTTTCCCTGGATTCTTTTGGTGGGGCGTGGTCCTCTGGGTTTCAGGACTTATAGACTCCTCTGCCTTTCCTCTTTTTTTTCAGTTTCTTTTGCTTGAACGAAGTCAAATACTTTTCGGTCTCTTTCTCTCCGCCTCTCTTCCTTCCTCCTCTGCCTCCAGCCTCCCTCCTTCCCTTCTCTGTTAAGCTTGATGTTCTTCAAATAAGGACAACATCTTTCATCCCAAGGAAACAACTTGAAATGGGAGTCCCAGGGCAGAGGAAATGGCCCAAGAGCTAAGTATATGATGGCCTCAGGTCCTCCTCGGGGAGCAGAATTTGAGAGAGGCAGGAGGAAACACTGTGGCACAGGGAGGACTGAAAACTGAGGGGGTAGAAGTGCCTCTTTGAGTTAGCTGCACAGACTGCAGGCCTTAGACCTGGAGACTTCACCACTGTTTATCCAGTCCCGAGAACCCACTGTATGCTGGGCACACCAGGGTGACTCAGCAGTCGTGTTGAGAAGAGGGAGAAGGATAGGTACTTGTGGACTCCGGCCACCCTAGAGAGGTGCGTTTAGGAAAGGAAGAGTAGGTGGGGGCCCCAGGAGGAGATAGCCTTTCCTGGGGGCTGGCTCCTGCTGACATCCAGCCTTACTGAAGCTTCAGGCTATGCTCTTCATCTTTCCTCTCTGCCCCCTGTTTGGCTAGTTGTGAAGACCAACTGGCCTCCCCTTTGAGGCTCCAGTGAATCATTAAACACCATGAAATAAGTAAATCCCTGGTGCTACTCACTGCCCAGTAAGGAAGTGCCCCATCACAAACCAAATTTTGGGGGCCGGGCAGTCTGTGTTTGAGACTTTCAGTTGAAGACCCACACTGAACATGCCTGTTGTTTTCTCTGCCTGTATTGCCTTAATATGAATGTAAAGATTTCCCTGAAGGCCAGGACTGTGGCTGTCAATAGATTCTTTGGAGGAGGAGGGGTCCCCTCTCATTGCATTTAAAGTGACTAGTATGTGTCTCTGTGGTTTAATTCAGACTGTCTCGCACACACCCTTAATTAGAAGGAAAGATATCTTCAGCCTTTTTGGTGTGCTGTGCTGAGACAGAAACGGAATCCTTATGTGCGTGCTTAAAGACATTCTCTGCCCAGTTTCTCCCACTCTAGCCTTTGGAGGAGCCTTGCACATGGTTTGCTCAGATCCCTGGTTCTAGCAGAATTCAATTCTACAGGCACCCTTACAAGTCCCATCTGCTGCCTTTCTCTGCTGTCAGCCCACAGGGTTCCAATCAAACACAGATTTGCCCCTGGGCCCACTCGATGCCCAGGCCCCCAACCAAGTGGGAAACTTGAACCTGCTGAACTCGTCTTTAAGCAATACCAAGGAGTCAGAACTGGACAAAGAAGTGGCTGGTTGCTCTGATTTCCTTGAGGCCTGACCCAGCTTGGTTCTGACTCCTTGGTGTTGGCCACCCTTCTCTCTTCTGTTGTATGCTCACTCACTTGGGCACTTAATATACGACCAGTTATCCTGTGTTATATATCCCTGTGTTATCCTGCAGGAATGGGCTGTGTGGGCACCTGCAATCCTCCAGCCTCCGCCTCCCCTGTAAGCCGTGCTCACAGTTCCAGCACCGCGTTTGCAGAAGTGCTGTCTGGAAATGGCAGGAGAGCGGCAGAGTACTCCCGAGGTCTCAGCATAATTTGGTTTTATTACAAGGGTTTTCATTTTGATGGCAACATTATTCTTTTCATGGAAGAAATTATCTTCAAATTATTTAATCTTACTCTTTTATCTCTGGGGAGACTTTGGGGTATATTGCTGCAGTCTTTATAGATTTCTGGAAAATAGCAGGCCTGTCTATCATTTTAATCATTCTCACAGGCCCGCATTTGGAGGGGAAGAATGGATCTTGTTATCACAGAGACATTTGGTCCCTGAAATAATCCTGAAATATCTATACTTTCTAGAGTAGAACCGTTCAGGTTCTCTTATTACTCCAGAGGAAAATATGATCAGTATATAAGGAGTTGAAGTTTGTTGTCAAGGAAGGTTCTGAAGGAGACAGACTCAGCTGTCTTTCTTGGGTAGCATGTGTTACCATGAATTGCAGATCCTGGGCAGAATATTCATTTTAATTAAAAAATTTTTTTCTTGGCCTGGAATGTAGTAAGCATTAAAAATGAGTAGTAGTTGCTATTGCTAATAATAAAGCAGCTGGATGAGCTGGTTCAGTGAGGCCTGGGGAGGGCCCTGGAGCTAGGAACTGAAGAAGGCCCCTCAGGGGTGAGTGTGGTGACAGCCTGGTCACACCAGCACAGGCCACACCATGGTCCCCAGCTCCTGGCCCAGAGGCAGCCCTAGAGGAAGGTGCAGGGCGAGGGTTTCGAGAGAACCTGAGACCGAGGCTGCCTGGACGTTGTTGGTTTTCTTTGGCAGGTATCAGGAGCTGAGCACGGCTGGAACACAGTGAGCGTGCCTCCAGGAGGTTACTCTGGGGGATATTGCACCTACTGGTTAGGAGAGTGTTAGATGATGTCAGGAACAGCTGCTGGGGATTAACCAGGAAATTCCAGGGAAATTCCAGGAGAGTGGGCCAGGGCAGCACACAGACACAGGGAAACAGGGACACAGGGGGCTGCTCTGGGCTCAGGCCCTCCCAGTAGCTCTCTAAGCCTGGATCTGGATCGTCTCCCCAGCCTCGCTTGTCTTCCTGGCTGTGGTGTCCCTCCACACAGCAGCTTTTGCTTTCTATCTTCATCTCCCCAGCCGGGATGATTGCCACCTCCTATGTGTCTCTAAAGGACCTTGTTACAGACACCAGTGCCGGAAATTGCAATCATCTGTTCATATCAGCATGTTCATCTTTGACGGTAGAGCACAGCACAGTGTCTGGATGAAACTGTGGTCTCCATAAATGAATGGCAAGATACTCACTGGCATGCTTTACACAGGAAGAACAAAGGAGGGTGTGAAATGATGGAGCATGCACTGGATCAGGGTTCACTGCTTCCTGGAGCACTGATTCCTGGCTGTGTTGTCATTGCTGTTCAGTCGCTCAATTGTGTTCAACTCTTTGAGACCCCATAGAGTGCAGCGTGCCAGGTTTCCCTGTTCTTCACCATCTCCTGGAGTTTGCTCAAATTCATGTCCATCGAGTCAGTGATGCCATCCAACCATCTCGTTATCTGTCATCCCCTTCTCCTTTTACCTTCAATCTTTCCTATCATCAGGACCTTTTCTAATGAGTCAGCTCTTCACATCAGGTGGTCAAAGTATTGGAGTGTCAGCTTTGGCATCAGTCTTTGCAATGAATATTCAGGGTTGATTTCCTTTGAGATTGACTGGTTTGATCTCCTTGCAGTCCAAGGGACTCTGAAGAGTCTTCTCCAACACCACAGTTCAAAAGTGTCAATTCTGCAGCACGCAGCCTTCTTTATGGTCCAATTCTCACACCCATACGTGATTACTGCTTTGGATAAATCACTTTGCCTTTCTGTGTCTCCATTTCCACATCAGTTGCATAGGGTGATTGCAGAGGGCTCCAGCGAGGCTCCAATGAACTTCTGGTTGTGCTGGCTAGGTGGAGGGCTGGTGCTCTGCCCTGCTGTCCTGCATGGGGATGTGTGCACATCCACTCCCAGAAAAGCTTCTTGGCAGCACTAACCTATGGGCCATTCTTGTGGGATGGATGAGACTTTTCTGGACTTAGAAGGTTGGATGACAGCTAACAGCCTGCTGTGTGCCAGGTTTTACCCGCATTGTCCCATCCAGCACTTGCAGTAACGCCCACCCAGGGAGGATTATTACTGTCATTCCCATTTTGCAGATGCGGAAACTATGACCACAGACAGGGGAAGTAATGTTCTCAACGTTCCCAAGATTAGAATCCCACTGGACTGACTCCAGGGCCCTGCACTCTGCTGCCTCTCTGTCAGGTTAGACCTCCCAACCTAAAGCCCTGGGGATAATACCGTCTGTCCTGGAGACAAGTGGAGTGGGGGCAAGGAGAGCCATCAGCCTCAGCCCTGGATTTGGGGTTCCAGGGCAGTACTTTCTGGGACCTGCAGTCCAATGGCCTCCGACTACCTGGCGCCCAGGCCCTTGGCTTTCAGCTCTGAGGTTGTCTCTCCTTGTTTCAGCCCAGCAGGCAACAGGGGCTATGCTGTCTGGCAGAGGACAGAGTGAGGGCCATCATTACAGAAGACGACCCTGCTAGCCCTTCCTCCATTGCCCTGGCCCCAAGTGACTGGCCTAAAGTATCTTGAGTGGTGGTCCAAGGAGAGCCCAGTGGGAGGTTTAGCAAAGTGGCTAAAGGCAACTCAGAACTCAGCCCTGGAGTTTGAGTCCTAGTTAAGTCAATTACAAGTCACTGAACCTTCCTGACTCTCAGATCCATCGTCTGTATAATTGTGATGACACGGTCTGAAATGTGGGTCTGGCTCTCAGTAGATGCGCCATAGATTGTAACTATTATTCTTATTAGTAGGGTGATGATGGAACCACCAGCCCTGGGGTGGGTGTTGGGGGAGATTGACAAGGGAGCTGCCCCGTGAACTGCTAGTGGGGAATGGCTTGTGTAGGGCTCTAGCTGGTCCAAAAGTGGGGTGCTCTGGCCCCTTGCTGTTGGCTCTGCTGGCTTGGTGCCTCCCTAGATGGCATCATTATCTCTGCTTCTCTTTCTGGAGAAGCAAACAAGTCTATTGATCCTCCTTCAGAAATCTGAGATGAGATAAAGAATGGCATTTAGAAATGACTGGACATACTTTTGTAAGAATACTAGGATTTTTCTCCAGTTAGAAAGTACTTATTAGGAGTTGGACTGGGTTTCCCTGCTTCTTGAGATCTGAAGTTTCTCCCTTTTGTGAGGTACGTTGGTGACTTCTCATCCCCTCATCTGTTTTTTTTAATCTATTTTCCTCTCAAGAGTGCCAGTCCCCCTCCTGCCCCAGGGGGACTTCCACTTAGCTGTCAGTGGGGAGGGTTGACATGAGAGCAAAAGCTGGGGGAGCTGGTTCCCAGACTATGCTTGGCTTCCCCAAATGAGAGGGAGTGGTGATGGAGAGGCTGAGACCCCCATTTCATTGTGCCTGGAGCTTCTGTGAGGTCCAGGTGGGAGGGTATGGGGCTCCAGCTCTTTCCAGTCTTATTTGTTGCCACCATCCCAGTCCCTGCCAAAAATGTCACCTGACCCACTGCAGGTGTCACCACCGCAATCTGCTGCCCTTTCTCTGTCACCTAGGTGGAAGCATTAACCTCATAACTAATTTCCCTGCTTCTAGCTCCCCCAAACCCACATCCATCCATTGTACAATAGCCAGCATAGCTTTTCCAACATAGGAAACTCCACTCATCTCTTGCCAGCTTAGTAACTTCCCATTGGTGCTTGCAAAGTGAAGAAACACTGAGCGTAGCCTTCAGAACTCAGTGTGACCGGGCCCTGTGGAACTCTCCAGGCCCATCCCTGCTGACTCGCCTCATCACAGTCTTCAACACTGGCCTTCCTTCAGTGCCCCAGACTTCAGGGCTTTGCATGTGCTGTTCCCTGTTCCTTCAATGCTTGTCCTACCTCCACCCTCCCTTGGTTTGATGGACTCCTATTCATCTTTCATGCTTCTACTTAAATGTCTTCAGTTAGGCCCGCCACAACCCTGTCAAACCAAATCAAATTGCTCTATTAAATACTCACATAATTCACTTTGCCTGCTTGGTGCCCACCACAATTGTTAATTCCATATCTTTTGAAGTTACTCTGTTCAGGGTTTCTCCCCTTGCACTCTGCGAGGAGAGTCTTGCATTGAGGCTGGGGCATACATTGTAGGTACTCAAAATTGTTGCGTGAATGAGGGACGATTTCTCCCCTTTCTTTACGTTGGGTTTGTCCCATCCCTTTTCCCTCTAAACACCTTCTCTAGAGATGATTCTCTTGTATTTTTTAAAAATATAAATATTTATTTTAATTGGAAGCTAATTACTTTACAATATTGTATTGGTTTTGCCATACCTCAGCATGAATCTGCCACAGGTGTACACGTATTCTTGAAACATGTGAATTTTGACTGTACAGTGAATGAAAAAAGAAGCTCCCTTCAGCCTAAACGCCAGGTCCTCCCCACCCTCTGTCCCTGTTCACCTCTAGCCTTTAGCGAGGGTGTGGCTCGTTTCCCCAGGGTTTTGTGCAGGGTCTCCCTTGTGTTTTGAGCACTGCTTCACCTGCAGCCTGTTCACAGGCCTGTGTTTCTTCCCAGAGCAAGGAACTCTTCCTTGCAGGTCTCCTGTCCTTCTGTCATATGGACACGCCTGCTTTCCAACAGGTGCTTGGTGAGCTCCGGGTCTGGTGCCAGCCCTGGGGGAAGCTGCTAAGAAAGCCTGCTGAGAGTAGGCTGTCAGGTCAGAAAGACCTAGATTGTACTCCCAAGTCCCTCACTTCCTAGTGGTGTGACTTTAGCCAGTTAACCTCTGATCCTTGGTTTTCTCACCTGTGAAACAGCAGTGCCCACAACACAAAGTCATGGAAAGGACTGACTGGGGTGGGCTGTGCAGAGTGCTGGGGGCTGTGGGTGGCATGAGGTATGGGATTACGGATGTTTGGCAGCTGCTGCTCTTATCAACGTCAGGAAATTGAAGTTAGCCTTGGTTGAGCCAGACGCATCCATAAATCCCCTCCCTGTGTTGGCTTGGTCTCTGGGGCTGTGGCTCTTGCTGTGAGGAGTGGAGAGCCAAGGCAGGTGGGCGGTGGGGAGGCTTGCAGAAAGTGGGCTTCTCTGTGGGGATCTCAGGAAGTTTGTTCTGGTTGTGTGTCTGTGGGCCTCCTACTCAGCATATGGGTCTGCCTGGCTGGAAGCCTCATTTCCATGGGAATCTGTGGGCTAGTGGGTCTGGGCTGAATGCTGAGAATCATGGGAATCTTTCACCTGTAGAGTGACAAAAGAAACTTCCATGGGGGCTTCCCATTTCACAGAAGACCCCTATGCCTTCCGGCCTAGGAGGGCTTCCGACGATGGGAGTTGGCTCCTACACACCAAGGAGGGAGCCAGTGATCATCGAAGAAGAGATCTAGGTGTTCCTTCCACTATGTGGGGAAGGTGGCCTCTTTACTTGTCCCAGAATCACAGACCTTAGAAATGGAAAAGACCTCAGAGACTATCAAGTTCAATCCTACAGTTTCGTAGATGAGGAAACTGAAGCCCATGCCAGTCATTTTGCTTTGCTGTGACCCAGTGTCCTCATCTGTAAAATGGGACCATCTCTGCACACAATAGCATCTTCCTTGCAGAGCCTCTGTTTTGAGAGTGCTTGGAGCAGGTGCCTGGAGCAGGCCTAGCAGAGGGCTTGGCTTGTAGTTAGTGCTCACAAAACTTAGTTTCCTGCCTCTGTGCCTGCCATTCCCTTGTTCTGATAGATTTCTCTTACTGAATTCAGGTGACAGGGAATTTTCTAGGGGAGATTTCCAATATAATTTGTGTATATGAGTGTGAAGAGCTTTAGTACAGAACTACAAACTTGAATTCGAATCCTCACCCTATTGGGGAAAAAAACCCCTAAACTTAGGCAAGTCACAGAACTTCTTGGGGATTTATCTTCCTCATCTGTACTCCAGGGATGTCTGCTCACTTACTGCACAGAGCTGGTACAAAGCTTGAATAGAATAGTGTACACTAATCATGTACAAAATCCCTGGCAAGGGACAGGCACCATCCTTCTCTCTTAGTCTCTGTTGTCTCTTGCTTGTCTTAAAATGACTTTTTCTGAGAGAGGAATATGAAGTCTTAGGGAATAAGTGACAAGTGCAGTATGAGTTGGAATTGGGTCTGGTTCTTGGAGTGAGTCTTAGAGTCTGCAAAGGCTGTGAGCTGGTCTAACTGATTCCTGCCTGCAGGTTTTTCCACCCTCTTTTCTCTTTACTCTCCCTTGATTTGTATGAAAGCTGGCTCTTCTCTCTATTTTAATTCTGTTAGTGATCTAAATAACCAAAAGTGAACAGCTTCTGAATTGGCTGGAAATAATTCCACTACTTTTTGGGCAAGAACGTTGCAATCTGGTCCTGATTCATAAGAACCAAGGGTTGAATTCCATTACAGAGGAGTCAAGTCTCTAGTTTATTTTCAGGAAAAAGGAGCGATTTAATCTGATGCATGTGATGAGTTTTTTTGGGAAAACAGCCATTGTAATTGTATTTTTCTCATGTACAGTTAATCACACCCTTTAATATTTTTCTCTGTTGGCTTTCATTCTTTTATCTTCCAGGCATCCTTGGTAAATTCATCTCTTTTTTTTCCTTATTAACATGTTCATTAATCCTCAAACATTTATTGTGCTTCATGAAGCAGATTAGAGGATTGACAAAAATTGGGATTTTGAGCAATGAAAGTTATAGACAGAGGCAGGTCAAATACAGAATTTCAGTCTGCTGATGGCTTCATTGCCAACCTGGATGTTGAGGATGAGGAAATTGAAAGTGAAGGGCAATTTGAGTTTAGTGCTCTTCCTGGGTGTTGGAGTTCTCAGCTCAGCCTTTGGGGGCATGAGGGTATGAGAGATACAATCTTGCTGGCTTAACAGCATGTTTGTCTCAAGAAATATATTCCTGAGTGTAATCATCTTAAGGACCCATAACAATTTAGGGTTTAGAGTTCAAAAATAATTATTTTAAAATCTTTTCCTTTTGTCAAGTCTTCTTGAAGCTCCAGTACTTAGTTTCTTCATAGGTAAGGTGGCAATATTACTAATAATATTAGTGATCATGAGAATTCTCACTTGTTGAGTATTTACTATGACCCTCAAACATTTATTATACTATGCATTTCACATGAATGATCTCATTTTATTCTCACATGAACCCAAAGAGAGAGGGGCTAATTATGTCTCCATTTAACAGATGAAAAAACTGGGGCCCAGAGAAGGTAACTTACTTCCTAATGGACGCATAGACAGTGAGCAGTGGAGGCCGAGTGACCATAATGTAACTGTAAGAGTAACTGGACTGGGGTCAGAGCTTTGGAGTCCAGCCCTGATTATCTCACTAATTCTGTGACCTTAAAAGTTACCCACCCTCTCAGGGTTTCAGGGTTTTATTGATGTTTGCTTGTAAATGAGAACATTGAAAAACATGGGGTATATTTAAGCCCCTTCTATCTCTGACACTCTGGAATACTGAGAAATTATACTGAGAATAAAAAGAGCCACTGGAGTGGGCTGAATCAAATGATCCCCAACTTGGAACACTCCAGCTGACCTTGATTTCTAGCAGTGACTCCTTGGTGTGGGTGTCTGTGATTACTCTGCAGAGAAGTCCTTGCCAGGCTCTGAGCAGTTCTTAGCCATCTCACTCTCCAGGTCCCTTAATACCCCCCTCAATTGTGCAATCTCTCCTCATGTGCCCTGAAGCCCAGACGACATGTAAACAACCAGACCAAGAACAATAATACTGCTCAGTATTGAGAAGCGGATCAATTTTCAGTAATTCCTTGTAGCAGAGTGAGCATGCATTATCGAGTTCAAATGTTTTGAAAACAGGCTATGAAGTGTTGTTATCTGCTGAAAGAACTGGCTGTTCATCACCTTCCAGTGGCTGAGTGTGTTATTTGTGCTGTATGCTCTCAGTGCAAGTCTCAGAGGGTGTGGGTATGGGAGGAGAGGGAGAAGGAGGGGATGCCCCTTAACCTCTCAAAGAGGTTCTTCTAGGCTCCAAAATCACTGCAGGTGGTGATTACAGCCGTGAAATTAAAAGACGCTTACTCCTTGGAAGGAAAGTTATGACCAGCCTACACAGCATATTAAAAAGCAGAGACATTTCTTTGTCAACAAAAGTCCGTCTAGTCAAGGCTATGGTTTTTCCAGTGATCATGTGTAGATGTGAGAGTTGGACTATAAAGAAAGCTGAACACAGAATAATTGATGCTTTTGAACTGTGGTTCAAAAGAGAAGACTCTTGAGAGTCCCTTGGACTGCAAGGAGATCCAACCAGTCCATCCTAAAGGAGATCAGTCCTGGGTGTTCATTGGAGGGACTGATGTTGAAGCTGAAACTCCAATACTTTGGCCACCTGATGCAAAGAGCTGACTCATTTGAAAAGACCCTGATGCTGGGAAAGATTGAGGGCAGGAGGAGAAGGGGATGACAGAGGATGAGATGGTTGGATGGCATCACCTACTCAATGGACATGGGTTTGGGTGGACTCTTGGAGTTGGTGATGGACAGGGAGGCCTGGTGTGCTGCGGTTCATGGGGTCGCAAAGAGTTGGACATGACTGAGCGACTGAACTGACTAACTGAAAAGAGAATGAAATAATGCCATTTGCAGTAACATGGATGAACCTAGAAATTATCATACTAAGTGCAATAAGTCAGGCAAGGAAAGACAAGTACCATAGGGTATTACATAGATATGGGATATTTTTAAAAGATACAAATTAATTTATTTATAGAACAGAAGTAGACTCACAAGCATAGAAAACAAACATTATTATAAAAGGAAAGGTGAGGGAGAGATAAAACGGTAATCTGGGATTCATGGATGCACATTAATATATATATAATAAACAATGAGGACCTACTATATAGCACAGGGAACTACATTTTGTAATAACCTATGATGGAAATTTTTCTGAAAAAGAATATATATATACGTGAGTGTGTATGTGTATACAACTGAATCACTCTGCTGTACACCTAAAACACTGTATATCAACTATATTTCAAAAAAAATATTTGGCAAAACTAATACAATTATGTAAAGTTTAAAAAAAAAAGAAATAGATTCAAAGATATGGAAAACAACCTAGTAGTTACCAGTAAGGAGAGGGAAGTAGGGAGGAGGCAAGACAAGGGTATGGGATTAAGAGGTACAAACTGCTGCTGCTACTGCTGCTAAGTCGCTTCAGTCGTGTCCGACTCTGTGCGACCCCATAGGCGGCAGCCCACCAGGCTCCGCCGTCCCTGGGATTCTCCAGGCAAGAACGCTGGAGTGGCTTGCCATTTCCTTCTCCAATGCATGAAAGTGAAAAGTGAGAGTGGAGTTGCTCAGTCTTGTCCGACTCTTAGTGACCCCATGGACTGCAGCCCACCAGGCTCCTTTGTCCATGGGATTTTCTAGACAAGAGTATTGGAGTGGGGTGCCATTCATGTGTAAAATATATAAACAGGAAGGATATGTGGTACAGCAGAGGAAATTACAGCCATTATCTTGTAATAACTTTTAATGAAGTATAATCTGTAAAAATACCTGAAACTAAGTAATAGTCCTTTGTATATATGTATCACACCTTCTTTAGCCATTCATTAAAGGACACCAAGGCTGTTTCCATGTCTTGGCTATTGTAAATCATGCTGCTATGAACACTGGGGTTCATGTATCTTTTCCCATTAGAGTTTTTGTCTTTTATGGATATATTCCCAGGAGTGGGACTGCTGGATCATATAGTACCTCTATTTTAGGTTGCTTAAGGAACCTCCATACTGTTCTCCATAGTGGCCACAATCGATTGGCATTTCCACCAACCCTGTGGAAGGGGTTCCCTTTTCTCCACACCCTCTCCAATATTTATTATTTGTAGACCTTTTAGTGATGACCATTCTGAACAATGTGAGATGGTACCTCACTGTGGTTTTGATTTGCATTTCTATAATTATTAGTGATATTGAGCATTTTCCATGTGCCTGGTTGCCATCCATCTGTATGTCTTCTTTGGAGAAATGTTTATTTAGATCTTCTGTCCAATTTTTGATTAGGTTTTTTTTTCCTTTGATACTGAGCTATATGAGCTGTTTCTATATTTTGGAAATGAATCCCTTGTTGGCTGCATTGTTTGCAAATATTTTCTCTCATTCTGTAGGTTGCCTTTTTGTTTTGTTTATAGTTTCCTTTTCCATGCAAAAGCTTTTAAGTTTAATTAGGTCCCATTTGTTTCTCTTTGCTTTTGTTTCCATTACCCTAGGAGACAAATCCAAAAAAACTACTGCTGTGATTTATGTCAAAGGGTGTTCTGTTTATGTTTTCCTCCAAGAGTTTTAGAATACTCACTCTTACATTTAGGACTTTAATTTATTTTCAGTTTATTTTTGTATATGGTGTTACGGAATGTTCTAATTTCATTTTTTTACGTGTGGCTCTCCAGTTTTCCCAGCCCCACTTATTGAAGGTACTGCCTTTTCTTCACTGTATATTTTTGCCTCTTGTTCCAGGTTGGTTGACTGTAAGGCTTGAGTTTGTTTGTGGGCTTCCTGCCTGTCTCACTGGCCCCTGTGTGTGTTTTACTGCCAGTACCATGCTGTTTAGATTACTGTGTTTTGTAACATAGTTTTAAGTCAGGCATCTTTTTTGTTATACATTGGTTTTATTTTTTAGATTTCTACAAATAACAAATGTTGACATTTTTCCACTTTCAATAATGTAGATGAACCTAGAGAATATTATGCCTATAAGTCAGACAAAGACAAACACTATATGACATCACTTCATGTGCAATGTGAAAGATTCGTCATTCTTTTTAATAAAAATGCCTTTTGGGGAGGGATAAATTAGGAGTTTGGAATTAATGGATTCACACTACTACATATAAAATATTAATAGATTAAAAAACAAGCACCCTCTGTATAGCAAGGGGAGCTATTAATATATATAATATCTTATAATAACCTATAATGGAAAAGAATCTGAAATGTACATATAAATGTATATACATGTATTTATATATATATAATGAATCTCTTTTCTATACTCCCCAAACTAACAACACATTATAAATCAACTATATCTAAATTTTGAAAATGTTAATACAATATGATGCTTAGAATGCATTTAATAGTATCATCTTAGGCCATGATTGAACTTATAGAAAAAGTTTATATATTCATTTAGAAGCTCAAGTGGGCCTTAGGAAGCATTACTAGGAACAAAGCTAGTGGAGGTGATGAAATTCCAGCTGAGCTATTTCAAATCCTAAAAGATGATACTGTGAAAGTGCCCCACTCAATATGCCAGTAAATTTGGAAAGCTCAGTAGTGGCCACAGGACTGGAAAAGGTCAGTTTTCATTCCAAACCCAAAGAAGGGCAATGCCAAAGAATGTTAAACTGTGGCACAATTGTGCTCATTTCACATGCTAGCAAAGTAATGCTCAAAATTCTTCAAGCTAGGCTTCAAACAGAGAACTTTCAGATGTACAAGCTGGATTTAGAAAAGGCAGAGGAACCAGAGATCAAATTGCCAACATGTATTGGATCATAGAAAAAGAGAATTCTGAAAAAACATCTACCTCTGCTTTACTGATTGTGTTAAAGCCTTTGACTGTGTGAATCACAACAAACTGTGGAAAATTCTTAAAGCAATGAGAGTACCAGACCACCTTAGCTGCCTCCTGAGAAACCTGTATGTGGGTCAAGAAGCAACAGTTAGAACCGGACCTGGAACAGTGGACTGGTTCAAAATTGGGAAAGGAGTACATTAAGGCGGTATATTGTTACCCTGCTTATTTAACTTATATGCATAATACATCATTTAAAATGACAGGCTGGATGAAGCTCAAGCTGGAATCAAGATTGCCGGAAGAAATATCAATAACCTCAGATATGCAGATAATATGGCTTTAATGGCAGAAAGCAAAGGGGAACTAAAGATTCTCTTGATGAAACTGAAAGAGGAGAGTGAAAAAGCTGGCTTAAAACTCAGCATTCAAAAAAACTAAGATTATGGCATTCAGTCCCATCACTTCATGGCAAATAGATGGGGAAATAGTAGAAACAATGGCAAATTTTATTTTCTTGGGCTCCAAAATCACTGTGGACGGTGACTGCAGCCATGAAATTAAAAGACACTTGCTCCTTGGAAGAAAAGTGATGACAAACCTAGCCAGTGTATTAAAAAGCAGAGACATCATTTTGCCAACAAAAATCCATATAGTTAAAGCTATGGTTTTTCCAGTAGTCATGTATATATGGATGTGAGTTGGCCCGTGAAGAAGGCTGAGTGCTGAAGAATTGATGCTTTCAGATTGTAGTATTGGAGAAGACTCTTGAGAGTCCCTTGGACAGCAAGGAGATCAAGTCAGTCCTAAAGGAAATCAACCCTGAATATTCATTGGAAGTATTGATGCTGAAGCTGAAGCTCCAATATTTTGGTCACCTGATACAAAGAGCTGACTTATTGGAAAAGACTCTGATGCTGGGAAAGATTGAGGGCAGCAGGAGAAGGGGGAAACAGCAGATGAGATGGTTGGATGCTATCATCGACACAATGGACATGAGTTTGAGCAAACTCTGGGAGATAGTGAAAGACAAGGAAGCCTGACATGCTGCAGTCCATGGGGTCGCATAGAGTTGGACACGACTTAGTGACTGAACAACGACAGAAGCTACATGGTTCAAAAAGGACTACTATGTCTTCTCGTTCTAGGAAAGAGAATATTTTATGCCTAGGAGCCTGACAACCAAAATTTGTGGCAGAAAATTGTTTCTAGCTTTGAGCAGGGAGGGAGATGAGATTGAAAATTGAAAAAAAATTCAGAGATGATTTGATCAGAGATTGTGGGGCTGGAATTTGGGATGTGTATTCTCTATAGGGCTTCTTAGGTGGCACTAGTAGTAAAGAACCCACCTGCCAATGCAGGAGATGTAAGAGATGTGGGTTCAATCTCTGATCGGGAAGATCCCCTGGAGGAGGGCATGGCAATCCACTCCAGTATTCTTGCCTGGAAAATTCCATAGACAGAGGAGCCTAGGGGGCTACAATCCATGGGGTCTCAAAGAGTCTGACACGACTGAAGTGACTTAGCACAGCACCATTCCCTATAGGAGGGTAGTGAGTGGTAGGCTAGGGGTTTTTGTCAGTCTGCCTGAGAAGAAGAGATGTAGGCATTTATTTATAGGAGTCATGGGTGGGAAGCTGGTACACATTTTGTTCTTAGAGGAATAGAGCATCAAATGACATGCAAATTGGCTGCCACTATTTTGCTTCCATTAGCCCATGTGATTTGTAGAATGTCACAGAGCTAGGAATGTAAAAATCTAAACATCAATAACATCACCCAGGAGTAAAGGAGAATCTGACGGGATGCAGAACCTATTCCCATGGAGCCATGAGTTGGGGAGGCCCTCTGTTGGGATGCAAAGGCTGGGATGCTTTGCTATCCAGAGAAAGGGCTCCTAGGATGAATGGTAAAGTACAGAGAGGGACAGGGCTGTTACGGGAACCATGTAACATGAGAGATTCAAATACATTTAAATATTAATTATTTTACTATTAATTTTTGAATAGGTAAGACATGCAAAATATGTGATATTTTTATTATCACCATGCAGGATCCTTTAACTTTTGGGTATTTGAATTTCTCAGTCTATTCTTTTATTATATCTGGGTTTGGTGTCATGTTTTTAAAAACTTTGACTTTAAAATTACACAAATTATACAACAAAAATTATACAAATATATATTACAGTATACTTTACCAGTCATTTTTATGGTTTTATTTTTAAAGGTGTCATAAAAATTATCAGGTAGATCTCCTCTTTCTGTCTCCCAGATATGTACTTTTCCTATCCAGAGGCAAGTATGGTTATCAGTTCTTTGTGTTTCTGTCTAGAAATAGTCTATGCATGTAAATGCATTTACCTACTATAGTCTCTCCTTCTTCATACACCAGTAATAGCCTGCTATACACACGATAAAATGTCTTACTTCTTTTCAGTTAACAAAATGTCTTGGAGGTAGTTTCATATCAGTATACATCATGTTGCTTCATTCTTTAAAGATTTCAAAGATTTTTTGGATATGTGATTCTATTCAAGCTATTCTATTCTGTTTAAGCTTTGTATCAACTCTGTGAAGTAAGCAGACATTCCGGTGATACAGATGAGGAAACTGACTTGCCTAGAGGCTCTGCAAAGTGTCTAATTTTTATTTTCCCTAATAATAACAGGATAGCATTTAAATTCAGGTCTTGTGGCTCAGTGCTAAAGCTCTTCTTCCATCACACACAAAAATTATACCAGATATTCCTGAGAAACCTCCCTGTCACCTTATTCTATTAAAGTTGAAATCTCTCAGTGATCATTTGTCTTTATCTAGATTGGTAGTAATTTTCTTTCAGTACATTGTACATGCAATTTCTCTGTCTTTAGGCTTTTATTGCTGCTGTTGATAAGTCAGCTGTTGAGATAACTCATTCCTCTTTATCATTTTCCTCTGAGTACTTTTTTGTTGGTTTTTTTTTCCTCTCCTTCATTTGTGGTCTTCGGAGAAGGTGATGGCACCCCACTCCAGTACTCTTGCCTGGAAATTCCCATGGGCGGAGGAGCCTGGTGCGCTGTAGTCCCTGGGGTCGTGAAGAGTTGGACACGACTGAGCGACTTCACTTTCCCTTTTCACTTTCATGCATTGGAGAAGGAGATGGCAACCCACTCCAGTGTTCTTGCCTGGAGAATCCCAGGGACGGTGGAGCCTGGTGGGCTGCCGTTTATGGGGTCGCACAGAGTCGGACACGACTGAAGCGACTGAGCAGCAGCAGCAGCAGCAGCAGTGGTTTCACTATACCACATCAGGTGATTAGAAAAAATTATCCTTCTTAGGGTCTGTTTGACCTCTTGAATCTGTGGGTTGGTGTTTCCTATATGTTCTGGAGAATCCTCTCTAAATTCTGCATCTGACCCATTTTTTCTTCTCTCCTACTTTTGGAACTCTGATTATACATGTTATATATTTTTATTCTACCCACTTTGTATCTTTGTTTTTTAACATCTTTATTGAGATATAGTTCACATACCATTTAAATCACTAAAGTATAGAATTCAATGGTTTATTAGTATATCTACAAAACTGTGAAGCCATCACTGAATCAATTTTAGGTCTTTTAATCATCTCAGAAGGAAAGTCCATGTCCTTTAGCTGTCATCTCTTAGCCTATCGTCCCAACAGTTATAGTCTGAAAGTTTGTTTTCCCCTAAAACTCCTATATTGAAATCTAATTCTCAGTGTGATGATATCTAGAGGTGGGGTCTTTGGGAGGTGAGTAGGTCATGAGGATGGAGAGCCTCATGAATAGGGTTAGTGCCATTTTGATAAGAGACCGAGAGCTAACTCACTCTTTTTTAGCCATATGAGGAGAAAACAAGAAATCAGCAATCTGTAACCTTTAGACGTCAACAGTACTGGGTCTTTAGGCCTCAACAGTGCTGTCACTCTGATCTCAGACTTCCATCCTCTAGAACTGTGAGAAATAAATGTCTGTTTGTAAGCTACCTAGTCTATGGTACTTTGTAATAGCAGCCTCATCTAAGAAACTGTCTAACATTAAGCACCCACTTATCTACTTTCTATCTCTATATATTTGCCTCTTCTGACATTTCATATAAAGCAATACAATACACAGTCTTTTGTAACTTCTTTCACTTAGCATAATATCTTCTAAGCTAATCCATGTTGTAGCTTGTATCCATATTTCATTCTCTTCTATGGTTGAATAATATTCTGTTGTATAGATACACCACATTTTGCTTATCTCTTTATCAATGAATGGCATTTTGAGTTGTTTCCACCTTTTGGCTAGTATAAATAATGCTGCTATAAATATTCATGTACAAGTTTTTGTATGGACATACATTTTCATCTCTCTTAGGTGTATACCTAGGATTAGAATTGCTAAATAACTCCATGTATAACTTTTTGAGGAATTTCTAGATTGTTTGCCAAAGTGGCTGTGCCATTTTACATTCCTTAGCTATGTAAAGAGGACTCTCTTAGCAATGTGTACAAATTCCAATTTCTCCACATCCTCACCAACACTTGTATTCTTTTTCTGAATTTTTTTTTATTATATTCTTTCTTCTGGCTTTGAAGTAACATCCCATTGTGGTTTCAATTTCTATTTGTCTGATACTAAAGATTTTGACCATCTTTTAAATGTGCTTATGGCCATTTGTATGTCTTTCTTGGAGAAATGTCTATTCAGATACTTTTACCATTTGAAACCATTTGCATCATTTACCATTTGCATCATTTTTAAATTATTGTGTATGTTTTTTATATTTTAGATATGAGTCTATTGTCAGATATGGTTTGGAAATATTTTGTACTATTCTATGGTCTTTCACTTCCTTGGTAGTGTCCTTTGAAGCAAAAAAGTTTTTACTTTTGATGAAGTCCACTTTATCTATTTCTACTTTTATTCCTTGTGTTTTTGTTGCCATGTCTAAGAATCCATTGCCTAATCCAAGGTCATGGAGATTTGCTGCTATGTTTTCCTCTAAGAGTTTTATAGTGTTGACTCTTACATTTAGGTCTTTGATCCCTTTTAAGTTAATTTTTTACATGATGTGAGTTAAGACTACAACTTCATTCTTACACATTGGCTTACCAAGTTGTTCCAGCACAATTTGTTGACAATATTGTTCTTTGCCCCATTGAATGATCTTCAGTTCTGTTCAGTCACTCAGTCATGTCCAATGCTTTCCAACCCCATGAACTGCAGCATGCCAGGCCTCATCACCAACTCCCGGAGTCCACACAAACCCATGTCCATTGAGTCAGTGATGCCATTCAACCATCTCATCCTCTGTCGTCCCCTTCTCCTCCTGACCTCAATCTTTCCCAGCATCAGGATCTTTTCAAATGAGTCAGCTCTTCGCATCAGGTAGCCAAAGTACTGGAGTTTCAGCTTCAACATTAGTCCCTCCAATGAACACCCAGAACTGATCTCTTTAGGATGGACTGGTTGGATCTCCTTGAAGTCCAAGGGACTCTCAAGAGTCTTCTCCAACACCACAGTTCAAAAGCATCAATTCTGCGCTCAGCCTTCTTTATAGTCCAACTCTCACATCCATACATGACCACTGGAAAACCCATAGCCTTGACTAGATGGACCTTTGTTGGCAAAGGAATGTCTCTGCTTTTGAATATGCTGTCTAGGTTGGTCATAACTTTCCTTCCAAGGAGCAAGCGTCTTTTAATTTCATGGCTGCAATCACCATCTGCAGTGATTTTGGAGCCCAGAAAAATAAAGTCAGTCACTGTGTCCACTGTTTCCCCATCTATTTACCATGAAATGATGGGACCAGATTCCATGATCTTCGTTTTCTGAATGTTGAGCTTTAAGCCAACTGTTTCACTCTCCACTTTCACTTTCATCAAGAGGCTCTTTAGTTTCTCTTCACTTTCTGCCATAAGGGTGGTGTCATCTGCACATCTGAGGTTATTGATATTTGTCCCAGCAATCTTGATTCTAGCTTGTGCTTCTTCCAGCCCAGCATTCCTCATGATGTACTCTGCATATAAGTTAGATAAGCAGGGTGACAATATACAGCCTTGACATACTTCTTTTCCTATTTGGAAGAACCAGTCTGTTGTTCCATGTCCAGTTCTAACTGTTGCTTCCTGACCTGCATACAGATTTCTCAAGAGGCAGGTCAGGTGATCTGGTATTCCCATCTCTTTCAGAATTTTCCACAGTTTATTGTGATCCACACAGTCAAAGGCTTTGGCATAGTCAATAAAGCAGAAATATATGTTTTTCTGGAACTCTCTTGCTTTTTTGAATGATCTTAGACCATTGCTAAAAACCAATTGATCATGAAGTGTGGATTTATTTTTGAACTCTCAGTCTAGTCCGTTGGTGCATATGTCTATCTTTATGCCAGTACTACAGGGTCTTGATTACTGTAGATACGTAGTGTTTTGTTAAACTTATTCTAACTGTTTTACTCTTTATGATGCTGTTGTAAATTGAGTTGTGTTCTTAATTTCATTTTCAGTTGGTTTATTGCTGTGCTGTGCTTAGTTGCTCAGTCATGTCTGACTCTTTGCGACCCCATGGACTGTAGCCCACCAGGCTCCTCTGTCCATGGGATTCACCAGGCAAGAATACTGGAGTAGGTTGCCATGCCCTCCTCCAGGGGATCTTTCCAACCCAGGAATTGAACCTAGGTCTCCCGCATTGCAGGCTGATTCTTTAGCATCTGAGCCACCAGGGAAGCCCAAGAAAACTGAAGTGGGTAGTCTATACCTTCTCCATGGGATCTTCTTGACCCAAGAATTGAACCGGGGTTTCCTGCATTGCAGGTGGATTCTTTACCAGCTGAGCTACCTAGGAAGCCCCAGTCTATAGAAATACAATAATTTTTAGTCTTACATTCTGAAAACTTGCTGCACTCATTTGTTAGTTCCAATAATTTTTTAGTGGACTTCTTAGGATTTTGTACATACAATATTGTATCATCTGTATGATAGTTTTACTTATAGAGATAGTTTTACTTCTTCCTTTCCAATATGTATGACTTTTATTTATTTCATTTTCTTGTCTAATTGCCCTGGCCAGAACATTTGGTAAAATGATAAATAAAAGTCGCAGAGTATACATACTTCTGTTGTACCTTATCTTAGGGGGAAAGCATTCAGTTTTGGTATCATTGATATGTTAACTGTAGGGTTTTTTGTAGATATGCTTTATCATGCTGAAGAAATGCCCTTCTGTTCCTAGTTTGTTGAGATTTTTATCATGAAAGCTTGTTGGATTTTGCTAAATGCTTTTTCTTCGTCCATTGAGATAGTAGATTTTAAAGAATTCTATTGATATGGTCTGTGTGCATGCTAAGTAGCTTCAGTCCTGTCTGACTCTTTGCGACTCTGTGGACCGTAAACTGGCAGGCTCCTCGGTCCATGGGATTCTCCAGGCAAGAATGCTGGAGTGAGTTGCCATGCCCTCCTCCAGGGGACCTTCTTAACTGAGGGATCAAACCTATGTCTCTTGTGTCTCCTTCATTGGTAGGCAGGTTCTTTACCACTAGTGCCACCTGGGAAGCCCAATTAATATGGTATGTTATATTAATCAATTTTCAGATGTTAAATATCCTTCTTATTTCTGTTCCATATTTCCATCTTATTATAGCACTTAAATTTTATTATAGTCTATGTCTCCCCAGTAGAATATGAGCCTGATGGAGGGAGATACTGCATCTACAATAGATTCTTGACTTTCAGGAGAGAGATCTTTGTGGATCCTGAGATATCTGAATCCCTCTGCAAAATGCCACTGAGAAAAGGGAGAGAAAAACAAATTTGGTAGATCTTGTATTCTGTGTAGTTATGGGACCCAATCGCTAGAGAAATGTCTTTTTCTTGCATAGCAATCTTCAGGCAAGTAATTCGAATTTGTGCTTCGCAAAACAACAAACCGGGAACCTTCAGAATCACTCTTGATAGCATACACATTCGTTGCTATGCTCCCTAGACCTTTGATGTACATCTCTACTGTATCTGGCGTGTAGTGGGAGGGCAGAAAAAGTTTGTTCATTTTATTAGGACTGTGGATCTGTGCTAGGCACTAGGTTAGTTGTTGAGATTATAGAAATGCATAAAATAGAGTTCTTAACTGAAGGAGCTCAGAGTCAGTTGGGGGAAAGAGACAACTGAAATACGGTGAAAATGGTATGATGGTGCAAGCACCACAAAAGAAGGGAGAATGAGGCTTCCTGTAGCAAGTGGGGTCTGAGCTTTCCTCTCACCACCTTAACTGGCATCTTCTGACCCAAGTCACCATCAGTTCTCTCCTGAAATAATGCAGGAACCTCCTAAATGACATCTCTGTGCCTACCTTGCTACCCATGCAGTCCACCCTCGGTACACCACTCAGAGTGCTTCTGTCTCTCTTTTACTTGCAGCCCAGACTGCCTGCCAATCTTTACAGAGTTAAAAACCAAGTTGCTGCCTTGGTTTACAAGTTCTACCTGATCTGACTCTCCACTATTTCTCTGATTTCTTCTCCTACTTTCACTCTTGATAACTCCACTGCACAAACTCTGATCTCCTGCTGGTCTTCCAACATCTTAGACTCATTCTGCTCCCACTTGTGGCCTTTGTATTTGTGAGTTCTGCTTCTGGAATGCTCTTTGCAGATATCATTCCCTTGCTTTCTGCACGCCTCTGGGAGGCCTTGGGAGAAAAGCCGTGGGGAGAAAATCATCTAAATAGTCTACAGAAACCAGTAGACTCTTTTCCTGCTCCCTTTCTATGTGAACATGCCTATTTTCCTCTGTACCACTCACTCATTTATGTTTATTGTCTGTATTCCCCAACTAGAATATAAGTTCCATGATGTCAGGGATATTTTTGCCCATTTTGTTTTTACTCCCATTGCTTAGCATGCTTCCTAGAATGCAGTAGGTACTCATTAAATATTTGCTGACCCAGCTAATATACTGCCATTCCAAAGGTTGAGTGAGAGTGACTTAGAAAGAAGAAATGAGCTCGGCTGGGAGGTAGGTAGGGTGTTTATTGAATTCATTGATTTAATATCTCCATGTGTGGGGTTTGGATTTTGAGCTAGATGGTTGCTGATGCCCGTTTTCATCCAATCATCTCTGAAATAACACAACAAAATGGCAGTTTTGCAGCCCAGAGTAGACCAAGAGTTGTGTGAAGGCCACTGATAGCTTTAGGCAATCTGAAGGTGTGTGCTACGCTATGTTGCTTCAGTCACATCTAACTCTTTGCAATGCCCTGGGCTGTGGCCCCCCAGGCTCCTCTGTCCATGGGATCCTCCAAGCAAGAATACTGGTGGGGTTGCCATGCCTTCCTCCAGGGGAACTTCCTGACCCAGGGATTGAACCTGTGTCTCTTATGTCTCCTGCATTGGCAGGCGGGTCCTTTACCACTAAATCTGAAGATGTAGGGGTGCCTAAATGTTGGTAACACCAAAACCTATTACCAGGCAGTGAAGATGGCTCCTGAGATCACAGCTAAATTATAGATGCTACCCAGTACTGTTTAGGAAGACACCTGGTTCTCTCATCCCAAGATAGCCCTTGCACCAAACTACGAAGCTCAAAGTTTATAAAAGGCATCCCTAGCATAATGTATAATAAATGTCATTTATGGAGTGCTTCCCCAGTGCCTTGCTCAGTGCTGGGAGCTTTATAATGTTCTCTCTCATAACCCTCTGAGACAGGTACTATTGTCATCTCCATTTTACAGATTAAAATAAGAGGTGCTGAAAAAATTCATAACTTGCTTAGGGCCATGGGGCTGGTAAGTGGCTAAGCTAGTAAATTTTAACTCCAGTCTGATGGAGTCTAAAACCTATGTTCTCGGTCACATTGTGTGTTCTCCAGATCAGCCACCTGCAACAAATATGTTACCTTTGAGGGCAAGAACACATCTCTTCAGTTTCTGTACTTTTCTGCTTTTGGAAATGAGGTTTGGGATGTTCCAGAAGCTGCAGGTGTGTATTTACCCAGGAGCTTTGATAGGATGAGGGCAGAAGGACAGTGTAGGCCCAGATGCTGCTCTATCAGTTATGATTTAATATATAATACTGTCAAAACTCAATTAGGGAAGTCATCAGGAGTGCAAAGGGCAAGGCAGATTAAGAAGGTAATGCTTCTTAGGATAAATATATTCTTGTCTAGGAAATGTGTTTTCTGTAATTATTTTGGGAGTCCAGGCCCCATAAGCTTTATTGGAAAGAGCCTGATATATACTGGAGACAGAGTTTGGAATAGCCCAAGTCCCCTTAGGGAAAGAGCAGGAGATGTGTACTGAAGTGTAATGGTGAGTTTCTGTAATTCTCCTGCAGAGAATTAGGGGGCTAGAGGGGAGGGTGTGAACCTCAGAAAAAGAAATGCAAACCTCAAGGGACTGTGGGTTTTTCAGAGGGTTTATAAACACTGTTTGCAGCTCAGATAATAGCATGATTCTTCCTTTTGAGGGCTTGTGGTTCTTTTTATGGGTGGTTAGGGAGGGGGCTCAGACCACAGAGACTGTTCTCGGAATTAAGGAACCCGGATTTTTAGAAGTTTCTAGTTGTATCATGGGCAATGTTGTGACACCTCTGCATCATGTGGTGGGCAGTGCTGCAAGACCCCTTGGTTTTCAGCACACCATGAAGCACTGTGGAAAGAGCTGTGACATTTGGAGTTAGAGAACCCCACATGGGGGACCTAACAAATCTTAGACCCAGTGTAAGTCTCTCTATGTATACTATCCTATGATAACCTCTACCCATGGGATGATCCTTAGAGTCTTGGCTGAGGCTGGAGGGGGAACCCTGGAATTATTGAGAAAGCTATGACTTTGTCCAGCTTTCAAGGAGTTGCCTCTAAGCTTCTTCTTTTTTTTTAATTTTATTTTATTTTTAAACTTTACAAATTGTATTAGTTTTGCCAAATATCAAAATGAACCCGCCACAGGTATACATGTGTTCCCCATCCTGAACCCTCCTCCCTCCTCCCTCCCAGTACCATCCCTCTGGGTCGTCCCAGTGCACTAGCCCCAAGCATCCAGTATCGTGCATTGAACCTGGACTGGCAACTTGTTTCATACATGATATTATACATGTTTCAATGCCATTCTCCCAAATCTTCCCACCCTCTCCCTCTGCAACAGAATCCATAAGACTGTTCTATACATCTGTGTCTCTTTTGCTGTTTCACATATAAGGTCATTGTTACCATCTTTCTAAATTCCATATATATTCATTAGTATACTGTATTGGTGTTTTTCTTTCTGGCTTACTTCACTCTGTATAATCGGCTCCAGTTTCATCCACCTCATTAGAACTGATTCAGATGTATTCTTTTTAATAGCTGAGTAATACTCCATTGTGTATATGTACCACAGCTTTCTTACCCATTCATCTGCTGATGGGCATCTAGGTTGCTTCCATGTCCTGGCTATTATAAACAGTGCTGTGATGATCATTGGGGTACACGTGTCTATTTCCCTTCTGGTTTCCTCAGTGTGTATGCCCAGCAGTGGGATTGCTGGATCATAAGGCAGTTCTATTTCCAGTTTTTTAAGGAATCTCCACACTGTTCTGCATAGTGGCTGTACTAGTTTGCATTCCCACCAACAGGGTAAGAGGGTTCCCTTTTCTCCACACCCTCTCCAGCATTTATTGCTTGTAGACTTTTGGATCGCAGCCATTCTGACTGGTGTGAAATGGTACCTCATAGTGGTTTTGATTTGCATTTCTCTGATAATGAGTGATGTTGAGCATCTTTTCATGTGTTTGTTAGCCATCTGTATGTCTTCTTTGGAGAAATGTCTATTTAGTTCTTTGGCCCATTTTTTGATTGGGTCATTTATTTTTCTGGAGTTGAGCTATAGGAGTTGCTTATATATTTTTGAGATTAGTTGTTTGTCTGTTGCTTCATTTGCTATTATTTTCTCCCATTCTGAAGGCTGCCTTTTCACCTTGCTAATAGTTTCCTTTGATGTGCAGAAGCTTTTAAGGTTAATTAGGTCCCATTTGTTTATTTTTGCTTTTATTTCCAATATTCTGGGAGGTGGGTCATAGAGGATCCTGCTGTGATGTATGTCAGAGAGTGTTTTGCCTATGTTCTCCTCTAGGAGTTTCATAGTTTCTGGTCTTACGTTTAGATCTTTAATCCATTTTGAGTTTATTTTTGTGTATGGTGTTAGAAAGTGTTCTAGTTTCATTCTTTTACAAGTGGTTGACCAGATTTCCCAGCACCACTTGTTAAAGAGATTGTCTTTAATCCATTGTATATTCTTGCCTCCTTTGTCAAAGATAAGGTGTCCATATGTGTGTGGATTTATCTCTGGGCTTTCTATTTTGTTCCATTGATCTATATTTCTGTCTTTGTGCCAGTACCATGCTGTCTTGATAACTGTGGCTTTGTAGTAGAGCCTGAAGTCAGGTAGGTTGATTCCTCCAGTTCCATTCTTCTTTCTCAAGATAGCTTTGGCTATTTGAGGTTTTTTGTATTTCCATACAAATTGTGAAATTATTTGTTCTAGCTCTGTGAAGAATACAGTTGGTAGCTTGATAGGGATTGCATTGAATCTATAAATTGCTTTGGGTAGTATACTCATTTTCACTATATTGATTCTTCCAATCCATGAACATGGTATATTTCTCCATCTATTAGTGTCCTCTTTGATTTCTTTCACCAGTGTTTTATAGTTTTCTATGTATAGGTCTTTAGTTTCTCTAGGTAGATATATTCCTAAGTATTTTATTCTTTCCGTTGCAATGGTGAATGGAATTGTTTCCTTAATTTCTCTTTCTGTTTTCTCTTTATTAGTGTATAGGAATGCAAGGGATTTCTGTGTGTTGATTTTATATCCTGCAACTTTACTATAATCATTGATTAGTTCTAGTAATTTTCTGGTGGAGTCTTTAGGGTTTTCTATGTAGAGGATCATATCATCTGCAAATAGTGAGAGTTTTACTTCTTCTTTTCCAATTTGGATTCCTTTTATTTCTTTTTCTGCTCTGATTGCTGTGGCCAAAACTTCCAAAACTATGTTGAATAGTAATGGTGAAAGTGGGCACCCTTGTCTTGTTCCTGACTTTAGAGGGAATGCTTTCAATTTTTCACCATTGAGGATAATGTTTGCTGTGGGTTTGTCAAATATAGCTTTTATTATGTTGAGGTATGTTCCTTCTATTCCTGCTCTCTGGAGAGTTTTTATCATAAATGGATGTTGAATTTTGTCAAAGGCTTTCTCTGCATCTATTGAGATAATCATATGGCTTTTATTTTTCAATTTGTTAATGTGGTGTATTACATTGATTGATTTGTGGATATTGAAGAATCCTTGCATCTCTGGGATAAAGCCCACTTGGTCATGGTGTATGATCTTTTTAATGTGTTGTTGGATTCTGATTGCTAGAATTTTGTTAAGGATTTTTGCATCTGTGTTCATCAGTGTTATTGGCCTGTAGTTTTCTTTTTTTTGTGGGATCTTTGTCAGGTTTTGGTATTAGGGTGATGGTGGCCTCATAGAATGAGTTTGGAAGTTTACCTTCCTCTGCAATTTTCTGGAAGAGTTTGAGCAGGATAGGTGTTAGCTCTTCTCTAAATTTTTGGTAGAATTCAGCTGTGAAGCCATCTGGACCTGGGCTTTTGTTTGCTAGAAGATTTTTGATTACAGTTTCAATTTCCGTGCTTGTGATGGGTCCGTTAAGATTTTCTATTTCTTCCTGGTCCAGTTTTGGAAAGTTGTACTTTTCTAAGAATTTGTCCATTTCTTCCACGTTGTCCATTTTATTGGCATATAATTGTTGATAGTAGTCTCTTATGATCCTTTGTATTTCTGTGTTGTCTGTTGTGATCTCTCCAGTTTCATTTCTAATTTTATTGATTTGATTTTTCTTCCTTTGTTTCTTGATGAGTCTGGCTAATGGTTTGTCAATTTTATTTATCCTTTCAAAGAACCAGCTTTTGGTTTTGTTGATTTTTGCTATGGTCTCTTTTGTTTCTTTTGCATTTATTTCTGCCCTAATTTTTAAGATTTCTTTCCTTCTACTAACCCTGGGGTTCTTCATTTCTTCCTTTTCTAGTTGCTTTACATGTAGAGTTAGGTTATTTATTTGACTTTTTTCTTGTTTCTTGAGGTATGCCTGTATTGCTATGAACTCTCCCCTTAGGACTGCTTTTACAGTGTCCCACAGGTTTTGGGTTGTTGTGTTTTCATTTTCATTCATTTCTATGCAAATTTTGATTTCTTTTTTGATTTCTTCTGTGATTTGTTGGTTATTCAGCAGCGTGTTGTTCAGGCTCCATATGTTGGAATTTTTAATAGTTTTTCTCCTGTAATTGAGATCTAATCTTACGGCATTGTGGTCAGAAAAGATGCTTGGAATGATTTCTATTTTTTTGAATTTACCAAGGCTAGATTTATGGCCCAGGATGTGATCTATCCTGGAGAAGGTTCCATGTGCGCCTGAGAAAAAGGTGAAATTCATTGTTTTGGGATGAAATGTCCTATAGATATCAATTAGGTCTAACTGGTCTATTGTATCATTTAAAGTTTGTTTTTCCTTGTTCATTTTCTGTTTAGTTGATCTATCCATAGGTGTGAGTGGGGTATTAAAGTCTCCCACTATTATTGTGTTATTGTTAATTTCTCCTTTCATACTTGTTAGCATTTGTCTTACGTACTGTGGTGCTCCCGTGTTGGGTGCATATATATTTATAATTGTTATATCTTCTTCTTGGATTGATCCTTTGATCATTATGTAGTGACCATCTTTGTCTCTTTTCACAGCCTTTGTTTTAAAGTCTATTTTATCTGATATGAGTATTGCTACTCCTGCTTTCTTTTGGTCCCCATTTGCATGGAAAATCTTTTTCCAGCCCTTCACTTTCAGTCTGTATGTGTCCCCTGTTTTGAGGTGGGTCTCTTGTAGACAACATACGTAGGGGTCTTGTTTTTTTATCCATTCAGCCAGTCTTTATCTTTTGGTTGGGGCATTCAACCCATTTACGTTTAAGGTAATTACTGATAAGTATGATCCCGTTGCCATTTACTTTATTGTTTTGGGTTTGAATTTATACACCATTTTTGTGTTTCCTGTCTAGAGAATATCCTTTAGTATTTGTTGGACAGCTGGTTTGGTGGTGCAGAATTCTCTCAGCTTTTGCTTGTCTGAAAAGCTTTTGATTTCTCCTTCATACTTGAATGAGATCCTTGCTGGGTACAATAATCTGGGCTGTAGGTTATTTTCTTTCATCATTTTAAGTATGTCTTGCCATTCCCTCCTGGCTTGAAGAGTTTCTATTGAAAGATCAGCTGTTATCCTTATGGGAATTCCCTTGTGTGTTATTTTTTGTTTTTCCCTTGCTGCTTTTAATATTTGTTCTTTGTGTTTGATCTTTGTTAATTTGATTAATATGTGTCTTGGGGTGTTTCGCCTTGGGTTTATCCTGTTTGGGACTCTCTGGGTTTCTTGGACTTGGGTGATTATTTCCTTCCCCATTTTAGGGAACTTTTCAACTATTATCTCCTCAAGTATTTTCTCATGGTCTTTCTTTTTGTCTTCTTCTTCTGGGACCCCTATGATTCCAATGTTGTAGTGTTTAATATTGTCCTGGAGGTAAGATGAGGAAAATTCTCAGGATTGTCATGAGGCTAAAAATGAGTTTTTGTAGGCTGTTAAGTCAATTGCCAACAAGTTCAGCAGAGTGGGGAATTGTGAAGAAAGGCATGCTATTTCAGTCCCTGTTTCAGATTCTTCCTCTTTTCACTTGTGCTGGGGCTGTACCCAGTCAGTCATGTAAATTCCAAGGTGAGTCTGGCCAGCTTAGGCTCATTAGCTTTATCAGCAGCCTGTTTTGTGGGGGAAACATACTGTGTTTGTGTATGTGTGTGTGTGTTTAGAAGTTTCTGGTTATATCATGGGCAATGTTGTGACACCTCTGCACTATGTGATGGGCAGTGCTGCAAGATCCCTTGGTTTTCAGCACACTGTGAGGCACCACCAGAGCAGGTGGGAGGAGTAAAAGCACATGAGATTCTGTGAGGCTATTGCACTACCTCCGCATGGCGTTGGCACCCCACTTCAGGGCGCACTATGTCTTTCTTCTGAGCTGTTCACCTTAACATGCCCCCTGCCCCCGTTCACCCCAGAGCCAGCTGTCCACTCTCCAGGTTCATTTTTACATTTTCCTATATCTGGACTTGAGCTGGGTTCTTCTATCCAGTGTCTTGATTGAGTTCCCCTTTGATTGAGTTCCCTTATTCCATCAGAAGTTAACTCTCAAAGAAAGCTATCTGACATACCATTAGCACTCCTTAATTTTCATGGTACATTCTAATGGCTTTTTGGAGACAATGTCTCACTCCATGGAAGAACTCTAAAGATGACTGCTGCAGTAGTCATGGGGCAGACCAGTGGTCCAGGCTCATGATTCCCTGACCATGGAGAGGAAGATCTGGTCGGAGGAACCATGGAACAGGCAGGAGGAAAGCTGCATTGTGTGGGAGATGCTGTTGTGCAGGGGATGTTGGGTTCTGTGTATGTATCACAAGCTAATTAGGAGAATAGATTAAGCTGCTTTGGTGTCAAAATAGCTGTGGGGAAAACAACCTTAATAGCAGGTTGCAGATGAAAGAAAATGAAATGGGAAAGAAATGAGGAGCATTTAAAAGAAAACAATCAGGCTGGAGGGAATGAAGAGAGGAGGATACAGCAGAGCATTTAAAAAATTAAAGAAGTTGGTATGGGGTGGCATATGCATTTCTGATGAGCACCAGGGAAGAGAGCCTAGTCCCACATTTTCTCTGCCTTAGTGTTTGTCATGTTCAAAGCCACAGAGTTCCTCGGGGGCAGGAAATGGGAGAATGGAGGTGGTAAGTAACTTTGGGGCTCAGCCAGGAGGGGCAGCTTTAGCTGGCTAGACTGTTCCCTGTTTCTACTCAGTCTCAGCTCTCCTACTCTCTGTGATTCTGTGCCTGGTTTTTCTCTTCTCATTCCTTGCAGTGAGATTCCTGGTCTTTCCATCCATCTTAGGGCTTTCATCGCCATCCCTTACTGCGTGACTCTCAAACCTGGGTTTCCAGTCCAGGTGGATCTCCTGAGTTCTCCAGCTGCTACCCACCCCATCCTGCATTGTCTCACCTCACACGATGACAATGGACTCATTCCTCTCCCCATGATGCCCATGCCTGCTTCTCCTCCAAACTTCTCCATCACAGCAGTAGTGCCACCATCCACCAGAGTGAGAACACTAGGAACCTTTCTTGATTCTCCTCTTTCCCATCACTCACTGCATTCTGTTAACTTTGCCTTCTACACGTAGCTCAAATTAGCTCAGCATTTCTCTTCACCTCATTGCCCCTCTCTTGGTCATCACTTACCTACACAACAGCAGTAGTCCAGAGAATTGTTCTGTTCCATTCTCCCCACTCCCCACTCCCTGCCCCCCAACATAGCCCCTTCCATAACACAGTAATCATGTCACTCTCCTTCCTAAAAACCTTCAGTGCTCCTCTTCTGTTCTGGATATTTATTGCTGCATAAAAATATTATTCCAAATCTTAGTAGCTAAAGAAAATAGCCATTATTTATATTTCATAAACTTTGAGTCAGGAATTCAGACATGGCTCAGCTGGGCAATTCTGTTCCACGGGGCATCAACAGAGGTCATTTGGTCATATCCAGCTGGTAATGGGCTAGCCTAAAGCCCAAGATGGCTCCACTTATATGGCTCCACATATATGGCACTTTGGTGGAGAAGACCAAAGTTGGGCTCAGCTGGGACTGTCAGCTGGAGCACCCATGTGCGGCCCCTCCAGTATGGTGGTCTTAGGGTAGTCGGTCTTACATGGTGATTCATGGCTCCAAGAATCAGGGTTCCAGTGAAGATGGTAGAAGCTGTATGGTGTTTCATGGCTTAGTCTCACAAATGATATGGCATCATTTTCCATAGTGCTATATTGGCTGAAGTAGTTACAAGCCTGACAGGTTTCAAGGAGAATGGACAAAGACCCTACCTCTCAGTGTGAGGAGTACAGTCATGTCTTCAGAGGATGGCCTTAGTACCATGGTGTGTGTGACCCTTCATGGGCTGGCTCTTGCTAGCCTCCTCTCTGCTTACCATTCTCTAAACTCATTGGATCTTGTGCCCCAAAGCTTCAGCCATCCTTAGAAATTTATAACTTCTTGAGTAATCTGAACTCTCTTTCACTGTTGGATTCCTACCTTTTTTTAGAGTGGCCTTCTTACCCCTTCTTCATCTGACAAATTCCTGTTTCCCTTCAAGTCTTAGCTTAAGTTCTACTTCTTATAGGAAGCCTTCCATGAATCTTTTAATCTAAGTTAGGTGGCTTCCCATAAGGCCAAATAAGACTCATTACAAAGTATCACAATTGTTCATTTAACAGCCTACATCTCTCACTGAACTGAAGACATCTAACACAAGACCTGGCATGTACTAACTGGCCAAAATGTTTATTGAACCTCATACTTTCTCTAAGTCTCGGATTCCTCATTTGTAAATTTGGAAACCAAATAGATTTATCCAATATGTTATTGTCTTGATCAGTTGCTTTATCAGCATAGAATTGAAAAGGATCCTGAAACTACATCTGGTCTTAGCAAGATGGGGGATTGTGATCCATTAGTGATGTCTGCCATGGGCACAGCTTGGGGAAGAGGTAGTTTGTATGCTGTGCATTTGGCATACCTAGATTAGATTGCTTCCAGCTTTAAACGTCTGTCAATAGCACTATCTATCTCACATCTACCTAGAATCCCAGACTAAGAGCTGGAAGTTTCCCATGAGATCACTCAGTCTAGTATTCTCAATGCATACGTGAAAAAACTAAGACTCAGATAGAAAGTGATTCACCTGAAGTCAGAACCTGATTCCAGGGTGAGATCTAATATATTGAGCTAATTTGTAGTCACATAAACTGTGCAGGAATCAGGGTTTAGTGTCTAAGATAGTGGCTGTTAACCCCAGCTCAGTGTTAATTTCCTCTCTTGTTCATTCTGGGGTTTCAAACAATTTGCCAGTAGAACAAGCCAGGTTTGGTTTTTGAGCACAGTCATTTCATAGCTGCCTGTTCTTGAAAAAATTACTTGACCTTTTTAAACTTAAGCTTTCTCTTCTGTATTATAGGTAATAGTAATACCTACCACATAAATGAGATATTATAGGGAGAGCCCTTTTTAATTGTTTCTAGAACATAGTTCCCATGTCTGAGGTCAGGGGCAGAAGCTGGGAGGACCCCATGCCCAAAGGGCGGCAGCCAAGAGGAGTTACTCCACGTCCGAGGTCAGGGGCAGTGGCCGAGAGTGCCAGGCTGCAATGGTGCAGGAACGGCCGAGAAGAGTTACCCAAGTTCGAGGTCAGGGAAGGCAGCCGAGAGGAGCTACCCTGCATCCGTGATCAGGGGCTGCGGCTGAGAGGAGTTACCCCACGTCCGAGGCCAGGGGCGGTGGCTGGGAGGACCAATCCCACGTCCAAGGAGCGGTGGCTGCGTGGGCGCAGGAGGGCCTAGAGAAGCTATCCCACGTTGAAGGTCAGCAAGGGCGGTGATGAGGAGATACCCCTCGTCCAAGGTAAGGAGCAGCAGTTATGCTTTGCTGGAGCAGCCCTGAAGAGACCCCACGCCCAAGGTAAGAGAAACCCAAGTAAGATGGTAGGTGTTGCAAGAGGGCATCAGAGGGCAGACACACTGAAACCGTACTCACAGAAAACTAGTCAGTCTAATCACACTAGGACCACAGTCTTGTCTAACTCAAAGAAACTAAGCCATGCCTATGGGGCAACCCAAGACGGGCGGGTCATGGTGGAGAGATCTGACAGAATGTGGTCCACTGGAGAAGCGAATGGCAAACCACTTCAGTATTCTTGCCTTGAGAACCCAATGAACAGTATGAAAAGGCAAAATGATAGGATACTAAAAGAGGAACTCCCCAGGTCAGTAGGGGCCCAATATGCTACTGCAGATCAGTGGAGAAATAACTCCAGAAAGAATGAAGGGATGGAGCCAAAGCAAAAACAATACCCAGCTGTGAATGTGACTGGTGATAGAAGCAAGGTCCGATGCTGTAAAGAGCAATATTGCATAGGAACCTGGAATGTCAGGTCCATGAATCAAGGCAAATTGGAAGTGGTCAAACAAGAGATGGCAAGAGTGAATGTCAACATTCTAGGAATCAGCGAACTAAAATGGACTGGAATGGGTGAATTTAACTCAGATGACCATTATATTTACTACTGAGGGCAGGAATCCCTCAGAAGAAATGGAGTAGCTGTCATGGTCAACAAAAGAGTCAGAGGTGGCAAGAATACACAGAAGAACTATACAAAAAAGATCTTCACGACCCAGATAATCACGATGGTGTGATCACTGACCTAGAGCCAGACATCCTGGAATGTGAAGTCAAGTGGGCCTTAGAAAGCATCACTACAAACAAAGCTAGTGGAGGTGATGGAATTCCAGTTGAGCTCTTTCAAATCCTGAAAGATGATGCTGTGAAAGTGCTGCACTCAATATGCCAGCAAATTTGGAAAGCTCAGCAGTGGCCACAGGACTGGAAAAGGTCAGTTTTCATTCCAATCCCAAAGAAAGGCAATGCCAAAGAATGCTCAAACTACTGCACAGTTGCACTCATCTCACATACTAGTAAAGTAATGTTAAAAATTCTCCAAGCCAGGCTTCAGCAATATGTGAACCATGAACTTCCTGATGTTCAAGCTGGTTTTAGAAAAGGCAGAGGAACCAGAGATCAAATTGCCAACGTCTGCTGGATCATGGAAAAAGCAAAAGAGTTCCAGGAAAACACCTATTTCTGCTATGTTGACTATGCCAAAGCCTTTGACTGTGTGGATCACAATTAACTGTGGAAAATTCTGAAAGAGATGGGACTACCAGACCACCTGACCTGCCTCTTGAGAAATCTGTATGCAGGTCAGGAAGCAACAGTTAGAACTGGACATGGAACAACAGACTGGTTCCAAATAGGAAAAGGAGTATGTCAAGGCTGTATATTGTCACCCTGCTTATTTAACTTATATGCAGAGTACATCATGAGAAACGCTGGACTGGAAGAAACACAAGCTGGAATCAAGATTGCCGGGAGAAATATCAATAACCTCAGATGTGCAGATGACACCACCCTTATGGCAGAAAGTGAAGAGGAACTAAAAAGCCTCTTGATGAAAGTGAAAGTGGAGAGTGAAAAAGTTGGCTTAAAGCTCAACATTCAGAAAACGAAGATCATGGCATCCGGTCCCATCACTTCATGGGAAATAGATGGGGAAACAGTGGAAACAGTGTCAGACTTTATTTTGGGGGGCTCCAAAATCACTGCAGATGGTGACTGCAGCCATGAAATTAAAAGACACTTACTCCTTGGAAGGAAAGTTATGACCAACCTAGATAGCATATTCAAAAGCAGAGACATTACTTTGCCAACAAAGGTTCGTCTAGTCAAGGCTATGGTTTTTCCTGTGGTCATGTATAGATGTGAGAGTTGGACTGTGAAGAAGGCTGAGCTCCAAAGAATTGATGCTTTTGAACTGTGGTGTTGGAGAAGACTCTTGAGAGTCCCTTGGACTGCAAGGAGATCCAACCAGTCCATTCTGAAGGAGATCAGCCCTGGGATTTCTTTGGAAGGAATGATGCTAAAGCTGAAACTCCAGTACTTTGGCCACTTCATGTGAAGAGTTGACTCAATGGAAAAGACTCTGATACTGGGAGGGATGGGGGCAGGAGGAAAAGGGGACGACAGAGGATGAGATGGCTGGATGGCATCACAGACTCAATGGACCTGAGTCTGAGTGAACTCCAGGAGATGGTGATGTACAGGGAGGCCTGGCGTGCTGCGATTCATGGGGTCGCAAAGAGTCGGACATGACTGAGTGACTGAACTGAACTGAGAACATAGTTAGGAGTCAACAATTATCTATTATTAGTAACAATTTATTATTAATTTCGTGACCACCGGTACTATCATTACACGGCTTTAACCTGGCTTACTCCCTTGAGTAGGCACAAAGGCTAGACGGACTGGGTCACAAGGCACAGGGCACATGTTATCTGAATTCACAGGGCTGACTTGAGACTTGTTAAGGAAAATTTGAAGAGTCCCATTTTCTCCAACCAGAAGGCTTTACAACTGAACCCAGTGACAGGTTGTGGTTCACACCTGGGAACTGTCTCTATCCACTATCACAGCAGAGACATTTTCAATCAGTATTTCTGTAAGGGAGAAAGACTGGCTCATCTAACAGGCCAGATGCTTTATCAGATCTAAACAGTGTTGTCTTTGGGGAAGAGAGGGGATAAATGGTAAAAGTCAATACAAAACAATTGACTTCAGACAAATTTTACACACACACGTTTAGAGAGAGGCTGGCACTGTGATGAGGACTTGGGGAGAGGCAGGAATGGTTAGGTGTTGATCTAATTTTTGAAGGGCTAATGCATGGAGCTCTCCAGGCAACAATGGCAAATGCACTTCTAATCATCTCCATATTAAATTTAGCATCAAGGAGAGGGGCACTTCTCTCTCTTCAATTTCATAGGAATGTGATTAACATGGATATAAAAAAAGTTAAAGGAAACAGAATTTGATTTGAACTTCTAGTCTATTTCAAAGTGAAAATTAAGATGCATTTGCAGAGTTTTCGTGGATAAGTTTCCAGGGACTCTAAACTGTGATTGAACCAAGTTCATCTTGTACTTTTTCTCCCTCCCTTTCTTCTTTCCATGAGGTTTAAGTCTGCTGGGAATGAAGCAAGAGGAAGGAAGAAATAAAGCAGTGAAGTGCCAGGAGGATGCCATGCTGGGGGTAGGGAGGGGAGGTACTTTAGCAACACCAGTCTAAAGGATTTCACGCTGGTGTATCCAGGGGAAGAGAGCCCCTTGGTTGGTGATGAACCCTTTGTCAGCATGAGAGTAGGGCTCTCTGAATTTGAAAGAAGCAAGTTGGACACAACCAAGAAGGAGCATCTGTAATCTGTAAATCTGGTGGTTGGCGGTTGTGTTCAGTGCTGACATGGATTAGGCTGCAATTCTGTTGACAGTCATCCAAGCAGGGGACAACTCCAAATTCTCTTCTTTCTTTAGTCCCTCTCCCTCACCTTTTGACTAAAATGTTTTGAATTTAGACACTGAGAACTTAAAAGTTCTGTGGGCATCTGCACCTGGAAAGATCTCCCTGAATTTAATAATTTGGGCGAATAGTGAAGGAAAAGAAAGGGGAGAGAAATGGGGCTCCTCTGGCTTTGATAATGAAGGCACCTTTAATTTTCCTGCCTTAAATCATTTACACATGCTGTGCTTTGTAGCTCTCAACCTATGGTGTTTGAGATTTATTTATTTTTTATTTAAATTAAAAAAAATTGGAGTATAGTTGATTTACAAAGTTGTGTTAGTTCCAGTTATACAGCTAAGTGAATCAGTTATACGTATACATGCATCCACCTTTTTTTAAAATATTCTTTTCCCATATAGGCTATTAAAGAGTACTGAATAGAGTTCCCTGTGCTATACAGCAAATTCTTATTAGTTATCTATTTAATATATGGTAGTGTCAGTTTTCATTCCAATCCCAAAGAAAGGCAATGCCAAAGAATGCTCAAACTACTGCACAATTGCACTCATCTCACATGCTAGTAAAGTAATGCTCAAAATTCTCCAAGCCAGGCTTCAGCAATACATGAACCGTGAACTTCCTGATGTTCTAGGTGGTTTTGGAAAAGGCAAAGGAACCAGAGATCAAATTGCCAACGTCTGCTGGATCATGGAAAAAGCAAAAGAGTTCCAGAAAAACATCTATTTCTGCTATATTGACTATGCCAAAGCCTTTGACTGTGTGGATCACAATAAACTGTGGAAAATTCTGAAAGAGATGGGAATACCAGACCACCTGACCTGCCTCTTGAGAAATCTGTATGCAGGTCAGGAAGCAACAGTTAGAACTGGACATGGAACAACAGACTGGTTCCAAATAGGAAAAGGAGTATGTCAAGGCTGTATATTGTCACCCTGCTTATTTAACTTATATGCAGAGTACATCATGAGAAACGCTGGACTGGAAGAAACACAAGCTGGAATCAAGATTGCGGGGAGAAATATCAATAACCTCAGATGTGCAGATGACACCACCCTTATGGCAGAAAGTGAAGAGGAACTCAAAAGCTTCTTGATGAAAGTGAAAGTGGAGAGTGAAAAAGTTGGCTTAAAGCTCAACATTCAGAAAACGAAGATCATGGCATCCGGTCCCATCACTTCATGGGAAATAGATGGGGAAACAGTGGAAACAGTGTCAGACTTTATTTTGGGGGGCTCCAAAATCACTGCAGATGGTGACTGCAGCCATGAAATTAAAAGAGGCTTACTCCTTGGAAGGAAAGTTATGACCAACCTAGATAGCATATTCAAAAGCAGAGACATTACTTGGCCAACAAAGATTCGTCTAGTCAAGGCTATGGTTTTTCCTGTGGTCATATATGGATGTGAGAGTTGGACTGTGAAGAAGGCTGAGTGCGGAAGAATTGATGCTTTTGAACTGTGGTGTTGGAAAAGGCTCTTGAGAGTCCCTTGGACTGCAAGGAGATCCAACCAGTCCATCCTGAAGGAGATCAGCCCTGGGATTTCTTTGGAAGGAATGATGCTGAAGCTGAAACTCCAGTACTTTGGCCACTTCATGCGAAGAGTTGACTCATTGGAAAAGACTCTGATGCTGGGAGGGATTGGGGGCAGGAGGAGAAGGGGACAACAGAGGATGAGATGGCTGGATGGCATCACAGACTTGATGGGCATGAGTTTGAGTGAACTCCGGGAGTTGGTGATGTACAGGGAGGCCTGGCGTGCTGCGATTCATGGGGTTGCAAAGAGTCGGACACGACTGAGCGACTGAACTGAACTGAGTGTGTATATGTCAACTGCAATTTGCCAATTTATCTTCACCCCTTATCCCCTGGAACCCACGAGTTTATTTTCTCCGTCTGTGACACTGCTGCTGCTGCTGCTTCAGTTGTGTCTGATTCTTTGCAACCCCATAGACGGCAGCCCACCAGGCTCCCCCGTCCCTGGGATTTTCCAGGCGAGAACACTGGAGTGGGTTGCCATTTCCTTCTCCAATGCATGAAAGTGAAAAGTGAAAGTGAAGTCGCTCAGTCGTGTCCGACTCTTTGCGACCCCATGGACTGCAGCCCACCAGGCTCCTCCGCCCACAGGATTTTCCAGGCAAGGGTACTGGAGTGGGGTGCCATTGCCTTATCTGTGACTCTACTTTTTGTAAATAAGTTCATTTTGTATATAAATTTATTTTATAAATAAGTTCATTTGTACCTTTTAAACTTTAGATTCCACATACAAGTGATATCATATGCTATTTGTCTTTCTGTGTCTGAGTTCACTCAGTATGACAATCTCTAGGTCCATCGATGTTGCTGCAAATGGCATTATTTTGTTCATTTTTTGTGGCTGAGTAGTATTCCATTGTATATAGGTACCACGTCTTCTTTATCCACTCCTCTGTTGATGGACATTTAGGTTGCTTCCATGTCCTTGGATTTGTAAACAGTGAACACTGGGGTGCATGTATCTTTGAAAATTATGACTTTATCTGGGTGTGTGCCCAGGAACAGGACTGCTGGACCACATCATAACTCTATTTTTAATTTTTTAAGGAACCTCTATAATGTTCTCCAATAGTGGCTGTACATTTACAGTCTCACCAATAGTGTAGGAGAGTTTCCTTTTCTCCATACCCTCTCCAGCATTCATTGTTTATAGATTTTTTGATGATGGCCATTCTGATTCCTGTGAGAACCTTATTGTGGTTTTGATTTACATTTCTCTAATAATTAGTGATGTTGAGCATCTTTTCATGTGCCTTTTGGCCATTGTGTGTCTTCTTTGGAGAAATGTCTGTTGAGATCTGCCCATTTTTTGATTGGTTTATTCATTTTTTCTGATATTGAGCTGCATGAGCTATTTGTATATTTAGGAGATTAATCTTTTGTTGGTTGGTTTGATTGCAAATATTTTCTCCCATTCTGAAAGTTGTCTTTTTGTTTTGTTTATGGTTTCCTCTGTTGTGCAAAAGCTTTTAAGTTTAATTAGATACCATTTATTTATTTTTGTTTTTATTTTCTTTATTCTAGGAGGTGGATTAAAAAGATCTTGCTGTGGTTTATGTCAGAATCTCCTGTTGTAAAACAGCTCATGCAAATGGTAACTATGGTGCCTGGCCAGGGTGAGCGGTTTCAGTCCGTGTGCTTCCCCTAACAGCTTCAGCTCCTACTCTGGGTGATTTCCTAGCACGGGATCTGTCTGCATTGTCCTGGATCACTGCGGTGGGTCCTGGCACCCACTGGAGGATTTCCTAGTAGCAGAGTTTTCTGTACCCTCCCAGGACAGTGGTGCAGGTCCTGGTATCTGCTGATGGAGTGCCTAGTGGGGGAGTGATCCATGCCCTCCTAGGATAGCTGGGTGGGTCCTGGTACCCATCGGCAGTTTCCTAGTTGTGGGAGCTATCCACACCCTCCCTGGACAGTGTAGGCAGGTCTTGGTGGAGTTCCTAGTGCGGGGAGCTGTCTGCACCCTTCTGAGTCAGTGGGGGTGGGTCCCGGGGCACACTGGTGGAATGGCTAGTGGCTGGAGCCATCTGTGCCCTTCTAGGTCAACAGTTGTAGGGCCTGGCATCTGCCTGTGAGTTGGAAGAGGCAGCCAGTGGTGGCCTCTGGAGCCCAAGATGGCAGCAGTGACTCACACTGCAGCTGGAGCTCCTGTGGGGAGAGTCTTATAGTCTGGGAGCTCTCACAGGGAAAGAAATTCCTGTGGTGGTCCTGCCCCTCTCCTTATGCACCTCCCAACAACGGTGCCTTGTCTTTCTGGCAGGCCAAGGCTTCTTCCTAGTCCATCCTGAGTTTCGATGGCCTGACCTTTTCAGGCTGTTTCCACACCTAACCTTGGTTCTGTCCCTGGGACTGAACCTCAGAGTCTGAACTTCAGCCGCTGACCCCCACCCTCACTGACAGGAGTATCTCAGGTTGTGGGCACCTGGTGGCAGTGCCAACCCTCTGTACAGGTTCCTCTCCATTTTGCCCTCCACAGACTGGTTGCTGCTCTCCCCTCGGAAGTTTCCAAAATTCTCCCTCCATCTAGTCTAATCTCTCTGCTGGTGAGGAGCCTTTCCTCCTTCACAGCTCCCTTCTTGGGGTGCAGGCCTCGGTCTGATTCCTTCTTTTTTCTTTGTCTTTTTTTTCCTACCCAGTTATGTGGAGGTTTTCTTGTCTTTTCAGTCCTCTGAGGTCTTCTGTCTACATTCAGTAGCTGTTCTGTGTGAATCGTCCCACCTATAGATATAGTTTCAGTGTGTCTATGGAGGGAGGCAAACTCTGCTTCCTACTCTTTTGCCATCTTGGGCTTGACCAGGATTTATTTTTTCTAATGGATGCTTTTTGGGAGTATGTTTACAAGTTTATCACCTTCTTTAGGGAAGGGCCTTCTTTGAACATGCTCTTACCTTTAATAAGTAATTCAAGAAACATAGTCTCTTGGTCTGGCTAAACGTTAGAAAACTGTGTAATCCCAGGGAATGTATTTAATTGGGAAATTGACCCAGAACCCAATTTAGCATCATCATCTAGGCCAGACAGGGCCAGGCTGACGTCAGCAGGAGTCTGGCTGCCTCAGGAGCTGCGGACAGAGCTTGCTTGATTAAGATGTTTCCTGGGAAATGGAATTAAGCCTAATGATTTCCAATGGAAGGGACTGCTAATTGGGGAGGCAATACTGCTTAATTGGGACACCTGCAGGTAATTAAAGGCTCCCTCCTGATGGCCTTCTCTGTACTTACGACTCTGGGAGGTTAAGACAATGTGGAGGATGTAGGTGCCCTCAGCCCCTCTGCTATGTCTCGGCCTTGACCCTCTGTCCAAGGCCTTTCAACCAGGCCATTTTTCTACTCCTTGACAAAAATGCTTTGCATGAGGCCTTCTATGGACTTTCAGGGGCTTGAGTGAGCTATGGTATCTGATGTTAACCTGCTGCTGGGGAGTCTAGTGAGCTCCCTGGAAATGGGAGAAAAAGGCAACACAGTAACATGGCAGCCCTTGACATCAGACCCCAGAGGCCTCTGTATCAAGTGACTCTGACGAATGGGACTTAAGATTGAAGATGTCACCTTCTGCAGAGATGGACAGGCCCAGCCCCATGTGGGAAGGGAGCCCTGGTGGAAAATCCTCTGGATTAAGATTTGGATAAACTGATTTTTAGATCCAAGTCTACTGCCCATGAGCATTGTGACTCACCTCTTTGGGCCTCAGTTTTTTCAAATGTAAAATGAAAATGATTCTAGTTATGGATAAGGACAAGGTAAAGATCCTTTCACTCTAGGTGCTGGATAAGGGACTGGAGAAGGATAAACTTTTAAAATCTATGTTCTGGGGAACTTAATCTGGTGGGGTAGACAAACCTGTAAATCATCACTTGCCACGTGGTGTTACAGGTCATACTAGACAATGCAGGAGCAGACCTGTTATCAGACAAGAACAGACAGCTTTAGAGGGAGGGAACATTTAGGTGAGTGTTTATGAACAGATAAGGCAGAGGGAGAAAGCATCCCAGGCAGGGAGAAGGTCATGTGTAAAGGCCCGGGCATGCAAACCTCATGCAGGCACAACCCAGGAATAGTCACTGGTGATGCATTTCTGTTGAGTGGAAGGATGTGCATCTTGGGGAAAGAGAAGAGTGAGGGGAATATGGCAAGTCCCCTACATACAAGGGAGCTCTGTTCCCAGAGCATGTTCATAAGTCCATCAGAGTTGGCCTAGGTACCCAATTGGCTGCCACAATAAGCTATATAGTACTGTACTGTGATAGGTTTATAATACTATTCATTCAAATAGTACATAAAAAGGAGACAAACAATAAATAAAACATTAAAAAATTTACAGTACCATGCCTTAAAAAGTACAGTAGTATAACAGCTGGCATACAGCGTCTGGCATCTAGTGAACAGGTAAGAAGAGTTACTGACTGGAGGAGGGAGAGGAGGTGGAGGATGGTGGAGCTGAAGGACCATCATCAATGAGAGACAGAGGGCAAGCTGCAATTTCACTCATGCCTGATGTTGATGGAACATATGTTCACATCTTTGAGAGTCTGCAACTTAAAGGTTTGTATGTAGGGTCTTACTGTATGAGACAGTGCAGGTCACAGGAGATCATGGATCATGAAAGACCATCTGCATTACTCCAGGGAGCTTGGTTGGACTTTTTCTAATAGGCAGTGGGTGGTTGTTGAAGAGTGTTCAGTGTGGGAGTGACAGAGTCACAACTGAATTTGGGAAAATCACTCTGATAGAAGTGTGGTCCTAATGGGGGAGCTAGATTAGAGAGGCCAGGCTGGAGGCAGGGAAGCTGCTACAACAGTCTGGAAGAGGAGTGGCGAGTCCCTAAGTTCAGGCAAAGCCAGTGGGAAGTGAGAGGAGGGAACAGTTGGAGTTTGTATCATGGATTGCTTTGTATGCTGCTATTATGGCAGAAAGTGAAGAGAAACTAAAAAGCGTCTTGATGAAAGTGAAAGTGGAGAGTGAAAAAGTTGGCTTAAAGCTCAACATTCAGAAAACAAAGATCATGGCATCCGGTCCCATCACTTCATGGGAAATAGATGGGGAAACAGTGGAAACAGTGTCAGACTTTATTTTTCTGGACTCCAAGATCACTACAGATGGTGACTGCAGCCATGAAATTAAAAGAGGCTTACTCCTTGGAAGGAAAGTTATGACCAACCTAGATAGCATATTCAAAAGCAGAGACATTACTTGGCCAACAAAGGTCCGTCTAGTCAAGGCTATGGTTTTTCCTGTGGTCATGTATGGATGTGAGAGTTGCACTGTGAAGAAGGCTGAGCGCCGAAGAATTGATGCTTTTGAACTGTGGTGTTGGAGAAGACTCTTGAGAGTCCCTTGGACTGCAAGGAGATCCAACCAGTCCATTCTGAAGGAGATCAGCCCTGGGATTTCTTTGGAAGGAATGATGCTAAAGCTGAAACTCCAGTACTTTGGCCACCTCATGCGAAGAGTTGACTCATTGGAAAAGACTCTGATGCTGGGAGGGATTGAGGGCAAGAGGAGAAGGGGATGACAGAGGATGAGATGGCTGGATGGCATCACTGACTTGATGGACTTGAGTCTGAGTCAACTCCGGGAGTTGATGATGTACAGGGAGGCCTGGTGTGCTGCAATTCATGGGGTCGCAAAGAGTTAGACACGACTGAGCGACTGATCTGATCTGATTTGTAGTTTTAGGTTTTGGGGAACTCTGTAATCTGCCCCGGGAAAGTGCTTGCTTCCCTTTCAGCCAAAGGCGCCTTGTTTGTACTTCTTTACCTGCTCTAACCCTTTGCTCTGCAGAGAGCTTCCCAAGACTCAGTTTTCCAAAGGAGACTTTGGCAAGGCTTGGGATACCCTACTCAATGTCTGCAGACAAGAGGAGTGAGACAGGACAAGAATTTGAGGCTCTGACTTTCCTAGGATGTTTAGGAAAGAGAATTCTGGCAACAACACACAGGAACACAGCCCAGTGCTCAAGTTTCAGTAGTTTTGGAAAAAACACTTGATTGAAAAGGTGCAGAGATGAGGAAGCACAAAGGTGAGCTGGAGCCATGAGTAATTGCAGTTTTCACTGTGACAGTCATCTCAGGTTCTCTCCTTTTGTAGCCAGCAGTTTGGGTAATAGACACGGTATTCGAGCCACAATGGATGAGGTAAGGGCCCATTTCCAATTAAAAAAAAAAAAGCTATTCCCAAGGGTTGGGTCGACTTAAAGGCTTGGTACAGGCTGTTGGTGCCAATGCAAACTCTTGGGACTAAAGCTGTTACCTTCTAGGCCCCATCAAAAAATATATTCAGCGTTGAAGTTTTTTGAAGTGTTCAATTATGATTCTCTATGAAGTGCTTCTTTGAATAGCCCATGTGCAGAGTGTGAGTTAATGGGGCTGAGGTAAACTAGCAGGGGATTTTCTTGCTTTTCCATCTGAAGAAACAGAGACCCATCCCTCCCCTCCTAATTCTTACAATACTGACTCTCAGGACCGCCCCTTAGCAGAGAATGCCTTAGACTGAGCTTGGAATGTATGTGTCCATGTAAAAAGTATTACTTGGTACATTTTCAGAATTCTCATTCTTAAGTGAAGTTCGGTTCCTTTCAGCTTGTTTTATTTCTTTTTGAAGTCCTAAGTTAAAAGAACCCCATTAGAGCAGCATGGGAAATAGATGGGGAAACAGTGAAAGCAGTGTCAGACTTTATTTTTTGGGGCTCCAAAATCACTGCAGGTGGTGACTGCAGCCATGAAATTAAAAGAGGCTTACTCCTTGGAAGGAAAGTTATGACCAACCTAGATAGCATATTCAAAAGCAGAGACATTACTTGGCCAACAAAGGTTAGTCTAGTCAAGGCTATGGTTTTTCCTGTGGTCATGTATGGATGTGAGAGTTGGACTGTGAAGAAGGCTGAGTACCGAAGAATTGATGCTTTTGAACTGTGGTGTTGGAGAAGACTCTTGAGAGTCCCTTGGACTGCAAGGAGATCCAACCAGTCCATCCTGAAGGAGATCAGCCCTGGGATTTCTTTGGAAGGAATGATGCTGAAGCTGAAACTCCAGTACTTTGGCCACCTCATGCGAAGAGTTGACTCATTGGAAAAGACTCTGATGCTGGGAGGGATTGGGGGCAGGAGGAGAAGGGGACGACAGAGGATGAGATGGCTGGATGGCATCACAGACTCGATGGGCATGAGTTTGAGTGAACTCCGGGAGTTGGTGATAGACAGGGAGGCCTGGTGTGCTGTGATTCATGGGGTCACAAAGAGTCGGACACGACTGAGAGACTGCACTGAACTGAGAGCAGGGGTCTGAAGGGGCCTTTCTTGTTTGGGGAGCCATAGGCTGACCTGGCTTTTCTTTCCAGCCTCTTGAGGTCAGGAGCCTGCGTTCCTCCCCTGTGGCCTCCATGTGCCCAGGCAGTGAAGCACCTAGAATTTCTTTAGGGCTGTCCCTTCCACTGACCATGTGACACTGATTTCACCCATGGTGTGGGAGAGTCAGTCTTATCATCTTAGTATATACTTATTCTGGGAAAGTGTTTTCTGAATGGGAAACTGCAATAAAGTTTCCCAGTGAAGAATGAAAGTGGAAGTGTTAGTAGCTTAGTTGTGTCCAACTCTTTGCAACCCATGGACTGAAGCCTGCCAGGCTCCTCTGTCTATGAAATCCTCCAGGCAAAAACATTGGAGTGGGTTTCTATTCCCTTCTTCAGGGGATGTTCCCAACCCAGGGATCGAACCCAGGTCTCCCATGTGGCAGGCAGATTCTTGACCATAAACCACAGAGGGCTGTCCTGCCTAAGTAACTTCCCATTGGGCCTACACGACTGGCCATAATTCAGCCTCTCTGGACTGCTGTGGCCTCTTTTTGCTTTGTTGTCTCTGTGACAGCTGTACTAATCACTTGTCTTGGTCCCACCTTAGGGACATGGCACAGACTGTGCCTGTGATGGGGATGCTCTTTTTCTCCACATCCAGGTAATTCTTGCTCATCCTTCATTTGGCCCTATGGAGGTCTTGTCTGACCCTTAATCTAAATCAGGTACCCTCTCTTCACTCTACTATCCATCCATCACTCCCAATTCACAGCCCTTATTAAAATTTGCTGGGCCATGTCTGCATGTTGAAATTACTGACTTTGTCTGCCTAGACTCTAAACTCCCAAGGGCAAGTACCTTGTCGGTCTTATTCTCCAGTAAATTATAGTTTATCATGCAGTGCCTGGAACATAGTAGGTACTTAACAAGCATCTTTTGAGGAAATGAATGACGGATGTAAACTTTTGGTCCAGTGTGGCAGCCAAGGTGGGCAGAGCTGGAAAGCATAAGCCACAGTGCAGAAGGTCTAGGTCTGGTCTGTCCAGAAACAATGATGGACACACTGCTTCTAGGACTTCACTGCGTCTACCCTGTAGGGGCCATCAGAGTGGGGCAAAGAGGTTCATGCCTGGGCTGCGATGTTTCTGACTCAGTAGTAGTTCTGCTTTGGTGTGTCCCATCTTCTCAAAGTCCTGACAGTGCCCTTGGTGTTTTCTTCCATTCCTGCTGGGTTGGGTGGTTTGATGGGCTGGGAGCCAGGGTGGGGATGGAGAAGGGTAGAAATTGTGGCCAGACTGGAGGCTGGCGGAGCTGTTTCCTTAGCAGGATATCTGTTGATGAACTAGCTAAGAGCCATTGTGAGAGGTTATTAATCTCAATTAAGCCTGATTAGGATGTGATTGGATTTGAACTGAGGCTGTCCAAGTCAAGCCTGGCCCATTTGGTAGTCTACTCAATAGCAGGCTTATATCACACAGGCTGGCTTCCACATCAGGGCAGAAGGAGAGCCCCTGGCACCTCTGGGAAGGAGGGTCCAGATGCAGTGACTATTCAGGACCCCAGCCCCAGGAGGCATCACAGATTGTATGAACCTAACTGCTGCTGACTTCTTGGGAAGATATGACATTCACAACAGGGAGATTATTAATTGTCACAATTATGAGATTATTACCTTGCAAAAAGACATTTTTATCATGTTCCTACTGAGGATGTATTGGGAGAGGACACGATACTCAGTGTTGAGCCAGGGTAGCAAGTTGGTCTGAGCAGCTTCCTGGCTTCTGCTGAGGGGCAGGTGGTTTCTTTAACAGCAGGAGTGTTGGCTGGGCCTGGCAGGCTGCTCAGGGCTCCAGCTGTTGAAAATCATGGCTCAACTGTTGTTATCATACAGAACAATGAATGAGGTCATTAGCATGTGGGCCAGACAGGTTGGGCCAATCATGAAACTATTAGTCCAAGCCTGGACTGCAGAGGCCTTGGGGAACCATTAGCTACTGAATAGTAGGAAAATCAACCCACTCCAGTATTCTTGCCTGGAGAATCCCAGGGACAGAGGAGCCTAGTGGGCTGCCGTCTAAGGGGTCGCACAGAGTTGGACACAACTGAAGCGACTTAACAGCAGCAGCAGCAGCAGTAGGAAAATGTTAGCAGTCATACCCCTGTTTTTGTGTGTAACATGTGTCTGAACTAAAGTCAAAAGTGACTAGGTGGCCATTGAACAATAGACATGTGTTATAAGAGTGTGTTTGTTCTCAGAGAACTGAAACTATAACAAAATCCTTGAAGCTTCTTAACATTTAAACATATTATTAAATGACATGGTCATGTTTCATATGTTATTTTAAAAAATAAAATGTACTTTTATCAAGATAATATGTACTATGCCATGCTCAGTCACTTCATTCATGTCTGACTCTCTAACCCCATGGACTGTAGCCCAACAGGCTGCTCTGTCCATGGGATTTTTCAGGCAAAAATACTGGAGTGGGTTGCCATGTCCTCCCACATGGGATCTTACCCACCAAGGGATCAAACTCACGTCTCCTGCATTGAAGGCAGATTATTTACCACTGGGCCATTTGGGAAGCCCCAAGGTAATATATGCAGTCATTAAATACTTAAAATGAAAAGTAGCAGTCAAATGTCCCTCCCTCATCCCTTTTTAGTTATGTCCCCGAGTCAGCTGCTTTCCACATCTTTAATATTTTGGGGGGAACTTAACTCTGTTTTTACAGATAATATATTAACACTGCCATTTCTTTCTGTTTATTTATTTATTGAGATAGAGAGTTAAGGTGCCATATTATGTTACAGGTGTACAAACAGTGATTCACAATTTTTAAAGGTTGTACTCCATTTATGGTTATTATAAAATTGTCTATATTCCCTGTGTTGTACAATATGTCCTTGTAGCTTATATATTTTACCATTTCTTAATGTCCCCACTTTAGACATCATTGCATTCTTTTCAGCGTCTGGGTGGGTTTGGAATTCTCACACACAGTCCTCTACCTACCGTCCACTTCTCACCACACTGCTACCTCCCCATCCTTCCAGTATGATTATGTAGTACATTTTATTTGAATTTGAAATCAATGGTTACATGACTATGATTAGTTTATGGACAAGCTAAGTACAGTACTACAGTTGTTTTCTTTTTGGAGGAATTTTTGTTTTGTTTTGTTTTCCTAGAGTTAATGTCTCCCCCCTCCTACTTTTTACTTGCAGAATTTTCTTTTTGCATAACCTTCATTTCTTTTTCATTAGCAACCTCTACACTTCTATCACACTTTTTTTCTAAATACACACATAGATAGCCTATCAATTCTGTGATGTTGGTTTTCTTCTGGAGTCTTCCTTTCTAGAAGCTTCGATTATCTTGCTTCTTCTAAACTGATTATTCTCTAGGCCTGTGGCACAGTGTCACCCAGAAATAGTAACAGCTTTCCTGCTTCAGATCCCTTGTTTAAGTTTTGAGTTCTTTCAACTCTGAAAATGAACTTGTTTATTCTCACATGAATGATAGCTTAGCTGGTTAAGAAATCTCAGGTTAAAAACTTATTTGAAACCATTAATCCATTATCTTTTGCATCCCATGTTCAATTATCTCCCTTTCTTTGGTCTTTATTTCTAGAAAAGAGGGAGGAAGCTAGGTGAAAACTCTAGTTTTGGGGTAAATCCTTTGTTTTCCAAGGTTTTTATTGATTTTTATTTGAGCTATCTTATTTTTACTTTTAGATTTCTTTTTTTTTTCCAACTCTGTTCTCTTAACAAAGAGAATCTTATTTTTTTTCTTGGATGTAGTATCTATTTTTTATTAAAATTTTGACATTTGTTTCTCTTGATTAGCTTAGTTTACCTGTTCTTTACTTTTCTCTGTTTGTTTTGATCTACTTTTCATATCAGAAAAATTCCTCAAATGTTAAATGATCTTTGGTTGGGTATTATTGCACAATAGGGTCCTGAAAAAGCTGGTTACTGTGTGTGTGTGTGTGTGTGCATGCATGTGATGTATGTCTGTTAGTACACTTCACTCAAGTGATACCAGGCAAATGTAGAAATCTGGACATCTTTTCTCTGGAAATGAATCCTCTAGTCTCCAGCCTGTGAGTGGAATGCTTTGTTTTCAGCCTTCTGAGAACAGAGTGGAGGAATGGGAACTGCAGACTTAAGCTACGTTTATCTCTAATACGCCAGCTGTTCTTGAGTCCAAAGCCTGTCTGGATGGATTTCTCCAGAGAGTAAACCTTTGGCAACTGGGTGGGTGGACTTAGTCACCTGGCTCTTTGGGGTTGTGAAGGCACAATAATTCTGTATTCTGACTTTTCATGAGTCCTCTTATTTTCAACTTTGTGCCTCACGCTACCCACCTACTGCCTTTGATGGCACCTAGAACCTTAAATTCGGAGGCTTTCCAAGGTCTGTGCTGGGGTGAGGGAAGAAGGGATTAGCTTGTATATCATGAGTGTCTCTATTTTGTGGATGCGTTGCTGGTTGTTTTTGTCGCCTAGCTATGTAGATTATCAACCCTGCGTCTACTTGCTGTCTTCCCCAAATCTTAGAAAATGTTTATTCTCTGGTACCTCCATTCTCATTCTCTTTTCCCTTGGTAGTTATACTTAAAATTTACTCTGCTATTATTTTAGTGGGGTTTTCAGAGGAAGAAGAGATAAATGCTTGTGATCAGTGGGTTGTATTTAACTGGAAGTTTTATGTTTATGTTTTTGTTCTTTTCCAAGTTGAATATGTAGTTGACTGGCTTAAGTCCAGGGAGTACTGTGGAGACTAAAGATGTACTGCTTTGGGCTCACAAAATAGTTTTCCTCTTTTTCCAAACTGTACAAAGTTTATATGATTTTTTCCCCCTCTTGTTATAGGCTTTTGGTTTTTTTTTTCTCTCATAAGCTAATATTGAAGTATTTGTAAAAATAAGGAACTACACACAAATGAAGTAAACCTTGTAAAGCTGCATTATTGTTTAGGGAGCAAGGTCAACCAGTAAGAGATTGAAGTATTTGTCCAAAAGTTAGGAAAGCCCAGCTTTGGGCTGTGAGGGCAGTCTAGAGATAACAGTGTATAACATGCAAAGACACAGACGTGGACAAAAAGGGCTCTTGGTAGATTTGTTGTTGTTGTTTAGTTGTAAGTTGTGTCCAACTCTTTGTGACCCCATGGGCTGTAGCCCACCAGGCTCCTCTGTCCATGGGATTTCTCAGACAAGAATACTGGAGTGGGTTGCCATTTTCTTCTACAGGGGATCTTCCTGACCCTATGTCTCCTGCCTGGCAGGTGGATTCTTTACCACTGAGCCACCTGGGAAACCCCCCGTTGGTATTAACAGGTAGAAGAGGTTAAAAAAATGAGGTTGGCACTGTGCTTCTCACCAACTTCCTTCCGTTCCAGTGTGTCTGGAGGGTTCTAGCAACCACACTGATGGGGGCTCTTTACAACCTTCGGCACTCAGTCTAGATAGCTCCTCCACTGAGAAACCTTCCTTCTTCTGGCCTCTGTGCGTGTGTGCGCATGCTCAGTCAGGTCCGATTCTTTGCGACCCCATGGAGCCCGCCAGGCTTCTCTGTCCATGGGATTTTGCAGGCAAGAATACTGAAATGGGTTGCCATTTATTCCTCCAGGGGACCTTCCCAACCCAGGGATCAAACCCACATCTCCTGTGGCCTGTGCATTGGCAGGTGGATTCTTTACCACTTGAGTGACCTAGAAGCCCTCCTTCTGTCCTAGTCAAGGCTAATTGCTTCTCAAACAGTTGGCCCTTGAATAATAAGAGTCTGAACTGCACAGGTCCTCTTGCCATGTGGATTTTTTTTGATAGTAAATACTAAAGTACTATGGGATCCACGGTGAATTGAGTCTGCAGATGCAGAACCCCAGATGCAGAGATACCCCATATACAGGGGCACTATGAATACAGAGGGAGGACTAAAAACTTTACTTGGGTTTTGCATTGTGTGGAGGGTTTGAACTCCTAACCCCACATTACTCAAGGGTCAACAGTATATTTTGACCATGTTTTCTTTTTTTTTTCCCCAACCCTCTTGTGGTAGTTTCCAAATGCTCTTCTGTGACCCATGGAGGCTCTTCTGTGACCTGTAGGGGCTCTTCTGATCTTCTGGGTCCTTAGAAAATACTCAGTACATGGATGAGCTGGTCATACTCTCTGGCCACTGGGTTAGGCTCAAGGGCTTGTCTGAAGGGGGTCAGCATTCCTAGCATGGGATTCAGGTCTTGGCATTAATGTCATCATGGCACATCTGTGTTGAGGCACTTCCCCACCCTCCCACCCCACCATGCTTTCCTATGGAGCACGGCCAAGCTTGGCAGCATCATAGGGACCAGCATTCTTCCAGGGCTTCCTCCCAATTCCTTCTCACTATATAAAATATCCTCTCCTTGCCTCACCCACTGAAATGTGAGTTCCTTAAGGGACCCTATTTGATTTATCATTACAACCTCACTGACAAGGAGCCCAGTGCCTGAAACATAGTAGGCACTTAGTCAATGTTTATGGAATGACTTGTAAATAATTTTGCCTAAAACTTTTGTAGTGCATAAAATTAGCAAGGGCCTCCATGCTAGGGCATGCAAATTATAGAAACAAACAAATGAACATTGGGAAGGTTGCAAATCATATATCTTAAGGAATTTACAGATAGCCTTATTAATCTTGTGAGCCTCTTAAGATTATATGCAAAATCTTGTGTATTTTTGGCTCGGTTCAGTTCAGCTCAGTTGTGTCTGACTCTTTGCGACCCCATGGACTGCAGCATGCCAGGCTTCCCTGTCCATCACCAGCTTCTGGAGCTTCCTCAAACTCATGTCCATTGAGTCGATGATGCCATCCAACCATCTCATCCTCTGTCGTTCCCTTTTCCTCCCGCCTTCACTTTTTCCCAGCATCAGGGTCTTTTCAAATGAGTCAGTTCTCTGCATCAAATGGCCAAAGTATTGGAGTTTCAGCTTCAGCATCAGTATTTCCAATGAATATTCAGGACTGATTTCCTTTAAGATGGACTGGTTGGATCTCCTTGCAGTCCAAGGGACTCTCAAGAGTCTTCTCCAACACCACAGTTCAAAAACATCAATTCTTTGGTGCTCAGCTTTCTTTATAGTGCCTTTTTCTGGAGACAAGTTTTCACAGCTTTATCTTCAAAAGGTTAAGAACCACTGAGAAAATGAGGCTTGGAGTTATGCACCCGTACATCTGAGTATGTGCTTCAAGATGGGAAGTGCTCTATCGGTGCCTGGCATTATTTTTGTGTCACCTGCTTTTTTGTCTGTCAGTGTCATCCTTCTGAGCTGACCATCCTTTTCCTTGCCATTCTTTCTTGGAAAAAACATAGCTTTTGGATCTATGGATGCAAGATATCTTTGGGTCTATGGTTACTGGAAATTAATGCTGGAATCAGATTCAGAGTCTCTGAGTCTAGTGCCTGAGTCTGAAGCTCCAGGTGACTCAAGGAGACTTTTAGGTTAATAACTTACTGGATTAGATAGAGCATTTTGTTTCACAAACATGAACATAATTTGTTCTTATTTACTTTTAAATTATAAATGATTATTCAGTAGTTTTTTCTCTTCGTTTTAAACAGGTTCTTGAAAACATTGCTTTAATGAAAAATAAAACCTAAAAGCAGCTGCGGTGTTGGTATGTAATGATTGAAGTATAATTAAGAGTTATAATTATTCCCAATTAGGCATTTGGAATGCCAAAGTAGGGGCCCCAATCAGTTGAACCCAGGCAAGGTAGCATCAGGCCCGAATCAGGGACAGGGCATGGGAGAGAAAGGGGTTGATTTGGGGGCCCCCTGGGATGGGACCCTAGGGATTGATTCCCTGTGTGCTGTGGGTTGGAGGAGGCATGGTCCCAAACTCCCCAAGCTCTGGGAGGAAAGAAAGCTCTGCTGAGTGGAGGATGTTTCTGAATAATGTTTCCCTCAAAACCTCTGAGTCTTACCTAGTTGAGAACAGACAGACATCCTGGCAGAACCTCCTCCCCTAATGAAAGTGTAACTGACTTGAGGGCATACCAGGGATCAATATTCCCCTCCCCTATTGCCCTCAGAGGTCCCATGACCTGGTGGATCTCCAAGCTTTAGCCCTCCTACTCTCGTAATTTCGTGCTACCCTATCCATAGTCACCTTCTCATGGCTCTGCCAGAAACCGTTACTATTAATATCACCACCTGCTTTTTTTTACAGTTGCCATGGCCAAGGTTTCATGATCCCATGGCCCTGCTTTTAGCTTATGAGTGAACCTGAGCTGTGACCCAATTTCATGGTCCTAACTTGGAGAGTAGGGAGTCAGTGTCTAAATCATCTGGTTTACTGGGCTGGTCCTCCTGCGATATTATTTCTCCTTGAGCCCTTCCTGCAATCGGGTGGTATTGGTGCCTGGATGGGTGCGGGTAGGAGGCACCTCTGAGAAGTGACACACCTGGCAGACCCGTCAGTTGCCGCACAGGCACCCATGGCAGAGCCACGCTCAGATGTGGCTGGAGAGGCCCAGTTCTATCAGGTCACAGCAGTGGATTTGCCACTGGAGTTTCATCTACCAGTGTAGGCTGGTGTGGGCTCCCTGGGGATTTTGAATAGGGAAGAGATCTGGCCAGAACTGGGCTTGGGAGGATTTGTCAGGTATCCTATTTGTGAGGGGTCGATAGGTGGGGAGAACCTGGAAACAGAAAGATGTATGGAGACCACTCCTGCAGTCCAGGGGAAAGTGGGGATGAACTGGGGGCAGGCTGGCTGTGGGCCAATAGAGTGGTGAGGCTGAGAAGTAGGGTGTGGGAAGTGATAAGAGAGCCAGGTGACTACCAGGATGATATGGTGTGGGGCCTGGGAGGAGGCAGCCAGTCAGCCATGTTGGGGCTGGGATATTTTGAACTTAGTTAATTGGAAACATTAAGACAGAGAGGAGGAGGTGAGACTGGTGATAGCAGGGAGAACATGAGTTTGGGATGAGTCATGATCTGAGAATGTCCATTTGCAAGTGTTCAACTAGCATTACCAGTATGGGGTCTGGGTTGGGGCATCCTTGGTGAGAGGGCAGGGTAGAAGTAAAAGAGGACTGGAGGCCAAGTCCCTGGAGGATGCTGTGTGAACCCAGGGCCAGAAAAGACCCGGGGGCGGCGGGTGGGGGTGGAATAGCCCTACTACGTGACCTAATGGTGACCTGATGGCTTTCTTTGGATCTTCATCCATATGGACTGGCAGTAACTGTGTGAGTTGGGTCTGTGGACTTACTGTAACTCTTGTCTCTCAGGCTATGATGGGAAGCTACTGTGCTGGTCAGCAGGCTCTGACCTTGGAACTGGGTAATCCGAGTTCTCATCCCACCTTTACCACTTCTAGCTGTACAACACTGGCTCATTTATGTAAGCTTCTGGATGAGTTTCCTTACCTGTAAACTGAGATCATGACTGGACCTTCCTCACAGGTTCAGGTAACAGATATTTCCTGACCAGCTTTTGTGTGCTGAGCACCATGGGTTTACAGGGATAAGATGTGACACAGACTGTGCCCTCAAGCCACTCACATAAAGAACCCCAAGCACAGTAACATGTGGTGGGTGCTACAGAGACTGGGCTAGGGAGTGTGTGTGTGTGTGTGTGGGGTGTGTGTGTGTGTATGTATGTGTATGTGTGTGTGTGTGTGTTTACTGAGAAAGAGAAAGAGTGGGAGTGGGGAGAGAGGCTGTTTCCTGATTCCTAGAGGGGATGTTTCAGATGAACTTGAAGACTGACCTAGGAGTGAGTCCAGGACTTTTTAACCCCTGGCTGTGCCTGAGAATCACTGGGAAGTCAGGACCCCATAGTGACCAATTACATCAGATCAGGGGCACTGGGGGCTGGGCATTTTTAAGGCATGTGACTCTAACGTGCAGCCAAGAGTGAAAACAACAGCATTAGCAAGAAGAAGGGGGAATGGGGAAGAGAAAGGAAATTCCACCAGAAAGAACTGCTTGTATTAAAATATCAGAGGGACAAGAGGAAAAGATGACTCAGACTTCAATATCCCTCTTGTATGTTGTTTTACAAACTGTGGTTCATGACTTGTTAGTGGGTCACGAAATCCATTTAGTATGTCATGACCAGCTTTAAAAGCAAATAGAATAATCTGGAGTCAAAAACATTAAGGGTTATATATGTTAAGGATCAGCATTTCTTGAAACCTGTGTCTCAGAAGCTTGTGTGGATGTGTACACTGGGTCTCCTGAAAAACCTGTCTCTTGCTGTGAGCACAGTCCCAGGTTTGTGGGAAACTCTGGTGCAGCTGGACTGAGTGTTGGAGTGGATGGTGGGAGAGACGGGACTGTGAGAGGGACTTGGGCTCTGTTCCTAGACTGGTGGGAGCCTTTTAAGGTTGTACACAGAGAGCAGTGAGGTCACGACTGGGCCTGCAGTCTGGGCAGTGTGAAGTGGGAGGTGAGACTGCAGTAATGTTCCATATGACAGGTGGTCAGAAGCCTGCGGAAGGAGCAGAGAGCTTGGGAGATGGAGGAGAACCCCAGGGGTGCACTGAGGAGACTTGGCCTCAGCCCTGGACTTCCCTCAGACTTGCTCCTTCTAGGGCAGGTCTCTGGTCTCTAGCATAGGTGCAGACTGTCCCTGCAGGCCCAGTCACAAGGGCTAATTAAGGACCACTTGATGGTGACTGCAGCCATGAAATTAAAAGACACTTACTCCTTGGAAAAAAAGTTATGACCAACCTAGATAGCATAAGGAAAAGCAGAGACATTACTTTGCCAGCAAAGGTCCGTCTAGTCAAGGCTATGGTTTTTCCAGTGGTCATGTATGGATGTGAGAGTTGGACTGTGAAGAAAGCTGAGTGCCGAAGAATTGATGCTTTTGAACTGTGGTGTTGGAGAAGACCCTTGAGAGTCCCTTGGACTGCAAGGAGATCCAACCAGTCCATTCTGAAGGAGATCAGCCCTGGGATTTCTTTGGAGGGAATGATGCTAAAGCTGAAACTCCAGTACTTTGGCCACCTCATGCGAAAAGTTGACTCATTGGAAAAGACTCTGATGCTGGGAGGGATTGGGGGCAGGAGGAGAAGGGGACGACAGAGGATGAGATGGCTGGATGGCATCACTGACTCGATGGACGTGAGTCTGAGTGAACTCCGGGAGATGGTGATGGACAGGGAGGCCTGGTGTGCTGTAATTCATGGGGTTGCAAAGAGTCGGACACGACTGAGCGACTGAATTGAACTGTCCACTCTTGATGTTTCCATCTAGAAACTCAGCATCCCTTCAGTGATTCAAACAGGGAAGAGAGGAGCTCTGGAATCTTCTTCAAACTGAGGCACAGTTTGGACTTCCTACTTCCCCAGATGCAGAAATAGAACAGAGGTAACTCACCCTTTGAGACAAAATTTCCTTTGTGCTAGTGTCAAACATAAATGTTGGACCCAAAGGTGATGTTCAGAAAGTTCTGGGTTGGAAAGTACCCATTTTATCTTGTTGAGGTTTCGCCATTCCATGGGTCTTCTCTCTGAGCAGGGTTTGTGGGGTCTTACTTGTGCTGGAGGCTAAGGTCTGGGGTAGGAGCTGCCGCACTGGGCCTGCCGTTCACATTGCCCTCTGGGGCTGGCATGGGCACAGGTGGTTGTGCTCCCAGAGCACGAGTGGATGACAAGTGGTGGCGTGGTGTAGTCCTTCCGCCTGTGGCCCTCCCTCCACGTCAGCCACACTGGCCCTCCCTCTCTCTGGCAGACTCGCTCCTGCCTTAGGCCTTTTGTGCCTGCTCTTCCCCTGCTTGGAATGCTCATCTCAGATCTTCACAAAGTCTCTGCCCAAATGTCACCCATCCTGAAGGTGACTGTCTAGATATTTTCTCTTCTAACATTTAAACATTTTATCTTGCTTTACTTCTCTTTATCTGTATTGATCCCTAGCTGAAACAGTTTATTTGTCAGTTTTGGGTGGTCTTCTCCCCGATTTAGAGGGCAAGCCTCATGAAGACAGGGACTGTGTCTGTCCACGTCTACCTGGCTCCTGCTGTAGCTCTTGTGCCAGGGCATTTGCAGGGTGTGTGGCACGTGGCAACGGGTGTATAATGAATACTTCTTGAGTGGATGAAAGCTTCAGGTGGGGCCTCACTGGTGGATTGACTCATTTATTCATTTTTAAAAGTTGTTGTTCTTCCTTTGTGAATTTTCCTATTTATTTACATGTAATAGGGAAATTATGTATATTTCTTGAGGTATAGTTCATTTACACGGAGAAGGAAATGGCAACCCACTCCAGTGCTCTTGCCTGGAGAATCCCAGGGACGGGGGAGCCTGGTGGGCTGCCGTCTCTGGGGTCGCACAGAGTCGGACACGACTGAAACAACTTAGCAGCAGCAGCAGCAGTTCATTTACAATATTATATGTTTCATATATACAATAGAATGATTCATAATTTTTAAAGGTTATAGTCCATTTATAGTTATTACAAAATATTGGCTATATTCCTTTGTTATACAATACACACTTTACCATCTGAGCCACCAGGGAAACCTCTGTGCTTTACAATATATACTTGTAGTTTATTTTATACCCAGTAGTCTGTACTTCCTAATCCTCTGCTCCCCCTGCCCCTGCCCCCTTTCCTCTCCCCAGTGGTAACCACCACTTTGTTCTTTATATCTGCGAGTCTGTTTTGTTATATTTATTTATTTGCTTTATTTTTAGATTTCACAGAGAAGGGATATTGTACGGTATTTGTCATTCTTTGACCTATTTCACTTAGCATAAGTGAAGTGGACATGCTGCACATGGCAAAATGTATCTCTTGTTATGGCTGAGTAGTATTCCATTGTATTTATAGCCCATGTCTTCTTCATCTGTCGATGAACACATTCATCTCTTGATGGACACAGGTTGCTTTCATACCTTGGCAACTGTAAATAGTGCTGCTGTGAACATTGGGGTACATGCACATTTTCCAACTAGTATTTTTGGTTTTCTGTATATATTCTCAGGAGTGAAATTGCTGGATCATATGGTAGATCTATTTTTACTTTTTTAAAGAAACCTCCATATGGTTTTGCAGAGTGGTTGTATTAGTTTACATTCCTACCAAAAGTACACACCCGCTACACCCTCTCCAGCATTTATTATCTGTGGATATTAATTCATTCTTGATTCAGCCATGTGCTCAGCATGCTTCTTGCTGGTGAAGGGGGACCTTGTTCCTATCCTGCATGTTTTGTGGGCTACAGCTACTTACAGCATGACATGCCATGGTTTTGCACCCTGGTGCCTTCTCTGGGATAAGAACTCTCTGCTCAGAAGGTGCCTTGCTTCCTTGGGGACTTTAAGTGGCCTCTAGTGGTTTGTTCTGGGGACTGACAATAGGTTCTGGGCACCTGTTGAGACCGGTAGAGAAATTATATCCAAATGGGTGCTGTGGTTTCATAAGCAAACCTAATCCACAGACCCCAGGCTTGAGACACACTCATACCTTATTCTCTGCTCCTAGAGCCTATGCTGCAGCTTCCTCCCACACGTTCTCAATCCCTCCCTCCACCACATTGAGGATGACAATCTACACTTTATTTCTCTGTCATTCGTTCAGTTGGATTTGAGGCCAAGGGGAATCCCAGTGCACAGGCTCAGATGTGAGATATGTTTCATTTCTGTAAATCTGAGTTCCCATTCTACCAGGCTGGTAGAGGCTCAGCCTTGGTCATTCCTGGGTCCTGTCTCTCCCCTGGGAAGTGCCAAGGTCCCAGGTTTTAGGCAGTGCCAAGGGTTTGGGAAATCCCCAGCCACTGGCCACTGAGATGCCTATCTTCCCAGCCACATAGTCCGCCAGGCCTGTGCTTCTGCTCTTTCTTTGCCATCTTGGAGCCCCTGAGTCTCACGTCCAGAGTGTCTTCTGCATGAGGTGGCCATTCCTGCACCTACCATGGGTTTTTGTAAAGAGAAGTAGGAGGCCCTATTCTGTCCTGAGGGACCAGCCTGTTTAACTGCTGCTCACAAAGATCTCCAGGTAGAAAAGGAAAATAATAATTCAAGGAAGCGGACCAAGTATTAAAAAGACCAGGACCCCAGCAGCTGGGAGGAAAGTGAGAACGGGGAAGGTTGGAGACTTGGTGGAGGGCTCCCTGGTGGAGACAGAGGTCAACCTGAGACTGAAAGGTGGGCTGACTCGAGAGTTCACTTTGAGGAGAAATTAATTCCCGTACACATGCAGTGCCCAGTCAGCCAATTCCGTAGCCCATACGAGGTGACTTTACTCTAAGAAAGAGCCAACTTGAACTACTGAACTCTGAAGGACTCGGAAAAAGTGTGGTTGGCAATTTCCGCATCAGTATTCTCCTCCCAGGGCCAGCCCGGCCTGATAGAGCCGGGGATGGGATGCGGCCACCCTGGAAGGCTTTGCCTCTTTTTCACACAGTGTGTGGCTTTGAAATGTAACGTGACAAGGTCGCCTGTCACAGGCCTGAGAAGTTCCTCAGCTGTCGCTCCCAGCTCTGCTCCAGCTGCAAAGGGGCCACGTTAGAATCCAAGCCCAGAGCGAATGAATCTGGAGTTCACTGAGGTGGCAGGTGCTTTTTATAGCTTTCATTGGGTTTTGAGTGGTGCAGGGAGCTGACAAAACACCTCTCAAGGCAACGGCTTCACTGGACACCGTGTTTTGAAAAGGATTCAATTACATTTAAATGATGGCATTTTGAGTATTTTTCACATTCTGTACCCTCTGTCTTCCTTTTTATTTTCTATAGGAAAAGCACACATGTGAATTAAAATTGCCTGGGAAAGTCTAGGCATAAATATTAAAATGTTTGACTGCTGGTTAAAGGGAATTTAGGTCCGTATTTTCTCTTTGTTGCAGAAACTTGCTTTTTAGTTCTTCCAGGCTTCAGAAAATGTCCTTCTTGGTGCTTTCCCCCTCTTTCTTTAGCTATCCCTGTGCCCCTCCATTCTGCCCCCACCTCCGAGTTTGGTGGTCTTGTGAACAAGACCATCACATACAAAGCAAGGGGTCAAACTCCAGTGCCCATAGGGCCCAGCAGGCAAATAAATGAGTGACATAGGCTGGGGGCCTGGAGTAAGCTGGAGGGGTCATGCCTGTCTGGAAGGACAGAGAGCCCTGTGCCACTGATGGTGGCCACAGGAATGCAGTCCCCAGGGGGCCAGGTCTCCAGTGGGTTTTAGAATGCAGGCAGCTAAGAAGTAATACCACTCTTTAAACTGAATAAAAACCATTAGATTCAGCTCAGAGACTACCTGTTTGCAGCCTCTGCCATTGATGTGTTGGGCTCATGATGAACTGGGGTTGCCTGCCTGTGTTCCCTCTGCTCGCAGACTTGTTGGGCCAGAAACTGTGTGTTCTGGGGAGAGTTTTAGTTAGAAGCAGTGACCTCATCCTGTAGAGGGAAGAGAGGCACAGGAGCTGTCCTCTGTTCATGCTCTGCCATTTCTGGGGCTGAGTGACTTTGAGCAAGTCACACCCCACTGGCCTCCATGCCTCTGTTCTTTCAAATAAGAAAAATTACATCAGAATTACCTACTGGTTCCTGAGGTTTTTTGTGAGACAAAAAGGAAAACATCAGTAACACGATCTGAAGAGTATAAATGCCCAATTGCTGTTCTTTGTGTGGACAACCTGTGATATGAAGGGATTGTGAATGTGAAAAGTATGGTCCTTTTCAGGCCTGTGCAGGTTCCAGCCTGTTCTTCATCCTGACTTAAACCCAAGGGACATGAGCCTGGAACTTTCTGTCCATATCTATCAGCGTGGTTTTGGCACAAAGTTGGCATGGCCCAGACCATGGGAAGGAAGGGCAGGGGTGGGGCGGACAGGAGTCAGAGCCTGGGAACAGCAGATCCTTCTCACCCCACTGTTTTGGTTCAGAGCATTCTTGAAAAATTGTGGGTTCACTAATCTGTTTAAATAGGATATTTAAAAACAGAAACCTTACCCAGAATAATGTTTCCCAAACTAGTGTTCTAAGATACACTATTCTTCTTAGGATATTGAAAGGAATGAGAAAAAGGATTCCATATTCAGGTAAATTGGAACACTGCATTAAAGTTGAATGAATACTTTTCTTTCTTACAACACTGCTTGGAGTTTTTTTATTTTTATTTTTTAAGATTGGGATATAATTGCTTGACAATGTTGTGTTAGTTTCTGCTGTACGGCAGCATGAATCAGCTATATGTATACATACATCCCAGAGAAGGCAATGGCACCCCACTCCAATACTCTTGCCTGGAAAATCCCATGGACGGAGGTGGCTGGTGGGCTGCAGTCCATGGGGTTGCTAAGAGTCGGACATGACTGAGCGACTTCACTTTCACTTTTCACTTTCATGCATTGGAGAAGGAAATGGCAACCCACTCCAGTATTCTTGCCTGGAGAATCCCAGGGACGGGGGAGCCTGGTTGGCTGCTGTCTCTGGGGTCGCACAGGGTCGGACACGACTGAAGTGACTTAGCAGCAGCAGCAGCATACATACATCCCCTCCTTCTTGAGCCTCCTTCCCACCCACAGCCCCATCCAACCTGTCTAGGTCATCACGGAGCACGGAGCTGAGCTCCCTGTGCTGCACAGCAGCTTCCTGCTAGCTAACTGTTTTACACGTGGTCGTATTACATGCTGATGTTGTTGTCTGAGATTGTTACTACATGCCATGAGACGAGAGTACACTAATGCTCACAGTGGGCATCTGTTTGAGCATCAGTGTGCTCTGAGCACACTGATTGTTAACTGAGCAAATGGGATCTTCTTAAGACTCAGTTTGGGTAATGCATACCTAGGGCGGCCACCCGAGTGCCAGGTACAGGAGACAAAGTGGTTAGTAAAAGCAGACCTAGGCTCGACCCTGTGCTCATGATGATGACAGTCTAGTGGGGGAAACCAGCATTAACCAAGTAAGCACACGCTGGAAGTAAAATGACAACAGGAGAAAGTCCGTGCAGGAGAGGACTGTGGTTCCACCCGGGGATTTGCCCCTCTGTGTGACTGAAGGAGAAATGAAGGATGCAGGGCATTAACCAAGCCAGGGGCCCTGAGCCGGTGGGGGGGGCATTTTCTAGAGGTGGGGAGAAACCAGTGTGGCCAGTGCTCTGCGGGGGAGGTCTTGTGGGGGTCTGATGGAGAAGACAGGGGAGCCACTGAAATTTCCCTTCCCCGTGACTTGGTGCAGCTATCACCTGGGTGGGACTGGGGGGTGCCATGTAGGAGGGCAGTGTCTGCAGAAGGCGAGCTCCCGTTCCTGACCCGGGTGCAGGAGGTCTCCGTGGACTGGGCGCACAGAGTACCAAGCACATGCTGGCTGCCTGGGGGCAGTCCTGCATTTCTTGCTGCCGTGTCTGAAGCCTTGACCTGTGGGGGCCGTCAGCTCTCCATGCAGACAGAAGGACATGGCTGCCTGCTGAGAAACTCGTGCTGGGGCCTCCAGCTGCTGACTTACTTCACAATTTAGATTCTTCTTGCTCCTGTTTGCTCTGGAATAAAGAACTTGTTGATTATGTCTCCCTGGGGACTAATAGTCTCCTGAATTTCATGTTACGTGGAGTGGGAAGCAGGACAGCATCAGTTAGCAAATAGCAATGCCTTCTGTGTGATCAAAATGTACTCCGTAAATATTTACTGAGTGACGTTTGGGACACTGGAGGTAGAGGGGGTGAACAAGATAGCCGGGACCCCTGCTCCTTCTCAGTTCTCCTTTGGTGGGAGAGAGGACGGATTGGGGTGGGACAGACAAGGCTGGAGAGACTGAGGGCTATGAGAGGTTCGGGGGTGAGTGCTGGCTAAGGTGAGACCCAGAGGAGGATGTATTAAGAGGGTGACGTCAGGAAAAAGAGAACAGGAGAGGGGACACAGATCTAGAGGAAGGAGACTGCGGCTCAGTCACCTTCCTAGAGCAGGACTGGCCAGGGCACTGAGATTTCCACTTCTTCTGGCTCTCTAGAAGATGCTTCCTCGGACTTTGGCAGGGGTCCTGAGCAGTTTTGGTCACAGTCATCTAATGCAATTGTATTTTCTTCTTCTGAGCACATCAGGTCCCAGACACACGAAACCTGGCTGTGTTCCTCAACTACTGCCAGTATGAGGGGATGGCCACACTTCGATGTCACAGGAAGTAATCACTACAAACTCCTGGAGCACATGTCCCTCTGAGAAGCCTTTGTATGGATGCCCTGAGCCTGGCACCAAAGAACTGATAGAACTGCAGTCACAGGGACAGCTTTTTTCATTTGATGAGAGGGATGGGGGTGGTGGGAATATATCGGCCGCAGTGACCTTTCACGGTAGGCAGAGATGTGCCAGTGCTGAAACAATTATCTCAAGTGCCCGTGGGTACCAGCTTCCTGTTGATAACATGTGGTGCTAATTACCTTGAAGCATTCAGGGCAGATGTTGGTGCTTGGAATGAATAGGCCAGCAGAAGGGCCGCGCCTGGCTCAGGACCAGGGGTTCAAGGTGGGGCAGCGCCGCTGTCTCCCATTCCCTCTCTCCTCCAGACTGCCGCTGTGGTTCCTCTCCTCCTCCAGACACTGTGCTTTACTGTGCAGTCTCTTAACCTTTTCCGTGAAGTCAAAATGTGACTGGCGGACCAGTCACCCCTCTCTGTTTAATAGCCTTCTAGACCTGCGGGGGAGGAATAGGATGACCAGTTAATCAAAATACTCTGTGTGGAAAAGGTCAACATGGTGGGGCTCCTACCATACATTTTTCTGGGAGAGATATTGACGTTCTGCCTTGTCCTTCCTTTCAGTACTGCCATGTGGTCAGGAGATTGCAGCAGTGCTGTGGACCCTTGATGACCACGATTTTACTGAAAGACAGTGATGGTGGCAAGTCTGATGATATTTCCCTTTACCCTATGGGGCCACTGTTACTGGAAAGGTAGGCAATGACCCTGCCGGGAGCTCCCAGGCTCTGCTCTCTAAGCTCTCTTCATTTACACAACTCACTACACATGTAAGTGCTTGTGACAATAGTAATTAACCTTCATCTGGGGCTGCTCCGTGTCAGGCTCTGTGCCAAGCATGTCACATGCATCATCTCATTTAATCCCCATAGTGACTCAGTGAGGGTTATTATGCCCCTTTAACCAGTGGGGCTTCCCAGGTGAGGCCAGTGGTAAAGAATCTGCCTGCCAATGCAGAAGATGCGGGTTCGAACTCTGGGTTGGGAAGATCCCCCCAGGGAGGAAATGGCAATCCAGTCCAGCATTCTTGCTTGGAAAAATCCAATGGACAGAGGAACCTGGCGGGCTGCAGTCCATGGGGGTCACAAAGAGTCAGACATGACTCAGCACTCATGCAAGGAAAGGAAAGGAAAGGAAGAACAGGGAACTGAAGGCTGGAAAGGTTAAGCCATATCCCCACGTAACCCAGTTGGTCAGCGGGATGCCGGGACATAAATGCAGGGAGTTTAACTCCAGAGGACTTTTGTTTCAGTCCCCTCCCCCACCAGGTCCATGAAGATGGGGACAGTACCTGTTTTGTTCATCTCTACACCTTAGTTCCCGACGGAAGCCAAGCACACAGGGGAGCTCAGTAAGTATTTGTTAAGTGAATCAGTGATCAGCCTTGTTTGGGTGTGAGAGTGGGGAAGGCAGGTGTGAAGGAGAGGATTAGGGCTCAGTGGGTTTACTGGTCCACAGGGCTGGAGTACATAGGGGCTGGCCAGAATGGTGGGGGTGGGGGTTGGTATTCTGGCAGAATCAAGAGCAAACTGCTTCCGTTAGTCAAGGGAAGCTCACTTTTGCAGAATGGGGAAGTTGTTATCATTGTTGGTAGTGAACACTACAGGCCATTTGGTATCCTTTCTTATTTTCCAAGATCTTTGGCTTTGAGAATTCTGGTCCATATAGCTAGCTAACCCCCAAATGGAAGAAAACTCCAGACACAGTCACTGACCTTTCACATAGCCTTTCACTCCAAGTGAGTGGGGTATGTTCGCTGCATGTGTGTCTGTGTGTGACAGTATCTCTGTTACTGAACTTAGCACATTGAATTTTCTGCTGTGATTGCCTCTCATTTTTATTATAGAAAGAGGTTTCCTTTTGAAAATATTAAATTGTATAAACAAAATGGAAAAGCATGAAGGATAAAGTAAAAATCACCTGAAAACATACCACTCAGAGCTAACTGGTAGATAATTTGGTGAACATCCTTTCAACATTGGTGTGTATATGAAATATAATTTTACAGAGAGCAAAATACCATAACTACTGTTTTGCAATCTGCTTTCCCCCCTCCATTTAATACACTGAAGAGATTTTTGCCTGTCAATAAATATGGGGCTGCATCATTCTTTGTAATGGGTATATAGGACTCTATTGTATGATCGTTTCCTGATTAATTTAACCTGTCCCTTATAATGTCCATTTATCCACACTCGGACAACACTATAATTATCCATTTAATCATCTGTCTCTCCCTGGAGGCGGTGAGCTCATTGAAAGCAGGGACATTTCTGAATCCACAAGCATCCAGTAGATGTCTAATAAATTTTGAATGGATGGAGGAGGGAGTGAGATGGAGAGGAAGAGGTTTTGTTTTGTCATGGCTGTGGTTTGTTTCCGGCTAAACCTGTGTTCTGAATGGCAGCCTATTAACCCGGGGCTGGCGAGGGCATTTTAGCGATTATAAAGCTGGACATTCACTGTTCTTTTGGTGTCATGAGTTTAAATCTTGGTGCCACCAGGAAGTATTTCTGACACCAGTCAGATTAAATTCTGATCTTGAAGCAAAGTGGTTGGTTTCTTAACCTTGTGGGTTACTTTCCCTGCAGTGACAGCCTCTGCTCTGTTCATCTCTTCCAAAGCCACACTGGCTGCCCAGGAGAAACGCCTCACACACATTTAGGGAAATGGGAATATGCTTTTCTAGGTGAATTGGGGTGTAATGACTTACCCACCTTCTTGTCTTTCTTTAGAGTCACGAGCTGGATGCCTTAGTCCTACTCTAAGGGGATAGAATGTGCTAAAAGATAAAGATGAAAAATAAAAACAACCCCAACCATTCAAGACCATTAACTTAAAATTCTGGATGCCTGCTTCTAGGGAGAGTGAAAGACATTGTTAAGCTGGGATTCTTCACCTGGCAGTACACCAATAGGGGGCATATGGGTTCCTTCACTCTATCTGCTCATCCCATGAAATAGGATGCAGGACTTTGCATTGCAAGCATAATATGCACCATAAGAAATATATTACATATAATACACATATGTTATATTTCTTATAATTTTTAAGCACATATATTTTTCTGGATGAGAGGTCCGTAGCTTTTGTTAGATTCTCACAGAATTTTGAGACCTCAAATAGGTTTAGTGGAAAAATACTTTACGGAAAAATAATAGGTTTGGAGGAAAAATAATTTAAATATATGATCTCATTTTTCCTATCTGTAAGATGGAGCAATAGCTCCTACCTCACAGAGTTGTGTGAAGATTGGTAAAATAAAGTATTCAAAGGGTCTGGCTCAGGTGCATAGTAGATGGCCACTGTTACTGGTGATCACGGGGTAATAGGACATGACTTTGCTTATGGGTGACTGTCTACCCCAGCATTGCAGTGGGCATGTGGAATGGGCTGTGATCAGAGAGGTGATTTGGTGGCTTTGCTCTCACTGAGCTCTGGGCCAGCTATGGACCAGAGGGAGAGAGACAGAGAGAGAGGAAGGCTGGAAGCCAGGGAGGGGCTGTCTCATTGTCCAGGTATGAGGTTTGTAGAACTGGGGCCAGAGGAAGAGAGCAGCAAGCAGGAAAGACTGGTTAGGACTTGGTGACCAGGAGTGGAGTTGAGAGAAGGGAGGCAAGAGATCTCTGAGGGTCTGGTTACCTCTGGGGAGAATGAGAATTTTGCTAGCAGACACAGACAGGGGATAGTGGTAGGGAGGAGGCTATGTTTGCAGGAAGGGTTCAGTTCACCCATATTGAACCTGAGGAGAGTTGGGCCATATGAGTGGCAATTATCTAGCAGGAAACACAGGTCTTGGACCTGCTTAGTTCTTTATTTGCAGGAGTTACACTTTATGTGACTTTTCGGATTTTGCCTAAAAGGAAGGAGCTGACTTCTGGTGGCCAGAGCACCTGGAGCAAAGTAAGGAGAGGACAAGGGTGGTGGAAAGGATGCTCTGCAGCCTGGTCTTAACCCAGTTCTTAAATTTGATGATGAGAGGGCTTAGGTATGGAAGCAGAAGTTACTATTTGCACAAAGGACCCCATGAGTCATGACAGTGCTGGAGGATGCTCTGGTGCCCACAGGAAAGAGTAATGCAGGCTCAGGGAGGGGCGTTCTCCCTTGTGGTTGTGGAAAGCTGGTGGCTCTGTAGGCGCTGGGAGGTGTCTGGAGAGAGCACTTTTGACATGAATATTGTCACGAATCAGTGCATTCTGAAGGGTGCTGTCAGAAGCAAGAGGGCTGAGGCTCTCTTTGTTGTAGCTCATGGTGAGGACATTGATAAAGCCGAGGGGGTCTGTGGAGGTCCTGCGCAGTGGCTGCTAGGTGATAGATGGGCCTATCACCATGAGCCTGTAAGGGACACTCCTCAGGGACTTGTTAGAGGTGGAGGATCTCCAAGGGCTGAGGACTTTTGTAAGTTGGTGGGGCAAGAGTAGGGTGAGCTTTTAAGATCTATGTGCCTTCAACTCTATCCGTGAGCTGTAGAGGCTAGGTGAATTTTGGATAGTGAAAGTAGCTCTCTGAATGTTGAATTCAAGGAAACTCAATTCAAGTGTCTGGGGACTCAACTGATAACTTTCTTCCTTTTTCTTAGTATCAGTGAGTCCTTTGGGAAAAGCTTTCTCTATAAGTGGGAATCTGCACTTCACAGCTGTGTTCTGGAAGGAAAAGCTCATTGCTAGGGAGCCTCCCAGTTTATCTGGCTCGCCAGTGCAGATCGATCTCTCGTGGCTTCATCCCCTCACAGTCTTCCTCATGTTCCCCTGGAATGTGATCCTGTGGATAGACATGTCTGGAAGTCCTCTATTGAGAAGGGTCCATTCATTTCCCAATCATATGAAATTTGAGCTCCGACAAGTCTTACTTGTTGGAGGCGTCCAGTCAGCTCTGAAATCCACTGATTCTGTTTACACTGTGGGCAACTCCCAACAAATCAGGGCTGGACATATACCTGGGGGGGTCTTGTGAGGTTACTAGATCATACTGTAGAATTATTACTGTTTTAAAGCTCTTGATACCTGCTTTCACTAACAATACCAATTGTTGGTGACAGAGGAATGGGAACTCTCCTGCATTGCTTATGAGAATGTGAAATTGTCAGTTCCTTGAAAAGTTAAATAGGCACCCACCATATGACTCAGTCATTCCACTCCTACGTTTTTACTCAAGATAAAAAGAAATATATGTCCATACAAAGGCCTGTACAAGAACATCAATAGCAGCTTTATTTATAATAGCCCAAATTGGGAAATATCTCCAATCCCTTCAACTGAAAAATAGATAAATAGTGAAATATCCATACAATGGAATACTACTTAGCAATAAAAAGAAATAAGCTATTTCTATCTGAAACAACATGGATAAATCTATTTTTTAAAAATTTAAGTATAGTTGATTTACAAAGTTTTAGGTGTACAGCAAAGTGATTTAGTTATATATGTGTATGTATTCAGTTCAGTCAGTTCAGTCACTCAGTCATGTCTGACTGTTTGCGACCCCATAATTGCAGCATGCCAGGTCTCCCTGTCCATCACCAACTCCCAGAATTCACCCAAACTCATGTCCATCGAGTCGGTGATGCCATCCAGCCATCTCATCCTCTGTCGTCCCCTTCTCCTCCTGCCCCCAATCCCTCCCAGCATCAGAGTCTTTTCCAGTGAGTCAACTCTTCGCATGAGGTGGCCAAAGTATTGGAGTTTCAGCTTTAGCATCAGTCCTTCCGAAGAAATCCCAGGACTGATCTCCTTCAGAATGCACTGGTTGGATCTCCTTGCAGTCCAAGGGACTCTCAAGAGTCTTCTCCAACACCACAGTTCAAAAGCATCAATTCTTTGGCGCTCAGCTTTCTTCACAGTCCAACTCTCACATCCACACATGACCATTGGAAAAACCATAGCCTTGACTAGACGAACCTTTGTTGGCAAAGTAATGTCTCTGCTTTTCAATATGCTATCTAGGTTGGTCATAACTTTCCTTCCAAGGAGTAAGTGTCTTTGAATTTCATGGCTGCAGTCACCATCTGCAGTGATTTTGGAGGCCCCCAAAATAAAGTTTGACACTGTTTCCCTATCTATTTCCCATGAAGTGATGGGACCAGATGCCATGATCTTTGTTTTCTGAATGTTGAGCTTTAAGCCAACTTTTCTACTCTCCTCTTTCACTTTCATCAACAGGCTTTTTAGTTCCTCTTCACTTTCTGCCATTAGGGTGGTGTCATCTGCATATCTGAGGTTATTGATATTTCTCCTGGCAATCTTGATTCTAGCTTGTGCTTCTCCCAGCCCAGCATTTTTCATGATGTACTCTGCATAGAAGTTAAATAAGCAGGGTGACAATATACAGCCTTGACGTACGCCTTTCCCTATTTGGAACCAGTCTGTTGTTCCATATCCAGTTCTAACTGTTGCTTCTTGACCTGCATATAGGTTTCTCAAGAGGCAGGTCAGGTGGTCTGGTATGCCCATCTCTTGAAGAATTTTCCAGTTTATTGTGATCTACACAGTCAAAGGCTTTGGCATAATCAATAAAGCAGAAATAGATGGTTTTCTCGAACTCTCTTGCTTTTTCCATGATCCAGTGGATGTTGGCAATTTGATCTCTGGTTCCTCTGCCTTCTCTAAAACCAGCTTGAACATCTGGAAGTTCATGGTTCACGTATTGCTGAAGCCTGCCTTGGAGAATTTTGAGCATTACTTTACTAGCGTGTGAGATGAGTGCAGTTGTGCGGTAGTTTGAGCATTCTTTGGCATTGCCTTTCTTTGGGATTGGAATGAAAACTGACCTTTTCCAGTCCTGTGGCCACTGCTGAGTTTTCCAAATTTGCTGGCTTCTTGAGTGCAACACTTTCACAGCATCATCTTCCAGGATTTGAAATAGCTCAACTGGAATTCCATCACCTCTGCTAGCTTTTTTCGTAGTGATGCTTTCCAAGGCCCATTTGACTTCACATTCCAGGATGTCTGGCTCTAGGTGAGTGATCACACCATCATGATTATCTTGGTCATGAAGATCTGTTTTGTATAGTTCTTCTGTGTTTTCTTGCCACCTCTTCTTAATATCTTCTGCTTCTGTTAGGTCTATACCATTTCTGACATTATCGAGCCCATCTTTGCATGAAATGTTCCCTTGGTATCTCTAATTTTCTTGAAGAGATCTCTATTCTTCCCCATTCTGTTGTTTTCCTCTATTTCTTTGCATTGATCGCTGAGGAAGGCTTTCTTATCTCTCCTTGCTAATCCTTGGAACTCTGCCTTCAGATGCTTATATCTTTCCTTTTCTCCTTTGCTTTTCTCTTCTCTTCTTTTCACAGCTACTTATATATATGTGTGTGTGTGTGTATGTGTATATATATGTATATACACATACACATTTATATTTGTATATAAATGTATACATTTATATATGTATATATGTATTCTTTTTCAGCTTCTTTCCATTACAGGTTATTACAAGATATTGAATACAGTTTCCTATACTATACAGTAGGTCTTTGTTGTTTATCTATTTTATATATAGTAATCAGTTCAGTTCAGTTACTCAGTTGTGTCCGACTTTTTGCGAACCCATGAATCGCAGCACCCCAGGCCTCCCTGTCCATCACCAACTCCTGGAGTTCACTCAGACTCACATCCATCGAGTCAGTGATGCCATCCAGCCATCTCATCCTCTGTCGTCCCCTTCTCCTCCTGCCCCCAATCCCTCCCAGCATCAGGGTCTTTTCCAGTGAGTCAACTCTTCGCATGAGGTGGCCAAAGTATTGGAATTTCCGCTTTAGCATTCCTTCCAAAGAAATCCCAGCGCTGATCTCCTTCAGAATGGACTGGTTGGATCTCCTTGCAGTCCAAGGGACTCTCAAGGGTCTTCTCCAACACCACCATTCAAAAGCATCAATTCTTTGGTGCTCAGCCTTCTTCACAGTCCAACTCTCACATCCATACATGACCACTGGAAAAACCATAGCCTTGACTAGCAGACCTTTGTTGGCAAAATAATGTCTGTGCTTTTCAATATGTTTTCTAGGTTGGTCATAACTTTCCTTCCATGGAGTAAGCGTCTTTTAATTTCATGGCTGTAATCACCATCTGCAGTGATTTTGGAGCCCCCCAAAATAAAGTCTGACACTGTTTCCATATGTATCCATTAATCCCAAATTCCCAATTTATCTCTCTCCTGCTATCCCTTTTGGTAACCATAAGTTCATTCTCTATGTCTATGAGTCTCTTTCATGTATATCATTTTTTTTAGATGCCACATATAAGTGATATCATATGATATTTATCTTTCTCTGACTTACTTCACTTAGTTTGATAATGTCTAGGTCCATTCATATTGCTGCCAATGGCATTATTTCATTCTTTTTGTGGCTGAGTAATATTCCATTGTATACAAATACCACATGTTCCTTATCTATGCATCTGTTGGTGGGCACTTAGATTGCTTCCACATCTTAGCTATTGTAAACAGTGCTGCCATGAACCCTGGGGTTCATGTATTTTTTGAATTAGAGTTTTCATCTTTTCTGGATATGTGTGTGCCCAAGAATGGGATTGCAGGATTGGATAGTAAGTCTGTTTTTAGTTTATTAGGGGACTTCCATGCTGTTCTCCACAGTGGCTGCACCAGTTTACTTTCTCAGCAACAGTGTAGGAAGGTTCCCTTTTCTCATGGATGAATTTTTAAGATTACTATGCTGAGTCAAAGAAGCCAACCAAATAAGAGCACATTCTCTATGATTCTATTTACATAAAATTCTAAAAGGTAAAAACTAATCTAGCACAGACAGAAAGCGTTTTAATGGTTGACTGGGAATCAGCAGGTGGGATGAACGGCTAAGGAGGGTTTACAAAGGGACACAAGGAACTTTCTGGTGCATGATGCATATGTCTGCATCCTGATTGTGATGATGATTTCATAGGTATGACAGATTTTTATCAATAATACACTTCAAATATGTATCATTTGTTGTATGTTGATTATACTTTGATGAAGCTATTTTTCAAAGAAGGTCTTGTTACATATGGCCAAATTTCTTTCTAGAATATAGTACCAGTTTATATTCAAACTAAAAGTATGTAAATGTCTTTCTTGGTAGGTTCTTGACATTATTAGGTATTACAATTTTTAAGCATCTCTGACCAGTTGGATAGGTGAGAAATGATATATAATTGTTTAATTTTATACATGTTTGACTTGTGCTGAGTTTGTATTTTATAAAGTGTTTATTGGTCATTTGTACTTCTAGGCATTTTATTCATGTCCTTTATAACTTGGGGGCTCTCTGCTGTCTTATACATTAAGACGTATGTCTATGTGTGTGTGTGATGTATACACACACCCAAGCCTTTATGTATTAAGGTTATTAAACCTTTTGCTTATGTTTATTTTCCCAGTTTGTGATTTTAATTTTTATAGAGAATTTTTGACTCACAGGGACTTTAAAAGTTCTATAGTTGAATCAATTGAGTGTTATGAATGTTCTTTATATTTTTCCACATTACTGATTTGTAACTTTTGTCTCTGGAAAACAATGGGTAATCAAACTTCCTGAGATTTCTTACTAAGTAAGAGTCACTGAGGCTATAGTGTGGGCCTGTGACTTTTAATTTTTTTTTTCCTACATAGTAATGCATGTGAGTTTGGTGGCAGCTGTTCCAGCCCTGTTGAGGTCACTGCTTTCCAAGTTGATTGTGTTTATGGACTCTTTTTAAGGTAAAAACATTGTGGACCCCCACATGAGAGTGATTTTACTTTTAGGTCTGTGGATGGAGAATGGCCAAAACCTATACTATTCAGTTACTTTTAAATATGAATCTGCATTGTGTTAATCACCCCAGCCCTGACACACATCTGAGAAACAGCACACCCGAGAAGCATGAATTCTGTCTACAGACAAAATCTGGTGTGCATGTAGATGCTGGCTGCCTCTGTAGTAATTCTAAGGCCTCAGATTTGGGAAGTTCTGTGGGGAATCACATTTTGTTAAGTGATTTGCCTATGCTGAAGCCTGCCTCTTCCTCTAAACTGTGTTTAGCTGGCAATTGTGAGGACATGGGCTTGAGGCTCCTGGGAAGCCTGGATTTAGGATGAGTGGCAGTACTGAATGAATGAATGAAGTTGCTCAGTTGTGCCTGACTTTTTGTGACCCCATGGACTATAGCCTACCAAGCTCCTCTGTTCATGGGATTTTCCAGGCAATAGTACTGGAGTGGATTGCCATTTCCTTCTCCAGGGTGGCAGTATTAGTAGGCTTCTAAAACATTTTGTTTTCAACCCACCTTTTTCAACTTTGAAGGGCTATCTTATGTAGATGTCCTGGGAGCAGGTGAGAAAGACGTTAACGATACTCTTCTCAGCAATTTTCTTTCCAAACAAAGTGTCTTCACCAAGGATAATGGGCTTGTGGTTTTTCCTGGTCCCTTTGTCATTTTCTCTGGGAGAATTCAGAGCACTCCTGATGCAAAGCGATAAGACACGCCAAGCACCTAGCACAGGGCCTGGCCCACAGTTCACACTGGAGGAATCTTAGCTCTCTTCCTGCTCTGACAGCACATTTCAAGCTCATTTGCAAATGTAGCATTGATCCCACTACAAATATGTTTTGGCTTAGCGATGAGTCCACTCAGAAGAAGGGAGAGAATTGTTTAAATTATTGAAACACCTTAATCCATAAGCTCACATAAATATTGTTTTGAACTAATAGATTTATGCACTTTGCCTTCTGTATTCCATCTTACAGGTGGTTAATGTCTCTTGCTGTCACCTACTTTAAAAACTCAGGCTTTTAAAATTTTCTTTTGTGTTAAACTTGCAATGGAGTATTGGATTCCTTGGTTCATTTGAAAATAAGAGGCCTTTATCAAAATGTTAAGCTTGGTTAATTTGCATAAAATATTTCCTCTGCAATTTACTCTCTATTACTTTTGAAAAGCAAATTGCCTCAGCTGCAATGTGGGGTGGTTGTAATGGCAGGCAAGCTATTAGAGCTCATGGTTATAGGCAGTGAACATGTCTCAGGTTTGGAGCTCAAGGAAATAAATTGGAATCTGGCCTCGTCTCACTCCCTTGGGTCATCTGAGCTCATCTGGAGAAGAAAAGGAAGAAAAGGAACTCCGGTTGCCAAGTAAGGGTTCACAGCAGGTAGAAGTGTGTGCTTGGGAGCTGGGTGTGGCTGTGCTCTCAGGCATGAAGGAGGGAGGAGGGAAAACGTGGTGTGTCTCCAGGAACAGGCTCAGTGAGGCAGGTCTAATGGGATCCACACAGCCTGGTTCTTCCACCTAAAACACAACTCCTATCCCACTATTCCTCTGCCTCTGCTTCCTTTCCACCAGCCCAGAATCAACTCTACTTTTGGACAGGGAACCAGAGTAACTTGCAGATGTCAGTGCTGGAGGAAATAAACGAGCTTCAGAGCACCATGCAGGTTTTGGGAAGCCAGAGGCTGAGAGATTGTCCTGGGGACAGGGACCAGGATGGTCCTACTTTGCTCAGAAACGTTGACTTTCAGCCCGGGCCTCAACTCTTTCTGTACAGGGCAGTGGAGTGGAGCCTTTTGGCACTTAGTAACAACCTCCCATTAAGGCAAAACTGCTCAGCCTGAAAAGCACTGATGTTCATAAACAGCAGATGGGCAGGTCAGGCTGCAATTACGCAGCTGCAGGCTCCTCACACCCGCTTTCCCTAGAAAGGGAAAGACTCACAGAAAAGAGGGAGGGCTTTCTTGTTGGGGAGAGGTCTTCCCTTTGCACACAAGGAACTCCTTCCCTAACTCACCCTAGGCTTTTCTCTGAAAGCTCCGAAAGAGCTAAAGTTAGTAGGAGCGAATGAATGTATGTGGTGAAAGGTGAGGTTCGTGTGCAAGGAGATGGGGTTATATTTAGACCCACGTAATTAAAGATCCATTTATGTCTGAGCATCCTTAAACAGACGAATATAAAACTCATGAATACCAAATTCTATTTGGGTAACTGGCTGGAAGCACACACACTCACACGTACATGCTCCAAGTCTGACTGTCTATTCAAGTGGAAGAAAAAGCCACCATCAGTCTTGACTCAGGTCTGATGAACTTCCAGCCTTACTCCTTAGGGTCACAATAAAAAACTTTGTATTTCTGGCTCTTTCTACTCTCTCTGGTTTTTAAAGTTTGATTCCTTGTTGCAGCATGAAACCCTAGATGATTCTAGATTGATCCTGACAAGGGAGAGACCAACATTTCTTCTGAGTTGCTTTTCTCTTGGGACCCAAGTAGATGTGATGTTTAAACTTTTAAAAATAGAAGTCAGTGATTTGTACCTGTCATATAATAAAATATATAACTGAACTTTGAGCATGTGCTGGGAAAGATTGAGGGCAGGAGGAGAAGGGGGCAACAGAGGATGAGATGGTTGGATGGCATCACCGACTCAATGGACATGAGTTTGAGCAAACTCCAGGAGATAGGAAGGGTAGGGAAGCTTGGCATGCTGCAGTCCTTGGGGTCACAGAGAGTTGAACAAGACTTAGCGACTGAACAACAAATCGTATTTGTGCCTGGTTCCAGCACAGGGCTCTTGAAACTCTTGGCATTTCCTGAATAATAGGAAGTGAGCCCCTTTCAACCACACCTGAATTTACACTAGTAAAGTGATTGTTGATGGGCTTCAGGATGGGCCTGTTAGCCAGAGGAACTAGCCATTAGAGGATTAGAACTTTCAGGTCAGCACCTGACCAGGAAGAGCGGCTGGAGGTTGAGTTCAATAACTAATGGCTAATAATTTGCTCAATTATGCCTCCTTAATAAGGGGCTTCCCAGGTGGCTCAGTGATAAAGATCTGCCTGCCAATACAGGAAATGCAGGAGATGCGGGTCTGATCCCTCAGTCAGGAAGACCCCCTGGAGAAGAGAATGGCCACCTCCTCCAGTATTCTTGCCTGGAGAATTCCATGGACAGAGGAGCCTGGCGGGCTGTAGTCTATAGAGTCACAAAGAGTCGAACACAACTGAGCAACAAAGCATGCACACATGTCTCCTTAATAAACTTTCATAAAAACTGCCAAATGTGATGTTCAGAGGGCTTCTGGGTTGGTGAATGCACTGAGGTACCAGGAGGCGGTACGCCTGGAGAGGGCATGGAAGCTCTGTGCCCCTTGCCCCATCCTTGCCCTATGTACCTCTTCCATTTGGCTGTTCCTGGATTGAATCCTTTATAATAAACCCACTAACAGTAAGTAAACCGCTTCCCTGAGTTCTGTGAGTTGTTCTGGTGAGTTACTGAGCATGAGGAGAGGGCCGTGGGAACCCTCAGTTTATAGCTTTCTGGTCAGAAGCACGATGGTCTGGAACTTGCGCCTGGCACTTGAAGTGGGGGTATGGGATATGATGCCAACCCCAGGTGGTTAGTGTTGGGATTGAGGTGAATTGGAGGGCACCCAGTTGGTGTCTGGAGAATTGGTGGGTGTGAAGGAAGAACCCCCACAGTTGGTGTCAGAAGTGCTATGAGTAAAAATAGCACCTAATGTAAAACAATTAGCTTTTCACCTAAAAATACTTCACAATGAAGAAAAAAAACCCATTTACCTCATCTCTCAAAAACTCAGCCAGCCTAAGAAACGGGTAAAAAGTTTCCATTTTCAATCACTTCATGGTAGTGAGAGAAAAAACACTGATAGCTGACTTTCTCCATCCAATATCGCATCAGAGATAATCATGTAAAATTACTGCAGTTGTGTCGTTTCTCTAAAAAGTAGGCACAGGCACATCTTTGGATTTTAAATGTGCTGGAGTTTGACTGCTGTCTCCCAGCAGGGACTCTTCCTCCTCTTTCCTCTCTCCCTACCACCACGGGCCACTGATGTGGGGACAAGTTCCACACAATTCTATCCTATTCTGTCTTGGGCTTATAGTTCCTGTGATGAAGGATCTGAAGGAGAGAGAAGGCAGCCAGGGGAATCATGCCTCTGGATGTCATTCTGAACCACAGAAGGGGCTTCATGTGAGTAGTGGTGCTGGAGACTCTGGGGGCGAGTGGCCACATCCTCCCAGAGACTTCTTATCAAGGACTTGGGTGAGGACAGAGAAGGTCCACTCATCAATTTGTAGATGACAGAGATGGGAGGGTGACTAATACACCGAGTGACAGATGTAGGAGTCAGATCTTGGCTGGATGGAGCCAGAGCCTGAAATCTCATGAGGCAAATCTAATGGGGGCAAAGATGAGGCCTAAATTACCAAGGGCACAAACATGACACGGGTAGGGACTTGGCCTGTGTGGATGTAATTTGGGGTTTTAGTTTATGGTGAGGGCGTTCTGAGTCAACAGTAGGACAGGGGATGCAGGATGGCAAGTGCCCTGTGGCAGTGTTACTAGAGTCATGATGGCTGGAGTGAAGGCGCTGAGGAGCCCTCTCTAGTATGGCCTGGTCATGCTGGGGCATCCTGCTCAGGGTAGGACCCTCGATGAGAACTTCACGGACAGATGATGGGGGGAGGGGGGTGGTGTTAGAAGAGGATTCCAACAGAGGAACTGGAGACCATACCAGCGAGAAAGGAAGAAGTTGGACTTTTTTGATTCAGAGAATAGAGAAGTTGTTGAATTTATCTTACAGTATCTGCAGGACTGACCTGTGAAAGACAGACGTGACTTGTTTCGGGTGGTCTAATGCAGGGGTTGGCAAACCAAGGTCTGCTGGCTGCCTTTGTAAATAGAGCTTTATCAGAAACAGCCACACCTATTCCTTTATACCTTGTCTATGGTTGCTTTTGTACTCCAATAGTGGAGTTGAATTGTTACCAAAGAGAATGTATGGTCCACAAAGCCTATTTACTATTTGGACCTTTCCAAAAAAACGTGTGCTGACCTCTGGTCTACTGTATGGGAAGATGATCTAGTTTGGAGGATTTGACCGTGAACACTTTAAGAAGGCCCATTTTATACAATGAAAGGAAGAAAAGCTAAATTTAAGATATTAATTGAATGTAAGAGTTGAGTTACCTTCTTGGTATGATTGATATAAAGGTGATTTAAGAAGTGGTAGGTGTTTGGACTCCCTTTTCCATTTTGGAAGTACCTGATTTATTGCCTTGTGGCATTTCTTAAATTACTTCTGGGTTTATTTTCTGACTTATTTCAGATATGTCTCACCTCTGCCCTTGCCTGCACACCCCTCTCTCCGTGTGCACACAGCCCACATCTCACTCTGCTCTGTAGCTCCTGCTGGAGCTCACTAAGCTCACTTGGCCTACTAAGTCTGCCTTGGACTCACTCTATGTGTGTTTATAATGGAACTTGCAAGAGGGATTCCTCATAGGAGAGTTTAACATACAAGGATATACAAAGGCAGGTATTTCAGGAGTATTATTGTAACAACAATCTATGGAGGGGCATGGATTAAAAATAGTAAAGACCTTAGAACCAGACAGCCTTGGGTTTGAATATCAGCTGTATTATGATATTGTTTTTCTTTCTTCCTTCCTTTTCCTTTCTTTTCTTTTTTTCTCTTCCTCCCTCCCTCCCTTTCTTCCTCTTTTTATTCCTTTCCTTTTCTTTCTTTTTTCATCTTTCTTCAGAAGCTACTGTGGCCAAGCACTATTTCAGGCAATTATATCAGTGAACAAAAGCATAAAAATTGCTGCCACCGGGGAGCTTATAGTTTTTTGGAGAAGACAGATAATAAATAGTAAACATGATAAATACAGAAATTATATGTTAGAAGGTTACAAGTATTATAGAAAAAGAAATAGCAGAGCAAGGGGCTTGCAATCTTAAAAACAATGGTCAGAGTAGGCCTTAGTGAGAAAGCGAAATTGAATGAAAGTCTAGGAGGTGAAGGAAGTGCCATGGAGATCTCTGCGGAGGGCCCTGTTGTGGAAGTGTCCCTGGTGGATTCAAGGTTGAGGAGTACCATGTGGCTGGAGTGGAGGGGCAGGAGGGAGAGCAGAGGGGAGGGAATCAGAGAAGTCATGAGGTGTGAGAAGTGGGGCGCAGAGCCTCCGAGGATCCAGCTGATCATGAAGGACATGGGGAGGTACCTTAGGAACTTCCCTTATGAACCCAAGAGTGATCAGCTCTGATTTACGATTTAAATGGATATTCTGGCTGCTGGTTGAGATTAGACTATAGGGGATATATTAGGTTCCTGTGGCTGCTACAACAAATTATCACACACTTGGTGCCATACAACAACAGGAACATATTCTCTCACAGTTCTGCAGGCCAGAGGTCAGAAATCAAGGTGTTGGCAAGATGCATTTCCCTAGGATTCCAGGGGAATCTATGGTCCAGTAAGATGCATCAGCTTCAAGGGAAAGCAGTGTGTGGAACACGCTTGGGAGAGAAGTGACCCTAAGTCCTTAGTACCAGTCTTTTCACAGCAAGGAGTCCTTGTGCGGGTTCTTCTCTTCTTCTAGGCCCCTTTCTCCACCTTCTTATACAAATACTAATACAATTTTCATAGCTCTTAAGGATCTGTGGACACCTCAGATGAGTGGAGTAAGTTTCTTAACAGATAAAATGTGATTTCTCTAAGTGTTAAAGTTTGTATTTTAGAAGGCAAGTTTACCTTTTCCTCTCATAGTTCAGAGATGTGTGTGCCAGAATAATCCATAAATCCTTGTGCTGGTGGCGAAAGGACTTGTTTTACATGCTGTCTTCTCAGAGGCTGGCTTATAGCCTAAGGACAGAAGTACCGAAGTAATTCATTTTAACCTGTGATTTAAGAAATCCAATTTCAAATATTTGATTTTTTGGAATTGTTAATAGGTATGTCTTGGTTTATATAGGAGACCCATTTCAGAAGATTTCTCCTCAACTACAACTTTTATAAATTAAGTTGTATTTCCCCATTAACCTTTGTAGTCATTACAGAGACACTTTGCCTCTGTTTCCGAGTAAGGCACAAGCAGAATGCATCCTAGCTTCTCTCTGGTAAATCAATAAAAAATAAGAAAAATTAAAGTTTTATTTTTATATATTCTTTCTCTGGTACTTGTCATTGATTTATGTAGATAAAAGGTTTTGGCCTTCCATTTTTCTTCTCTTTCAAGAATTTCTTTTTAACATTTTCTGCAAGGCAGGTCTAGCAGAATAAATTCTCTTAATTTTTGTTTATCTGAGAAAGTTTTTTTCCTTTACTTTTGAATGATAATTTTGTAGGATGCAGAATTCTAGGTTGGTGGTTTTTTTACTCTCAAGATTAAATATTTCACTCCATTCTCTTCTTGAATGAATGGTTTTTGAGAAATCAGATTTAATTTTCATCTTTGTTCCACTATAGTAAGTAAGTGTTAGTTGCTCAGTTGTGCCGACTCTTTGCAACCCCGTGGACTGCAGCCCTCCAGGCTCCTCTGTCCATGAGATTTTCCAGGCAAGGATACTGGAGTGGGTTGCCATTTCCTTCTCCAGGGGATCTTCCCAACCCAGGGATCAAACCCAGGTCTCCTGCACTGCAGGCAGATTCTTTACCAACCTGAGCTACAAGGGAAACTCCTGTTCCACTATAGGTAAGATGATTTTTCCTCTGGATTCTTTCAAGATTTTTTCTTTTATCTTTGACTTTTTTTTTTTTTTTTTTTAGTTAGAATATGATATACTTAGGTGTAGTTTTTTTGTTTTTGTTTTTGTTTTGCATTTATTCTGCTTGGTTGTCTCTGAGTTTCCTGGATTTGGGATTTGGCATCTGACATTAATTTGAGGCAATGTGAAAGTTGGATCATAAAGAAGCCTGAGAGTTGAAGAATTGATGCTTTCCAACTGGGGTGTTGAAGACTCTTGAGAGTCCTGTGGACAGCAAGGATATCAAACCAGTCAATCCTGAAAGAAATCAACCCTGAACATTCGTTGGAAGAACTGATGCTGAAGCTGAAGCTCCAGTACTTTGGCAACCTGATGCAAAGAACTGACTCATTAGAAAAGACCTTGATGCTGGGAGAGATTGAAGGTGAAAGGGGAAAGGGGCAGCAGAGGATGAAATGGTTAGATAGCATCACTGACTCCATGGGCATGAATTTGAACAAACTCCAGGAGACAGTGGAGGACAGAGGAGCCTGGCGTGATACAGTCCATGAGGTCACAAAGAGTCGGAAATGACTTAGTGACTGAACATCAACAACCAATCAATATTACTTCTCGTATGGCTTCTGTTCCTTTCTCTGTTTCTTTTCCTTTTGCTATTACCCATTATGTGCATTTGTCCTTTTGTAGTTGTCCTACAGTTCTTGGATATTCTCTTCCTTTTAAAATTTTTTTCGGTCTTTCTTCTAGCTTTTTCAGTTTGGGACACTGCTATTGACATATTCTCAAACTCAAAGAGTCTTCCCTAAACTTTATCTACTAGTAGCCCATGAGAGGAATTCTTTATTTTTGTTACAGTGTTTTTGAACTCTAATATTTCTTTTTGATTCTATCTTAGAATTTCCACTTTTCTCTTTATATTTTCCATCTGTTTCTGCATGTTGTTCACTTTTTCCAGTAGAGGCCTTAGCATATACATCATAGTCTAAAAAAATTCTTGGAACTTCGCTGGTGGTACAATGGTTAAGACTCCATGCTTCTATTGCAGGGAGCATGGGTTTGATCCCTGGTTGAGGAACGAGATCCCACATGCTGCATGGGCCAAAAGAAAGAAAAATTCTTGGCCCGATAATTTCAATATTCCAAAGCCATATCTGACTTTGGTTCTAATGCTTGTTCAGTCTCTTCGAACTGTGTGTTATTTGCATTTTAGTATCCCTTGCAATTTTTTTTCTAATAGCCAGACATGATGTATTGGGTAAAAGGAACTGTGATAAATAGGCCTTTAGTGATATGGTGGTGAAGTGTAGGGGAAGAGAAGTGTTCTATGGTCCTATGATTAGGTTCCGGTCTCAGTGAATCTGTGTCCTTGAACTGTGAACATCACAGTGTTTCTTAGAATTGTTCCCCCTTCATGTGGGACAGGATGGTTAGAGGGGGCTCAGTTGTGTATTTTCCTTCTTCCATGGGGAAGGCTGGAGCAGGTTAGAGTTGAATGTTTCCTTCGCCCAGATTATCTGAGCTCTGATACACCCCAGTATGTTAGGCTCTGGTAAAATAGTTTCTCTTATGGGTAGGCCTTGTGAGAAAGAACAGAATGCTCTGGTGTATTCAAAATGGCTATTTCCCTCTATGTCTGCTTGAAGCATGAAGGCATTTCTCTTCTGTCCTCACTGTGAGCTTACCTGGAGGCAAAACTCACAAGTATGAGGATCTTCCTTTGCCTGGGCCCTGCCAGAGTTTTTAACTCTCAGACTTGTCCTTGATGAACCTTCAGTAATTCATTACTTATAGTTCAGGTTATCCTATCCCAGTACTGACTCCTGCAGAGGTTTTTGCTTGAGTGTTTCTATTCCAGTAAACTATTTCCCCCAATTTGGGAGGCAGTTGTTTGACCTATGACTTTACTTCTCTGATGGATCTAAAAAGAGTTGTCGATTTTTCAGCTTGTTCAGCCTTTTAGTTGTTAGGACAGAAGTGAAGATTCCATACTCTTTACATGCCAGACCAGAAACTGGAAGTCAGAGGAAGGCTGTGCAATGTTAAAATGAGTACAGTTCTGGGCAAACCAGGGTGGTTGGTTACCCTATTCTGGAGTGAAGAGACCTGAGATCTTTTCTTGGCTCTGCAGAGTCCCCTTGGGCATGACATTCAGTGTCTTGAAGCCTCTGTTTCCTTTTGTGTGAAAAGAGAGAGGGTTGACTTAGTCTATAGGATTTGATTTTCTTGATGTTAGGTATTTTTAAGGCAAGTCATTTCTGGACCTAAACTAATGGACTCTCCTTGCTAGGAGATACATCGTAAATTCTCTTGTTAAATATCTTTTTCCTTTTTTGACTTGGAATAATCTTGGTTTGGAAGGCACAGTGACCCTTTGCTCTCAGAGAAAGAGCTTTCCTGCTGCTTTGAACCATTGGGATGTTTGTCACAGAGCAGGTTTTTTCCCCAGAGAAGGCAATGGAACCCCATTCCAGTACTCTTTCCTGGAATATCCCATGGACGGAGAAGCCTGCCTAGTGGGCTGCAGTCCATGGAGTCGCTAAGAGTCGGACACGACTGAAGCAACTTAGCAGCAGCAGCAACAGCAGCAGCAGGGTTTCCCCCTCCTTTGACACTATCTATTTGAAAACAGAACAATCCCTGTTAAGAATGGACTTAGGATCTTCCGTCCCTTTTGGTTGAATTTGACTTAAAGGAGTCAAAGTAGAAGTAGAAGTGAGGTGGGGGCGTGATATGAAGGTCTGGCCCAGCCTGTGAGCTGAAAGCACAAGTCTTGGAGGATGGCTTCTGGTTTATTTCTTTCCAAATAACCTCTCTGTCTCTGCTTCTCCAATTATTCCATGGCCCTCGATTCGCCCAGCAACATAATCAGAAACATTAAGTACATCATTATCTTCCCAAGTCCACAGCTGAGAAAGAGCTAAGACAATTTTTATGGAATTGTAATGTGCCCACTTGAACACAAACCCTAATTTCCTGAAGTCTAGCTCTAGTTTGAAGAATTGCCTGATTTATTTTAAAATTGAATTTTGCTGTCAGGGAAGCTGCCAATACTCACTGCCAGCGTTGTTATTTTTCTTTACGTATTTTAGTCTTAGCTCTTGAGTATAAAAAGCTCTCTGTCTCCTTCTTTTCCAAGAGTTGAGTTTCAACTGCGTGACCAGATTGTACAATTTTGTATGGGTTTAAGGCTTCACAGAGAAGTGGGAGACGCTGCTGGTTCATTGTCTCTTCTTACAAATGACAGATTTTCCGGTGGCAAAGAGACAGGGGGAGATAAAAAAAAAAAAAAAAAAAAAAACTCCCAGAAGTAGAACGGGCCTGAAGAGGTTTCCGGCTCCAGCTCTCTGTCCACTGGCAGGACTGTTTCCAGGCCATTCCAGGTAGAAAAGAGGGTTTCACAATGTCCTTTGACAATCATTTCATCCTCCAAGGTCTTCAATTTCAAGCCAATTCAGTCATCAACTATGATGTCCTCCGAGAGAGGACAACACTATCTAACAGCAATGGTTTCAAGTACTTGTGGTATAGCCATGTGCAGGTTTTCAATAAGAAACTCCAGGATTTGTGATATCAAGAAAATGAAGCAGGGACGTGTGGTAGAGAGGCCTAGGGGTTGGCACAGCTTTCGAGGGAATAGGCAAGTGAGGGTTGGGTTACGTAACCGGTGATATTTAAGATGAGACCTGGATGACTGTCATTTAGCTTCTATCCTATAGACAGCTGGGAACCAGCTAAGCTTGAAATTGGGTTACCACATTGCAGGGTAGTCAGTAGTCTATTACCACACCTAGAGAAGTGTGCGTGTCTCATCCTAAAAGAAACTGTCAGATAACCATTATTTTCATTTTACACATAAGAACACAGATTCGAGCACCCCCAGTGACCTTGTCCCTGAGGGGTCTTAAGTTCCTAAATTCTTTTGATTTCAAACATTGCAATTCCTTTTCCTTGGCTCATTCCTTTCCTTTGCCCAGAGTCGCACAGATCATTGAAGGAGCCGGCCCTTTCACACGTGTTGCTCTTTGACCTTAGGTCAGGCACCTTTGGGACCAGTTTGCCCATCTGCAGGTGGACGAGGTGTCCTTAAGAGACCTCACAGACTTGAGGTATTTTGAGTTTGAAGTTCAGTCTTACACTGTGCCCCTGTAGTGTGCTGCGCTAAGTCACTTCAGTCGTGTCTGACTCTTTGGGACCCTATGGACTGTAGCCTGCTAGGATCCTCATTCTATGGGATTCTCCAGGCAAGAATACTGGAGTGGTTACCAGGCCCTCCTCCAAGGACTCTTCCTGGCCCAGGGATCAAATCTGTACCTCCTATGACTCCTGCATTGCAGATGGATTCTTTACCACTGAGCCCCCCTTTTAGGTCCACCTGATCAAATCGTATCACTCCTTGCTCACAGTCCTCTAAAGTTGGTTTCATAAAATTCACAGGCCTTACAGTGGTCACAGAGTCCTTCCGAATCTTGTTCCTCCTTTTTCAAAAAATTATTTGACTGAAGTACAGTTGATTTACAATGTTGTATTAATTTCTGCAGTACAGTAAAGGGATTCAGCTATACGTGGATTGTGTGTGTGTACATGCCAAGTCGTTTCCGTTGTGTCAACTCTTTGCACCCCTGTGGAGTGTAGCCTACCCGGTTCCTCTGTCCATTGGATTCTCCAGGCAAGAATACTGGAGTGGGTTGTATAAATATATATGTATATATATAATATATGTTATTTGTATATCCTATTTATTTATATATAAATAAGTGACTTCACTTTCACTTTTCACTTTCCTGCATTGGAGAAGGAAATGGCAACCCACTCCAGTGTTCTTGCCTGGAGAATCCCAGGGAGGGCGCAGCCTGGTGGGCTGCCGTCTATGGGGTCGCACGGAGTCGGACACGACTGAAGCGCCTTAGCAGCAGCAGCATATATTATATATTCTTTTTCATATTCCTTTCCATATGGTTTATCACAGAATACTGAATGTAGTTCCCTATGCTATCTCTTAGGACCTCGTTGTTTATCCGTTCTTTATATGATAGTTCGCATCTGCTGATGCAAAACTGCCAGTGCAAGCCTCCCGTGTCCCCTCCCCTCTGGTGTCTACATGTCTGTATGTCTGAGTCTGTTTCTGTTTTGCAGATAAGCTCCTTTGTGTCATATTTTAGATGCTCCACATGTAGTGTCACACGGTATTTGTCTTCCTCTGTCTGATTTCACTTAGTATGATAATCCCTAGGTCCATCCATATTGCTGTGACTTTGTCCCTCCTTCTGAACTCACCTTCTATCATCCTCTTCCTCGTCTAGCCACACTGGCATTCTTGCTGTTCTTTGGACTCACAGGTTAATCCTTCCTCATCACCTTCACACTAATGTTTCTTTCCCTTGGAGGACCTCCCCTCTTCCCCCACCTACCCTGACTCCAGCTGCATGGCTTGGTCTCTCCTTTCATTTCTCTAGTCCAGTGTCACCTTCTCAAAATGGCCTTTCTCGATGACCCTATTCAAGTATCTACACCAGCCCCCTCCGCACCACTTCCCCTCCTCCTACCTTGCTCTGTACTTTCTCCATGGTCCATGTTTCCATTCTCACATTTGTCTGTCTTCTACCTCTCCCAGCATGTCAGCTCCATGAAATATGCAACCTTCTCTGCTTTGTTAATTCTGTGTCCCAGAACACTAAAAAGTGCTGAGCATATATGGGCATTCCTATTCATTGTTCTTGAATACATGTTCATATTTGTGTTTTCATATCGTAGTGATAAACACTTAAAAGAGAAGGCTCTGGAGTGAAACTTCCCTAGTTTCTAAAATGAGTTCCAGTTGAATTATTTCGGGTATTTTACTTAACACAAGCCTCAGTTTCCCCATCTGAAATATGGGAAAGAATAATACCCACTTCATAGAATTATAGTTGAGGATTCAGTGAGATAATCCAAGTAATGTACTAGTCACTATGCCTGCACATAGTATATGATCAAAAAATTATTTTATGTAATTGATGTTATTCTTTTGGTTCCTGTTTTTCTTTTCCTTTGGCTTGATCTCGTTTCATGTACACAACAGGTAACATCATTTTTTAAGGCTACAAGATCTCTGTCCTAGTGATCTGTACCAGTTGGCTTAGCCACTTCCCCGGTGGACAGTTCCAGATTTTTTTTTCCCCTTCATTACAGTGTTGTGATTTTCCCTTGATACACATTGGAAATAGGTATTTTTTACTCATCATTGTTAGTGTTAACTGCTGAGGGATAAGTGCGGAGGTGGTTCTCTGGTCCTTTCTCTGTTTGGTGGACCCAGCTCTCCTAGTTTCTTTCAAAGACACCAGCTTGACACATGTGCCCCTGCTCGTGTCTTTTCATATGTTAGATGGAACGTGGATATAGAGCAAGACACAGAGGAAAAGGAAGGGTCGGAGGGTAGACAGTGCAGACCCTTCCTCACTGTGGGATCTCGGTCAAATTACTTAACCTCTTTGAACTTTAATTTTCTTGTTTAACAAAGGAGACTAAAGCAATCTACCTTAAAGGGATGCTGCGAGGGTTGGAGATACAGTTAGAGGGGTGTCTAGTATAGTGCCTGGCATGTAGTAAGTATGCAGAAAGTGTTTGCTACCAGTGTGTAGCTGTTCTTTGCTTGCAGGCAGACAGTCTCTGCTCTGTAGGAATTTGGTTATTATGGGGAGGTGGGTAGAATGTGAAAGTTGCATAAGAACATTAGGAAGTGATAGTTTGTCTAGCTTCTTGGTACGCTTGAGGATTGGTTCCCTCTGCCACTTTTCTTTGTGGAGGATGCGCTGACTCAATGAAAACCATGTTGGTGGCTTTCCATCTAATGTAACCCTTCCTTTCATGTCCTAAACTTTAGGTGTCTGGAGCCTGTGCCTTCAGGTGTGTTGTCCAAGACTCCTGAACTGTTAAGTGGCTACCATGAAAACACTGGCCATGGCAACTTCTGGTTGCTGCTTCTGTTAGAATAAACTTCCAAGTTTCACCTCAGAATGATTATGCAGTCTTATCTTTTCACCATCTCTCTCTCTGTCCCTCCTCTTTTTTTTTTTTTTTTTTTTACTGTTTCTTTTAGAGCTTAGAGAAAACTCAGAGCCTGAGTTACAGAGGCTTCACTTGTGTGACACTTGGGGAAGGGAGCAGGCAGGACGCTTGATTGCTCTGGGGAAAGGTGAGCTTCGTGAGTGTTGTGAGGTGTGAGGTGTGAGGTGTGAGGTGAAAGGGAAGACCAAATAAGTGAAAGAGGATAATTAAAAGAATCAGGAAGACAGAATTATTTACAGTGGGGTAACAGAGTGGTCTATCAGAGATAGATCTGGGTGCTGAGATTTCAAATAAGTGATATATATATATTTTTTTGGCCAGAAAACCTCTTTAAAATTATTTACTCTGTTAATATGTGTTAGAAACCCAACTAAAACTGGGTTAAAGAAAGACAGGAAGAAAGAGAGACAAGAAACATGTTGACAAATGGTTGGTCACCATTTCTCTTAGCTCTCCATCCCCTGCATGGACCTCATTCAGCATCTCTTCCAAGATGCCAGTAAGATGGGCACCCCTGATTCTGGGTTTACCTCCTATCACCTTAGTATCATCCTATAAAGGAGGAGCCCCCATCCTTCCTAATAGTTCCAACAAAAGTCTTAGAAAGGAGCCTCACTGACCAGCTGGGGTTCTGTACCCATGTCTGGAACTAGGGTGTGACACCTGCCCTCCTGAATCATATGGGCTATGAGAAGGAAGGAGGTGGTTTCTTAAAGTAGAATCAGAGTATATTTAGCAGAATGAAGAGTAAAACATACTGGGCAGGCAAGAACTGCGGGCCTTTGCTCCACTGATGATGTGCTGATGTTTACTCCACAGAACATTTTCCTCTGTGCAACTGAAAGGGTGCCCCATGAATGACTTGTGTCAATGACAGCACCCAACCTTCCTAGGAATATAATGATAATGTTTCACCTTTTGTAATTTTCCTACAACCTTTGAACATAGCACAAATGGGGGAATTGTACATAACTATTGAATTTGAGTTCAATAAAGGATTTGTACCATCTGAATTATACCTCGACACACAAGATAGGATACATTAACTTAATTACTGCTGGATTCAATAACATAGGCCACTGCCCTGGGAATTTATCTTGTGCTGTACCCAGAGAGAGAAACTGGGCATCATTTCTAAAGACAGTCAATTTCCAATTATCCATGCTAATGGAAGAACACAGCATGCAGAGATTCTAAGTACAGTTTCTGTTTGGTTCAGGGAGCAAACATAATTTTTAATTTTTCTACCTGAGTTATTTGTTTTGCTTGGGCTTAGGTAACACTAGAAAGAATTTTCATTGCCTGGGCCTACACTTTCTTTTCCTTTTCCTTGGTTTATAAAATGTGAAGTATATTTTATTTTTTGATGTTTATTTTTTTAATTTTTTTTCATTTTGAATTAATTTGAGGCAGAATGGATTGTTGCCCTTATGTCCTTTACCCAGTTTGGGCATCCGTGCATGCTCAGTCACTTAGTCACGTCCAACTCTTAGGCAACCCCATGGACTGTAGCCTGCCAGGTTCCTCTGTCCATGGAATTCTCCAGGCAAGAATACTGCAGTGGGTTGCATTTTTTCCTCCAGGGGATCTTCCCGACCCAGGCACTGAACGTGCTAACCCGTGTCTCCTGCATTGCAGGCAGATTCTTTATTGTAGTTATTTAACTAGTCCTATTTCTAGGTGTTAAGATTGTTTCCAAGTTTCACTATTATAAATAATGCTGAGAAGGGTAGCATGTTGATAAATCATTGTAAACATTCTTAACTATCTTATTAGGTTAAATTGTTATGGGTCAGGTTGTGAAGTCAAAGGTCACAAACATTTTATGGCTCTTAATATGAACATCATGAACTTGGCCTCCAGGAGGACTGTGCCAGTTAATGAGCCCACAGTATAGGAGGGTGATTTTTCCTCATATCTGCCAACTAGAGAATAATGAACTTTAAAAGTGTGCAAATTTGATAGGTGACATTATTCTAATGTACTTTTTTTGGTTATGAGGCAGTTGACTGGTATATAGTTTGGCATTTGTATTTTGGTGAATTGCCTGCTCAAGGCCTTTGCCTGTTTTCCCATTGATGGATATTCTTTCTCTCATAGATCTGACTCTTTTAACTGATTCAAAGTATATGGAAGTTTCAATTGTTAATGTCAAGGGCACCTCACTCCTCCTCAGAGTAGAGTGCTGGAGCAGAGGTGCTGAGTTTCCTTCCCTCACTTTAGAGGAGGAACAGAGTCCTAGGGCCAGGCAGGAAAATAGCACATGAATTGGGCTTCCAACCCAATTCCCTCTACTATCTTCATCAGAAGTGAGGATGGAGAGGAACTGACAGAACAGCAGCCACTGTTGGCCAGTGCCCGCTGATAAGGAGAAGAGAGCCTCTACTTCTTCAGCTCAGTTCAGTCGCTCAGTCGTGTCTGACTCTTTGCGACCCCATGAATCGCAGCATTCTAGGCCTCCCTGTCCATCACCAACTCCCGGAGTTCACTCAAACTCATGTCCATCGAGTCAGTGATGCCATCCAGCCATCTCATCCTCTGTCGTCCCCTTCTCCTCCTGCCCTCAATCCCTCCCAGCATCAGAGTCTTTTCCAATGAGTCAACTCTTCGCATGAGGTGGCCAAAGTATTGGTGTTTCAGCTTTAGCATCATTCTTTCCAGTGAACACCCAGGGCTGATCTCCTTTAGGATGGACTGGTTGGATCTCCTTTCAGTCCAAGGGACTCTCAAGAGTCTTCTCCAACACCACAGTTCAAAAGCATCAATTCTTCAGTGCTCAGTTTTCTTCACAGTCCAACTCTCACATCCATACATGACTACTGGAAAAACTTATACTTACTCATTTAATGGTAATTGAGAACTTAGAATATGTTGGATGTGGTATTATCTTCTCAAAATCATGGTGCATATATGCTATCATTACCTCCATCCTACACATAAGGAAACTGAAGCTCCAAAAGAGTGCAAAAGTTATGGGAACAGCCATTAAAGTTGAGCTCCAAATCCCAGTCTCTCTCACTCCAGAGTACATGTTCTTCACAAAGGTTATAGTGTTTCTGTTATACTTCCATAATGAGATATCTGTGGAAGAAGAAAAAGAACATTATGCACAGGTTGCCCCTAACACAGTCACTGCCAGTTCCCGGTGTATTTCTTTCCCTCTTCCCTCCTTCCTGCTGAAATCATTCTGTACATCCAATTCTGTAACTTGATTTTTTCCACTCTGTGTTTCTCCCTATTGCTTCATGGATTTTATAGCCATCATTTTAATGATGTGCATAATATTCCTTTGTTGGGCAGATGCTAAATTCTTGAATTTAGTGTTCTCCCACTGCAGATCTTGGGAGAACTTCTGGGGACCCCCGCTGTCTTCTCTGCAGTTCTCTCTGACTTGATAGCTCCCTTTTCACTTCATGCCTTGAATGAAATGATACAAATTTAACTTGCAAATTGCCTCAGGATGTCTTTCATAGTTGTAGGCATCTGTGAATTATATACGAATATGTATGTAGCCAGGCAAATTCTTGCTAACACTTTGACTTTAACAAATATCTAGTGGAGAGAAGTGTGTAAGTGATTAAAATTTCTTCTCTAAGTTTCTCAGTTTTTAAAGGGGTGACTGACCTGCTTATGTGAGCCTCATATGTGAAACTTTAATAAGACATTGCTGGGTGAGTTGTAAAACATCCTATAGGAATGGCAATGACACCGCTGCACCGTATTTATAGTGCTTCTCATGAGCAGACACGGGAGTTTTACATACCTCTTAATCCTCCCCACAGCCTTGTAAAGAAGGCACGACATTATTATCCCCGTTTTACAGGCAAGCAAATGGGTCTAAAGGGGTTAATTGACTAGTGTGAGAGTCTGTAGCTGGTAAGAGGCTGAGCTGATGTTTGAGCCAAGGTCCCCAGAGCTTCTGTACTCTTGGCATTAGCACAGCCATAGTTTGAATCTTCTTATCTAGCTGTCCAGGCCTCTGAGATGTCTTGCCTTTAAATGATGCCTTCTTAGATTTGTTCATTCTTGGGGGCATAAGCTGGTTCAATTTAGTGTTTAGGACCTGGTGAGCCATCTGTATTCCATTTCAGAAGCTGTGATAGGAAGTATTTACAGGAGACTTGGTTATGGTTCAAGTTAGTTTGCTGGGTGGTTTTGGAAATCCTTTTGTGTTAGATCATGCTGCATTCAACAAGACTGTTAATGCTCGGGCTTCTCTTGGGACTGGGTGAACCAGTCGGGTTCACTCTGTGGTGTTTCCAAGCTTCACCTGGCTCTGTGTGCCTGCTCCAGCTCCAGTTTTGCTCTCTGGTTTCCATCTGAGTTGGAGAGCTTCTTCCACAAGGAACCCTGTTTTGCTGCCAGTCTTGGGATCCTTGTCAGGTCCTCTTTTGGGAACCTTGTTGTCTGGAGGCACAGCTAAGCTCTCTGTGGACCAGGCATTCTCTGGCCTCCACCTCCCAAACGTGTGAACCCACATCAGCCTAAATGGAAGCCCTTCCAAAGGCAGAGATGTGGCGCTGACCCTGAGAGGAAGGAGGCCCCAGCCAGCCAGTTCTGAATCTTTGCAGTAGAGTGTGGAGGCTCATGCTGACACGGGGATGCAATGCTCCTCTTGAAAGGAACATAAAAATGAGAACAGGAGAAAGAAAAGGAGCTTGGATGGCTTTTCTGGGAGAGGAGAAGACAATTATCTTCTAGTCTCTGCGGGCTTGTTATTCAGTCAACAGAGGGCAGGTGTCTTCATACTTTCCATCACAGAGCATCATGTACATGGAAAGAGTGAGGCAGCCCCACACTGAGGTGTGGACGTGGACTCGGGAGCCAGGATGCCTGGGTTCAGATCCCTCATCACCTTGAGCAAGTCATTTAACCTCTCCTGACCTCAGAGTCCTTAAACACAAAGTGGGAGAACTGAGGCATTTGGTTCACAGGGTGGGGTGAGGAACCTTTAACAAGCAAGCACTTACATGGCATTTATCATGTGGAAGGAACTTTCTAAGCACATCACAAATATAAACACATTTAATCCCCTATGAGATAAGCATGACATTGTCTTCTTGGGTCTGAGATGAGTGCTGTGTTAACTTCTCTGAAATGGGATGCGGCTGACAGCTGATAGTCCCACAAACTAAGAATTGGGAGAACATTCCAGGCCGAAGGATGTCTTAGCTTTGGGGAGCCTGCAGGAGCACAGAGGAATCAAACAAAGACAAGTGCTTTCCAGCTGGCCAAGCACACTTGCCTGCAGTGCTGCCCAGAAGTGCTGAGGCCCTCTCTGCTAGAGAGAGCTCCATGAGGGCTGGGCTCTATCAGTCCCACCTCCCTGTCGTCTTCCCAGCGTCATCTAGCCTGGCACAAAGGGCCTGCTCCATAGCTGATTGCTGAATGGGTAAATGAAGACTCTGCCTTCCCCAGAGCAACCCAGGTGGCTTCCCTCCCCAGTGTCTTTCACAAATACCCTGGTCCCCAGGAGTCTCTCTCCCATGATCCCTGGCCACCTCATTAGGCTCTACCTGGGGGACCGCAGAGGTGGGTCAAGACACCACCTCGTCTCATTTACCAGGTGTCGTGTAAGCAGCCATCACTATTAGAGGTAGCGAGCATCCCAGTGTTCCTGGGGGAGGACCAAACATGTGGCCCTTGGCAGCCAAATACTCTTTTACACTTAATGTGACCCTGTGTCATATTAAGTTTTTTGCTACTATATTCAATGAGTCACAGGTGCCAGTGCCTTTTGCAGGATATACGATCACAACCATAATTAATTTAGTATTATTTTCCATTTAAATCTTGCTGACTAGACCATACATTCCATGGTAACAGACACTAAACTTCATGACGACAACATACATTGTGTATAAACAAATTGGTAACAGCCCATTTGCATCAGAAGGTGCCCTTCCACTAGTGTGAAATTTATCGCGGGAGGTGAGGGAAATGGGGCAGTGAAGGAGACGTCAGCTGTGGGGTTGAGGGCTGTGGGAGGCCTTTGCCATCAGAGTGGCCAGTTTGAGTCCTGGCTCTTCCATTTACTCACCGAGGGATCCAGAATGAGTGACAGCACAGCGCTGGGACTCAGTGTCTCCAGCTGTGAAATGGGGCTTATCTCAGTGCCAACTTCCTAGGGGGTTGCAGTAAGGATGACATTATATGACACACAGGACTATGGTATCTGATCTGATACATTGTAAGTGCCCTGTACACATCAGCAAATGTCACTGGTATTGTCACACTGGTGATTCTTTGACCCTCTCTACTCTGTCCCTGGGTAATTACTTGGCCTTTAGGCTTTTCTGCCAGTTATTTTCATTTATTTGTGAGGTATTCATTTGCTTAAAATCAATTCCTCCCAAGCTAGGCTGCCCATACACCATGGCTCTGCATGGGGGGAGGAGAAGAAAGCATGAAGGTACATGTTGGGGGTAAGGATGGCAATGGAGGATGTGGGAAGGTGGAGTGAGCCTGGTTCTGCTGAACACATATAATCAATAGGTGAAATCGACGTGTTTGTGAAAGCTACAGGCCCTGCTGGGTGAGCTGTTTTCAGGGATGCCAGGAAGCGCATCTATTTCATTGTTCTCTTCATGGGGCCAGGATGGGTTCCAGCTTCATCCTCAGACCTGTGAGTGGAGAGGTCAAGTCTTCCTCCACTGTTACCACCTTCCATCCATGGAGTGTTGGGGTTAAGATGTCAACGTAAACCTGGGAGCTCCTTTGCCTCTAAGGAACTAAATGCATTGAGCTGTGAGCATCCATTGATTTGTTCAATATTTATTGTGTACCTAGCATGTACCAGAGGCTTTTTTAAGCACTACGGGTTCATCAGCAAATAAGACAAGACATGCACAGCTGGACCCTGTCCTGTGCCTTGAGTGCCTGGTGGGAGCTGGGCATTACACAGCTGGGATGAGTGCCATGGGTTGTTGGGGTCAGGGGCGGCTTTCCTGAGCACTTGGAGGGAAGCTGTGAACTGAAGTGTGCATGGGGAGGGTGAGGAGAAGGCAGGGAAGAAGGAGAGCATCCAGGCTGTAGTGAGCCCCCCACAGAAGGGCCCTGAGGTGGAGGGTGTAGGATGCAGGTGATCAGAAGGGGAGGGGGAGGGATATGTGGGACCAAGGAGGGTGGCAGCCCCCAGGCTTAGCGGGTGCATAGGTCGTCATAGTGGGGTGCCTGATCGTCACCCTGAGAGCTCAGGAAGGTCAGTGAGGAGAGAGAAGTGACCACATTTATGCTGAGATGGGATCACTCTGGCATCTACATGGAGAATGAACTACACATGGCTGACTGAGAGGCGAGACCTTTGTAAGGGGCCCTGTGGAGTTGGGGGTGAGAGGTGGCGGGAAAGTATAGCAGTGGAGGAGGGTGGGTGGAATTGGAAATAACTGCAACGGTAGACCTGACAGTTGACTGATTCATTTTTTTTTTTTTGAGCCATTTCTCCTCGTTTTTATTTTTTGACTGATTCATTCAAAGTGGTGGCTGTGAAGGACGTCAGAATGACACTAGCATTTGGCGACCACCACTAGCATAGTGGCGGTTGCTTTCCCATCGGGGAGGTGGGAAGGGGAGCAGGTTTGCTGGGGGATACAGCTCAAGCATTCAGTTTTGGACACAGTGAGTTCATGTGGCCAGTGAGACAGTTGCCAAATGGAGATGCCGTGTAACAGGTAGGTATATGAGTGTGCAGCTAAAAATAAATCTGGGTTGATGACAGTGTAAGTGTTACAGGTCCCTCTGATAAGACGGAGGTATCATGAAGTTGGGGGGGGCACCACACCTAGAACTTTCCACTATTAGATCCATCTTTCTCTCTCTCTCTGCGACCTTCAGCAATTCATCTAACCTTTCTGTGTGTCCCTGTTCCCAGCATAAAATGGTGATAGTTATGTCTGCTTCAGGCTACCAATAGCACATGTTTGAGGATCCATTAAACTGAAAATAAAACATGTGGTGCTCTTTGGAAATAAGAACTATGTTAAAACAAGGAGTTATTATAGTTGTGTGTAAGCCAATGACAAGCAGAAATACAGCCCCAAGGCTCAGTATTGATTTTGATCCCGGGTGCTTCCCGCGGCCGAATAAATCTGACATCCCTCCTCGCCAAGCCGGCTGGGCTGATGGCAGGTCTCCAGCTTCTAGCTCCTTGCCCTGGCTCCAAGGTTACGTCCTTTCTCATCTCAGGCCAGCTTCAGCAACCCCACGCCTGCCTCGGCTGCTCTGAGTGCCCTTCCCACCCTGGTGGGTGGTTACAGGGACAATTCCAGTTGTGGAACTGGAGCCTGGCCAAGAGCAGATGCCCTCTGATTAAACCAGGGACAGGGCTGGCCAGAAAAGCAGAGATTGAATCTGCAGAGCAAGGGGTTTAAGGGTGACCAGAGGAAATGTCTCCAGACAGTTAGGTTTCAAACTTTAGGGTGAATTAAGGGTTATGGAATTTGCTTCACTCATTCATCCAATTATTGGGTAAATATTTATTGAATGCCCATCAGGCTATGAGTTAAGCCTGGAGATACAGGCATGAAAAATACATTGTTTTTGTTTTCCTAGAATTACTATTTGAATTGCAAGACAGAGAATCAAGGGACAAAAAGGGAACAACCAAATGCAAGGATGGAGAGTATTGATGTGGCTGGATGGGGAGGGCCTATTTTAGATGGGTTGTCAGGGAAGACTTTGATGAGGTGGTACATCTGAGCAGGCTCCCAAGAAGGAGCTGACCTTTGAAGAGGAGGGAGAGGACCATTCAGGCAGAGGGTATGGCCAGTGCAGAGGACCAGAGGTGAGAACATGCTTCATGTGCATGCAAAATCGTGAGCAGGAGTGTGGCTAGAATTCAGGGAATCACAGCATAGGAGAAGGGGCCAGATGGTGCCGGGCTTTATGGATCACAGCAAGGAGTTTAGATTTTCATTGCGTGTCATGGTGAGCCATTGAGCAGTTTTATAAGATGAAGTAATAATCTGTTTAAAAAGATGGCACTGACCCCTTAGTGAATAGTGGGTTGGAAGGGAAAGGAAAGAATCAAGGAAACTAGCCAAGATGCCACTGTAGTCTTTCAGGAGGGCGTGACAGTCAAGAGGACCTGGTGGTCCCATGGAGGTGGAAGGATGAGGATGAGTGGGAGGGGAGTCTGAAAGTGGAGGGGATTGGCTTGCTGAGAGATGGGCAGTGAGGGACCAGGGAGATGGAGGGATTGAAGGTGCCTCGTGGGTTTCTGGCTTTAGCAGCCATGTGGGTGGGGAGACATTTACTATTATGGGGAGGACTCAGCACAGGTTTGTGGAGGAAAATCTAGACTTCTGATTTGACATACCCCTGGGGCATCTGGAGGACTTGTCGATTATAAAACTGGATATACAGCTGGAAGTTATCAGACAGTTCTGGGCTGGAAATGCAACAGGAGCATCTCAGCACAGGACAGGATGGGAACACCCAGAGAGGGCAGACAGCTTTGGCCTGAGCCCAGAGAAGCAATGGCGTATACACGTGGGTACATCCAGCCAGGAGGGAGAGTCCCATGGGGCCCTAAAGGGACGCTCAGAGTCAAGTATGGGAGGATTCAGGGCTGCCCACTTGGAGGAGACTGCTGATGTGATAAGTCATGTCAGTCAGGGAAGATGAAAGGCAGGTTAGAGTGGATGGAAAAAGGAATTGGAGCTGAACTTACTTGGGTTTCCATGAGAATGTAAGAAATGTACTCTCCATCATATGTAAATTTCTCTCCTGCTCTGACACCACCAGGACATAAAATGAAAATACCTAAAATATTCCTGTGACAACCGCAGTCCCCGGTATAATAGTTGTGACTCCACCCTTTTCCTCCCTTTCAGGAACACTTCTAGGAATGTAAATCAGTCACAGTAATGCTGGGATAAGCATCTGCTACTTTTTTTAGGAAAAAATCATAATCCAACTTCTACATGCAACCAAATCACTTGCAGCACAATCAGTAGATGACCACCTCACATATGTTGGGGCTCAGTGTCGGGAGCTTGGCTCTGGGCACCGTGGGCACTGGTGAACAAGCCAAACTGGGCCTCTGCCCTCACGGAGCTCACTCCAGGCACGCGGAGACACATTCTTGGAATGAGTGATTTCAAGTGATCTTGTAGCTGAGAAGCACTGTTCTCAGGGGAAAGTCACCAGCATCCTGGCCTCATGCAGCATCCTGGCCTTCAGTTTAGCAAGCCTGTCTGAAGCAGTCAGGGTGAGTAAGCTGAGGGCTGAAATCAATGAGGCTGGTGTTGGGAGCAGGTGTGGTCAGCAGTCCAAGTAGAAGTCACCACCCACCGCTAGTCCCTAGGATAGCAGCCCAAGTAGAAGTTACCACCCAGTGCTAGAGGGAGCTCGCATCCACTGAGACCCATACCAAAGCTAGGAAGTCAGGGAAGAGATGAGGTGGTGTGACAGGCAGCCAGAGAGGCCAAATGTGCAGGGTTTGGAGCCCCAGCCATGAGTTTGGTCTTTATCAGGAAAGCAAACACGAAGAGATGTAAGTGTGTATTGAGGGAAGATGGGTGACTATCTCAGACCTGTTCTAAAAGCATTCAGCCATCTGCAGAATGGGCCGTGGTTGTACAAGGCAGCAGGTCAGTATGCCCTGTCCTTTTGATCAGACTTGCCTGAGGATCTGGAATGCCAATGGGGGCTGCATCTCCTGCCTCTGTGTCCTGTCCCTGAGCCTGGCCTAGTTCTCCCTCTCCTGCTCCCTCCCCTCTAGGAAAACCCAAGAGGCTGGTGCTGCGGCCAGTTCCCAAGGGGTGGGGACAGAAACAGATATGGACCTTGCTGTGTAAGAACACCAAGGGATGCCCACAGGGTCAATGTGGTGACACCAGGCAGAAATAGGTGACAAATGATAGAAATGGGGGCCAGAAGGACTGTCTTAAGGGACTGACAGTAGTTGTCATGGTACAGGCCATGGATGTGCAGAGACGTGGGGGGGTGCATGACCTGGGGTGGGCAGTGCAGAGATTCACTCACCTCAGGATGCTCTCCTAAGGCACGCTGATTCAGCGAGTCTGGGGCGTGAACCAAGAGTCCTGATTTTTAAAAAGTCCTCCCCCGCCCCCCCACTAAGATGATCCTGATTTAAGTGGTCCAACGACCTTGGTTTTGAGAATGCCTCAACGTTAGCCCTCCTCTTGGCCTTGATCCTCAGTTCCCTAGCTGTCGCTCGCCAGCCTGGGCCTGAAAGCTTATTTCAGCCCTGCGTAGAGATGTGGATAACCAGGATCTCCAGCTGCAGGACCAGGGGCGGCGGGGCGGTCGGGCGGGCCGCACAGCGGCGCGCGGCCGCCAGGGGTCGCCAGAGGCCTCGGCTCGAGCGCTCGGGCTCCTCCGCCCGCGGACGCCGCGCCCGAGCGAGCCTGCGAGCGAGCGAGCGAGCGGAGCCAGAGCGCTGCGGGCTCACAAAGCGGCAGGACGCGCGGCGGCGGGTGGCAGGAGCGCTGGGGAGCTAGCCAGCCGATTAGCCTTCCCGGCGACCGCGCCACAAGAGCTCGAGCAACTCGGACGCGGGGACCCGGGCCGGGCCCCAAGGTACGTTTCCTGCAGAACCCCGCGCCCCAACTTGGCGTAGTTGGGACACCTCCCCGCGGCCACCGGGGGTGGGGGCTGGCGGGGGTCAGGGCCTGCCTTGGGGCTGTCTCCGCGCGCCCCTCTTTCCCCGAGGCGGCGGCGGGGGCCGAGGGGAGACACCCCCCCACCCCGTACGCAGGTATATCCCTCATTCAGTGGGAGCCTGGACTGCTGCTCGGAGCCCTGTTTACCCCCTCCCTACCCCGAGCTCTGGGCGCAGTGTCTGGGAGTCAGGCTTGCGGAGCCAGGGCTCTCCGTTTTCGGGGAGGGGTACTGAAGCCCCTATCCGAGAGCGGCGGTGCGTGGGGCGCCCGGACGATAGGGGTCCTCTATAGTTTGATAGCGGCCCCTAATTTGTGACGCAGCCTCTTCATTTGAAACCGACCCAACCCCCCTCCATTCGTGAGAAAGACCCCTGGGTCTGTAGATCCGCCGCAGGTGTGCCCAGGGTTGACCCTGGCCCCGCGGGGCGGTCCCTGCTTGCCCCGACGGCGGGGGCGCGCGGCCCTGGGCTCGCCGCCCCGGGCCTCCCCTTACCTCCCCCGCGTGCCCCTGCCCCGCAGATGCCAGCGATCGCGGTGCTCGCGGCGGCTGCCGCGGCGTGGTGCCTCCTCCAGGTCGAGAGCCGGCACCTGGACGCGCTCGCCGGAGGCGCGGGCCCCAACAACGGCAATTTCCTGGACAATGACCAGTGGCTGAGCACAGTCTCTGAGTACGAGCGGGACAAGTACTGGAACCGCTTTCGAGACGTGAGTACTCGGGGGCCCTGCGGGTGGCGGGAGAGCCTCAGAGCCAGAGGTGGGTGGTGGTTGGGGGGGCGGTGCGGTGCGGTGCCCCTCCTTAACGTGTGGGAAAGGCGCTGGTGCAGACTTCGCAGGCAGCTTGTGGGGTCGGGGTTCATGGGCTTCATCTTGCCTGAGAGGAACTTTAAAGACAACTTGGAAGGCTTGATGCTCTTCGCCCCTGTTACCTGTGGTCCAGGTGTGTGTAATTGGTACGACTGGGGGAAAGTGACTGCACTGAACACGTTGTTAACAGCGAGCAGCTGCGGAGACAGAGGCTCCTTAAGCTTTCGAGTTCTCCTAATGCTGCTGGTTGACTTTATCAAGCCCCCTGGAGAACCTCCCTGGGCAGCAGTGACTTAGACCATCTCTGGCAGGGGGCGCGGTGGGGTGGGGGGTGTCCAGAAGAATGCCTGCTGCCGAGGTTTAGGTTTGGAGTGAGCCCAGCTCGTTGAGTAGGGAGCCAGGTGTCCAGGAGGTTCAGAGAACCATGGCTTTAATACATGCTCCTCTTGGGAGGGAGCATGGGGGTTTGGCCCCTGGGAATCCTTAGAAGAAGGGAAAGGGAGCAGGCACTGGTGAGTTGGTCCGCCACCCTGAAGGGGAGCCTGAATGGCAGAGGATCGCTCCTCTGAGGGAGCCGTGGGAGGCGAGAAAGTTATTCCTGGGCACCCAGAGGCAATCTGCTGCCTGTTTCTGCCCCAGGCTGGCGGCTGCTCCCCAGGTACGCCCCGAGGATGCCGGCCCAGAGGCTCCTGATGCAGTCTTTCCAGCAGATGGCATCCCCTCTGTGCTGTGGGAGGTGCTGCCAGCTCTCTCAGAGGCTGCCCCAGGTGGCTGGGACCGTGTGCTTCTAGGGGACTAGGGAACACTTGGATGATATTTAACACTAGGAATTCCTGCCCTGGGGAGGGACCCATACCACGGAGCCCCTGGTCTTGGCACAGGACTCCTTGAGTGGGAGACATGTGGGAGTCACCCCCTACCCTGGATTCCTCTTACCCCATGCCGGACATGCCCAGCCATTGCAAAGGGAGGGCCTGAGAAATCCAGTTAATCCAGATGTCTTCTAGTACTTTCTAAAGAGCATCTCTCCAGGGCCCATTCCAGAGGCGCTAAGGCCTTGAGTGGGGACTTACTTATCTCTCTCCTCTCTGTTCCTCTTCCCTTTCCCTTTAGTTGATGGTGGTCTTTTCCTTGAAAGAGACTTTCAAACACTTGCGGTGAACAAGCGGTATGAGGCCTTACTGCGCTCCTCCCCGCTCCCCCCGCCCCCACCACCTGGCACCATGACATCTCCTGTTCCTGATCTATTCTGTTAACCATCTTCCATCCCCTTTCCGTTCCTCCCCAAAGAGCCCTGTACAGACTACCTTTGCCTGTGGCTGAAAAAGATGGCCAAGCTGCCTGAAAGATGCCCCACGGAAGCTTCCATTCCCAGACTCACACAGGGTAGAAATTATCTTGCTTTTTTCTTACCTTCTTCATTACATTTTAGAGTTGAGGAAAGGGGTGGATGCTTGACTCAGCTAGAGCTGGAGGACTCAGCCCCTTCTCCTTCTGCACACCCCCTCTGGTTCACGTGGCAGCTGGGTTGGATGGAAAGCGACTGTGCTTATTGGTCTTCCGTGTGGACAGGTTTACTCTGCTTCTGTATCTTTTTAAGGCTTTCTAGTCTTGGTGTATCATGCATATGGCATTATTCTTGTTTCCCATTCAGATTTAAATTTTGAAAGATTGGGCTTTTCTTCATTTCTCATCTTTCTTGCAAATGGTGACATTTTAAATTCTTGGATCAGTGTTTTTACAAGCCTAACTGATCATGAAGCTCTCACCTGGGGGGCTTGTTAAATTGTAGCACCCAGACTCACCCCTTTCTCCTCAGAGATTCTAATTCTGGGATGAGTGCTGGAAATCCATATTTTAAAAGAACATTCTAGGTAATCCCTAGGATGACTAGGAATACTTCCTGTTGAAAATATCCTAATCTTAACAAAAAGAGAAAACCTGTATTCAAATGTATTGCTTTTTTTGTTTCTGAAGCAATTTTAGGTGTTCAACTAATATTTTTTAGCAGTATATATTCTTTAAAAATGATAATTTAATCCAACGTACCATTAAAAACATCCAAAATGTTTCAGAATTCCAAATATCTTCAATCATCAACCATGGCATTAATATATGCTCCATGGAGTCTTCTGATGCTAGCCGTGGGTCAGACATAATTTAATGCCATTAACCTCTTTAATGTGTTGCGAAACTCAAACTAGATTCTCTTTTAGGCTGAGTCTGAGTGTCTTTAGTTGATTGTTTTACTTGAAATAAGCACAAAACCTCCATCCCCTGGGACCAGGGACTAAAAGATTGCTTCCTGTAGAAGCAATTCAGTGGACAGCTGACAAAGCCTCAGCTAAGGGTGCCAGGGATCAGCCAGCCTGGTGATTTTCACCGAGCCATCACTGTTTCACTGGTCTCGCTGGAGATTGACAACGCTCAGCTTCTCTCCTGATGTTTCAGTTTTGTGGAAACTCCTGATAACTTTGAAAGACCAGGCCCTGAGACTGTTGTTATGATATTGTTATGATGCTTGTCAGTTTGTGATAAAGTCACTTTTTTTCTTTTACTTTGTGAAAGAAAACTTTTTGCCCTTTCCCTTGACTTGTTTTCTTTTTTTTCCTTTGTCTCTTTTCTTTTTTGCACTCAAGGGAAGATATATTAAGAAGTGGCTTTTGAACTTTTGAAACTGAAAACTAAGAGCCCCTTTTAGAGAGTTGATAATACCCCTTGGTGGACGTTATTGGCTAAATTTGAAGTGGAAGTGGGTGGCGGGCTGTGTGCTCCTTGTCCTCTTGCCTGTTGAATGTGCTGTGATGTTGCCAGAGAGGACCGGTCAGCCTCTACTTAATACTTTGAAGTGGTCCTGTTATTCTAGATACACAAATAATGCTATCTCCTTCTTTCCAGAAGTAAAACTTTCACAGCTACTCTTTGCTCCAAAATGTAGTAGGAGCCTGTTAGTGTGGTGGTCATTCTTCCTTGATAAATACTAGCAATTGGGGTGTTTTGGCCAGATGGAGACCTGGACTTCTGCACAAATACAGTATGAAGAAGGAGAAGATGAAGAAGGCAGATGTTTTTGTTAAGTTGTATGGTTATTTCCCAATTCCAGCTGCTCCCACTGGTGTGCTTTTAGCTCCTCTGTGGTTTCAGGTTGAGGGGTGAGGATGCCACTGCCGTTTTCCTGATCTTTTTCTGACTCTGATTTGGCTTTCCATACAGTTACGGTAAGGAGATTTTCCTCTGTTCATTCCTACATTCATTTGTAATCTGTCCATTCATTCCAACAAATATTTGACTGTCTAACATGTGCTAGGCAGTGGCTAGAAGAATGAGTAAGATATATACATGTGATCCCTTCTCTCAGGTAACCGCTTGTCTGCTGGCTGGAACTTTAACTTCCGCAGTCGGTATTGCTTCCTTGTTCTGTTCTCTTTGAACAGAATCTTTATTCATTTATTTGGCTGCACCAGGTCTTACCAGTTGTGGCATGCAGGATCTTTGGTCTTCATTGTGGGGTGTGGGATCTAGTTCCCTGACCAGGGATCGGACCCCAGCCCCCTGCATTGGGAGCTTAGAGTGTTAGCCACTGGACCACCAGGGAAGTCCCTGTTTTCTTTTTTTAAAAGTTTTTTTTCTTGTAAAGGTAATATACACAAATTGCAATTAAAATAAAACATTGCAGAAATAGTGGAATCTAACATTTATCCTGCACTTAGTGTGCTAGCCATTGTTTAAGGTAGTTTACATATATTATCTCATGTAATATTCATAACCATCCTAGGAGAGAAGCACTTTTATTCTTATTTACTAGGAGGTGAAGTCTCTTGCCCACAGAGCTGGACTGTGAAGGAGCTGGGCTGGACCCAGGCGGTCTGACTCCAGACTCTTGCAGCCCGTTGAGAGAGGAGTGGATTTGGGCTGTGAGTCGCCACTGGTATTACACTGAACGTCTTTGCTGCTTTCTGCCTAAGGGAAATCAGTGAGGAGCCTTAGGTTGAGACCGAGTGGAGTGGGAAGCCAGGTGGACACAGCTTATGGTAGAGGTCACATCAGGGCTTCTCTTCTGCTAATAATGAGCTTCTGATTTGATTAAAATAATATTGTTGCTTACACCAAACATGACATTTTCTTTCTTTTGCACTCACGAAACTAGCCCTGACATTTAACTCTGGGATAATTGCCTTTAGCAGGCCCGAAGACTCAGAAGTGTTGCCTTGGCTGGCATTTATCTTACTCCAGAGTGACCTGAGTTTGTAATTCTAATGAGACCACAAGGACCAGCCTGCGTGCTTTCTCTTTCTCCTGCACACGCTGTGGGATTTGGTGGTCTCTGTAGCAGGACTGGGGTGGCACGGAGCATCTGATCTGCTCATTTGATCTCAACGTCTCAGCCATAATGAGTTTCAAGGGCAAGGGAGGCTTATTGATAGAATAGTGGCTGCTTCAGTCTGTGGGGTCGGTGACAAGAGAGGTGGTGTGGCTTAGTGGATCAGTCATTAATCTGTCACCACAGAAACTCGACTTGTAATAGAGAGTAGCAGAAAATCATTTTGATTAAACAGGTTCAAGGAGAATTAAATGAGTTTGTGATCCTGACTTTCCTTAATGAACCCACTATCTTAAATCCCCTATACTAGATGACCACCAATAGAAATAATTATTTCACGGGAATCGTTACAAAGGGACAGTGTAGAAATTGATAAGCCTATGGCCATTCTTGTATTTTCTGCCCTTTCAGTTTACTCTTGTAGAGAGAACCTCATTTTTGCCTGGCAAGGATGGTACAGCTTGTGCCCCAGTCGACCCTCCCAGGCTGAGTTCCCTTGTGTCTCCTGGTCCTCCCAGCCCTGCCCCAACTGTGCTCCAGTGGAACTGGATTGCTAGGCGGATGAGTACTCTCCTGTATGCTGATGAGATTATTTTCAAAAGCAAGGACTGGTTTCAAATGGATCATCGGACCCATACCCTTCCCCTGGCAGAGTGGGACATAAACATGAGCACAACTGTTTTATTGTGCTCAGGGAGACACAGTAATGTTAGAAATTAAATATTTTAAAATGTCATTTCTTACTCATTTACTCACTGTAGTGTATTTCAAATTAAACATGCTTAGTGTCTAAACTTGAGCACCTTCAAGATGATTCATTTTACCTTTCCTCTGGGGAGGTGACTGTTTATGTTCCTTAGGAAATTCCTCAGACTCAAGCTCATAGATGGTCTCATCTCCTCGGGTAAGATAATTACAAAGGGAAGAAATTTTCTATAAGAGACTAAATAATTTGCCCAAGGTTACAGGTATTTTTTGGTTCATATTTTCTCCAGTATAAGATGCCGTCAATTGTAGGATGTGCCATTTTTGTGCTACTCAGAAAGAAAGCAGTGTTGAGAAGGAAGAGTTTAATAGAGCCATAGATAAAGCTAGGACTCCAGAGGATCCCCTTGGTGTGAAGGTAAACGAGAAATAAACTCACAAGGCAGAAAAGGGACCATAGCAGAGTGACTCGTGTGTCTCTACCTTGGCATTGGTGGATGAAGGGGAAAGATAGGATCTGGGCGATTGGCAGGCTGGCTCTTGCAGATTTCTGGCCTGAGTGCACACAACCATGGTGGTCTCCCCGCCGCAACCTTAGACAGTAAATTCAGTCTCAGGCTGTTTGTCCTCTCTGAATCCCTGACTTCTCGTTGGGTAAATGTGGGGTGATCACAGTGTATTGGTGAGGGCTCCAAATTGCAAGTGACTGAAACCTGGTCCACACTGACTTAAATGGAAAAGAAAATTTACTTGTGTAACTGAAAATTCTGCTGATAAGTTCTAGATCTAGAAAAGGCTGGCTCCATGGGCTCGGGCTGCACCACCAGACTTGGGTGTGTTTGTTGGTCATTTTCTTACCACTTCCCCAACTGCCCACCCATCTTTGGACTCTATTTCCCACGTGTTGGTTGTATTCTCAGGTTGATTAGTTCCATGTAGTGACTCATGGCAATTACACATTTCTATTAAGTGAAAGAGGAGAGTGAAAAAGTTGGCTTAAAGCTCAACATTCAGAAAACTAAGATCATGGCATCTGGTCCTATCTCTTCATGGGAAATAGATGGGGAAACAGTGGAAACAGTGTCAGACTTTATTTTTTGGGCCTCCAAAATCCCTGCAGATGGTGACTGCAGCCATGAAATTAAAAGACGCTTACTCCTTGGAAGAAAAGTTATGACCAACCTAGATAGCATATTGAAAAGCAGAGACATTACTTTGTCAACAAAGATCCGTCTAGTCAAGGCTATGGTTTTTCCTGTGGTCATGTATGGATATGAGAGTTGGACTGTGAAGAAAGCTGAGTGCTGAAGAATTGATGCTTTTGAAGTGTGGTGTTGGAGAAGACTCTTGAGAGTCCCTTGGACTGCAAGGAAGTCCAACCAGTCCATTCTGAAGGACATCAGCCCTGGGATTTCTTTGGAAGGAATGATGCTAAAGCTGAAACTCCAGTACTTTGGCCACCTCATGTGAAGAGTTGACTCATTGGAAAAGACTCTGATGCTGGGAGGGATTGGGGGCAGGAGGAGAAGGGGACAACAGAGGATGAGATGGCTGGATGGCATCACCGACTCGATGGATGTGAGTTTGAGTGAACCCCGGGAGTTGGTGATGGACAGGGAGGCCTGGCGTGCTGTGATTCATGGGGTCGCAAAGAGTTGGACACGACTGAGCGACTGAACTGAACTTAACGTACTGTAGTTTTTATGTCTCAGTATTGCCACAGAAGTCCCAGAATTGAGACTTGTCAGGTTTGCCTGTGTTGTACCCCAGTTGATCACTGTGGCCACATTGGTGGCATATGTGTTAACTGGCCAGTCTTGGGTACACGCCCATTCCTGGGGTGGGACCTGGGACCTGGGTGGTGGGGACTCCATCAGGTTACATGGTTGAAGTAGGTTGAAGGGTAGTTTCTTAAGGGGAAATGGATGCCTTGTGGGCAAACATCACAGGGGTCCACTGTGTTGATCAGCCCCACTCGGCTGGCATGGGGAGGATAAATTGGCTAATACTGGTGAAGCTGTTAGCAAAGTGTCTGGCTTAATACTAAGCGGAGGCTATTAATTTTATTAGTATTAACAACTCCTGTTATACTTACATATGCATTATTCCTCAATTTATGGTTGTATGTATTTATGTTTAAGCTTCTTCTGTAGTTAATTCTTCCTGAAACGAGAGCCTGCATTTTATCATGCCTTGCATGCAGTAGGTGGTCTGTTAGCATTTTATTGATTTGAACTATTACTTAAGCACACCTCTTGATGAATCTCTGGGAAAGGAAAGCCTGTAGAATTACTGGTGCATATTTTTTGGTAGGCGAAGATTCTAGATTACACACACATTGAAAAACATCTTTTTTTTTTTTTTTTTCTTTCAGTCTAACCCCCATCTCTAAGTAGGACCTTACAACTTTTTAACCCCTTTTAGGATATCCTGATGGACAGAGCTCTTTGTCCCCAGACCTTTCCCATTGAGCCCAGTGCAGAAATCTGCTTAGTAAATGTTTGAATGAATTTGAGTGAATGAAGGAATGAAGGCATGGACTCTTCCGTACCAGGATTTTGCACACTTCCACGACAAGGAAGCAGATGTTCCTTGTAGAGGGCTGGCCCCAGGACGCCATGCTGGCCTTGGACTTGTGTCTCTCATTCTGTTAGTAATTGACCATGATGATGGATACAAACTGATGGGCATGCTGTAGAGAGGCAGGGGAGCTTGACTGAGAAGCTCAACGCCCCCCTTCACAATCTGGGTGCGGTCCCTGAACCTGTGGAAAGCTCTTCATGGTGAAGAGGCCCCTCTGAGCCTGGGCTCACCTTCCAGTCTTGTTGTGGATGAACTTGGGTCTTGGCTGCAGCATCATTGTCCTTATCTGCAAAACTAATGATCGCACCTCCTGTGGAGTTTTGGGAGCATGGAGTGAGCTTCTGGCACAAAGTAGATCCTTGTGATCTTTCAGTGCCTGATATAATTACCTGTGATTCTGATATCATTTCCGAGGGTCACTTTTATGTCCTGGGAGCATAAGTGAGTTGCTGGCACACAGCTGTAGATGTTGCTTTCTGTCTCATGTCTTAGAGAAATGTTGGGGAAATTGGTTCCATTTTCCTTAAGCCTGTCTTTACTCCATACCTTGCTGGCTAGGAGGCTGTCTTCAGTTCTATATGGTTTTTTGAAAGTTAAATTTTTTCTGATTGTAGGTCCTGGCATAGCCATCTCTGTTGTGTAAATTGCCCTTGCCCTGCCTCTCCCTTTAAAAAAATTCTTCCTCCTCCTCTGGGGTCTGGGGCCCATGAGTTTCTCCTTTCCTCTGTGGTCAAGAGTCCTGGGCTTTAGAACTCCTCCAGTTCTCGCTGCTCTTTAGAAATCAGGATGAGATAGAATTTCTTGGATAGAGAGATTTGTGAAGTCTCTATTTAAAAAATGGGACTGGTATTATATGGACTATTCCTTGACGTCCTGCCCATCCCTCCCTCCCTTTTCTGAGAACCAACTGGGCACCAAACCTGGAAGCTAAAGATGGAAACCAAGATTTCCACCCACAAGTGTCAGAGTTCAGACATACCTGCAGTTGGAGTGCTGAACAGTATGAGGCGTCATTGCCCCTGGGTCCGGGTCCTTCCAGTGTCCTTATGACAGATGTGAGGATGTTGATTTATCTTGGGGCCAGAAGTAAGGTGTGTTCACGACTAGTGATGCGAATTACTGGGGATACTCCTGGAAGGATAGCACTGATGTCCAAATTAACTTGATTGGGTTGGTATTCTTAGGATTCTGTGCAAATATGTCCTTCAGGAAACCCTCTCCCTTGATCATTTAGGGCCAAGTTTTCTTTGGTGCAGTGGCGAAGGAAGGAAGGAAAGACATGTTATACATTTTGTTGTAATACTTTGCAAACTCTTCTTGGGTGATCTGTGACATGTCGCACTACAGAAGACACTGTCAACATTCCCCAGCATAATTATGTGGTGGGTAAGCAGGAATTTATGCAAAGTCCATGGGCGCCTATGATTGAAGCAGAGAAGCAGAACTTACTTCAGGTGTTCCAGGCAATCTTTGCAGAGATAAAGCATGGAGAAAACAGGCAGAGAGCAAAAGGCTCCACTTTCCTATTGTAGCTCTGCCCTTACTCTTCCAGTATTTAAGTGGAATCACTTTGAGTTCTAAGAAGGGCCAGGCCAAGTTGCTGATGATGCTTCATGGCCAAGGCAAAAAGAAAGATGCCCAGAGAAAGGTGTTAGAGCAGTGGTTCTCAGACTTATGTCTTTATAATCTTGAAAAAAAAAAATCACTGGCTTGTTTAAAATGCAGATCTCAGCCAGAGCAGTCTTGAATAGGTCAAGAGTGGTACCCAGGAACCTGCATTTAAAATAAGCAATCCAGGTGATTCTGATGCAGATAGTTCTCAGACTGTATTTTCAGGAAAACCATGGAGAATTATTATTTGTCCCCAATAGCCAATACCACTAGCACTAATGAATAATATGATTTTAGACAAAATGAGCGTTTGAAGATGCAGAGTAAATTATTATGAGTGCTGTATTTTCTCTTGAGGCCAAGAAGGCTATCGTTGACATTAGTAGAAAGAAAGGGCTTGCTTTCTGGTGTATGTATGTGCATGGGTCTCAGCAGAAACCTTGTCATGAGGTATTCCTAGAGTGGGGTGACGTTTGACTTGTCACTAGTTGGGCATCAGGGCTGCTTATGCACATGAGCTCAGTGGAACTGATGTGGGACCTTTCCCATGACAAAGTCTGAGCTGATGAGCTCAGCAAATTTCCTGTCTCCAAAGGGGCCTAATCACAGCCAACTCTGGTCTAACTTTGCATCTTCTCTAGCAGGACTGATGATGTTTTGTGCACAGATAAACAGGAGGACATTGACTCTGACATTGGCACTGGTTTATAGAGAAGTGGGTATTGAAGATGGTAGATGTAATGAACAGTGTTTACTCTAGGCATAGAGATGCAGATATTGTTGTCCTTCGATATCAGCATACGGTTGGTTCCAGAACCCCTGTGGATACCTAACCCCAAGGATGCTCTAGTTCTTTATGTAAAATGTCCTAGTACAAGTTCCCCCCACCACATCCAAGGGTTCTGCGTCCATGGCTATAGAGGGTAGACTGTATTGTCAGTTGGGAACACAGAGAAGGTCTGAGGGCTATGGCCTGGACTCTCTTCTCGGTGTACTAAATCTTCATGCTTGATTGGTCAGATCATTTTGGAAAGATCAGAGAACAATAAGAGCAAAGACTAGTCAAAGTTTGGAAAATTTATGAGGATCAACAAGACATAGCAGTAATTCCTTGGGGCACACTGAGCAAACTCTGAAACTCTGCTTTACTCTGTGTTGGCTGAATTTCCTCTAATTAATGGCACTGAAAATTGACAAAACTATTGCCAAGAGGAAGAAAATAGTTCAGTGTATTGAACAGACTTGAGTGGCTATTTGGAATGTTTCAGTCACCCCATTGTTAAGGGATAATTGGGTAGTTTCCAGGTATTTCTGTACTCGCTGGACATGTTGAATTCCTCTGTGGCTTTGGTGGGCTTGGTTGGTTGGTGTCCAATACTTTCATCCCATAAAGGCATCACTTCCCACCTGAGCTTGCTAGCCTTGCTGTGACTCTGTACCTGGTCTGTAACCTTCAGCAAGCCATCTTGAATGAGGTAAAAGGAGTGAAAGTGAAAATGCTGTCCATGGTAAAGATAAAATCACGCTGTCTTTCCTGGTGTTAGATAATTTTTTTTTTTTTAAATAAGATGAAATTGGTTTAAAAATTCCTCTCTCCTCAGAAAGACCTTTGCATGTGCTTAAAAAAAATATCTTTTGTTTTTTTCCATGGTCATCCTGAACCTAGATCCTTATACCTTTCTAGTAACCAGAGCCTGGTGCACAGATTCAGTAGTTTGTTTGTTCGTTCATGTATTCATACCACAGATACTCACTGTCCAGGCTTCTGTGTACTAAGCACTATGCTGGGCAATTAGATGTAGCAGGGAGCAAAATATCCTCTCTCTCCTCTGGCATCCACAGTCTTCTTGTCTGAGATCAAGCGAAGAAACAGAGGTGCTTGGTGGCCAGAGAAGCCTGTTAAGGATTCCTCTGCAAAGGGAAAGGCCTGGTCTATAAAGGGACAAGAGAAATATGGGCAAGGTGGACATCCAGAGGCCTTGGGACCTGGGAGAAAGTCACATAAGACTTTATCTCTGAATCTGTCTGGTGGTCAAGACCCTTGAACTTATTGCAACTCTTACTGACATAGGTGGTGGCTCCTGCTATTTTACCTGAGTTTAGGACCCAGACACTGACAGCAGAAGGGTATGGTCTGTACAGTTGAGGTGGAGCATTTAGGATACTGGCCTGGATGTGTATGGAGGCTGAAGTCCAGAGAGTTGAACATTGTCAGGGCTCCAGGTCAGGGCCAGTAGCAAGTGGAGAGAGAATTGCAGAAGAGTCCTGGTCCTTAACAGCCTGGCACGGGTGGGGAGTGTGTTTCATTGGAGTGGAAGATGTGCAGAGAGAGTGAGGGTTCCAGTCATACCTGATGCACTTTCACACACCATCCACCCAGCAGCCCAGTCAGGGGACAGGATGTTACCAGCTTCTGAAAAGTCCATCTTGTGACTCCCATACTCACTGTCCCCCTTCCAGGGAAGAGCTCTCCTGAGTTACAACTCTAAGGTTAGTTTTGACTGCTTTTATACTTTTATCAATGGCATCATAAGAAGGTATTTGTGTGTGTGTCTGGCTTCTTTTGCTCAGCATTACCTTTGTGATACATTGTTGTTTGTGACTGTGGTTGGTCCATTCTCATTGCTGTGGGGTTATTCCACAACTTACCTCTTCTTTTGTGAAGGAGCACTTGGATAATTTCTGGGTTTTGACTTACAGAGTAGCAATCTCTTGGACATGTCCTCTGGCGCATCTACGTGTACATTTTTTTCAGATGCATACCTAGTTGTGGAATCCGTTGCTCATAAGGTAGGTGAATGCTCAGTGTTTAGAGATGTGACTCCATAGTTCTCCAAAATAGTTCTGCCAGTTACTCTGCCTCCAATAGTATATAGAAGTTAACTGGGAGCAACATTTTTGTCTCTAACTCATAATCCAAGTCAACCAAAATGTGCTGAGCATCAGTTATGTATCAAGTACTTGCCTACCCTTATGGAGCCTCTGTTCTGGTTGAGGAAGAAAAACAGTATGCAGACTGAGGTACAATAGTTGGTTTTTAAGTGCTAAGGATAAAAGCAAACTAGGGTGACTCAATTGGAAAAGTAGTCTCTTCAATAAATGATGTTGGGAAAACTGAGTATTCATATGCAAAAAAATGAAGTTGGACCCCTATCTATCTTACACCACTCACAAAAATTAACTAGAAATAGATTGAGGGCTTACACATAAGTTCTGAAACTATAAAAACCCTTGAAAGAAACCACAGAGGGAAAAGGTCCTTAACGTTGGTCTTGGCAGTGATTTTGGGATATGACACCAAAAGTGTAAGCAGAAAAAGTAAAAATCAACAAATGGGACTATATCAAACTAAAATGCTTCTATAACAAAAGAAACAATCGATAAAATGAAAAGGCAACCTACAGAATGGGAGAAAATACTTGTAGACCTTCGATCTGATAAGGGATTAATATCCAAAATATATAAGGAACTCATATAACTCAATAGCCAAAAAATAAATCCAAATAAAAACAGAAAAGGACCTGAACAGCCATTTTTCTAAAGAAGATATACAAATGGCCAAGAGGTACATGAAAAGATGCTCAATCTCACTAGTTATCTGGGAATTGACCCGGTAAATCAAAACCACAATGTGCTGTCACCTGACACCTGTTGGAATGTGTGTGTGTGTGTGTGTGTGCGCGCGCGCACTCAGTCATGTCTGTCTGCAACCCCATGGACTATAGCTCCTCTGTCCATGGGATTTCCTAGGCAAGAACACTGGAATGGATTGCCATTTCTTTCTCCAGGGGATCTTCCCCACTCAGGGATCCAACCTGCATCTTTCACATCTCCTGAACTGCAGGCAGATTCTTTACTGCTGAGCCACTGGGGAAGCTCCTACCATTAGAGTGGCCGCTAACACAGCCATGAGTGATAACAAGTGTTGGCGAGGATGTGGAGAAAAGGGGGCCTTTGCTCAGTGTTGTTGGAGTTGAAAATTGGTGCAGCCACTATGAAGTTCTTCAAAAAATTAAAAGTTGAACTATCACATGATCTAGCGACCCCATTTCTGAGTATATATCTGAAAAAAATGAAGTTGCTGTCTTGGAGAGGTGTCTGCACCGCTCTGTTCACTGCAACATTATTTGCAATAGCCAAGACATGGAAACAACCCTGGTGCCCCTAGACACAGGAATGAATAAAGAAACTGTGCGATATATACACAATGGAATATTATTCAACCTTGAATAAGAAGGAAATTCTGCAGTTTGTGAGACTATAGATGAACCTCAAAGGTATTATGCTAAGTGATATAAGTCAGAGAAAGAAAATTACTGTATGGTATCATTTATGTGAAGTCTAAAAAAGCCAGACTCAAAGAAACAGTAAAGTGATGTTTCCCAGGGGGTCGAGGAAATAAGGAGATGTTGGTCAAAGAGTACAAATTTCCAGGTGTAAGGCGAGTACATTCTGGGAATCTTCGTGTAGCATGGTGACTCTAGTTAAAAACACTACATGTATACTTGAAAGTTGTTAGGAGAGTGGACCTTAAGTGTTCTTACCATAACAACAGCATCACAGTGGTAATTTTGTGAGGTCATCTATTGTAATTGGTAATCATTTCACAGTATGTGCCTGAATCAAATCATCACTTCGTGTACCTTAAACTCACACAATGTTCTCTTGTAACACTGAGGGCTAACTAGGCTAAAGGGAATAAGAAGGGGATATATTTATGCTCTAGTTGTGAGTTTTTGTTCTTTTGTCTTTAAATTGTTCTTTTCCTCGTTGAGAGCTAATTTGGAAAGAGGACTTAGCTGAAGAGAAGAGAAATCTCTTCTGAAGCTAAACAGAAGAAGAGAAATAATTTACTTCCTTCCCATATGCAGTTGCTGTTAACTTCCCAAAGTCTTGTCAAAATTTTTGTGTTCATGGTTGATATCACTCTGTGACTATGACTTGGTTTTCTCTTTTTTTTTTTTTCATGTAATGACACAGCATGAACATTTTGTTAGCATTATCATTTTAGTATACTATGATGCTGTTCTTTGTAAATGACACTTAAATGGTATAAGTCCACTGACTATCTATACTGCAATATACCAAACTAAAATATCTAACAGTGAACACTTAGCAGTTTCCAGTTTTCCTTAATCTAAATAGTTATATGATGAATGTTTGAGTATATGAGCCTTTCAGCGGTTAGATTTCCTTACCATGTATTCCCAGAAGTAGAAATACATGGTGTAATGACATGTATTTTCAAGGTCACTGATGTATGTTACCATGTGACTCGATCCCCAGTATTATGGAAGGTATGTTTTATTACATCCTTGCCAGCTTTGGCTATTAGTGACTTTTTGGTAAAGAAAGAGAATATGATAGAAGCTTAGCATGCCAAGATATGTGCAGGTACTGAGTCAACAGAGGTAAGATGATGCCTGCAAGAGTCCCAGGAGGGAGGAGGGTTTCTCTGATCCCTCCTGAGTTTGTCAGGGACCCTGGTGTGAGAGGTCAGCAGCTGACCCAGGTTGGGGGGACAGGAGCTGCGTCCCCTTCTCTCCTTGGTACGTGGCCCTGTGAATGCATGGCAGAGCCCACTCTCTGAAGAGCCTTTGAACTGGTTGTGGAGATATGAACAAATCTCAGCCTCGTTCATAACAAGGAGCAGGAGCAGATGCTGCAAGCTGCATTTCAGGTGAAACTGCTACTGACGGATCCCCTGCTCCTGATAGAGCGTGTAGATGCTTTCATGCCCTCGCGGTGGAGGAGGGTGAGAGGAGATCATTAAAATCCGAGTCCATCCCCAGCATAGTGGTAAAATGGTTTCTCCTGTCGAATACCGACAAGGCCAGAGCCCGCGTCTCAGGCTGCATTTGTGTTCAAGACATCTGCTTGACTTTCATCACCTAGTATTTCCTTCACAGCCAGCCTTCTGGTGCTCTCGCCTCCGAGGAGGCAGGGAGAAGGGTTTCCCCTGGCTGCTGTCTCAGCATCATGCTGGGGATGGGAAACACGAGTTCTCTGTGTCTGTCAGCTCCCTGGGCACTGTCTGTAGGCCTGGAGCAGTGATAGAGCGGTGATTCCCAACTGGAGAAGGGTTTGCCCCCAGGGGACGTTGGGCAGTGTCTGGAGACATTTTTGATTCCCACATGGGGCGGGGGTGCCGGGGGATGGTGTTACTGGCATCCAGCGAGTAGAGGCCAAGACTGTTACTAAACATTCTATCAAGCACAGGTCTCCCTGCATGTCCTCTCCACCCCTATAATGTCAACAGTGCCAAGGTTAAAAATGCTGGCCTTGGAAAGATGGTTGTTCCTTTTATGATGATGATTTTATTTATTTATTTAAAAATTTTGTTTATTTATTCACCTTTGGTTGTGCTGGGTCTTCACTGCAACACAGTTGCAGCTAGAGGGACCCACTCTCTAGTTGTGGCGTGTGGGCTTCTCATTGTGGGGGCTTCTCTCGTTGCAGAGCACAGTCTCTGTGGCACCAGGCTCAGCAGCCATGGCTCCTGGGCTCCAGAGCACAGGCTTAAAAGCTGTGACACATGGGCTCAACTACTCCACAGCACAAGGGATCCCCAGACCAGGGATCGAACTTGCATTTCCTGCATTGGCAGGCAGACTCTCTACCACTGAGCCACCAGGGAAGCCCTGTGATGATGATTTTTTAACGTGAGGTATAGTCTAGGTGGAAGAGTCTAGGGTGAAGGGCTTATGGGGAGTTGTTCTTTCTGTCACTCATTTAAGAAATCAGTGTGACAGGGACTGTCCCAGACCCTGGAACATAGACAACATTCTCTGTCCCAGTGGAGCACACATTCTAGGGCATGAGCTCCTCAGATTTCCAGGTACTTGACTTTGCTGGAGCCAAGAGAAGAGAGGATGAATCAGACACATACATTATTATTTTATATGTTGAGGAAATCTGATGCATTATCACAGCCAATCAGGTATAATAAAAATCATACGAGTTTTATTATTATTTTTGTCAAGATAAATGGCCACAGGGAGTTTTTGTGTGAGATGTTGTGTATTTACCTGTGAGTCACGGTAAATTGCCTGCACTGTGAATCAGAGAGACTGTTTGATTTCGTTTCCCCAAGGAGCAGAAAAATGCACCATGAAAATATTTCTGTTCCTCCAAAGAGTTGACAGGCTCCAGATGGACGGACTGGTGGCTCTCCCCTGAATCTCGTTTCACCACACGTCTTGGGTAGTGGCCGTTGTTTCCAGCAAGATGATTCTTGTTCACAACTCCCTTCTTCCCTAAATGCTGCACAGCAGATTTTAACGACCTGCTCCTCTGGGTTCTGTAGCCATGACAGCCCGCACGGCAGAGCTCCATACCAGAGTGCGTATTCCCCACACGGGGTTCTTGTTTTGTCTGTCGGAGGTGCACCTGGTTTGTGAGCTTTTGTATTCTAGGACCTTGGCTCTTGAAGTCTGGTCTCTCTGAGGCTTCCACATGTTCATTACGTGTTTGAGGATGTATGGAGAGGCCTTTTCTGTTTCCCTTGTAATGGCAGCACTTTAGGATGGGAAAGGGGGCAAAGCCTGTAAGAAAGTGATCAAGCCCATTCAGCTTCCCAGAGGCTACCTGATCAAGCCTTTACTGCTGCTTCGAGTAGTCTGCCGGTCTGTTCTGAGTCTAAGTGGTGGTGGGAAGAGGGGAGTAATATGTCTGAGTACTGTGTTTTGACTGTTTGCCTGTTTCCATGGCTGCTTCTCAGGAGGTGGAGCTCAGGTCAGGAGGATGGTGTGCCATGTGCCCTGTCACACTGGGCCTTGCCACCATGTCCCCTTTCCCCATTAAAAAGTGCCCTTCTTTTCTCCTTTATTCTGCATCCCTTCTCAAGGCCCATCAATTACTGGCCTTTGCATCCCCCGTGCATTGCTGTCTCTGCCCTCTCTGGTCTCACTCCTGGGTAACGTTGGGTGTCTTAGGCATTGAGTGTGGAGAAAGATCTTTTCTTTGGTCTGGTCTCAAGGACCCTTTCTTACTTCAAAGGTTAACTTCTTACCAACATAACTCATGTGTGATGCTAAGCTGAAAATGTATTATTCTCCTTTCTGGCCTTGAGTTAACATCAGAAGTCTCACTGATGTCCTAGCTGTTGTAAATAGTGCTGTAGTGAACATTGGAGTACATTTGTCTTTTTGAATTGTGGTTTTCTCAGGTTATATGCCCAGTAGTGGGAATGCTGGGTAATATGGTAGTTTTATTCCTAGTTTTTTTTTTTTTTTTTTAAGGAATTTCCATATTATTCACCATAGTGGCTGTATCAATTTACATTCCCATCAATTGTGCAGGAGGGGGTTCCTTTTCTGTACATCTTCTCTAACATTTATTGTTTGTAGATTTTTCTGATGATGGCCATTCTGATTTTTATGAGGTGAAATCTCATGGTGGTTTTTATTTGCAATTCTCTAAGCAGAGACATTGCTTTGACAGCAAAGGTCCATCTAGTCAAGGCTATGGTTTTTCCAGTGGTCATGTACAGATGTGAGAGTTGGACTGTGAAGAAAGGTGAGTGCCGAAGAATTGATGCTTTTGAACTGTGGTGTTGGAGAAGACTCTTGAGAGTCCCTTGGACTGCAAGGAGATCCAACCAGTCCATCCTAAAGGAGATCAGTTCTGGGTGTTCTTTGGAAGGAATGATGCTAAAGCTGAAACTCCAGTACTTTGGCCACCTGATGCGAAGAGCTGACTCATTGGAAAAGACCCTGATGCTGGGAAAGATTGAGGGCAGGAGGAGAAGGGGATGACAGATGATGAGATAGTTGGATGGCATCACTGACTTAATGGACATGGGTTTGGGTGGACTCTGGGAGTTGGTGATGGACAGGGAGGCCTGGCATGCTGTGGTTCATGGGGTCGCAAAGAGTAGGACACGACTGAGCGACTGAACTGAACTGAATATGAGCAAGGTTGAATATCTTTGCATGAGTTTGTTGGCCATCTGTATGTCTTCTTTGGAGAAATGTCTGTTTAGGTCTACCACCTATTTTTTGATTGGGTTCTTTGTTTTTCTGATATCAAGCTGTATGAGCTGCTTATATATTTTAGAGATGAATCCTTTGTCAGTTGTTTCATTTGCAATTATTTTCTCCCATTCTGAGGTGGTCATTTCATCTTGTGTATAGTTTCCTTTGCTGTAAGAAAAGCTTTTAAGTTTAATTAGGTAGGTCCCATTTGCTTTTTTGTTTTTGTTTTTATTTCCATTACTCTAGGAAGCAGATCAAAGAGGATTTGCTGCAATTTGTGTCAGAGAGTATATTGCCTATGTTTTCCTTTAAGAGCTTTATAGTTTCTGGCCTTACATTTAAGTCTTTAATTTATTTTGGGTTTCATTTACCTAAATGTCCATCGACAGATGAATGGATAAAGAAGATGTGGTACATATGCACAATAGAATATTACTCAGCCATAAAGAGGAGCTAGTTTGAATCAGTTGTAGTGAGGTGGATAAAACTGGAGCCTGTTATAGAGTGATGTTAAGTTGGAAAGAGAAAAACAAGTATCATATATTAATGCATATATATGAAATCTAGAAAAATAGCACTGATGAACCTGTTTGCAGGGAAGGAATGAAGGCACAGATAGAGAACTTGTGGACACAGCAGGGGAAGGAGAGGGTAGGATGAATTGAGAAACTAGCATTAGCATATATACACTATCATGTATAAATAGCCAGGGGGAAGCTGCTGTGTAACACAGGGAGCCCAGCCTGACCCTCTGTGATGACCTAGAGGGGTGGGATAGCAGAGGGGAGGGAGGCTCAAGAGGGAGGCGATATCTGTGTAATTATGACTTATTCATGCATGGCAGAAGCATTGTAAAACAATGCTTCCAGTGCTTCCAATTAAGAAATAAATGTTCAAGAAACTCAGCTCACTGAGTTCTCAGGTGTACTTTCGGGGGCATGGAACAAAGAGAAGAAAACCCATGTCGTGCATCTCTGCCCACTTCTCCACAGCTCTGGAGCACCCCTTCCATTGTGGCTTTGATCAGACCTGGAGCAGACTTGGCCTCTCTGTTAGTAGTTGTCTAACATGGGACCTTGACACATAAACTAATCTGCAGTAATTTGGGGGATCCTTTTTTTTTGGTCATAGTTTTAAAATCCTACACTCTGTCCGCTGTCCTCCCCGCTCCACAGAGTTAATATTTATGGGAGATGTTTTCATAGAACATAGACCTGACCTGCAGAGTCGCTGAGCCAGAGATGCTGGTAGACAGGCAAGAAACTCAGCTTGTGTTATATGGATAGGGGAGCAGGTAAGAATCACTTTCCTCTCATTATTTTGGTCAAGTAAATTTTTGAGCTCAAGGGAGACTAGATCATCTTAATTATTGAATACCTGTGTGCTAGGCATGGTGCCAGGCTCACGGATGTGGAAATTCAGTACTAAATCTTGGCCCTAAGGAGCCAATGCTCCACTTGGATAAACAGAAAAATAGTCATAAGACAGACAATATAAGTAAACACAGGGACACACAGGATGTTATGGGAACCCCAGTGGGGATCATCCGACCGACCCCACACAAGAGGTCAGGGAGACTTGTGGGGAGAAGGATGCCTGTTCTGAATTGTGCCATGCCTTTTGGGGAGGACCAGATAAAGAGGGCAAGGGGAAGGATGTGGAGGGTCCAGAATTTCTGCAGCAGTTATCTGTCACCCAAATCTGTGTGTCCCAGGGCTCCACACAGTCAAGGCTTTGTTTCAAGTCCCATTCACAGACGTATAGTTGAGCAGCCAAAGGATTTCAGAAAGAATTTCAGTTTGTCTTCTTTCAAAGTGTGTTTGTTAGCAGGAGCATGCATGCTCAGTTGTGTCTGACTCTCTGCAATCCCATGGACTGTGTAGCCAGCCAGACTCCTCTGTCCATGGGATTGTCCAGGTAAGAATATTGGAGCCATTTGCCATTTCCTACTCCAGGGGGTCTTCCCAACCCAGGGATTGAACCTGTATCTCTTGTGTCTCCTGCTTTGCAGGTAGATTATCACTGTGCCACCAAGTGTGTTAGAGAAGACCCAATTCATAACCTGCAACTATATTCTCAAAAGCTTTGTTCTTTGTGTTACTCAGGAGTCTTGTACATGACAGAGCCATGAACCTTTCCTCTTCTTTCTCTTCCTCTTCTCCTGACAGCTTGTCATGTAGTTTGACTTTTGTCTCTCCTGGCTGAAAAGGTGGAGTGAAGAATCTGAAAACCTTTACATATTAATGGGTCTCTTCCCTGTAACACCCCATGTCCACTGTTCAGTGTAAACCCTTCTCAGTAGCAATGGTTGGGCTCTAAGCCACTTCTCTCAGACGCGTTACTTCCTGATATCCTAATTGTTTCTCTCTCCCTGTAGGGTGTACCTTTTTTTATGTGCAGAGAAAAATAACTCTATCTCTAAAAGAAGCAGAAAGGCCCCATAATAGGATTAGTACACCATGGCTGGTAGGGCCAATTAGAGCTGATCGTCTTGGGGCAATATTGATTGTCTTTTTCGGATTATTTCAGTACTGTGTGTGTTTAAAGGGAATGTGAACAGCTGCAGCTTTCAGAGACCAGTCATAAACACATGTCCCTGTTTACCAAACATGTATGGGCAACCAGCTTATTGAGGAGCTTCAGTTTGGGAAATAAACAGGAGACAATTTTGTTTATTTTCAATCGTTTCTTTTCCTTAATAACATCTTGGGCACATTCCATGGTTCTCCATCATTTTTAGCTTTGAATCTAAGGCCATTTGAGTTTAAAACTTGCATCTCATGACAGATTCGGAATTTTCTCTTTCGCTTCGCCTGTGTGGTCTAGACTTTGTGGCTTGAGGAGCTGGTGTAGTGGTGAATGTATAATTAATTGTCTCATCCCTTTCCTCCCAGGGTTGGCATCAAGGTGGGTTCTCTGGGGTTGGCGGGGGGCAGACAGTGGCCTACCTACTACATAATTCCTTGATGGGGTGGCTTGACTCCAGATGAGCCTCTTCCTCCCTTTTGCCTTTTTGTCAGTCAGGATAGGCTAGGTTAGAGAAGGAAATGGCAACCCACTCTGGTATTCTTGCCTGGGAAGTCCTGTTGACAGAGGAGCTTGGCGGGTTACAGTTCATGGGGTTGCAGAGTCGGACACGACTGAACGACTGAGCACAATATAGTTTATGCTCCGGTAACAGATAACTCCAAAAGTCATACTTATGGCTTAAAACAAGGATTTATCTCTCGCCCCTGCCACACATCTCTCATGGGTTGGTAGGGCTCTCTCTGATCTGTGCTGTCCATAGGGCGGCAGGCTAATGAAGACTCCAGCTCCGTGGGTTCACCGTCACCATGGCAGGAGGAAGTGTGTGCTGCAGGACATGGTGTTAGCAGCTCAACTGTGTTGTTGTTGTTGTTCAGTCGCTAAGTCATGTCCAACTCTTTGCGACCCCATGGACTGTAGCACGTCAGGCTCTTCTGTCCTCCACCACCTCCCAGAATTCACTCAAATGCTCAGCGCCGCTTCTCAAATGAGGCCTTCTTTTGAATAATGCAAGTCACATGGCCAGACTCCACATCGGTGAGGAAATTAAGGGTAATCCTACCAGGTACCTGGAAGGAGGGGAAGACACCTGTTTGGCCAGTGATGTTAATAACATCCCGAGTGTCCTCTCCCAGCTGTTGAGCCCACAGCCTCATGCTGATGAGGTCGACTCAGCTGGTGGGTGGTCCCCATGCAGGGATGCACACACGGGAGCTCCGGCTGAGCTGCCTTTGACGTACTTTTGTTCTCTAAGCTCTCATCTGCTTGTTCTACTAATAATGGGGGCACATGCTTCCCCAGTTCTATTTTCTGTCTGGCCAGTCCTCTCGAATTCTCTCTTTCCTGTTCAGTTAGTCACAGGACAGATGAGCAAGCCCATTGCTTGAGAAGAATTCCCACTGGGAAAATGAATCCTCTCCACTTGGAGGTGCCCCCAGTTTTTGAGCTGTTTTCCTATAACAACTGACTATCAGGGCCTGATTTAAGGGACTTAACCTTCTTCTTGGTAAAACAGTAATTCATGGGTAAACAGGAAGTCCTACTAATGTATTCACTTACTAGTTTAAATTAGTAAGGCTGTTTAAACACCCTCTAGACTGCACCCTAGCTTGTATTGTTCAACACGGGAAACTTGGCTGAATGCAGTTGTGGTTTTCTTCTTCACATTAACTGGGGACATGGGAGAGAGTTTAATTTCTTAAAACAAACATTTTATTGGATTATTAGTTTATGTTCCATTTAAAGTAAAACCAGTGGTTATTTTAGATCTTATGTCCCTGATATATGTGGGACTTGGGTGTGATTTTTTTCATCTAATCCAGTGACTTCTTCCCTTTTTGAGATTCCAGTGCCAGTCTTATGTCCTAGAGATGTTGAGAACAGCCACAGGTGATTGTGTCTCACTCTCTCATGTTTGCTTCCTGGTCTGTTGGGAGATGACTCTAGCTAACTAATCTTTGCTCTTGCAATAGTAACAACTAATATTTATTGAGACTAAGTATCAGCCAGGTGCTTTTCTAATGTAGCCTGGTCAACATTTTGCTTTCTGTTTATCCATTGTCTTTCTGTGAATGTGCATGAAAGTGTTAGTTGCTCAGTCGTGTCCAGCTCTTTGTGACCCCATGGACTCCTGTGTCCATGGAATTCTCCAGGCAAGAATTCTGGAGAGGGTGGCCATTGCCTTCTCCAGGGGCTCTTTCCAACTCAGGGATTGAAGCCAAGTCTCCTGCATGGCAGGCACATTCTTTACCATTGGAGCCACCAGGGAAACCCATGCATACTCACACGTAAACTAAGCTTCTCTACCATGTACTCTGCACACAGCTTGTTTCGTCTTCATAGCTATTTTCCTAGAGATCCCTGAGGAGCCTGAGTCTCAGAAGGAGTAAGACACCCAGCAGTAGATCTAAAGAAGAGAAGGGGGAACTTCAAATGCAGGTTGTACCCCAAACCTCCATTCTCAAGCATGCTGTGCCGCTGGTGGAAATAAACCTCATTCTATTAACTGGCTCGGCAGCCAGCAAGTCGACGGAAACTGGGGCTTTTTCAGCTTTATTACATGAAGCGAAGCGTCCATCTCTCCAGTCACAAGGATATGCTGATGTGCAGGAGCTGCTTTTGTCAGCTTATTACAGGGGTCCTTAGCTTCAGGTGCTGTCTGATCTGACACGTGGAGCTTAGCAAGGGGCCGCGGTGGAAATGAGGCTACGTTTGTCCCTCAAGTGTGATCCATCCCCCCCGGGAGTTGGCGGGAAGTGCTGTCATGGTCCAGTGGACGTTGCCCTACTCTTGTGCAGGGCTATTCTGAGGGGTTGTCGGCAGGCTGACAGGTTTGCTTTGCTTTCCTAGCCAGCGAGGTGGTTCCCCGCCCTTTTCCCCTTCCACAGGTTATACTGAAAAATGTTACAGGCACTAGAGATGTAAATTGGTAGTCCCCAAACTCTCAGTGATCTTCATGTCTCTTCCTATACTTGAGATTGGTGGGGAAGGTGTCTGGATTGTACCTCTGCAGAAGCATTCTGCACAAGACTTTTCTAGGCCTACTTACAAAAATAAATTCACTTCTTAAAAAATTAGAGTTATGAAAATCTCATCTTTTGAGGAAATAAACAGAAAAAGAAGTACCCATAATCCCATCACCCTAATATAGCTATATTGGTTTGTGCATTTCTTATACCTACATGTATATAACTTTAAAAGAAATGACAAAATGCTGTGCTCTTTTCACTTTAAAATGCTATATGAATGTCTTTTTATGTCATAGCATATGCTTTGACCACATCTTCCTAGTACTTCTGTGGGTAGAATTTTTTTTGTTTTCATTTGGACTTTTTTTGTTTTTCCCTATTATGACAGTGTTGTGATGAACATTTTTTGGTGATTAACTCATTGTTCATCTTAATAATTATTTACTTAGGATAAATTTTTAGGAAAGAATTACTGAATTTTCAGGCAACATCTAACACTTTGGACGTGTTTTGTTGTACTGCACACCTGCTCTACCCCCACTCAATCTGAGATGACCGTGTTTTCCAAAACCAAGGACATATTGAGACCTGGAGCCAAAGGTCCCTAAGTTCTCTCACTGACCTTCCATTTTGTAGGTCTTTTTTTTTTTTTCTTCTGAAAAACCATGTTCAGTTCTTTTGGAGTAGATAATACCTACTCATGGTTCCCAATATTTTAAAAAGTATACACGGTGCATGTACTTGGCTCCCACCTCCATCTCTCGTCTCTCGTGTTCTCCTCCTTGCTCCTCTTTGCTACATGCTGCAGATAACCACTGGGTTTAGTTTCTTGTGTGTCCTTCTAGAAATTACATGTGCACGTACAAGTGAAGGTTGCTGCTGTGAGGCACGTGTTACATCAGGATTCGTGATCTCTGGAGGGGAGGATTTCAGTCCTGGCTCAGGGATGAGGCTTGGCTACTTGGAATTTTTTTGTGCAGCAAAGTTTTACTAAAGTATAATAGAGATAGGGAAAGCTTCTGGCATAGGCATCAGAAGGGAACAGAGAGAGTGCCCCCTTGCTAGCTTTTAGCCAGGTGTTTTATGTCTATTGGCAAGCTGCTAATCAGATGAGAGAGACACCTCAAGGCTGAGGGAGTTTCACCAGGCCCCTCTCCCACAATATGCACTTTTGAGATAGGATGGTGCCCTGGCCATAAAACAGTTGACAGGAATCCTGGTTTGTTGAGCTTTTATCAGCCCAAGATTTGAGAAAAGAATAAAAGTTAGCCATAGGTGGAACCATTTTGAAGAAAGGCAAATTCCAAAGCAAATACATAGTTTCATTAATACAGCTTAAAAACGTTTTCGTAAGAAAAACGCATCGGTTAGCTCAAGGCAGAACCTGGTGTTGTCAACTCAGAATTAAAAGAAGCCTTTTTAAATTTTGTGTAGAGAAGGAAAAAAAAAAATTTCTGCCACTTGCAGCTTATTTCCTCAGGCCGCTTGGGGACCCTCTATCTTTCCTGCCTGTTACCCTCTCACAAGCAAATAAAGCTGTATGTTTCCCCCGCTTACTCCACTTTTTAAGCCAAGGAAGAATTCTTTATACACTGTTACATATCTTGCCTGTTTAATGTAAAACTTACCTTTAATACAATAATGTTAGCTGGTCTACACTAAGCCTTCTCCTACTTTCTAAAGACACTGTTACAGCTCTTTCTCATTCCAGGAACTAGTCAGAATTGAATATTGAATTTGGTTGTCGTGTCACAGTCTGTCTAGGAAAGAGGAGTGCCTCCACTTTTTTGGGAGTCATTGAAGACATTGAAATATTGGGAGTTAGGACCCATTATTCTGTTGAACGTTTTACAATCTGTTTATCTGATTGTGTCTTCACAATTAGATTCAGATCAGACATTTGGGCTAGAAGACCATATGGATGATGTTTGATACTTAGCACTGTATCACATAAAATGTCCAATACCAATTTTTCTTACTGTTGGGGATGCTTAATTTGATCATTTGGTCTAGATGATACCTGCCAGTTCCCTCCCTGTAAAGGTACCTTATATCCTTTGTATTTAATAAACAATCTGTGGGGTGGAATTTTGAGACCATGTGAATGCTGTGTTCCTAAAAATCTTTTGCCTAATGGTTTTAGCATCCACTGATGGTCCTTGCCTGTATCAGTTACTGCATTGGGGATTGCAAAGTGACGGTTTTCCAATTATACTCTTTCTATATTTTTTAGCAAAGAAGTGTTACTTTTTAGTAACACCAGGGACACATGGAATTTTTAAAAAAACAGAATGTGTTTTTAAAACCATTCAGTGTGTTGTCATCCTTATTCCTCCTGATGCTCAAATTGTCCCAGATTTGACTGTGGGAACCAATTCAAGCTTCCTTTTATGTCCTTTTGGGCACTCTCCTGCTTTCTGGCATAGTAAGATGTTCTGGGATTACCTTATGTATCTCCCTCCACAATCCTGGAATCAGACATTTATTCAGAGTCCTGGTTCTTTCTAGTGAGAACTGGTATTTAGAAACCAAGATCTAGGTGCTGGGGGTGCTCATCAATGCTGGAACTTGGCATTGCTTTTAGCCTCTGTAAGTGCGTGTCGGTAGGGATTGGGTAAATTACTTGCCTTACCAATACTTTCAGTGTAAATTGAACACTACATTTCTACATGCTATTAATCTGTTTTTTCCTTAAGTGAGAACCCTGATTCCTAATAATAACACAATTATTCATGTATTTTATTCTCCTTCGTACACGAAGAGTCTAGGAATTACAGCACCAATGCTACGACTCACAACAAACCTGCTAAGTAAGGTTCTAGCTTTGTTTACAGTTCTTTTGTCCTTAAACCATGCCCTGCTAAGGGTTTGTAGTCAGAGTAGTATGTTCAAGATTTCTAAGTGATTTTGTTACCATTTAAATAACCATTTAGGTTTATTGTTTGTACTCAGCATTGGACTTTGCTTTTTTGTCATTAAAATTTTGTATTAAATATTACATTTCAAAATCAAAACTATATAAAAAGGATTATTTAGAAATTTTACTCCTTGCAGCTGTACATTCCTTTCTGTTACACCGACCTACTAGAGGTAGACATTTTCATTAGCTTATGGTTTTTATTTCTGTGTTTCTTTCTATAAGTGCACATATGTGTATGTTTTTATTTCCTTCTTTTTTTTTTTGGTGTGTGTGGATATACAGATATGTACTTTTGCATCTTGTTATTTTCACTTAACAGCATACCTTGGAAAGAGTTCATAGCAGTTCATCAAGATTTTTCTCATTCTTGAATATTGCTTCCGAGTTTTTCCCACTATGTGGATTTATAGTAGTATTCAGCTAGTCTTCTGTGAAAGTACATTTAGGTTGTTCCAGTGTTTTCTGGCAAATTCATGAAGGCAGGTGAATAACCATGGGCATCTGTTGTTTTGTGTTTGTGGAGTTCCATTTTGGGAGTAAATTCCTGAAAGTGGGATTACTAGTTCAGAGTAGAAGTATATGCAGTTTTGTTGGGTGTTGCTAACTCCCCTTCCATGGGGTTGAATCATTTTGTATTCCTATCATGGACAGATGACAGAGCTGGTTTCCCAACAGCCTTGCAGACAGTATATGTGATAAAGCTTTTGAATTTTTGCAAATATGATAGCCAAGAAATGTATAACAATAGTTTTAATTTCCATTCCTCTTACAACAAAATCAAGTAGAGCATCTTTTAATATATTTTATCTGTCTTGTGGACTGTTTATAAATTTTGCTCATTTTCCTCTTGGGTTTTAATTATTTTTTTTTAAGTTGCATAGTATTCCATTGTCTGGATATATGTACTTTAGTTACTTAGTTTCCTGTTGGTGGAAGTTGGATTCATTCCTGTATGTTGCTGCTAAAAATAATGCTGCAGTGAATGATTTATGGAAACCCCATTTCACTCATGTGCAGCTGTATCTGTAGGTTAAATTCCAGAAGCAGATTTGCTTGGTCAAAGGGTATATGCATTAATAATGTTAATAGGTTTTGCCAAATTATGCTCCCCTCCCATGTATGCATGCGTATGTGCTAAATCACTCAGTTGTGTCTGACTCTTTGCACCCCTGTGGACGGCAGCCTGCCAGTCTTCTCTGTCCATGGGGTTTCCCAGGCAAGAATACTGGAGTGGGTTACTGTGCCCTTCTCAAGAGGATCTTCCTGACCCAGGAATTGAACCTGTCTCTTGTGGCTCCTGCATTGCAGGCGGGTTCTTTACTACTGAGCCACTGGGAAAACCCTCCTCTCCCATGGGTTGCCCCAGTTAACACCCTCACCAGCAATGTTTGTGAGTGCCTGTTTCCTCCCAGACTGGGTTATGGCTTTTGTGCTTTGGTCTTGATAGGTGAAACTTGAAATCTCAGTGAAGTGTTAATTTGTGTTGGCATTTTTCATACACTTCAGATACTTGTATTTCTTTTTCTGCATTGTATCACCTACGTCCCAAGGTTTACTCACCTTTTTTCCTGGCAGATCACCCTTCTACCTGGACAAGGGGAAGGGGGTGTTAGAGGGAACGAGTGACAGGGACATCTCTTGTCTGACCAGGAACTCTTCCCCTGGAGAATTGCAGCCGCAAACCAAACCATTCCTGAAGTCTCCCCGTTCCTCAGGTCCCCTGTGAGCATGCTTGTGTTCTGCTGGTGGCCCAGCCCTGCTAGATGGTATACCCTCACATGAATTCCCAGCAGTGAGTCCCCGGCCAGCTTCTCTCCAGATGCATTGCTTGGTGGAGAAAATGCCTGCTGCCAGGACTGCAGCTTGAATGTTTCATCACCCTCTCTCTGTTCACCTTGTCAGCTGCCTGCTTCCCCTCTCCTGCTCAACCTACTGGGGCTGAATCACTGTGCTCCATTATTTCCCATGCCCTCATGGCCCACGGACATATGATTACCTGGTACTGATTGCCAGGCATCAGAGCTCCATGGTCACTTAGTTCTCAGCCTCTCATTTCCCCACTGAGAGGTGGAGAGAGGGCTGAGGCCCCTCCTGCTCTGAGAAGGAGGAGCTCCTTTTCCTACTGCTGCGACTCTGCCCTCCTGCCTGGCTGCATTTGCCCTGGTTTCTGGTCTGCTGACTGCTGGTCCTAGGAGCCATCTTTAGGCTGGGTGGTAATGGATCTGCTTCTGAGTTTTCATGTGAGCTCAGAACAGCCACCAAGGCCTTGCAGTTTCCAACCGTTTGGTTAGCCATGCTATGGCAGCAGAAGACATGGTGGTGAGTCTTTCTCTTGATTCTAGAGAGTATAGCCACACAAATAGTAATAGCAACTACTGTTTATTGCATATTTCCTATGTGGTGACCATTTGATACATATTTCCATTTAACCTTTGCAGCAACAGTAGAGAATCTGCCTGCAATGCAGGATACCTGGGTTTGATCCCTGGGTCGAGAAGATCCCCTGGAGAAGGTCATGACAATCCACTGCAATATCCTTGCCTGGAGAATCCCATAGACAGAGGAGCCTGGCAGGCTACAGTCCATAGGTTTGCAAAGAGCCATACACAAGTAAGCAACTAACACTTAAACACTTTCAACCTTTGCAGCAACAGAATAAGGTATACGCTATCATCATCTATATATATATATATAAGTATATATATATATTATGTATTTATATTTTTAAATATAATTTATATTTTTTAAATATAAAATAAAAAATATATTTTTATTTATATAAATAAATAAATAAGATGAGGCAGCTGCCCAAGCCTTCATAGCTACTAAATGGCAAAGCAAGAAAGTACACAAGTAATTTGACTCTGGGAAGTATTATCATCTGATGGGGAAGGCAGTAAAGTTTGCCAATCTAATTATGCAAAAAATAATTTTTGCTTCTTGAGGATATGTCACTTAACTAGATCAGGCCTGCATCACCCACTGTGGCTATGGGGCCCTCATCTTGGGGTGGAAGGTTGAGCAGAGCAAGGTCTTGCACCATGAGGACCACAGTTAGGGGATGTGGTGATTAGTTAGAAAGGCCAGCGTTCAGTGAACATTTACTATGCACTCAGTGTGGGCTGAACACTCTGTGAGATTGTCATATATTCTCACAACTTTATGAAAAAGAAACTGTTTTCTCCCCAGTTTACATATGAGGAGACAAGCTCAAAACACTAACTGAATTTCTCAGTATAAAAAATATATATAGTAGTTGCTTGGTTGTGTCTGACTCTTCACAACCCTATGGACTGTAGCCCCCCAGACTCCTCTGTCCGTGGGACTCTCCAGGCAAGAATACTGGAATGGGTTGCCATGCCCTCCTCCTGGGGATCTTCCCAACCCAGGGATTGAACCTGAGTCTCCTGGGCCTCTTGCATTGCAGGTGGATTCTTTACCACTGAGCCACCAGGGAAGCCCTAAAGACAGTGGTAAATCCCAAGAGAGCCATGATTCAGACCTGGGTATCCTGTCCCCAGATACCCATGCTCGTAACTATCATGAGGTATCACCTCCCCCTGGGGCTCGGCAAGTCTCCCCAGACCTCTGGGCAGTGCCACCAGGGGGACCCTCCCTGTGGATAGAGAAAGGAGGGAGGCCAGGATCTATAGCTGTTCGTTGTTAGTGAATTCCTTTCTGCCTGCGGTGAGCCTGTGCCAAGGTATCTCCAGGCAGTGCAGAAGGCATGGCTCTGGGGCAGCATGAGCCCCCAGACTGGATTTGGAAACAGCTGACCCCATCAGGTCTTGCTGGGGTCTTGGGAACACCATGCCCAGCAGCCAGCACTTGAGAAGCCTTTTGTTGATGTCCCTGTTACCTCCTCCATCTCTGTTCCGGTTTGGCCTTCTTCCTGATAATCCCCATCCCAACAGAAGGGCTCGCCTCCCCCAGTCCTCAAGGATAAGACAAACAGCACAGCTCTCATCTCAGGAGGGTCAGTGCTGGACTGGCTGACTTCTTTTCGTAACAGCACCCTGCATTTTAATTTAAATTTGAAAGCCTGTGTTCTCAGTGCTGCAGGGGAATACAAAGTCTCTGTCTCCATGGAGTGCGTTGTTTAGTTGAGGATGTGCCTACAAATCCTTCCACAAAGAAACAGTCCACGAGAACAGTAGTCATAACAGGAAACACAGGAAGTGTCATAAGGCAGTGCCCAGGTGAGTGCCAAGAACATCTTGCAGGCCATCTGTGCTCTGAGTGGAGCAGGAAAAGGGCAATGTGGTCTGGAATCTTCCTAAAGGCAATGTGGGCAGGTGATACTTTGCAATGGAGTTTCATATGGAGGTTGGAGTATTTTAGGTCCTGACTGGTTTTCCTAGTCCGCCTCTGGGTTCCACTCTGAAGGTTGTGCTACCCAGAAAACCCCTCCTCCCCGCCCCCAGCAGCACAGTCAGTCATACAGCATGATTAGGGCGGTCCAGAGCTGCCATCGTGACATAGCTCGTTGTCCAAGGGTGGCCAGTGGTGGGAAGGCATTTTCTGCGCAGCGCTTTGTCCTCATCAGCATCTCATTACAATGACTCAGGTCTATGATAAGACATTTCTGACTCATCATTTACTTAAGGAGAAAGGGAAGCGTACAGCACAGTCTTTCCAAAGTACATGGTTCAGTTCAGTTGCTCAGTCATGTCTGACTCTTTGGGACCCCCTGGACCAGCACTCCAGGCCTCCCTGTCCATCACCAACTCCCGGAGTTTACCCAAACTCATGGTATAGAACCTTAATCCCATGAGAAAAATAATTCTCTGGAGAAATATATCATGTCTTCTTGTAGATGCTCACAGTGCACATCAATTTTAAAAAGGCTCTCAGAAGTCCAGTATTAAGGAATCCTATTTAATTTTCAGTCCATTATTTCTAAAACTTACTGACCATGGGGCCACCCAACTTTTTAAGGCAATAATTAATAATAAAAAGCAGAACCTGTGTTTGTGTGTGTTTAAACACTTCGGAAATGCTGAGATAATAAGTTTCTGAAAGATTTTCATCTTAAAAGCACTTAACTGTTAAAAGCTCTTATACTTAAAGCTTTAATTCTGAACTCACGGAAGACCAAGTAACCAAAAGTCAATCGGGCAGGTTCTGGAAAGCTGAGGTTTTATTGCTTGTTTTTCATCTTGAGTTGAAAAGTGAAGTTCCTTGAGGGCAGCAGAGGAGACTTAACTCCCTTTGTGTCAACCCCTAAGCCTGATCAGCACTGACCATATAGTTGCTACTCAATAATTACTTGCTAATTGCTTGATTGAAGATGTTTGCTAAAGGCCAAAAAGTTAATTAGTTGAGGCTGGAATCCAGTTCTTTCAACTTCTAGCCAGAGGCTTGTTTTGCCAGCCAACAAACTCTAAATTTAGGGCCCTCTAGTGTCCTGCTGGTTCCCACAGCTGCTTTAAAAGCTTACTGAACTCTCTTATTAAGTAGTTTTCTCCTGGTCTATCATCCTTGACTCTCTTTCCCCATGTTATTATGGCTGAAGCTGTCATTATGCGGGTGACTAGACAACCTGTGGGAGGTTTTTTATTTTTATGGGCAGCCGTCCTCCCTCAGTTTTCTCCCACGACACCTTCTTGCCCCAGGAAAGCATACAACTTTGATTTGGTCTGCTTTGTTCTGACTGTGAGTCGTACCTTAGAGACTCCATCCTGGTGTTAGGTTCGAGGGAGTGGGGCTGGAGGGATGCTGTTCCCAGAGCTAGCTTCCAGTGCACATTGTTTTTGAGCATAATAAACATGTCACCTTAATTGTGTCATTATGTGTGGACTGACTACTGACAGTGTACTAGAAGTTATCACAGCCTCCTTAGAAAAGATGGTCCTTTGTCAAATAGGATTACAATGGAGGCCGTTTACCATAAGGATCTCAGCCCAGGGTAATGTGCATATAATGAGGATCTACGGATTTCTTTACCTGTGTTCATGTGTCAGATTTCAGGTGCACTGAAATGTCCTTTTGTGGCTGTTGGACACTTGAACCCGCAGCTTGGTGCGCAGGAGAGGGCACTGAGCAGAATTTGAGCGCCTGAAGGAAAGTTCTTTATTTAAACTCCCACTGGGCTGCATCTGTTTCTGGGTCTGTTCTCTAACCTTGGGAATCAACAGAAAAGCAGCTTTATTTCGAGTGTTTTAGTCTACCTCAGCCATGGATCAGCATTCCCGTGTTCTCTTTAACTCCAGGAGTCATTTAGCAGCATTATTTATGGAAAAATTGATTGAATTTAATGAAATGGAATGAGAGGAAGTCTTCATGGGTCTCAGTGAGTGCTTTAGGTTAGCAATAATTCATCAGAATGAGATATGATTTTGGTTGGGGGTAGTGTGTTCTTTATGAAAGCCTGTCTTCATGGATGAATTATGAAAGTAACCCTAAGCATTCAAAACATCAGAGGTTTGAATTCCCTAGTGGTCCAGTGGTTAGGTGCTTGGCCCTTTCACTGCTTGGCCTGGGTTCAGTCCCTGGTGGCAGAACTAAGAACCCATCAGCCGTGCAGAGCAGCTTAAACCCCTCCCATCTCCCCCGCACCCCCCAAAAACCCAAACAAGACATTGGAGGTTTAAAAGTCTGCAAATTTGAGAACAAAGTGGGTTTTATTAATTGTTTCTGCAGTATTTTGTGGATATAACCCTAATCATAGAGGGCCAGCCTCTCTGAATTGTATTTTGCAAATTTAATTTAGTTGAGAATAGGGGCCAGTTAGAAACTTGAGTGCTGTTTGGCCCCTGTCCTGCCTCCACCCCTCCATTTAGGGAGCCTGCCACCTGCAGGGTCTGCTGACCCACCTACAGCCTTCCTATTCCCTTGCCTGTGTCTGGACCTCTTTCCCGGCCTGGCCTGTTACCTGGTTAACTACTCGTCATCCTTTTGGGTCTCAGCCTGGCTCTCTTCCTCTGAGAAGCCTTACATGAATTGGAGTAGATTCCATTCTTCCTGAAATTTTACATGATGTATTTTTCTCTTCATGGTGCTTGCCACGATTTTAATTCAGTAGTAATCTGTCTTATTTCTTTAATGTCTTCTGCTAGATTATCAGCTTCCTGAGAGAAAAGGTATATCTCTGTTCTGTAATATATTCTCAGGGCCTTTGTGCAGAGCTTGGTACAAAGTAGGTGCTCAAACATTTGTTGAAAGATGGAAAGAAAGAGTTGGAAGCTTATTGTGAAGAATTTGGCTCTTCACATTGTAGTTGGCAGAGCTCTGAGATGGCCCTCAGTGATCCCCACCTCCTGGGGTTCATGTCCTTGTGTGAGCTCTTCCCCTCAAATGAACCGTGTAGTGACTCATTTCTGACACGTGGAACATGGCAAGAGTACGGGGTGTCACTGGTGAAGGGAGGTGGCGTAGAGAATGAAGCTTCTGTCTCGTGTGCCCCCTTCTGCTGTTTGCTTGTTCTGATGGAAGCTGCCTGCCGTATTGAGAGCTGTGCAATGAGAGGCCCAGGCCGCGTGGCCAGGAGCTGAGGCAGGCCTCTGGTCACCAGCTGACGGAGGCCCTCGGCCCAGTGTCCTGGGAGGAACGGGATCCCGCCCACAACCGCCTGTGTGAACGTTGAAGCAGGTGATCCGTCCGCTGAGCCTTCAGATGAGACCCTGGCCCTTAAGTCGACCGCAGCCTGTGAGGATCCTTAAGGCAGAGGCGCTGAGCTAACTGTGCTGAGATTCCTGGCTCACAGAAACTGAGATAGTAAATGCTTGTGGTCTTAAGACACTAAGTTTTGGGGTAATTTAGTTAGAGAGTCAGATCATGAATACCCAGATTTTTCTCTGTGAGGTTTTAGATGATATTAATGATGATAATGGGAATTTACTGTATGTGTGTGTGCCAGGTCTTGTGCTCAACACTTAATATGCACACTCTTATCTGTTCCTCACGTGAGCTGTCTGATGTAGGTTCTATTATTATCTCCAGTTTACAGATGAGAAACATGAGGCAGAGAAGAGTGGAGTAGCTTGTCCAGGGGTCTCGGCAGAGCACAGGCAGTGTAATCCTGGAGCCTGTGCTGAAGTCAGACTAGAACCTGAAACACTTTGGGGCTCCTTCCTCACATGAAGACCAGGGATCCTAACTCTGAGTTTCCAGGACTTAGTGCAATGGGGCTGGGGGGTGCCACGGTTCAGGATGAGGGTTTGGGTGGTGGCTCAGCTTCGACCTTGTCTCTTTGAGAGGAATGAGCCCATCTAGAAGCGATCCAGCTGTTCTCTGATAGAGGCTTGGCTTCCTAATGCCTTGTGAATTGGCATGCTTAGTGTGGAAGCCCACTCCTCCTGTGTCCAAGAATAAAATCCAATCAGGAAAATAAAAGATGGTGGCTTTTGGAAGAAAATGAACAGCATCCACCGTGATTACAACTTGTTTTTCAACTTCTGCAGGATGAAATTAAATTGAGTAATTGTTTGCACATTTAACCACATGACTCAGATCTGTCTGCGGCAGATTGTGGCATTGTGAATATTTAAACCGGTAATAAAGCCCTTTAAGCTTATGTCCCGTTTTATCACATTTATCTATAGACCTAAAAATGCAGTGCAACAGAACAGAAGATGTGTTGAGGGCGAGGCTAACATGCTGTAAGATCTCTATAAATTGAGGTTCCGCAGTTCCAAGGCTTTGTGCTGGGAATGATTTTTGTATGCACAATGACTCTGAGCCTGGAATTCTGGAATAGATGTTCTTTCAAAAAAATTTTGGAAGACCGTGACTGCGTTGTTGTCCATTTTTCTGTCCTGTGGTGTGCTTGTGTACCTCCCGCCTCAGGATCGATTTCTGCCCACTTCTTGAGTACTGTGGCATTGCATCATAATTGCTCGCTCAAATAGATTCACTTTGAATGATGGACAAATAACCAGGCATGTACAGATTACAAATAAGTGTTGGGTAAAAAAAAAAAAAAAAAAAAAGGATGTTGACTGTGTAACTATTTGAAATGTTGCCTGAGAGAAGACCTCGTATTCTGCAAACAAACCCATGTGTCTGATAGTAAAACCCTCTGACAGTTCAACAGAACTTTTCTAGATAAACAATAATCAAGTTTGGGCTCTTATGAAAAGATCAGTTTACAATTTGTCAGGAGTATATGCTTGTACATTGGTCTTAATGGTGTTATGCAAGGGAGTTTGGATGGAATTTGGATTTTATGTGCACAGCTCTGTTTGGCCTCCAGTGTTCAGCTGTCATGATTTGAATTTGTTTTCAGCTGTCATGATTTTGGCAGCCTTTTGACACTGGAATTGTTTTCTAATGTGAGTGAGATCACAAGTGAATGAAATGAATGTTTGATTTGGTATTCTGTTCAAGTATCTACATTTGGAGAAATGTGTTCTTTATACTGGTAACTTATATTTTGCTCATGAAAGGATATACATATACATATATATAAAATGACTCTAAGTAGAATGGAAATATATATATATATTATGACTGTAACTAAAATGGAAATATATATATATATATTATATATATATTGTAACTATAACTAGAATGGATGGCCGTGGTACATAACAGTTGCTTCTTCCCATTCAGCCATGACCCTGGATCCTAGCATCACCTGATATCTGCCATCTTTTCCCTTGGCTTCTGCAGCACTGTTCTCTCATGTTCTGACGTGGCTTCCCTGACATCTCTGGCTCTTTTTGTCTGTGTCCAGTTCTTCCTGTCAACCTTTAAATATTAATGATTACCCAGAGTTCTGTCCTCAAGCATCTTCTTTATTAATCTCTCCTGGATCTTTCCATTCACTAGGGAAGTTTTTACACACACATAACTGCTCCACCCTTTAAATAGATATCTCCAGCCCAGGTCAGAGGTTCACGATACTGCTCGTCCAGTTGTTCAGTGACATTGGCGCTCGTGTGGCCTCACTCCTGTGAATTTGCAGTCCAGACTCAGTATGTGCAAAACTGAGCCCATCTTCCTCCTGCTGCTTGTCACAGAGAGTGGCATTGCCTTCTATCTGGTCAGCCTGGTCTATGTGCTGCTGTTACCCCTGAATTACCTATCCCCAAACCTGACCATTATACCTCTGATGCTCTCAAATCAATTTTTCTTTCCCAGCTTCCCATGAGTCCCTTAAATTAGTATTGCCTTCCCCCAGCCCCACATCATTCGTCCTTCTTATTACACCATCTTTAAGCCAGCTGGTTTCCAGTTCCATATTTCTGCAACCGACATGTAATCTTGTCACATCCCTGCTTAAAACACCTCAGTGACTTTCTACTGTCCTCCAGGTAAAGTCCAGATTCTTATTGTGGGTTATTGATACCTCTCTGTGATCTGGTTCTTGCTCATCCCTTTAACCTCACTCTTTGCCATTCCTTAAATTGTCCCAGCTCTCAGGCACGTCATGCTAGTCATATGTAGTTCCCGAGACCTGTCATGCCATTGCCAGGGTGCTGTGGGCATGCTCTTCCTTTAGTCCAGTGGTTTTCAAACCAACCAAGCCCTGGAGTTGGTTTTTCCCTCCAGGGGACATTTGGGAACGTCTGATGGCATTTTTGATTGTCAGAACAGGAGTTGGCAGGGAGGAGTTACTACTGGCACGTGGAGGCCAGGGCTGCTGCTGAATTTCCTACAACACATAGGACAGCCACAAAACAGAGTTAACTCTTTCCATGTGCCTGGAGTGCCAGGTTGAGAAAGACTGCCGTGGTGCTTGGTGACTTCTTTTGCTTTGGCCAGGTCAAGACCAGTTCACTTCTGCAGCCTTTGACTAGCTCTGTGACCTTAGGCAAGTGACCTTGCTTCTGTCTCAATTTCCTCATATATAAAATCAAGTAATGATTATTCAATGTCTTATGTATGTTGCGAGGATTAAATGAGTGAAGAATATGTTAGGACCATGTATGGGAGGTAGTAATTGCTCAATAAATGTTAGTTTTTTATAACATTATTATTACTTGATCTGTTATTTAACTAAAAATGTTTTTTTACCTACTCAAGCAGAATGGATCACTCCTTCTTTATGTCACACATAGATTGGGCACACCATGAGGAAATGATCTGTGACCTCATCTAAATCTCAGCGCCTGGCATAGATGAGGCACCTAATAAGTGTTTACTGAATTAATGATTTCATATATTCCTATATTGTAAATTCAAAATTCTCCTCCAATGTGCAGAGCTTAATAAATGTTAGGTATTGCTATTAATATTTAATTATTAATATAATTTTATGTGCTGGACTATACTCATTTGCTCAATTGTGTCTTATTCTTTGTGACCCCATGGACTATAGCCTGCCAGGCTCCTCTGTCCATGGGATTTTTCAGGCAAGAATACTGCAGTGGGTTGTCATGCCCTCCTCCAGGGGATCTTCCTGACCCAGGACTTGAACTCATGTCTCCTGCATTTCCTGCATTGGCAGGTGGATTCTTTACTACTAGCGCCACCTGGGAAGCCCAATATAATTTATAGTTATGTGTTATTAGATAAAATATAGTTCTCTCCTAATATAATTCTTAATTTTCAAACACCTGAAATGTTTTGATGTCAGCCCTTTGTTACAAGTGAATTTCCCCCATGTAGGCTGTGTGGCTTGGGACACAATCTCGTAGCGGACCATTGGTCCCTGGAGAGCTTGGTGGTTTGCTGGAGGAGGCTCCTGACATGAGGTTGTCACAGGGACGCTCGTGCTCCTTTCTTCAAGCAGGTGGATGAAGACCCAGGTTCTTCCATCTCACATGGCAGATATCCCCTGGGTGCTGGAAAGCCCCTGCCCCCTGCTGTGATGGATGGTGGTGGTGGGGGTCTGAGTTGCTTGGATGAACTGTATGAGTGCTAGGCTCTAGAGAGACTAAGTGGAGGTTCAGAGCTTAAAGAGAGTTATCACACTGTGTGGCCCATGACACAGGAGATCATCTAATTTGACATTATGGTGTCCTCTGGGACTTCCGCTGTGGGTAGCACTTCAAGTCAGATGCACATTTGTTCTCATCATTCCCTGTCTGGGGCATCCTTTCTCAACCTGGGAAATTCCCACTCATTCTTCATGGCTCAGTTCAGTGTCCAGTTATTGGTTCAGCCAGTTTTTGGTGTATCTGCCCTGTGTTAGGCCCTGTTATAGGCCCTAGCAAAGCAGTAGTGAATAAACATGTCCCCTTCAGATGGGTGGTTGGGGAAACCTCTCTGAGAAGGGGACATGGAGCCAGTCATGGGAGGAAGAGGGCATAGCCCTTGCCAAGCAAGTGCAAAGACCTTGAAACTGCAGTGAGCTTGATGATCTCAGGAACACCTTTTCTGTCTCTTCTGATGAGTTTTTGGTTTTGTGTTTGGCTCCCAAGCTTTGTCCAGCTCTCTGCAATGGTGCTAAGCACTCCACATTCTAACATGAGTCCGTGTTTCTTCTCAGCGCTCATGCTTTGCAGATTCTTTTAACCTTTCAAGAACATTGTATCTGAAATGACAGCAATTAATAGCAATAGCCAACATTTCTTAAGCCCCTGCTTGACAGTGGTAGACACTGTGCTAAGTGCTTTGCAGGTGTTTTCTCCCTTTATACTCACTGTAAGCCCCTGACATCAGTACTGTCATAAATCTCATTTTTCAGATGAAACTGAGGCACCAGCTAAATCACTTGCCCTGGGTCATGCAGCTGGGAGGTGACCCAGCTGGGGTTCCAAGCCAGACAATCAGGCCACAAAGCTGCCCGCTGACCAGCACATCCTCCCCGTCCCAGGACTGTGGCTCACAAGAATCGTTGTCACCTGAGGGTGTGAGCTGAGGCCTTGTCTGTGTCTAGTCACAGGCTGCCGCCAGGGAAGCTGCAGGCACAGCAGTGATGGCCTTTCCTGGTTCTGGTTGTTGGGGAGAAATGAACGTGCTAGAAATAGTTGGAGGAAGCCATGCAAACAGCAGATTCCAGCAGTGGAAAATAAGAGAAAATAAGAAGGCTGAGTGCCAAAGCACTGATACTTTCAAACTGTGGTGTTGAAGGAGACCTTTGAGAGTCCCCTGGACAGCAAGGAGATCAATCCAGTGAATGTTAAAGGAAATCAATGCTGAATATTCATCGGAAGGACTGATGCTGAAGCTGAAGCTCCAATACTTTGGCCACCTAATGCTAAGAGCTGACTCATTGGAAAACACCCTGATGCTGGGAAATATTGAGGGTGGAAGGAGAAGGGGGCAACAGAGGACGAGATGGTTGGATGGCATCGCTGACTCAATGGACTTGAGTTTGAGCAAGCTCTGGGGGTTGATGATGGACAGGGAAGCGTTGTGTGCTGCAGTCCATGGGGTGGCAAACAGTCGGACACGACTGAGCGATTTGGGGCAGCCTGGGTGTGAGCCTCCCCGTGCTGGCCCAGGAGACCGAGCACAGGTCCCTGTAGGATGACCCCAGGTGCTCACACGCCTACCTTCAGGAATTGTGGACTGGGTTGGGAGTTCCTCCCTCTGCAGGCACAAGGTCCTGACCCCGTTCTCCCTCCTGTCTGGGACTCAGGAAAGCCTCCTGTCTTGTTGAGCCTCAGTTTCTTCATATGTAGAATGCTGATGATGGCCTTGCGGGGAGTGTGAAAATCACAAGAGATGGTAAAATGTGAAAGTGCTTCATTAGTGATCCCATGCTACAGAAATGGCAGCAGTTTTTGTTGTTCGATCATAGAGAGGTTTGCTGGAAGGTATTTTTTGAATTATCCGAAGGTTTCATTTGTTGCTTCTCCGCATCATTAGTCCCAGTAAGTGAGACTTGGCTGCATTTTGGTATTTGTAGGTTAGGATGAAAGTTTCTTAAAAGGTAGCTCTTCTATTCATAAAGCCTCATTAGAGCCCAGACATGGGAGCAGAGCAAGATGCGGGTCTGGGACCCTTCCGGGACTTAGGGCCTAAGGCTTCCGGATTCTCTCCTTTCAGTTGTGGTGAAATGCCAGCCTTCATACCCCCTTTCCCCACCCTTAACTCCACAGTTAAGGGAGTTTTATTACTGACAGTGGCAACATTTCAAGGGGCTGCCCCTACAGCTGCTTTGTTAATGAAGACATTTCTGAAAGTTTCTTTTTCCCACTGACTCTGTGTTCAGCACATTCCCCATTGCTTGCCCCATTTGACGTGAACACATATAATACCCAGCTGCCAGTGTTTTGGATGCAGATGGTTTAAAGGAAACTAGAAACTCTAGAGCTCTAGTCTGTTTAGGATATGCCTGAGCATCACATTCTCTTAGCTAGATTTTCTGCTCAGAGGGGGAAGTGTCATGGATCTCCCAAGACATGGATTGATTATTTCACTTACTTGACAGATATTTATTGAGCACTAATATGTGTCAGGTACTCTTATAGACACTAGGGAGACAGAATTGGACAAGAGTGAAAAAGTCCCTGCTTGTCTAGGAACACAGACATCACCCCAGACATTTAGATAAATTAGAATCTCTGAAAGAACAGAAGTCGTCACAGGGTGATGAGATAGGTGTGCTGGTGTGGAGGGTGGACCACCCTTAAATGAGGGTGGTCAGCAAGGTCTTACTGAGAAATGAAAGTCAGGTGGAGGCAGGTTAAGTCTGGGGAAAGGTGTTCTGGGTGATGTGTACATGCTAAATTGCTTCAGTCATGTCTGACTATGATATCCTATGGACTGAGCTTGCCAGGTTCCTCTATCCATGGGATTCTTCAGGCAAGAAAACTGGAGTGGGTTGCCATTTCCTCCTCCAGGGGATCTTCCTGATCCAGCGATCAAACCCATATCTCTTAAGTCTCCTGCATTGGCAGGCAGGTTCTTTACCACTAGCGCCACCTGAGAAGCCCCCATGTGGAGGCCCAGAGGTGAGAATGAACATGGCCTGTTTTAGGAACAGGAAGTGGTATGTCTGGAATATGTTCAGTGAGCAGCAGTGTGATGGAATAAGTAGGCAGGGTTCTATATATCATGCAGGGCCTTGTAGACAGGTTAAGAAGTTGGGGTTTGCTTGAAATTAGATATCACTTCTCTACTCTTCAAGTGTAACAGAATCCCACAGTGTGAAGTTGCCTGGAGAGACTTTGTGATCCTGTGTTACCCGCTTGTCTACTGGGGACGGTCACCATGGTCCTCCCTGTGTGTGCAGGATCTGCCTGGGGGCTGGCCTTAGTCTACTGGCTGACTGGCAAACTGGCTATCTTCTGTGGGGTTGGGGCACATGGGGGAGAGTTCTAGGTTCTTCTGTGTCCTTTGAATGCTCTACACTGACTCCTTGCCTTATTCCTTGACCTAGAAGATTCTTTCTGGAACTTCATATCCTAGGGGCTTGCTCCCTTGCCAGAAAGATGGTTAAGCAGATGGGACTGTTAATGAAACTTAGGTCTGGCTGCTTGCCTCTTCAAAGCCAATATTTAAGAGGCGGGTGCTGGTAGAAGGGAAAGTTCACTTTATTCTGGACGCCAGCAACCAGGAGGGGAGGGCAGACTCCAAAGGCCAACTCTCCACTGCTGATCAGTGGGCAAGAGCTTTTAAAGGGGAATCTCAAGGTGTATTGGCAGAGGGAGGGGGCTACATGCAGAATACCATGGATGGTGCTGACAGTCGTCTTGAAATCGATCATGCAGTGGTCTCATCAGCAATGTCTTGATTATTTTAAGTACAGTTAATCTTCAGTTCCAGAGTTCATTCGTTCCCATTTCTTTGAGGCCAGTTTTTGGAATTGTGGTAGCTTGTGTCATGGCCAGTCTGGTCATCATGTAGTTAACTTACCACCTGGTGGGGGTTTCAGTATTTATAAAACAGCTCAAAGGATATGACTTTCAATATTATCTATAACCCTTGAGGAGGAACTAAGGGTCCTTGAGTTTGTTTGATGACTAAGCTATTACTATTTGGTCTTGATTGACTGTTTTCCTTTGCTTCTGTATTTTCTCACTTCCCTGATTAAATTCATTCTTTGGCTAAAGATTTTCTACAGTCAAAAGGCAGGTGCAGGCATTGGTGGGGGGTCAGTCCTGGGAAGGCCCCAAAGGGTCCTGCTGCATTTCAGGGCAGGGAGGTTCAGAAGAATCATGGTCATAACCTCTTCAGCCCTACAGATGCAAGAGCCAGCTATCCTGGACTTCCGGAGTCTTTCCTGATTTTTCAACACAGGCTTTCCCCACCCCAGACCACAGTATGGGGGGCTCCATATTAATCTTCCATATGGCATTTAAATGTACCTGCTTGGGTGCTTTCAAAAACAGCCTGCCATTGACGAATTAAATCCACCCTCCTAACCTGGCAGTTTTGTCCTGTTTACTGCCCTGTCCTTCTCACTCTTCTACCTAGATTTGCCCTCATGGCAGACCTGTTTATTACTTGCAGTCTCTAGATACCACTTGTACTTTCTGGCCTCATGTATTTGTGCAGGCCAAGCCTGTCCCCTAACACACCTTTCTATCATCTTAACACCCCAGAAGCACCTTGGATTTCTAGTTCAAGCTTGCCTCTCCAGGAAGCCTCTCCCTGTTGCTTTAGTTAATGTAGATCTTTTGTGTACCTCTGAACAACTCAAGTGCTTATAATTTTCAATTGTCATACCTCACAAAGTGGTTACTTTTTTGTGTGTGTCTCGCCCTTCCATCAGCTCCTGAAGGAAGCGGGTGCCTTATTGATAATGATGATGATGATGATAGAAGGTTGAGGGAGGGTAAGTTTCCAGGCAGTCTTGGTTAGCTTTTCAGAAAGGACCCCTTACTGAAATGTCTCTCCTGAACTATGGCCACGAGGAAAGATGATTTATCTCGCTGTAGCCTTGAATTAGCTTTTATCCCATGTAGAGGGCAAGGATATCTTGCTCTTGGAACCAGTTCTTCGTTGATGGGGAAACTCCCTCCAGGCTTGGAGTGGAAGGTGCCTTTTTCATCTGGGGAGGAAGGTCAATTCCAGAGTTGGTTGAGCCTGGTCCCAGGGACCGTCTTCTTGCTTCTGGCAATGATTTGATAAATGTTCTTGTCTCAGACCTCAGGGAGCTTCTCTTGCCCTTGAATTCAGTAGTGAATCTTGTTTCTAGGGGTCCACAGGGCACGCACATCCACACCCGCTCATCTTGTTCACCCTTCCTGTCTATCATGCCAGTGTGCTCGCTTGATACCCGGGCCGCGTGTTCTTGGAGCTGCTTACCCACACTTCATTGTGTGAGTGGCTTCAGTGAGGAGTGGCACGGTGTGGCCAGAGTTTCAGAGCGCGTACTCTGCACTCGTGTGCATTCTGTTTCTCTGTTCACAAACAGCATTTCAAATAGGCACAACCAAGTTTGTGGTCTACCCTTATGGGCTGAGAGATAGTAAAACCATCCAAATCAGCTTCCTCTAATATTCTTTTGGCGTAAATGTTTCTAAGTATTGGAAACAAGTATTTTATATTACCCGGAGGCTAATAGGTATGCTTTTGTGTGATGGCCAAGCGTTTCTCTTTTACCCACAGATCACATATGTTTTCTCAAAGGGACAATAAGATACACTCAAGAAAATTAAATGATTTCCTGTCTTACTGGTAAAAGCTAAAAACACACACACACAAGAAATGAAACTCTTACCCCAGGAGAAATTTAGGTGGGGGAAAATAAGATAATTGAATAACAGAAATGTTTTCCAAATTTCATAGCACAGGAGTTCTAACTATAAAAACTTGACTGAAGGCCAAGACTCACTAACTTTTTCATGAAGAATGACTTATTTTGCAAAGTTAAACCATCTAGGGCCCAAAGATGTTGCTTCAGGCAATATTTAGTACCCTTTTTTTTTTTTTCTTAAAGTAGTATTTCTTATTGTAGAAATAGTAAATATTTGCTGTCTGAAATTTAGAAAATAGAGTTAACTCTTGGTTTCTTTCTGAGACTTTCCCAGGGTGGTCAAGATAACCTGATCTTGGAGCTATTTTCGGAAATGATGACACTCTCTTGTAGCTTTTTCAGGATCATTTTGCTGGTTCAGTGCCTGTGTCTTGAACCTTACAGAAGAGTGTGTTCATGTAGATCCTTTGCCAGCTTCAGCTTACTCATGCTGTCTTCCCTTTGAAATGTGCTGCTCTGACCTGTCAAGGGGACAGCCTCATTTAGAACGAGGAACCACTGAAAGGATGGTGCTTAGTCCTCAAAGAAACAGTCTTTCTTTAGAAGACACCCCAGCATTTAAGTACCTGCTCGTATTCCCTGGCAATCAACTGACCGCCACTGTTTCATTTTCAGTGACCACTGAATGGAAGGGAGTCATTTCTGTGGATTTTCTCATTTTGTGTCTTTTGGTTTCTCTCCCACACACCGTTCTCACTTTGTTTTGAATCAAAGGTGATTTGGTTCAAAGGCACAAATTTGTGCCTTGTTCAAGGCACAAATTCCTCTTTTTTGTTTCTCTGAGGTAATTAGAAAAACCAGCCTATTTTTGTTGAAAGACCAGTGATATGATAATTCTGTGAGTGCGGACCCCAAGTACCGTTCCATCTTTGCATCCCCAGTGCCTTTCAGACTATTTAGCACATAGTAGCTACTCAAAAATGAATTTCAGTTAAAAAACAGAATTAAACATCAACACACCCTTATTGGTTCATTTCCTTGATATAAGGCTGTCATGCTGTGTAACCCCTGGGACATCCTTCACATGGGTTGTCCCGCTTGTGTGGCCGAGTGTGTTGGTCTTGTCTACAAGCTATAGTCAATCCAGGGTATGAGATTTGATTAGCTGCTTGATTCATAGTATTTTTTTAAAAACAGCCTTTGTGAGTGGCACTGGGTTGGCCTATTTGGAGCCACCCATGCTCTTGCCCTATTTCACACTATGTCCCAGTTGCCTCCTTCAGCCTTGGAACCTTGTATTCTGCTCAAGTTCACCCTGAATGGATAGACTTTATCTAAATTCCAATCCATGCCAGCATTGCTTCCACTTCATATCATTCTGCTCCAACCCATTCATGTCTATTTTCTCTTTGATCTTCCTCTGAAAAATTCATACGAACCTCTGCAGGTATCTGCTTGTGAGTGGATTTCTGCTCAGAACCAGCCATATGTGAAACTCCTCCTTGACAGTGAAGCCGCATCTTACCTAGTGATTTCCCCCATTGGATGAGTTGCTCTTAAATTTCAATTTTCTCTTTCTTGGATATCAAGCTAAACAGAAAAGCCCTAGACCGTTAAGTGGATGAGTAGTAGAAGACACTAGTAAGTCAACAGCTTGCAGACTTATTTCAGATTTGTTACGTAGTCTCTCGAAACAAAGGTTAACATACCCACTAGCAGTGCGAAGTAGTTGGTAGTGTGTCACCAGTGAATTTCTTTTATAGATGTCAAGCTGTCTTATGTGGAAGTAGAATGTTTGGTATGCTTATTATAGTCTCATTGATGACATAAAATTTATATAGGTTTCCCATTGGCTTTAGGTGGCCAATTATTGTTTGAATCCACCGTCACATCCATAATAGACTTCTGTTGTAGTTCCTTTGGAGCATCATTTTACTGGCAATGGGTTCTTTCCCCAGTATTCATTATTTTCTCCTTGATGACATGAGTCCACCGTCACATCCATAACAGACTTCTATTGTAGTTCCTTTGGAGCATCATTTTACTGGCAATGGGTTCTTTCCCCAGTATTCATTATTTTCTCCTTGATGACATGAGCAGTCTTTTTGTATGCATTCCCAGGGGTGATAATTATGCCAGGACATTTCTATTCAATAAGTGTTAATCAATTGAATAAATGTATCAAAAGTCTTAAGCTGGTGGATCAGAACACCTTTGAGTGATTGGGTATGAAGATCCCATTGGAGTTGAGGGGTTATTGAGATTCTTTAGCAGTTCATATGGTTGGAGAATCAGTGGGAAGTCTGAGGGGCACGGTTCCTCTCCATGTATGGAAAGGAAAGAAGAAATCATATTAGTGAATATTAAAAGTTGTGTAAGAAGCTACATAAATTGCATGAGATATTGGTAATGTTAGTTTTGAGGTACTATAACATAGTTTTCACTCCAGTTAAAGCTAGAACTATGAACACTGGATTGGGCAGAATCACCAGTGTCTGAAGATTTGGAGAATCAACCGAGTATCATGGAGCAGTGCAGGTAAGGACTCTGGACAGCCACAGGGTTCTCAGGCCATCCTGTGGCCCCTCATTTGACCACTGTGATGTTTCAATTAAACTGAGGAAATGAATTAGCCTCTGAATTCTAAGCCATGAGAAAGTTGGTGGCTGCCAGGAACGAATGATCTCATATTAAGAGCGAATCTGCTAAGTATCTCTGAGTTCTGGGGCTGCAAGTACCCAAGCCAAGGAACAACCTGTTACTGTGGACCGTGTCAGCCCACACACTCGAGGAGAGTGGTTCCTGCTGTCCCAGGCCATCTCAGGGTTGTGACTTTGACCACTGTAGCATTGTCTTCATTTAGGATCCCACAAAGCAGCTCTTTCTCTCATACACCCGTTTAGGCCAACGTGGCCCTGTCTCCTAGGAGACATGCTCAGTATTCTGGGAATAGTTACCTTTGTTTGATACAGGCAGCCTGATGTCTATTGGGCTGCCTTGGAAACAAACCCATCTGTAAGGAAGGATCCTTCCTTCTTGATGAGTTCCTGTGGACTCTGGACAGGTCCCTTAACCTATTCTCATCTCATATCCCTCTTCAGATGGAGAAAATAACTTCTGTATTGCCCTTGTAATGAGGTAGTATCTGCCAATCGATTCAAGTCTTTTGAGGAAATATATATTCTGGATGATGATAGGGAAGCAGTGTTGTCATTATGAAAAATGGGTGCATTCTCTGGTGTAAGATACAAAATCTGTGGTTAATGCCTCAAACCTTGGTTTCATTGCTCCACAATTTCTAGCTGAATGAACTCATCATATAAAGGTTTAAGAACTGAATATGAATCTGGAGAAGCTCTTTAAGACAATGGAGGTCTGCTTTGATGATACATTTAATTTGGAAAGAAGAGATTATTTTCTAGTATATTATTTTCTCTGGGTTAAAAAAAAAAGAAATTTATGCCTTATCTTCAAATGCTCCAAATTATATGTGACAGCTTTTCAAAAAGCTGGTATCTAAAGGCAAAAAACCAGACTCTTTGCATATATATGACTTGACAGCATTCTTGGTCTGGGACTGTAGAAAAGCTGTCATTTATTGCTGTAATTCAGCCATGGTGATTAATTGTTCAAGGGCCTTCATTGTACTTTGCCAAAACAAAATTAAGGGGAAACAACATTCTCATCATGAAAATTATGTAACTTTCATGTTTATTAATTCTTCCATGGAGGAATCAATATCCACTCTTGAATGAGAGTCCTAATCACTGTGAACCCTTCTCAAACATTGCTGGGAGAAATCATTTTGAATTTTTCTAGGGGACTCACCTCATTATCCCAACAAGTTAAATCTCTCTGTATACTTCTCCTGTGCCACAGGCTTTTGAGGTTTTTCTGTGGATTTACAGGGATGTGACATTTGCTTCAGAGTGTACCAGTCATGTGAAAGAGATTTTAAATGCTCCTTCATGTGATTGTTTTTGAGCTACCACTAAGAAGCAGCTTAATGATCCTCTGAGTGTATTTCCACTCTCCTAGGTATTTTGGAGGGTCCTTGCGGTTGAATCCACCTGGTGACTCCAAGTATTGGTGTTGGACCTGTCTCTTGTTGGACCACTCTAAAAGGGACAGACATGATCCTATTTTATCCTACTCTATTCCTGAATACAGTGGATGGACTCAGATTTTGTTTCTCCTACATTTTCCCCCAACCCCAAATACATCTGTCTGCTATTGTTTGTGACATATTTATGAACCATAGTTATTTACCAATAGGGAACATGGTATACGTTGGTTTTAATCCATGTACAAACAGCTGAATTTAGCTTAGAGAAGTGAAACCCAGGGTGATGTCATGTTAGAATTCTAAGACCTTGATTTTTCATTTATTTTTTTGCTCCCTTCTGCCGTGTTCTCTTCCAACAAAACAGGGCAAGATAAAGCAGACAGTGACAATATTATCTCTTTTCAGTCCACTCCCTAATTGCATCACTGTTGTGATGTAGATAACTGTGTGGAAATATTTATGCCTCGGCAGCTCTCCTCTGAACTGTCCATGGTCCTGAAAGGCTTACAAGGAAACTATTCTTGAGCAAGAACATAGCCTTGGATGGAATCAAACCTTTGGCTCCTTGAACTTAAAGCTGTAGATTCCCATGGCTGGATTTTGCCATACTGAAAGAAGTGGGGAATTGAGGATAATTATTTCATTGGTTTGCGCTAAACTAATGCTTTTTTTTTTTCCTGTTTGTACATTGATTTTTTTTTGTTTGTTTGTTTTAAGTTCTCTTGGTCCTAGATATTGAGAGAGTTTCTCACTTCTGGACTGTTTCTGGTAGATACAGCTCATGTTTTCATTTTTCCTTTCTTGAAGTTACCCCAGAGGATCACAGAGAGAACACAGGGAATTGACAATTATTTTTAATGAGAGGTGTATGTGAAGCGGCTTCTTATTCTGAATTCCCTGCACTTCTTTTTAGTGGAATCAGGGGCTTTGGGATGTGCTACTAGTGCTGTTTGTATTGACAGTGAGTTCCATAATCATTTTCTGGCAAGACCAAATGGGCTCTGGTTTTGAGTATTATTTCAGGAGCATGTCTTCCTATCCTAAACAAATCAACTAGTTGCAATATTTGAGGAAAACACAAGCTGTCTAATATTTGTCTATGTTTGAATGAAAGTGAAGAACACTGTATGGTGTAAAGGGATTTAAAAAATTAAATACCGCCAGCTTTTCTTTTCCTAAAAGTCAGATTCATAGGCTTGAAGGTGTCCTGGATTTGTAGGCTACTGATGCCCTAGAAGATTCCCAGGAAACAGGGAACACTTTCAAGAAGAAAGTGTATCACCTACATAGCTGTGCTGCCTTGATACCAACACCAGGATCAAAAGTGATATTCAGTTATGTGTATATTTTTGGTAGCTGGCCCCTCATACAGCCAACAGTGCAGTAGAAAAAACAGACATAGGATAAGTAATTGTCCATGTACTAAGGATGCCACATAAGCAAAGGGTGAGACTTCATGTTTGCATATGAAATGCTAGCCATAACAATACACATAGCATTGTCAGGATTCTTCAGAACTATGTCCTGGGAATTTTTTCCCACTAAAAATTATTGTATGAGTATCACATGGAGCATGTTACCCATGTACATTACAATCTCAATTATTATGATGTCTCCTAGATATACCCAAAGTAAGAAGGGGGAGTTTTATTATGTTCTCACATGGCAGTAGGCTGTAGCCAACTCAAATGGAAGAAAGGAGAACTAAATCACATGGGGTCAATAAGCCCTACCCTTTCAAAATGACAGCTTTGTAATAACTTGGAAAAACATTCTATTTAAAATTCTTTGTTTTTTCTTTTTTTACTCTGTGTAACAATAAAATTGCAGAACTGATACAAAAATAAGCTTCTTGGCATTAGCTTGTCTAATCAGAATACCATTGTTGTGATACAAAACACACATCTAATAGTGGTGAGGTTATGTACTGAAACTATAGATCATTAGGTCTTGGTTTATTTTACAAACCACATGTACAAGGTTCTCTATTAGCTAGTGATCTAAACTCTGCAGTCATTATAGTGTCTGAAATTATCTAATCTGTAGAATTAGAAAACATGCATGCATAGTTACTTTGCTAAAAAGTTATGGGACTTACTGGAAAAAACTCATATAAATGGATGAGGCAAATCAATGGATTCTGCTGGCAGGATTTCATACAAACCAGAATTAATGTTCTGCAATGGGATTAAGATTTTGAATAGAGGCATAAAGTGTGTGCACAGGACCAAACACAGCCTGAATGGGCTAAATCCATTTTTTGTTTTGTTTTGTTTGTTTTTTGTTCCTACATAGATCAAGAAAGAGGTTTTCCAAGATGATGCTTGTTAAATATTCAAATGAGAAGTAGATTTCAGTGGGTGTTGGAGAGAAAGCACATTAGCTGGATTAGTGAAGATCTTTTATATTACTTTGAGGTACATTTCAAGAGTCTGTTTATGCTTAATGTAATTCCTCTGTGTTTATTGTCAAAAGCAAAAGGAAGGAGAAAATAAGATGACAGATGTCCTGCAAAATTAAATATGGTATAAAAAGTACTGTGATAGCATTGAGTTCACCCCTGCTAAGGCTGAAACATGAGCTTAGGGCAACGCTGAAAATGTGTATTGTGAGACGTCACTTCTAAAAATTTCTGCATTGTGCTGGAGTGCTTCGCAGAAGGCAGAGATGAAGTGGCTCAAGCATGGATTCCGACCTCAGGGTGTATATAGTATAGTAAGGATGGTACATAAATCAGAAAGAGGGTGCATCCAGGAGGGAGAGGGGACCTTACCCTTAGCCTGTGGCTTCCTAAAATGCTGAAGAGTCCTGGGCAGGTTGGGTCCGTTCCTTGTCTGGGCCAGGGCTGGGGTGGTCAGTAGCTATACAACCACAGAGCTACTGCACTGGGAGAGAGTGAGCCACTGGGATGGGCAGTGGGTAGGAAACTGCTGTGACTCCTCTTGCCTGGGTGAGGTTCATCTGGCATGGGTGAGCAGGGTGGTTGAGTGAGAGAAGAGCTTGGAGGAGGGAAGAGGAGTTGGGAGGGTATTTTAATAATCCAGGTGAGAGAGAGCAGTTGAGCAACCATAATGGTGATGGTGAGGAAGCTGTGGACACAAGGTTGGAACAGAACTGACCGTGCCTGGCAGCTTTCATTGTGGTGGAGTGCGGTGCTGGTGGGGTGGTGGGGCTTGTGGGTAGAGAAGGGTCTATGATTCCAGCCTAGGTAATGGGGAAGAGAGTGGCTGTTGTTAGGAATAGAAGAGTGGGTTCAGGAGAAAAGGTAAATATTCTGAAAACAGAGCTTGAGATGGGGCTCAAAGCATGGGCTCTGGTGAATGCACAGGTACTCCCTGTAAAGTCAGCCCTGATTGAACAGCGGTGCACCCCACGTTCTTCCTGGGCTCCTGTTCACGTGCCTGGGAATGTCCAGTGAGGAACAGAGCAGGACTGTGCTCACTGGTGCAGGGATATCATGGTGCTGAGAGGAACAAGAATTACAGCCATCTCTGCATGGGGTGGTTATCCCCATGGTCATTGGTGATAAGCTTCTTACCAGATGTGATTAATTCCTCAGAACAAGTGGGGACCCAGAAGTCTGACATTTTTCTCAGTTGAAATGTGAATAAAAACTATGAAAGCTGAAGAACTTTTAGAAGGCTCCCCATCTTTTTGCTCTTTCTCCATACCAAGAGCTCACTCTCGTGTGCATATTGCCCAGACTCCCTGGGCATTTTGGGGTTGGGGAAAAAAGATATTAACCTTTTTTTCCCTCCCAGATGTCTGTCATATTTGTGTCAGACACACTCTTCTAGAGAGCATTTATGAATGCTAATTTTTTTATATGGGCATTATTATTTTATCTGTATTTTACAGATAAAACTAAAGTTTAGGGAGGCAAGAGTCTCTAAAACTCCACAGCTCCAGGCAACAGGATCTGTCTCTTCTCATGATGTTGCCTTTCTTTACTGGTCATGAAAACACAAATAGTTGAGCTGCTCAAGATTTTTTTAAAAAGTTGTGGCAGAACTTATGTTAAAACTATTTTCCGAGGAATCAACTGGGTTTTGGATTCAGGGCCCTAGAGAGAGGAGAGGCTGAGACTGTTCTGGGGTAAAAATCAGGGTCAGGTGGCATTGCCTCTGACACAGTGGCCCTGGAGGCCTCTAGTCTGTTGGAGGACACGGTTCTCTTTTTGTCTCACTGGGAAGAAGTGTCTGGCCCTTGAGTCATTTGAAGAGAAATCATCTTCCAGTTTGTAGATTCTGACCTGCCAGCAGGCTGGAGGGAACATCAGGGCAACTGGTCATCCAGACACTCTGGGGGCCCAAACCAGCCTTCTCCTTCCTGGCTTTTCAGCTGCTCCAATGCCTGGAAGCAGAGCCCGAGGGAGGGAGATGGGAGGGAGGTTGTGGGGGAGAAATCAGCACCTGGGTAAGAAGGGCCAGTCTCACAGCCCTTGGCACACAGCTGACGGCTCTGGGGGAAGGCAACTCTCAGGTCAAATTCCTGCTGCACGTCAGACCTTCTTCCTGAAGACAGGCTCTACCTGGAGCTGAAGGGGTAACACTAGGAGGGGGTAGAAAGCGGAGCAGCTGTCAAATACCGGATGTGTTTGTACAAAGTGTCTGCTAAATCTACGGATGTCAGAACAACGGAGAACCCGATTGTTTTGGAATCTGAAATCCATCACTGAATTAATTCTAAATTAGTGATTCACACTGACTGATAGGAAAAAGGGGTCCTTCAGTGTACTGCTGTTTGAAAACTTCAAGTTCAAGGATATCTGAAAACTTCAAGTTCAAGGATATCTCACTAGGAAAATTGAAAAACATGTCTGATTTTTTTCACTTGCACATTAGCTTGGCTGTTTTGGGGGTTCTCTATGGTGGCAGTATCTGATGAAAGCGGGTCCGCAGACTCCCAGCTCCACTGGCCCAGGTTTGTGGGAGGGGCTCATTTTTTTGCTGGCGGGCTCCACAGGTGGTCTCTGCGGGGGTGGGGGGGGTGGGGGGGTTTAGGGATTGCAGGCTGCACTTCACAGTGGAATTCGTCCGTCCCAGTTTTCCTCATCCCAGGAGATCTGAGAAAACTGCCAGGTTTCTAATCAAATGGTTTTGTATGGTTCCTTGCTCTCAGAGTGAGTGCCTCTCCATAGTGTGAACATGAGGTCGGGGTGGTTCTGACTGCAGTGCCAGTGAGCTTGTATTGTTTGTTCTGTACTAGAGCTTAAATCCTACTTGATGTGAGAGACTGAAGATGAATATAAGGAAAAAACCAGACGTTAGGCTCCTGGCTTTTGAAAGGTTGTGTTGTGTACCTGAGTTATTCATGTTTCAGGCTGGCTTAACAGAGGCGGATTGTTTATTTAGCAATTTTTTGCAGGCCTAGGTGGTACCCTTGTCATTTCTCTTACAATTATGGGTGACAGCTGCCTGAGTGGGTGGATAAGGGTGGTGTGGGGAGGCGTTTTCCACCCCTGGACCTCGAGTCCCTGGCTGGGGTGGTGGCTGTCGTATGGTGGCGTGTATCATCTGTGGGTGGTTTCAAGCCTATGACCCCTTATGCCCGTCATGCTTTGCTTATATTGTTTATATATATTAGAGGACACCATCGATGTAATGCAACAATTAATTTTAAACTCCTCTAAATTACTAATAGATTTTTTCATTGTGTCCTTTATTTAAAGACTTTTTTGCTGTTTAAAGGAGCAACTCTGTTGACTGAAAAAGTGCATAGCCTAAAAGTTGAGAGTTACATCTTATTTGGCAGACAAAACTGAGGACTTAAGCCCAGACACAGAATCTCAGACAATTCTGAGAGACTGCTCCATAACATGGGAAATCAGGATATATAGAAGGTTTTACAACGATGTTCAGATAATCAGAACATCAAAAGAGTGCTGTTAATTAAGGAAAACTAAATATCTCAAGTTAAGGAATTTAGTGCTTTTCTATGTATGGGAGCTGTGGTGTTGGAGAAGACTCTTGCGAGTCCCTTGGACTGCAAGGAGATCAAACCAGTCAATCATAAAGGAAATCAGTCCTGAATATTCGTTGGAAGGACTGATGCTGAAGCTGAAACTCCAACACTTCGACCAGCTGGACATGAGTTTGAGCAAGCTCCAGGAGTTGGTGGTGGACAGGAAAGCCTGGCGTGCTGCAGTCTGTGGGGTCACAAAGAGTCGGACACGACTGAATGACTGAACTAGGACTATGTATGGGGAAACGCAGGAGTCTGGGCTCACTGAAATCATTCCTTTGATATGCACTGCAGCTATCTGAGACCAGTATCCTGTGTTTTCTCATCCTGAGTCTCCTCAGGGTGCACCATCCAGAGCTCCTGTCAGGGCAGCGGTAATTTGATGGCTGGATGGCTGCAACAACCTTTGTTTACTGATACAGCAGGAAGTTATTTTCATTCTCGTTGTATACAAACAAACGAACAAACAGAAACACCAAATAGGGGACCACGGCTTTAGGGAAAAGCTACTGCCCCTAACGCTGGGCCGTGATGGTACATTTTAGGAAGCACTGTGACGTTCTTTTCTTTGCTGCTGAAGAGCTGTATCAGCTCCTTCCCCCTTCTTCTCCACCTTAGGCTGAGAGGTGTGATAGTTTATGTTAGGAAACAGTAAAAAAAAAAAAAAAAAATTGGCTGACTTTTTGTGTCAAAACAGACTTTTCAAGGGAATTCCCTGGCAGTTCAGTGGTTAGGACTTACATTTTCACCACCGAGGCCCAGGTTCAATCCCTGGTCGAGGGACTGACTCAGATTCCACAAGCTCTACAGTGTGGCCTTAAAAAACCTTCCCAAAGCAAAAGACAAGCTTTTCAATTGATAAAAATCTACTTAAAAGAACCATTGCCACATTCATACAGCCAGGATGTCATCAGGGCTTATTCATAATGACTAAGAGGTGAGAGCTACCTAGGTGTCCACTGATAGATGAATGGATAAACAAAATGTAGTATATACACAACGGAATGGTATACAGCCTTAAAAGGAAGGAAACACTGAAATGTGGTGTGACATGGTGAAGCTTTAGGACGTGGTGCTGTGTGAAATAATCCACTTACAAAAGAAACTTTATAGACGGTTCCACTTATATAAGGTATCTAGAGTAGTCAGACTCATCCAGGCAGAAAGCTGAATGGTGGTTGCCAGGAACTGAGAAGGGAGGGAGAAATGGGGAGCTGATATTTAATGGGCATAGAGTTTCAATTTTGCAAGATGAGAAAGTTTCGGAGATCTGTTGCCCCAAAATATGAATGTATATACCATCACTGTACTATAGGCATAAAGATAGCAAAAATGCTAAATTTTATGTGACATTTTTTTTTCACCCTAGTGAAAGAAAAATAAAAGTAATTTTTTTTTCATTCTCTAAGGCATGCTGATCTGTGCCTGTCTTTAGTCTCTTCCCTGGTGTTGGCACATTTTTAGTTTTCTCTTACTGTGCATCTCACATACCTTCCTCCTGTGGGAATTCCTCAGAATCCAGGTTGGACTTACTTTGGGATCTCTCACCTGTGGCCTCCTACAGAGATCAAAGCAAAGACTGCCTTCCCCGCCAGGGCCCTCCCATGATGGTTTCTGCTTGTCATCACTGGGTATCACCTATGATCTGTTTCTTCCTGGCCCAGCCAGTCTCTTGAGATCCAAATGCTGTGTTGTTGTTTTTGCAGCTGCATCGAAAAGTTGTATCACTGGGTTTGGTTTAATTGCTATTACTCTGCTGCTGACAAATTTATACAAGGTACAGCAGGAAAAAAGTCTTTGGGTACTTCCATTTTCCCCAAAGAGAAAACGTAGCCTTTTTCTTGCATCATTTGAATTTTTACTGCTAATAAATGCCTGCTACTGCTTTTTGGTGTGATATTTAAGTCCAAAGGGATATTGTGGAGTCTGCATGTACATGATTTAATGTAGAACGTAGAATTTTAGTGTTGGAAGGGATCTCTGAGGGTTTTTATTTCAACCTCCTTGTTTTATAGAGGAGGAATTTGGGGTTTTGACTAGGGAAGTGGTCATGGCACAGCCAGAACCAGGCCGAGGTTCTGGTTTGTATTGTGGCCTCCTTGTGTTCACCCTCTTGGAATTTATAAAACTGAATTTAGTTCCACATACGCAAACATCATCCTTTTCAGAGCATAATACATCTGTTAGCTTGAAGTAAGTGTGTGCTGAGTCCGAAAGCTGCGAGAAGTGACTTTTTACCATGTCTGAAACCTTCCATGGATTGTTCTCCCTTTACCCAAAAGAGTTCTTCTGGATGCCATGTGCAAAAATCAACTTTTGAATTTAAGATTCCAAGGCGCTGTTAGAAGATTGTTGGATTAAGTCATTCTGAAAATGGAAAACTTATTCTACAACAAGAAAAAAAAATCACCCTCTATTAATCCTTTTACGGGAAATAATGTTTGCATTCACCTTTGATGCCCTCTTACCTTTACTCACCCCAAATTGTATGAGATTCTTTAGAGACCTCGTAAGTTACTCCCTGTGCTCTTATAAGCTTCCTGAGGTCCTCCTGCGGCTTCTAACTCATGGCCAGTGCATAGGAGGGGCCCTTTAAATATGGTTGTACTGAATTTAAGTAGACTACACAGGGTTGAGGAATAAGTATAGTTAAAAATAAAATGCAGTTTCCTTAAGTAATGTGAGGAGAGTTTGGTAACTGGGTAGAATCAGTCCTATGAGGCTTCACCAGTGAGGTGAGATTTGGTCTTGGTTCTGAAGGATGGGCAAAAAATTCATGAAGACAACTCTAGCAGAGCAAAAATAGCCTACTTAGGAGGAAGGGAATACAGAGAGGAGAGGAAAAAAAGCAAGCTGCCCAGAGTGGAGACAGGCAGCGCATTTTCTGTGGACTGTTGACCTAACTCACCATGAGTCCTCTCATTCCCACACTTATAGTAGTGGGCCCCTCAGCAGCCACTGTCGTAAAGCATCTCCCTGATGCATATAGCTGCTGGACCCAAGGATGGGCCCTTGACCCAAGCTGCTTCAAACAGTCTCTTTCCTGGGAATTTGGATTAGGAACTGGGAGAGGAACTTGGGTGGCTGGGTCTGTGTCATGTGAGTTTGGGAGCTGGGAGGTGGACACCTGGTACCTGCTTCAGAGGCTGTGAAAGGGGAGGAGGATGGCTAGCAGAGGAAGAGGAGAGAGTTGAGAAGAGATTGGGTGGTTTTCCAGTCTTTGGGACCCAACCTTGTCCTAGGGCCAGGCTGTAACCCTGCCTGCCCACCCGCTTCAGTATCCCTGTGGTTTCTACTTAGTTCAGCTCTGATGTGTAATGATGTGTTACTTGCATCTAAAAGAGTGCTGAGGAATAGAGGGAGCCTCAGGGAGAAGAACTAGAGTTCTGGTTGTATCTTACCAGCTTGTTGGGGAGGTCGGGTTTGATCTCCTTAGCAGCCAGGCTTAGTGACTTGGTCATAATCTGTCACCTCTGCCATGGCTTGGCACTCTTGTGTGACCTGGTCTCAGAACTGAGAGGGGAGATCATTGGCTGGATCTTACATATTCATTTGAACCTTGGGTATCTCTACTGCACTAAATGCAGCTCTTACCCACAGCCAGAGGCCGGTGGGAGGAACATAACAGTGCCCTTTACATTCTTAGAAGTGTCCAGGTCGATAATAAATTAAACCTTCGTCTTACTTGTAGGTTGCGGGATCCACTGCAGTATGTAATGCATCAGAATGGCAGGGTGAGGTTTCGAGTTGTGGAGATGATTCAAGAGGCAGTGGAGAGAATGGTGGGGTGGGGAACACAGTTGGAAGCAGGGTTAGTGATAATGGACGGCAGCCAGCCATGGTAATGGAATTAGAAGAGAGAGTATTAACGGCAAAACCAGCAAAAGGAACAGACTGTAGGACCATGTGAATCTGTGAGGAGGCTGCTGAGGGTAACTGAGTAAGAACAGGCTTACTGGGTATACTGAGGCTGTATTTTAGATATGTAGTTTAGGGGCCTAGGGGTGGCCAGATAAAAAAGTCAAGCAGGGAGCTGGAAGTAAGGGTCTGGGAACCAGAAGAGGAGACTGGCCTGGAGATAGCAGCTTGGGAGTCATTAGACTGTGGGTGATCTTTGATGCCATCCCCATGAATGTGACCATCCAGGGAGAGAGTGTGTTGAAGACGAAGTCAAAACTATTCTGGGGATGCCAGTGTCTAAGGGGAAGGCAAGAAAAGGTCTACAAAGGACACCAAGAAGGACTAGCAGGAGATATAGGAGGAAATGTGTTATCATTAATCATTATTATTAAGTGAAGGTCTAGTATGACTGAGGCACCCTCCTGGGGACTTCATGAACCTCACTCTTGAAACCTGCCACAGCCTTGCAAGTGGGCATTAGTCATGATTTATAGGCTTAGAGTCTAAGTAACGAGCCTGAGATTAGCTGCCCAGCCAACTAGGTAGGCCCAAGTTTTTTCAAAGACCACGTTCTTTTCTACCCCATGGGAATGGTGGTTGCAGTACAGATGGAGGCACCAGAGTCCAGAAAACCCTTCTCCTCCAGGGACCCCAACAATTTGGGCAGGTGTCAAGTTCAGGGGACTTAACCACTGCATGTACAAGTCTGAGATGGGGGCCACTGACCTCCTTTCTCATTGTGTAGGTCATATAACGGACACCTGGACAAGGAGTCTGTTTAAAATGAAACATAGAAAACAATGCCAGTAATGTAATTGCATCATGAATTGAGGCCAGAGAAGGAACCTAGCAACAAACTCATTTTCTGTTGGGCACAAGACACAGAGGACCTACTATAATTAGTTCTGTTCTTTTCTTCTTGTTGGCAAATGTCTCTTTAGTTTTTCCTTCTTGAGTACACCTGATGGATCAGCTTTTATCTAAAGTCTCGATGTTGGAATCGTCTTGCTGGGCAGTGAAGTGTTTGTAGGGTGGTCCTCAGGTTTCATGAGTATGGGTACACACCTATATCTGACATTTACTGAGTACTTACTGTGTACAAGAGAATATACCTGAATGTTGTCCCTGTGTTATCTTATTTACCTGTTGGTGCAACCCTGGGAGTTAGGTAATATAATTATCATTTTTCTGGTGGAGAAATTCTCCTGAAGGAAGTTAAGCAGCTTTCTCAAGATCCCATGACAAATGGTGGTGAATTAGGGATTTGAATTCAGCTCTCTGGCCTCCCCCCAGTTATTGTCTGCATATTCCCTTGTTTGTTGTGGGCTGAGCATCTTGTCCAGTCAGAGTCTCCTTGGCCTGAGTCTATGTGTGTGTGGTTTTTTTTTGGCCTGTAAATATGATTGTCCTGGAGGACCCTGCAGGGCTAGTAAGGTTGTTGAAGAGGTAACTGGTTGAATGACCTGAAAGTCACTTGTGCGGAGGTTGGAGTAGCAAATGCCTGGGAAATAGCTGGAAGCCCAGGAGAACTGGGCTGCGTTCTTTAGACCATCACCAATTAGTGAACACTGCAGGCCCATTGCCGACAAAGCTTTGTTCTGCTTCTTTAGAAGTGGAACGAGGCTGTTGGTGAGACTCTGGAAATTGCGATGTGATTGAACACCCTGTGGCCTTTACGAGCAATTCTGGGGGCCCCTCATTCCTGCCAGGAGCATGCTGGCAGCTCCACCTGCTGGCTTGTGACTAGGTAACTGCTCATCCCCAGAGACCTGGACTGAGTGACTCTTGAGAGCCAGTGTCTTAATACTTACAAAGATTTCCTCTTGTTGAGACCTCTTGCTGATGGATTTCCCTTCTGTCACTAGGGTGGCCTTGTGCTCTCTTGCTAATGAATTGTCCAGGAATCAATGGCCCGGGCATAGTGGACGGACATTGCCATCCCTGAGGCATAAGACACAGCTGCCAGCCCTGTGTAACTGGGAACCGAGTTCAGAGCCCCTGAGGTGATTGCAAAGCTGCACCATTAGCCACCTTCACATTTCCTTCCTGTGCACAGGGAGCCCTGCAAATACGCCTTCACTTGCTAGCCTTTGGTGAGCAGTGGTTTAGGCCTGCCAAGTGGCTAAGCCTTCTGATTGCATTTATCTTCCTAAGTATTGTGATTTGATAAACGTTTGAATCATGGACTTAGGGAACTGAAGGAACCTTGTTTTAATCCTTTTATCTTGTAAGTGAGAAAACAAAGGCTGGAGAAAGGAGGTCCTCTTTTTGGCTTGGTTTTATCAGAGCTCAGGGAAGAAAGGGAAGAAAGCTGAGGCAGTCCCCTGACCTGTGCCCGCAATTTTTCTGGGTTGCTGCTTCTGGATATCCCCAGGGAAAATGCTTCTGAGGCTGATCCTGTTGGCTGACAAAATGGGAGGAGAAACCTCATCAGTCTTCCAGTGGACTTGGATGGTTTCTTCTTCATGCTCTAATGTTGAGCATTTGATTTTGTTTTGGTTATGTCTGTCCACAATCATAGGAATAGTGGTGGTGAATGCTCAACCACTCTGCCAGGTGAGCGAGGATCAGTTGTCATGTTAGAACACTCCCTTGCTCTTCAGGTTATTAAAGAACTATTAGTGCCGTCCGACAGGCATGTAATAAATGAAGCCTCCTGAGGCTTAAATAGCAGTCATAAGTGCCTTGTTTGCACCTAAGGATTCGCTTGCTCACTCAGCAGGATCTGCGTCAATGGACATCATTTTCATAAGACATTTATCTTTCTTTTTCATGTTAGACAGGCTTATTTTTTTTTTTTTCTGGAATTTGCCTTAGGGGCAATAGGCTTTTGGGAAAAAATAAAACTGGCAGATTATAAGAATAAAGCTTGAGTCCAATTTAGGTATCATAAGACATAAAATGTGACTTCCAGGGAACCAAAGCACTATACCATTTCCATTTCTATCAACCCTTCACCATAATGAGGTTTAGATTCAAAATTCAATTCTGAGTTCTGTAAGATGACTGCTCATGAGGAAGGATGTAGATTGGGCCACTAGTAATGGTGCTTGGAGGGCTGGAGAGGGCGTGTAAGGACGGTGATGAACAGCAAGAGGTAGGGGTTGGCCCCTGACACAGTCAGAAGATTCCACATGTGAGCGTCCCCCTTGCCTGTTCATTCCTGTTGATCTTGGTCTTGCTCTTTTTTTTTTTCTCAGTGTTATTGGGGAATAGTGGACTTACAGTGTTTTGTTAGTTTCAGGTGTATAGCAAAGTGAACTGGTTCTGTGTGTGTGTGTGTGTGTTTTTAGATTCTTTTCCCATATAGGTTATTACAGAAAATTAAATTGAGTTTCCTGTGCTATGCAGTAGATCCTTATTAATTATCTGTTTTATATATGGTGGTATGTATGTGTTAATCCCAGCCTCCTAAGTTATTACTTTCCCACACATTTCCCCTTTGGTAACTATAAGTTTGATTTCGATATCTGGGAGTCTGTTTCTATTGTATATTGGTTTTGCTCTTCGATGAACATCCTTCCAAAGCTAGGTGTACATATTTTGTCCCAGAGTTACATTCTTGGGTCATGTAAATGCTCTTCTGTCTGCATGGACTGAATTGTGTCTCCCCAAAATTCAGATGTTGAAACCCTGACTCCCAATGTGACTGTATTTGGAGACAGAGTTTTTAGAAGGTAATCACAGTTAAAGGATGATACATCTTAACATTGATAGCATTGATGACCTTAAAAGAAGAGGAAGAGAGATTTCTTTCTCTCTGCCACATGCGTACACAGGGAGAAGACAGCCATTTGCAAGTAAGAAAGGGACTCTCACCCAAGCTCACCCATGCTGGCACCCTGATCTCAGATCTTTGGCCTCTAGAGCTGTTAGAAAATTAATTTCTGTTCTTTAAGCCACCCAGGCTGTTGTATTTATATATTGTTGTGGCAACCCAAACTGACCAATATTCATCCTCCCATCCTCTTCCTCCCTTCCTTCCTTCTTATTTCATGCTGGCAGTTCCAGCTTAGGTCTGTAAATTTCACTTGTTTATAAGTGAATCAATAGGCAGCTATGGATGCATTTTGCCCTGGAAATAACATTACCAAATGGCCCTGAAAAATCTGTGTAGCCATGGTGTGGCTAAATAGCATGTTACGAGGTATCACACGGTATTTAGAAATGGATAGCAACATTCACATTGTTCAAAAAGGTCTAAATGCAGAGTTTCATTTCTGTCCTACCCACCATCCATCCCATTTCTACTGTTGCCTCCCCAGCTTACCATCCTTATTAGTTTGAAAATACACGTGTACATAAATTTAACTTCCCAAGACCTTTAAAAATTTTTTTCCAGATGGTCTTTTATTGTACTGTGATATTAATATTTTATAGTTACAATATCTTTTTTATCCCTCTGAGGATGTTAATTGTAATTATTTTTGCTTTTTTCCCTTCCTGTAGAGTCTTTTTTTTTTCTTTTAAGTTTCTTGCTTTAATTTCTCCTCTGTTTTGACCTTTCTCACGATCATAGCTTTATTCCAGTGTCAGATAATGTTTAGTTATTGGTTTGTCTGGATGAGGGGCTTTGAAGCTGTTTGGAGGCTTTTGTGTGTGTGTGTGGGGCTCGTTGACGCTGAGTCTCCCTGTAGGGTGTTCTGGCTGGGATGTCTGATTAAAGAATCCGTGTTGGCTGAGTAGTATTCCGTTGTCTCTGTATAGACCGCATCTTCTTTATTCCCTCTTCCATCAGTGGGTGTCACGTTCTTCAAGACCAGGACACTTAGGTTGTGTTCGTATCTTGATTACTCTTAATAATGCTGTGATGATCATAGGGATGCATGTATTTTAGATGGTAAAGAATCTGCCTGCAATACAAGAGACCCAGGTTCAATCCCTGGGTCAGGAAGATCCCCTGGAGAAGGGAATGGCTACCCACTCCAGTTTTCTTTCCTGGAGAAATCCCATGGGCAGAGGAGCCTGCCAGGCTACGGTCCATAGGGTCTCGAAGAGTCAAACACGGCTAAATGACGGACACTAACAGTGTCTTTGTATTCTTTAGATAAATACCCAGAATTGGAATAGCTTGGTCACACGGAGTTCTATTCCTATTTTTGGGGGACTTTCCATACTGTTTCCCTTAGTACCTACTGGGTGGTGGTGATGCATAGACACGTGAGCACACATGTCCAGAAGTTGAAATGTCATGTTGTACACACGAAATGTATATAATATTATAAACCAGTGTAACCAGAGAGTCAGTGCTACTGTCTCCTGCTCTTTCCTCTTGGGCTGCTCAGACTCTCCACAGAAGACTCTTACCATCTCCTCCCTGGAATGTGAAGGTCAGACCATCAGAATTACTGATGGCCAGTGGAGAGGAGAGGGTTGGGGTGTGTGTATGTGTGAGATGATCTCAGCATCCTCCTTTGTTTGCTTAACCCTCTATTTTATGTGATTTACCTTAGCCCTCAGGCTTCCCAGGTGGGTGGCTCAGCAGTAAAGAATCTGCCTGCCAGTTCAGGAGATACAAGAGATGTGGATTCAATCCCTGGGTCAGGATGATCCCCTGGAGAAGTAAATGGCAACCTACTCCAGTATTCTTGCCTGGGAAATCCCATGAACAGAAGAGCCTGGCAGGCTACAGTCCATGGGGTCACAAAGAGTTGAACATGACTTAGCAACTAAACAACAACAGCCCTAGCCTTCATCCTATGTGGGGGTCCCTCAGTGAAGTGACCCTCTAATATCCCCTGTCCTTTGATAACCTCCTGTGTCTTGCCTTGGTAGAGAAAGTGCAGTGCTCAGCTCTGCAGAGTGGCAGAGGGCATCTGGGGACTCTGTTGCTTCTTGATCTGAATTTCAATGAACTCTTCTTTAAGCCCTTACACCATATCTCAGGAGGAACCTCAAAAGGAGGAGTTTCTCGGCCTTTTGGTATTGAAATGGTTATGGGTTGGTTCTTAGCTTTCTCTGTTGCTAGTTTTTTAAGGCTGTTTATCAGGTCAGCTGAGACTTTAATGAGTGAGGAAGCCCAAGGCAAGAGAGGAGAGTCACTTGTCTGTTGTCATTTAACTATTTAGTACAAACTAGAGGAAAAACTAGATCTTTTGACTCCTTGTCTAGCCCTGAAACCACCCAGTGAACTCATTGTTGTTGGTTAGTTACTCAATTGTGTACAACTTTTTGTGACTCCATGGACTTCCCTGTCCTTCACTATCTCCCAGAGTTTGCTCAGACTCATGTCCGTGGAGTTGATGCTTTCTAACTGTCTCATCCTCTGTCGCCCCCTTCTCCTCCTGCCCTCAATCATTCCCAGCATTAGGGTCTTTTCCAGTGAGTCGGCTCTTTGTCTCAGGTGGCCAAAGTATTTGAGCTTCAGCTTCAGTCCTTCCAACAAATATTCAAGGTTGATTTCCTTTATAATTTTCTGGTTTGATCTCCTTGAAGTTCAAAAGACTCTCTAGAGTCTTCTCCAGCACCACAGTTTGAAAGCATCAGTTCTTTGGCGCTCACGCTTTTTTATGGTCCAACTCTCATATCTGTAATGACTACTGAAAAAAAAAACAGCTTTGATGACATGGACCTTTGTTAGCAAAATGATGTCTCTGCTTTTAAATACACTGTCTGGGTTTGTCATAGCTTCCTGTAATGCACATACACGCACATGTACACACTCACTCACACTCTTCCCTCCTCCTCTCTGTTTCATGTGAAATCACCCACCAATCCTTTAAGGTAGGCTTGAATATCTTGATTTTATAAACAAGGAAATTGAAACTCAGATAAATGCCTGGATTTGTCCATGACCACAGAGCTATTTGGCGGTAGAGCCAGTGTCAGATTCCCAAGTGCACACTCTTAACTCTTACATTGAACCTTCTTAAGTCATGTGTTGGGCATTGACTGAAATACCAGACTATCTGTATGGCTTACTCACTCTTGTGATGGCTTTGATAGCCAACCTTGACTTGGGAAGCCATAGGAATCACACTCTTCCCTATGATTCAGTGTGATCATCTGGTCTATGCCTTACTGTTCCCTCTGCAAGGCAGTGGCATGCCCTTTAATTCCTTTTAGCTGAGAGAAGACTCTTTATCTTTCGTTTTAATCTTTTGGTGAGAATTCAGATAAATCATCAGGTTGAGCTCTGTGGCTTCTCTGTATGCATGTTCATGTGAGTGTGTTCTTCTAAAGGAAATCCTGATGAATGAAGTCTTCTTATAAAGTGAACAGTGGTGGTAAACTGACCAACACATTTTAGGAAAATTGCCTGTGACACTCCGTGTCAGAGCAGACTCAAGTTCACTGAGATGAGGTGCTTATCCTTCTTCTTGGGCTTGTTTAGGTGTAGCTCCCAGGGGCTGCTTGGCTCCATATTTCCCTTCCCTCTTAAATCTGTCCTGTGCTGATTTCCATCTCTCAGGTACTCAAGGTATTATCTGGAGTATTCCTCTCTTTTAGTCCCATATCACATCCATCAGCAAGTCCTGTCATCCTATCCTTAAGTATATTTCATTAACCCAAAATATACCTGACTGCATCTGGATTCTCTGTCTCCCCATCACTGCTGTAGGGCAGGCCACTGTCATCTCCTGTCATGACCAGTGCAGGAGCCTTCCAACTGCTGGTCTCTGCCTTTTGTCCCTGTATCTCTCCTTGCTTCTCCCTCCCTTACTCACTGAGACAGAAGGTAGAGTGGTGGTTGCCAGGGGCTGGGAATAGGGGAGAAATAGGGAATCACTGTTGAATGGGTATAGAGCTTTGCAAGGAGAAAATGGTTCCAGAGATTGGTTGCAGAACAATGTGAAAATATGTAACACTTTTGAACTAGACAGTTAAAAATAGTTTACATGGTAAATATGTGTATATTTTACAGTTTAAAAAAGGTAAAAATGGCTACAGGGCTTCCTTTTGAGGTGATGGTTGCACAATTCTGTGTATTAAAACCATAAAGTCATACACTTCAAGTGAGTGAGTTGGATGGTATGTGGATGGTATCATTAAAATGATCTGTTTTTGTTTCAAACCAGTTTTTTAAAAACTGGTACTTTAAAAAGTATTCATCGGGGCTGACACCATCCTGACTCAGTTTCAGTATCCTTCTGTTCAAAACTTAAGTCTCCTAGAAGGACGTTGACTTGCTTGTGCCCACGCCTTGGGGTAGAGTGGAATGTCAGAAGTCTTCAGGAGAGTGTACCATAATAGAAAGAGCTACCAGAGATAGTTCTATAAATATTTTAAGATGATCTCTCTCTTTAAAAAAAAAAAATATGATGTGAGTATTGATCATGATAGACCTGTCACGAGCCTGCTGTATAGTTTAGCCAACTCAGTTCTTCCACATCAGGGCTTTTGAACCCACTTGTCATCCATTTGCTATTTGTCCTTTCATTCATTCGTGAAATGATGAGCCTCTCTGTCAGAGTTTGGAGAGACAAGTGTATCCTTCACGACGTGGTGCTGAAATTGAAGCACATTATTTCACACCATCCTTGCTTGGTGTAGTCTACTTATGAGTAAAAATAAATAAGACTCATAGAAATAGTGTAACAAGAAATGTTGGAGAATCTGTGTGAAGAAAATCACAAAAACATGTTGACTGACAAAAAGAAGGCTTGAATAGATGGGGGTGAGGGCTGCCGGTTTCTCCCGGTGTGATGAAGATGTCAGTTCTTCCCAAATAATGTATCATTTCACTCCAGTCCAATCAACATCATAGCTTGGAGTTTCTTTCTTCTTTTTGGGGTATTGTGTCAAATTATTCTCACACGCTTAAAGAATCAGCTGTCTGGAATTGCCAAGAAAATTTTGAAAATGATGTATAATCAGAGGAGATTTGCATTTCCAGATATAAAATGTACTCAGTTCAGTTCAGTCACTCAGTCCTGTCCGACTCTTTGTGACCCCATGAATCGCAGCATGCCAGGCCTCCCTGTCCGTCACCAACTCCCGGAGTTCACTCAGACTCATGTCCATCGAGTCAGTGATGCCATCCAGCCATCTCAACCTCTGTCATCCCCTTTTCCTCCTGCCCCCAATCCCTCCCAGCATCAGAGTCTTTTCCAATGAGTCAACTCTTTGCATGAGGTGGCCAAACTACTGGAGTTTCAGCTTTAGCATCATTCCTTCCAAAGAAATCCCAGGGCTGATCTCCTTCAGAATGGACTGGTTGGATCTCCTTGCAGTCCAAGGGACTCTCAAGAGTCTTCTCCAACACCACAGTTCAAAAGCATCAGTTCTTCGGCGCTCAGCTTTCTTCACAGTCCAACTCTCACATCCATACATGACCACTGGAAAAACCATAGCCTTGACTAGACGGACCTTTGTTGGCAAAGTAATGTCTCTGCTTTTCAATATACTGTCTAGGTTGGTCATAACTTTTCTTCCAAGGAGTAAGCGTCTTTTAATTTCATGGCTGCAGTCACCATCTGCAGTGATTTTGGAGCCCCCCAAAATAAAGTCTGACACTGTTTCCACTGTTTCCCCATCTATTTCCCATGAAGTGATGGGACCAGATGCCATGATCTTAGTTTTCTGAATGTTGAGCTTTAAGCCAACTTTTTCACTGTCCTCTTTCACTTTCATCAAGAGGCTTTTTAGTTCCTCTTCAGTTTACAGACTTTACTAATTAAGACCATGTGGTTACTAGCCCAGGGACATACTATTGAATGGAACAGAATAGTCTAGAAACAGAGCTTAATGTGAGAGGGGGTATAATGCATTAAGGGGAAGGGGGAATTGTTTAATGAATTCTAAATTAATTACTGGAAAAAATATGATCATAGCCTTTCCTCATACAATATACCAAAATAAATTTTGGTTGGATTAAAGAGTTAAATGGAAAACAATTAACCACCACAAAAAATAGAAACAAAGAAGAATTGTACTTGATGCTGATATTAGGAGAGAAAATTTCAAAGGAGGAAAATTATTGCTTTACATAAAATTAACATTTCTAGAAGTCAAAACTTCCCAAAGAAAACAAAAATGCCAGTTTGAAAAAAAACTTTTGAAAAACATACTCAACAAATGATTAGTTTCGCTAATGTATAAATAAACAAGAATGATAGTAGGAAAATTGGCAAAGGCTGTAAACCAGGCTGTTAACAGAATAGGACATACAAATAGCTAATAAAAAAAAAAAATCAGCCTTTTAAAATCCCTCCCCTTACTTATAGAAATACATTTTATGTTATGGTCAAAGAGTATTCACTAAGAGAATCATGTTTTCAAAGAACCTTTAGGGTTCCAATGTTACTTGTAGTGTTATTTGAAAACAGGACAAAGTAATATATCAAGATTTATAAAACAGAGAAGCATGCAGAAAGAATTGGCAAGGCATTCACTGAAAGTTTAATAATATTGGAAAGGAAAAAAAAGACAGTTCTCAATTTTGGGTATTCATTAAACTGCTGGTAGAAATGTAGATTGGTATAACTTTTAGTTAAAGCAATTTGGCTATTCTTATTAGGAGTCTTAAAACGTTAATGAACATTGTCCCAGGAGTTTGTTTCTGAGAATGCCTCCTAAAGAATGAATCAGAGCTGCTGATACAAGTTTATGTAAGTGGATATGAATCAGTTTACTGATGAAGGCTTGAAACTTGGGAGCAAACTATAAATGCAGAAATAGATTGTTTTAAAAATTATGTTAAATGTGCTTGAAATAATGTTTGATGATACAATGGGATATGACTATACATATAGCATGTTTACATTGTGATAAAAATATGTATGCTTAGAAAATACACTGGAAGGAGAGAGGCCAAAATGTTAATTGTGGTTAAGTATGGCGGTTGGTGGGATGGTTGGCAAACTTTAATTTTCAGTTTTGTACCTTTATGTGTTTTCTGCATGTTTTTTCCTTTAAGCGTTTACTAGTTTTTTAATCAGAATCTTAGTATTTAAACAAGCATTTCACTGAGACCTCAGGAATTATAGAACTTTTTGAGGCTATTAATATTTGACTGTTAATGTTCTTAAGAAATTGAAGAAGGAAATCTTTTTTTCCACCACTTAATGACTTGCACTTTCTTCCTTGAGGCCTGAGATAGTTTGGATGTAAGACTTGAAAGGTAAGGAGTGGAGTTGTTTCCATTTATTCTGGTGATCTATCGAAGATCATTAGAATGGGGGATATGGTATAGGAGTTGAAGTAAATGCTATTGTGAAGGACTGAAGATCAATAGAGAAATGTCTCTCTTTTTTTAATTTTTTTGAAATGACAGTTGAGGAAGAAAGATAGATCATCACTCACTGCCTATTTGGAGGCTGTTCACGAACTGCTTTTAAAAACCAGTGCACGGTTCAGCAACTTAGCCATTTCTTCAGCTGGCCAGTTTCGGTGGATCTATTTAATTAGATTTCAACACGGCATCTGTAGCCCCAGTAAATTCAAATAATTAAGCCTCATGATTTCCTGTGTGTTATAAATGTCGCTAAAATTGCCGTTGCAGAACAGATCATTTCTTTGGTAATTGCAATTTCTGTCATGAATTGTTTCATCACTTACAGCGATTAGAACTTTGAAATAATTTCTTAAAATTGGACTCAATTGAAATTTTTTTTGCATTGATTCTCCTTATCCGTGTTTTTTTTTTTTTTTTTTTTTCTTTTCTCTCTTAATTATTTGTGCTAGTTTACTTGCCTTCCAATAGAGAAGGACAAGGGCCAGTGCTCTCCAGGAGCCAGATGCCTGGGTTTGGAGTTGAGCTGGAAGTGGGCAGTGTCCCTTTAGAAGGGGAGCCCTTCGCTGTCTGGTGGTGTTGGCCCCTCTGGGAGCATGCATACTAAAGGCCTTTGGGAAGCTCAGACTGGCCTGTGGTGTCCTGCAGTAACTGAGGTCTTTGGAGGTGATCGTGGTGGCTCCTCACTCTTTTTGGAAGTAGCCTGAGAACCGCTGTAGGAGGGATTTTGTCAGCTGAGTGGGGTCTTCCCACTCTGATGACCAGTTCTAGTCATTTGGAGCATCTGTCCAGAGGCTGCAGTCCACTGAATGAGTTGACAGTTTTTGAGGACTTGCGCTGTGCTTAGAATAGTCTTAGGTGCTGTGGATCCAAGAACATTTATCTCAGTCCTCCTCTACTGAAATAAAGATAATGGCTGCCTTCCTGGTGCTCAGGGCTTCGTTTGGCTCTTATCTTTCCTGTTCATCCTAATGCATGATTCCCTCTAACCAGACAAATGCTCTGTCACCTCTGCTCATGTTGCCGTTATTGCTATCTGGAAACATCTTTAAAACCACTTCTGTTTCAGCAATAAATGTTCTTTATCTTCACATCTAGCTCCCCGTGCCATCTCTACTTCAGAACTTTTCTCAGACTCCAAAGCTATGAGCAGTGGCTCTGACCTGTGAAGACCCTGCATTGTTTCTGCCTCTCTGCAGGGCAGATGTTAAATTCTCCTTTGCACGGTGGCTATTTGTGGATACCTTTTTGACTGCCTCAGGGCAGGAAGCCAAACAACTTCTGTCTGACTTCCTGCAGAGGTAAAGAGTTGTGTTTACTTGCTGCAGGAGTGAAATACCTTTTAGAGGCTTAGATTTGGGGCAAATCCACAAGGGACAAATACTGCTGGACTTCACCCAGGGTGGTGGTCCGCCGTGGTGTGGTCTGACAAGCTGTGAATTCATTAGGATGGTTTTTTGCATTTTATTTATTTTCTAAAGTTATTTTTTTGTAATTTATTAATTTAAAAATGTGGTAAAATAAGTATAAGATTACCACTGTAGCCCTTTTAAAGTGTAGTTTAGTCTCCTTGAGTATAATCACATTAAGAGGACCAGTCTTCAACATTCATCCCCAAATTTTTTCATCTTGCAAAATGGAGACACCAATCCCCACCTCTGTAGCTCCTTACAACCACCATTCCACTTTGTGTCTAATGAATTTGACCAAGCTCCTCAGTGAATAAAATCATATAGTATTTGTCTTTTTGTGACTGGCTTATTCACTTAGCATGAAGAACATCTGTGTTCTTTATATGGTTCATTTACATTGTAGAATGTGTCAGAATTTCCTTCCTTTTTTAAGGCTGAATAATACTCCCTTGTATGTGTACCACATTTGGTTGATTCATTTATCTGTTGATGAACTCTTGGATTGCACAAGTCTAAGACTCTTGAGAGTCCCTTGGACTGCAAGGAGATCCAACCAGTCCATTCTGAAGGAGATCAGCCTTCTTTGGATTTCTTTGGAAGGAATGATGCTAAAGCTGAAACTCCAGTAGTTTGGCCACCTCATGCGAAGAGTTGACTCATTGGAAAAGACTCTGATGCTGGGAGGGATTGGGGGCAGGAGGAGAACGGGACGACAGAGGATGAGATGGCTGGATGGCATCACCAACTTGATGGACGTGAGTCTGAGTGAACTCTGGGAGTTGGTGATGGACAGGGAGGCCTGGTGTGCTGCGATTCATGGGGTCGTAAAGAGTCGGACACGACTGAGCGACTGAACTGAACTGATTGTGTATAATGCTACTATGAGTGTGGTGTACAAATATCTTTTTGATTTCCTGCTTTCATTTTTTAAAAAATACCTACCCAGAAGTGGAACTATAGGATCCCCTGGTTATTTTATGTTTAATTTTTTGAGGAGCCACCATACTGTTTTCCGTAGTGACTGAACCCTTTTACATTCTTGCCAGCAGTGATAGTATTTTCATTTATAGAAGGTGGAAACTGAACTCTGAGGAATTAAATAACTTGTCCAGACTCATGTGGCTTGTAAGTGAATGAGTGGGTACATAAACCCAAGTGTGTCTAGTTTAAAGGCATGTGCTCAGTCATGCCCTGAACTATGTATTCCAGGACTGTGTGGCTGCAGGTAACAGAAAATCTCTGCTGCAGTGGTTTAAACAACCAGGACTTGGTCTTTCTTACTTCGTACGAAGAGTAAAGGCATAGAGCTGCTGAATAGAGCTGCTGTCATTGTCTCAGCAGCTTAACATTAGCAACAAGAATGACTCTGACTCTCTGAGTCTTTCCCTTGTGACTTGCTAATTGCTTCCTGTTTGCAAGTTGTCTGTTACAGCTCCAAGCATTACATTTCTGTGTTGTGAAGACAGTAACGAGGATTAGGGCCAACCTAGCTGGGACTCTCTGTTCTTGTAATCAGACCAAAAGCGTTCCTAGAAGCTCTGGAACAGATTCCTACAAATATTGCAATGGCTGGAACTAGGTGATCCCTCAGTGAAAAGGAGGCTGGCAAGCATCTGACTATTTAGCCTCTGTTGTGAAAGGTAGCCCAGGAAAAGGGGGATTGCTGTGGCTTTTGGACAGCCACTCAACAGTCTGTCCACTGTATGTTTCTAGAGGAATCTTGTCGATTTGTTCCTCCCTACTTAGAATTCTTTAGCTGAAAACAAGGGTAATTAAGCTCCTCTGCCAGATTTTAACTGAAAACAAATTTGACATCAAATTGTTCTCAGACCAAAGGAACCATAACAACAATAATAAAAATACCAGGAATGATACATAAAGGTTTAAGTGCAATCACTTAGTAGATAGTAAAATACTATGTAAATGTAGTTCGCAGGACTGTGAGCTTCCTGGAGCAGAGGCTGTGTCTCATCATTGCTGACTCCCCAGGGCCTAACACTGGTCCTGAAACATCATGGGAAAAAATAGGTAATTATAGAATTGACTGAAACATCATTTTAATATGCTAGTGGTGTAAAAGCTTCCAGGACACTGATTTCCTGCACACAGCCGAGGCTGTCTGGGCATTGGCTGAGTATGAACTGGAGTGATGGATGGTCTGGTTTGTCCATGTGGAAATCAAGCCTTTGGTATATTCGATAATAATGCTATGAGCACATTTAAATCAGAATTTAAATTCCTCATAAACACATGGCTGGCAGAAATCAGTTAGCTGGCAATGCCATAATTTTAAGACAGATCACTTGCTACGTGGCTCTGTGTGCCCACTGTTGAACACACATTGGTGGGCCTGTGTTTATCATCTTCCTCCATCCCTGTTTGGGGGCAGAGGACAGTGACTGCTCATTAGGAAGGGTTTCCTGTCTTCCTAAGGACTTGGCTGTTGTGGCCTGATCAAGATGACATGTGGAAATTGAAGAACAGACTTTGTAAGTTGTGCTAAAATAGCTGAGATTAATAGATTATATGTGCCTGATCCTGTGCCTATCACTGTATATACACCACTTCATTTAATTCCTGTCACAACCTTGTAAGGTTTAAGTGGCAAATCTAGGACTTGAATACAGGTCTTTGGTCTCTGTAGTTTAGATTTTATTCTCTCCTTTGGATCATGGGTGGATTGATCACTAAGTGTTAGAGCAACTTAGGTGTTAGAGCAGCTTAGGTGTCAGTGTGGGCTAAGGATTAAAGAGTCTAGGGTTTGAACTACGGCTCTGATAAAGTTAAAAAGACTTATGTTCTCTGGCTTCCTTTTTTTTTTCATCTACTACATAGGCGGGTTGAATTGACTAAGCCGTGTTAACGTACTGAGTGTCTACTATGTGCGGGGGTACTGGACACAGTATGAAGAGGCCTCTGTGTGTGAATGGATGGCTTTTGATCATAGATATTCTTGTTGCCTATGAATGTGTAAGTGGGCATTATGAGTTATAAACTGGTCTCATGTTTGTTCAAAAGGAATGAGTTCTTAAGCTCATCTCCACTGCAAAGCTGAGCGCCAAAGCTTGCTTCAGGTCACCTTTTGAAGCTCAACCAGAAAGAGTCCTTATTTCTTTTGAGGATGTCAGCTGCTATCCAGGATATAGCATAAAACAAGTTGAACATATTCCTGCTTTCATGGAGCTTAGATGCTGGCAAAGGAGACAGCTATTAAAGAATTGTCCAAATAAGTTTATGAAGTTAAAAGACTTCTTGCTCCTTGGAAGAAAAGTTATGACACCATATTAAAAAGGAGAGACATCACTTTGCTGACAAAGGTCTATATAGTCAAAGCTATGATTTTTCCAGTAGTTTTGTACAGATGTGAGAATTGGACCATAAAGAAGGCTGAGCACTGAAGAATTGATGCTTTCGAACTGTGGTGCTGGAGAAGACTCTTGGGAGTCCCTTGGATAGCAAGGAGAGCAAAGCAGTCAATCGTAAAGGAAATCAACCCTGAATATTCATTGGAAGGACTGATGCTGAAGCTGAAGCTCCAATACTTTGGCCATGTGATGTGAAGCACCAACTCATTGAAAAAGACCCTGATGCTGGGAAAGATTGAGGACAGGAGGAGACAACAGAGAATGAGATGGTTGGATGGCATCACTGACTCAATGGACATGAGTTTGAGCAAACTCCGGGAGATGGTAAATGACAGGGAAGCCTGGCATGCTGCAGTCCGTGGGATTGCAAAGAGTTGGACGTGACTTAGTGACGGAACAACAACAATTACAATTATTATAAATAAATAATTATTATAATAATGTTACAGAGGAAAAGTATAATGGAATTATATGTTTTTAATACATGTAATTATTTCCTTTATGTTATATATATAGTCTATTTACATATATTCAAAGCACAATGTAATGTATACCATATGTAATGAAAGAATTGATGTAGTGGGGGTGGGTGGGCTGGGAAAGCTCCTCTGAGAAGCTGGCTCTCTCCTCCACATACAGCTGTAGTGTAGTACACCTCTGGGTTGGTGGCCTGGGAAGCCCTTGGAGATTGTATCCTTCATAGAGATATCAGCATTCTCGAGGTGCTGCTGGGGTAGAACATTGCAATAGAGGGGAGCCACGAGGGGAAGGATTGTGTGTAAGCTTGTGTATTTTACTCCCAGAGATTCCTAGGAATAACTGGATGGGACTTCTGGAAGCTGGAGGTCTTATGTCTTGTTGGGGAAGACACTGGGGAAAAGCCTGTATGTTGATAAAGTTTGAGGAAACTTGGATTACATGTAATGAGAATTTTCCAGTGTTTTGCTCGGGGACACTCTCCACGTTCTTTAAGTAGAAATATTTTTGAAATGTAGGAGAATAACTCATCAGGCTGCCATTGTTAGAAATATCCTTTGAAAGCTTGTCATTGCCTTGGCTCTCATTCTCTACTCATAAGGCAGGCTTTTGCTGGGTGCTGTGGTGTCCTGGGAAGCCCCATTCAGCATGAAGAGGCCTCTTTGTGTGAATGGCTGGCTTTTGATCATAGATATTCCTGTTGCATATGAATATATAAGTGGGCATTCTGAGCTATAAACTGGACTTATATTTGTTCAGAAGGAGTGAGTTAATTCTTAAGCTCATCTCCACTGCAAAGCTGGGCACCAAAGCTTGCTTCAGGTCACCTTTTGAAGCTCAACCAGAAAGAGTCCTTATTTATTTTGAGGGTGTCAGCTGCTATCCAAGAAGTATACTGTGTTTGAGTAAGAGTTCTTGAAAGACTGTGCTTCCTGACTGGGTGTCCAGAATTCTTAGAGTGAATAGTCAGTAATCTCTGGAGAAGGGTACTCCAGTACTTTTGCCTGGAAAATCCCACGGACGGAGGAGCCTGGTAGGCTGCAGTCCATGGGGTTGCTAAGAGTTGGACACGACTGAGCGACTTCACATTTACTTTTCACTTTCATGCATTGGAGAAGGAAATGGCAACCCACTCCAATGTTCTTGCCTGGAGAATCCCAGGGATTGGGGAGCCTGGTGGGCTGCCGCCTGTGGGGTCACACAGAGTTGGACCCGACTGAAGCGACTTAGCAGCTGCAGCAGCAGCAGTCAGTAATCTATTACTGAATGGATTGGAGCTGATACACAAAAAGTTTGTGCTGTGGGATATAGGAATTAAAAAGCATAATAAGGCAACAATGATGATAAGGCAGCTAACATTGATTGATCATTCACTATTGGCCAGGCATTGAGCTGGATAGTACTTTATAAACTATGTACTATCGGCATCTCTCTTTTATGGATGTAGGAAAAGAGATAGCTCTTTTCCTGGTAGCTCTTCCAAGGTGCTAATGTAGATTTGTGGCCAAGCCAGGGTTGGTGTCCTGGCTGTTGGGTCTGGCACCTGACTGTATAGGCACTGAGGTGGAATGACTTGGTAGGGGATCAGGGACATGCCAAGAGCTGGGTTTTCTGATCTCTGTCAGTTTAATGGCTTTAGTCATACGTTGGTTCTTCTGGCAGCCTTTTCTTTTATTTTTTTTCTGGACAATATAGAAAAGGGAACACATACCTTAAAAGGATTTGAAGATTTTAGAATTAAATCTGGAACTGCTATTGCAGGTAAGAAATGTCTTGAAAGTGTCTTTTTAAAAATCTTAACCAATTATGTGAATATTGCTTTCTATTCAGTAATATGGCATGACATTTACCCTAAAAACATTTTCTCCATTCTAAAGTTCCATATAAAATTGATGCGTCAGAAAAGATACACCATATTATTTTGTTGTTTGCTGTGCTTCCTAGTAAAATGCAGGGTGCTGCTTGGGGTAACCACTTCCCAGGTTGAATACCTTCAATAGACATTGGCTAAAAGATGTCTCATCAGCTTTCAGGAAGTAGGGTGTGAGTATGACGGCCTGGGCAAGTCACAGTGCTCTGCAGAGCTGAGTGGTATTGTAATTCATCAATATCATTATGGTTGCTGTTTGGTTTGCTTCAGAAAATGCAGACATATTTCTTCTTCATTTTTTTTTTTTTTGGAGGTGAATTAGGTAGCAAAATTCCAGGTCATCCTGTTTTGCAGGACATGTTAGGAAAGATGTTTGCATGGTAGCATAGACAGGAAGATACACATGTGAGCAGAAGATGTTATGCAGTGAAGTGTATTTGTGTTGAATATTTCTGCTGTGTCTCTAGCATCATACCAATGGCTTTATGGAACTCTGGAAAATAAACAACCATGGCAGATCAATAAGTACATTAGTAATAAATGTGTCTCCACTAGGTAAGGCCATTCAGTGTGCTAGTCCAACCTTGAGTGTTACTTTAAAATATTAGCCTTGTGAAAGCATTCTAGAAATAGTCGATAGAAATGAGGGGTAGCCCAGCATCTTTATATCTATAAATGTGATCTTTTGTACTTAAGAATATAGACAGACTCTTGGGTAAACTTGAAGAATAGAAAACCCATACTGATAACAGTGAAGGCTGCTTTTCAGAAATCAATTTTGTTGAGGAAAAATTTGCCTGCAATACAATACACCCATTTTGAATGTTCAGTTTTAACGAATGTACACACCCATGTTAAATACCACCACAATCGAGATTTAAAACATTTCCATTACTGTAAGTTTCCTCTGGCTCCTTTGTAATCTGTCCTCTAGCCCCAGGAGACCTGATCTACTTTCTTTCACTGTAGCTAAACTTGCCATATAAATGAAATAATATGATGTTTAGTCTTTTGTGTCTGGCTCCTTTCTCTTAGCATAATATTGTAAAGATTTCTTCATGTTATTGTGTGTTACCAGTGATACATTATTTTTTATTGCTAACTGCTATTCCATTGCATGAATATAGCATAATTTGTTTTTCCATTCACCAGTTGGTAGACATTTGCGTTATTTCTATCTTAGAACTATTATGAATAAAGTTGCCATGAACGTTCATGTGCAAAGCTGTTGTAGACATATCACTTAATTTTGTTGGGTAGTTACTTAGGAGTGTCATTGCTGAGTCATAGATCAGTGGAACAGAACAGAAAGTCTAGAAACAGGTCTCCACATGCATGGTCAGTTGTTTTTAAAAAAACAGAAGTGCCAAGTTAACTCCCTGGAAAGGGGCAGACTTTTCAACAAACGGTGCTGGAATAGCTAGATATCTATATGAAAAAAATAAGCATATCACATACCACATGAAAATAACCTTTAAACGGGTTACACACTTAAACATTAAAGCAAAATGTAAAGCTGTAAAGCTTCTAGAAGGAACATAGGAGAAAGTGTTTATTACCTTGAGGAGGCATATCCTTGAGGATATTTTAGATAGGATACAAAAAACACTTGTCATAGAAGAAAAAAGTGAATGGGATCTTATCACCATTAAAAACTTAGGAAATGGGCAAGAGGTTTGAATAAAAACTTCACAAAAGGACATGTACAGATGGCCAGTGAGCACCTGCAAAGGTATTCATTGACAAAGATATTCAGTACTTTAAAGACGCTGCTCCTTTGCTTTGTTTCCATCAAGAAACTTTTTTCTTGTTTGTTTGTTTTGCTTTTCACCTGTTACTCTGTATGTAACCAGTAGTCACCTGCTGAGTCACTTCAGTCGTGTCCGACTCTGTGCGACCCCATAGACGGCAGCCCACTAGGATGCCCCATCCCTGGGATTCTCCAGGCAAGAACACTGGAGTGGGTTGCCATTTCCTTCTCCAATGCATGAAAGTGAAAAGTGAAAGTGAATTCGCTCAATCATGTCTGACCCTCAGCGACCCCATGGACTGCAGTCTTCCAGGCTCCTCCATCCATGGGATTTTCCAGGCAAGAGTACTGGAGTGGGGTGCCATTACCAGTAGTCATCAGGGAAATGCAAATTAAAGCCATAATAACATTCTGTTTCACATCCATTATACTTGGTAACATTGAAAAGACTGACAGTACCTAGTGCTGGTGAGCGTGTGTGACACCTGGAACTCTTATGCATTGCTGACAAGAGTATGAAATGGTACAATCACTTTCAAAAAGTGTTTGGCAGTTTCTCATCCATGTTATTATTGATAGCCTTCTGAATTCTTTCAGTGTGTTATAGGTTCCTGCTGTCACTGTATATGGAGAAGGCAATGGCACCCCACTCCAGTAGTCTTGCCTGGAAAATCCCATAGAAGGAGGAGCCTGGTGGGCTGCAGTCCATGGGGTCGATAAGAGTTGGACACTGAGCGACTTAACTTCCACTTTTCACTTTCATGCATTGGAGAAGGAAATGGCAACCCACTCCAGTGTTCTTGCCTGGAGAATCCCAGGGATGGGGGAGCCTGGTGGGCTGCTGTCTGTGGGGTCACACAGAGTTGGACATGACTGAAGCGACAGTCACTATATGTTTTATTTTATTTCCCCCAATTTTATAGCTCTTTAGGGAGAGTAATACATTTTCTCAAGTCTTGATATCATTATCTTTGAGCAGGATTATATTGTTATTACTTTTGCTCTTCTACTTAACCCAAGGCAATGTCAAAGAAAGACATACTATATAGGTGGGAGTTAAAAGAATAAAACACATGTTCAACAAGATAATTATTCTAAAGGAAGCAGTTAATATATATGACAATGTTGATTCTGACAACCCATGTAGTTTCTACTTCCAGAGCTCTTTATATCTTTGTGTAGATCCATATTTACATCTGCTGTAGTTTTCCTTCTGCCTAAAGTATTATTTAACATTTATTGTAGTTTAAGTCTGCTGATGAGGAATTCTCCCAGCTTTTGTTTGTCTGAAAAAGTCTTTAATTCAACTTTATTTTTTGAAAGATATGTTTGCTGGGTATAGAATTATAAATTGACAATCTTTTCTTTTAGTATTTTTAAAGATACTGCTCCTTGGTCTTCTGTTAGTATTGTTTCAATAAAGAAATTTTTTTTTTTCCTTTTCACTAGTTTCTCTGTGTGTGTGACATATATTTTCTCCTGGCTATGTGAAAGATTTTCTGTTTACCACTTATTTTGAACAGCTGATTAAGATGTGACTTCAGATAGTCTTCTTCATGTTTCTTGTGCTTAAGGTTCATTGAGGTTCTTGGATCTGTAGGTTTATAGTTTTTATCTACTAAGATTTCTGTGAGTTTAACAAGATGACCTGAGATTTCAGAATATTCAGGAATATGTGATTTTGCAGGGTTGCTAAGGTAACAATCAAGTATGCTAGCCAATGAATTTTCATTCAGTTGAATTAGCAGGGAAATAAGTGGCTATGGTTTAGTAAGTTTCTACTTCTACACCAGAAGTAAGGTGGGCTTGCTGCCAGACTCTAGGCTAAGAAAATGAATTTTCCTAATTAATGAAATTAAAAGAAATTTAAATTTTGATTCATCTGGGTAGTTGACTGGTTAAAGATTTCCCATTTGTGGCTTTGTGGCTTGACTCTTGGGGTAGAACTTCTAGGATGCATTGAATGGCTTGTCTGGACTCAGAACTGATTGACTATTTACCCCATGAGGGGTATCCCGGTGATTTACATTATCCTTTATAGTGGAGGGAGAAGGCAAGACTTAGCTGTCACCTCGATCCCATCCTTGCAGACCCTTCCTACTTCCTGTGGTGTAAGTCATTCCACCCTAGGCTTGTAATGGCCACAGTTTTCCCCTCAGCTAGTAGCCTTCAACAGCTGCACAAAAACACAGGTTGGATTTATTCTTTTTCTCTCACAGTTATATTTCAAAAGTCAGCCCAAGGGGTTACAGTAACGTTGATTCAACTGAAAAGTATCTGTAAACTCTTAATAGGAAAGGACTTCCTTTCATGATTGGAATATCAAAACATTTGGGACCTTGTTTATCTATCTTGTCTTTTCCCCTAATTCAGGAATTATTCATAAATACCAATATATGTATTTATCCTGAAATACCATTTTCCCCCCTTATCTAATTGGAATTTAACCCCCCCCCCAAATGCCTCATATCCTCAAAATAAGACTTAAAAGCATCAGCTTTTATAGTCTCTTCTGATTTATTTATAACTATGCTAGCTCCTAAATCTAAATGCTTCTATGATCCTATTTGAATGCTCATTTGTGGATTTAGATCAAATTCAGAATTAAGGAGGTCTTTGATTGACTACTCTTTGACCAGCAAACTTGTAGCATATGAGGCACAAGATGTAATATCCTCCAGTTAGTAAGGTGGTTGGGATAGGGAAATCCTTGGGATCATCTGTGACTCCTTTTAGCACCAGAATATACAGCATTTGAAGCACTGAACCTTAGGGGTTAAAACATGAGATCTTGGAAAATATTTTCTAACATCTCCCAGGAACACAGAATGCTTATTGCAGGAATTACTGAAAATGTAAATCTCTGTTGTTTTCTTTTTCTAGTGATGTAATTGATAGCTAGACACATAGTCTCATCCCAATTTAATAAAATTTCTCTAGCAATAAATCATGACCAGAAGGGTATTTTTGATGTTTTGCCACCAGCAAGAGAATGTCTTCCATTTAATATAGGGAAATGTAAACAGAGCAAGCATTCCCATTTCTTCAGGTTTTAAAATCATTAATAAAGATGTCTTTACCCTTGAAGGGAAGGGTGGTGAGCAGTCACATTTTTATTATTCTACTGATTAAGTGAATTTACCTGGCACATAAATTAGCAAATGCATTTTCTCCCTGCAGCACATGTTGACATTTTCCTGCAGATGGCTCAGCAGAAGGAAGAGGGGGATGAGAAAGGTGGTTAGTGACAAAGGACGGGCATGTTTGGTCACTATCTTTTACCATCCAGGAACACTGGCCTACTTGCTCCTCTTACCTGACCAGGGGGTTTGCTGGGCAGGGAAGGGCCTGAGATTTCAAGTACTGTGGTGAAGGACAGAGCACGGGTAGGAAGGAAGTCAAATCTGCTTGACTCCCTAGAAGGAACTTTTCTATATTAAATTTGTTCATACTGTTATGAGTTGGACAAAGCATTTTCTGTGTTTTCTTTCTACTTGGAATCATTTCTCATAGTTTGTCTAGAGATGATCTTTTCTTGAACCTTTTGTTGGAAAGCAGCTCTTTGATTTGCAGAGTGCTTACATTGAGCTTTCAAAAGAATTGGAGGCAGGATTTGTGGATAACAAGAGGGTGGAGAGAGCATGATCTCTGTAAAAACTGAATGGATGCAGAGATGAGTAAATACAGCCTCTTGTCATCCATACACCTGGTGGTCCCAGGTGATTGATGAGCTGGTTGTTTATGGAAACAGGTAGAGGTTCTGTATGGTATTTTTGCTATTTAAGTACTGTGAGGGGTAAAGTATTCGAGTATTTGGGACTGAAGTTTGTCTAGAGGCAGCATATTTCCATATAGGACTGTGAAATCTGGATGTGGCACAGCTCCCTCCAAAGGTTGTGGTTTCAGAGATGCCAAGAATATAGCTCAGGTCTTGGTTGGAGGGCTATGATTTATGCCTGGGTTGGATGAAGCTCAGTCTAGGAGCTACGAGTGAGTAGGTGTGGCAAAGAAGAACCTTCAGGGAGGCAGGCCAAGATCAGCTGGAGCTACCCAGATGTGTGAATATGAATTCCAACCATCTGCCCACTCACCCATTGATTATCAACTTATTAAAAATATGAAGTAGCAAAGTCACTTTTGAAATAAAGGAAGTTAATAAAATCATGGGTTATGATGTATATGTGTATATTTTCTTGCTGGTGTGAGTGGTTATTTTTCTACAAACAAAAGAGAATTAGTGTTTGTGTGTATATTTTAATTTTTTTGAGATTTAATGTTTAGAATGAAGAGTGTTCTTGGGAGAAAAACCTCGGGATAGACTGAGTGCTTGTACTCATCCATGGGAAACAGTACAGTTCTGTATTCAGCAAACTGTCTGGGAGAATTCTGAACTCATGTTCTCAGTTACAAAATGAGGTAATAGTAGATACCTGTCCCATAAAGGTTTAAATGAGATGATGATGCCTGTAAGTATCTTGATGTAACACCCCAAACAGTGAACTCTTAAGAATTTATAAGAATAGGATATTACTAAACACATTGTGTTCAAAAGTACCATGTTTTCCATTTAATGTCAGATTTTGGTCAACTTTCTATGCTGGAATGCAGAGATCTAATCAAAGTGTGCTTAGAGTCTCTTGTTTTCCAGTTTCTTTTGAGATTTAGGTCTCCTGTGCTTGTTTCCCTCACAAGCCTCTTGCTTGAGGCCTTTGAAAAGGCAGCACACACTTCCTGCCTTGGGCCCCAGGCCAAGGTGAAGACTCCACGGATGTTCCCAGGCTTCCCCTGATGTGGGGAACTGGGGAAGAGTCTGCCCTCTTCCTGTGCCTGGGCGGGGATCTTAGTGTCACAGAATCCTTGAGTGCCTCTTGTCCCGAGTTCTTCTTTCTCCTTGATGGCCGCATTAGTCGTGCAAACCTCCTCTTTCTTATGAACGTGAGGACTGGAGAGAGCAGTGGAGGCTCCCACTCAACACTTATTTCTGTTTTTGGATCTAAAATAGATTTTTTTCCCTGGAGAGGCTAGAATGATGGGATGAAGTGAGACTTGGGTGTTCTGGGGATGGTCATGATCACATTGTGTTGGTTTGACCCACTGTGGTTCACACTGCTTTCCTTTGATGCTTGGAGCTTCACATACCCTGGTGAGGCCATCAGGGTCTGGTTTTGGTTCACCCTATTTTATGGATGATGAAGTGAGGCTCGGGAGGGGAGGCAAGTCATCCGAAACCACACGGCTGGCAAGCGGCGGAGTGTGTGCAAGTCCGGGCCTCCTTGCTCTGAGTCCAGGGTTCGTTCCAGAACTGCATGTTAGTTACCAGTTGTCTTCATTGTTCTTGAAATCCTCCAGGACTCTGTGTTGTTCAGAGTAGAGTCCAAACTCTCAAGGAGCTGGGCAAGGCCCTGGGTGATTTGGCACCACCTCTCTTTCTGCTTCTCACAGGCTTGCTCCAGCCATATGAACAAACTCTGTCCTGCCTCCTGCCCGGAGAACATGCTCATCTCTCTGCTCCGCCCCGTTTCTGTGGATGCTCTTGACCCATCCTTCAGGCCCTGGCTCAGAGTCCTCTTGGTCTGGGACCATGTGTGTGCTCAGTCACTCAGTCATGTCTAACTCTTTGCACCCCTGTGGACTGCAGCCTGCCAGTCTCCTCTGTCCATGGGATTTCCCAGGCAAGAATACTGGAGTAGGTTGCCATTTCCTGCTCCAGGGAATCTTTCCGACATAAGGATTAAACCCATGTATCCTGCATTGGAAGACAGAGTCTTTATCACTAGAGACACCTGGGAAGCCCAGGAAAGAGATGCTGTGGCATGGGATATCTTTTTCTAACCCATCCAAGATGGGCAGCATGAGTTAGTACCATCTTCTGGGTGTCTTTGTGAATAGCCAGTGCTAACTAAACTTAATATCCTTTGAACAGCAAATTAAACTTGAAGCCTTGGCTAAATCTCAGTCTGGGTTAAATAGGTCTCTCAGCTGCTTGTGCAGCACCCTGTTGTGTGTGTTGGTGTGTGTCCCCAGCTGTGTAGCTGAGCAGGACCCTGTGGGGCCTTCCTGGGATAGACCCCCCTCCATGTCCTCTGCTGTAGCTCCTCTCTGAAGTACCCAGATAACAGTATCGGATGCACATTTTCCGAGTTGTCTTACAGATACTAAAACCCCCACCAAATGGAAGAAATGAATTACTTGGTGGCCATGAACACATAGCCCTCAGGCCTACTGGCCTCTGAAGATTGATGATGTTCAATTAACCACCCTGTTATCTCACCATCAATCAGAGAATTGTGCACAAGCTGATCACAGACCCTGGATGCTAGTCCCTCACCTGGCCTTAAAAAATGTTTTGCTGATAGCCTTTGGGGAGTTTAGGGTTTCTGAGGTGTGAGCTACCCATTCTTCTTGCAGAATCTTGCGATAGAGCTTTCTTTGCTCCAAACTCTGACGTTTTGGTTTGCTTGGCCCCACTGTGCATCTGGCACGTGGACTTGTGTTCAGTCACAGCTGGACTTTGATGGCAGGGACCTTGCTGTTCTCCCCTGAATCCTCAGTATCCCCAGCACTGTGCCTGGTCTGTAAGAAGGGGCCAGGTAAGGACCTTCCTGTTGGAATCCATGCTGCCACTGGTACCAGGAACAAGGGCATTTGTGACTGGACTGTGGAAGATGCTAGGAAGCACCCTTCTGTGGCTTCTGAACTTGGTGGGATTGTCTGGGAGTCTGGTGTCCTTCTCAGGCAGCGTTTCTACCTCTCCCACCCTGTGCACCCTTTTCTCCCTCCCTCCTCCAGTCACGCACCTCTCCATTCTGGCCTCTGAGGAGAGAAGAGCGCCCTCCTTTGTGCCGGGCATGTCTCTGATTGTACCCTTCAGAGTGCTGACCCACACATGCCCTTCCTAACTAGAGCTCATGCTGAGGGCCATGGACAGCAAAGGCAGCACCCACTGTGCATGCCGGCTCTCTGGAATGTGCCCTAGGCTGTGTGGGGCTTGGTCTCTAATACTTGCTGGCTCCGTTTAAAAAAAAAAGAGAGAGAGACATTTTTGTAGGCAGTTATCCAATGAGCACAAAGCAGAACTTGTCTGGAATAATGAAACTAATAACAGAGCCCAATGGCAATGATCCGTGCAGCCACTGAGACGGTTATCGAAAAGCAGCCTTCACCCTGCCTCCTGCAGCCAGCCTGCTTATAACATCTTAAAAAGGCCTGGTTGTCATGATAAACCTTCATGGCCATCAGTTCCCAAGGGCTGGTACCCCTTAACATCTTGATAAGTTCTTAAAATTAATTATCATCGGGAACAAGCGAAATGATACCTCGAAATGATCTTTTTAAACACTAACAGGCACGATGGTGGAGTTCCCAGATAAGAGGAAATATATCAGCTGGAAGATGTTGTAATAAACCAGCCCAGCATCTTGATTAAGTGCCTGTGAACACTGAATATCAGGGGCATGATAATCAGGGTATAAAATGGGAAGACTTGAAAAGGTAGCTATGTACTGATGTGATGATTTGAGGTGTGGTGGTGCCAAGGGAGGCAATGAAGGCCCCAAGGGATAGCAAGCAGCTCACAAGGGTCCATTGTAAGACCATCCTGATCTGATTCAGCTTGGCATCCCTTCCCCTAATCCCCTGGCCTGAAATGCTGAACTGGGCTAAACTGTGTTTTCATTCACCCATTAGTTCCCCAGGGGCCAGGCAACTCTTAGTGAGTCTGCTGCTGCTGCTACTGCTGCTGCTAAGTCGCTTCAGTCGTGTCCGACTCTGTGTGACCCCATAGATGGCAGCCCACTAGGCTGCCCCGTCCCTGGGATTCTCCAGGCAAGAACACTGGAGTGGGTTGCCATTTCCTTCTCCATTGCATGAAAGTGAAAAGTGAAAGTGAAGTCGCTCAGTCGTCTCCAACTCTTAGCGACCCCGTGGACTATAGCCTACCAGGCTCCTCCGTCCATGGGATTTTCCAGGCAAGAGTGCTGGAGTGGGGTGCCATTGCTTAGTGAGTCTAGAACTTAGCAGATGTTGAACCACTGAGTGAATGGGGTTCAGTTCAGTTCAGTTGCTCAGTCATGTCCAGCTCTTTGCAATCCCATAAACTGCAGCACTCCAGGCTTCCCCGTCCATCATCAACTCCTGGAGCTTGCTCAAACTCATGTCCATGAGTCGGTGATACCATCCAACCATCTCATCCCCTGTCATCCCCTTCTTCTCCTTCCTTCAGTCTTTCACAGCATCACGGTCTTTTCCAGTGAGTCAGCTCTTCGCATCAGGTGGCCAAAGTATTGGAGCTTCAGCTTCAGCATCAGTCCTTCCAATGAATATTCAGGACTGATTTTCTTTAGGATTGACTGGTTTGATCTCCTTGCAGCCCAAGGGACTCTCAACAACTTCAACAGTCTTCTCCAACACCACAGTTCAAAAGCATCAATTCTTCAGTGCTCAACTTTCTTTATAGGCCAACTCTCATATCCATACATGTATGTATGGATGTATGGGTATGAATAGGGTACTTGCATGTACAAACTTCTAGACTGACAGAGAGACAGAGGAATATGAAAAAGCAGAACAAAACTAATGTTACCAACCCAATGATGCTAACACGACTGCTGGTCTTCCTTGGGCTGCTGCTCTATGCCTCTTATCCATGTAGTTATTGATTGTGTGCTGAGTGTTTTGTGTGCATCAGCCCAGCCCTCACAATGACCCTATGTGGTGGGTACTATTATGCCATTTTACAGAAAGGAAAACAGAGCCTCACACAGTGAGGATGTGGCAGATTTGGGATCTGAGGCAAGCTGTACTCCGAGTCACTTGGACAGACCACCTCACCTGATGTCCTCTGGCCTTCAGTTCAATCCCATGAAGGTTTGGGAGCCTCATGCCAGTGTATTTAATGCAGCCTGCCTCTTGCCCTGTACACTGTTTGTGGATCTAGATTTGCCTGAGCTCATGCTTTTGTTCAGCCCTTCTCCTCAGGTGTCCTATGAAGGGGATGACGAATAGGACTTGAACTCACCCTCACCCTCTTGGTGTTTCAACAGTATTGCCTCCTTCCAGACTTTGAATGAAGAAAGGGAACTCCTCTTGAAGGAAGGGGAGGTGGTTGGACCATGTCTGGCGTTTCCTGGATGGGGTTGGGGAGACTTATCATGACACTTTGGGGGTCTGAAGGTAGCGTGGGTCCCCTCAGACTTGGAAGTTCCTGCTCAGGAGTCTAGTTGACTGTGTTATGAGGTACATCTTTGAGAGAGGGTTTGAGGAGGAGATGGGACTGACCTTGCTTGAACATAAGCTGTGTGTCAGGCACAGTGGTGGACCCACTATGTACCCATCCATCTACTCACCACCCGGGGAGGAGGGTGGATTTATCCTCCCATTTTACAGTTGAGGACGCTGAGGCTCAGAAAGTCTAGGAAGCATGGCCAAGGCCACACAGCTAGTGGAGTAGGGATGGAATGTCCCCCCATCTGTTTCATGCCAGGATTCATGTTTTTTTTTTTTTTTCTTTGACATATTGTTCTGCTTTCCAGGGGAATCAGTCCTTGGTGGGTTTACCTGGTATCCTCTACCACGATGCAAAATCAGAGAATGTATGAGCCGCAAATGACCTTAAAAGTCACGCAGTCTGAAAAATAAAGTAAATAGGATCCAGAGAGTGTCTTCCTTACATGTTGGCCATAGCTGGGAGCTCAAAGCCTTTCCCCTCTTCCTTTTCTTATTTTTTTCCAAAGGTAGGTTGGAGTCAAATATAAATTCTTCATTGTTGAGGAGGAGGGCAAGGATTGATGCATTTCAAGGTCAAGAACACTTAGGAGTTACTAGTTTCCAGAGGTGGGGCTTATATGGTGATGCTGGTCCCAGCAAAGGGGCGTGCTTTCTCTTCTTGGACATCAGTGGACTTGGGACATGGTTGACATATCCTCAGTGGGCCTGAACAGGATTTAGGTATCCCTGGGTCACTGTCTGCTGGGACCAGTGCGTCATTCCCTAATGTGATCACCATTTCCCTTGTCAGCTGCAACACCTAGTAAATGCCTGCGAGAACCCTGGGGGGCCTGGGTCCCAGGCAGGTGTAATTTTTACTGTAACATCCTGCCCTCTGGGTTAAGCCTGTCACTGCTGCCCTTTCTCTGGCTCCTGTCTCTTCCTAAGTTTTTCCTCAATTGTGAAATGTAGCTTAAAGCACAAAAGCACAATGTTGTCACCTTGCCCTAGAGAAAAAAAGATCAATGGCTCTGAAAGGCCCATTCTCCTTGGACAAGAGCTGGCTTAAAGTGACAGCCCTGGAGTTGAAGTCCAGATCTTATATGTCTTTTCCCAGACTGTGAAAGTATGCCCTGCACCAGTACATATTTCACTGATATAATTAAGCTGTTAGTGCTTCTTGAGTGTATTTCAACCCCATTTCAGCAGCATCTCAAGATGCTGTTAACGTTTCACAGTGGTTAAGGGCGAGACCTCAGTTCAGGACCCAGCTCTGCCACTTACTAGCTTTTTGGCCTCAGGAAAATTACTTTTCCCCATGAGCTTCTGTTTCCTCCATGTAAAATTGATATAACAGCAGAAGCTAATGGTAGGTAACATTCATACTTAGGCTATCGAAGCACCTACTTGAATAATTCATTTAATCCTTATAACAACCCAACATGGCAAGTACTGTAATTATTTCCATTTTACAGAGATGAATACTAAGGCACAGTTCAATCACTGGCCCAAAGTCACTCAGCCAGAAAGTATCAATAAAAGACCTGGGATATGAAACCACAGCCTGTGTTCTTAGCACCTAACTAAACCTCCCTTGGAGACATCAGTGGAAAATGTGAGCTCTGCCCTAATCACAGTGCCTGCTGAGTGTTCTGCGCCCTTCCTGAGTCTGCCTCTGATTCTGAAGAGTTGTCCTCTTGGAAGCCTTCTAAGTAGAAGGGCAGAGGCTTTGAATCCAAATGGGCTTTCTGCTGATGGCGACAGTCCCTTGGCACCTGATGCTCAAGATGGATTGCATGCTCAGCCAGGAAGCACTGACACAGTAGAGCTGTCTGGAAATTGGTGATCTGTCATGGCTCCCAGTCGTATCAGCTGCCTTCAGGAGGGTGGGCAGGCATCCACTCCTGCTGGCCTGGCTGCTCCTGGTGGAATCTGACATGCTTCTCAATCCCAGGTTTAATACCTTCCTGCAGATGTCTTTAGCACCGATGGCAGCTGGCACAGGCATGGAGCACCAGGGCCGATGCCACTTCTGTGTCTCTAAGAGTGACTGCCCTGGGAAGAGGCTGTGTTTATGAGGACGCCTGGCCTGGGGCTGCGGGTTCCTATCCGTGGAGAGTTGCTGGGCGCCTGCAGTGGGTAAACTGCATCTCCTCATTTTGCCTCCTGGAACTGTGGACGTCTTCTCAGTAGGAGTGGGGCAGGAGCCTGGAGGGCAACAGCTTACCGGGGTTACTGAATTTCAGGGGTGATGGGGTCAGGATCCTGCCTGGCCACAGGAGCATCTGTTTTCTCTCTCCTCTCAGTGGGGCCAGATTGGGAAACACAGAGCTGGGGCCCGGCTCTTGCAGGAAGCCTGTGGGTGACTTGGCTTACCTGATCTGTGCTCCCGGAGGCGTGGTGAGGCTGCATGGTTGATCCACAGCACAGCTGTGTGTTCCTTGCTTTTCTAACTATGAATAAAGATGTGTCCTCTCAAATTAGGAATTTTACTGTGTTTGGCTAAACTGGGAAAGGAATTAGCCAGACTTATGTCTTTCCTTGGCCTCTGCAGTGTGGGCCTTGTCAACCGGCTTGTTCCTTGTGGTTCTTTTCCCTGGGTTGTTGGGGGGAAATCTGGCCCCCCCTCCCAGGTGGCGGGGGGCAACAGGAGGAGCTCCCTTTGTACCAGTGGGGATCAGGGCAGCTCCTTGGCTTGTTCCTGGTGAGAAGGATGGGATGGGGGGCGGTAGGGAGGTGGCACTTGTCCCTGCTTTGCCCTTGGGAAGACCCCCCTTTATGCCTGGAGGGCAGGCCATGTGAGAAACAGTTGCCATCTGTCTGTCTGCCTTCTGCCTCCTTCCCTTGGCCCTTCTACAAAGCACACCTCAGGCTTCTCTCCCCTTTCAGAGACGTGATGACTTGTAGTTCAGCTGATTTATGGGACTAAAATAAGCTCATTATGTGCATTGTCAGTAATTATATGAATTGATGAGGGGATTTCCCTCTTCCTTCCCATGGATGCTTGTAGAGTCATCGCAGGTTGATTTTGCATTCTTGACCTGACAGCGATGGATTTAGACATTAGCTTCTTTCAGTTCAGGATAACTTCTGAGCTCTGCATCCAACGCTTTGTAAAAAACTTGTCTTAGATGAGGTTTCTGATGATGTGTTCTAGCATCGCATGTGACAGAGGCTCCTTGCATCTTTGGTAAGATTGTGATGTCTTTGTTTTCCTAATTATCAAATATTTATTAAGAGCATTACCTCAAAGGACTTAGCCTTCTGGTTCCTTTTGTCAGTGCTTGCTGTGTGTACAGCCAGGTTCAAAGTGACTGATGGAGGTATTCTTGACGATAAAACTGTGAGCACCTGGAAATGTAACTGTGTGGAGAGTGCTCATGTGGTGTAACTCTTCAGCTGTTATTTGGCCAGTTTTTCAGTGACTGTTTAAACTGCTTCTGTCAGTGCACCAGAGGTGACAAACCGATGGGTTACGCCCACCTCTCAGATGTGTTCTTTTGGACAGTATATTAAAAAAATTTTTTTAAATCAGATATTAACATTAAAAAATTAGAAGATGCCATCCAAAACCCTATGTATCTGGATTTCCTGTTTCTCTTGGAAAATCCTCGGACATGGCCTCAGGGGCCTGTGGTCCATTAAGGAGATAGTTGGCTAGTGTGACTGGCCACCCCTTCCAATGGGGCATGCGCACCTTCTCTGTCAACTCACTTCTGTTTCCACCTGATGTGCTTTGCTTAATTCATCAGTTTGGCCCCACCTGGCATTTGAGTTTGTGACCCTACAGCCACAGTGAGTGGAGGTATTTATGCCCAGTGATTGACTGCCTGTCTGTTCTTGTTACTCCTGTCCTGGCTTGAGCTGATGTCTTGTCTCTGGGCTACTGCAGACACCTTCCCACAGTCCTTCCTGCCTCCTTTTCCTTTGCATCCTCGCTGCTCCCTTGGCACTGCTCAGCTCCGGAGTCAGACTGGTCCTTTTAAAACACAGCAGACCATTTTACTCCTTCACTCACAGTGTTGCAATCTCTCCACATTTGTCTCCGAAGAAAAGCCACAGAGCTCACCATCCTACAGGCCCATCATGATCTGGCCTCCTGGCCTCTCTGAGCTGGTCTCCTCCTCTCTCCCTCACTTATTCTGTTCCAGCTGTACTGACCTCCTTGTCCCCTGAATGTGCCAGATCTCAGGGCCTTTGCTCAATCTCTGTGGAAGCTCTTTTCCAAGATACCTCTTGGCTACTTCCATCACTTCCTGTATATCTTGGCTCAGATCTCACCTTATTAGCAAGACCTCCCTTTACCATGTCATTTATTATTGCATCTCACCCTTGCTCACCTTCTGTATTTGCTCACGACTTACCTGGCTCCATATTTTTCTATAGTACTTATTCCATTTAGACACAATATATGTTTTCTCTAACACGTTTATTATTTGCCTCCTCTCTCTGCTGAAATGTGTATGCTGCAATGACAAGGGTCTTTGTTGTGTTCACTATTTTATCCCAGGCATCTAGAACAATGCCTGGCACACAGCGAATAGTAACCAGTGTCTGTTGTTGGATGCTGCTGAAATCATGGCGTGTTTGCCTTGAGCTCTGAGGTGCTTAAAACTAAGAATGGTGGAAATGGGGAGTGGTTTTCCCATCTTGGTGAGTTCCACCCGGAGGGGAGCTCACCAGAGGAAGTGGCAGCCTGGGTGCAATGCGGCCTGAGGTGGGAGGGCCAGGATTCCAGGACTTTCCCCTGATCTTGTTTCCTACATGGTCTTCTCACTTGGTCTTGTCACTTTCTCTCTTCCTCTGTTACTGAGGATGAAGGGGGTAGCGTCCTTATTCAACATAGCAAAGAGGAAGTGGGGAAAGAGAGGGGATGGGACACATGCAGGTGGCTCCAGTTCTGAGTTTATACAGCTCTGTCACTGCTTACACATTTCTGGGCTTCAGTATCAGCAGCCATAAAATGAGCCTGTGGTTTCAGACCCTCTCTGAGGATATCTCAGCTCTTTATTGCTGTAGATCAATAGTTCTGACAAGGTCTTGGTCCACACTGAATGTATTTCCCACTTTGGAGGAGAATCTCCAGGTAAAATCATTGGGCCTCTCCCCTGCACTGTACTGTTCCAAGTCGTTTCCTGAACCTGGATCTGTATTATTTAAAATGCAATTTTTCTCATTTGTCGTATTTCCATTAGCAATTTCTCTTGGAATCGGACACTTTTCTTCTTCTACTTGCTGAAATACAATGTGATTCCCAAGTTCTGCCTTACTCAGTGTGGTTTCGTGTCATCTCTTTTGGGGACATGCTGAGTTCTTACCCCCTCGGGCTCTGTTGGGAGTCTAGCGTTCACATTGTGGTGTCTAGTAGGATTGTGTGGCTTTGCACCTCCATCCCTACTTACTAATAGAAAATTAACTAGTCATATGTGAAATAGTACGGGCCAACCATCACCTCGGCCAAGTAGCATAAAACACACCTCATCTCCACTCCAGATGGTTGTCAATAAAAAGCGGCATTTAAAAACGCTGACTAAATTCCAACCTGCGAAGTGCTTTCTTCCTTAATTTCATTTTGGGGGGCGATGTTTGGGTCTGTTTTGTTATAATGCCTGTAAGCAGATTAATCTCACAAGAACTAGAATATATTTTCCTAAAAGCTTTTCCAAGAGAAACCAAACAGCTTCACCTGAAACAAATGCAAACCCCCTCCGACTCAGGGGAACTGAGATAAATGGGTCTATTTTCTCGTAGACACAACAGCATGGCACTTGTAACCTGTCTTCCTGAGTTTTTCTGTGCTGGCCTCAAGGTGAAATCTTCATGAACAGATGGGACTCCTCAGAGCTCCTGGGGTAGGAGATAGAAATGCTTCTGAGAAAACACTAAAAAATGTGCTTCCTCATAGTGCCCCTTTCTTCCCAGACAAACCTGAAGCTCAAACCTTAAGATCTCAGAGGGTTAGAAGCCATTCTTGTGTGGCCTTGGGCAAGTCATATAACCTCTAAACCTCTGTTTCCCAGACAAGAATGTTAATAGCAGCAGCTGCAGGGTCATTCTGAGGATTAAATAAGGTGATGGAGGTGGAGCCAGTGCATGGCTAGCACAGGATAAATGTTGCTTTTATTAGCTCTCATTTTGCCAACTTTCCCCTGGCCCCTTGGGTTAGCCTGTTTCTTCTCTATTAGAACAATGAGAAGATATAAACTCCTCCAGCACTGCTGCTTTTTCTCCAGCCGTAATGTTCCCACGAGTGGGACTGGTACACACCTCCCCTGGTGACTGGGCCTTCTAGAACCACCGGGGATGGCCTCTGGTTCCCGGCCCCTGGTTCCGTGTTGGGTGTGGTGCAAGGATGCTCTGCAGCCTCGACGGGAGACAGATCCTCTCTTCTCTTTGCCCCACACCCACCCACTGACTCTTCCCAGCAAAGGCAGCACACTAGGGGATGGGTGGGGTGGGGTCTCCAGCACGGGCTCCCTTGGTTGAGTCTGTAAGCAGCTGTGCAAGGATCTCCCTCTGGGAAGAGGGAACACCCCTGATTTATCTGGAGCTGGACTTCCTTCTTTTTGATCCATTCCTTTCCTCCCTCTTTGCCAGCTGTTCTTGGGAGCATCTGAGCTTGTGTGTTTGCCCACATAGCATCCAGCTCCCTGGCTGGGAGTGGAGCCTAAGTCTTCTCAAGGGCCCTCTGAAATTGTGAGTGCTGTGCTGAGGGTTCCTGGCCACCACAGTGCTCACCCTCTGCACTCTCTGTGAAACCCAGTTATGGTAAAAGCTCTTCCTCTTGACTCCTCCAAGTAGGAGTAATGGGTTGTAACTCAAAGGCCCTCCTTCCTAGGAAATGCAGTGCATCTTGCAGATGGGCTGTTTTGGCTGGATGGGATGGACAAGGCAGGACCAAGCATCTCTTGGGCACAGGTGGGGGTCAACCCTCCATGTAGCTTCCTTGCAGACCTCAATGGTCCCTTTGTCCATTTGAGAATCTTGTCATGCAGAACTGGCTTGAGTGTTTGCTCTGTGGAAGCTCCAGTACTAATGAGGCTCTTTCCCTTAGTCATTTGCCTGTATTGTGGGAACCTGCAGGCTGCCTGGGGTTACCATAGGCTCCTGGGTGCAGTCTCTGCCCCTGGGGACAGGCACTGAAGATTGGCCTACGCTGGGGCTGCATGAGGAATAGTGTCCTCTTCCACCCTGTGAGTGGTAGATAGTCTGAGCTGGCTAGAGGCTGCCAGGTACATGGCCACAGCCATGTGACACACAGTTGCCAACAAAGAGGCGAGAAGATCATGCCCACCTTACAGTCTATGTGTGCAAACCAGACCTTTGCAGATGAGCCAGCTTATCTGTAGTTGGCACCCCACTCCAGTACTGTTGCCTGGAAAATCCCATGGACGGAGGAGCCTGGTAGGCTGCAGTCCATGGGGTTGTGAAGAGTCAGACATGACTGAGCGACTTCACTTTCACTTTCATACATTGGAGAAGGAAATGGCAACCCACTCCAGTGTTCTTGCCTGGAGAATCCCAGGGATGGGGGAGCCTGGTGGGCTGCCGTCTAGGGATCGCACAGAGTCGGACACGACTGAAGCGACTTAGCAGCAGCAGCAGCAGCAGACAATTCTGACAGATTGGAAAGTTATTCTGTTGCTTTCCAGGGAAAATTGACCTCAGAGATAGTGGGGTCAGAAGAAAAATTAGGTGGACTTTCCCAGAGTTAGCAAGTATTGTGATGTCTTTATTCCTTATTAAAAAAAATATATATTTTAATATAAATTTATTTATTTTAATTGGAGGCTAATTACTTTACAATATTGTATTGGTTTTGCCATACATCAACATGAATCCACCACGGGTGTACACATGTTCCCCATCCTGAAGCCCCTTCCCACCTCCTTCCACGTACCATCCCTCTGGGTCATCCCAGTGCACCAGCCCCAAGCATCCTGTATCATGCATCGAACCTGGACTGGCGATTCATTTCATATATTTTTATAATAGCATGTTGATTTGAAAAATGCAGTTTGAAAAAGTTGACTTGTAACCCCTACACAAAGCTTTCCTCTGTTGTTGTCAGGATCTTCCCTCTCCAGTGCAAATGGTCTGTGGTCTTCACCCCAGACCACAGCCGGTTGGGAGCTCTCTATTGGTGGTGGGCTTCTGCACAGAATCGTTTGTCAACGCTGGCAACAGAGGCACAGTTTTTTGTTTTTTTGTTTTTTAATGTTTAAAGAGGCAGTATAGCCCAGCAGTGAAGAACCTGGGCTCTGGATACTTCCTGGTAGGTTTGCTAGAATTAAAAGAGCTCTTGGTTTCCACACACAATACCTAACTCTCAGTAACTCTTAGTTATCATGGTTACATTATGCAATCTTTCCTTGACATCCTCACCCCTGGTTTATTTCAAACACTTTCTGGCATCACTTTCAGCATTCTATGTGGGCTGCTGTGCTCAGAAAAATAGAACTTTTAGGGAAAATCAGCAGTTTACTGAAATATTGACGATACGTGTGTATCTCCCGGCACACATGCATCTTCTCCATACCTCCCGTGTGTACCCTTTGGGTTCACTGGTACACAGATGGCCCTCCCCCACCCATTCATTTGGCTAAAACCTCTGGCCGTCTTGGGTTTCCCCAGCTGTCTGCAGTGTCAGGCAGTAGGGAGAGCCACATGGTTTGTTGCACGGTGCACCCACCAGGTTGGTCTCTCTGTTCTGTCCGCAGTCTCCAGGTTATTGCAGGTTGGTACATTTGGAAGCCATCATTATGTGTTTTTAATGCTGTTCATTCATTTTCAAGAATAAACAGGTGCTGTAGTATTAGATTTTTATTGATCACTTAACCAGTAAGAAATTATGGAAATATTATCCATTAAATCACCGTGAAACCCTGTTAATCTGCCAAATTTCCAAACCAGAGAATCAATTAGATTTGTGGAGTATTTGTTTAGCTTCAGTCTCCTGGTGACTCCTGCTTTATTTACTCTTATAATTTCCCCAAAGATTTGTTTCTGTCTTCCTGATAGAAGGGTGTGTTCTGCATATCCTATGAGAAGCTACTAGAGGGGATAGGGGCTCAGAAATGAATTAAGCAAATATTTCAGATTTGTTACTGTATTTTCATGAGCCATATAAGTTAATGATCCAAGGCCAGAGACATTGCTTTATGCCAGACACAATCATGCTGAATTCTGCTTTTCCTGGGGGAGCTGGGGATTGATGGCAGTTCAGGTTTCCCTGGCCTGTCTCCTGGGGTGATGGGGACCTGCCTTGTGCCACTTTATCTTGAACTGAACACTTGGTCTCCAGGCACCAATTATTTCAAAGGCACGAGTTATTGTCATGGTACCACCTTGTTGCAACCCATCAGCTAATGAGGCTGCCTCACTGAGGTTTGCACATACCCAGAAACTGCAGGCAGGTCTCACTGAAAGCCTCATAGGTAGCAGAACGAGTCCCAGTGTCAGTGAAAGAGGCAGCCCTCTACATCCGTGAGCTGGTGGGGAAAGGGTGTCCTGGGCAGGCTCCCCGGGCTACCGAAGATCGGCCTTCCCACTGTCGTTTCAGTAGGTCATCCTTCTTCTTTTGGGCCTTGAGGATTCTCCTTTCTTTTGGAAATTCTCATTAAATATTGACTGGCTAAATATTTATGGAGCTACTGCTGTGTGCCAGGTGGGCCTCCAGCCCACTCTCTGTGGGCTGGAGGGTGGATGTACCCAAAAGTGCTTCTCAGTCCCGGGCAGGACAAACCCAAGGAGGAACACACTGGGACACATCGTAATCAAACTGACAACATTTACAGACCAAGATAAAATATTAAAAGCAACAAGGGAAAACAACAAATAACATACAAGGGAACTCCAGTAAGGTTATCAGCTGATTTCTCAGCGGAAACTCTACAAACGAGAAGGGAATGGCAGGATGTATTTAAAGAGATAGAAGAACCTACAACTAAGAATTCTCTATACAGCAAGACTCTCATTCAGACTTGATGGGGAAATTAAAAGCTTTCCAGATAAGTAGAAGTTAAGAGAATTCAGCACCACCAAACCAGTTTTACAAGAAATGCACTTCTCTAAGCAGGAAACATGAGAGAAGGAAAAGACCTACACAAAATAAACCCCAAATAATTAAGAAAATGGTGATAGGATCATACCTATCAATGATTACCTTACCGTAAATGTAAGTGGATTAAATGTACAAACCAAAAGATAAAGACTGGCTGGGCAGATGAAAACACATGCATGCATGTACTTCCATTTACCACATCACTCACCCCCCAAACTTTATGTAATTATTTTATATTGTTAGGTTAATCATGTTTCCATTATGGCTTGCAATTATAAGGATCTTTTATTTTTTCATCTGGCTATTGATTGTGAAAACTGATAAACGTCTTCTATTATTGAAAAAAACAAAAACCAAAAGTGCTTCCTAGAGGAGGCGATGCCTGAGCTGAGTCTTGAAGAATACTTAAGAGGCAGGTGAAATGACTCATGCTGATTCTCTCAGTTGGACCCCTTACAGTTGTGAGCAGTAAGGCATTAATGTTATTTCCACTTGGAGGAGGAACTGACTGACAGAGAGGGTGAGTGACTTGCTGGAGGTCAACAGTTGGTGCCTGAACTTGGAAGTCTGTCTCCAAAGTCCTATGTAAGCTGGGGGAGATGAGACTTCAAAAGGCTGTGTTTAGCATATGTATGTGGGCTTGGACAAGAGTTTGAGAAGGACTGCATTATGGGTGGTTTGATCTGTGTGTAGAGATGAAACTGTTGTGTTTCTGTACTAGCCCACCTAAGTCTTACATAGCAGTGATAGGAGCACATTAAAGGGTCTGGTCCGTGGGACTTCCCTTGTGGCCCCGTGGTTCCACTGCAGGGGGCATAGGTTTGGTCCCTGGTTGTAGAACTGAGATTCTGGCCAAAAAAAAAAAAAAAAAAAAAAAAGGTCTGGTCTTTGGCCAGGAAAAGAGGATCCAGAAGTAGTGATGACTTAGTCAGGATGACTAAGGAAAAAAAAAAAAAGAATGACTAAGGGAAAGAAACAAAGGATTAAAGAACTATTTTGTGTTTTGATGAATTAATGTGTTCAATCTATAAATATTTATTGAATACTTAGTAGGCATAAAGCACTGTCCTGAATTTAGTGAGAGATATACAATATGTGACATTCTACTTGTCTCAATAAGTTTTTCATCTCTGAGCTAAGATTAATTCATTCTTTCAATGAATCAATCACTCATTCATTCATAGATTCACTTTTTTAGCTTTACTAATGCACTAGACATGTGACCCTAGACATTAGGATTGTAAAGATGAGGGGAAGCTCTGAAACTAAGAGTCATGAGGGACTTCCCTGGCAGTCTAGTGGTTAAGACTCTGAGGTTCCACTGCAGGAGGCATGGGTTTGACAAGTCATGGAACTGGGATCCTGCAGGCCATGCAGTGCAGACAAAGAAAAAGAAAAGAGGGAGGGAGAGAGTCATGAAAATACATTGTAAGAATGTTCAAGAAGAAAGTATTTAAGTGAGCATAGGGAAGTGTCGAAAGGCTTCACAGAGAAGATAATATAAATGAGATGGGTCTTAAAAGATGAGTCAGACTTTGATAAGGGGCTTCCCTGGTGGTTCAGCGCTAAAGAATCTGCCTGCAATGCAGGAGATATGGGTTCAATCCCTGGGTCGGGAAGATCCCCTGGAGAAGGACATGGCAACCCACCCCAGTATTCTTGCCTGGAAAATCCCTTGGGCAGGGGAGCCTGGTGGGCTACAGCCCATGGGATTGTGGTAGAGTTGGACATGACTCAGCCAGTAAGCAAGAGTCCACGTGCTCATCATCGTAACTTCACGGTGGACAGACAGGCAAGATCCACCATCTGACTCCATGTTGGCAGGGAAAATAAGGAGACGTTTGTGATGAGTGAGCGGACAGTGAATAAACCTCACAGCCTTCAGGGCTGTCATAGAGGAGAGCAGCTTGAGCTGGCAAAGATGGCTTGATCCCCATCCTTGGGAACTTAGGATCTAGTTTGAAAGACAGAGCTGAGAAAGCCTCTGTGGCTCACTTCACTGGGCCACCTTGGGCAACTTGCTCACCACCTCTGGGCCTGTTTCCTTCTTGTGTCAAAGGAAAGTGATACTGTAAGTTTAAGTGGATACTGATGGATGTGAAAAGCTCAAGTTTAAAAGTATAAGGCTCTTTGCAGAGCACATTCTTAATGTAATACTTTCTTATTCTGTGCAGTGGGAGGGAATAATTCACCACTGAGATGCCCTCTAGTATGGCAATACATTGGTTCAGCCACATTTTCAAGTCAGATGACCCAGTTCATACTCCTGGGATTATAAATCTGTTACTTTGGACATCTGCATTGCCCACTGTGTTTCTTTCCTCTTTTTTTTTTCAGTTAAAAGTATTCATCAAAGTAACACATGTGCATAATTTTAAAATAGTACAATAAGTCTTATAAAGAAAAAGATCAGTTTCCCCTTTCTTCTCTATCTCCTATACTCATCCAAGAGGCAATTACTTTCTACTCTCTTAATGGTTTCTTTTGATGTTTACCTGCATATTGACAAAAATTAAGTTTTTACCACTATTTTCAAATATATCAATTTCACATTATTTCTAGACTTCTGTGATAGCAGTTTAGGCTCCATCCCTCTTCTTTTGTCCATGCTACCTTCTGTCTCCCAATCTTCCCTACAATTATTCCATAATTTTTGGTTAAATCAGTAATGACTGTGACATAATTTTGATTAAGTGAATAATTAGTGTTTTCACTGTCTGAATTCATAGTGATATGTAAACCTGGTTGCTGGTATTCCAGGTGCAGGAGTGAGTTCACTCTGAAGTCTTTTATTTAAGCCATTTTATTTAGTTAGTTTTTTGCCACATTTAGTTCCTTGCTACGCTTGGCTTACCAGAATTTTGAACCTTTTATGTTTGATTTCCATTGAGAATAAACCTCCATCTCTGGTGTGGGTGGAACAGGGAGCCTGGTGGTGGGTAGGGAACCCACCTGGTTCTTTGGGGATGGAGTTGGTGGCGGGGCGGGGGGGGGGCACCAGGCTTCTAATTGAATTGCTCTGTCTCTAGACTTGGATTCCAGGTGTGTGCGCTCCTTTTCTGAGTATCAAGTGAGGAGACTAGTTCTGCTTTGCAGGATCATTGTGAGAATTAAACGAGATGATGCATGAAAGGCGCCTGAAGTCTGCAGAGTGGCTGCTCAAAGAATGTTTTGTTTCCTTCCCCCATCACAGCTGAGCTGTGGTGTGTGCTCATCAGCGGCTGCAGGAGCAGTGGGTGTGGATCTCCCAACTCACCTCCAGTCCTGTGTCTCCCAGACCTGTGGGTACCAGGTCCTGATTTCTGCCACATTTCCAAATACCTGAATTTATTTAAAAATATTTTTTTCTTTAAGTCAATTCTTTTTTCCCTCCAGCTTGGTGTTGGTGAAATCACAGGTTTAATATACATAACAAATTCCTTAAAATCCTCAGTGGTGTAGGTGCCACACATAGAAAAACATGGTGCGGATTTTATTCATTTATGGTAGCTTGGTGCCTATTCAAAGTATTCTCTCTGTTACTTCTCATGAATAAAGAGTGAGGTCATGTTGGAGGTTGGTGAGGGAAGTCTTGTATTGAGGGAGTTTAAGGAATAGAACTGGCTGAATTGCAGTGGGGAACTCCAAATCCATTTTGGTATTTGCATCCTCAAGTTTAAAATCTCCATCTCTTTCTGGATGTTCAGTGCTGTGCTTAGTCTCTCAGTTGTGTCTGACTCTTTGTGACACCATGGACTGTAGCCCCCCAGGCTCCTCTGTCTATGGGGATTCTCCATGCAAGAATTCTGGAATGGGTTGCTATGACCTTCTCCAGGGGATCTTCCCAACCCAAGGATCAAACCCAGGTCTGCCTCATTGCAGGCAGATTCTTTACCGTCTGAGCCACCAGGGAAGCCTCTTTCTGGATAGTAGAACCCCAGAGTCTTATCTGAGGTAGTCCTTGACAAAGTTACAAAATACTGAGGAATATTATAGGCTGCCAAAAAATGTAACTTGTGTTGGGGAGACTTTCAGAGCTCTGAATGGGCACCCCTAACATGAAATCATAGCCTTCCAATGATGTTGAGGGATGTGGGATCCTTTTGGAAGGAAGCTAAGTGAATGACCTCTGGTTGACATTCCTTTCCAGACTTTTCTCAGGGTACAAGTGCACTCCCTGGGATAGAATCCTACCATGCTAGCAGCCTGCCTTTAGGCTGGCCCCCTTGGCTTATTTCCTTACCTCCCAAGAATTTAGCTCCATGGCTTTGCAGGGGTTGAACTTGTATCTCTGTCAAACTGCACTGCAGGCATGTTACTTCTGCTCCATCACCCCTCTCACCTCGCCATAGCCCTGCCTTCTCCTCCTCTCCACTGCACACACAGAGTAGCTGCTGCCTGCAGCTTGGCCAAAGATGGGTGATTATTGTCATTATTAAAGGTCAGCATTGGGAAGGAGTCCCCAGGCACTGGGTGCCAGATGTGGAGTTGGTGAGATGCAGGGAGGTGGCAGGCCTGGCTGGAGTGCCCTCCTGTTCACCATGCTGCTTCCTGACAAAGGGCTGCTCATCCCAGACTGATGAAAATGCATCCTGTTTGTCAGGACTGCACATTCATTCTTTTCTGAAGAGAAATGTGGTTTTAATTTTGGAGATCAGACAGGATGACTTGTGTTCATATGGCTGATAAATCATTTCAAAGAAAATTAGTTTGGCATGCTTGACATTTGTATGGATGGCTGATGAATTAAAGGCATGGATCCAGATCACGTCAGAAATATTTTACCATTACAAAAAATTGTGGTCTGCGGAAAACAGATTCCGATAAAGCTATAAAGCTGTCTGACCATCCTTCTGAGTTGTAGAAATGCAGCATTCAGGGACGGTGTCATCAGCATAAATATGCCACATGGTGGGCAGTTTGTAATAGAGAGATGGCCCGTAATGGAAATGAGGAGGCCTGGGTTCTGGCCCCAGCTTTGCCCACTCCCCACTGTTCACCACTGGGCAGAAGGCATTGTGTTTGGCTGGACCTCAGCTTAGCTGGGGGTTACTCCCCTTGAATATCTGATGAACACTGTGCCCTCTCCCTGAGAAACAGATGCACATTCAAAAAGTGATTTCCCACAATTCCAGGGCTTGGTGGACCTCTCCAAGCCCATTATGGGCCTCAGGTGATTGACTCCCAGACCCAGCGAGCCCGCCAGTCTCCCCCTGCCCTTGAGACCATCTTGAAGCCTACCTGACTTGGGAACACTCTCCTCTAGTGGAGGAGAGGGAGACCTGGCCCTCAGAGCAGGCCGACTCACTTCCCCTGTGCTCAACTGCCTGGTTCATTGCAGGGAATATTTATTGAGCACATTTTGTATGTGAGGCAGGGGGCTGGATGTGGGAGTACCGGGGTGGATGGAATACATCCCCAGTCTCCTAAGGGAGTAGTTCTTGTGGTCACGAGCTTTGTGGGGAGTGAAGGCCGTGAGGGTGCTGCATCGACTCTGGGGAGGGAGTCAGGATTTGAGCTCCAATTCTGGCCTTGCGAAGAGTTTGGATTCTGTCCTTCATGAGTGTAGACAGTCTACTGGGCATTGGTTTCTTCTTAAGTACAATAAGGTCAGTAATTCTAGAACCTTGTGTGTCTTAGCATTACTATGAGACTCCAATATGCTCATGTAACAATTTAAATAAAGTCAATTGTTAACTGCTCTGGGACTGTACTGTTTAAACTGGTTAAATTGTAAAACTTTTGTTATTAAGGGTTTTGCTATTTACCCATGGAAAAAGACTTTTGCCAATAAAAAGGCAAATTAAAAATGTAAGACTAGAAGGAGAGGGTGAGATGAATTGAGAGAATAGCCTTGTCGTTTATACACTACCATGTATAAAATAGATAGCTAGTGGGAAACTGCTGTATAATATAGGGAACTCAGCTTGTTGCTCTGTGATGACCTAGATGGGTGAGGTGGGGCGGGGGGCGGGGTAGTGGGTGTTGGAGGGAAGCTCAAGAGGGAGGGTGAGAAGGTGCTTAGTCGTTTGGTTGTGTCTGACTCTTTGTGACCCTTTGGACTGCAGCCCATCAGGCTCTTCTGTCCATGGGACTTCCCAGACGAGAATACTGGAGTGCGTTGCCAATTCCTCCTCCAGGGGATCTTCCCAACCCAAGAACTGAACCCTCATCTCCTGTGTCTCCTGCATTGCCAGTGGATTCTTTACTTGCTGAGCCATTGGGGAAGCCCCAAGCTGCTGCTAAGTCACTTCAGTCGTGTCTGACTCTGTGCGACCCCATAGACGGCAGCCCACCAGGCTCCACCATCCCTGGGATTCTGCAGGCAAGAACACTGGAGTGGGCGGGAAGCCCCAAGAGGGAGGGATTAATGCATACTTATAGCTGATTCACATTGTTGTATAGCAGAAACCAACACAACATTGTAAAGCAATTATACTCCAATAAAATTTTTCCAAAATGAAAAAAAAAAAGTAAGGCTGAATGCCAGCAGACACAGACTTAGGAGAGAGAAGGCATAACCTGGGGTTTGGCTGACCAAGGAGGCCTCTGCCCTGAATCCAGGGTCTTCACCTTGAAGGATTTCATTTGAACTCACAGTCCTTTATTATAGAAATCATCATGTAAATTGTGGAAGAATAGAGAATGCTGCTTACTAAAAACCAAAAAACAAAGCTAAAGCACATGCCACCTGTTGTGTTAACAGTTGGAGGTAACTACTTTAGATCATTTGGTATAAAACCTCTTTGAATGCGTGCACATACATGGAAATTCACTCATTTGTTCATTGAATAGTATTTATTCAGAGGATACTAGTTTCACTAGCCTGGAGTTATGCACTTAAGTCTATAATGGTAAACATAGTGAATGTGGTTCCTCCAGGACATAGTTAACTAGGCTGAGAGACAGTTAAATAAGTAAATATTACAGCTGTGTGGCTTTCTGTGAACACAGGCACACACTCACTCTCTCAGCTGGAACTGTGCCCTGTTACTGCTTTGCTGTCAGTCACTTTTCCTCTGTAAAGCGTTGTTATCTTTTCACCATGCTGGCTAACACATGGATCAGTTACCTGGTGCCTGTCAGACGACCACAGAGCTGCATCGCTATCCATGAGCATTGGTATCTGGAGTTGGCTGGGCCGGGCTGGTCTTGGCCAGTCTTGCTCGCTGTGGGTCCACTAGCTGTCAGCTGATCTAAGATGGTCCTGGCTGGCACCACTCCACGTGTCTCGTCTCCCAGAAGCTGGATCAGGCATGTTCTCTTGGTCATGGCCAAGGCACAGGAGCAGAAACTGAAATGCTAGAGTACAGTGTCAAACCTCTGCTTGTGTCATGACTGCTAACAAGTCACATGGCTGGGCCCAGGGGCAGAGTGTGAGGGAAACCACTGAAAGATGGTGTGGTCAAGGGTGTGGAGACAGGGAGGAGAGGAGAACTGGGGTCTTTAATGCAGTTGATGTACTACAGTCTGTGTCCTCGTTACCCTTCCTAGTTGCTGCCCAGATTCTGTGTTGGAGACAGGTGGGATTTTACACACGGGGCACTTTCAGCAAGGGTGCAGAGGCGGCACTGGGGGTGTGACTGGCCTTGCCCACCTACTGGGCCCAGAGGGTGGAGAACATTGTGCCAGGAGGAGGAGGCTGAACTCATCTTGTCAGTAACTGGAGATGATGCGATAAAAGTAGGATGTCAGAAGGTAAATCTGAAAATGGTATTTGACATGCGTTTAGGTGACTAGAGGCTGGAGAAAGAGAGACAAGTCGGCATGTGTTGGGATAATCTCAGTCTGGGCCTGGAGGTGGAAGGAAATGGAAAGGGAGGGATGGACCAGGATAGTTGAGTTAATAATTGCAGCCTTCATTAGTTGAATTCTTACCGTGGGCCACCACATCCTAGACACATGTTTTGTGTCGTCATCTGAGATTCTTAGAACAATCCTATGAAATAAGTACTTATATTATCCTCCTTAACAGTCTGGGAAACTGAGGCATAGCAATGAGGCAGCTGGTCTACCTAAGGTTCCACAGCTCCTTAGTAGTGATGCCAGGCTGTGACCCTGTACAGGCTGTCTTCAGAGCCTGCGTCCTTTGCTGTGACTCCAGGAGTCACCTTGATAGCGGAGGGTACTGTTGAAGGAGATTTTCTAAAACTCAGTAACAGTTTATGGAGGAAAGTTGTGGAAATAATTGACTGCCCTAGTCATAGGACTAGTATTCTTGACAGAAGCAGGAAAGCTCGATGAAAGGCATCTTGTATGTTGGAGTTGGGGTTTTTGAAGTTGCTGAGGTTGAGATGAAGTTGGATGTCTGTGGATGGTGAGTGGAAGAAGTGGGGAAGTGGTGGTCCTGCGAGATCTGGCTGAGAACAGGGGCATGTGAAGGGTGGTGGAGCCTGGAGGCCAGTTTGCAATGGGCAGTAGGAAGGGGAAACAGAGCCAGTGAAGGAGTGATCTGAAAGGTAGATGGAGAACATGGGTAGAATCGACTTATTCCATCCAAACTTTCGGAGGAGAGTGTCGAGATGGAGGGTGGTCTGGGGTCTAGAGTGGGAAGGGCAATTAGGAGGCAGAAAACTGAGATGAGCGGCAGAGTTTGGAGATGCAGAGGTCAGTGCGGGCATTGAGCAGAGGGCTGCCTGGATGGAATGACTGAGGACAGGACTTTTGTGTCCCTTTAGAGCCTGTGCTGAAGGCATTGGGCAGCCAAGCCAGGCCCACTGTGGGGGGTGGTGCCAAGGGCTCCTGTACATCACAGAGTGGAGTGGGAGGAGTGTCAGGAGGAGATAGCTGGTGATGCCTGAGAAAGTGAAAAGTGAAGTCGTTCAGTCGTGTCCAACTCTTTGCGACCCCATGGACAGTAGCCTGCACCAGGCTTCTCTGTCCATGGGATTTTCTAGGCAAGAGTACTAGAGTAGGTTGCCATTTCCTTCTCCAGGGAATCTCCAATCAAACACAGGTCTCCCGCATTGTAGACAGACGCTTTACTGTCTGAGCCACCAGGGAAGATGCCTGAGAAGGGAGAGCTAATCAAGGGTGCAAACCCCAGGAAGGGACACATGGCGGGTAGAGATCAGGGACAGGCAGAGGAGAGGGGATTAGCCGTGGAGAGGAGGGAGGGGTGGGTAGAAGCGACTTGGGAGGCCTGTGCCTGGGTTTGATGTTAGGCGGAGCTGGGAGGAAAGGTCACCACATTCAGACAGAGCAGCAGCAGCACCACTGTATCTTCACTTTGCTTCAACTTCCCTGTGGTTGCCCACTTTCCTCAGTGCAACCAGTGGCTATTTTGAAAAGAAAACCACTGATGATGCCCGTGACCTCAGAATGAAGCCTTCTCTCCTTGAAGCAGCCTGCATGTCAGGCGCCCTTCAGCAGTCCCTCAACCCCATTCAGCTGTACCCTCACCCAGGACTCCCACCCTTCCTGTCCCTTTGGCCTTGGGTGCTCGGCCCTACCACCCCTCACCAACCAGCTCCTTCCCTTCTAACTCCAGGCTTCTGTTCTGACAGCTGACCTCTGACTTCCCTCCTGCATTTCTGCTCTGGAAAGGGCCTTGATCTCTGCTGATCAAGCACTCAGCACCATGCCTGGCACACAGAGGGGCTCAGCACAGTGTTGCTGAAGGAAACCGGGACGAGCAATAGGAACACACCAGACAGGAAGCCCTCACTGCCTCTGGTTGCTAAGACATCTCGGGAAGGTGGGGTTTGTCTGATATTTCTGATGCTCACAGGGAGAACTACTGTGTATTTTTCCAAGCCTGACCCACTGCCCTCTGCCCTGAGAGCCTCTTTTTCTCTTTTCTTTTTTAAAATGGAAACAGAACAGGCAGAGTAGACCTCACAAGGACCTTTTTCCTTTAGACAAATAGCTGGTATTCCTATTAAAATGGTAATTTTCTCTGTTTAAAAAGGCAGATGTGGTCAAATTAAGCTAATCTAATTTGCAATTTTTCATTAAAAATATATAAGAGTCAGGCTGGGAGGCTGTTTGGGTCCCAGGGGTCATTGCGTTAGCAGCCATGGGAACAAATGTCCTTTATCTGCTTATAGATACATGCAGCTTCCTGCAGGCATCATTTCCTCACGGTGACTTCTCCCTGACCTTGTTTCAGGCCACAGGGGGTTTCTGTCTGCCAGCTTGTCTTCTGTTTCGCCCTTTTTATTAAATAGAAAATCCCCAAGTACCCCTATGTTGCAGAGTCCCTTATACTGAGAAGAGGAGGAATGGTCTCCTCTAACTAATAGGAATTTGGGACAAAGACATGAGGTTTTATTCAAGAGCGAGGAAGAAGACAAAGTCCTGAGTGAAGCCAGGAGGAGGTAGGGGTGCCCCGGACTCAGATGCATGGGTCTGGATGGGCAGGACGCTGGAGGGGGAGTAAGGCAGAGGCCGTGGTGTCCCTGTCTGTTGAGTGGGCATGTGACATTCTCACATCTCAGGATTTGTTGGTACCGTGTATAGCCTGAGGCTTCCCCCACAAAAAGCCATTAAGCATGCCTGAAACCTACACCCCCTATCTGAACCCTGATGAGAGCTCATGTGCAATTAGGACAGCCTGGCTTAACTGTGTGGAAGCCATGATGTTGTGCTCAACCAAGATGATGCAGTCTTTCTTCCACACTCCAGCCCTGAGGAGTTTGGGTGAAATACATCCCTTAGCCTTCATTCTGGCATCTCAGAGACCTGCCTCTGAGCCTCAGCCTTGCCTCATGCAGCTCTGTGACTCCCAGTCTATGAGGTGGAGATGCTGTCTTCATCACCGGTGTCTCTCACCACCAACACCAGCTTTGGGATTTCTTGTCAAGTGTTGGGACCATGCATGGTAAGTCTTCAATTCCAGCGCGCCCTTCTGCTTCCCTTCACCCTGGCAGTGACCCCCTGAATCCTGATGAAGCTGTGGTCCAGCGATTCCTTGTGCAGTGAGAACTTAAAAAAGTCAAAGTAGTGTTAGAAAACAGAAACGGAAATGTTTGGAGTCCACAAAGGCAGGCAGTGAGTGGGTGACAGAGGAGAGGGCTTCTGAGGGCAGACTGGACCTGGGCAAAGTGTTCTTGGAAGTCTAGAAAGCTCTTGGCCTTTCTTGTAATCCTGTGTGACTCTAAAGCATGTGAGAAATTGGAGGTGCTTCTATACTATTTTAAAGAGGGCTGATAGACTTGGGACTGCAAGTTTTATTTGGATTATCATTTGTAAGCCTGTGATAAAAAACCATCTCCCAGGAAGTGTGTGACAGTGTGCTTCATCGGTACCTCTTACATCCTCGGCTTTGGGATGACCCTGAGGTATTTTGCTGTCATTGGCCTATTTTCTTCCCTCCCTAAATTATGCCAGTTTGTGCAAAGCATGCTATATGATGGCAAGTGAATGGTCTGAGGCGAATTCTCTGCTCTGCAGCCTTTTCCTTGTCAGCGTCCCAGCTGTGAGCATTGGCAAGTCCTCCAGATAGATTTTCTTTTCCTCTTAAATGTTTGTCTGAAATTAATTTTGACTGTTTGGAAGAGGTTGTTGAGCAGTCAGAGGGCTTTGCAGAGCAGAATCTGCAGCCCTGGCAGAGGAGCTGAAAGCTGCATGTTCAGTGGGTGCGTGAGTGTCCCACCAGCATGGAGACTGGCTCCACTTCCTTGTAGAGCTGAAAAGTCAGAGATGCTGTCATGCCTCTGAGCAGATCTTGAGGTTGGAGCCTTAAATCTGTCACACTGTGTGGAAGTCAAGGGCAGGAGATGGCATTGGTTAGTGTCAGCCTGCAAACTCTGGGCACTTGGCTGCGTATCAGGAAAAAAGAGTTTTGGAAACATACAATTTTGTGAACTTGCTTTTTCTCTGCAGTATCTTGTGAATTGAATGGCAACTCTCTCCATGCCCCTGGCCCCCAGAGATCACATCAGAGAACACAGCAAGAACTTAGCCCAATATTTGAAAAGGATGTCTATGTTGAGTGGGTTTCTTTGTGTTCTGTGGGTTTGTAGACTTTGTGTGCCTTCCATTAGCATCTATTAATAGCTCAGGGCTTTCACCCAGGAGATGAGGCTCTCATCTACTAGGGTGTGGGCCGCCTAAGGGCTGGGTCTGCTTTGCTTTTTGTTGCATCTCTACTGTCTAGCTGAGGCCTGGCACACAGTAGGAACTACTTAAATACCTGTAGAATGTGTGTGTGAACAGACTCTTTTGATTTGTGGGTTGGATTTTATATGACAAATATTTCCTCTGAGCCATCGACAAATGGTTTATTCCTATTTTTCTCCCTTTGGTTTTAAGTGTACTTAAATTTTGTTTTTATTTTTAAAATTAAAAATTTTTAAGTAAAAATTTAAATTATTATACAATCTGTAAATGTTACTTTCCGTTTACCCATTACTGTAAATTATTAGCTGTGTTCCCCGTGTTGTACACTACCTTCTTGAGCTTATCTTAGACCCCGTAGTTTGTACTTCTACTCCCCTACTCCCATATTGCCCTGCCCCACTGGTAACCACTGTTTGTTCTATCTATGAGTCTACTTTATTTAAAAAAAAAAATTATTTCTTTTTCAGTGTGCTGGCTCTTCATCGTGCTGCACGTGGGCTTTCTCTAGTTGCAGGGAGCGGGGCCTACTCTCTAGCTGTGGTGCATGGGTTTCTCATTGCTGTGGCTTCTCTTATCGTGGAGCCTGGGCTCTAGGTGCATGGGCTTCAGAGGCTGTGGCGCGTGGGCTCGGTTGCCCCGTGGTATGTGTGATCTTCCCAGATCAGGGATCAAACCAGTGTCCCTTGCATTGCAAGGCAGATTCTTAACCACTGGAATACCAGGGAAGCTCCTGTGAGTCTGCTTATAAGTGTACTTTTAATCAATCCTGAATAGACCAGGTAGGATGCAGTTCAATAGCATGGAGTCTGTTCTCTACTTGTCTCCTTCTCTCTGTGTGGATGCTGAGTCTTACTTGTTTGTATATCCTCAAAAGCAAGGTCACAGCCTATGGCCCAACACCTGTTTTTTGTAAATAAAATTGTTCTGGAACCCAGCCTTGCTCATTTATGTGCGCATTGTCTGTGGCAGCTTGCATGCCTTGACACAGAGTTAAGTAGTTGTGAAAGAATCCATATGGCCCAGAAAGCCTAACATCTTTACTCTCTGACCCTTTCCAGAAAGGTTGCTGATCGCTGCTCATGAGCATCCACGAGGTGCTTGGCACAAGGTAGGAACATTCCTGGCAGAGCCTGTGTTCAGTGAATGCCTGAAGGACAGACGAAGGGAGGGGTTTACCCATCTGTGGGGGATGGATGTGTGTGTTCATTCCTAGGGCTGTGCAGAAGGTGAGGTGGTGGGCTCAGTGTTGGCCCTGCCCGTGAGGTCTGCACAAGAATGTAGATTGGCTTAGTGTGATCTGCTGCCTTGACTGGACAATGAAGAGGAATGGCTGGTGGCATCCATTTATTTTGTGATCGAGTGTTGATTGAACTGGGGAAGACTGAGAGCAGGAGGAGACAGGAGAGGATGAGATGGTTGGATGGCATCACGGAGTCAATGGACATGAGTTTGTGCAAACTCTGGGAGATGGTAAAGGACAGGGAAGCCTGGCGTGCTGCAGTTAGGGGGTCACAAAGAGTCGGACACGACTTAGCAACTGAACAGCAGCAGCAGTTTATTGAACTGGACGGTTACTGAGGACCAGTGGTGCATTGTGACTCTAGTTACAGAGAACATACTGTTTGCTGGTCACTCTGGGTTATGTATGTGTTATCTGAAGTGCTCATCACATTCCTGCATAGCTGTAATATTCCTTTCCTTGAGATGGTAGTGGTTGATCCCAGACATGGATACACATATCCAAGGCCTTATCATGAGAGGTTGGCAGGGCTGAGTTTCAAACACAGTTCTGTCTCACCTGAGAGCCTATGAGCTCACCACTGAGACCACGTTCCCCGACACTTTTAGGACTGCTTGGGAAGTAGATTTCAACAAGCATGGTCCCTGCTCTAAAGGAGGTTGTTATCCAGACAGGATATCTGAATTGTCTCAGGTTCTTTTTGGTATCTTCCTGAGTTATCAGGAAGGCTTGTTGCCTTTTCATACTCTTTGTGGGGTTCTCATAGCAAGAATGGAGTAGTTTGCTGTTGGAAGGACTGATGCTGAAGCTGAAGCTCTAGTATTTTGGCCACCTGATGTGAAGAGCTGACTCATTGGAAAAGACCCTGATGCTGGGAAAGATTGAGGGCAGGAGGAGGAGGAGACAGAGGATGAGATGGTTGGATGACATCACCTACTCAATGGACATGAATTTGAGCAAACTCCCGGGGATAGGGAAGGACAGAAGGGCCTGGGGGCGTGCTGCAGTCCATGGGGTCGCAAAAAGTTGCACATGACTCAGCAACTGAACAATAGTGAAAACCAGGAAGGCTTCCTGGAGAAGGAGATAAAGATGACGACTGTGACAATAGTAACTTGTAATGTTTATTTTTTACCTTGTGCTCTCTCTCATGCAACACATGTTACAGATATTCTGTCTTTTAATCTGAGTAGCCCTGTATGATAGGCAGATATTATAGGGTTGAATTATTTCTCCCCCAGAAGATACACCCAAGTCCTAACCTCTAGTACCAGTGAATGTGACCTTATTTGGGGATAGGGTCTTTTTGCTGCTGCTGCTGCTGCTAAGTCGCTTCAGTCATGTTCAACTCTGTGCGACCCCATAGACAGCAGCCCACCAGGCTCCGCCGTCCCTGGGATTCTCCAGGCAAGAACACTGGAGTGGGTTGCCATTTCCTTCTCCAATGCATGAGAGTGAAAAGGGAAAGTGAAGTCGCTTAGTCGTGTCCGACTCTTCGCGACCCCATGGACTGCAGCCTACCAGGCCCCTCCGTCCATGGGGTTTTCCAGGCAAGAGTACTGGAGTGGGGTGCCATCACCTTCTCCGAGGGTCTTTTTAGGTGTCATTAATTTAAGGATCTTCAGATCATTCTGGATTTAGTGTGGGTTCTAAATCCAGTGACTGATGTCCTTATAAAAGAAAGAATGAGGGGATTTGATGCACAGAGATGCAGAGGGGAAGGTCACATGAAGACAGACCAGCAGGTGGAGGAGGGAAGGCAGGGTTGTCTCCAAGGGCTTGTGGAGGGAGCATGGCCCTGTCACCACTTTGAGTTTGGTATTTCTGGCTTCCAAAAAAAGGTGAAAAAGAGAAATTGAAGCCACCAACTCTGAGATAGCCTGTGGTGGCAGCCCCAAGAAACAAATACAGGCCCAATTATCACCCTGCTGGGAAACATTGAGTAGCTGCCCAGAGCACACAGCTGGTGCTGCTGGAGCCGGGACTCAAACCCAGGTCAGCCTGCTTTAGCCGCTGGCTGGGGCTTGAGTCTGATGAGCAGACTGCTGTTGCAGGCAGAGCCCCACTGGTCAGCTCTGCCATCCTCTCCGAGTGAGCATCTGCAGTCATTTCTGAGACACCTCTGAGATGCTCCCGGTCCAGAAGAGAAGGCACCTCTGTGCTCCCCGTGTCCCCATGGAGCTCTCCAGGCCATATGTTCCTGCTGTGCTCATAGCCTCGGCCATGGCCCTCGTGCCTGGAACAGGGCCCACATGGCTTGTGCCAGCTGGGGACAGAGGGCAGCCTGGGAAAATGTGGCCTCCTTCCTGATTGGCTCTCTGAGGCGCAGGACACAGAGATGCAGGAGAGGAGGCCTCTGTGCTTGAGCTGGGGGTGGGGAGGATGGCATATGCCTTCTGTGGCCCTTGAGAGAGCAGTGACCTTGTTCTGGTGAGGAGGAGGGACCTGGTGGCTGAACTTTAGTGGGGACTTTGTTTAAAATTGCTGCTGCTTCAGTGGTCCTTGGGAGGAAGGAAGTTAGACTAGACCCCAAGGCCTGAAAGACTGAAGGCATTTCCAGAGAAGGAGCCGGGGGCTGACCGTCTCCCCAGCCCTGCGAAGGTGCCTCCTGTCGCAGAGAGAGGGCAGGGTGATGCCTGAGGTCTAGACTCAGAGGCGTCGGGTGCATCCAGTCTTGTCATTTCCATCATGGTCAGCACTGGCCTGGCTTTAGGCTGCTCCCATCTGCCCTGAGCCTGTGTGTTGCCTTCTTTAAAAAAGAAAAAAAAATTTTTTTTGGCTGCATGGCATATAGGATCTTAGTTCCTTGACCAGGGATTGAACCTGCTCCCCGCTGCAGTAGAAACGTGGAATCCTAACCACTGGACCACCAGGGAAGTCCCTGGGCTGCCCTCTGGGGTCCCGGCCTGTGTTCTCTCCCTGGTCGGAGGGAAGAAGTCAAGTTGCCCTGAGAAGGCGGCTTGCATCCCTGGGTGTGAGGAGCAGGATGAGGGAGATGCCAGAAGCTCCCCCAGACTCCCCTCCCATCCCCTCTTGGGGAAGAGGAGTAGGTAAAACTCAGCTACTGATGTTGACAGAATTCATCTATTCATCAGGTCAGCTGTGGAAGCTGAGGGCTAGGAGGGTGGGAGAAAGACAGCTGGAGCTACCGTTTGGTGAAGCCCTCCATGGGCCAGGGAGTGTGCTGAGAGTTTTAAAAATGTCTGCATGTTTCTATAATTTGAGCTTCACAGCAGCTCCTTGAGAAGCTGTCATACCCCCATTTAACAGATGGGGAAGGAGGCTTGCAGCTTAAGTGGCTGATTTAGGACTCACAGTAAGAGGCAGTGCTGTGACTGAGCCCAGCATCTTTCTGACTCCAAGGCCATGCTCCTCAATGTGCTTTGGGAGCGCAAGTTGCTGTCATGGAGGGGTAGGCCCAGGGTGGTCCGTGTGGAGACTGGAGGAAGGACAGAAAGACAAGGGGACCATCTTTACTTGTTTCACAGTGTTAACCAGTCCTGGCCTAGCAGTGAATCAAACTTCTGAGACATAACATATAGTCATGTTGTATGTTTCCATTTTAAGGTGACTCTATTGGGCTTCCCAGGTGGCGCTAGCGGTAAAGAACCTGCCTTCAAATGCAGGAAACATAAGAGACACGGGTTTGATCCCTGGATTGGGAAGATCCCCTGGAGGAGGGCATGGCAACCTACTCCAGTACTCTTGCTTGGAGAATCCCATGGACAGAGGAGCCTGGCGGGCTACAGTCCCTGGGGTCACAGAGTCGGACACGACAGAAGCGACTTCACAGGCACGCATGGATGCATCAGGTTGGCCAAAAAAAACCCTTTTGGGTTTTCCTATAAGATGGTCTGGAAAACCATGAATGAACTTTTTGGCTAACACAATATAATAAGCTGCTTTCTACCCTTGGGCAGTGCTCCCTACTCCCTCTCGCTGGCATCTGTCTCCCTGAGCCTCAGCCTCTTCCAGAGGCTCACACCCACATATTAGATACACACACAGACCATTTCATTACTCAATTAGGCATACACACCCAGAAGACTTCACCAGTGGAGTAGTTGTGTTAATGAATCTTGTGTTGAGTTTTGTCCATTCCTGACTTTGGCTGTGGTCGAGTGCGTCACACTGCCTCTCTGTGCATTTTCCCCTCCCTCAGTAGCCCACCCTCTCAGTCCTCACCTCTCTGCCCTTAGTGAGTCCGGCTGGTGGGTGGTTGCTCTCTTACACGGCAGATGGTGCGTGATTCACGCATACGACGCTGGTTCTGCCGAGCTGTCGGTCTGCTGAGTTTATTTGGTGTGGGTCTTAGGGAGTTGTTATATGAATATCTTAGAGGGAAAAGAGGGGAATGATGAATGCTGGGAGCGCTCTTCCTTGACATTCTAATTCTTACTCACTAAGTGTTCAAGTGGCAGTATTTAGTCTGATGGTGCAGTCTGTGCTGGGAATTGGTTTTAGTGCTCTCACCACTGGGGCTCGTGAATTGATCCAGCATCAAGGTCTGAATTACCTGAGAGATGAGTTTATTTGGACTCTGGGAAGATAAGATAGTTTTCAACTCCACTCATCCCACAGCCTTTGACGGTCAGGTCCCGGCCGCCGACTTGTGCGATGGTACCACCAGATGTGTCTTGACTTACTGAAGGAAAATTACACATTCCAATCAGATGCTAACTTGATGCATGATTTATAGCTATTAAGCCAAAGCAGTGAGTAAAGAGTTTAAAATTGTGGGCTTGTCTTATGTGATTTTTAAGTAGCACCGGTACCCTCCAGTGGGCAAGGCATGCTGCTCAGTAGCATTGGCAGCTTCCTTGGGAAGCAACCAAAGTCTTAAGGGACCTTGTTGCTTGAACAATGTCTTTCTGAACATGAAACCCTCCTGTTTGGTTAGTTAAAGCCACAGGATGGCACAAAAATGCATTCATATATTATCCAAGATTTTTTTCCCCCTTTGCATAAAGATAAATCTGTGTATGTTTGATCTCTCTTGTGTTTGAGGGAGATTAAAATAGATTCATTATGATGAAGCTCTTTTTAAATGGTTAGCCTGTCTTTGTTGTGATGGAAAAGCAGAATGAGTTTCCCTGCCAGCGGCTTCAAAACAGTATCCTGACATGGTAAGTCTTGGGGTGGGGGAGGGCTGACAGGTGCTCCCTGCTGACTGACCACCAGACACTGCCTTGCATAGTAGCACCCCCAGCCTTCCAGGTTAGACTGTGCAGGGAAGGGGTGCTGGGCTCTTTCAGGCTGCTGGGAGCAGAGGCTTGCTCAGGGCAGGAGAGCGGGCTGTCCTGCATGGCTCATGTGGGAGGGGAGAGGCTCAGGGAATAGTCTCAGTTGTGCGAAAGGCAAACCCCACGGCTCAGGATGCAGCCGCAGCCTCTGTGGGCATTTCAGTGTCTGAGGCTGCCTTTATGCCCCTCAGCCACTTCTGTTTTCTCTCACCTGGTTGGAGAGGGCCCACACTCCAGCTCCCCAGGAGGAACTGAGTTGCTTCTCCAGCACATGGTGGCTGGCTGGTCTGTGCAGGAGAGGCTTTGCCTCGGGCACTGGACCCTGATCTGGCCCAGGAGGAGGACTCCGTGGTCACAGACACGCTGACCCCGTGCACCTGATCCTGGAGCCTGTCTGGCCACTTTGCTCAGGAAGGGGCTGTCTGCTGGAACTGTTTGCAGCATCTTAGTCTCCTCTCTGGCTCACTGGGGAGTCCAGCCTCATTTGCATGAAAGGCCTTTGGGTTCATTCCTGTTTCCAGCTCCAACTGAAGCCATCCGTGCCCGAGACAAATTGCTGCTGTTCCGCTCATCCTTCAAAATTGACTTGGATCATCAGCCAGCCAGTCTACATCTTATGGAGCTGGGGTGGCTGTGTCTGTCCTGTATCCCCAATGCCACTTCGTTCTCCCCTCCCCCTTAGCTGTTTTCTCCTTCCTCCAGCCCCACAGCACAAGCATCTGCCTTGGTCTATCCCAGACTGAGCGTCCATCAGGCAGTGATTCCCATGCAAAACGAAGCTAAGAAAACAGAAGGGAGGAGGTGATTGTCTTGTGCATCTTCCAGCTCTGTCTCCTGATTCTCATTTATTTAGTCTTGCCTGATTTCTTCCAGACTCCCGCTAATTTCTCTTTGGGATGAGGACTTCTTTTCAGGACTGATCTGGTTAATTTGTGGACTTTGGAATCTGTCCAGCATTGGGAATGTCAAGGGGTTTCTTCTGGGCCGATTAGAAGAGGATCCTGAGTCCTGCTACAGCTGGTGGTCATGTGGAAGCAGAAGCAGTAGCCCCGCCCCCACGATTGATCTGTCAGCTTATTTAATTGCTGATGTCTTGCCTTGTTCCAAAAACTTAATTTATTATTCCACAAGTAATACATGTTCCTTGTAGAAAATTTAAAAAAAAAGTAACAGGAACAAATTGTTCCTTGATACTTGGAGAGCAAGACATCACACATTAAAAATTTTCCCTAAAGTTAAATCAACTTTAAGTACAACCTGCTGAGATAGATGAGAGACCTGGTATTAGGCATTGCTCAAGGCTCCTTCCCTTGAGAGAGGCTTGGGAGACTGAGGGCCTGGTCCACACAGGTGCCGCCTCCACCAGGACCCTGGGACCCAGAGGAGTCAAGCTTCCCCACCCCAACCTGGGAGACCTCTGCTTGCTCGTCTCTGTCCAATGCAGCCCCCTTTATGAGACTGTTCCCTGACTCAGTGCTTGAGCCCAGACCAGCATCACTTGCCATGCGGAGATCCTCATACAGATGATGTTCCTCACTGGGCCAAGAAATTGAAAACAGAAATTGGAGGAGAGCTTTCAGTTCCTCCCTGCTTCATTCTGCAAGCCACACATAATAACATCTACTCTTCTGTGGAGCACAGAGAACCCAGATCTTTAGAAGTTCAAGCTGGACTCTTCTTCATGGGTTAGGGAAGTGAGGCGCCTTATTGGTGAGAATATTGCAACAAAAACAAAGGGATGAACAAAAAGATACCGATACAGTTCTGGATAATATACCCTTTTATGAAGGTGCATGCGTGTGTGCCAAGCTGATTCTGTGCCACCCTACAGACAGTAGCCCACCAGGCTCCTCTGTCCATGAATTCTCCAGGCAAGAATACTGGAGTGGGTTGTCATTTCCTATTCCAGGGGATCTTTCTGACCCAGGAATCAAACCCGTGTCTCTTAATGTCTCCTGCATTGGCAGGTGGGGTCTTTACCACTAGTGCCACCTGGGAAGTCCACCCCTTTTATGAACAAGTACACACACACGGGAAGGCTCAAGTCATCCTTGAATCTGTTCCCTGGGGTTCACATTTTGTTCACATTTCAGTGTTCCCTGGGCTTAACATTTTGTCGTGGACCCAGTATTTTTTCAAGGCACATACTTGGACGGAGGAGCCTGGTGGGCTGCAGTCCATGGGGACGCTAAGAGTTGGACACGACTGAGCGACTTCACTTTCACCTTTCGCTTTCATGCATTGGAGAAGGAAGTGGCAACCCACTCCAGTGTTCTTGCCTGGAGAATCCCAGGGACGGGGGAGCCTGGTGGGCTGCTGTCTATGGGGTCGCACAGAGTCGGACTCGAGTGACTTAGCAACAGAGGGGTGTACCAGAAAGGGTGGGGATAGAGATACAGTGTACAGCAGCCTCTAAAAAAATAAGAACAGATAGGAAAACAAGGGCATGAAAACAACAGGAATCTGGGGCTTATTTTCCATGAGGCTTGTTTGCTTCCCCCAGCACCAGAAGGGGTTTTATGTGGGGAAAAAAAGACTTCCCTTTCCCCAGAGAGTTTGGAAGGGAAACCTGTATGCATGGTGGGTCAAATTTCCCTTTGATAAGTTCCTCCCTCCCCCAGTCCCACAGGCCTCTGCTGACTGAGGACCTTGTAATTGCTGAACTGCAATTCAAATCAGAGTGTGATTGTGATCAAACCCAGTGACTCTCATTACTCCTTAGCCTCTTACGTCAAAACCGCTCACAGTGATGGTAGCAAAGGCCAGCACGCTGGCCTGTGATTCGTGGCAGGCCTGCTTCGAGTTGAGTAAGGGGCAGGAGCTGGAAAGAACACGAGGGAGAGGGACTCTGCTAGGGGAGGCTGCCTGGCTCTGGCCTGGGGGGAGGGGCGAGGCTGTGTCTGTGCTGCTCTCTTCCTGGGACCAGAAGTCCCCAGGGCCCTGGGTTGCTTTCAGGGGGCTATGACTGGGTGGGGTCCCCGGCTCTTATGCTAAGTCCAGCTTGTTCCCAGCCCTGGAAATAATTAGAGGCAAGTGTGCCCAGAGAGGTCTGGTAGGTGTGAGAGCCTGGTGGCTGCTGACTTCCTTTTGTCACAGATGCCCATGTCACCTCATGTACTTGGTTGCTGAGATGGCCAGCGACAGTTTTACTGCATTCAGCACTTTTAAGATTGCTTTTGAGTCTCTTGCTGTGCCTTCTGAAAGGGCCTGATGCTCCTGGGTGCAGTGAAAGGGAATATTCTTCCAAGCCCCTTTGAAGTGGTGGGCACAGGTTTTGTTCTCTGCAGCTGAGTCTTTCCAGAATCAAACTGGATCTCCCCAGCGGGGCAGGCGGGGAGGTGGCTGGAGGTCAAATATAACCTGTGCAAACCTGGAGCATGAGGCTCCCCCTGGCTAATTCTGCTGCTGAGTGTTTGATTGCTGTGGCTGATGTTTTGTTTGGGTTTAAAAAAAAAAAAAAATCTTTATTTTTATCTTAACAACCAAGGTAGGCAATGACCTTCTTTCTTAAAGAAGTCTGGGTTCGTTCTTACCAAAACGCAGGATTCTGGATTAAATAACTTATTGTGATTTTCATTTTATATTTTATTGAGGTATAAGGCAGAAAAGTGCACACATCTTAAGTATACAGCTAAATAAATGTTTCTCTCTAATATTCCTCTGCAGTCTTGTCTAGATTAAGATATAAGAACATTTGCAACACCCGAAAAGGTTCATGCTCTTCGCATGCTCCCTTACCAGTGGTAACCATCATAGTGACCTTTACTGCCATCGGTTAATTTGGTCTGTTTTTGAACTTGATATAGAATGAGTTCATCTAGTATGTATGCTTCTGTATCTTTTACTCATCATGTCTGGGAGATTACCTTGTATCCAGAAGTAGTTCTTTTTCACTGCTGTGTAATATTCCATTACTTGACTTTATTATCACAATCTAGTTATTCTACTGTTGATGGGCATTTGGCTTCTTCAGATTTTTAAAATCCTTATTTATTTTTTTCTTTTTTGGGGGGCCATGCCACACCACATTTGGAATCTTAGTTCCCCAACCAGAGATCAAACCCATACCCCCTGCAGTGGAAACGTGGAATCTTAACTACTGGACCACCAGGGAGTGTCCCACGACATTTTTAAAAGCTGGGCATATAGGCTGTCCTTTGATGCTGGTCATCATTTATTCAAATGATTTTTTTTTTTTTTTTTAATAGCAGTGGAACTTTCTTTTTCCCCAAGTGCAATTCCACATGGAATTTGTACTGAGGAGCTAGATTGAATGTGACTTGCTTCAACTGGTTGGTGGCTTCAGCTCCACCTCTTTGCCTTCGCTGTCCCCTGGGGTGACCGCTGGAGGGGAGGCTTAGCTGGTTGTTTCAGGACCTGGCCTCTGGAGTTGGACCACCTGCCTGGTTTCCCTTGTTGTGCATCCTTGGACAAATCACTTAATCTGTTTCTTTATGTACAAAATGGAGGTTGAAGAAAGCAGTGCCCTCATACAGTTATTGAAAACATTAAGGCAGTAAAGGCAAAGCAGCACTGACACCTAGCCAGTGCTTGGTGAGCGGCATGCTACGTGCCGCTGCCATCCTCGCAGGCACCCGCATCTCCATCTCGCAGGGTCCTAGTGCTCCCTGGGGCACCATTACAAAGCTATGAATTCATGCCACTGGCAGGATTGCAGCCCTTACCGTCCCTCCAGCCCCATGGAGATGCAATACACCACAGCGCGTGGAGTGGCTCTGAGGTTCTCCTCCCTGCTGGTGTGTGAGCGCCGGTGAGGCAGGCACGTGACTCCCTGTGGAGCCTGGCAGAAAGCTGGCCCTCCACCGGGCGGTGGAAATGTACCCCCCAAAGCCCCATCCAGGCTCACCTTTGCTGTGGACCTGGGCTCTGTGGGACTGTTGTGTTTGCTAAATGAAGCCTGTCTGTCTGGGGCTCTATCCTTGTGGCGGGATGTCCTTGTGGCCTGAATCCAGAAAGATGTTAGGATGGGGAGAATGGAGTCCCGCCTGTCAGGCTTTTATCCCACTTTGGCTTCCAGCCAAATGGGATTTTTGGAGCCAGGCCCAGATGTAGCTGAAAGGATTAGATGTAACTGTTATTACTATTCATAATAACAGTATCTTACATTTATTTAGTGTGTGCTATCTGCATTAGACGTGCTTCACAACGGCCCTGTGAGGTAAGTACCATTGTTACATTTGTTGATACATGTTGATCTGCCCACTGGGTACCTCCTTCTCCAACTAGAATTAAGTCCTACCGGGGAGGGATTTTTTTTTTTTCCTGTTCTTCACCATTATATCCCCCTGAAACTAGATAGTCCAGAACCAGTAAATATTTGTTAAATGAATGAATAATTCTCTCTTTTAAAGAAGAAGACATGGGAGCTCAGAGAAGTTAGATAACTCAGCCAAGGTCACACTGTGAGAGCCGAGTATGTGTGATGCTGAGCTTCTGCTGATGACTGTGGCCTGTGCAGGGGGTGGCGGCCCCACTCAGAGAACAGAGGTCCAGGTTTGGGGACCTGAGCTCAGGGTTGGGAAATCTCTCTGGTAATGAACCCAGTGTGTGTCATTGAGGAGGTGTCCTCTGCTACCCAGCTGGGGTCATTCAGGACCTGTGGAGGGGTTGAGGTCTTGGGCGCCCCCATGTGGCCTGACAGAGCAGAAGCTCAGTGGTGGGCCTCAGGCTTGGCCCTTCACATGCTGCAGATGCTGGGGAGGCATTTCTGTCCTGAATCAGTCTAGAGGAAGGCTGACGGGGACTGGGGGGCAGGGCAGGAAGTGAAACCCACCCTTGTCTGACAGGGACAGTGGTTCAGTTTTGTACTTTGTGTGCATGCTAAGTTGAGTCAGTCATGCCTGACTCTTTGCCACGCTATGGACTGTAACCTGCCAGGCTCCTCTGTCCTTGGGGATTCTTCAGGCAGGAATACTGGAGTGGGTTGCCATTTCCTTCTCCAGGGGATCTTCCTGACCCTGGGATCGAACCCGGGTCTCCTGCGTTGGCAGGTGAGTTCTTTACCATTAAGGCCACCTGGGAAGTCCAGTTTTGTGCTTAGCTCAAGGCAAAGCAGTTCACACTTGGGAGTTTTCACCCTCTTTCTCTTTAAGCTCTGGGTATTCCCAGAAGCCATCTCTGGACTGGAACCTATGCTGAGCATGCCATCCTCAGGGAGGCCTTTCAAGTCATCTCAGTTCTTCTTCTTTTTTTCCTTTAAATACTTATTTATTTATTTGGCTGTGCCAGATCTTAGTTGTGGCACTTGGAGTCCTTGATCCTCTTTGCTGCCTTTGAGCTCTTCAGTTGTGCAAGCAGGATCTAGTTCCCTGACCAATTCCTCCTGTGTATTGAGAGTGCAGAGTCTTAGCCCTTGGACCACTCAGGACATCCCCATCTTGGTTCTTGAACACAGTTTAACTCACAGCACAGTTGGCAGCAAGTGATGACCATGATGCCCTCATACCACACACTGCAGCTGCCGAGAGTTTCTGAGTAATTTCCATGTTTGTGAGGAGACGACTCAAGACTAGATCCTGGCTGGTAAAGGGCTGCTCACCTTTGGGCCTCTTCACCGGCTGTTCGTTGCTCCTGTTCTGTCTCCAGTGAAATATGTGCTTACCTGTTTGTGGTTCAGTATGTATCACTACTCTGTGGACTCCTTAGTTTTCTGTGCTGAGAATTGTCATTTCCTGGTATTTTACTTTGGGATCCTTACGCACTCATAATTAGTCTCTTACATACATTCTCTTCCGTTTCTGAGAATTCCTGATACAGACTTGGACTCTTTTTGGGACGGTTGTGAAACTGATGTCAGTTGGGTGCTGCTTAAAGATGTGTGTTTCCCCTTCTTAGCTGTTTCTCACCCCGGGGTCATTTTTAGCAGGTTTTAAAGAAGGTGGCTTGTCAGAATCTTTTCTTTAAAAAGGTGCAAAAATGAAATTGCGGGTGTCTCCGTGGGTTTTTCCCCTTAGCACGCAGGAAGGAATTTGTATCCAGTCCTTGGAATGAAGAACGAAGACCGTATTTCTTGGCACATGTGGTGGGCTGCGGAATGTGGAATTTAATGGGTTTAGCAAGCAGGAGACAGGAGAGCATCGGAATTAAGAGCTTGGCTCTGGATGCCCTGCTTGAGCCCATGTGGGGCCCGGGCCAAGCTTCTTCATGTCATTTTCTCATTCTCTAGACCTGCATGGTCCACCACAGTGACCACCAGCCAAGTGTGTCTACTGATTGAATTGAGATGCACTGTGAGTGTAGAATATGCAGCAGATTTCAAAGCCTGAAATGAAAGAAAAGAAAAGTAAAACTGATGATTTATTTTTTAAAATACTGATGACATGTTGAAATAATATTTTGGATATGTTAGGTTAAATAAAATATTTGCTAAACTTAATTACACCTATTTCTTTTTACTTTTTAATGTGGCTGCTAGAAAATTTATGTTACTCCATGGTGTATGTGTGTGTTCACATTATATATCTATTGGGCAGAGCTGACCTAGGCTGGTAGAGCCCTTCTTCATGAGTTCTTGTGAAGAGTAACTGGGCAGATAGACAAAAGAGCTTATTTTGGTGCTTGGCCTGTAGCAAGCATTCAGGGAAACTTCGAGGCTATCACAGTCACTGTGGCCGTCATCTTGTCATTAAGGGTGGGAATCTAAGATAGAATTTGGAGATGTCTGAATTATGGTTCTGCGTGAATGCTCCTTCCTCCAAAGAGGTTGTATGTGATTTAGGGGGTCTCTAGTGATGTAGAGATTTCTGCTCCCCTTGGCTTCCCATCTGTGTGTGTGTGTGTGTTTCCGGCTGTGTGGCGCGACATGTGGGATCTTAGTTCCCTGACCAGGAATCAAACCTGCGCTCCCTTCATTGGAAACTTGGAATCTAACCACTGGACCACCGGGAAAGTCCCTCCATTTGTGTTTTTAATGGAAGATTGTTTGTGTAATTCATGGTGAACCTGTTACCTAAAAGAATGGCCTCTTGACCCATTGAAAAAGACCCTGATACTGGGAAAGATAGAGGGCAGGAGGAGAAGGGCAGATGATGAGATGCTTGGATGGCACCATCGACTCAATGGACATGAGTTTGAGCAAACTTAGGGAGACAGTGACAGACAGGGAAGCCTGGTGTGCTGCAGTCCACGGGGTCACAGAGAGTCGGACATGACTTAGTGACTGAACGACAACTCACTCAAAGTGCTTTGGCGAACGCCCCACCCCTGACCCCCGTCTCCCCACCAAGGCTTCCTTATTTACTCAGCTACTTTGACTGTTGTAAGGAGTGACAAATGCATTTTTACTGAAATCAGTGATAAGAGCTACCCTTTATGAAGTGCTCACCACATGCCCAGCCCTGTGCTGAGTGCTTTCTATACAGGCTAGACCTCCCTGTGGGCATGGAAGCAAAGCAGCATTGAGGATAAGGCTGCACTCAAAGTTCCATAGCCGGCAAGGGAGACGGCTGGGTCTGGTATCCAGGTCTGCCTGACGGGAAAGTCACTACACTCTTTATTCTGCCTCATTAGCACTCCAAGCAAGTCTCTCTCAATCAGGAAACCCAAAGCCGCCGCAGACTGGGTGTTGCAGGATGTCTGGGAAGCTGGAGACACCATACATACGTCTGAAGGCACAGGAAGCCCGGAAAACAGCTGAGCATCCTCAGGCCATGGCTGAGCTGGGTTCTAGAACCAAAGTGAAGGGCAGGGTGCCCAGTGTTGGGTTGTGACCAGGTACGATGACCAGCAGTCAAAGCAATATAGCCCTGGTCTTGGACTGTCCCTCCCTCCCAGCCAGGTAGTTGTCCTGTGATTCTCCCTTAGGCCTGAAGTCTGTCAACCAGAGAGGCTCTCCTGAGACCCCGCAGAGGGAGAGAAAAGCTCAGCCCCACCCAAGGCCGCAGTATTTCTGGGAGAAATTTCACTACAGCTAGAACTCTAATGACCGCTTTGTGTCAGAAAAGGACCTTATCTTTGGTTCAGGCCAGATGTAAATTTACTGGTGACTTTACTGCAGTTAGCTAAATGCCAGGAAACATCCATGTCAGGGAGCTGGGTGTTTCTGTTGCCTCAGGACACTGAGCGGCACATTCTTTAATGAGTGAGTGTCACTGATTGGAGCAGCTGCCTCTCAGGGAAGCCGTTCCTCGTGAATAAAAGATTTCTATTTAGTATCCCGGTTATTTCCTCTTTGACCCTCACTCAGTCAAAATATGCAAGGCTCATTCCTCACCTCTTGACATCCGTTGCCTGTTAGAGCCTTATTAGCATTTGTTCTCATTGATGTTCATTGCATTTTAAATCCAGCAGGGACGTGATTAAGAGGTGGAAAATCGCCGGACTTGGGTCCGCGTGTGACTGTCGGATCGTGGCATGATGACCAGATCAGCATTTAATCACATCTCTTGTGTGTTCCATCTCCTTTCATACCCCTGGAGGGAAAAAGTTCAATTCCAAGTCATGCTCTGGTTTGGCAGGGAGAGGGAGGGGCTCAGAGGGGGCTGGAATCTGTTGGTTCTGGGTGTGCGGAGGGGGGCCTGGGAGAAAAATTCTGCCTGCTAGTTGCCTGAGGCACCAGACCCACGCCAATCACTGCTAGAACCAGCGTCTCAGGGCAGTTCCTTGGTCTAAGTGGTGGCCTCATGAGATCCCAGTTAGTTCCCATGATAATTCTATCGGGTTGGGCCCTAATGACAGGATAGCTGTTCTTTTTTTTTTCTAATTTTTCGATTTACTTATTATTATTTATTAATTTATTTTAATTGGAGGACAATTACTTTACAATGTTGTGATGGCTTTTCCTATACATCAGCATAAATCGGCCGTAGGTATACATGTGTCCCCCCGCTCCATCCTGAACCCTCCTCCCACCTTCCTCCCCACCCCATCCCTCCAGGTTGTCACAGAGCATGAGACTCCAGACAGCTTGCTGCTTCTCTCTCTCTCTTCCATATGAGGACATGGTGAGATGCACCCATCTACAAGCCCAGGGGTGTCCTCACTGGGGAACTCAGTCACCCAGGTACCTTGACCTTGGACTTGTAGTCTCCAGGACTGTGAGATGGAAATTTCTGTTGTTCAAGCCACCTCGTCTGTGGCGATCTGTTGCAGCAGCCTGAGCTTCTAAGGCAGTGGTCCTAGTTCCTTTTACCTTACTAGGTAAGTTCCGCTTACCTAGTTCGGGTAAGCGTGGAGGCACTTACCCGAGTTGCCTGGTCAGTGCCCCAGGTCAGTCTGGGCGGTGATCTGCTGTGTGGCCTCCCTGGCTCCTCTTTCCCTCTGGGAAGTGGCTGAGGATGGTGCCCGTGGGAGTTTTGCTATCTGCACTCTCCGTAAAAGGGCTTCTTATGGTGGTGTCATTTACCTCTGAGTCAACCGCAGAGTCTGTGCAGAGCAGCCACTGAGAAGATAACCAGCAGAGTGAATGAATGACTAGGGGGAAAGAGTGAATGAATAAATGAGTATGACAGCCTGGGCTGGAAGCCAGCTGAGAAGAGAGACAGATGGAGAGAACCGCGAGTCCCTCACCTCCCTTCACTCAAGCCGTGGGCACCACTTTCCATGAAAAGGGTCCCCAGGGACACCTCCCCTGCTGCATGTGGTCTTCCCAAGACACCCACCCATTGGTGGGAGGGGGGCATTTCTGTGATCATCTGGAACAGTCCCAAGTGGTCTCATATTGTTCTGTCCCAGCTCTGCCTCCTTGTCAGCTTGGCTGACACCGTCCCGTGGGTGCCCAGACCTCTGCTTCCACCCGAGCCTGGGGCTGGATGGGAAGGAAGGGGTTAAAGCCTGCAAGTGTGAGTCAGTGAGTCTGTGGTACAGAGCAGCAGCATCTAGGTCATTCCTCCAACACAAAAGAAGTGAAATACAGCTCGCCCAGCTGCCGCTTGTCGCATGAACCCCACTGCTCTGTGCAGAAGAACAACAGGCGGGCACCAGGCCGTTTTAATAAGATACAGCAAGATTAATAAGGGAGCAGAGCACACGCTCCCAGGGAGCATGCTCTCTTGTGTGAGGCAGAAGCATCAGAGACTGAGGGCTTGGGGGTGGGTAGAGGGGGCACCCGGGGCAGCAGCCCCACAGGAGGCCAGCCCAGGAAACATGCTGGGAGGAAGGGTAGCCCAGGACAGGGGTCCCAAACCTGGGTCTGGCCTGAGTGTCTCATGGCATGTGGACACTCTGGGGTCAGGTGTGGAGTGCCCAGGTGGGACTCCTTTCTTGGGGGGCAGTTTCCCTGATGCCTACTGTAGGTGTCAGGTGCCTATCCTTCACTCCCAGGGGCCCAGGCTCCCCTCCTTTGGGGCACTTTGCACAGGTGCCCCCTTGCCCCCGTTTCTTTGGCTTGTCTAGTTTATTCTCCCACTTCACTCAGTCAACTGAGATTCTCTTCTGGTTCATTAGTATGTTCGTGTCTAAAAACTGTTCCCCCAGCCCAGCATCATCTTCTGGTTCAAAAGTCCATCGTTAGCTAACTGCACTTCGAGGGAGGGATTGGTTGGGGATTTGAGCTATGGAGCATGTCTTCTGGGGTCAGTTGTCATCCCGATTTAAGCAGTGTTATGAGGACAGGGTCATGAGCTAGAGAACAGCCTTTGAGGGAGTCGGGTAGGGTAAACCAGATGGGGACGGGCATATGGGCTGACACCCCCCTGCAGTTTCCTGACTGGAGGTGGGGCTTTGCCCACTTTGTCTGCAACTCAGCTGTAGCCCTTTTTCCTGCTTCCAAAGCAGTAGCTTCTCTGCCTCCTGCTGTAGACTTTCCAGGTAGCGAGAGGCTCTGTATCTTTTGTGGTGGTTTTGTTTTCTTGTTTCCTTTGTGTTGAAGATACTGAAGTATAGTTGATTTATAATATTGTGTTTCTGGTGTAGAGTGAAGTGATTAAGTTATTTTTATGTATATGTCTATTTCAGATTATTTTTCATTCCAGATTATTACAAGATATTGAATATAGTTCTCTGTTCTATACAGTAAAACCGTGTTGCTTATCTGTTTTGTATGTGTAGTAGTTTGTATCTGTTAATCCCGTACAGATTATCCTGTATGGGATAATCCTGTATCTGTTCATCCTTCCCTCCCTGCTTCCCCTTTGGTAACCATAAATTTGTTTTCTATGTCTGTAGTCTGTTTCTGTTTTATAGATAAGTTCATTTGTGTCAAGTTTTTAGATCCCACGTGGAAGTGATATCATATAGTATTTGTCACTCTGATATTCTCTAGGTTCATTCATGTTGCTGCAAATGGCAATGCTTTTCCTTTTTATGACTATTATTCTCTTTTACATACACACCTGTGGAGGCCTTACAGATAGTTGTGAAAACAACAAAAACATGTGCGCCACGTTCTTTGGTCATCTCCTCATGGACACTTGGGTCTTTTCCATGTCTTGGCCCTGGTGAATAGTGCTGCTACAAACACTGGGGTGCATGTATCTTTTTGAATTAAAGTTTTCATCTTTTTCAGATGTTTGCCCAGGAGTAGGATTGCTGGACCATATGGTAGCTTTATTTTTAGCTTTTTAAGGAACCTCTATTCTGTTTTCCATAGTGACTTCACCAATTCACATTCCCGCCAACAGTGTAGGAGGGCTCCCTCTTCTTCTCACCCTCTACAGTGTTTACTACTTACAGACTTCTTGATGATGGCCATTCTGACTGGTGTGAGGTGACACCTCATTGTAGTTTTGATTTGCACTTCTCTAGTAATTAGCAATGTGGAACTTCTTTTCAGGTGCCTGTTGATCATCTGTATGTCTTCTTTGGAGAAATGTTTATTTAGGTCTTCTGCCCATTTTTGGATTTGAATTTTGTTTTTGGATATCGAGTTGTATGAGCTGTTTATGTATTTTGGATATTAACCCCTTGTTGGGTGCATCAATTGCAAATATTTTCTCTAATTCTGTAAGTTGTCTTTTTGTTTTATTGACAGTTTTCCTTGCTGTGCAAAAGCTTTCAGTTTAGTTAGGTCCCACTTGTTTACGTTTGCCTTTATTTCTCTTGCCTTGGAAGACTGAGCTAAGCAAATGTTGCTATGATTTATGTCTGAGAATGTTTTACCTGTACTTTCAAGCCATTTTGTCCAGCTTTCTCAACTCTGCTGTTGGCGAGGTTGTCTTTTCTCCTTTATATATTCTTGCCTCCTGTGTCATAGATCAATTGATTGTAGATGTGTGGGTCTATTTCTGAGCTCTCTCTTCTGGTTCATTGGTCTGTATGTCTGATTTTGTGCCAATACTGCACTGATTTGATTACTGGAACTTTGTAGTATTACCTGAAGTCTGGAAGGGTTATCCCTCCAGCTTGTTTATGCTTTTTTCTCAAGGTTGAGTTGTTCCAGTTCTGTGAAAAAATGGCACAGGTATTTTGGTAGGGATCATATTAAATCTGTAGATTGCTTTGGGTAGTATGGCCTTCTAAAGAATATTAATTCCAATTTCAGAGCATAGGATATCTTTCCATTTCTTTGAATCATCTTTTATTTCCTTTATTAGTGTTTTGTAGTTGTCAGTGTGTAGATCTTTCACCTCCTTGATCAAGTTTATTTTTAAGGTTTTTTTAATGCAATTTTAAATGAAATTGTTTTGTTTTACCTTCTTTTTTAAAGAATATTTCTTTGCTAGTATAAAGAAACCCAACAGATTTCTGTGTGTACGTCTTGTATGCTATTATTTTCCTAATTCATTTATTAGTTCTAATAGGTTTGTGTGGAATCTTTAGGGTTCTTTATGCAGAGTATCAGTCATCTGCGAATAATGGCAGTTTTACCTCTTCCCTTCCAATTTTGGATTTCTTTTATTTCTTTTCCTTGTCTGATTATTGTGACTGGGACTTCTAATGCTACGTTGAATAGAAGTGATGAGAGTGTGCATCCTTGTCTTGTTCCTGAGTTTACTGGGAAGACTTTCAGGTTTTCGCTGTTGAGTATTATGTTGTCTGTGCAATTGTTGTAAGTGGCTTTTATTATGCTGAAATATATTCCATTTATGCCCACTTTGGTGAGAGTTAGTATCATAAGTGTATATTTAATTTTATCAAATTAAAGCCTCTGTCATAGGCTTTATCTTAGCATCCCAAGAGCTCAGCAGAGTTCCTGACAGGTAGTTGGTGCTTATAGGTATTTGTTCAAACAATGTGAGAGGAGAAGATCTGTAAAGAGACTGCCAAACGTTTTGTGCTGAGAAACTTTGGATGTGTGGTTTATGTAGGATGGCATGAAGGACTGTGGGCAGATAAAAATAGGGAGGAAGAGGAGCTTAACATGGGATAGCAATGGTAATAATAGGTCCCATGTGTTGGCACTTCTGACATCTGCTCACCTTATGCCTCTTATCTAATGTACTGTTCTTAGGCATATTTCTAGTTAGAGTTATTTATATTTTCCCATTAAGCTGTAAACTTCTTATGTAAAAGTGTCTCCGTGTGTTTAATCAGGGGCCATGATCCCTTGGAGCTGCTCTAGAAATGCCCAGAGAGTTGATTTCTTTAAAATTCAGCTTTCTTTTCTTTCCCGAAGTGTTCCAGTGCTGCTTCCTGCTGACTGTTGACCACAGTGTAGGGTGTGATGGTTCAGGGATGTTGGAGGCTTAAGGGGGGTCCAAGAGAGGCCAGGCTGCTCCTCTGCATCACAGGTTTCTCACCAGTTGTTGCTGATGAGTGACTGTCAGTGGTCCGCTTTGGGGAACAAAGAAGAACCTTGGTCCGGGATTCGGTAGAGGGAGACAAACCAAGAAGGGCAGGTAAACCTCCTCCCTTGTATCCGCATTGATAGAAAGTCAGAGTAATTCAAATCATTTTATTTCATCTACTTTAAAATATATTGAATAGGTGAACAAACAGAACAAGACCTCTCCAAGCATAGAATCACCGCCATTTGACTCATTTGTCACAGCTTGTGCTCTCTCTCCCCGTCTCCCCCTCTTTCTCTGCCCCTCTCCTTTTCTTTCCTCCCCTGTCCTCTCTTCCCTCTGTCCTCTGTGCCTCCCCCGCACCCCAGTCACTGGCTCAGCCGTGAAAGCAGTCTCAGGTCTCCTGCTGTTCTGTTCATTTACTAGGTCTGATATTGCTTTGTTTTGTTTTGCTGCTGGTTGGTTCACACATAGCTGAAGCATCTCTCTCCCTTCCTCTCACCTTTACTTAGAGACATGCTCCTTCTCCTCTGGGTCTCTCCTGAATTCACTGGAGGTTGGAGATGGGTTCCCAGTCCTAACTGTTCCTAAATAAACTTCTGCTCAGTCATGGAGGTCTCAGCCTGACTCAGCGACGTGCCCATCCAAAGGAGCTGAACTATTTTGATAAACAGCTGACTGGTGGTAAATGGCAGTTACCCTTCACTTGCTTGTCGTCCCACACAGTGTGGATAAGGGTGGGGCGGAACTCTGGCTTTGACTTTCCAGGTTTGGGTAAGGAGTTAGGACATGGGAGTTGTGGTTGAACAGACCTCTGCTTCTAGCCTGGCTGTGCCACTCTCTGGTGTCGTGGCCATGGGCTAGTTGTTAACATCTCTGTCTTTCTTTACTTATCTGAAGAATGAAGATGATATTGCCCATCTCATAGGATTATCATGAAGATTAAGGGAGATATCATTCTCTACGCTATTTAGCACAACACTTGGTAGTGTTCAGTAAACAGCAGCTACTTACGGAATTATTATCTAGTTTATAGATCTTGATGAGAGGTTATTCCAAATTTTCCGTTTTAAAAACATCACACCGTTGGGTTACTCCCATGACTTTCTGGACCTTAATAAGACTGAAAAATACTATCTTGTCCTTGGAGCACTTGGAGAGTGCTCTTGGAGAGAACTTGGTGAAATTCTTGATTAGCGTACAAAAAACCCAGATCTTTGTTTGCCTTCCCACTCAACTTCTGTGCAAAGAGCTCTTCTGGGGACCTGTCCCCTGTCTCTGCCTCCCGTGGCATCCCTCGGGAGTCTGTGCCATGCTCAGAGCCTTTACTGCTGCCTCGAGGACAATATATGAGGACTCCCTTTTTCCCAGTGCTGCCAGAAGTTCTGGGACTGCACTTTTGTGTGCCATCGTGTGCAAGTGGCGCTACAGAATACTTAATAAGGTCAACCGTAATACATGTTTGAAAACTGTCTAAGTTGAGTTAGGAAAACAGCTTTGATTGCATGAGTAATATTTAAAGTGCCTGTTAAAAATGCAGTAACTTTTCTGTCAATAATAGAAAACCTTTGGCGCTCTGGAGAGATTTTTAAAGCAAGATCCAGTGGCTCTTGCCTGTCTTGGTAAAAGTTCCCTTTAAACAGATGATTCATGTTACGAGAGTGGAATGATTAACATGAATTATGGGGAATTTATTCTAGGAGTTGAGTGTCTGATTTATGAATACATTAGGAGGCAGATTGTTCTACAATTAGCTTTCTTGAAGGAAGACTTTAGCTTACTATACTGTCAAAGGCCCTCAAAAAGGAGGTTTGCCCCAATATTGGTGTTACTTTTAAGGGGCTATCTCAGTGTCCTTTATTTAAAGAGGGAAAACCTGTTTGCAGGGGAGGAAGGCCAGCCACTTATGTCACAGACTCCAGAATTTCTCCCAAATGTGACTTAATTAGTAAGGCTGAGGTCAGAACTTCCCCTTGAGGTGTGAACTTTTGAGTCCAGGGCCTTGTGTGGAGGGTTGAGAAGAATCCAAGATTCATTCAGGTTGGCCAGAGATGCCTCATAAATGAAGCAAAAGGCTGAGGCTTTTTTCTCACTAGCACAACACTGCCCCCAAGAGCTCTCTTAGCAGAGAGCTCGGGCCGAGCAGTGCAGCCAGGGGCTGCAGTAGAGGGCAGCAGCTGAGAGCTGAGTAGGGGGGCAGCAGCTGAGAGTTGGGTCTTCTGCAGAGGCAGCCTATAAGTTTGCATGAGTGTCTGCATCAAAAGCATGACCTGTGCTGAGCACTTGGACACTGAATGGAACCTCTCATGATTTCTCCCTGGGAGGCGCTCCATTCTTTCAGGGACCACAGGGGAGGGGATGGCAGCTGTCATGCAGGGAGCACTACCAGGCAGACTGCATGCATCGAAATCACTGGCCCTGACAGTGCCTCTTGGAAGAAGGTGCTGGTGTTAGCCTCATTTTACAGAAGAGGAGACTTAGGGCCATGCAGACAGTGGTTAAGTGGTGGAGTCATGCTCTGAACCCAGCTTTGTCCAACTCCAAATCCAACCTGGTCCTAAGTGTAAAACTGTTGGGTATGGTCCCAACAATATAGGCCCCAGGAGTGGGGGTGGAGGGAAGGTCAAGATCCTGCCCTTTCTATACTCATCACTGTAGGTGTTAGTTGAGTGAGCGAGTGAATTTGCCCCATTATCTCTTTGCCAGATATCATCAGGGCTGTGGGACCTTGGTGTAAAAGTTCTTCATGTCTGCAGTCTTCTGTGTATCCACTCCTCACCCAAGTGCTTTATAAAAATGACTCCACTTTTCTTTAATTTTTTTTATTGAAATATGGTTGATTTACAATATCATCAAAGTTTCAGGTATAAGCGTGGTGATTCAGTTGTATATTTTATAGATATACATTTTCAGATTCTTTTCCCTTATAGGTTATTACAAAATATTGAGTGTAGTTCCCTGTGCTGTCCTTGTTGTTGATCTATTATACATATAGTGGTACATACCTGAACCCACTCCAGTGTTCTTGCCTGGAGAATCCCAGGGACGGGGGAGCCTGGTGGGCTGCCGTCTATGGGGTCGCACAGAGTTGAACATGACTGAAGCGACTTAGCAGCAGCAGCAGCAGTGTATACCTGTTAATCTCAAACTCCTATTTTATCCCTCCCCTACCCGCCTTTCCCTGTTGGTAACCATAAGTTTGTTTTCTATGTCTCTGAGTTTCTTTCTGTTTTGGAAATAAGTTCATTTATGTCTTTTTTTCTTTTATATTCCACATAAAAACAGTAACATGTATTTGTCTTTCTCTGTTAGTGTGATAATCTCTGGGTCCATCCATGTTGGTGAAATGGCAATATTTCATTCTTTTTATGGTCAAGCAGTATCGCATTGTATACATGTACCACGACTTCTTATCCACCCATCTGTCTTTGGACATGTAGGTTGTTTCCATGTCTTGACTGGGGTTTCCCTGGTGGCTCAGATGGTAAAGAATCTGCCTGCGATTCAGGAAACATGGGTTCGATCCCTGGGTCGGGAAGATCCCCTGGAGAAGGGAATGGCAACCAACTCCAGTATTCTTGCCTGGAGAATTCAATAGACAGAGGAACCTGGCAGAGTACAGTCCATGGGATCACAAAGAGTTGGACATGACTGAGCAACTAACACTTTCACATTCCATGTCTTGACTATTGTGAATAGTGCTGCAGTGAACACTGGAGTGCATATATCTTTCTGAATTATGATTTTCTCTGGGTATATGCCTAGGAGTGGGATTGCAGGATCATATGGTAGTTCTATTTTTAGTTTTATAAGGAACCTCCATACTGTTCTCCACAGTGAGAACAACTTACATTCCCACCAACTGTGTGGAGGTTTCCTATTTCTCCACACCCTCTGCAGCATTTATTGTTTGTAGGCTTTTTGGTAATGGCCATTTTGACCAGAGTGAAATGGTACCTCATTGTTGTTTTGATTTACCATTCTCTAATAATTAGTAATGTTGAGCATCTTTTCATGTACCTTTTGACCATCTATCTGTCTTCTTTGGAGAAATGTTTATTTAGGCCTTTTGTCCTTTTTTTTTTAATGGAGTTTTTTTTTTTTTTTTCATTGAGCTGTATAGTTTGTTTATATATTTTGGAAACTAATCTCTTGTCAGTCACGTCATTTGCAAATATTTTCTCCCAATCTGTAGGTTGTTGTTTTGTTTTGTGTATGGTTTCCATTGTTGTACAAAAGCTTTTTAGTTTGATTAGGTCCCATTTGTTTGTTTTCATTTTTACTCTAGGAGGTGTATCCAAAAGGATACTGCTGCGGTTTATGAAAAATGACTCCACTTTTCTTTGGTGTTGTGTGAATTCTTCATTCACGTCACTTGAGTAGCAACTGCAGATAAACTGAAGTGGCATTAGCTTCTAGAAACGAAATGTACAAGTTTCAGTGTGGAAATTGCAGAGTAGGACTGTGCTATAATCTGAAAAGAGGGTGGGCAATTTGTAATCTTCCTTTACAAGAACTTACCATGGGTGGTAGATTTTATGGATATGTGCAATGCTTGTGCTAAACTCAAGGAAGATGCTATTTCAGCCTCCTGTCCTGGGAGTATGTGTAGATGGTGGTTTGTTCATTCATCAGATTCAATTGACTACCTGCTCTTGCTAAGCATTGTGGGAAGTGCTTGGGTTTAGTAACGTAGAAGTCAGGCACAGTTACTGCCTTCCCAGAATCCACTGTCCTGGTTGGGAAACAAACCACAAGAAAATAATTATCCATCACTTGCCCTTAGATTACAAACGCTATGAAGGAAAGACCTGGAGCCACAGTGGAGGAGAGAGAGGTGAGAGTGGAGGGTTCATCTGGGCCTCTGTCAGGGGTGGTGGCCAGGAAGACTTTCCTGAGCAAGTGACAACTGAGTACTACAGGGTGAGCAGGTGTTAACCAGGTAAAGAGAAAGGGGAAGAACACTCCAGGGAGGAGGAGCAGCAGCTTCTTAGAAAGGAGAGCACTGTGGCTAGAGTACAAAGGACAAGGGGGATGTAGGGCAAGGTGGCATTGGGCAAAGGTGAACTTGAGAGCCCTTGGGCTCAGATAGAGGTGGATTTGCCCCCTACAAGCTGTGTGACCTTGGGCTGATAACATAACCTCTCTGAGCTACAGCCCCCTCTTAAAACTGTTGATGAAAACACACTCAGGGTTGCCATACAGAAACAGTCACAGAATTTGTGTGTTTGGTCCCTGGGCCCTGGCATACTGCAGATGCAGAAAACGTCACCTTTCTTGCCCATTCCCTTGCCTCTGGCTTTGGGAAGTTGATGAAGCAGCCATAGATGTGTAGATGGTGGTTCAGAATTAGGGAACATGCTTGCAAATCTTCATGTTTAACCCTTGAGTTCTTCCAGTTTGGCAGCTTTCCAGGAGGACTTGTGGAGGGTCAGGCTGGGTTGTCACTCACCTGCTTGCTGAAGGTTAATAAGGTCAGAGTTTATTCTAGAGTAGGGAGCAGGAAGTGGGCGGCTTAGGGAAATAAACCAGAGACAGGGGCTGATGGCAGAGCCAGGCTCCTGGAACCACAGGCCATTTGAGATGGGTAAACAGAGGACTTGCTGTGCCCTCACCGCTCACATTAACTGCCATCCACACCCGCCTCTGGCAGAAAGACACCTCCTGGGCTCACTCAGAGGGTGCATTTGTGTATCTCCAGGCTGGTCCCTGGCTCTGCAAGACAGCTGTGTCTTGCTTCCCATGCTAGTCCTATTTTCCTGCTTGACTTAGTTATTTCAGAAAGCCTCCATTTTAATTTCTCTTACTTCCCTTTATGGATCTTATTTCCTGTGATCCTGATGTTGTGGATATGATGATGGAAAAGATAAACATAGGCCCTGTCCCCCATCTGGTGTCCTAACATCCCTGAGACAGTCAGAATTCCTAACTCGGCTTGCAGGGGAGATGTCTGAGGCTTAGATCATATGCTCAAGGTCACGTAGACCTGAAATTCCCATCCAGGTCTCTCTGACCTCAAGTCCTGTGGTCTTCACCATGAAGAAAAACTGTGACCCGGTTCAGTGAATTTCTGGTAAGCATTCCTCAAGCTCTTTGTCTCTTGGCTTCTACCCTCATGACTTACAGATGTATGAACCAGTATGTAAAAGCCCCAAGTGAGCTCACGTCCTAGCAATATCCTTTGTAGAAAGCATGAAACCCTTTTGTAAAGGAATTGGTACATCAGTGTATGTCTTCACTGTGGGTGTTAGTGTTCCCTGATGCCTCTTTTATTCTGTTGGGACATCCTTGTATTAGGGAGCAGGTGCCAGATCATTACCTGTGGGGCAGGTGCTCATCTTAAATTTTGAACTTTGGAAGTCAAGGTCTGACTCTCACTCATCCCTGGGTCCCCACATTGAGTATAATGTGGGCATAAGGATGTGCTCAGCATGGCCTCAAGGTAAAGAGCAGGGTCTTAGGAGTCACACTGATGTGGAGTTGAATCAAGAACCACTGCTCTCTGATGCCCTGATTTGGGAAAGTGACCTATTTCTCAGAGTCTGTTTCCCCATCCTAGGGTTGTGGGAAAGAAATCAGAGGTTTAACAGTGCCTGCCGTGTGAAGTCAGAGGTTGGCAAACACTAGCCCTGGCCAAATCTGGTCTGCTGTGTGTATAGAGTCTCGTTTGGACACAGCAATGCGCATCCTTTTCTCTGTCATCTGTGGCTGCTTTGCACGACAATAGCAGAGGTAAGCAGTTGTCATGGAGACTCTGTGACCCTCAGAACCAAATATATTTTTTTCTTTTTTTTTTTCCTGGCTACACCACATGGCATGAGGGATCTTTGTTCCCCAACCAGGGATCAAACCTATGCCCCCTGAAGTGGAAGTATAGAGTCTTAAGCACAGGACCGCCAGGGAAGTCCCCAAATAAATTTTCTACCTGGCTTTTTACTGTAGAAGTTTGTGGACCTCCATGTTAAGCACTGTACAGACGGTAGCTGTAGTTGTTACAACAATTGCTATCATTACCTGTAAGTTCAACTACTTCTGCTCCATGAAAAAGTTACCTTCAGAGCATTGACCTTCCTCTGTTCCTTAGAGCTTGGGAGGATCTCTTTAATTACGTGGTGAACAAATTTGCGATTCCCTTAGTCTTGATCTTCATGGTTCTCAAGATTTGGGTCAGCTTCTTTCCCCATTCTTTTCTCCTGGTTTGATGCTTCCTCATAGTTTTTGGTCTGTCCTCAGAGGGGGCCTTTATTCCATGTCCATCTCTGGATAGCTTTCATTTCTGAATGATTGAAGCCAAAAGAACACAATGGGGAATCCCTCTGTGAAAAGACGAAGGCTGCGTGTGAGGCTCCTTCATGCTCCTGAGAGACCTGGAAAGGTGTGAGCCCCAGGCTCTGGGCACACATATCTGCCAGAGTCTGGGCGTCCCCCGCCCCAAGTCTTTCTGGTTTTAGAGGAGAAAGTCTCCTAAAATGTGGAGACATTCGGTAATTTTTTGTTAGTAATTTCCTTTTTAAAAATGTAATCTTATTTTGGATCGTAAATGTAATACATGCAATTTATGGAAACATGGGAAATGGAGAAAACTGCAACAATCAATCCTGATCGTACCACCCAGAGATAACTGCTATTAGCATTTTTAGCGTATTTCCTTCCAGATCCCTAATCATGTGTAAATGTTTACATAATTGAAATCACATTGTTTATATAATTTTATTTCCTGCATTTTTACTGAATATGTCATAAGCTTTTCCTCCAGCATTGAATGTTCTTCAAAACCACAGTTCTCATCTATGCATGTACACGTAAACCCACTCGCCCACCCACTGACTCAGGCACGCACCCATCCATCCATCCAACAGATATTTCCTTAGTGCCCCTTACATCCCAAATCCTGTACTAGCGGCCAGGGATGCAGTGATGGGCACACACAGACCTCATCACTCCCTTTACAGAGATCAGCCTCATAGGGAGCAGAGAGAGAGTTAATCATTATAAATTGTCTTAGCTTGGAGTGCTGTAACAAAATACCATAGACTGGGGGGGGTTAAACAACAGACATTCATTTCTCATTCTTCTGAAGGCTAGCAGTCAGACATGAGTGCCAGAATGGTTGCGTCTGGTAGGACTCTCTTCCTGGCTTACATATGGCTGCCTTCTGATTGTCCCCTGACTCGGAAGAGTGAAGAAGCTCTGATGTCTCCTCCTCTTCGTATAAGGACACTAATCTCATCATGTTACCCCACCCTTAGAACTTCCTCTAAACCAGCCCCACCTCCTGACACCATCCTTGGGAGTGTGAGGTGAATGTGAATTGTGGGGATCACAGACATTCAGTCCGTAGCCAGCATCATGTGATTGTGCTTTAATGTGGGGAAATAAAGGATCATGGATAGAAGAGACCCATCATTGAACTTGGGATGGGGCAGAAGACTTTTCACAGGAAGCTAATTCCAGTTATCTCTTTGAAGGAGGCCTGAGGAATCCTGATAAATAAGCTCTCCTTGGAATTATAGCAAGTCTTCTGAGATATGTGCACTTGAATGGGATGGAGGGAAAGGAAATTAGTAGTTACTGTTGGTGGTGGAAGCCCCCCAAATGTCTGTACTATGGAATTATCAAGACTGTCTTCCCAGCATGGGGAACTTTAGAAATCAGGTGAGCTACTGCTGACAAAGGTCCATCTAGTTAAAGCTATGGTTTTTCCAGTAGTCATGTATGGATGTGAGAGTTGGACCATAAAGAAGGCTGAGCCCTGAAGAACTGATGCCTTTGAACTGTGGTGCTGAAGAAGACTCTTGAGAGTCTCTTGGACTGCAAGGAGATGAAAAAGTCCATCCTAAAGGAAATCAGTCCTGAATATTCATTGGAAGGACTGGTGCTGAACCTGAAGCTCCAATAGTTTGGCCACCTGATGCAAAGAGCTGACTCATTGGAAAAGACCCTGATTCTGGGAAAGATTGAAGGCAGGAGGAGAGGGGATGATAGAGGATGAGATGGTTGGATGGCATCACCGATGCGATGGACATGAGTTTGAGCAAGCTCCGGGAGTTGGTGATGGACAGGGAAGCCTGGTGTGCTGCAGTTCATGCATACAAGCTAAGTTGCTTCAGTCGTGTCCAACTCTGTGCGACCCCATAGACGGCAGCCCACCAGGCTCCTCTGTCCACAGGATTCTCTAGGCAAGAATACTGGAGTGGGTTTCCATTTCCTTCTCTGGTGCTGCAGTCCATGGGGTCGCAAAGAGGCAGACACAACTGAGTGACTGAACAACAACTGCAGAAATAAAAGCAGGCAAACTTATTTGTAGATTCTTAGCTTCTTCTTGAGACAGGAGGCAGTGTTCCAAAGAGAATCCCCTCCATAGACTTAGGGCTAGAATGGGTAGTATGTGGAGAGGCTCTTGTGCTGTGAAGACTTGGCAGCACTGTAGAGAAATCTGGCTCCCGTCTGCTTCCTGGTGCTGATGGAGGTGCTCCAGACCCCTGTGGTCCTGATGACCATGCGTTAAGTGTGGAGAAGCCTGTGTGCCTTGTAAAAGATGAAGTGACACACGGCATTTTTTGCAAGGTCAAAACTCAGACCATGTGCTCTTCCAGAGCTCTGAGCACACACTTGCTGTTGCCTCCTGCCTTTTGTCTTGATTCTTGTGTGTGTTTTTACATTATTTCCCCTGAGGAAGAACAGAGTGAGAGATGGCTGTTGTGACAAACTGGTTGCAGATTGAATTGTGCACATGTGTGTTTGACAGCTGAGCTGGGCCGTAGAGCCATGCATTTACCGAGGGAATAGTGGCACCAGTTGCTGTTTTTCTTAGATCCTCCCTGAGCGATTGAAATGGAAGTTGACTCTCTTTGTTTCTTGGACATTCAGGGGATGGAACTGGTCAGGGGGGCCCTGGTGGGTACTTAGTCAGTAATGCATTTGTCACCTCAAGGACCTCTGAAGTGACGATGTGGATCTGTGGGTCATAACCCCCTCCCAGCAGTGGACAGGGCAGCCACACGGGTGTGTAAGTGATGTGGGGAGAGTTCAGTGCTATGTTAAGCCCATCACAGAAGGGAAAAAAGTCCACTTCAGGAGGTGTATCAGTCTGTGTACTTCTTTTTGGCTTTTTATCTTTATCCAAGTTGGGCAATGATAGAAAAATGCCAGCTGCATTTTCTCTTTAGTATGGAATGCAGTGTTTTCTAAAGAAGTGAAAATAAAAATGACTTTTCATTAACAAAGGCCTGCGAGCAAGACAGAAACTAACAAAATTTGCATTTCCTCACTTTCGTCTGTACAACGTGGGAGTTATCACTACCCTGTGGGGTTTGCTTTGAGATTAAATTAGAGAGCACCTGTCCTGGTGTATCGCAGGTACTCAGGAAATGGAAGCTATTATTCCTATTGGTATAATAGCTACATTTCATTCAGGGTTCAAAGTGCTTTCTGTGTGCCAACTCTTGGCATTGATAGTGTATGCTCTGGATTACCTGTATTTTGGTTTTGAGTCCTAGATGGAGCTGAACATGAGGATGGCATGAATGTGGCTCACCTATCTTTCTGGGGGTTGCTACGGTCTTGATGATGAAAAATCAGAAAGCTATCTTTCAATCAAATGAGAGTATCTTCTGGATACAGATTTCCAGTTCAACCCTTAGGTTACTGTCTATACACATACTATAACATCAGCCAAAGTTTCATTCCTAAGAGGGACCCATGCCCCAGTTAGAGGGAGAATGCTTACCTCATATGGACACGATGCTCAAAAGATTGTTCCTAATATAGGCCTTATATTCCTCAGGCTCCCCAGTGGGCTTGATTTATTTAGGCTTCCTTTGAGGCTAACTGGCTGTGATAGACAATTTTTAGCCTTCATCCCAGAAATGATACCTTAAGAAGCTGTCCTCTGTTCTCCCATACTGCAGGCTTTGTGATGCATTCATACCTTCAGCACCATCTGAAAGTGCCTATTAAATTGGAGTTCAGGGTTTCTAGATTCTTGATTTGATCGTGGAAGTCTTGAAATTTTATCCAGGAGGCATAGAAAAACCCTTCAAAGTTTTGAGTGTTTAATCTATTTGAACACATAGTCTCAGAGAGGGTTTAGCCAAGGAATATCAAACTGTGATATAAACAGTTTATCAAAAACTAACAGAGACTTTCCCTTGAATACCCAAGCACCTGGAGCACTCAAGTTTCAGAGGAGACAGATGAAGAACTTCCAGATGGATTCAGTTTCTTATCCTGGTTGGTGGAAAGCTACAGCTGTCTGGAGAGATGATATTGAGGGAGAGAGCAGGTCTTTGTCTGTCTGTCCATTTGTCTTTTGGATTTGTTGCATGAAAGTGAACAAGCCAAATGCAGTATGAAGATGAAGGGCCAAAGCATCATGCTCTGGGTCACCATTACGTCCCTTTCTGTTGAGGGGACAGTGGTCTTGGCCAAAGCTGCCCTGGACATAGCGCCTTGTGCTCGGCACACTTGCCAGGCATGAAGGAAGGCAACAAGATATTTTACTTTGGGAATACAACTGGGCTTAGTCTGTCGTTGCCTTGTGATGTCTCTCATGGACACACAGCATGCAGCTCCCAAGCGCCTCCAACCTGCAACTCTCTACGAAGCAGGTCTAATTGGGTCACTTGCTCTCTGCATAGAAAAACCATCAGGATTTTCAGTAACCAGTGTATAGTCTTCAGGGGAGAAATAGGGCTTCAGAAGTCCTTGTTGGCAGAGTCCTTTCTTTCACATCTGTATCTCAGGATGGAGTGAGTTTGACGGTGATCTCTTGGTTGCTAGGAAGATCCATAAGGTTTGAATGCAGTGGTATCCTAGAGTCAATATTTTACTCTGGTGAGGGGTGGGTTATTAACAGAGGTTGAGAAGAGGGGCCTGCAAGGGAACCAGTTATTCTGCTGTGAAAGAACGAGAAAAATTCCATCTACTTCCACCTTCACAAAGACTCTGTGAGAATCATTCATCACAGATGAAGTGGAAACACACTGACCTCTTAAAGGAAGAACACACGTACCTGCCTTCCCCCCCCCTCCCCCGGCCCATGCCGCACAACTCGAGGCTGCGTCTCACCCTTAAAGTATTCATGTTGTTCACCCACCTGCAGTTCCCTCTGTGTGCTGCAGCTACCTGACTGCAGCCTTTGCACACGTCAGCCCTTCTTCCCAGAATGCCCTTTCTCCTTGTCTGCCTAGCAAACTCCTATTCATCCCTCAAGACCCATCTCAGGCATCTCCTCCTCTGTGCAGCCATCTTTGACCCTTTCCCCGTGGGAGCAGAACTGATCACAGAATCTTTTGCATCCCCACTGACCTTGAACGTGAATTTGTTGCATACAGTTCTCATCTCCTCGGACTGCACCTAGAATAAAGTGGACCTCCGATCTAATTTGTTTTGTAGTGCTCTATTTGTGTGAGCATCTTGCTTTTGGTCTGTGAATGTCCTAACAACAGGGGATGTATTCTATTCATGTCTGTGCCTTAGCAGATAGTATCATACCTGGATCATAGTAATAGATGTTCAGTTAAGATTACCCAAATGGATGGATTTGTCATAGTGGTATAAGAGAAGGACTTACTGGTGTAGGAAGGCGCACTCAACGAATGGTCCCCTCTTTGGGTTACACTGTAAGCTCTTATCCCCTTTTTAGGGGAGCTTTGAATATTGAACTGTGGTTGAGTGAAAACTGGTTCTTTGTATCGACTCAAGGGGAAGAGAGAAGTCTCTGCTGATGACCAGGTCAGCAGTAGGTGATGGTACCCTTTGTGTTCTTGGGAGGCAGGATGGGCTCCTGTGACACAGGTACCTGAGGCTGTCACAGAGGAGGAGCATGGCAGGGATTTGGGGAGGGAGAGGGACTGGGCAAGTAGCCACTCTCAGGATGGGCAGCTCTTGGGTGGCTTTAGGTGAGGAGGGTGGGACCCACCTGCTCAGGTTCCTGGTAGATAAAACAGCAGCAGCAACAACCGAAGCGAAGACTCTGCTCACTGATGTGATGCTGGGCACATGCCCGCTTCCCTTTTAAATGTCCCGCAAGTTCCCTAAGCGTCCAGATGGCAATTTGCAGTGAATAATTTATAATAAGATATCTTATGCATTATGCAGGGTAGGTTTAAATTATGAATTGACCTTACTTGGCAGTGTACCTTAGTTAATAGGTGGACTTGGTAGTGGGGGGCTTGAAAGGCCAAATCGGGCCTGAGTTACCATGAGTGAGATGGAAACAGGGCATCTGGCCTCTTCCAATTGCAGCAGCGAGATCGAGCAGGAGGGAGGAGGGCCAGAGCTTGGGCTGCTTTGGCTCAGAGGGGGCTCTTCTGTGAGTGTGAGTACACAGCTTCCTTCCCACGGGAGGATGAGGGGAGAGTGGAGCTGCTCTACAAGCCTGCTTCCTTCCTGGGGGAGCTCACTGGCCCCAGGCCGTGTTTCACGGGCTGAGCTCCAAAGCCCAGCCTGGATCTGCATGGTCTGCCATGTTCTAGACTCTCTCTGAGCAAGGCGTCTAGGACCCCACCTGGGGGATAGGGTAGGAGTGTGGAGGGTGCTGGGAGCACAGCCCAGAGTGCTTCAAGGTATATTGAGCAGATCAAGTCTTTAAAGCAAACCGGGAGTGAATGAGGAGGGGCAGGAACCCTGTGACAGTGGCAGCCCATCCCCAGGAGGTCACTGTGGATGTTTCCAGCGTCCAACCCAACCCCAAGCCCTGGGCCGGCATCATCGCTTCACTGGCGCCTCATGACAGCAACTCTGGGAGAGGGTGTTGCGCACGGTCCTCCCAGTTTACTTAGACGGGAATGAAGGTGTAGAGCGAGTCCCTTATCCACGGTGACACAGCCGATGCCTGGCAGAGCTGGGACCTGAGAGTAGATCACAGAATTAGTAAAACATTCACTAACTGTCTCCTGGGGACTGGCTGCTCCCCTGGATGCTGAGGGGCTGCAGGGACCAGGCAGACAGGGCTCTCTGCTCAGGCAGGATAACTTGTAGTGGCGTAGACAAAAAATAAAGCTATCAGCAGGCAAATACCGATACCGGTGCTGCTGCCAGGGCCCTTGTTCTAAACATTATGCTGTATTGATGGATGAGATAGTATGTTTAGCAAGTATTGATCGAAAGCCTGTAGTGTGTAAAGCTTGAGCACCACGAGAGACATATGCAGAGGTGATGAGGACTAAGTCCTGCCTCTGAGGATCTCCAAGCTGGGGGTGATAAGGAGAATCAGAGCCCACGGTGAGGGCTGGAGGGAGGTCTGCTTCAGACAGCCCTTGGCGGGTGTGGAAGGGCAGGGGTTGGGGGACAGGGCTGCATGGCCTGCTTTCTGGGAAGGTCTGGCTGGAGTGAAGGGTCTACATGGAGGAGTGCAGGAGACTGGACAGGCGGGGGCCACAGTCCAGATTTGTGCTCAGTATGGCTAAGTGGGGGGGGAGCAGCTGTCAGATTTCCCCCATTGGTGGGTGGGTTGGAGGCAGGAGTTTGGGGTTGTCATTGGGAGGTGACTAGAGTCAGGGAGGTCTGATTTCAGAACTCCTGAAGATCTGGATGGGAGTGAGGATGCTGGGAGTGGAGAGAAAATGGCTTTAGGAGGCAGCCTCCTTGAGATATTTTACAGAATGTGGTTGACTCAGAGAGGACCCCAAGGGTGCCTTGAACACACATTGAGAAGTCCCGCTGGCAGTGTGGCTTGGAGGGAAGAGGTGGTGCTTAGCTTTGCCTTGTGGTGCTAGAGAGGCCAGCAGGTGTCTGTGGAGGGAGAGGTGTGCAGGAATAAAAGCCTGGAAGGAGACAGGCCACTGCGGAGAAAGATGTGGGGCAGAGAACTGGGGAGGGGCTTCCCCTGCATGCCTCTGCTTGCCTTGTCGTCTAGGAGGGGGTTTTAGGTCATGAACTTGTGCTCACTGAGTGTGCTGTGTTCTGGGGACCTGTCATTCATAGGTGGCTGTCCTGCCTGCTAGTGGGATCTGGCTGCGTTAGGGCCCTGGTGGACTGAGTAACCTGTGTCTGTTTCAGGGGCTTTCTCTTCTGATCAGAAGCTATCTGGTGCTATCTGGTCAGAGACATCTGTTTCTGATTTGTAGTGATAACCCCACCCCTGGGGTGTTCGGTGGTGGGTGTGAGGCCAGCAGTGGGCTCTGTGATTGGGCTGCCTTCTGGTTTACTGGGAAGAAGCCAGTGGGTCTCTTTCTTGTCCTGTATCACTTTCAGCAGAGTGTTGGCTGAAGTTCTGCATATTTGTCTTCTGTCAGTCTGTCTGCTCTGACTTGACCTGAACCGCGGTACTACTAGATAAATCCAGAACTACAAAGCTGTGTGCCCTATAAATGGCCTTCAGGAGGACTTTGTGCACTTTTTTTTTTTTGTATATACAGAAAATATAATAATGTGCATATGTGTGAAGAGAGAAGAGAATGTGGAAATAGGACATTGCCTTGCCCACCCCTCCAACTACACACGAAAAACCACCCACTCCACCTTTTCTGTCTTCATTTTGAACTAGAGAAGTTACGTCACTAGCATTTACAAGCAATGCTGAGTTCTCCTTGGCTAGTCTATCAGTGTCCGTATGTGGTGCCACTGTTTTTCTCCAGGGACTTTCTGACTTGAGTGTCTCCCCTCCCCCACTTCTCCTTGTTGAACTCCTATGAGTGCTGAGCTCGACACCCTCCCAGCTCTGTGGCAGATGTGGTCCTTCCAAGGCTGTCCCTTTAGTGGATGCCACTATCACGTACGTAAAAAGATGATTCACAACTTGATGAAAAATACAGAGCATTCCTTTCAAGTCATGTGACTAAGACTGAGCATCTTCAGCCCTCTTGACATTCCATCTACCTTGAGGTGTGGGGCACCATCCTGCATCTAGTTTTTCTCCTCTACAGTATTTGACTATATTAGGGGTTCATTAAATATTTAATGTGTGATTAACAGAGATGTCTTTTTAGATGAAATTTACTTCTCTGCCTTGACAGAAGAAAGCTAATCTATTAAAATATTTACTGGTACAATAATAAAAGTAGCAGCTGCCATTCATTGAGGCCTGCAATATATCAGCTCTCATTGTAGATATCTCTCTTGCCTTTTATCAAACCTTCTCAACAGTCCAGCAAGGCTGGGTTTCAACTCATGAGGAAGAGAGAGGGCACAGAGGAGTCGAGAGACTTACTTCAGGTAACACAGCCAATAAATTACAAAGAGGGTTCCAGTGTTATTCTGTCTGATTCCAGAATCTGAGCCCTTCATGTCCCTGGTGATTGCAAAAGTCCCATGGCCCTTTGCTGGTTATTGGCCTTCAGCTCTTCCAGAGCCTAACTAAGGAAGCTTCTCATCAGCATCTCTGCCCTGCCTTCAAGAGCAAAGCCTGATGAGAGGCTGAATTACGACTATTGGTTCCCTATGGCTATCATACACTGTTGATTTGGACAGGCCCTACTCATATCAGGGTTCTGGAGATTTTCTGATCGAAATGACAAAAATATGTGTCCTCTAAGTGTCTTGAAAGGTGCTGCTGTATAGGGAGCTGGTGCTTGGCATGTTGGGGAACTGTTTTATTTCCATATACTACAGCAATGTGTGTGAGATTGCTGCCCTCTGATGTGGTCACCTCATGCAACTGTCATGACTCTGTGCTCAGAATACTAAATGTCAGGCCTTTTTGCACAGAGGGTGGCTGGTGGCAACACAGAACTGGGAGGACCTGGAGGGCATGATGAAGGAGCTTCTTCTTCCCAGGAAGTGGAAGATGGATAATTCCAAGCTGGATTCTGGCTCAACTTGCACTCTCCTGTTGGGAGGAAGTGGACAGGTGGATTGAGGAGGACCACTGGACCATGACAATGAGAGTATCTTTGTAAAGGATGCTCTCCACCAACCAGGCTATTATCATGACCTCCTAGAGAGAAGCTGCATTGTGTTTCTATGTGATCAGTGGGGAGGCTGAGAACTGAGTGCCTTGCTGCAGCTACAGCACCAGCCATCTGGCCGAGCTCTTTCTACAGCCTGCTGCTCCGGCTGATGTTCTCCTTGCTGTTCTACCTTTCCTGGCCATCCTGTTTCCCTCCCAGCATCCTGCTTCTTTGGTGCTTTGGTCTTCATCCAGATTCTTCTCCACCTGAGATCACCTCAAGTGCAGTGGCCTTTGGTTGGGTCGGGAATGTTTTTGCGCCTGTGTTCTGGAACAGATGTGGTCACTCACTGAACCTGCTGCTCAGCCCTAGTTGGTAACTGTGACCATCTGCATTCAGCTGGGTCCTGATGGAGTCAGCTGTCTTGACCTAGAATGAAATGTGTCCTTCATATAGTGCTCATGGGAAGCATGCCTATTGATAAGATAGAAACTCACATCATTGGTGTGAAGACTGATCAAACTTAATGCTGTCAGGGTAGTGGTACTTTCATGCTGCATTGATACCAACTTTTATATTTTTTCACTTTTGGTTTTTAAAACAATTTTGATGTTTGACAATGTAAAATGATTCAACTGTGTTTAAACATGTAACTTCATTGTCTAAAAAGCTTTTTAAACCAATATATTTACATAACTTGTATGCATGCGTGTGTGCATGCTTGGGCATGACTGACTTTTTGAGAACCCATGGACCCAGAAAAACCGCCATGCTTCTCTGGGTCCATGGAATTTTTCAGGCAAGAATACTGGAGCAGGTTGCCTTTTCTTTTGCCAGGGGATCTTCCCAATCCAAGGACTGAACCCATGTCTCTTACATTGGTAGGAAGGTTCTTAACTTAGATGCTATGAATAATAGTAATGCCTGAATAAATTACTCTTACCTCTAATGTACTCAATAGCAATGATGGTCTCATTGAGAGAGCTATTTCTTTTCTGTTTTTTAAAAATTTATTTTATTTTATTTTTTTTACTTTACAATATTGTATTCGTTTTGCCATACATTGACATGAATCTGCCATGGGTGTACATGTGTTCTCCATCCTGAACCCCTCTCCGCCCTCCCTCCCTATCCTGTCCCTCTGGGTCTTCCTAGTGCACCAGCCCCGAGCACCCTGTATCATGCATCAAAACTGTACTGGCGATTCGTTTCACATGTGATAATGTACATGTTTCCATACCATTCTCCCATATCATCCCGCCCTCGCCCTCTCCCACAGAGTCCAAAAGACTGTTTTATACATCTGTGTCTCTTTTGCTGTCTTGCATACAACATATTGAAAAGCAGAGACATTACTTTGCCAACAAAGGTCCGTCTAGTGAAGGCTATGGTTTTTCCAGTGGTCATGTATGGATGTGAGAGTTGGACTGTGAAGAAAACTGAGTGATGAAGAATTGATGCTTTTGAACTGTGGTGTTGGAGAAGACTCCTGGGAGTCACTTGGACGGCAAGGAGATCCGACCAGTCCATTCTGAAGGAGATCAGCCCTGAGTGTTCTTTGGAGGGAATGATGCTAAAGCTGAAGCTCCAGTACTTTGGCCACCTCATGGGAAAAGTTGACTCATTGGAAAAGACCCTGATACTGGGAGGGATTGGGGGCAGGAGGAAAAGGGGACGACAGAGGATGAGATGGCTGGATGGCATCATCAACCTGACGGATGTGAGTCTGAGTGAACTCCAGGAGTTGGTGATGGACAGGGAGGCCTGGCGTGCTGCGATTCATGGGGTCGCAAAGAGTCGGACATGACTGAGCAGCTGAACTGAACTGATACAGGGTTATCATTACCATCTTTCTAAATTCCATATATATGCATTAGTATACTGTATTGGTGTTTTTCTTTCTGGCTTATTTCACTCTGTATAATAGGATCCAGTTTCATCCACCTCATTAGAACTAATTCAAATGTATTCTTTTTAATGGCTAAGTAATATTGCATTGTGTATATGTACCACAGCTTTCTTATCCATTCATCTGCCGATGGACACGTAGGTTGCTCTCATGTCCTGGCTGTTGTAAACAGTGCTGTGATAAACATTGGGGTACATGTGTCTCTTTCAATTCTGGTTTCCTCGGTGTGTATGCCCAGCAGTGGGATTGCTGGGTCATATGGCAGTTCTAGTTTCAGTTTTTTAAGGAATCTCCACACTGTTCTCCATAGTGGCTGTGCTAATTTGCATTCCCACCAACAGTGTAAGAGGGCTCTGTTTTCTCCACACCCTCTCCAGCATTTATTGCTTGTGGACTTTTGGATCGCAGACATTCTGACTGGCATGAAATGGTACCTCATTGTGGTTTTGATTTGCATTTCTCTGATAATGTGTGATGCTGAGCATCATTTCATATATTTGTTAGCCATCTGTATATCTTCTTTGGAGAAATGTCTGTTTAGTTCTTTGGCCCACTTTTTGATTGGGTCATTTATTTTTCTGGAATTGAGCTGTAGGAGTTGCTTGTATATTTTTGAGATTAATTCTTAGTTGCTTCATTTGCTATTATTTTCTCCCATTCTGAAGTCTGTCTTTTCACCTTGCTTATAGTTTCCTTCATTGTGCAGAAGCTTTTAATTTTAATTATGTCCCATTTGTTTATTTTTCTTTTATTTCCAATATTCTGGGAGGTGGGTCATAGAGGATCCTGCTGTGGTTTATGTTGGAGAGTGTTTTTGCCTATGTTTTCCTTTAGGAGTTTTATAGTTTCTGGTCTTACATTTAGATCTTTACTCCATTTTGAGTTTATTTTTGTGTATGGTGTTAGAAAGTGATCTAGTTTCATTCTTTTACAAGCGGTTGACCAGTTTTCCCAGCACCACTTGTTTCCCAGACCATATTGTCTTTTTTCCATTGTATATTCTTGCCTCCTTTGTCAAAGATAAGGTGTCCGTAGGTGTGTGGATTTATCTCTGGGCTTTCTATTTTGTTCCATTGATCTATATTTCTGTCTTTGTGCCAGTACCATATTGTCTTGATGACTGTGGCTTTGTAGTAGAGCCTGAAGTCAGGCAGGTTGATTCCTCCAGTTCCATTCTTCTTTCTCAAGATTGCTTTGGCTATTTGTGGTCTTTTGTATTTCCATACAAATTGTGAAATTATTTGTTCTAGTTCTTTGAAAAATACCGTTGGTAGCTTGATAGGGATTGCATTGAATCTATAGATTGCTTTGGATAGTATTCTCATTTTTCACTATATTGATTCTTCTGATCCATGAACATGGTATATTTCTCCATCTGTTAGTGTCCTCTTTGATTTCTTTCACCAATGTTTTATAGTTTTCTATATATATAGGTCTTTTGTTTCTTTAGGTAGATAGATTCCTAAGTATTTTGTTCTTTTCATTGCAATGGTGAATGGAATTGTTTCCTTAATTTCTTGTTCTGCTTTCTCATTGTTAGTGTATAGGAATGCAAGGGATTTCTGTGTGTTGATTTTATATCTTGCAACTTTACTATATTCATTGATTAATATAGTAAAGTTGCATTGATTCATTGATTAGCTCTAGTAATTTTCTGGTGGAGTTTTTAGGGTTTTCTATATAGAGGATCGTGTCATCTGAAAACAGTAAGAGTTTTGCTTCTTCTTTTATAATTTGGATTCCTTTTATTTTCCTGCTCTGATTGCTATGGCCAAAACTTCCAAAACTATGTTGAATAGTAGTGGTGAGAGTGTGCATCCTTGTCTTGTTCCCAACTTTAGGGGAAATCCTTTCAATTTTTCACCATTGAGGGTAATGTTTGCTGAGGGTTTGTCATATATAGCTTTTATTATGTTGAGGTATGTTCCTTCTATGCCTGCTTTCTGGAGGGTTTTTATCATAAATGGATGTTGAATTTTGTCAAAGGCTTTCTCTGCATCTATTGAGATAATCATATGATTTTTATCTTTCAATTTGTTAATGTGGTGTATTACATTTATTGATTTGTGGATATTGAAGAATCCTTGCATCCCTGGGATAAAGCTCACTTGGTCATGATGTATGATCTTTTTAATGTGTTGTTGGATTCTGTTTGCTAGAATTTTGTTAAGGATTTTTGCGTCTGTGTTCATCAGTGATATTGGCCTGTAGTTTTCTTTTTTTGTGGCATTTTTGTCAGGTTTTGATATTAGGGTGATGGTGGCCTCATAGAATGAGTTTGGAAGTTTACCTTGCTCTGCAATTTTCTGGAAGAGTTTGAGTAGGATAGGTGTTAGTTCTTCTCTAAATTTTTGGTAGAATTCAGCTGTGAAACCATTTGGTCCTGGGCTTTTGCTTGTTGGAAGATTTCTGATTACAGTTTCAATTTCCGTGCTTGTGATGGGTCTGTTAAGATTTTCTATTTCTTCCTGGTTCAGTTTTGGAAAGTTGTACTTTACTAATAATTTGTTCTTTTCTTCCAAGTTGTCCATTTTATTTGCATATAGTTGCTGATAGTAGTCTCTTATGATCCTTTGTATTTCTGTGTTGTCTGTTGTGATCTCTACATTTTCATTTCTAATTTTGTTGATTTGATTTTGTGAGAGCTGTTTCTTTTCAAGAAACGTATACTATCCTCTAGTTAGCTGGGAACATGCAGATTTTCTTCAAGATTTTTTTCCCCCCTTCTGTGGTCTTAACCATTTTAAAAGCTTTATTATTTTCGAGTTAGAACAGGCTTATTCCCTAACTCCTTTTATGCCCAGGCCATCCTTCCAAAAGATAATGCTGGTTTATAAAAATAGCTACCAGAGTGCCTCTGGGGAGAGAGAAATGGATGTGTATATTGCTTTGCATAACAAGCCTTGTAGAACTGATTAAGTCATAGAGACCATATAATGGATGATTAATGTGTGCCAGACTCAATACTAAGAGATTGTACCTGGTTATCTCATTTAATCCTTTCTTTTTATTGTGGTAAGACCCTTTCACATGAGATCTATCCTCTTAACAAGTTTTTAAGTGTATATTATTTTTCTTTAATGACACCTTTTCCTGCTTTTTGTAGAATTCCCACATTTTCATTTTGCATCTGAAGACTGCTTCCACTGGGACCAGGAGGATAGAAAGGCACAAGCCAGACAGAGCCTGCCCTTGAGACCATGCGCTGCAGAGGCTGTGAGTGGGCGCTCTGCAGGACACATGTCACCGGGTCCAGCCATTTCCCCTGTCCATCTCCCACCCCTAGGTGCTGACATGACAGGGAGCAATATTGGTGGACCCTCCAGACCAGTTCACCCCCTAGGTGAATACCACACGGTGACACCCATTGGTCCCACATGGTACAAGAGCATTGCTCAGCCAAGCCCCACTTAGACTCCTGCCCATGGAACTGAGAGATAACAGGTGATGTTGCATCAAGCTGTTGAGTTTGGAGAAGTTAGTTGTGTAGTCATAGATAACTGGGATTTCCTAATGGAAGCAGTGACTCTTCTTCAGACCTTCTTTTCTCTGAAGCTTGGCAATGTTTCCCTCTCAGGTCTTCTCCCACCGCCTTGGCAACACCTCCTCCCTTATCTATCTCTGAAGAGCACTACTTCTGGGTTCCTGCTTGGTGCCCGTACTCTCTGAAGCACTATAACTCCTCTTGGGGCAATCTCATTCATGCCATGGCTTTAGCCACACCACCCTCACTGAGAACCTGACCTGACCTTCTAACGTCTGTTTCTGTTTGAACCGATACATGAACATATCCTCTTAACCTATATCTATCATTCAAATTTTTCTCCTGGTCTAAACACCCATGCGTGCCCAGGAAGCTCACCCTCACCCTGCTGAGACCTGGGCTTACCACCTTCCCTTTCTTCCATGGTAGACGGTGAATTGTGTCCCTCAAGAAGGATGCATTGAAATTCTTGCCCTTGGGACCTCAGAATGGGACCTTATGTGGGAATAGGATCTTATAGAGGTTAAAATCAAGGTAAAATGAACTCTTAAGCTCTTAATCCAATATGAATAGGTCCTTATAAAAAGAGCAAATTTCAACACCAAGATAGATGTGCACAGGGGGGAGATTGTGGGAATCGACACAGGGAGAATGCCATGTGAAGATGAAGGTAAAAGTCAGGGGTGATGAATCTACAGGTCAAGGAATGCCAAAGATGGTCAGCAAACCATAGGAATCTCAGAGACCTGGAACAGATTGTCCCTCGTATCCCTTGGAAGGCACCGACCCTGCCAACCCCTTGGTCTTGGACCTCCGGCCTCCAGAATTGTGAGGCAATATGTTTCTATTGTTTAAGCCACCTAGTTCATGGGGATTTATTATGGCAGCCCTAGGAAGCTTATATATTCCCTGCACCACAGTGTTGTCAGCTTGCTCTTCCTCTTGTAGTACTTGTCTCAGCAAATGGCTCCTCCATCGCTTCACTTGATTAAGCCAGAAACCTGAATTCTCAGCACTAAGAACTGGGCCAACTTGAAATTAGGCACTCAATAATATCGACTATTTTAATAGATGCCCTCCATTATAGCAGGTCTTTTGGCAATTACAGATATTACCCTGAGGATGTGCAGAGTTGGAATTAAAAAGAGATACAAACCCCAAACCCCTTTTGTATCCTTCCTGTCCCTCTGTACTTCAGGTTTCCTGTGAGAAACTATTGATTTCTTCTTTCCGCCATGGGGCAGGCATATATCGAGAGCCACACATATGTAAATAAGGACTCAGCCGCATGCTTGCCTTTCTATTCTTCAGAGAAATATCGATTTTGACTTTGAAGAGTTACCTAAAAATTCCCTTTTCACCAGTTCCTTCTTCATTGTGTACAACCTGAACTGGTGTGTTGAGTTCTACATTGTGATCTTTGTAAGGAAACGTGCAAGTTGGACTGAGTTCTTTGGAAGGCTTAGGGCGAGGAGGGCAGCCTTCTAGCTGTATTGATCTGCTGCCGGTTATTGAAGTTGTTGCAAATGCTTACCTCCATTTTCCCCATTCAGAGATATTGAAATCATTGGTCTGTAGAATCTGAGAGTCTGGCTTCCAAAGAGATGTTGTGCTACTTTTCTCTTGATGGTGATTTATACAAGTCCCAATGCGTCATCCTTTCAGATCACCCTTGGCAACGGAGGAGCAATATAATTGTTGCAATTTCATTTTATATTGAAACGACTTCAACACATTTTCTATACCGGGTCTATGCAAATTGTGTTTTTTTTTGGCAAAGAAATTATAGTTGTGTGTGGAAGCCCTAAGCAGGGCACAAAGACATCAAAGTCGGCCATAATCATAAAAAGCACATGCAAATCTTTCACATTAATAATTCACAGTTAAGTACAGGCGCTGTGGCCCCCTGTCTGAGATTGCAGCAAGTAGCAATTTGTTTAGCTTTGGTAAAGGGCACAAAATCACTAAGTTCAGATGTTCTGTTTTGGTCTTATACTTGCTCTGTGGATTGGATTTGGGTGGAAAGTCAACTTTATAAGTGGATGCTTATATATTTGTCAGGAAGGTCTGATTTGTAAGGGGCAGTATTAATTTTGTGGACATTGTCCACATAACTGTCTTCTATGTCTCCAGTGAAGCTATTATCTGAACCCCAGACTCCTGAGTGTGTGTCTCCATCCCTTCCATCTTCCGTATTTATTCATTCTGTCACAATTTGTTGAGTACCAGCATGTGTTAGGTTTGGGCCTGGAGCTAGGGATATACAGTGAACAAGATGAGCATGGCCCTGCCTGATCCATCGTGGACTATCCATGGTCCACAGCCCAGCAGCAGCAGCAACATCACCTGGTAGCTGGTTAGACATGCAAGGTTGCAGGCCCCACTCCAGGCCTGCTGAATCCATTAACATAATCTGTGGGTGATTCCTATTCTGTTTAGAAGAGGAAATGCATATTTCACGGGTAATTATAATATGAAAACATTCTGGTATGAAAATGTTCACCTGTTCTGCAATCTGAGAGGGCTGAACAGTATTACCTGTGCTAGAATGGGAGGGGCTCAGGAAAGGCTTCAGAAGGACCAGAGACTGTTACAGCTGCTGAAATCATATGGCGACAGGAGCATGAACCAGGCAGAGACTGAGTGGGAGTGTGAGAGACAAGTCCAGGGGGCAGCCCTAGGGCTTCAGCTCTGAGGTAGTGAGTCCAGCCTGCCAGAGGAGCTCGGAGCACAGCAGGAGGCTGTGAGGGGAGGCAGTGAACTTTCTAGAGGACTTCACACTGCAATCTGAATCTTCCCCAGAAAGTCACAAGGAGCCACTGGGGCATTTAAGTGGGGTTAGATTTCAAACTGTGGCAGATTATAGAAAGATGACTTCCTCTGCAGTGTTGGGGAGGGATGGATTGGTGTAGGGGAGAGTAGAGTGCTGTCCAGCCAGCAGACGATGGGCTTGACCGGATGAGACAGTAGGGGGAGGTGAGTGGATGCCTGTGAGGTGTGCCTAGGGGCCAGAACTCGGAGGGTCTGGGCAACCTCTTCTGCCTCTGACCTCCTGTAGACCTATGTCATGGGGGCTTGGGGAATCTCCTCCCCTTTTCCCCAGATCATCAGCTTCTCGAAGTCAAGGCCACGGTCTCACACCTTTTGGTTTTCTTCGTGGTGCTTAGTGCCAAGTTTGGCACTGGTGCTGTGTGGAGTCCTCATCTTGAGCTTTTCCCAAGACCTTGCCTTTCTTCAGTTGCAGAAGGTGATTCTCAGAGGGTTGGCTGGAAAAAGCTGTGTTTCCCTGTTGCTTCTGTGTAACGTGAATGATAACTCCTGTTTGTGTGGTGCTTTCCCTCACAGACAGCACTTTCATCATCACCGTCTCATTTGTACCATCACCATCTCCCTTCACTGCCCACACCCCCACCCCGCCACCCCCATCTTTGGAGAAGGAGGTGCCTCTCAGTGTTAATCAAAGGCTGGTTATCTTGGTCCTCCTCTCCTCCCTGTTCTGACTCCTATCTTTAGACTTGGAAGTTGCAGCTGGAAGCAGGTTGGGGTCAAGCAATGCAGAGTTGAGACAGATTGTCTCCATGTGAGTTAGACATCCAGGAGGAAGGATGGGCAGAGAAGAGTGAGGAGGGGAACAAGTTCCTGCTCAGGCTGTGATTCAGGCTCCCATGTGACTGGTAACCAGATCCGAAGACTAGAGCAGACTGTGAGACAGTGCAAGCTCCCAGCCTTCCTGGGCTTCAAAGTCTTAAGGGTCTCTTCTGCTGTGCCCTAGGAGAGGAAACTGAAAGGAATTCAGTGCATGGAAAGGGGAAATTGAGGCCTTACTGAAATTGTCTCTCACATGTCAAACGAAGAAAGGGGCTTTGAGTGCAACAGACATGAGTTTGACTCTGCCACTCACTAGCCCCATGGTCTTGGGCAGCTGAGTAGGTGTGTTTACTCACGTGAGAATCTCTTTTACACAGGTGTGCTAGGATGAGATGAGGCTAAGATGAGTGCTAACAAACAAAGTGCCCTGGTTTTGGTGGAGTGCCTGCAACAGTCTGTGCATTTATGTCCACCCAGCTCCCCGTCTGTTGCTCTAGAGGATGCTCCTACCAGACAAGGGAGGGCATCCTTTCCTATAAGTGGTTTCCATAGAGAATGTAAGGGTTCTCAACCTTCATGTTCAAAAGGATCAACCTGGAGTTTGTTAAAGTAGACAGTCCTGGACCCAGCTCCCCCAGGGTCCCATCAGTCTGGAATGGTGCCTAGGTGATTCTGAGAGGGATGGCATTGTGGGAAAGTTGGGAATGGAGCCAGAGCTGGAGTGTCTTCTGGCCTTGGGGCTTGCTCAGAGGGGTGCTCAGCCCCGCTCTGGACCTGCTGCAAGGGATTCTCCAGGAGGAGGTCCTACATTTTTTACCAGGTCCCAGGTGATTCTCAGGATAAAGCAAGTTGGCAACACTGGGCTAGGGATCCAGGTAAGGCCCACCTCTGTGGGTTTGTGCAAGATGTTCAAGCAACTAAGGATGTGTTTTTAAGGCATACATGTCCAGCCCATAAATGGGAAGAGCCCATTGGGGAAGGAACTCTATATCTTCCCTGAAGTGCTGACAGATGAGACTCTGGGTGGGCACAGCCTGGCAAGGTCACAAGCTCTAGAAGCCAGGATGTCCTTGTCTGTTAAAATGAGACTGTAGGACTGGATGTCTTAAGTCCCTCCATTTCTTAAGTTGCTTGACTCTAATAAAAGATTCAGTTTATGTTAACTCAGGCAGAGGAGAATATTTGTCGGCAGGGTGCCCCTAGTGTTTGATGTTTGCATTCCTTTTAAGTATTGCACTATATTATGTGATTTTATTCAGTTTCTATATTTAGTCCATGTTGCTCCTTAATTGTAGTTATGAAACAAAGCATATGTGTTTGTGAGATTCTTCTTAAGAACTTTTGTGTGGTTTGTTGCCCAAGCTGAAAGGACTGCTCCCTGGTGGCAGATTCTGGAATTGCAAGCCCATCCTTTTGAGGCGTTAGCAAAAACAATGGAGAAGGAAATGGCAACCCACTCCAGTGTTCTTGCCTGGAGAATCCCAGGAACGGGGGAGCCTGGTGGGCTGCCGTCTATGGGGTCGCACAGAGTTGGACACGACTGAAGCGACTTAGCAGCAGCAGCAGCAAAAACAAACCGCTTGAGGAAAGGAGTGAGTTTTCTGTGTTGTGTTTTCTTTTCTTTTTTTTTTTTTTTTTGCAAATTCCCATCGCAGACTACCTGAAACAAAGTCTTTTGGAGAGGGATCTGGAAACCTGCGTGTAGAGTAAACCCTTCAGATAAACCTTATGCCCAGAGTGGTTTGAAAACCCATTGTTCCACATCTAGGTTTCTTAACCTTGACACTGTTAACTATTTGGGCTGGAAACTTCCTGTGAGAGGCTATCCTGTGCAGTTAGGATGTTTAGCTACATTCCTGGCCTCTCCCCATTAAATGTCAGTAGCCCCTCCCCACTCCCCCATCTGTTTCAATCAAACTGTGTCCAGACATCGGCCACCGTCCCCCAGGGGCAAAATCACTCTCTCTTAAGCACCACTGCTCTGATGTGTACCATGAACATACAGCCCATTTCAGAGACAGCACGTGTCACAAGGTCACTAAAAGCTAAGATATGTCAAGTGTCTTTACAGGAGGCTATTAATGCAAATGTGGGATGACTTCTGACTTGTAGTAGAATAAACATGCTGGCTTTATGACCTATGTTTTGATTCTGAAACAGCCATAGAGGAGAGTCGTTCATGAAGGATGGACTGGCATTAATGACTGTACACTTGGACAGGGGCATCTGATCACACCCGCCGAGACCACCCATGTACTTTCCCAGGCTCACATGTTGGCTAGATGCTGCAGGTGCCTGGAACACTTGGAGGAGGGAGGGAGGGACGTGTAACTTCATTTCTCTTAGAAGCTTTCCGAAGTAGTTAAATTCTACTAGCTTTTGAGAGAGGGCTCTTTATTGTGTGAAATATCCTTCTGTACTGCAAATACCAATTCCAAGAGCATTACGGATGACACTTTCTGTGAGACAGAGAATGCACTGGGCATCCATGTGGACCACAGTCTGGTTAAATGAACACTGTGAAGTCTGTTCTGGGAGCTAGAGTTGAATTCTCCAGTGTACACCTGTTGTATCCAGAGATCAGCACCTGAACTGAACACCTCTAGTGGGAATCAGTGAGCCAGGGCAGGCCCCTCTGTGCTCTTCATAGCAGCCAGAGCTGAGCCTTCTGGTCTTCTTATACTGGGACAGTGTCTTGTTGGCAGCCTGGTATCCAGGGACCCACCAGAGGGTGAGTCCTTAGTATTGCAGAAGGGATTGACAGCTTGTCTGAAAGAAGAGGGTTGGCAGTGGCCCTAAAGAAGACCTGTGTGTGTGTGCTTCCTGTTGGAGTTGGGGTTTCACACAGTGGGGCTGAGAGCCTGGAGCCTCCTGGGCGGCTATGATGGGGGTTTGAGCAGAGGCAGCTGAGGTGGTTGGAAGCAACACTTCCAACCTTACAGAAAGCAACCAAGTGCTTTCTGTAAAGCTCTCTGTTGGTCCTCTGAGTGACCACCAAGGGAAGCCCCTTGCCTTCAGTCCTTGCTTCTTCCCCTGCTGGACTGGAGTGTTGAACTTGAGCAACTCCACTGTGTGTGGCTCTTGTGTAGAGATGGACTGTGACCTTTGCATTTCTATTGCTCTGGGTGAGCCTGGACTACAGGATCCTGAGCAGGGAGGGGAAGGAAACCTTTTGTGATTTCTGATCTCTGTCTGCTCTCTGCTCTACCCCCCAACTCCTCCTCCCCGACCCCTGAGACTCTGCAGATACAGCTGGGCGTGGACACAGAGGCTTGACCTGGACCAGGTATGAAGAGCCTCTATTCACCGCTCCCTTTCCCCTGATGATTGGTGCTCCTGAAGCATCTTCCTCTGACACCTGTGGAAGTGGATAAACTTCATGATGTACTTGAACTTGGTCGAAGGCACTTCTGCTCAAAGAAAGTTACCTACCAGCTCTCTGATGTCTAAAAAACCTGCTTTGGGAGTGTGGTTCTTTTGCTTTAATACTGAATCTAGGACAAATCATTTATCTGGTATGAGTCATTACATTTTGGTGCGAATGCAGTGGAGCTTATTTCCTGAGATGAGATTGTGCTGGGAGAGGTGGGTATAGATATTTCACTCCCCAGAGGGGCAGGCCAGCACAAGGAGTGGAAAAGAAAAGCTGGGAGGAACTAACAGGGCACATGACTTGGAGACCAGAGCTGATAGAAGAAATTTCCACTGTTGTCAGGGGGCAAGGTTTTCAGACACCTTCCTCAGCCACAAATTGTGGACTGTGAATAGCCAAGCATCTTCCATGTCAGCCTGCTCTGCTCTTCAGGTCTGAAACTCTAGTAAGAATTGTTTTATTGTAAATAATCCATGAAGGTCCTCATTTCCTTGCGGGGCCTCCAGTTTCTGCTGCTCTATGGCATGTTTGTTCATTACTTCCGTTGGACACTCTTCATTGGAAACGCAGTCCTGAGTAAGTGGCAAGAAGGTCACAAAAATGCCCCTTGAGATCACAATTATTCCAACCCCTAGTGGATGCAACAGTGATTGGCTGGGCCACTGAGTGAATTTATTTATGCTGTCACTCATTCATGGCGATGAATTTTATGGGATGAGCTGAAAGAAGTACCCAAGATAAGATATTCTTTAGTAACCTGAGAAATAATATGCCATTCCAATTCTTGTATTCAATTTTATTTTCTTTCATTGGAAGAAATTCTTATTCTGAGAGAAATACAGGAGCGTACGGGCATACTGCGATGGCCTAGACAGGTGAGCAGGGATCAGGTGGTGCAATTTTCTTGCCATAGTGGGTCTACTTCAGCCACCATCCTTGATGGCAGTGTTTTTACAAAGTGCTTTCCCTGGAACGCTGGTTCATCCAAACGTCCTATGGACAAGAGTTTGTCTGATCACGTACGTTTTTGCAAACCTGTGCTTGCCTTGTGGGGTTGGCTGGGCCCTGTGTGCCCACTGCCCTGGTGCCCCATTGGCAAGTGACCAAGCACATTCCTGAGGTTAAGGGCAGGAGACATTCTTCAGGGAAGAAACTGGTGCACCAGTTTTAAAACCAGCCCTCAACTAATGTGGCCACAGAAGCTTTTTGTTTTCTTCCCTCGACATCTCATTAGAAGGAGCAAGTTTTTCCAAATGTTGCTACATGAAATGGTTTTCTCTTGGGGTTAGCTGTTCCCACATCACTGTGAACGCACAGTTTTTGTAAACCCGTTGGTGCCACTGGCAGGGAGTGCAGGGCTCTGGGAGTTGTCTCTGCTCTCCAGAATCAAGAATCAATCAGAATCTCTCGAACCAAGCTGTCTTCCCATGATGACAGCTGAAGTTTCTAAGTCCCTTAACGGTTCACCTTCTCCTGTGTGTGTTTTATCCAAGTTTTTTTTTTTTTTTTTCTCCTTTGAAGCAGTTAGGAAAGTAGAATTTATGAGGAGCTTCCACGTTGTGCTGAAGAGAGTGTGGCCCTTATATGGAGATCAAGTCCAGTGCCATTCTGTGCAATAACAGCACATATCCCACCCAGGTGGGAACATGCATCCCGGGGCTTTGGGGTTTGTGTGTGTCTGGTCCAGCTGCTTCTTGAGGCTGGTTTCTCTACAGTCCACAGTGAATCCAGGCCTCTCTGCTTGCCCCCACCTCTAACCAGCTCCACATCCTCTCCGTGCATCAGTCAGGACTCTGCCAGTATTGGGAGACACAATTCTGACTTCAAATTGATTGGGGAATAGAACCCATTAAGACAAAACCAAGGATTCAGGAGGTCACTGTGACTTGAGCTTTAAGCTCAGTGCAGGTCGAAAGGGCCTGGTTTTCCCCCTTCACCTGAGCTCCGTTCTGTGTGTCACGTCTGTTCTCAGGTACTCAGTGTCCTTGTGGCAGTGAGCTGGCAGCAGTGGCTCCAGGCCCCTAACCTCTCGTGCTAACAGGTCATAGGAAGTGTTATGGCAAATATCTTGCCTTTCATTGACTCCGACTGTGTCATGTGCCCATCCACATGGCCAGAAAAATTCAGTGCATGGAGGGGCGGAGCTTTGGATCACATGCTGTGTCCTTCACTGGAGTGACCTAAAGCCAAGAACTAAATGTAGGAGAGAGCTGGTTCTCCAAAGGAACCCAGAGAAGGGGAGGTGGATGCTGGTGGCCATGATATAAAAACCATTCACTGCACTTGCTGTTTTGGTAGATGTCTTTGGCTCCTAGTCACTGGCCATTCCTGTAGTTGCATGTGCTGCTGGAGGAAGGCCTCTGTGCGTGCCTGTGACTATATTCCAAAGGCAGGTCCATGGTTGTACCCTGGCCCCTGCTCACACTGACGTGACAGCTTGCTCTGAATAAAATCAGTTACTTAGGGTCACAGCTACCACTTACTGAGTCCCTGCCATGTGACAGGCACTGCTAGACTCTCTGCATTCTCTGACTTCATCATTGAAAATAACACTGCAAAGGAGTATCATTGGCCCATCTTTAGAGATGGAGAAAAAGACTCTGGACAGTGAAATGCCTTGGAAAGTCACATAGTTACTTGGATTAATTAGTGGAGAGGCCACAGTGAGAAGTTACTCTTGTCTAGTGGCTGGTACTCTTTCTACCAAATCACTCACCCCTCCTGTAGAACACATATTGGAAAGATAATTGGGTATTTATTAATGCTTCTTGCTAGACAGAAAGCAACTGGAAGGTCCCTTCACTCAGGAGGTTCAGGATTCCATGCTGTTATCAACTGAGTCCTCTCTGTTGATAGAATGGAGCGAGCTGAGCCACTGGTTTTCACGTGAGCTTACACTTGTTCTCTGCCTTGAGCCAGATGGCTGCTGAGGCTGACCTGGTCTCTCTTCTCCGTAACTTTAGCTGTTGGGTGCCTGTGGTCAGACGTGGAGGATACTGGTGAGTCTGAGACCATATATGTCTTGGTACACTCAGGATTTTCATAGCACATGATACAGAAAGGGAAGAGGCTACAAAATCTTCTGGATAAGTAGGAATACCTAGGAGGTAGGGTGATGAAACAAAGTAGGAAGTGTGATTTAAGAAACCACTGTGGAAATGACTTCCATTCTGTAGGTATTTTAGCTGTGGTGTGATGTGACCGGCAGATGAGTCAACTTGAAGATTATTTGTTTAACTTGATACTCAAGGCTTTCTCTCTTCAGTCACAATCTGCAGACATGCTTGGCATTTCCCCCAGGTGGGGCTGTTTCCTGCTCCCTGACAATGGCTCCATCTTGGGATATGGAACTTCTGGACCCTGTGCCTAGAATGATTTTTGCACAAAATAAATGCTCACTAAGTGTTTAGTCATCTACTGGTGAGTTCCGAGGGTACTCGTTGAGCCCCTTTTATGCTGCAGATGCTGTCCTGGGTGCACGAGATATAGTGGTGGGCGAGGCAGGTGCTGTCCCTGGTTCCTGCCCTTGGGGAGTCTATTCTGATCCACTGAGTGAACTGATCATCCTGGAGGCTCTAGTGGGTTTCCTGTCTGGACATCTGACCTGGGAGCCCCTTTCCGAAGAACTTGAATTTGAAGCTCTCTGGGCCTTCACTCCTGGGGAGGAAAGCATTCTTTTTTCTGGCTCTCCCTTTGTTAATGACTCCAGGCAGACAGCCCAGGGAAGTAGTTCCTATTTTCAGAGTGGAGTGTATCTTGTACCTTCTTTATCAAAGGCTCCTTTGGATGTGAGTCACAAAAACAGACTAATTTAAGCCAAAGTCTGGAATAAAAGAGTAGTTTGTACAACCTGAGAGCTGACCTCATGGAACTGTCTCAAGGACCTAGCTGACTGTTGGAGATTTAGAAAGCCACACTCACCTTCTCATAGCTGTGTTCTCTGCTGTCTCCTGAACTTGGCTTTACCTGCTTCCTCTGGTGCATTGTTGGGACACGGCTGCCCCAGAGCTCTGGAATTTATAGATCCATATTTCAAAGGACCAGTGGAGAGAATAGCATTGCAGATCTTGGTTCTAATGTCAGGAGAGAGGATACTTGGGCCAGAATTTTGCCCACAGCCCCAGCAGCTGTGGTCTGAGAGGGGATGCTGGACTCTGTGGTGCAAGCCAGGCTGCAGGGCCCATCCCTGTGACATGTGGGGGGCCATTCTTGGAAAAATGCTGACCAGCTGAGGATTCCTGCTGGGCAGGTTAAGGAAACATGCTATTTGCTTCAGTTGAGAACACTTCTTCAAACCAGCAAATGGAAGGAATGGCCTCAGCTGACTCTTGTCCTCAATCTTAATACCTCTGATGGAGAAGCATGGTCTAAAGTGTTTATTGTTTTAGAAAATTCTGTATCAGCAAAGTACCTCGGGATCCAGTGTGTGATATTAATTCTGAAGGATAGGAAATCATTAGTTGGGGCCAGTAAATCCTCTGTTACACTGAGGCTGTGTGTTCCAAGAAAATAAAGAGCCCTTCTCATGGGGAAAGAAAAAAGCCTTTGTACAAATAGGCTGTGCTGTGAGCTGGGGACAGGCACCTCAGGGCTCCTACTTGCTAATGTCATTCCAGCTACTCTCGTCCACATTTAATTGAATTGAACACATTGAAATTTGTTCCAGCGTATTAACAGGGAGCTGGTGAATGCGTGTGCAATATGTGACTTAATTAATGTTTGCTTTCCCTGTGCTGACCCCCTTCTGAGAACACACACTGAGGGCTCCCTGAGGAGAGAGGGATGTGTTGACTCGAAGAGACAAGCCTTAACTCTTTCAAGCCCCTGAGTTTCAGCAACAGCCAGGGAGTTAGAGTGTACTCAGTTGAGGGGGCCCAAAGTGGCATCTTCTTCAATATTGCTGTGAGCTCTTCCGGTTATGTACGCTGGGCTGATGACTCATGCCTGCATAGTTGAACGCATTCATGTCTGAATTATGAGAGTAGTGCATGTTCATGGTCAAAATTTGGAACATACAGAAAGTATAAAGAAGAAAAAGTCTAATAATATGTCTATAATATCTCATTACATAGAAAAAATTACCTAGAAAATTTATAGTGATTTATAATCACTATAAATGCTTTGATATATCTTTTTAATTGAAATACAGTTGAGTTACAATATTTCAGGTATACAGCATAGTGTTCAATATTTTTCTAGATTATGCTCCCTTTAAAGTTATTAAAATAATGATTATATTTCCCTATGCTTTATAATATATCTTTCTTGCTTACCTATTTTATATGTAGTAGTTTGTATCTCTTAATTTCATACCCTTGTCTTACCCCTCTCTCCTTCCTCTCACCACTGGTATCCACTAGCTATATTTATGACTCTGTTCATTTTGTTATATACTTTTAGATTCTACATACAAGTGATAACACATTTTGTATGTTTGACAAAGTAATATATGCTTGTCTGACTTATTTCTCTAAGCATAATACTCTCTAGGTCCGTCAACAGTGTTGCAAATGGCAGAATTTCACTCTTTTTATGGCTTAGTAATATTCCATTGTGTGTACACACACACACATCATATCTTCTTTATACTTTCAGCTGTCGATGGGCGCTTGGGTTGCTTCCATGTCTTGGCTGTTGTGAATAGTGCTGTGAACCATAGGGGTGCATGTATCTTTTTGAATTAGCATATTTCTTTCTCTTATTTCTACTATGCCCTTGTGTGTACCAATATGTGTTTTCAGTAATTTGTCATGTTATTTGATAGTATTCTGTTCTGTTGTTTTTTACTTATCACATTTCTATATTTTTACTCAATGAATGCAATTTTTAATGGTTTTATAGAGGTATTAATATAACATTAGCCTGTTTTAAGTGTATAGTTCAATGCTGCTGCTGCTGCTGCTGCTAAGTCGCTTCAGTTGTGTCCGACTCTGTGCGACCCCATAGATGGCAGCCCACCAGGCTCCCCCCGTCCCTGGGATTCTCCAGGCAAGAACACTGGAGTGGGTTGCCATTTCCTTCTCCAATGCACGAAAGTGAAAAGTGAGAGTGAAGTCGCTCAGTCGTGTCGGACTCTTCGAGACCCCATGGACTGCAGCCCACCAGCCTCCTCCGTCCATGGGATTTTCCAGGCAAGAGTACTGGAGTGGGGTGCCATTGCCTTCTCTGATAGTTCAATGAGCTATAGTAAAATTTTAGTGCCGTGCAACTCATCACCACAATCCAGTCTGAGGACATTTCCATCATCCTCCCAAATCCCCTGAGTTTCCACTTTTACCCCGGTCTCTTTGTTTCTATAAACGTACCTATTGGGAACATACTGCATGAATGGACTCCCATACACGTGGTCTTTCACATGTAGCTTCTTTCCTTGAGCAGAATGATGGTGTCCCCATTGCTGAGCAGAGTCCTGCGGAGGCAGCACTGGCCTGCAAGCCCCATATAACCAGTGTTTGGTTTAACGAGCAGTGGTGACTGAACGGTGAGCCCATCTCTCTCTTTAGGGAAAGGCAGGACAGCACAGGTGTCTTTCTTCAGGATCGAGTTGGATTCTTGCCCAAGTGCCAAGAGGGCAGCCATTACAAATGTTGACATGATTGTGAGGGAAAAAAATGAGGTGTCTATGTCAGCATCCCATTGACCTCAACAGGGGACCTCATTGTCGGGCCAGGGTTATTGCTTCATTCTGAACCAAAGACTGTGTTACAGCTATTGATTTTCACCATGAAGGTTATCTTTGAAACCAGAAGGGCCAGAAAAGCATTGTCTGCTTTGCAGAGAATGTGGGTCAACAGGGCAAGGAGTGCAGGGACCTGAATGAAGACAAAAATCTTTCCAGCACCCAGAATTGAAACATTTTTGTTTTCTCTTTGTGCTCAGCTAATTGGAGAGACCTTTCTCAAACCATTTCCTTTCTTACCTGGAGGTTAAAGGACTCCCCCCAAATCTTGCTGGAATGTTTACAGCCTGTCTGCTTTCAGACAAGTAGAAACAATGTCCTTTTGTTTGGCTGGAACCTTGTTCATGCCTTCCAAAGAGGGAATCTTTTAAAAAATTACCTATTCTATGTATTTTAGCATAAAAGGAAATTGTTTGGATGTTCACACACTTCCTCGTTTGGAGTCTAAGTTATGTATCTGTTTTGTTTTGAGGCAAGTCTATCTCACAGAATCTGTGTACTCTTGTAAAGATAGTCAAATTTTCATAACTCACAGTGTGAGAGTGGTGGAAGGAGGCAAGAAAAAAGGGCTCCCTTGGCAGAGACCCCACCCCTCCGGAGAGAGAGGTTCTGCTGGGCTGTAATGGGTCCTCTTTTAAATGCCCAAGTCAGAATTAAAGACTAACCACTGTGCTTCACTTTAATAGTAATGCTTTGGATATGATGTTCATACATCTCCTCTCTCCTGATTTCTCTTTTTTTATTAAATAGTAGAGACCGTTGAGATTCATCACCAACAAATGTGTGTGTTTAGAAAATATTGCACTTACATTTAGTGTTCACAGATATCTTTGCTTATTTATAGATGCAGCAGGCATGTGCCAGCTTTCTTCTGAAAAGCAGGCTTTGACTAGATCACAGTTACTATTTATTTGTTTCCAGGAACTTAGAGTACTGGCACAGCACACATCTCTGCTAAGTAGCAGTGCTTGGGCACTTAATTCTGAAGGATCTCTTACTCTCTTGGCCTGCAAATAAGATTTTCTCACTTGTGCCTTGAGATCCTGTGTGTTTCCTTGTCAGAGCATCCTCAGCCTGGATTTACTAGAAAGGTCAGAGAAGATGCCTTGGAAGGAGCCTTGGTGTTTGTGCTTGGTGGTGGACCCGTGGTAGCTGCCCCGTGAAATCCTGCCTGGGGTCCTGGGGACAAGGGAGGGCTGTGCTGGCCCACAGTCTGCTGGAGCCTTCTGTGACCCACTGACCATCCTCTCTGTTCTCACCAGCTGTCTTCCCCATCCTCCTGAGCTGTTTCCTTCTCTTTCTGGAAAATTTCCATGTCACTCCTTTATTTCCAAGTCCTTTCCCCTAGAATCCAGACCTAGTTCTTGAACCTGACTTTCAAAGCCCCTCGCTATTAGCCCTAAGATGTATTTCCAACTTTTAATTCCCTTCATTCAAGGTTCTTCTAAGTTACTGTCCTACCAACAGTGTTGGGTGCCACCAGACCCTTTTGCCTGGTGATCTTCTGTTTAGCTGGGTGATTCATTGTTGTTCCATTGCTAAGTCGCGTCCGACTCTGTGACCCCATGGACTGCAGCAAGCCAGGCTTCCCTGTCCTTCACTATCTCCTGAAATTTACTTAGATTTGCTTAAATTCATGTCCATTGATTTGTGATGCTATCTAACCATCACATCCTCTGCCACTCCCTTCTCCTTTTGCCTTTAATCTTTCTCAGCATCAGGATCTTTTCCAGTGAGTTGGCTGTTTGCATCAGGTGGCCAAAGTATTGGAGCTTCAGCTTCAGCACCAGTCCTTCCAATAAAAATTCAGGGTTGATTTCCTTTCGGACGGACTGGTTTGATCTCCTTGTAGTCCAAGGGACTCTCAAGAGTGTTTTCCAGCACCACAATTCAAAAGCATCAGTTCTTTGTTGCTAAGCCTTCTTTAGGGTTCAACTCTGACATCCATACATGACTACTGGAAAAACCATAGCTTTGCTAAACAGACCTTTGTCAGGAAAGTGATGTCGACTGGATGATTACTTTTCTTTAATGTGCATCAGAATCACCTGGGGATGTGATGAAGTGTGTCGGTGCCCAGAGCTTAAGCCTGTGAGTCAGAGGTGAGGCTTGGGTGTGCTGGCATCGGTTGACTCCTCCTGTGATCACTCCTGCAGTGGGGCCACACTTGAGCTGCTCTGGCTATTGATATCTCTGAGTCTTTACCTCTTTTGGGGCCTGGTGGGGGTCCTGTTTCCCTGGGAAGCCTCCCTGGTCCCCCTGGTACTCTCTCACCCTTTGTTTGTGAGGCTTACTTTTTGTAGTTAGCATGTTCTGCTTGTACTGTGATTTAAGTATTTGTCAGAGATGTAGTTTCACACTAGTTATGTATATCTAAAAGAGCTGCCACGTATTTGCATGGCAATTTATAGTGTGGAAACACTACTGTGTGTGTAACTTCACTCCTACAGAGCAGGGAACTTACTTTACTGCAGGGGTCTCAGCACCATCGCCAACCCACCAGGCAGCCAGAAGGAGCTGAGAGAGACCCTTGAGACGGTCTGGCCGTTTGCAGCAGCCAGCAGATAGGGTTGATTGAGATGAGCAGCGTCGTGCTTTTGGATGTTCAGCGAGTCTTCACTGAGGCTGGCTTTGTGATGGGCACTCTATGGGGTGCAGATGGCAGGTGAAGCAGAGTCCTCAGCGGGGGAGTCTCAGCAGAAAAAGGACTGATTGTGTTCTCTGCTGAGACAGGGAATACTCAGCCAGAGGGACTCTCACAGGAGGGGACCTGCCAGCCCAAGCCTAGAGGACAGGGGAACTGTAATGTGGGGAATGGGAGAAAATGATTCATGGATGAGCAAGGGCAAGAGCCCCTGGTGAGGTGGGAGGAGGAGCCAGGCCTGTGGTTCCAGGGAGGGACCAGGGGCCAGCGCGAGCCCAGGGGCTTTCAGACCATGCCCAGGGTTTCCATCAGCCATGGTTGGGGGATGTGATCTTTAGTGTAGGGGAGTGATGTGATTTGATTTTGTAAAACTCTAATATGAACTACAGTGCACTCTATGGGCAAGGGAGGTGAACTTGGACACGTGGGCAGCCAGGGCTGTGTGTCTGATGTGGCTGTGGCTGGGACAATTTTTCTGGGGTCAGCTCATCCCTGTGTGGCTGCCTGCCAAGGCCTGGCGGTGGGACCATGTGCCCTGGGAGGGAGCTGGAATCCCTGGCTGCACCTTGGCAAGTCCTCCGGTTGTGGGTATTCAGAGACCCTGAGGCTGGAAGACATCTTTGGGTCCCCTTATCCCACTCGGTCATTTGATAGAAGACAAGACTGACTCAAGGGAGTGGGGGGCAATTCTGGGACCTGCAGCTACAGTCCCACCCTTCGCATAGCTGTTCTCAGAGGAGTCAACAATTCCCAGCCTCAGAGACAGTGGTGTGAAGGTGATTGTATGGTTGAGTGAGGAGCAGGCCTCCTTTGAACCCCTTGAGAGTCATAGTGCATGCCTACAAGGAAATGAGCTTTGCCGTCAGACAGATGAGGAATTTGAATCTTATCTCTACCACTGTTCACTGGTTTCATGGCTTTGGGCAAATCATTTAACCTCTCTGGCTCTCAGCTGTAAGCTAGCAGTGCTAATACTTACCTTGCAGAAATGTCAGGTGGATTAAGGGGTATAATGTGCATAGTACTTGTCACATGTCTGACTCAGGTGCTCAATAAATGAAATGATGACAATTACATATGGCTGAGTTATGTTTGGCATGTGACTCCCTTAGATGAAAGCTCAATTATGAGGATGAATTGGGCTGGGCAGGTCTCTGCACAGACTCACAGAACCCTTTCTTGGCAAATGGAGGGAGTTTGGCAGAGTCCATGAGTGAATGGTGACTCTTAAAGTCCCTCAGTCCCCATCTCTGTGCCTCCATGAACTGTGCCTGGTACAGAGTCCTTCCTTACCAGGTATTCGTTGAAGTGTTGCATGGATGAATATTTTCCTGTCAAGAGCTTACAACAGGCTACATAATCAAGTACCAGCCCTGCATTTACACTCATTTTTAAATTTCTGCTTCTAGCTTTCCATGTGATTTTTTTACAGTGCATCTGATGATAGATTTGGAGCAGATTCATGTCTTGAGATCTGAGAGACAGGTGGCTTTAGAATAAGTGATGATGTATTTAAAAAGTGAGTTCATCTGGCTTTATCCTAATATAAATGCAGAGGTGGTGTCAGTTTGCATTTTGATTGAAGCTGGTGGAAGGAGCTGGGAGATGTTAGGAGCATTGTAGGAATGTAGCCCTCATCTTCTAAGTTGCCGGTGATTGGGAATTGCTGTTACATTTTCCATGGCCACAATGTCTAGGGACCTCTGATTCAACCAGTCAGAGGTACTGAGCAGAGATAGAAGGCAGGGACATACATATTGTGAATTGGGCCTGCAGGTCATCTCTTAACTTCTATGCTTTTGGATAGCTCGTCATGATGAAGGAGCTAATTTTCAGAAGCAAAGGCCTGGTGGGAGGCCTGGCAGGGCAGAGGTGGGTCCCAGATCTGTTTTCCATGTAACGTGCCACAATGGCTGATCTGCCTCCAGCTCCATTAAAGATGAGTCCCCACTGAGCCTAGCTGGAGGGCCAGGGAAATCTGTCTTGTCCATGGGAGAGAGAGAGAACTTCAAAGGAGGTTCTGACTTAGCCATGACCTGTCCAGACTCTTCAAGACCCTTCTGTAGACTCAGTGAGTTGAGGACACCTGTGGGTGCTGCGCTTCTCGAGCTTGCTGTATGGGGTGGTGTGTGTGCTCAAGAGGACACACTGTGCTGGAGGAGCCAGTGGAGCAGCACTAATGTGGGGAGTGCTGAGCAGGGGCACGGGGGCGCCACTCTCCTACACCCCTCCTCTCTCCCCCTAAGTCCTTTTCTTCATATCGCTTCCCATTTTGTTTTCAAAGCAGCATTTGTTCAGGTTGGACGTTTACTTAAGGTTTAGTTTTAAAACCTGGGCTATTGGATGCTTAATGTCTCAACAGCCCATAAGAAAGCTCCACTGTTAACAAAGGCTTTAGTTGGATTTAGGTGATACTTGGCTTCTGTATTATCCAGGATTCTCCAGAGGAAGAGGACCAGTAGAGTGGAGATAGGTAAATTCCTGCAATAGGCAGTAATAGCTGATCTGACTCAGCTGATTTGAATAGCCTGATGACTGATTAATTCCCATCGAGCCTAGTTTGAGAGCCAGGGGAGTAAATATAAACATAAGAATAAGGGAGCTGAGAGGCTCTCTTATTTTGAAGGCTGAGAAGTCCCATCACCTGCCGTCAGCAAGCTTGGGACCCAGGAGAGCTGACGGTGTAGTTTAGATATGGGTCTGAAGAGCCTGAGAAGCAGGCGAACCAGTGGTGTAATTTCCAGTCCAAAAGCTGGCAGTCTTGAGCTCCGAAGAGAATCAGTTTTTCCATTTAGGTAGTAGGGCAAGAAAAGCCCAGTGGCCCAGCTCAATTAGGCATAAGAAATTTTGTCTTACTCAGCCTTTTGTTCTATTCATATCTTCAGTTGATTAAGTGAAGCCCACTCATGTTAGGGAGGGCAATCTGCTTTACTCAGTCTACTTACTGGAATGTTCATTTCACCCAGAAACACCCCTCACAGACACACTCAGAATTATGTTTGGTCAAATGTCTGCGAACTCCATGGCCCAGTCAAGTTGATACACAGAATTAACCATCCCAGCTTCCAGAGTCTAGCAAGGGTGAAGCCTTCCAGTTGAAAGCCGTTCATGACTTGATAGATCATTTTCAAGTCCCCAAAGACTTTGACCTAGCAGAACTATTGTTCAAACATCACATGGGCTATGAAGATGAGATAGTTTAGAGGTAGTGATGCAGAAGGCTTGGGTTGGTTGGTGGTGTAGCTCTGAACCACTGCGTGACTGGTGGGTCTCCTAGCTGCTCTAAGCTTCACTTGTCTGAGCTGGAAAGTGAATGATAATAGCATGTGCTCTTTAGTGTTATTCTGAAGAGTAAATAAACACAGCATGAAAACATGTAGCATCACACTGTGGCCCGTAGCGTGCTGCTATCCTTGTCACTGTCTTCTGTGCTGAGGATGAAGGGGGTCTGTATTATGAAGTCAGCACTGTGTGCCTGGTCCCATTCTCAGTGCTATCCCTGCCAGGACTCCCCCGTGGCCTGTCTGCTTGGAAACTGGGTTTGGGTCTTAGTATCTGATCTCTTCCCTGTAGACCGCATGGGTTATTTTTTTCTTTTCTGGAATTTTCCTTTTATCGTTTAAACAAAAGGTTTATTTTGGGGGGGGTGAGGTCAGTCATCCTTTGGATGGCCTTGGCCAACTGTCACTGTCCCCAGGCCCATCTTCATGTTGCTGGCCCTCTGTCCAGAGTGCTGAGGAGGTGGGGGAGGGCTTGGAGGCAAGGGCCCTGAAGGGGGCATGGCCGAGGGATCAAGGTCCCTGACCCAGGGACCCCAGCATGTTTGGCCATCCAGCTGGGCAAGATACACAGGTTCTGTAAAATCTCAAGGTTGTCCTTCAGGAAGGTTCCTGGCTCATGTTCTCTGGTCAGTCCAATCATGTTCCATGGTTGGTCCCCCACTAACCAGAAAGAGATTCAGTTGCCAACTGGGTGTTAGCACAGAAGGCTATGATGCGCTGCTGCCCTGAAACGGTCTCACAGGTGGGCACGGACAGTGGACGGCTCATTCCAAGGGGTGATCTTAAGGATCTGAGGGGTCTCTGCAGGAATGATACATTCATGGTCTTCTTTCTTGCTAGGACATTTTCCTCCTGTTTCTTTTGCTTGAGAATCTGGATGATTTCCCAAGTTATAAAGACTCACTCTAGAAAAAGCAAGTGGATATTCCTTTAGAGCAGTTCATCAAGCTGGCAACACTACACGTGGGTGGCGGGACTTGTACACTGATATACTAGTTCATTTTCTTCACAGCAACTCTGGCAATTATGTATTTTTATTATTCCCCACCCGATACATGAGGACTCTGAGGCACAGATTGGTTATTTGCTTTGCCCAAGCTTCCGCAGCTTGAATATAAAATTGAGGGTTTTACATTTAAGGACTGTACTGGGCGATCGGGTTAGGAAGCCCTGGGGCCCTGTACGGAGGTCTGTGGAAGGCTGGGCATCTGTATGGCTTTCCTTTTCGTTGGTAAGAACCAAGTTCTCAACCACTGGTGTCTTTATCGTCCTGATGGCAAAATGAATGTGGTTGTATTGGCTTTTGCCAGTGTCACAGGGATATTTAAGACTTCATTATGTTATATTTAATAATTATTTTAAAATTTATTCTTATAGATTAAGATTATGAAAATATACTGATATTATTTTCATGTCAGAATAATACCTCTGAGTTATCAAAAACTTAGTTACATGTATTGGCTGTTATCAGTCTGCATTATTGGGGCACACCACACAATAATAATTGCACCTGACAGTTAACTCAGCACTTACTATGGGGCGGGCAGCTTATTAGCTTATGGGATCTTGAACCCTGTTCCCATTTTACCATTGGGAACTCAGTCTGCCTCAAGATTTTGTGATCCATCCCTCCCACAACAGAAAGCAAAATGCTTGGGCTCTAAGCAAAGTTCTATTTAAGTCAGTGATGAATACAAATGATTATTTTTCAGAATTTAGGTGAAGTATATTTAGAGTGAGACTCTTTTAGACAATGTCTCATCCTAAACAATGAGGCTTAATGAAATATGTGTTAAAATGCCCCCCTCATTGGAGGATAAATAAATGCTCCCCTCAAGATAAAGTACTTGGTTGATTTTTACAATGGGCATAAACACAGTGGAATGATAGACCACATGGATTCAGGTAATGTCTAGATTAAAATTCTGAGCAGTCAAAGAGCATCTTTTGCAAAAGGTTGGATCTCCTGATAAGCTCCAAATTATATTCCCATCTTATTTAAGAATATGTGTTGGCAGGTTTAACAAGATCTTGGCACATTCTAATTTGAGATTTATTACAAGATGTGTGCATTCTTAATAGGGACTTAATTATTCATATCCACATCTTCCTGACAGTAACTTACTTCAGCTGTAGATAAATTCCTGGTGCATTGGGAAATACTGGCTTCTACTGTTGAAAAAAATCTAGTGAAAGGAAGATTAAATCCATATGCAAGAAATTACCCAGGATAATCAGCTCCAGTCAGGCGGGAGCTCTGAGTGAATAGGTTCCCATGACCTTTGTATATGCCCCCTGGTACTACCTAGAGGGCTCTTCTGTACCCCTGGCTGGAAGGCCCAGTGTCACAGAGAGTCCAGGCTCTGGAGCCAGGATTATTAGAAGTCAGTTCCAGTTATGTCCTAAGGTTTGAGTGCCCTTGGCCTGATTTCCCAAAGTCTCAAGTCCTCAGCTCTTTTGCATGCAAAAGAGGGTACCTTATGCTTTTCTTTTGAATGGTTGATCTGAATCAAAACACCTGTTAATTGAGGTGCAAAGTGCGTGGTCTGGAAAGTACCAGATGGAAACTGCCTTCCTTTCCCATTCTCCCCTCCCATCATCCACTCCTCTGATTCCATCTAGCCAAAGCTCCAGTTGTCATTGTTTTCTATAGAATACAAAAGTAATATGGTTAAATGAGATACTTGTGAAAATGTGGGGAAAGAGGCACTCCCGGACGCTGCTTGTGTGTGTGAGTTGGTGCAGCCCTTTTAGAGGTCAACTTGTTGATACCCATCAGAATAAAAGGCCTCAGAGCCTTGGCATTTCCTGTTTCCTCTGTCTGCGGCACTTTACTCACAATTGCCTGCATGACTGGCTCACTCTTTATTTGAGGCCTTGGCTCTGGCATGACTTTCTCGGAGAGGTGGTACCCTACTGTCCCATGTAGACCAGCACCACTCATCACTCTATAGATTATTGTCCCCTTCTGGTTTCCTCCAGAGCCCTTAACTGTCTGTGACATTGTTACACCATCTCCAAAGGAACTCACAAAGGTGAGTCCCAAGAAGGCAGGGTCTTTGATTTGTTCCATGCTGTGTATCCAGCACTGACAGCAATGATGCATCTGGCACAACGTGGGCACTTGATGAATAACTGTTGAATAATATAACCACAAGTTATTGCCTTGAAGTTCTGTTTGGGTAAGCATTCCATAGAGCTGGGTATTACCTTGGGAACCACATACGAACTGTTACTTTGAGCAAAGACAGGTGCTGAGTAGTCTCTGTACATGAGGTCTGACTCCCTTGACAGGGAGTGGATGGACTACATTGTCCTGGTCTCAAGGAACTAAGGGCAGTGAACTCAGTGCCCAGAAAGGGTGTGGATTGTCACTGATAGGTGAAATTTCCCTGGCTTGGAAAGGTATGTCATGCAAGAGAGGGCTTAGCTGTTCTTATGTACCAGTGACATATATTGAGAGAGAATGCCACAACCAATTGATAGTGTTTTTAATCAGGAAAATTTATTTTGTTTATTTAAAATTACACAAGTCATCACCATTTTTCTTTTAGAAGATTCTAATATTACAAGTCTAAAATTATCTGGACCATCTCTAATCTTCAGTTGCTCCCTGTCCCCCATTTCCTCTTGGAATATCAGTGTTATTATTAGCTTGCCATCTCTGTTTCTAGGTATACGTTTGTGGGTTTACATATGTGTATATGAAACTGAAGGTCTGCAAGTGGATTGGTAAATGCTTAGCTTCCTAGATGACATTGACCCTTCATTTTTCTTTGGGGATTGTGCCATCAACTTTTCTGTATGGCTTAGTGATGATAGCATTTTGCTCTTGTTCCTTTGGAAGCTAAATTTAGGATGGAGAAAACTGCTTGTGAGATTGTTTGGGGTTCAGATTCTTGTGAGACTTTAGGCTTAGACAGGAATTATTATTTTTATTTTTTTTATTGTGCTGAAAGTATATAACTTGAAATCTACCTTATAAATTTTTTAGTATGCAGTGCAGTTTTACCTGTATGTGTGTTGTTGTACAGCCGAGCTCTAGAATGTTTTTATCTTCCATGAACATTGAACAGCAACTCCAATTTATCGCTTCCTCCAAACCCTGGCAACTGTGCTAATTCACATTTCTAAGGTTTGACTGTTTTAGATACCTGCTAAGTGGAATAAAGGAGTATTTGTCCTTCTGTAACTGACTTATCTCACTATGCATAATGTCATTAAGGTTCATCTCACTAGAGATGGTCATTTGACTTTTGTCCTTCATTCTGTCAGTCACATTGATTGGTTTTCATTTGTTGAACCATTCTTGCATCTAAGGGATAAATCTCACTGTATATGATCCTTCGAGTGTGCTGTTAAATTCAGGTTGCTAGTATTTTGTTTAGGATGTTTGTATCAATATACATCAGGAACATTGGCCTATAGTTTTATTTTCTTGTATTGTCTTTGTGTGACATTGATATAGGGTAAAGCTGGCCTCATAAAATAAGTTTGGAAGTGTTCCTATTCAATATTTTGGAAGAGACTGAGAAGGCTTGGTGTTGATTCTTTTTTAAATGTTTAGCATTCTCTTTTGAAACCATCTGGTTCTGAGGCTCTCTTTTGGGGTAGGTTTTTAATTACTGGTTCAATCTTCCTATTCAGTATAGGTCTTTCAGATTTTCTATTTCTATGTGATTCAGTCTTGCTAGGTTGTCTGTTTCTAAGCATTTTTCTATTTCATCTAAGTGGCTTATAAGTAGTCACAGTACTCTCTTCCTATCCATTTTATTTCTATAAAATTAGTGCTAATGTTTCCTACCTTTATTTCTGGTTTTAGTGATTGAGTTTTTGTTGTTGTTGTTGTTGTTCTAGCTTATGGCTCATCAGGGTTGTTTACCTTTTCAAAAAACCAGCTCTTAGTTTCATTGATTTTTAACAAATTGTTTTCCTCGATGCTGGGAGGGATTGGGGCAGGAGGAGAAGGGGACGGCAGAGGATGAGATGGCTGGATGGCATCACTGACTCGATGGACGTGAGTCTCAGTGAACTCCGGGAGTTGGTGATGGACAGGGAGGCCTGGCGTGCTGCGATTCATGGGGTCGCAAAGAGTCGGACACGACTGAGCGACTGATCTGATCTGATCTGATTTTGTCTATTTATGCTCTAATACTGATTTCCTTCCTTCAACTAACTTTGAGCTTAGTGTTTTCCTTGTTCCTGGTGGTATAATGTTCAGTTGTTTATTTGAGCTCTTTATTCTTTTATTTTTATTTTATTTTATTTTATTTTTTTACTTTACAATATTGTATTGGTTTTGCCATACATCAACATGAATCTGCCACGGGTGTACACGTGTTCCCAATCCTGAACCCCCCTCCCACCTCCCTCCCTACACCATCCCTCTGGGTCTTCCCAGTGTACCAGCCCCAAGCTTCCTGTATCCTGCATCGAACCTGGACTGGCGATTCGTTTCTTATATGATATTATACATGTTTCAATGCCATTCTCCCAAATCATCCCCCACCTGCCTCTCCCACAGAGTCCAAAAGACTGTTCTATACATCTGTGTCTCTTTTGCTGTCTCGCATACAGGGCCATCGTTACCATCTTTCTAAATTCCATATATATGTGTTAGTATACTGTATTGGTGTTTTTTTTTCTGGCAGATGAATGGATAAGAAAACTGTGGTACATATACACAATGGAATATTACTCAGTCATTAAAAAGAATACATTTGAATCAGTTCTAATGAGGTGGATGAAACTGGAGCCGATTATACAGAGCTCTTTATTCTTTTAAAATGTTGGCATTTGCTGCTATAAGCTTTGCTCTTAGTATTACTTTTTTTATACCCCATACATTTTTGTATGCACTTTTTGGATCTCAAAGTATTTTCTGATTTCCCTTTTGATTTCTTTGACCCAGTGTTGGTGTCATGTAATTTCCACATATTTTAAAATTTCTCCATTTTCTTTCTACTCTTGACTTCTAATTTAATTCCATTGTGATCAAAAAAGATATTTGATATGATTTCAAACTTCTTAAATTTGTTGACTTGTTTTATGACCTACCATGTGATCTATCCTTGAGAATATTTCATCTACCCCTGAGAAGAATGTGTATTCTGTTCTTGTTGGGTAGAATGTTCTATATGTGTCTATTACGTTAATTTGGTCTTTAGTGTTGCTCTGCTCTTCCATTTCCTTATTGATCTTCATTCTGGATGATTTACCCATTATTGAAAGTGACGTATTGACATATCTTCCTATTACCATGTTGTTACCTTTTCCTTCACTTCTGTCAGTGTTTGCTTCATACATTTGATTGCTCTGATGTTGGATGCATATACAGTCATCCCTCGGTATCCATGCACTCCTGCATATTCCAAAATCAATGGATGCTCAAGACCCTTAAATAAAATGACAGTACAATGAATACAGTCCGCTGTTCATATCTACAGGTTTCACATCTGCAGATGGAACCAATTGTGGGTGGAAATTTCAATCCATGGTTGGGTTGGTTGAATCCATGGTTGGGTTGGTTGAATCCATGGTTGGGTTGGTTGAATCCATGGATGCAAGCAAGGAGGGCCCACTATATGTTTATTGAAAAAAATCCCTGTATAAGTGGACCCATGTGGTTCAAACCTGTTCTTCAACAGTCAACTGTATATTTATAATTATTATATCTTCCTGGTGAATTGACCTTTTTATCATCATGTAATGTCTTTGTCTCTTGTGACAATTTTTATCTTAATGTCTATTTTGTATGATATAATTATGATAGTCCCTGCTCTCTTTTGGTTGCTATTTGTGTAGAATATATTTTTCCATCCTTTTGCCTTTGGTCTATGTATGTCCTTAAATCTTGAGTGAGTCTGTTTTAGAGAGCATGCTGCTGCTGCTAAGTCACTTCAGTCGTGTCCAACTCTGTATGACCCCATAGATGGCAGCCCACCCGGCTCCCCCGTGCCTGGGATTCTCCAGGCAAGAACACTGGAGTGGGTTGCCATTTCCTTCTCCAATGCATGAAAATAAAAAGTGAAAGTGAAGTCGCTCAGTTGTGTCCGACTCTTCGCGACCCCATGGATTGCAGCCTACCAGGCTCTTCTGTCCATGGGATTTTCCAGGCAAGAGTACTGGAGTGGGGTGCCATTATCTTCTCTGAGACAGCATGCAGTTGGATTTAAAAAAAAATCCATTTAGAGACTCTTTTGATCAGTGAGTAATTACTCAGAGTGTAGGGCTTAATATTGTCACTTAAAAATTGTTATATTTCTTTCTTGTAGCTTCTTCATCCTTATTTCCCTGTTTTTCCCTCACTGTATCCCATTTTTTGTGTGTTTTTTTTTTTTTAATTGGTAGTGATAGTCTTTGATTCCCTTCTCAGATAATCTCTGTGATTATCATGAGACTTAAATAAAACATAGTTGTAACAATATGTTTTGAGCTAATATCTTCAATTACATATAAAAACTGCCCTTTTACTTCTCCCCCCATGCATTTTGTATTATTGATTTTACAAATTATATCTTTTTTTTTTTTCATCCACTAATTTTAGTCCTTTTTGTTCTTTTGTCTTTTAATTGCTTTACCAGAATTAAAGACGATTTATGCAGCACCATTACATATTATAATATTCTATATTTCTGTATATATTTACTCTTGCCGATGAGCTTTATACTTTGATATGCTTTCTTCTTGCTATATAGCATCCTTTCATTTCAACTCAAAGGACTCCTTTTAGCATTTGTTGTTGCACAGGTCTAGTGGTGATAAACTCTACTAAGCTTTTGTCTCAGAAAGTCTTTATTTCTCCTTCATTTTTTGAAGGACAGTTTTGCTTGATATGATATTTTTGGTTGGCAGTTTTATTCTTTCAGCTTATGAAATATGTCATCCAACTTCCTTCTTCCCTGTAAGATTTCTATTGATAAATCTACTGATAGTCTCTCAGGAGTTCCTTTGTACCTCGTGAGTCACTTTTTTCTTGACACTTTCAAGCTTTTTTTTTTTTTAATTTTACTTTTTGACAATTTTATTATAATATATCTCATTGTGGATTCCTTTGAATACATCTTTCTGGGATCTATGGACTTCTTGAATCTGAAGTCCATCAGTTCAGTTCAGTCGCTCAGTCGTGTCCAACTCTTTGTGACCCCATGAATTGCAGCATGCCAGGGCTCCCTATCCATCATCAATTCCTGGAGTTCACCCAAACTCATGTGCATTGAGTCAGTTATGCCATCCAGCCATCTTATCCTCTGTCATCCCCTTCTCCTCCTGCCCCCAATCCCTCCCAGCATCAGGGTCTTTTCCAATGAGTCAACTCTTTGCATTAGGTGGCCAAAGTATTGGAGTTTCAGCTTTAGCATCAGTCCTTCCAATGAACACCCAGGACTGATCTCCTTCAGAATGGACTGGTTGGATCTCCTTGCAGTCCAAGGGACTATCAAGAGTCTTCTCCAACACCACAGTTCAAAAGCATCAATTCTTTGGCGCTCACCTTTCTTCACAGTCCAACTCTCACATCCATACATGACCACTGGAAAAACCATAGCCTTGACTAGACGGACCTTTGTTGGCAAAGTAATGTCTCTGCTTTTGAATATGCAGCTGCTATTTCTTCAAATAATGCTTTCTGCTTTTTCTCTTTTGGGAATCCTACAGTGTGTTTATTAATCTTCTTCTAGGTATCCCATCACTCCTTCAGCCTTTCTTTACTCTTTCTAATTTCTTTTTTAACTTGTTCCTCTAACTGGGTAATTTCAAATGACATCTCTTTAAGTTCCTGGAGTTTTCTTTTGCTTGATCAAATCTATTGTTGAACTTTTCAGTTCATTTATTTGGTCGTTCACCTCCAGATTTTTGACTTGGCTTTTCTTACAATTATCTGTCTCTTGTTGATAATCTCATTTTGTTTATGAACCATTTTCCTGAGCTTGTTAAAAATGGCTGACATGGTTGCAATGAAATGAATTTTATTACCTCGTTTAATGCATTTGTTTTGGTCTTTGAGCTTGCCAAGGGTACTACAAGTTTCTGATTGATTTATGGAGTTATTATAAAGGTTTTTTGGACCATATACTGTTCTTTATGATGGTTATATTGAATTCTTTTTTAGGTAATTCAAATTCATATATCTCTGTTATTTGAGGCTTGGTTTCTGGAGATTTATTTTCGTCCTTTGATTGGGCCATGTTTCCTTGTTTCTTCATGTGACTTGTAGCTATGTGTTGGGATGTGTGCATTTGGAAAAGAAAGTCATTTCTTTCAACCTTTACAGATTTGCATCATACAGGGAAAGAACTTCATCAGTCAGCCAGGCTAGAGATTTGGGGAGCCTCTCAAAACTTTTTTGGAAATGTGTAATCTCTGGGCTTGTACATGTGTTTTTCCAGTGAGAGAGGTTTGCCTGTTTCTTTTTCAGGACTTTCTTGTCTCTTGATCCCTCTGGTGTCTGTCCATGGCACTGCAGATTGTTTGGCACTGCTAAAAGTCACTGAGTTCTGGTTTGTTCTTTGTGGCCCCCAAGTACTCAAAGTTTGCCATCTGTCAGTGCTCTGAGTCACCTGAGACATAAACCAGTTCCTCAGGCAGCCCTCCACAAAGCTAGAATGTTTGATGCAGGGAGGAACCACAGGCTGGGCACCTTCTCCTAGATGCAGAGAGCTGTGCCAGTTTCTTTCTGCAGTATTACAGGTTCTCTGGTGTTGCCACAGCTGCTGAACTCTTTTTTGTTCTCTGCTGCCCCCAGGCATCCAAGGGTATTCTGGTTCCTCATCAGTGCTCTGCATCTGGTGAGACAGAACCACTTCCGTGGGCAGCCCCCTGAAAAGTCAGAGCACTGATGGATGTTCCACTGTTCTCTCTCCCTTCCAAGGGAAAAGCTGCAAGTAGGGATTTTCCTCCCATTGGTGAGTAGTGCCAAGTTGAGGGAGGGACTGACATGGTTGCAATGAAATTAATTTTACCACCTCGTTTAAGGCATTTGTTTTGGGCCTTGAGCTTGCCAAGGGTACTATAACTTTCTGATTGATTCATGGAGTTATTATAAAGGCTTTTTGGACCATATATTGTTCTTAAGTTGGATTTTCTGCTGGGGAATGAAGCCTGGGACTTTCTGTTTTGCCATCTTGCTGATGTCACTTGAACACAAAGTATTGTTTTATGACATTTGCTGAAATTGTAATGCTACATTACTCAACTGGTGTCATAGCTAGTTTTATAATTGATGTCTTCCAAGAAACCATTTTATAAGTATTAAAAAGACTTTCTCTTCAAGGGATGTCAATCTATTACTTATAATGAGCAATAAACATATCGGAAAATGTGTTGGATGAAAGAAAGTGGTAATAAATGGCTTTAAATTAATAGGTATTTCATCCAGCACTAGGCATGGAGTATTGCTTGCAAATCAATTAAAGGCCAAAGGAGAGCTGAATCATTGAACTCTCTCTGGGTTTTTGCTCACAGAGGTTTTCCTCCAAATGTAGTTTATCTGGGAAATCATGAGTTCTCAGGTCTCCAGGGAGAGGCAGCTTAAAATTCAGCTGGGTGGTTTCATGATGTCTCAAACAGGCTCCATAACCTTCATGATATACAACCTTGGAATTTGTGTGCACCTCGTCTTTTCTCTGAGGCAGAGATTCAACATATTTGAACTGCTGAGGTGGAGAAAGTGACTTATTAATGTTTCTTAGCCTACGACTGTGTCTGTTGGCAAATGTTAGGGGCAGAAATGTGACTTGCGTGCCCTAGGTAAAATGGTGTTCATGAGCCCTCCTTTGTGACTGAGCAAGTGTGTAAGTGAAGTTTTATTTCCTGCAGAGAAGCAGGTGAATCAGTCAGCACATCAACATCACTGGTGTCTCTGCCCTGGGTGGCATGCCTTGGGGTTAGGAAGAAATTCTGTCACAATCAGGCGAAATATCCAAAACAAGCCTGCTCTGTGATTTCCCATGAATGCTCTTGTTTTCTGAGTCCTAGCTTTCCCCCTGTGAGCCCTACTTATGACAGAGGGAAGATTCACCAATGGGCAATGCTTGTTTCCTCTTTAATTTCCCTTTTTGTCAGGGGGAGCTTTTCTTAGTGACATCCTGAATCTGTTTCTTTTCCCAGTTCAGGTCCACTTGACCATCTAAACAATTATCTGGTTCATCACTCAGAAGAAACCTAGTTATAGGGAGAATCACCTTGAGCCCTCTTCCCTCTTCTTAAGACACTGAGAGCAGTTCCTTGGGGAGAGAAATGAGTGTCATGATGATCAGGTGGTCCTTTACTCCTGCTGCCTGGAAATAAGAATTCTGCTTGCATTCTAGACAATAGAGTGATAAATTTTTTAAAAATATAATTTAAAGACAGCTCTTTCTTTCTTCTCAGGTAGTTGACAGCTCACAATTTAAATGAGCTAGGTTTATGGATGGCTGCAGAAATCCTCCTCACTCAAACCCATATCTATCCATCAGGTACCATGCATCACTTTACTGGGGAGGCAGCAAGGGGACAGCTCATCAGGATTGCCCCAGTGGAATGTTATGATAGAAAAAGAGAGGAATAGATTACATATTTATGTGGTCTTTGAAAATGCAGTGGGACAGGAAGATTGCTTGTAACGTCTGCAGTTACATTAAGTGCCTATTAACCTTCACTGGTTGCGAATGTCTGGCGAATACGTTTGTGCCTGTGTGTGTTGTGTGGCTTGAAAAATTAATGAGACTCTTCAAATAATCAAATTAGAAGTATTTGTTACCCTCAGTTCTGGTGAGCTATCAAAACAGAACTGTGTACAACTCAAAAATAAAGTGTCTGCCAAGAGAAAGAAAAATATAAATTGCTGGGTGGGATGGGGTAGGAAATTATACTGTACAGATCTTGGAAGCTGGCTTCATTTGATGGAGTAAAAAAAGAGAAAATATGCCTATTGTAACTCGGTTTCGTTTGCGGATCATGGTTGGTAAATTACCTCTTTTGTCATAAATGCATCACACTGCTGGAAGGAGGTGCCCTTTGTAGTAATGTTTTATCTTTGTGGGTGTCACACTTTTCCCCAGCCCACTGACTCATCAGGTTGGTTTGCTAGATAAAGATACGGTACGTGCTGAACCAAACCTTCACTTCTTGAATGAAACAGGATGTTTTGAAGTTGCTCTTTGGATAAAGACAGTTTGAACTGGTTGCTTTTTGTTCAGTCACACCAGTAAACGCTTTAATTTTGTAAACAGTCCCACCTGACTTTCATAAATCGCCCTCCATTCATTTTTGAAACTTACTCATTCCTGATGAGCTGAAAGCCATGTTGTCCCTAGGATTCTGCACTGCATAGGAGCAGTAGCCCTATAAGTCATCGATGAATCCTTGGAGTCCCTGAAGGTTGGAGACCATGAGTTCTCTCTGCCCTCATTTTGTGGCCATGAGATGGGAGGGAGGAGGAGGTACTGGATTCTAGCAATTTCACTGTAGGACCAGCAATAGAGGCCCTTTCTGCTTTGATTTTAACTTTTTTTTTTTTTTTTTTACAAAGCCTAAAAATTTATCTGGCTGTCGTGGAAGCTGGAGAGGAGACAAGAGGTATAGATTGGTGAGTGGGACTGTCTGTAGGAGCTCAGTATTCAACTCTGCTGGCAGAGCTGCCCCTCTGCCTCAGCCACACAGCCCAGGGAGGAGCAGGTGTGTTGTGCCCAGAGCCCTCAGAAGACAGGTGGGCTGCTTGTTCTGCCCAACTCAGTGACCATTCAAAGCCCTTATCAGTGTGGAAAAAAACATAATCCTCAGAAGGATGCAGAGTGTCCCCCGTCTTCTGTGACAAGGCACTGCTGGGGCTCTGGCCCTTTCATGGATCTTCTCCAAAGGCAGGTGGGTTTGCTCTCTAGTGGGACACAGCAGGCCCACACTCAGCCCAGAAACCGTGTTATTCTAATAGTGAAATGAGAAAAACGACATGTGGTGAGTTCGGCTAATTGATCTGCGGAGTTCTGGTTTCCTGCAATTTAAGACTCCATCCGGAGCATGAATGAAATATGCAGAGGGCAGAGGAGCTAGAGATGAAGCCTGCAGGGAAAAAAGTCTTTAGAATGGGGCTCAGCGTGTACAGTTCTGAGCTCCAGGAATTTGAAAGCAGCGGCAGCTATTCGTGCCTCTGTGGCTGTGGCCAGGTTGTTAGGGGTGAGCTGTGTGAACCCTGGGTCCTGGCTGCGACTGGGAGTCCGCAGAGAGGGGAGTAAGCCTGGGGGCTCCTGGCTTTGCAGGGCTGAAGCTTCACTGTCTGATTTTTTGGAATCTTAATACCAAGCATCAGGAGATGTTCTCATGACATAGCTGAGAGAAGGGACAACTCCAAGTGCTTAGGCATGAAAAACAGGTTGTTTTTTTTTGAAAAGAAGAGGATTAGCTCAAGCTTGCTGGGCCCCCAGCGACTCCAGTCTCACCTCTCAGAGCGTGCCCTGCTTTCCAGCCGCCTCCACATCACCCGGGGGGCTTATTAGAAATACAGACTGACTCTAGGCTCTAGCCCTACTGAATTAAAATCTGCATTTTAAGCAGCTCCCCCGGAGATCTAAAGACCCCGTAAAGTCTGACAGGCACTAAGGGAAGGGCAAGCCATTGCCCTCTGGCAGCAAATTTTTATGGAAACCCAGCCTCGCCTCGGTACTAGTTCTGGATGCAGTGAGAGGAGGCAGACTGGTGCCTGGTCTTCGGGAGTTTACTGTCTAGAAGGAGGTGGCAAATAATCAAAAGGAGATAAACTGTTCTCATGGGTGTGTTCTGGGAGTCTCAAGCCTTCAAGGCAACAGCAGGGGGGCCACCCTGTGTGCTCTGGTGGCAGGTGTCCTGGTGTGGAGGACTTCTTTCCCTCTGGTGTAGAGCAGAGGGACCCCAGGAAGGGCTAAGCCCCTCCCAACTTCTGATTTCGTATGTACAAAATGCAGGGGAAAAGCAGTGTCAGCATCACAGGCTAAGATCACTCAGTAAGAGTTTGTTGACTAGCTACGATGTACTGAAACCTCACTTGGTGTAGAGTTGAAGACAGATCACAGCTCACAGCTTCAGGGGGTTGGCCTCTGGAGTGAAGAGGGAATTACTGTCCTGTGGAAACTGAACTGGGCAGGGCCCCTGAGGACTGACATAGAATTCTGTCTGGGAGCATCCTGGAAGGCCTCCTAGTGGAGACAGATGGATTTTTAGTTGAGACGATTCAACTATTCATGGGCCTAGCTCCAGCTCCAGCTTCTGAGAGTCTTTGCTTCTCTCAGAGCTGTGGACGGTCATTGCTGAGCTCTTGCAGGGGGAAGTTGGGCCTGATGCAGTTGCCAGGGGTGAGCAGACAGAGGAGGGATCTGATTTGAGAGAAGCTTCAGGATTTCTTGTGTGGTTGGGTTTGGTGCCTGACAGCAACATACCCAAATGTTCCTGAAGGCAACTCATCTTTGCTGGGTGTTGAGACCAGGCCAGTGCATGTGGATGGACAGATGACTTTCAGAGATGCTGACCTCACTCAGGCTATTTCAAGTGTGAGACAGGCTGGGGTTCTCCTGGGAGCCTTGTTTGTGGAGTGCCTGCTTGGTGCTGTGCTCAGGAGGAGATGGGGTTAGGGGAGTAAAGAGGGAAAACATTAACTGTGACAGGATCTGTATGTATTTTTAAATAAAGTGAAAGTGGCTTAGTCGTGTCCAACTCTTTGTGACCTCAGGGACTATACAGTCCATGGAATTCTCCAGGCCAGAAGACTGGAATGGGTAGCCTTTCCCTTCTCCAGGGGATTTTCCCAGTCCAGGGATCAAACTCAGGTCTCCCACATTGCAGGTGGATTCTTATCCAGCTGAGCCACAAAGGAAGCCCAAGACTATTGGAGTGGGTAGCCTATCCCTTCTCCAGCAGATCTTCCTGATCCAGGAATTGAATCGGGGGTCTCCTGAATTGCAGGTGGATTCTTACCAACTGAGCTACAAGGGAAGCCTAAAAAATAAATAATCAAAGGCTTTTAAGTAAAGCCAGGGTATAAATCAATAGCCAAGGATTCCACCTGGGGAGAAACAATGGACATGTGACAAATTTGAATGCTAACTATCTTTCATAGAGAATGGGGTGTGCTCTCTGTACCTTTTGTGTGGTATTCCTAATGAATTTTTTAAAATCCCCAGAGCAGCTTTGATTATCTTCAATGTACAGGTGAGGACAGTGAGGCTCAGAAAGAATGTGAGGGGCCAAGTTGGGATATGAACACAGCTTTGTCCCATGGAAGGTTCTGTCTTCTTCCTGGTGTATCACATGTCAGTTTTCAATCAAGCCCAGAGAAGCTGGTTGGAGTTACTCTAGTGCAAAGATGGGAGTGTTGGTGAGGCTAGATTTTGGAGCTCTTTGAACTGGGGAAGTTAGGAATTTCCCAATGTTATATGAGGGAATGATGCTTCCTTGTCCTTTATTTACCAGTGAGCAGTGATGGGAGTGGGTGCCTCGCTAAGTGAAGTAAGCCCAGTAGGGGAATGAGGTGGGTGCTGCTTGTTAGGAGCAGAGAGGCCCTTCCAGGCCTCCTGATGGTAGGCTTAGGATCAAAAGAATCAAGCCCCAGGGTGGAGAAGCCTGAGGGGTAGGGCTCCGAGCCTGAAGCCAGACCAAACTGAGAAGATGTGGGGACCAGGAGTCCCCGCTGAGAGAGAGGCTGGGTGTCTGCAGTTGGGGGGTGGGGGGGCAGGATCCATCTGAAAGGACAGGTAGCCAGCTCTGCATCTCCGGTGAGGTGCTTCTGTCAGTTCTCTTGCTGCTCCCTTCCATGGGAAGCATTTCCAAGTGGTGGTGGGTGTCTTTCTCCCTCCACCCCCACATCTCCCCCCGCTGAGTCTTGCAGTAAACAACTCAAGAGAGCAAGGAGAACCGTTCCTTTCCCTGTCTTGCCCAAACATAGCCCCTCAGTGCAGGGAACTGAGGCACCTGTGGGGGCAGCCAGTAGGGCAGAGTGGGCTGCTGGCCAAGGAGTGGACTACAGCTTGGATAGACTCGAACCCTTCTTTCCCAGAGCCTTAGTATGTATGCAGGGCGGCAGTTTGTTCTGGGAGTTCAGAGGAAGAAATGGAGTCAGGTTCCTTTTGAGGGGTTGGAGCTGGGGCCATTGGTGACCATCGCATTGGTTGGGTGGCCCAGACACCCAGCCTTCTCTCCAATTATTCTGGAACCGGTGCTTGCAGCAGGCGAAGCACCGTCTGCAGCAAGATGCGAGGCTGGGCTCTGCCCTTTCTCTCTCCTGCCTCATCCTCCGGCAAAGCCTGCCTCTTGGGTATGGCCACACCTCATCCCTGCTTCCAGCTGGAGGAGGGAGTGTCTTGCAATGCGCTGAGTGGACTTGTTTATTAGGGACTGGTTGATGTGTTACCTCTTCAATTTCAACAAAGCATTATGTTTTATACTTAGTAAAACTCACACATTCCCACTGGGTTCTTAGCAGAGACTCTAATGGTGGGGAGTTTAGGTGCTTTGGGGAACAGATGGAAGGGACACATTTTGGTTCAGGATTCCTAGGCCCCGTAGGGCTTCCCAAGTGGCTCAGATGGTAAAGAATCTGCCTGCAGTGCGGGAGTCCCAGGTTCGATCCCTAAGTAGGGAAGATTCCCTGGAGAAGGAAATGGCTACCCACTCCCGTATTCTTGCCTGGAGAATCCCATGGACTGAGGAGCCTGATGGACTACAATCCTTGGGGTCACAAAGAGTCGGGCACGACTGAGCGACTAACACCTAGGCCCTGCCCTCTGTGACCCCATGTAGCTGGACCATGTTCCCCTGCTGGTCCAGCCTCTCTCTAATCCAGGATGCTTCAGGGGAGGACATTCACCCAGGTCCTCAGGATTGGAACTTAAGCCAGCTGATGGTGGAAACACAGGCCTGGCCCGGCCCAGGAGTCACCATTGTGTGCGTGGCTCCAGTTGTATGGATCGTCTCATAAGTGGGCATTTCCTTTGCAGAGTATTTGCTCCTCAGTGAGGTTCTCCTACCACAGCGGGACCTTCTGTTGGTGGAATATTTATCAGATGGGGATGGTGAAAGAGAGCATGGGGTGGGAGTTTGGAGCTAAGAAAGTGTTTGTTCTCAGATCCTCAAGACTGGAGCCCCAGTGGACCTCTGTGTTGCCTCCTGGCTGCCAGACCAGGGGACTCGCTGGGACGGGTTCAACTTCCCAACCCAAACCACCCTAGGCTCCCGGTAGCTGTGGGCTCCTGTGCTGGCGCTTCTTGGCATGGTCTACATTACAACTTAGTTTCTGAATTTGGATTAGGAAAAAAAATAACAACAATAAACCTTGCACCTTCCACTGGTATGGTGACAAAGGGCCCTGAATGTTGATGCCTTGGTTTTCCCAAGGCAGTCAGCAATTTTCTGCTTTATTCTCAAAGCCTCCTGGAGGAAAGACTCATTGCTTGAAGGATGCTACTCTCATTTGAGTGCTTCTTGGATGAAACTGCGGGGATCTGTGATTCTCTGAGGTCACGAGCCAGGTCAGGGCAGAGCTGAGGCCAAACCTGGTGTCTGGAACCTGCAGTGTTCCTTTTCTCGTCACCTCTCAACTCTGACAGAAGGCCGTCCTGAGCCTGGAGGTGGAACACTCTCAGTGCTGTCTTGCTCTTGGCGATTTAAGGGAGCTGAGTTTGAATATGGAGCCACATCTGAGGGGGTTTCCAGGCAGTTTTTGCAGAGAGATGTGTCTCTGATCCCTTTGAAAAGGAAGTACCCTAAAGAAATGACATATTAATGCAGCTACATGACAAGTGATGAAACAGTTTCCACACTTCCAAATACCTGAGTACCTGCTTCTTCCAGCTTGGATGTAGAAATGGAAGACTAACTTTTGTCAGACAGTAACACCTAATTAATTCAGATGAGCTGATAAATGAGGGCGCACACATACCCTGGGATCCTACATAACTGCTCAGATGATGCAGTATAATACTTAATGACATGGGGAAAAGTTCATGCTTTAGTAAGTATAAAAAGCAGGCTACAAAAGAGTAGGTACAGAATTATCTTATTTTCTTGTAATGTAAAAAAAGTGTAGATGGAAACCGATGTTTCTGTGTTTCTGTCACATCAGGCCTCAGATGTGAATGGTGGCTTTTCCCAGAGTTCACTTTGCAGGTGATGGTTGTTTTTTATCTCTGTATGTTGGTTTTTTTTTTAGTATACATGTGATAGTTCTCAAATAAGGGGGGAAAAAAAGCAATAAAAATAGTGTGTCTATAAAGATTAGGCTTGAGAAAAGAAGGGAGTTGATACTTGGAACTTAAAAGTTTGTTGGACAAATGACTTATATTTACCGATGAAAAAGCTGAGTGTCAGCAAAGGGGGAGTAACCTCATCTGTTCTACAGGCTTGTTGAAATTATCAAATGAGAATATCTCTGAAGAATCTAAGACATTCATATTATTTAATATTTTCCAGGTGCTTTTAATAGATAGGATCAAAAGCCAGTCATTAGCATGGAGCTCAGGAATAGACATCGATTTGGCCTATCTTCTTTTTCCAGCCCCTCCCCAAATAATCTAAGTGTTAGTCACGCAGTCGTGTCTGACTCTTTTGGACCCTGTGGACTGTAGCCCACCAGGGTCCTCTGTCCATGGACTTCTCCAGGCAAGAATTCTGGGATGGGTAGCCATTTCCTTCTCTAGGGGATCTTCCCGACCCTGAGATTGATCCTGGGTCTCTCACAATGCAGGCAGATTCTTTACCATTGGAGCCACCAGGGAAGCCCAAATAATCTAAGGCAGTGTCTAATACATAGTAAGTGCATAGAAAAGAGTCAGCCATCATTTTCTGAAATCAGGGTTTTACCTCTGATTACGGTAAAACCATGATGTTCTGCAGCAAGTGGGAAAAAGAAATGACCTTGAATTTGTGCCTTTGGATTCGTTATGTTTGTTAAACCAACACCAGAAGCTCTATTATGGCCTGAGAGATTAGTATCCACTTTGAAACATATGCTGTTTAAAAGGAAAACAGCAGAAGTTTCTAGACCAGCCTGTAGGAGATTTGTTCTTGAATGAGCAGGGGGCTTGCCCCAAGGCCTGTCCTCTCAAGGAATGCCTCTGGGAACAGAGTGGTCCTTCTGTTATCTTCTGTTGTTCAGTTACTAAGTCTCATCTGATTCTTTGAGACCCATGGATGGCAGTGAGCCAGGCTCCTCTGTCCTTCACTATAACCTGGAGTGTGCTCAAACTCGTGTCCATTGAGTTGGTGGTGCCATCCAACCATCTCGTCCTCTGTTGTCCCCTTCTCCTCCTGCCCTCTGTCTTTCCCAGCATCAGGGTCGTTTCCATTGAGTCAACTCTTCACATCAGGTGGCCAAAGTATTGGAGCTTCAGCATTAGTCCTTTTAATGGATATTCAGAGTTGATTTCCTTTAGGACTGACTGGTTGGATCTCCTTGCGGTCCCTTGTACTAATAAGTGCCAAATTGATTTTAACACCATGTCTTACGTGCATCTGGGGGAGGCAGCCCTTTCTCATGTTCAGCCTCATAGCCTCTCATTTCCTGGTTGCTTTTGCAGTATTTCATGGACATTATTCAGTAGAAAATAGCCAGTAATGTTTGTTAAATTATTAATTCATTAATAAACCCATTAAACTCTTGCTGCTTTGCAGTGATTCATGATGGGGGCTCCTCCTCCACTGGCTCTGTCATTCCCAGGCATGGATTCCCCTGCCATGGAGTGGAGCAGGGTAGGGCTGGGGGAGATGCTGATGAATTGTTGCATGACAGAGCTTTACAGTAGATATTTTGTGCAAATTCTTCTTTTATCACAGGAAGAAAGCTCCACGGAGAAGGCCACCTCATCAAATGTATGTTACTGTTTTGATGATTAATGATTCCCGTGTGTTGATCCACCCTATTTTCTTCAAAACAATTATTTCAACTGTAGTCTCCCCTGGGGAATTGCTTCTTATAGTTAATAAATCAGTCGACAATATAAAATTCTTAAGTGAAAATGACACTGGTGTGATTCCACCTGGGTGCCGTTAAAAAATTATGCCGTGGTATTTATAATTGCAGCGAGGTTGGCTTTTTTCATGAGTTGAAAAAAAAAAAAAAAGACTTAGTGTCAGCCACTTAAATGGAAGGGATGGAGGCTAATATTTGTAGAGCCCTCTTGTGCTAGGAGCTATGAAGCACTTGGTAAACATTTTCTCCTTTAATCCTTATAAGAATTGTTTTAAGGAAGTTAGTATTATCTCCCTGTAGAGAAGTGACACAGAGAGGGTCAGTCACTTGCTTGAGGCACACGGCTACAAGTGGCACACAGCCTGAATTTGAACCAAGGGCCCTGTATCCAGTTAGGTTTTTGTGCCTCTGGGGTTATTGTGCAAAGAGGCAGGCATTTTCATATGAGGGTTCCTTGATGACAAGATGAACGACTTCTCTGTGTACAGGGGACATTGAATAACAGCTGTTTGCAGAGTGCCTGCACTGTGTTGGCCCCATTAGTGACAGCTGGACCTGCGAATGGTAGGGGAGCCCAGTGTCCGACTCCCTACTGTGGGACAGCTTTAACACCATGTGCTTTACCTGAGTTTTCTTATTCAATCTGTGTGATAATCCTTTGTGATAACTGTCTTGAGGACACACATATTTGAAGTGGCAGAACCAGGATTTGGACTCAGAAGGGAATGGCAACCCACTCCAGTATTCTTACCTGGAGAATCCAATGGTCAGAGGAGCCTGTAGGCTACAGTCCATGGAGTCTCAAAGAATTGGACACGACTGAGTGACTAACACTGGAGCTTCTTATGAACAGATAATTACGGTTCGTGGGAATCATGCCATAACATGGTCAACACAAGGAGAAGATCAGTGTATTTAGCAAACACGTATGGTGTGTCTTTTGCTTGTGCCAGGAATAAAGGGAGCAAGTATACTTGGGAAAAGTAATAGCATTGGCTGAGAAGGGTGGGGAAGGCTTCTGGAGAAGGAGCTATCTGATTTGTTTTGTTGGAGGGAGCTGGAGGAGAAGTGGCTGATGAGGTCAGAGTCCTCAAGACAAGTCTGGGGCCACCAGAAGAAGACCACAGAGTGGGTACATGGTCCCTGTTATCTGAGGAGGAATTCTGATAACTCTCTGCCACCCTTTCTCATGGCTCACACCACCCTCCTGTGGGTTCCTTGCTTCCCCTCCTCCTGCCAGGAACATGGTTGGAAAGCCGTCTCCATGAGGAGTCTGACTGAGGCCCAGAAGACAGACAGATGGCAGTGGGATAGATGATCCTTCACTTCTCCCTGAAGATCAGTCTCCTTTTAGGTGATATTTTTCCCCACAATAGAATTGCACCCCCCACCTTTTGGCATTCCAATAGAAAAGTAATTCCTACTTATTACAAAAGAATCAGACTCACCAGAGAAATACAAGGAAGTTAAAAAACCATCATCTCACCACCTGGAGATAACCGTAATCAAAATTTCATGTATATTTAGGTTTTTAAAATGCATTTTTCCAGTGATTAAGTGAACTTGCCTCTCACTGTTTTTCCCAAAGTATAATACTATTTCATAATCTTCTTTTTCTCTTAACCTTAGAGTCACTAAGTCATCTTTATATGTCTATACATTCAGGTATATGTATCATTGTTTCTGCTGAGTGTTCCCTTGAATGGATGTGTAATGGATTCTTCTGAAGATGGTGTATCAGTCAGGGTCCAGATAGGAAAAAAGGAATCACATATGGTATTCTCAGTGGAGAAAACCAAATATAGAATGTTGATTACATGGGAGCTGAAAGCGTTGAGAAGAGCAGAAAGTTGTTCCACTCCTGGGCTAGGAGACACGTGGGAGGAGGTGGCAGGGCCAGAGGTCAGCAGCCAGGACCATGGCGAGGGTGGCCCTGCCTGAGCTGGGACCACAGCAGGTTGGGTCGTGGCAGAGACAGAGTGGCTGTTGTGGTGTCACTGGGAGCAGGGGAAGATGGGGGGAAACACCTCAGCTTCTCCCATTCCCTGCCCTCCAGCATCCCACCTGTACCTCTCGTTGGACAAATAGCCTTGCTGCAATAGAGGTCAGAGGAGTGGAGGAATGTCTGCCCGGGATACAGAGCAGAGGAAGAGCAAGGAATTGTTCTGAGATCAAACGGGCCAGTGACTGGCATGGATGGGAATTGGGCGACTTGGTCCAAAGGCTTTTTTTATGAGTCTGAAAAAACTTGGTAGAGTCAATCGAGTGCTGTCTTTTTAGCACTTTTGTATGCCCTGCACTGGCAGAAGTCCAGCTGGGAATACAAAGAACTCTAGGCCATTACCCTGCTCAGTAGCAAAGTTGAGCAGGGGGCGTAATAAGAATTGCTAACAGCTGATGCTTTGTTGAGCATTTACTAACCACCAGGCACTGTGCTCAGCACTTTACGTATATTATCATTTTAATCTTCGTGGCTCGTAGAACAGCATTCCATTTCTTCTTAACACTGATCTCATTCTATCATTACGTAAATGCAGACCTTGTTTAGTGCAGGATGTGTTCCTGGAGAAGAACGTGATCACTGAGTCAGCACTAGGCAAGGCCGCCGTACGCAAGGCCTGTGGCGCTGTGTTCTAGGCTTCAGCCGCCTGCCGTCACCCCTCAGGTCAGGCTCCCCAGGGTCGTGCCAGGTGCCCATCTGCTCTCACTCCGCTCCCCATTCCTGGCAGCTGTGGGCTGGTCCGCCCAGGCTGCAGTGGCTGTTATGACGCCTCCCTTAGTGTCCAGTCCTGAAGGGTCTGCTCCTCTTCGCTCCTTGTTTTTTGTCGCTTTCCTCTGTCAGCATTGCATTTTAGTGCCATATGCCAGACTCTTCCTTTGCTACATATCTTTCCCCAACCATTATGGGTGTCACCCACAAGGAATAAAAATTGAACACAAACTCTGTGATGGTGGAAAAAGAGGCCCCAGCAGAGGAAACACACTGCAAAGTAGAATCAACTCAGGATCGTGTGGTGGGGCATGTGCTGGCTGAGAGGCTTAGCTGTCCAGTGAGCTGTTCATGTTTCCTCCTGCCTGGAGCGTGAGAAGCTCTTGGAGAAATAAAAAAAAAAACAGATGCATATTAAAATTGTACCGATGTGTCTGGTGTGTATGTATGCTTGGGGTTGTTAGGGAAAGATTTCAGGGGCAGGGGTTAAGCAGATGGACATTAACAAACGCCTGCGTCCCTCCTTTCTCTGTGCCTCATGATAAGGACCACACCTTTGTGTCTGTGATTGCTTGTGATTTTATGTCTCATGGCTAGTGCACTGCTTTGGAAAAGCAGCAAATACACACACACACACTTGGGTCTGAATGTATAAATTGCCATATATACTATCCCCATCTTATAGCAAAAAAAAAAAAAAATGAGTCTTGCTTATCAAAGCAGTTGGGTAAACATCCACTGAGCGATAGAGTTGGATACAAGCAGGGGGTCTGTCTTGACCCCTGAGTGGTCCTGCTCGAGGATCTGTGTGTGCACAGTGCGTTCTGAGACCACTGGATTTTCCAAAGAGAAACAAAATGCAGAGATCCACAGTAGTGGCAGCCTGGGGCAGATCCAGGTTTTGTGGGGTCTGACATTTATATGGGGGGTCCTCTTTAGGAAAAATAGCACAGAATTATATATATGTACAAATTTAAGAATAAAATGATTTGTTGTTTAGGCTGAGAAAATAAATCATCACAAATTTACAAATTCTAGAAAGCCTAGATGACCTAGCCCAGAAAATAGCAGATTTATATTGTCAGTTAACTGCCTGACACGCCTCTATAATAAATTTTCCCTGCATGTTTTTTTTGCATGCCCTTTGGTTGTCTCTTTTTATGACATTAATTTTGTAATATTTTCTACAGAGAGATTAGAAGGATAATTCAGGCTTTCCTCTGGCATGGCTGGTGAAATTTGTTTTTTATTTTTGATGATTGGATGTGCCAAGCACACGACTTCTCCTGCAGATCTCTTCAGCCCACTGTTCATCATGTTGTACCCCTGAAGCACAGGGCTTCTAATTAATTTGATGTCATGTGACTCCCGCCAAGAAAAAGAGGAATTAAACTTGAGCATCATAATTGTGTGTGTCATATTATCCAGGCTCCCTTCTGTTGGGAGAGAGCTTCCATTTTGAATAGACCTTAACAAGCTCTGTCGTATGCATCTGATTTCTTACTGGAGGACTGTGCCATCCTGGGTTCTGTCTCTGTAAGTTTCAGACCTTGTTTCTTCTCCACTCACATACTTCTGGTAGGACCTGTTCCTATATGGGTGTGACTTCCGACCCTGTTCTTGTGTGTCACCATGACAGGGGGTGAATGGCGTCATTCCTATAAACCATTCTTATACTGTGATGGCTAGTGATAATTTTGCCTTCCCATAGAAGTGCCCACAAACTACACAATCCATACCACTGAATTTTCCCTGCATGTATTTCCACCCAGTTCTTCCTGGCTGGATTCTGGTGGTAACTGGAACCAGGTGGGGTGTGACAGTGATGTGGAAGGAGACAGGGATCTTAACTGATGGTTAAAACATTATACTTTGGCACATCTTGTGCAAAATGTGTATCCATGTGAGCACATTTGCTAGGCCCTTCTCAAGGTCTTGGAAGGAGTCGGTGCTAGGAGGGGCCGAGTCTTATTGTCTTCACTGCGTGCCTGCCTTTAGCCAGGGGGGAACTCTGGGTCCCTGGGGCTGCCTTGACTGTAGAGGTTTCCGTGGAGGAACTTGATGTGATCTGGGATGAAGGTGATGGGACTGGGAGCAGCCTCAGGGGAGGAGCCATGTTTTATAGCAAAGGTCATAATTAGGGAGTCAGTAAGGAGTGCAGACAGTGAGGTGGAGTGAAATAGATGTTGGGAACTGCCAGCCTGAAGTCTGCATGATGCTGATCAGTGTCTCTGGAGCTGCCAACCTTCACTAAGTACTTCCTGTGTCTAGGTTCTATACTAGAGCCCACTCAGCCCCATCTCAGAGAGTCCCTCAGTCCAATTGTGGCCTCCAGAGAGCTGTGCTGAGGTTCCAAACTCTGGTATCTATGAGTGCCCTGATTTAGAAAAGGGCCTTTGCAGACACAATCAAGTTAAGGTGAGGTGATTAGAGTGGACTCAGTCCACTGGTGTCCTCATAAGAAGACAGACTCACACGAGGGAGAAGCTGTGTGATGACAGGGGCAGAGGATGAAGCGCTGTACCTGGGAGCTGAGGAGTGCCAGGGACTGTTGGCAACCACCAGGAGAAGCAAGGAAGGATCCTCCCCGCAGGTTTCAGGGGCAGTGCAGCCCTGCCAGCACCTCGACTTTGGATTTCTATTATTTCTCTTGTTTTTAAACCCCCCACTTTGTGATGCTGTGTTACAGCAACCCTGTAAAGCGATGCAGTCCCCATCGACCATATGAGGAAAACAAAACCGTAGGCCCCACTGGCAGCTGGGGAATCTGAGGCACAGAAAGGTGAAGTCAGTGTCGGGGGGCACACAGTTGGTCACAGTGTCATCTGGTCAGCTATCTCCCCTCTGCTCTGGGAGAGGCTGTCCTGTGGGTATTCCTGCAATGAGTGGATTGCCGACCCAGAAAAGGGAGTGGATTTTGCTCCTCTGCAGACCAGGACTTGCTGCCCACTCCACCATCAGGATGGGAGCTGCTCCCTGGTCAGGCCTCCTGGCTCCCAGTGGCACAGACCCCACCACAGTGCCTCTTTCGCGGGGGAGGAGGGGATTCAACTTCTGCCACTGCAAAAATCCTATTCCTGACTGTTCCATGTATTCTGCAGTTTCTGTCCCCAGCCCTGCACAGCTTCACTTGTATCTCCTCACTGGACACGCTTGAAACTGCAGAACTTGGCAAATCAGGTGCCTTCCTTTTGAGAGCCCCTGGAAGGCGAGGGAGGCCAGAGTGTTGGGAAGCCTGGGAGGAAGTGTGCTGCAACGGAGCTTGTAGACAACTGTTAACAAGGGTTTATAGGCAACCCTGCTGTGTGTCAGGGCCCGCGTGGGGGCAGAGGCAAATGCAACATTGTTCCTCTCCTGCTTTCGGTGTTACGTGTGCATTCACGCCATAGAACACCAAAATCTATTTTCCTGTGGGTGAGATATTTCAATAACCTTTTATTATTAATATCAGCAATGCTGTCTTTCCTGTTTTCAGTTGGTAAAGACTTTTTAATGTTTCACCATTTATTTATTTTTGTTCTCCTTATTTGAGGCTTGTTTGCTGATTCAGTATTTTCAACCACATGTGTTTAGTGAGCATCTACCTTGTACCAGCCCTGTACCTGTTCAAAGCGATGAAAATAAGGTGCTGAAAGTGACTGTAACTCTCCTAGTCTTAGAACCTCCGTTTTTATTCACCGAGATGGAGTGACAGGGTGGGAAAGGAGATGTACTGTGGAGTTTCTTAACCCTGAATCTTGAACTTCTAATGACTGTGAACATTCATGGGCACTTTCGAGTGTGTTCCAAACCCCTGAAATTATCTGTAATGTATGTGTGTGGATATATGCTTTTTAGAGAGAGAACTTATCATTTAAATAGACTTTCAATGGGATCTAAAGCAAATTTAAAGGAACCCCAAGGTTAACTCCTTTTGTAAAAACGAGTCTTCTACAGTATGCATGCCTTCCCACAATTTACTTGTTCAAAACGATTTAAAATCTAACTTGACTTTTGTCTTTGCCTTTACATTCTGATTCTAAAAAGTCTGTGAAGGAGGGCTAGCCTGAATTTCTGTTGGTCTGTTTATAGATCCTGCAGTATTATTCAGTAGTAAGTTCAGATCATTTATGAGATGCCTGTTCAAGAGCCAATTCCATTTTATAACAGTTGGAAGCATATTGTTTTAGAAACGTCATGACCCTCGGCCTTACAGGTCGCCTGGACTTGCTTGTGGATGTCAGTCACTGTACTCATAGCGCTTGCCATCCTCCCAGCACTTAAGTTATTCACCTGTGACTCTGAAACAGTACTCTTTAGGGAAAATTTGTGAACCTGGACCTGTCAAGATATACATTTGAAATCATACTGATTTCTTTCGTTGTCTAGATTGTCTCTACTTATATACAGGAGGTTGTGTAAGCGTAGAGTTGTCTTGCCAATGTACATTTAGTAGATCATGTGATTCTTTGTCCTTCTATGCCTTGAGTCCTTGCCTAAAATGAGAACACACTTAAAACAATGATGAAACATTTAATAAGTGTATTTGCTGATAGGGCTTCTAATGGTCTGAACCAGACTTCATACCCAGCAAAAGGAGATGAGGAGATAATGCATTTTATTGTTATAGAACAGACCAGGGGAACTGATGGTGGAGGAAGGAGGCGGTTCATGTGGGGCTTTCCCTGTTTGTCAAGGAGCTCTGGGGTTGGCAGAGAATAACTGCCTGGAAGCCTGCCTAGTATGCCCTCTTGTGGTGGCCCCAGGTACACATAGTAGGATTGTCAGGAATGCTTCTTAATTGGTAAATTGCTTTTCTAGGCAAGAATACTGGAGTGGGTTGCCATGCTCTGCTCCAGGGGATCTTCCCAACCCAGGGATCAAACCAGGTCTCCTGCATTGCAGGTGGATTCTTTACTGTGTGAGCCACCAGGGAAGCCCAAATTGCTTTGAGTAATAGCAGTTACTAACTGATCAGTGATAGTCGTGGGCAGCTTTAGGGATCTGGTCTCTGATCAGGCATCCAACAGCAGATACTGATAGTGTGAATAGAATATAACCATCGTCCTTTGCTAGGGAGGGAGTGAATTCTGGTGTAGACCCTGGACACCCCTGGTAGGGTTTGCAAGGCAATGAGTCAGAGGAGGCTAGGATAAAGAGACCCAGGGAAACTGGGAGTTTCCTGAGGATATGTCTATTTCTTTCCTGTTTGGCCAAGGATGAGCCTTTTCCTTTATCGAGACCTCGTTGTAGTCTTAGACCAGAGTCCTAAAGAAGTCTCCTCTCTTTGAGGAGCAAATCCATTGGTTTAGGTGTGCTAGAAGTAACTAGAAGAGGATCAACCCTTCAAAGAAAAGAACTGCACTTGGTAAAACTTTTCTGTGGCTTTTTGCTTGCAGTTCCCTGATAGTCACTGTAGCATGGGTAGTCAGAGGTCAAGCAGAAAGCTGTGTTGCTACTGAATTGAGGAGTTGGAGGATGGAGTTCAGAGCTTCCAGAACAGCTGGAAAGCGAGGGAAGATATTTAAGAAAGGAGGGAACTGCAGGAGGAGGAGGAGGAGCACGAACATCATTGTAAACTTTGCCCAGATCATTGATGCCTGAGCTCATGTGGATGGGGGAGACACCAAGGTTCCCAACAAGAGCAGCAGCTTAAAAGTTGAGGAAACTGAGACGTTTAGCTGCTACCCACTGCAGGGAAACTGAATTTGGAGTTTGAGTCTAGCCACATTCACTGCCTGCCAGAACAAAAACATAAATATGTTTTTAAAAAGATAAAATAATTTACTCCCTCTGCAGTGTCCCCTACACAATATCCACTATGCTGTGCTGTGTTATGTTGCTTCGGTCATGTCCGACTCTCTGCCATGTGAGAGGGGGAGAGAGAGCCCACCAGGCTCCTCTGTCCATGGGATTTCCCCAGGCAAGAATACTGGAGTGGGCTGCCATGCCCTTCTCCAGGGGATCTTCTCAACTCCGGGATCAAACCCACATCTCATTATGTCTCCTGCATTGGCAGGTGGGTTCTTTACCACTAGTGCCGCTGGAGAACTCTACAGTATCCACTATGCAATAAAAATTACTAGAGGAAACAGAAATGTATAAGCTATGGCTAAGAGACAAAGCAATTAAACCTCACTCTGAGATGATCCAGGCAGTAGAATTAGGAGATAAGCACTTTAAAGCAACCATTATAAATATGTTCAAAGACTTAAAGGAAAAAGTCTTAGTGAATAACGGATTGAGGAGTCTAAGCAGAGGAATGAAAGCTATTTAAAAATAAAAACTCTAGCATCAGAAAATGTAGTGTCCGAAATAAAAAGTTTATTAGATTGGGTTAAGAGAAGATTGGAAATGGCAGAAGAAAGAGCCACGGAACCTGCAGTTAGGTCAATAAAAAGTTATCCAGTCCGAAAAACAGGAAAAAAAAAAAAAAGATTGGAAAAAAAATGAACAGAGCATCAAGGGACAGTGGGACAATATAAAGCCTAATATATATATAACTGGAATCCAGTTATATATATGGAATCCAGTTATATATATATAAAACTGGAATCTCAGAAAGAGAGAGGAAGAGAGAATGAGGCAGAAAAAATATTTGAAGAAATAAGGGCCTAGCATTTCCTAAAATTGGAGAAAAAATCAACTTAAAGATAAGAGCAAACTCAGCAAACCCAAAGCAGGAAAAATACAAAGAAAGCTGCCTTTAGGCACATTATAGTTAAAGTGTTAAAAACCAAAGAAAGAGAAATCTTGAAAGCAGCCAGAGTGAGGAAAAAAGACAGTATATATAGTGAAAATGATACTAAAAAACTGGCTCTTTATTAGAAAGAATGGAGACCAGATGAAAACGAAATAACATTTAAAATAGTAAAAGAACACTAAAAATCCCTATCACTTCTTGAATCTGTATCTAACAAAAATATCCATCAAAAATGAAAGTGCAATATTTTCAGAGAAGTAAAAGCAGAAAACTTGTCACCAGCATGACTGCTCTGCAGGGTATACTAAAGGAAGTTATTCAAGCTGAAGGAAAGTGACACTGGATGACAATATGGATCTACAGGAGTAAATTTTATTTATATATGTAGGACTGTTATGTATATATGTATTTTTTTAAGTAAATTTTTTATTTTTAGATAATTTTTAAAATTTAAAATTTTTTATTATCAAAGTAAATGTGTATATTTTTTATTTTGACTGTGCTGAGTCTTTGTTCTACACGGGCTTTCTTGGGTTGCTGCGAGTGGAGGCTCCTCCTCGTAACGGTGCACAGGCTTCTCACTGCAGTGGCTGCTCTTGTTTCAGAGCACGGGTCTCTAGGCCAGGGGGCTTAGTTGCCCTGCAGCAGGTGGGATCTTCCCAGAGCAGGGATTGAACATGTGTCCCCTGCATTGGCAGTTGGATTCTTAACCACTGGACCACCAGAGAAGTCCCTATGTATGTATTTTTCTTTTTTTGTTTTATTTAAAATCTCGACCTATTTAAGACATATAGCTATTAAAACCTAAGTATACCACCATATTTGGTTTATAATGTATGTAGATGATGTGTATAAAATATATTGTATGAACATCAACAGTAGTTCATAGGAACAGAATGGAGGAGGGGGAAAATGTGAGACTGGAGTCCAACCATATGCACTATTATTAAATGTAAATAAACAGTAATTTAAAAGGTAGAGATTGCCAGACTGAATAGAAAGGATAGACAGCTAAATGCTATTTACAAGAGGCCCACTTTAAATATGGAAGGATGGATAGGTTGAAAGTAAGAGCATGGAGAAAAGCATGTCATGAAAAAAATAAGCTTCCTTATTGTAACCAGAAATCGTAACATTGCTTTCTCAGTAATTGGTGGAACAACCAGGCCACCAAATCAGAATACAGATCTGACAAACACTGTCAGCCATCTTCACCTAATATAGATTTTTATAGAATAATCTAGCCAACAGAGGGGTATCTTAAACTTTTCAGATGTGTGTGGAATGTTTGCTGAGGAAGACCATCCTGTGTCATAAAATAGATTCCAAAGAATTGAAATCTTAGAGTTCTCTGACCACAATGGGCTTGAATTAGAAATAAATATCAACCAAATCCCAAGTGAGTAGAAACTACATCATGCTGTGTACGGTCCCCACAGACCCCCATTCAGTGTCTACAACAGGACCCCCTGTTCTTAGGGTTGGGTATGGCCAGCCCACCACAGTGAGAGGGGAAGATGCTGACATTCAGTAGGTCCTTACTGCACACATGACTGTGTTAAAAGTGCTTCAGATGCACTAATTCATGTAATCCTCACACAGTTAACCCTGTTGGAGAGCTCAGACTGAAGTGACTTGCCCAAAGTTTCATAGTCAGTGGATGGGGAAGCTGATGATGCAGCTGGGTCTGTCCGACTCGAGGCCCTTCCCTGGACCACATTAAAGTATGATCTCTCAATCACACTTGTATACTTGCATTTCCTTTCCTGATGAGATTTTTAGAACTGTGGTCTTTTCTGATGTAAATTTGTCCATTGTCTACCCTTACAGCTTATCGCCATACTTTTTCTATTTCATATAATTATTCTGTTTTTGTTGAAATTAAGTGTGCACAGAGGTCATCCTTTTGCACCTCAATTGAAGGTACCTACTAACCTCCCTAGATGTAGGTGAGGTAACCTTTGACATGTATGTGTAGGTGAGTACGCACATGTATATGTGTGAGTGTATATGCACCCACACACTTGGTATACATACGTATATAATATATATCATTCAAATAATACATGCAGGTTATGTATATGTGTGTGTATGTGTATAGTTTCTTCTGTCTTTTCTTGAGGTTCACTCAAACTAAAATTCTGTAAGCAAATGTATTACAGTTTACTGGGGTAGCTGTGCCACTTACCGTTTTGGTGGAGGGCCCAGGAAGCCTGCTGTGCAGGTCTGTGCCCTTCCATCTGTGTGCTTCATCAGATCCCGGGTCCCCAATTCCTGCCATCTGAGCTTGTGTTGAGATTCTTTGTGGTGCTGAGTGCACCTTTTAACCTGTCTGCCTGGGATGATGAATTGTCCTAGCAGAGTGTCAGGACACCTCCAGCAGCCCTTTCAGAGGAGAGCCCTAAACTGGGATTTATCTGTACTTGTCACAGATGAGTGCTATTTACTTACGAGACCTGCATTAGTGTCAGGCCAGTAGGAAAGCCTTTCCATCTACTGATTCACCGGACTGCACTTGTCAAACACTAATGTCCATAGGCAGAACCCGGAGCACAATTTCACAGCCTGGATGCTCCTTAGTTCGTATTCAGTCAGCCATTTCCCCCCTTCATAGCTGCCCATCATAGCATCTCTATTGTCTGGACACCCTTCCTGGGTGCTCTGCTCATAACTCTCATAGCTACAGATTATGTTCTTTAACTCAGCTCCACCTGCATGAGTGTCTACCTGCATGACTTGGGACACGAGAGAAGTCATATTGCTTTTCTTTGCTTTAGTTTTCTCAGCTTGACAGGAACACAAATAAAACCCATCTTACTGAGTTGTTGACCAGACTCAGTAAGGTGATGCATGAGGAAAAAGCTTTTTGTAAAATAAAGGGAGACATCACGTGCCTTTATTGTTTTATATTTGATGCAGCTCTGCTGATACCTGATTGAGATTGATCGGAGACCACATTCAACAATGCTTTTTTTCCCCCCAGTAAATAAGGCATTTTCTAAGCATGCTTGGTTAGTGAGGCTGAGTGCACCCCCAACTTCCTAATGCTAGCATTATAAACTGTTTACAGTTGATCTTTATTGGGGGAAAATCATGTAGCTATTTCAGCAAGTATGCGACTCTCTAATTCTTAGCCTCTGATGCAATTGTAAATTTGTCAAGTATGCAACCTTCTAATTCTTAGCCTCTGATGCAATTGTAAATTTGTCAGAAATGATGCAGTTATATTTTTAAGTGAAAAATATCTAATATGATTTATTGGTTGGCCTCTGTGGTTAGGCTCCTTGGATTCAGCAGTTATGATGAAATATAGACATAACCATCTCTGTTTCAAGGGGGTCTTAGCTCAGTGCCATCATTAGTGGAGCTTGGAGAAGGACGGTGGGGAGTAGAGGCAGGTATAAAACTTCGTGCAGGTGATGGCATTAGGGCAACACTAAGACAACTGAGTAGGATTATGTGAAGATAATTCGTTGAATGACTTATCAATATATGACTGCTAGGGACATAGATGTTTATTGTGGAATATTGGGTAAATATAGAATTGTGTAAAGAATGAAAAAATAATACCTAAATTGCAACCATGCAAGAAAACTCCTGTTATAAATTTATGTATTTATCCAGAGTACTTACTGAGTGCCTCCTGCAGGCTAGGTGGTGGGACACATTAGTAAGCAAGACAGAATTACTGTCCATCACAGCTTCTATCCCAATCGGAATAGAGAAAGATGATAAACAAGTGATAAATACTACAGAGAAAAATAAAGGGAGAGAGTCAGTGCCAGGAGTAGTGACTTGTGGGAGTGGAAAGAGGAATTAAAAAAATAATAATGGTGGAGGAAGGACTTACTTTTAAAGGACAATTGAGCAGTGTTCTCAGGAAAGAGCAAGTAAGCCATGTGCATATCTGAAGACAGAGTATTTCAGGTGAGTGGACAGTGAGTGCAACGGTCCTGAGGCAGGAGAGTGCCTGCTCTATTCACGCAACAGTGTGGCTGGAGCAGAGAGGAGAGCTGGAGAGGATCAGTGAGGGCCATATCCTGCAGTGTGTGGTTGGCCCTGGAATCTTTTCCTTTCTCTGTGTGATGCTGTTCATAGAACCCCCTGCATGGGAATGCCAATTGAAGGCAGAAAACCGATGAAAACTTTCAGGAGTTTAAGATGAGGGAGGTGACACTTCTATTAGTTTCCCTCTGTGTTTTAGGTTGAGCTCATATACGAGGAGGCAGCATGTTGTAATGGAAGCATCACGGTGTTGGAATTGCACAGATTGGGTTCAAATCTTGTATTCTCTGTTATATCCAGCCCTGTGACTTCATTCAACTTCCTTATAGAACTTAGCTGATAGAGTTTTTGAGACTAGTAGGTACTCAGGTCATGCCATTTTGTCTATGTTAAAGAATTTGCTGGCAATTTGCTGAAGATAGAAAGGAATATGTTCTAACATAGTGAACCTCCCATTTTTTTCTCAAATGCTGCTGTTTTATTGAGAGCTGCATAGTTCAGTAAATAAGCCAATAGACACATGTGGCCATTTAAGTCAAAATTGATTGAAATGAAATGAAATGAAACATTCAATTCCTCAACCCTCCTACTTATATTTCAAGTGTTCATTACCCACACGTGGCTCCTATATGAGCCATGAAGACGATAGAACATTTCCATCATCACTGGAAATTTCACTGGACAGTGCTACTGAAGAACAAGTGCCAAACCCTGACTAACTCTGAGCTCCGAGGCATGTGTGTGGTGAGATAATACTTTCTTTGTGGTGGCATTCAGAACGCTGTCCCTGAACCTCCACAATCATGGCCACTTGGAAGAGGACATGGGGTGGGATTTCTAAACCCCGTGGAAGATTTCTGGAATCAGAATTTCTGAGAGTAATGCCCAGAGATCTGCCTCTTAGTCATGTCCTCTGTGATTCCAGTGCAGGGTAAAGCGTGCAATTTGGGGTGCTAAAGGGCACTGTCAGAATTAATTAAGGCATGCTACATATCCTAAGATGCTCTGATGGTGCAAGCCACAGCGCTGCAGAATATTATTACTAATTGCAAATTGCTTTGGTGAATCAGTTCCCTTTCCTCCTGGTCCACTTGAGATTAGACTAATTTGTTGGGCTCTGTTAGTTCCCTGCAGATAGCATTTCATGTATTCTCATAAAAGCTTCCTACGTCTTATTTGTACTTTCAAAATATTCCTGAAATAAATGGTACTTGGTGTTGGTTTATTAGATTTATTAAAAAAAAAAAACCACAATACCCAACAGCCTATAGTGTACATTGAAAAAAATTCCACGAAGCAACCATCAAGTTGAATTACACAATAGTGGCCACAGTTTTCATATAGGAACATGCCAGATGGGCAGTGGCCACAGGGGATTACTAGACCAAGAAGATAAACAAGATTAAAATGGAATTATTTCTCATTCCAAATCAGGATTTTCCACTGTGTGTGCAGCAATGACTCTGGGGGAAATAACCGCCTGCAAAGAGTCTACTGTCATGGTGCCTGTTGTGTGTTTGTGCAGTGATAAATCAGTGGATTTATGGATTTAATTTCCTCTTATTGCTAGCCTCCTTCCTATCTGAAGATATGAATTTAAAAGGTAAGGTGTGTATCTACAGGTAGTAAAATACCGTTTTGATTGTTCTCGCTGGCTGAGTCTTGTATGGAATTAAAATCTCAAGAAAAATCTTGTTAAAGATGGGTCAATTCATTATGTCACAGAGATTCATTTGTTAGAGACAAGCCTGGCTTTGCATTCAGTTCTGCTGCAGAAGAGCTTAGTTCTGATAGCTGTTTGTGCCGCAAGATGATGAGTGACTCAGCTGTTTCAGATCACATCTGCATCCAGGGTAGCTGCCCCAGCATTTTGGTCTGGCTCCCATTCACTTTTTTTTTTTTTTTTAAACTATACCAGTGAATGGGGACAGCTTAGTTTTCTCATGACGCCATGCTGCCTTCCTTTTTTGGAAGCTAAGTAGGGGTTTTGGGGGTTCAGCCTAGGCTGGTTCCCATTTAAAATCCTCCTTGGAGGTAGTTCACATGGCTTGGCTTCACCCCATCCAGTCTGGCCACCTCTTGCTTTGAAAAATGTCAATACTCTACATCATACCTTATTCAGAGACCTCTGCTGTGTTAGGACCCTTAGGATTGCAAGCCAAAAAAACCTGATTTAGATGAGCTTAAGTACAGACCCAGTTATGGTCCACAGAATTTGGAAATCCAGCTGTGGACTTCAGGCAGGGCTGCATCCAGGGCTTGCTCTCACTCTCTCCTCATCTCTCTGCTGCAGTGACTTTGGTTTGTTGGCTTTATTCTCAGACACACTTTTCTCAGTGACTGGGAAGATGTTCTCTGGCAGTTCCAAGACAACCCTTCCTAATGGAGAATCCTGTCTTTCCTGAATCCATATTCATATCCATGGAGGACTCTTATTAATCTATGGGATCATGTACCCCTTCCTGAGTGGATCCCTGTGGTGTGGCAAGGAAAGAGAACTCACATTGGCCATGCTTGAGTCACGTGGTTCTCTGTGTGGTTAGAGAGTGTGGTCAGCTAGGCCTGAACCAGAAGTCAAAAGTTCTCTTAGAAGAAGAGGGGAGCCCTGTGGGCCAGACAGAAGATGTTTTCTTCACCATGCTGGGTGAGGCATCTTCAGGCCTCCCTCCAGCTTTGGTTTGTGTAGGGATCCTTGCACCTCATTTCACCCATCTCCCAGCTCCATATTTTCTAGCTGATTTGGCTCTGGCCTTGGTCTCTGAGCTATGGGCTTCTCTGGTGACTCAGCTGGTAAAGAATCTGCCTGCAATGCAGGAGATCCCGGTTCAGTTCCTGGGTCAGGAAGATCTGCTGGAAAAGGGATAGGCTACTCACTTCTGTATTCTTGGGCTTCCCTGGTGGATCAGCTGGTAAAGAATCCACCTGCAATGTGGGAGACCTGTGTTTGATTCCTGGGTTGGGACGATTCCCTGGAGAAGGGAACAGCTACACATTCCAGTATTTTGGCCTGGAGAATTCCATGGACTGTATAGTCCATGGAGTCATAAAGAGACAGACACTACTGAGCAACTTTCACTTTCACTTCACTTTGGGTCTATGAAGCAGCCACAGAGGCATGAGCTTTGCTTTCCATATTTCACTTCAGTGGAGTGTCCTCCTGGAGTTACCATGGAGACACCATGATATCAGGGCCTATTCTGTAGGATCTTGGAGACCACTGACCGTTAGGTGGGGGTTCAGATCCTGTTTGTGCCCTTCACTGGCGATGTGAAGTTAGTTAAATTTTCCCAGCCCATTTTCTTCATCTCCCCAAAGGGATAATAATACTAGATACTTCCTAAGGCTTTTGTGAACATTAAACCAGATTGGGCTTGAAGAGAGTACTTAGCCTAATGCTTGGCACATAGTAGATACTCTCAGAGTGGTGGCTTTTCTCCCCCTGGCCTCCAGCTTCCCTCTCCCCATCACTGGCATGGATGCGTCTGCTGAGGCAAGGTGGTTGGATCTCCTTTTCTTCCTAAAGTTGTTAGGTAGTTTAAGGAGGTGGCACAGCATGTGGATAAGTCTGTGGATTCTGGAGCAGGAACTCGTGGCCTGGATCCACACTCTGGCTCTTGCCAGCTGTGTGACCTTAGATTGGCCATTTAACTTCTCTCCGCTTAGTTAGCTCATTTGAAAAGTGAAATAGGGACTTAGGAGGATTATATGAGTGTTTAAAACAATACCAGCACTTAATAAGTGATTAATACATTTTTTATTATTTGTGCCAATCTTAGGTTTCCTGTGTGCCTTTCTGGCTTCCCAGACTTGTCAGGGTTGAGACTGGAATGGTGCCCCTCCCTCGCAGTGACAGTGAGGTGTCCCCATCCAGCAGTCCCCCTTGTGTTAGTACAATACATTCTGCCGTGTGAAAGTTTCCCTGGATTGCCTGTTTCTGGTTCAGAGCAAACATGACCCTTGAACAGTGTGGGGCCTTGGGCGCCAACTCTCTGTGCAGTTAAAAATCCACGTATAATAGTCCACATCTCATCATCTGTAGATGTGGTTTCTCTGTATTCACAGTCCCTTATGCATGGATCGAGCCAACCCTTGACAGTGTAGTGTAGTGCTGTGCTGCTGCTAAGTCGCTTCAGTCATGTCTGACTCTGTGTGACCCCATAGACGGTAGCCCACCAGGCTCCCCAGTCCCTGGGATTCTCCAGGCAAGAACGCTGGAGTGGGTTGCCATTTCCTTCTCCAATGCATGAAAGTGAAAAGTGAAAGTGAAGTCGTTCAGTTGTATCCGACTCTTCGCAACCCCATGGACTGCAGCCCACCAGGCTCCTCTGTCCATGGGATTTTCCAGGCAAGAGTACTGGAGTGGGGTGCCATTGCCTTTTTCATGTAGTGCTGTAGTATACGTATTTATTGAAAAAAAAAATCCACCTATCAGTGTACCTGCAGAGCTCAAACCCGTGTTGTTCGAGTCAACTGCATCTCTTTATTTTCACCTAAGCAGTGACCCAGCTGGATGACATAAATACAACAGAATAGACTGGGTCTGTTTCACTCATTTCTTAAACTTTTATATTGGAGTGTAATATGCATATAAGGTGCATAAATAGAATAGACCTGTTAGCAAGTGCGCATCCCCATGTGACCATCCCCTAGATTAGGAAACAGGACGTGAGCAGCACCCCAGAAGCCTCACGCATTCTCCCCTAATCTCAGTACTTCCCCCCTGGATTCTTTCTGCTCCCTCCTTCCCAGAGGTTACCATTAGTCTAATTTTCCGTGTATGCTACTTTCAGTGTATGTCAGTTGCCCTTTCATGAGTTTCATGTAAATGACCTATAGTTTATACTCTTATCTGGCTCTTTTTCAGTCCACCTTAGGCACGTGGTCTCACCCAGACTGTATTGCGTAGTAGTAATTCACTGGTTTTCATTGCTGTCCAGTATTCTATTGTGTGAACAGACCTCAACCTATCCATTTTGCTATTGATGGGTATTTGAGTTGTTTTGAGGGAAGATTATTTTGAGTGTTGCCACTTATGAACATTCTGTATCCATCTTTTTCCTATGCCTGTACTCATTTCTATTGGATATATTCCTAGGGGTGGGGTTGCTGGGTCACAGGGTTCATATGAATTTCTTCTGCTCACGCTGTCCAGTGGTTCTCTGAAGTGGCTGTACCCCTGCAAGGCTCCACTCCTGCCAGTGGGGCAGGACAGTTCTAGTTGTTCTCTATCTTTTTTATACTTGATGTGGTCAGAGTTTACTATTTTAGCCCTTATGGTGTATTTTGGCCTTGGGGTATCATATTTTGTAAAATGCCTGTTCACATATCTTGCTTTTTACTTTTAATTGGATTGTCTGTCTTTTCTTAAATTGATTTATACAAACTTTTTATATATTCTGGATGTAAGCCATTTGTTGGTTTTAGATGATACAAATACCTTTTCTCCTGCTATGGCTTGTTTTTTTTTTTTTTTTTCACTCTCCTTATGGTGTTTTTTGATGAGAAAGATGCTTTATCAGTTTTTGTCTTTGTATCCCATTTCCCTTGCATATTTTAAAGAAGCATCCAGGAAAATGTTGCCTGCTCTTCTTCAGCAGAATGCAGAGCTTTCTGTGGGCTTATTCTGGTTTCAACCAACAAAGACATGTGAATTTTTCATCCTGAATTGCTTTAAAATAGAACCACTTCTTCTTACCTTTGCCTCTGGCTTACGTTAGGTTATTTCCCCCCCCTTATTTTTAAAAGACTAAGTCATTGACTCTTTGGACCTGTTTTCAGACCATGGAGCCAGAAAATACTGTGTTTCAAAGAAAAGCCAGTGTTCCTTTTAAATTTTTCCTCCTAAAATCCTAATACAATGGGCCAGCTTTGAAAAAGAAGAGTAATTGAGAGTTACACATAAACAACAATCATATATTAAATGAGAATCATATATTAAACAGCAGTACTAATGTCTATTCTTTATGAGCACTCATCAATCCTTTACATGGATTACCTCATTTGGACTTTGTAAATTCTATGTAGTTGGCCCCATTAATAACCTCATTTTATTGATTGGAAGAGTGAGGGTCAGTACCTTTCCAAGGTCACACAGTCAATCACTGTGTTGGTGCCAAGGTTCAGAGTGGGCTCTACTGGGCTCCAGAGCTCAGTGCTCTGCTGTGCTGCCCTCCTGGGGAGGATGCATCCTTGCTCTTTGCAATTTGAATCAAGCCAATCAAACCGCCAGCCAAGCCTCCTGCTATAGAATAGCTCAGTACTGATGGAAAATTGGAACCTTCTCCTCCCCCAGTTTCCCATCTCAGAAATAAATCAGTGAAGCTGACTGTCTCCTTAATGCTTTTTGAAGTGATTTTATTTTTCCTTGTTCCAAAGGCATTGCATCTTGTTCTCCGGCTGCAGTCCGGAAGACCGGGAAGTTTGGAGTAAAATATGGTAGACTTCAGTGCTTAGCAATCACCTGGTCTGGAATTGTGTATGTTTAAAATAAGTATGAGTCCATATTTCCCTTTTAAATGTAACCTGCTGTCCAAGCTTGGCAGCAAATGACTTCCTGGTCTTAGAAACCTAGGAGAGGTCAGTGATGAGAACCTCTGACTGCTTCCAGATCCTCTGTCTATTCATTGGTTACAGACTCTCATTTCCAGCCACTGGACCAAATTCTCACAGCCATGAGTGAAGGAGTTGGCCCTGGTTGGGGAGATAGGAACTTCATAGAGGAAGCCTAGAGTAGGATTCAGGATGCTGTGCTGGGCTCTCTCTGTTGTGAGCAGCTTATTATCAAGACTGGGGCAAAGTCAGGGTTGGGTATGTCCAAGCGTTCGCAAATCTCTTAGATCCTTGGGTTATGGCTGGGAGGGAGTCATGGGTACCATTTCCAGTTCTTTCAAAATGTCACAGGGCAGTGCCTGGAGCAGCAGAATTGACCACAGTTGATGTAGATGCTGTCTCTACATTGTAGGGTCATGAGCTTGGAAGGAGAAAATCACCCAGAAGTTGGGGGCTGGAGCTGGCTCCCTTTTGCTGGGTGAAGCCCCTTCAGTGCCTGGGGAATGGGGACAGTGGTGAAGTTCAACCATCAGCAGCTGTTGTAGCTCAGTGACTTGTCACTCAGAGGTGATCTTGCCACTTTTCTTCTCTCCTTCACTGGAGGGTCTTGTCCTGTGGTGCTTCCGCTTGACTATTGATTACCTCTTGCAGAGGGACTTCCCTTCACATTTAACTTGAAAATAGTATTTTCTCAATTTTATGGCTTGTGACTTCTACCTGCCCATCACGCCTCTCTCCATGTAGGAACCGCCTAAAGCATAAACAGCTGTTTTCTGGGTAATTTTCCACATTGCCTTTTGAGCATTGAGCAGTAGGGGAGGGCTCAGGGAACGATTGCCCTCGCCTGAACGAGCCGTCCATAGACACAGCTACACTGGCGGCATAAAGATGGGCTGTTTAGGGAGTTCGGCGCTGAGTAATTGTGGAGAGCAATTTGCTGTCTCTCTTCACTACTGTCTATCTGAAGACAATTGCAAGAACTTTTAGGGGCATTTGAGAAAAATCTTGTCCTTGGAGTTGAAAATGATGAAGGAAAGAAAATGCAGTTTCTTTCACTGGTTAACTAATGCCTAACAATTGGTGTTCGCCTGCTGAGGTCTCAGGAAGACAATAATGAGTGTAGTTCTCTCCCACTTTTGGTAGGGTGTGGGAGAAAGAAAGTCCCATAGGTCCTTAAGGACTCTTTCCTGGCACTGTCCCTCCTGGGAGGTATCCCCAGGGGCTGAGGCGGGGGCAGACCTCTGTATGTGGGTCTTCCTGCCACCTTTGGGTCAGCTTGTCTCCTGCAAGTTAAGACCAGGACGACTAAGTCCAGGAGGCAGAGAGTAAGGCAGGTGTATATGGGCCATCTCAGAGCTGCACCTGGGCAGTCTTCTGCTGGGGAACTCTGGGCAAACCGTTTATGCCAAGATAGCTCTGTGGGGCCCTTCTAGGTCCTTGGTCCCATTATTGTGTGAGTGATGGGGAGGGATGATGGTGGCCTAGGAGGCAGTGATCAGAACCACAGCATAGGAGCCTACACCCAAAGAGCAGTCACACTGGGTCTCACCTATTTTGCTTTGTGATTAAGAGTCTGGTTTTGTTAAGGATGACAGCTACACCATGTAAACTTCATGATCTTAGAAATATTCTGCAGCTGCTCCTGGCTCCTTTAATAAACTCTCAGGTTGTGATCCCTAAGCGAGTCAATAAGTGTCAGTTGAACTGAATAGAATTTGTGTAAATTTTCCTTTAAAATACTTATTTTCCATCGTTAACACCTATTGGAGTAATAGAGTCCATTAATTCACATGGTATGTGAAACGGTGGTCTTCCTCCTGACCGCACAGCTGCATCCTAAGACTCAAGGGTGGGGGTAAGTTTGGTTTTCCTTCATGACTGATGCTCGATCCCTGGGTTCCTGTCACTGGCTTCCCACATCCCCCTTGGGGTCTGCGAGTCTGAGCACTTGGGCTGTCTTCTGTCTCCCTTCGCTGTTCCAGGCTGCAGGTTCCCCTGGGGTTTGGTGAGGCTTTTCCTCTCACATCCTGCCCTCTGGAGGTGCACTGGCAGGACTGCTACCGCCGCTGTGGCGCCTTCAAAGTGGAAGGAGGGGTCCCCTCTGGGTGGGCCCAGTCCTGCTCCAGGGTGCGGTTGGTGCATGTAGTTCACATGGCATTTCAGCCCCTACTCCTTTCCTGACCTGGCAGTCTTCCTTTGTTTTTAAGTTTATTTTTGGCTGCCCTGGGTCTTGGTTGCTGTGCAAGGGCTTTCTCTAGTTGCAGCAAGCAGGGGCTGCTGTCTGTCTGCCATGCACAGACTGCTCATTGCAGTGGCTTCTCTCATTGGGAGCACAGGTTCGAGGTGCATGAGCTTTAGTAGTTGTGGTGCAAGGGCTTAGTTGTTCCGTGGCATGGAGAATCTTCCCAGACCAGATATTGAACCTGTGTCTTCTGCATTGGCAGGTGGTTTCTTAACCACTGGACCACCAGCGAAGCCTTCTTTTAATTGAATGAAAGATTCTTTAAATTCTATAGTGCTTTATAATTTTCAAAAGTTTCACACACATGAGTTCATATAATTCCATAATAACTCTGTTTCCCTACCCCTAGATTGCTCCACTTCCCCTTTCCTCTCCTCACTGGTGACCATATTGACCAGGCATCATGTCCAGTGAGTGACCTGCACAACTGTCCATGCTGGCCCTGTTCACTCTCGTGTGTAAAGTCCATGGCCAGGGCCCAGTACACATTCAGTCAGTCAGTCAGTTCAGTCGCTCAGTCGTGTCCGACTCTTTGCGACCCCATGAATCGCAGCACGCCAGGCCTCCCTGTCCATCACCAACTCCCATCGGTTCCTTTGTCATCCCTTCTTATTCATGATATGAATGCTGTCTTTGCAAGAAAGAGAATTACCATATTCAGAGTGTTTTTGATGCCATGTGTTGTAATGGGAAGAGTGTGACTTTTGAGAACCAAAGGGCCTAGGCTTGGATCCTGCCTGGCTTTGTACTTTGACCCTTAAGCCACATGTGTGAACTCAGGCAGTTTTCCTAATATCTCAGCACCTCATTCCCTTTGTCTTTAAAATGGAAGCACAGACAACATCTCCTACAGAGGGCGGTGAAGAGTGTTAAGACAAGTAATCTGTTTAGAGCAGGGGCGGACAGACTCAGCCCCAGAGCCAAGTCTTCCTGAGGTCATCAGTTTAGAGTGATTGGTACATTTTTAGAGGGGCACAGGGAGAGGAATGTGTGGTAAAGTCTGTTAGTGACCCACAGTCAAAAAGTTTGCTCTCTGACCCTTCATAGAGAAAGTCTGTCATTTCCTAATTTGGATGTTTGAGCCCTGCCTGGCATGACTAGCAGTTCTCCACGTGGTGTTTTCCTCTCTCCTACCTCTTATAAATCTTTCCCCAGGGTTCTCTCTGTCTGAGCATTTGGTGCAAGAGGCTCCCATCATCAAGAGCAGCCTCAAAGGCCAAGAAATGAAGATCTATTCAAAGCGAAAATCCATAGCACTTCTGTGATTTTCATTTCTTCCCCACCTTTAAATCTAAAACTCACTGAGGCCCTTGTGTGCTTAGAATTACCACAGGTGTGAGTAGCTTTTGATAATTTCTAATAAATAATCATGTTTAAGCTGAGTGCCAGTGGAACATTGTTCTGACACTCTTTAAACTGGTTATTTATTTTCTTGGAGAAATGGAACCTAAAATGGCTCAGTAATGAACTGCGACTGTTATTACGAGACTTGTTCACATAATGGTGAGGAGGATTTACGTTCCCAGGTAGATTGTAGTTGTGAAAGATTTAAGAATAACGTGGTAGAGAGGCATTGTTAATAAGCATGAACGTGGTTGAGTGTGTGTTCATAGTTTATTCGCTATTTTCTCCAGTTCTGCCATTTGGGCCCCTTGGTCATGTAGCAGAATGTAAGGGCCAGCAGGAAGGCAAGCAGTGACCTAAATCAAAATCGGGTCTAATTTTTAGTTAGTTGGGCCTCAGATTTGTTAAGGTGTGTTGTTGTGCTATGTGTTCACTCATGGCTGAAGTCTTTGCAACCCCATGGACTGTAGCCCACCAGGCTCCTCTATCCATGGGGCTTTCCAGGCAAGAATACCAGAGGGGGTTGCCATTTCTTCCTCTGGGGGATTTTCCTGAGCCAGGATCGAACCTGCATCTCTTGTGTCACTTTACTGCTGTGCCACCTGCTAAGGTGTATGCTTTCCCATAAATGAGGGCATAGGATCTGTTCATGGCCCTCATGGCTGTTAGCCAGGGAAGAAGCACATTAGTCTGGGGTGATTCATGGATCAGACTACCAGCTGGTGCAGTTAGCAAGCTGCTCTCACGATGGGAACCGCCCACTCCTGGAACCTTCTCAGTGTTGTACAGCTAATGGGCAAAGATCCTGTTTCATCCTCTGTCCTCTAGCCGTGACTCTGGCTCAGAAACCACCAGATATCTGGTGTAATAAGTTTGTCCTCCCAACCCCAGGGTGTCTCCTAGGATTTCAGTTTTTCTCCCCACACTTTCCATACTTTGGCTTCACCCACATCTTAGCCCAGAGGCTCAGCTTCCGTCTACTTTGTCAAAGGTGAGATTTGCTTTCAACATAATTAAATTACAAGTTTCTAAGAGAATCATAAAAACTCCATTTACCAGCTCTGATTTGACTGGTGGCTGTTCGGAGTCTTTGTAGGTTGATTACATCTGAATTGGGTCCAGTAGAGTCCATCCTCTGGGAGCTGACGGTGTAGAACTTGGCGGGTACTCTACCATCTGGGAATACTGGGCTGCCATGGTGTGTGGGAAGAGCCCAGGACTCTGTGGTTTGACAGAGCTGGAGCTGACCCCCTGCTCAAGTTACTTAACCTCTCTGATCCATAGTCCGCTCTACTGTAAAATGTAGAGGCTACCTCCATTCTTGCAAAGGCATTGTGATGATTATAGAGGATAATCAATGCAAAGTGCAGAGCACGGTGCTTGCCTGGCAGCAGGTATTCAATAGACATATGTTATTTCCCATTGTAGGTTGAATACAGGCTTGAATCGCCATTTCTTCATCTTGCTTTGGAGAATAGTGGAGTCTCAGCACCTCCTTAGTACCTGGGTCTTTGCTGTACTGCCCACCGGCTCCATTTTGGGTCTGTAGTAGAAACTATTCTTGGGAAATTTCCTGGTGGTCCACGTGACACAGCCAAAAAATACCCTCCCTGCCAAAAGAGAAAATATTCTCACACTGCCATGTTCATTTTCCTGGTCACTGTATCTTTTCCCTTAAAGGCCAATTGCAGACTCTTCATTACCTTTTCCCCTCTCCACTCATTCTTTTTCCTTTAATTGAAGTATAGTTGGTTTACAATATTGTGTTTCTGGTGTATAGCAAAGTGACATGTTATACATATATATATATATACACATATATTTAATATTCTTTTCCATTATGACTTATTATAGGATATTGAATATAGCTCCTATTCTATACAATAGGACCTTATTGTTTACCTGTTTTATATATAATAGTCTGTATTTGCTAATCCCAAACTCCCAATTTATCCTCCTCCACCCCTTTTCCCTTTGGTAACCATAAGTTTGTTTTCTACATCTGTGAGTATGTTTCTGTTTTGTAAATAAGTTCAAGATTCCCCATACAAGCGATATCATATGTCTTTATCTCTCTGACTTATTTCACTTAGTATGATAATCTCTTGGTCTATCCATGTTGCTGCAAATGTATTATTTCCTTCTTTTTTATGGCTATTATTCCATTGTGTGTGTGTATGTATGTATATACACACATGTACATATATATGTACATTTATATATGTATGTATGTATATATGTGCATACCATATCCTTATCCATTTATCTGTTGGTAAATTGCATATTTAGGTTGCTTACATGTCATGGCTATTATAAATAGTGCAGCTGTGAGCATTGGGGTCCATGTATCTTTTTGAATTACAGTTTTCTCTGGATGTGTGCCCAGGAGTGGAATTGCTGGACCATATAGCAACTCTATTTTTAGTATTTTAAGAAACCTCCATACTTGTTTCTATAGTGGCTGCACGACTTACATTCCCACCAACTATGTAGGAGGGTTCCCTTTTTTCATATCCTCCCTAGTAATTGTTATTTGTAAACTTCTAAATGATGGCCATTCTGACTAGTGTAAGATAGTACTTCACTATAGTTTTGATTTGCATTTCTCTCATAACTAGTGATGTTGAACACCTTCTCATGTGCCTTTTAACTATCTGTGTGTCTTCTTTGGAGAAATGTCTTTTTTAGGTCTTCTGCCCACTTTTTGATTGAGTTGTTTGTTGTTTTTTTTGATACTGAGTTGTATGAACTGTTTGTATATTTTGGAAATTAAGCTTTTGTTGGTCACATAATTTGCAAATATTTTTTTCAGTCTACAGGTTGTCTTTGCATTTTGTTTATGGTTTCCTTTGCTGTGCAAAAGCTTATAAGTTTGATTATTTTTAATAAATATTTATTTTTAAATAAATAGTTTAATCAAACTATTTTTTGTTTTTATTTCTATTGACTTGGGAGACTGATCTAAGAAAACATTGGTACAATTTATGTCAGAGAAGGTTTTGCCTATGTTCTCTTTCTTCTAGGAAGTTTATGGTAGAAAAATGTCTTATATTTACAAGTTTAAACCGCTTTGAATTTATTTTTGTATATGGTATGAAGGTGTGTTCTAACTTCATTGATTTACATGGTGTTAGCTTTGCCAACACCACTTGCTGAGGAGACTGTCTTTTCTCTATTGTATATTCTTGCATCCTTTGTTGAAGATTAATTGATGGTAGATGTGTGGGTTTGTTTCTGGGCTCTTGATTCCATTCCATTGATCCACGTGTCTGTTTTTGTGCCAATATCATGCTGTTTTGATTACTACAGCTTTGTAATATTGTCCGATGTCTCCTTTCCACTGGTTTTTAATCCTCCTCACCTTCCATCTTTGCCTGGACCTGATAGATATGCTTTAAATTCAAGGGCTAGCCAAGGTTTTCTCCCCAAACATTGCTCGTTTTTCTACTGGCAGACACTCTGGCAGGATTTTGTCACCTCAGACTGGATCCCTTTTGAATATGAATGGAACTCTCAGTCCTCTTTACCGGCTCTGAAGAAAGGTCCAGGAGCAAGTTTTGATGAGAAAGGGTAGGGGAGAAGACCGTAAGGGCACAGATGCCCTGCTGGGAGGTAGAGGAGGAGCGGCAGAGTCTCTGATTGCCTTGTCGCAGTCAAAGCTGCCTGTGTGTAGGGAATTCTGTGAGGAAAGGCAGCAGGCGCCTTGGTGAACTTGGATTTCATATGAGGAAGTGACTCCCACATCCTTCCCTGAGGACATTCCAGCCTGTGCCCCTACAGACACCCACATCTTTAGAGTATGCTTGTAGTTGGATTCTGAAGTGACTTTTCTAGAAGTTCTGCATTTATCCAGAGTGTAAATTGTCCAAGGACCTAACATATCCCCAGTTAGTGCTTAGCACTCTTGAGGGCATGTGTGTGTGCTAAGTCACTTCAGTTGTGTCTGACTCTTTGTTATCCTGTGGACTGTAGCCTGCCAGGCTCCTCTGTCCATAGGATTCTCCAGACAGGAATACTGGAGTGGATTGCCATGCCCTCCTCCAGGAGATCTTCCCAACCGAGGGTTTGAACCTGTATCTCTTCTGTCTCCTGCATTGGCAGGCAGGCTCTTTACTACTAGCACCACCTGGGATGCCCATGCTTGAGGGCAGCTCTGGTCTGCTGAGATTTCAGAGCCCCTCCTCAGAAAGATGATGGATCTAGTCCAGCATTGGTCTTTGGTGTTTAGTCTCCTTTGCTGTTTAGTCTTGGCACCGAGTCGAAATCAGGTCATATCAGGGCATCCAAGGAGGCTCCACCTCTACCTGGCAGGGGCTAAGAGAATTCAGCTAGGGAATTCCTCTCACCCAGACTATTTTGGAAACCCCAGACAGCCAAGGAAGGGACATTTAACTGCTGACTAGAACCTGGCAGCTCGTCCCCAAGCAGACACGTCTGTCTGTATTATCACCTTTTTATGAAGGCATCACCTCCTTCCTGCTGTGTCTGTTTCCACTGATAGCAGGAGTGTGGGTCCCACCAGGAGCTAATGTAGACTTTCCCAGTCCAGATGCCTGCAGACGCTTGGATGGGCTGCAGTGGCAGCCAACGGATAATGAGAAATCCATCACACACATGCTTGCTTGCAGCTCTGGATCACGTGCATTAAGCTGTGAGTAATGTGATTACTTAAGTGGCGTTTTATTTACACTTTTGCACCAAGCAGTGGCTGCTGCTTTTCCAAAGCAGCCATTACCCATATTTGATTTCTTAAAAATGTCTGCAGTCGGGACGGCAGCATCACAAATGGACTCATCCAGAGGAAACTAGCATTCTGTTTTTCAAATTCTGTTATCAGCTTTCAGCAGAGGATATACTGAGGTCAATTTAAAAAAAAAGCAGTGACATGTTTGGATATTCGGTGCATACTACATGCTGGGCATTTTGCATGTGTGTTCCAAGTAAGCCTACCAGTGAAGTGGACACCATTGCCCTCATTTTATAGATGAAGAAACTGAAGCTCATAAAGGTTGCAAAACATTTACCCAGAATCATTTGGCCAATGGTGGTGGAGATGTCAAGAGAAGTTACTAGTTAAGAAACTACCATGGGCTTTTTTTTTTTTTTTTAAACTTTACAATATTGTATTAGTTTTGCCAAATATCGAAATGAATCCGCCACAGGTATACCCACGTTCCCCATCCTGAACCCTCCACCCTCCTCCCTCCACTCCCCTCCCTCTGGGTCTTTTATGTTTCTTTATGTTTCACATCCAGAAGCAGAACCATTGATTTCAGCTCCAAGCGAGGTTAAGAGCTGAGTTTTGTGAAAAGAGAGGTGTGTGAAACAGACATATAAGGCTTTGATGGGCAACACCAAAATAACCTGTGCGGTGTTGTTCCCAAATAATTCCAGCAGGCAGCCCTGACAAGGTGCCTCTGATTCTAGCTGTGATTTGTGTATCCTCCTGGTAAATCAGATGAAGTATCTGAGCCTCAGATGCCTTATTAAATCGAGCCACAATTTGGGTTTGTTTCAGGAGCTGTCACCACCTTGTGAGTAAATATACGATTTCTACTGTGAGGTCTGGGTCCTTCTCCTGACTATTTCTGGCAAGGGCCTTGGGCTGTGTGGTACTGAGTGAGCTGAGGGTCACCCCCTGCTTATTCCAGATCTTGCATTCCTTAATAGGATGCCAGGACAAAAGGAATAAATGAATGCTTACCCTATTTGCCAGCCTGGAGACAGGCAAATTAGAAGGGCTTGTGACTCCATTCAGCTGCCTGAAAAGGTGCCTAGTCATTGTTTTAGGTCATGGCCCAAGAGGTTCTGCCTTCTTTTTCCCCATGGGCTGTGATTTCAGTTCTCAGTCTGAACTGTTGGAGTAGATGGATCATATACTGCAGATTTTAGTGCTGTATGAATTCATGTAAAAATGATTTTCCCTCTCTGGCTAGATTTGTCCTGACTGCAATGTTAGGACAAATTGTTAGGGTAATTTAACAAAATTTAAATTTTGTTAAAATTTAAAAAAACCTTTACAAAACTCTTTAAAAAACCTTAACAAAATTTTAGGGTAATGCTTTCTTTGTTTCCCTATCCTACAGAACTTTGAATGAATGAATGAATGGGTAAATGGATAAATGAACAGACAATATGCAAATATAGAAAGTAATTCATGTTAGTTTTTAATTGAAAAATAATAAAGTAAAGCAGGAAGAAGACTCTTGTATACCTCCATCCATTAATAACCATTGTTACCATTTTGATTTTTCTCTATTGCTTTTCTGTAGTTTTGTCTTCTTACAATGGGTCGTGGGCATTCTTTAAGGGTAGCTGAGGTATCTAGAAAACGTGAGCATGTGACTGGCTAAATGAGAAGATTGTTTATAATGAGTGGGACCCAGCACTACGCCAGTGTAGCCTCATTGTCCTGGCTTCATGCATGTTGGTAGGCATGGCTGTCCCTTCTTCCGTCCCAGGCCTCTAAGGGGGTGGGCTCCAGGCATGGGGAAGGTGTGGTTATGGAGTAGATGAAATTATCACCATTGCATCTTTGGTCCTCTCTATTGCATCTTTGTTTCTTTCTTCCCATGTTTTGTATGGGACTTTCTCAGAGTCTCCACCTCTCAGAAGAAGATAATTTGGCTAAAGAATTTGATCTTGGAAAATTTTTCCAAAAGGTTCTTGGTAGTTCTGGGCATCATGTGAAAAAAAAAAAAAAACCCAACTGGACTCTTTCTTTTCTATTTTTTTTTTACCACACCATGTAGCTTGTGGGATCTACAGGTCCTGAACCCATGCCCTTAGCAGTGAAGGCATGGAATCCTAGCCACTGGACCACCAGGGAATTCCCTAAACTCTTTCTTTAATGCTCAAAAGTTATTTAATAGGAAAGGGATTTTAAAGATCTAGAATATAAGGACTGTTTGTGTTCATATTAGGTTCTTAAAAACTGGAAGCAAAAATAAAAATCAAAGACAAAAACAACTTAATGTTTTGGTCTTCTTTGGATTCTTCCAGTGCCTTGCAGTCCTTGCTAGTTTGAAAATTGCTCCCACTTCATTTACATAGAGCTTTCAAGTGTATTTGATTTATTATCTGACATATTTAGAATCATTGAATTTTAAGACTGGAAGGGGGCTGCATTGTTATTAACATTCCTGTTATCTTCCAGATAATACATGAAAAGAAAGCCTGAAAATAAAAACATATGACATGGCTTCTGCTGGCTGAGTACTCTTCCACAAGAAATAAATATGTCCTTATTGATAGGTATTTTGTTACCATAGAAATGGCCTTAGCTGGTAATTTTGCCCTGGAGGGTTTTGATTTTAAAAGATGGGTACATTGGCTAGGAAGCCCTCAGGAAGAACAGGAAGCCCTTCAGTTCAGTTCAGTTCAGTCACTCAGTCATGTCCAACTCTGTGACTCCATGGGCTGTCGCAAGCCAGGCCTCCCTGTCCATCACCAACTCCCGGAGCTTGCTCAAACTTATGTGTGTTGTGTCAGTAATGCCATCCAACCATCTCATCCTCTATCATTCCCTTCTCCTCCTGCCTTCCATATTTCCCAGCATCAGGGTCTTTTCAGATGAGTCAGTTCTTCACATCAGTGGCCAAAGTATTGGAGTTTCAGCCTCAGTCCTTCCAATGAATATTCAGGACTGATTTCCATTAGGATGGACTGGTTTGATCTCTTTTCAGTCCAAGGGACTCTCAAGAATCTTCTCCAACACCACAGTTCAAAAGCATCAATTCTTTGGTGTTCAGCTTTCTTTATAGTCCAACTCTCACATCCATACATGACTACTGGAAAAACCATAGTTTTGACTAGATGGACCTTTGTTGGCAAAGTAATGTCTCTGCTATTTAGTATGCTGTCTAGGTTGGTCATAGCTTTTCTTCCAAGGAGCAAACATCTTTTGATTTCATGGCTGCAGTCACCATCTGCACTGATTTTGGAGCCCCCCAAAATAAAGTTTCTCACTGTTTCTATTGTTTCCCCATCTGTTTGCCATGAAGTGATGGGACCGGATGTCATGATCTTAGTTTTCTGAATGTTGAGTTTTAAGCCAACTTTTTCACTCTCCTCTTTCACCTTCATCAAGAGGCTCTTTAGTTCCTTTTTGCTTTCTGCCCTAAGGGTGGTGTCATCTTTGTATGTGAGGTTATTGATATTTCTCCCGGCAATCTTGATTCCAGCTTGTGCTTTATCTAGCCAGGCATTTCTCATGATGTACTCTGCATATAAGTTAAATAACCAGGGTGATAATATACAGCCTTGACGTAGTACTCCTCTCTTGATTTGGAACCAGTCTGTTGTTCCATGTCCAGTTCTAACCGTTGCTTCTTGACCTGCATACAGATTTCTCAGGAGGGGCAGGTCAGGTGGTCTGGTTTTTCCATTTCTTTCAGAATTTTCCACAGTTTGTTGTGATCCACACAGTCCGAGGATTTGGCGTAGTCGATAAAGCAAAAGTAGATGCTTGTCTGGAACTCTCTTGCTTTTTCAATGATCCAGCAGATGTTGGCAATTTGATATCTGGTTCCTCTGCCTTTTCTAAAACCAGCTTGAACATCTGGAAGTTCACAGTTCACGTACTGTTGAAGCCTGGCTTGGAGAATTTTGAGCGTTACTTTGCTAGCATGTGAGAGGCCCTTAATTGTTACCATTAAATGAGGCCCTTAATTGTTATCATTGACTGGGAGAAGAAGGGGGGACCTCTAGGGTCTTGGTTCCCAGAGCCTTTGTTCTCAGAGATCTCACCTCCAAAGAAAGAGATGCTTATTTAATAAAGGAAGGTTGAGCAAGCTGGCCCTGTGTCTCTGTAGGACAGAAAGAGGGTCAGGCATACAGACTAGTTGGTTCCAATTGTGGCCCATATGACTTACATATGTTCTTGACAGGCAGCATGGAAACACCTGCTGGTCGGAAGGGCCAGGGTGTGAGCTGGCTCTCGTCCCTGGGGTGGCATGCCATGGGGTGAGTGTGGCCCCTCCAGACATAATACCATTGCTCAGCCTTCCAGCTGGAGTGGACTGATCATAGTGATGTCAGTAATCAGCCATGGCAGCTCCAGGCTTTCTGGTCCCAGAGCAAGTGGCAGACCGGATGGTGTGGCCATGGGGGCTTCGGAGACCCTGAGCAAGGCAGACCTCCTGTTGTCCACTCTCTGTGGCTGCCCCTGGGCTCAGGCTTACTCTCTTGTTGCCCGGGTTGAGGGCTGTTGCAGCAAAGAGTCCTGCTCATTGCACTTGTTGGCTCCTCATCCCACCCACTGCATGTTCCTTGCCTAGAAAACTTGTCCATCTGGACCCAGTGCAGGTCCCAGTGCCTCAGTAGAGTCAGCCCTAGCTCCCCGGAATGAGTGGCGGCTTCCTCCTCTGTGTTCTGTAGCTATTTTATCTTTATAATGACTACACTGCCAGGCATTGTTATGCTCCATCTGCTGATATTTCTGGCTCCCTCTACACTGGCCAGACCATGGGCTTCTGAGAGTAAGGGCAGAGGATTACACGTGTCTGTTTCTTAGCACAAAGGCAGACATGCAGCAAGTGCTCCATATGTGGTAACTGTGCACACAGGGAATGAACTTCTTCATTGGTGTCCTTGGTTTCATTGACTCTTTCTTTTTTTTTTCTTTTTTTTTTTCATTGACTCTTTCCAACCTGTCCCGCACTTAGCCCAGCACCTTCAGAAAGCACCACTGTGATGGGAGCCACCTCCAAGTTCACCCTCAGTGGTTCCTCAGTGCCTGGAGATTAGGTGTGGACATCTCATCAGGCACAAGGTCCCTGAGCCTCAGCCCCAGCTTCCTTGCAGCTTCAGCCTTGCTTTGTCTCTGTGGGTGCCCCAGGCGGATTATGGAAACCCCCACCCCCAGAAGGCAACAGGATGGTTAGATATTTGTGGAGTACACAGATCCCCAAGAGTTAGAGCTGAACAGCTATCACAAGACTCAAACACATTGACCTTGGTATAAGGATGGTTATCTTATCTCTGGATGCTATCTTTTTATATGACGTAAGTATATCATCTACCTGTCCAAGTGTTCAGATGAGCAAGTTCTCAAGCATGGAGCCTGGCTAAGGTGCTTTGGTATTCTTTCTCTAAGTCACCTGAGCCTACCAGGCCTCTGTTTGGCAGTGCTGAGGGTGAGAGACTGGCTTCCATCCATCACAGAGTTGTAGAAATGTTCGTTAGGTGAGAGGAAAATGAGCCCGTCTCCAGGATTATTAGTCCACGGTTCAGGATTGATTGGACCCAACAGCCTTTGGGAGTATGGGTCCCATGGGGGGTCTTCAGTCAGTGTGGGAAGATTGTTCTACTCTTGCGGTGAGCCCCAGTTAGTTATAGCAGTGGCTGTACCTGGGACAGGGAACACTGCTCCCATTCTCTGTGGAAGCTTTGCCAGTGATCACAGAGGGAAATTGTGGCTGGGGAGTGTGGGTCTAATTGGCAGGCTCGTTTGCGCTTTAGCATAGGGGGAACATCACTTCAGAAGTTGCAGATTTCAAAGAAACTCTCTCAGATTCTGATGGTGACATCATTGCTTTGAAGTGGACTAAAGACCTTGACCAGATTTGTTTCTGGGGTGTTGGTGGGAGCATCTGCTATGTATGTGGTCCAAGGGCCAAAGCCTCGGGATGCAGAGGAGGGCAGGCAGGACGACTGCTAGGATGTGCTCAGGGATACAGTGAGGGAGCTTTTATTGCTAACTTTCCCAGATGCTCTTTCCAAGAGAAGAGGCTGAATGGCAGGGCTGGGAGGAGCTGTGACAGGTCTTGCTGTGCAGCTAATGAAAATTTCATGCGAAGTCTGCGGCCGTGGCTTCCCAGAGAGATGGCCGGTGCCAAAGCCACCAGGTCTTCTGTGTAGTGGCTTGATGTCAGTGTTGGACACTCCACTTTGAAGCGAGCCTCAGAGAGTGTGGTGGCAGACAGGTGTGCTGGCAGTGTCTGGTCCAGAGCCCACAAAGTGCTCCTCAGTGGGGCTTGCTCCTGAGGCTGCTGTCACCAGAGCTGCTGGCCATGGTTCTGAAGCCTGGGCAGCCATGTGGGGTAGGGAGGGGTCAGGACGTCTGGGTGTCCCAGCTACTTTCCCAGAGCCAGGCACAGGACAAATGGACTTGCTGTCTAGTTGCACAAAGACCCCGTGGGGCAGGTGTTTACATTTCCCCTTTCATAGATGGGAAAGCTGAGGCTCAGATGCATGAAGGATCAGTGCAGTGGTAGAGTCTCTTGGGAGGCCTTTGGGCTGTGTGTCAAATCCCTTGCCATTTCCTGCAACCATCGTGTTCCATCTCCAGTAGGGAGCGAGCCCTGTGTTTCCTCCCAGGTGCTCCAGTCTTCACATACCTCACTGGTCCTCTGTTCACTTGGTGCATTTCACACAGTGTGTGGAGCTCTGCCATGCCGGCTGTCAGAGAAGGCCCCCGGCATCCCTAGGAGCAACTCATTCAGTGACCCTGACCACTGCACAGTGCTTGGTGGAGAAAACCAGGATCTGTTTGTCTGTTTGGAACCTCATTGATCTAGGAACAGTTCAGCGTCTCCCGCCCACTCCACCTCCCTGGACCTGCGAGGAGACCCCAACCATCTCTGCTCATTCTCACCTCACCCATCCCTCTATCCTCTCATGGGGTATCCCCCCTTGACTGGGACCCAGGTCTAAGCCCCAAGACTGGAGCACATTCTTTGTTCTTCTGTTCTCCAGCCATGCTGGAGTCTCCCAATGTGACGTACTAATGTAAATATTGTTACCAGAGTGGATTGCCATTTCCTTCTCCAGAGGATCTTCCTAACCAGGGATCCAAACAGGGTCTCCTGCGTTGCAGGCAGATTATTTACTGTCTGAGCCACCAGGGAAGCCCCTAATGTAAATATTGTTACTATTATTTATTTGTCCAGTTTGAAAAAGAAATCTTCAGAGCTGGGCAAAACTGAGCTCAAATCCTCCTGCTTCTTACTAGCTGTGTAAACTTACAGTAATGTGATGTCTCTGAGCTCCAGTTTTCCCAGGTAGGTCATCAGGGTGCTGATTGTGCCTCCCTCACACAGCTACTGTATGAATTCCGTGAGCTAAAACACAGTCGGCTTGGCACAGTGCCTGGCCCATGTTGAGCACTCAGAAACTGGTAGCTGCTATTATTCTTAGATGATTAATGTTAAATGTTACTATTACTTTGATGTTTTGATTGGATTTCAACTTCAGCTTGTCTCAGATTCTGAATCTTGCATCAGACATCTGCCAGCTGTGGCAAGCCAAGTCATGAAGTTCGTTTGTTCCCTGGGGTGACTCAGGGGCATTAGCAGCCGTGGAGCTACGCTGTCAGGCAGAGGTCCACCAGCCCTCCTTGGTTGCTCCCTCCAAGGTCTTCTGCCATCATCTTTGCTGGTGCCAGGTTCCTGTTACCGCCCCAGTTGAAGTCACACTAAAGGAGTTGCCCATCTCACCATCCTCTGAAACTTCCAGGACACAGAGCCTGTGTTCTGAATCAAAGGGAGATTAACTGGGGATCTGCAGCTGACATAAAAGAAGCCACAGAGGTTGAGTGATTCTTTCTTCATAGGAGGTGGTCACTGAGTACCTGGTTTGGAACGGGCACCGTGCTGGCCCTAGGTGTGGAGGGGAAGACACCCCACCCTGGCCCTGGGGACTGGCAGGCGTGTAGTCGAGTGGCCAGAGAGTGGTCAGCCGCTGCAGAGTGGTGACATCAGGGCTCTGCTAGGGGCTGCCCAGGGGCTGTGGACCACACAGCAGACACATCTCTGGCATGGGGGGACTGGGAACAGGGAGGTGGCCATTGAGGACCATCGTCTAATCCAAACCGGGAGTTGATAGAGCAGTGAATATTAGTCAGAGAAGGGAGAGGAAGGGGGTTTCAGGCACAGAGGATGCAGCGTGTGTAGAATTTTGGAGCTTGGCTGTTGCAGCCCTGAGAAGTAGCTCATGTGGGGCTGGAGTGAAGCGTGTGGGCAGGGGTGTGGCCTCAGGGGGACTAGAGGACTCAGCAGGGGCTGTGCCTCACAGGGTCCTGGGAGCTGCTCGTGAGCTTGGTCTTGGCCGGGGGGCTGTTGGGGAAACTGGAGTATTTGATACCCGGGCACGGTGAGGGCTGACGCCCCTTCAGAGGATCCTCATAGGAGCAGCAAAGTGGATAGCCTGAGCAGCGTATAGGGAGAGTAGGCTGGCTAGGCACGTGGGGGTGACCCCAGGAGAAGCTGGGGGCCCAGCTGAGGCAGAGGCTGTGTGGGTGACAGTTCATACCCACTGTTTTATACTCTGGAAGGCAGCATCTGGATGTTGATTGAGGCCTGCTGGCCTTGGTGGGGGGGTGGGGGTTGGGGAGGTGGCGGTGGGGAGGGGGCGGTGGTGGCTGGAGTGGCATTCTCAGAAAGATGGTGGGACCTGATTAATTTGGAGTTCGTGCTGCTCAGACAGGACTGGGCCTTGGGCCAGTACGATTTGTATTTTCTGTAAAGGAGAGGTTTATATGCTCCAAGATGGCAAGGGCCTTACTTGGTGTTTCAGTGAAGTGACCCTTCTCTGGGTTTCTCTGACTGTTTTCTACATGTAAATTAATGATTATGCAGAAATTTTACCTGTTCAGAGAGGCCTAGTCCACTTAAGAGAATATAGTGAGTCATAATTGAAACTTAAATTTACTTAGAATTAGATGATGTGTAATTGATAACAGTGGTTCAAAACATCTCTCACTGGTTCACTGGTTGCACAGACAGCTCTGTGGTGTAAGTATTATCTTTTTTTTTTTTTTTAATAGACAGGGTCACTAAATCTTAGAGAATGGGAGCCTGACCTTTAAACAGAGACGTGCCTGTAAGTCATGTTTTCACATTTCATTGCATTTTTTTCTAAGCCACTCTTCATCTGTAAGACTAATAAAATTGCATGCATTGAAAATATTTCATAATTATTGTTCCCAAGGGCAATTGGTCTCCCTTCATTTGGGCCTATATGGTATGATTCAAATGCACAAGAGCCACATAACTGAAATTTTAAGCATATCATTATTTCTATAAGCCTATTTCAGTGTTTTTGAGACATCTCAATATTATAAACCTCTGGAGATAGACACAAAAGTGTACATTTTAATTTATTGAGTCATTCTTTGTGCCTGATGATATCCCAGTCGCTGCCACGTTATTGCAAATTGTTGTGACCCATCCTCCAAGGTAGGTGCAGCAGTCTTGTTTTGTGGATCAGGGGGCTGCAACTCAGAAGCTGAGGGGCTTGTGCCAGGCCAGCTGGTGGGTGAGTGTTCGAGGCAGGATCTGAGCTTGTCTGCTTCACAGCCTGTCCTGTTCATAGTGTTTCTATTGTCTTTGAATCATAATCCTTCTGTTTCTCTCCTGTTTGGACATTCAGAAGCCCACTCCTGGCTCGCTCAGGTGTTTTGATCATTTTGCTATTGAGGTCAAGGGAATGGGTAGCTTTGAGTCTGGGAAGACACCCCTTGTCTTGGTCAGAGTACAAATGCAAAATCATAGACCTATTGTATTCCCAGAAGAGAAAGTTAGGTGTAGGGCACCCTTTCTGGAACAGATCTCACTCTTTGAGAAAAGCTGCAATCAGCAGTCACTCCTCCAGAACCCAGCTTGGATGGACAGACAAGGACAGGCAGACAGCTGTGAGGAAGGGGGATTTCTTTGTGGTGGTATAATCCCTTAATCACCTGGAGGGACCACGACAGTGCTATTCATTTCACAACCCAGGACCATAAACTCATGTCCTTCTCAGGTTTTAGACCCCTTGAAGTTATTTTGGAGCTGCAAGGTGAAATAATTGCTTTGCAGAAATGTAGAAGGTCTTTTATTCTTGTTCTCTGATGTCATCTCAGGACTTTCATTGAATTTCACCCTTTGGACCAGTGTCACAGCAAATTAGTCGTTTAAAATTCTCAAAGATAATAATTATGCCTGAATATTTGGATTTAATCACGATTTTGCTAGCTGTTCTATAGTAACGACACAGATCACCAGAGGGCCCTCAGATTTCCCCACACTTCACTTATTCCACCAAGAACCTAACGTTCTTTTCATGAACTTAGTGAATGAGGGAGGGGACCTTTTAAAGGGAGTGATGGTCGGTAACTTAAAGGAAAATGTCTGCCTGTGACCTTTCTAATGTTATAATTTGAAAATTTGATGCAATTATCAAAAATGTTTACATTCCTTCCTATTGTTTGATGTGATTCTTTTTTTTTTTTTTTTCCTCATTCATAATGCTTTCGTACTCAGGAAGTTGAGGTAGGTTTTTGACTTTTCCACTGTGTATTAGACATAGCATCAAAATAGTTGCCAAATAAAATGTAAATATCACTCTCAATCCTAAATCTCAGTGGTAAATATTTGTTTTAGTTCAGTGAACCAGCACCACACACATTTATTTTTCATGGGTATATCCAGGGGATGCAATTTATCAAATGCATATAAACAGTCCATTTACTGCTTTATCTTTTCTCATTAGTTACAGTACGAGTATGATTGTCAGTTATTATCTGTGTTTTACTGGTGGGTTATTTATTGAAAGAGCAGAGCAACTGACATTGTTATTTTCTAAATCACTTTGTCTGAGGCCTGCAGGACTTTATACCAAATGTCAGACCAATTTATCAAAGAATTACTCTATTCAGGAAGCAAGTGATTTAGAGTGTATAAACATACACCCACCTGTCCTTATGTGCACATCAGGAGCGGTTATGCGCATTTCAGAGGAACATGGAGATGTTAAAGCTGAATCAGCTTACTTCAGTTGACTCCAGTAGAGCCAGGACTTACTGTGTACTGTTTTTCCCTGGGGGAATGTGCAGGTAAAATCCAAACCTGCTCAGAATTAGCCCGGCCCAGGTGTGTGGGTGTGATTTGTGCCCATGCAGATGTGTTATCGGTCCAGGTCCCAGTCCCTAGTGTACAGGGTTCTCATGAGTGGGATCTGTGGAGTGACGGGGCAGGGGGCCTCGAGTCACTGCCCAAGCTGGGCTGGGTGGTTGAATGCTTCATGCAGAAGGATTCCTACTGGGGTTCTTCACCAGGGTGGGAAGGGCAGGCCCGATGGAGAGAAGACTGACAGCACAGTGCTTACCCAGACGTGTTACCGGAAATCGAGGTGAGGGGGTGTATGAGAAGCCAACTTCTTTCTCAATAGGTGGAATGTTTTGTATTTCCCAATAGCATCACGAGTAGGGATTTTTACTGCACACAAATTAAAATTACAGGCAAGTTTCACTTATATAGTGTCATTTGGGGCTTCCCAGGTGGCTCAGATGGTAAAGAATCTGCCTGCAATGCGGGAGACCTGCGCTAGATCCCTGGGTCAGGAAGATCCCCTGGAGAAGGGAATGGCTACCCACTCCAGTATTCTTGCCTAGAGAATTCCACAAAGGAGCCTAGTGGGCTACAGTCCAGGGGGTCGCAAAGAGTTGGACACGAATGAGTGACCAACACTTTCAATACAGTGTCACCTGGAAGTCTCACATTTCCAGTGATTTCTATGATCATTTCAGAGACACTTTCCCCACCTGCCAGCCAGCCCTCCTTCTTATTCTCCCCAGTCAAGTAGTATAAAAAGATACTTTTTCACACTGAATTCTTTGGAAAGCAGTTTGCCTATAGCCCCTTAACTGACATCTTTATAAAAGTATGGGGTTCGATAAAGTGGGATTAACCTCCCTCTCGGATCTATAAACCTGACTGTAGTCCACTTTGCCCTGCAGGGCAGTGCTTTTCTCTTTTGTTTTTATCTACAGGGGGTCTTCAGATGACCTCAAAGAGGCTGCCTGCTCTCGCTTAGACTTACTTTCTTCTGTACATGTGTACATGTCTCCATGGCTCACTCCTGGTCGAGACAAATGAGGCACCCACTTATTTTCTAGGCTGGTAATTTGTATTATCTCAGGTAATCTTCAGATGAAACTACAGTATTCAAACAATTTAGCTAAAATATGTATAAAAGAGAAATGATCTGTCCCGTGAGAGCCGAGTATATTTGATCTGTGGTAGCTAAAGCTGTAAAGTATATCATACATGCCATCATCATCTTCGTAAGTGGGAGTAAAGCAGTTGGATTGCAGAAGTGGTTTCCATTTGATTGTGCCACTCTCTTCCTCAGAGTTGCTTTAACATTCTTTGGAGCTGACATAAGCACCTCTGGAAAGGCAAACCCCTGGGGAATATCTGAACTAAATTGCATCAGCCATTTGGGGGCGGTGGGACAGTGGAAGAAAAATTCAGTTTCCCGATCACAGTTGGTTAAAATGAGAGACTTTCCAATCAGTTATGATGTCTATGATAAAGAGACTTAATCACTAAAATTATGGGAGGATATTTTTTGCATCATTTCCTGGTAGGGAGGCTTAAACGTTTTCTTGGAAGATGCATTATACAGCAGAATGTTCTTTGGTGTGTGTGTGTGTGTGTGTGTGTGTGTATGTTATTAACATATACTGATATGTATTATATCCTTGAGTGTGCTAAGTCGCTTCAGTTGTGTCTGACTCTTTGCGACTCTATGGACCATATGGTGCCAGACTCCTCTGTCCATGGGATTCTCCAGGCAGGAATACTGGAGTGGGTTGCCATTTCCTCCTCCAGGGGATCTTTTCAATCTAGGGATCTAACCAGCATCTTTTACATCTCCTGCATTAGCAGGCAGAGCTCTTTACTACTTGTGCCACCTGGGAATTAATATCTATTATATATGATAATATAAAATATATGTTACATATATATATATATATTTAAAAGATTTCATTTTCCATAAATGCTTATTAAAACAGGGTATCTCTAAAGTAGTTGAAAGCCTAGAGTTGAATTTCTTTGTACCAGCTACTGGGTGCCAATAGTGTCTTAGGATCCAGTATTAGGTTTGTGGGATATCGAATGTTAATAAAATGAATATGATTTTATCTCTGTTGATCAGCTGTGGAGGATTTTAAAAAATAACTGGGGCCATGGTCATTCCATGACTCTTCCTCCACAGTCCACCACCCCTTTCTTCATTTTTCTAGATACTATCATTTGTCACTTTCTTGCTGGGATTTGTATGCCAACTTGTGATTTTTTTTTTTTTTTTCTTTTTACTATGACCGTATGCTCCCCTGCAATGTTTCATGATTTTGGACATGAGTCAGCAGGCTCAAATTTGAGACTTTTCAAGTTTACAGGATCTTCTGGGTTGTAACAGTCCCTAAAAATTTGGGTGATTTTCTTTTTTTTCTTTTTTTCTTTTTTAACTTTACAATATTGTATTGGTTTTGTCATATATCATTTTTGAAGTGGTATCATGAAATGGAATCAGTTCTTCCTCATATGATGAGAATTTAGAAGGAGGCTTTTCTCTTCCCTGTCCAGCAGAGGTCTGACTTAATTATCCTGTGCAGGGTAGAGCATAAAATACACATGTATGGTAACACTTCCACCCTTCACTCTTCAGCTTGTAGAATGCACTATTAGGAGTTAATCAATTTAGTAAATGACTGTATCCAGGTATGTATCTTTCTATTTAGATTGTCTGTTTTAAAAATTAACTGATGCTGAGGTCCTTCCAAGTCATTTTTAAAGGCTTTATCACTAGATGATCAAATTACCAGTTAAGAGGCCAACTCAGATGGATATGGCTCTCCTGGCAAGTGCGACTGAGTCCCTCCACCATGCCTTCCACTACAGTCTGAGTTTTAACAGGCCACATCTTTATTGGTCAGAAGGAAGGTCAGAGACAAGGGCTCCCGAGGCCCTAGACTTTTCTGCTCTGTGGACCAAATTCTGGGGGCCATGCAGCAGGAACACATTTGGTTACAGGGCAGTACTGGGGTGATGTTGGGGCTGTCACACTGCTTCCCATGTTGGGATTTGTCATAGTGAGAAAATAGATGCTGGGTGTTGTCAACAACACAGCAAGTCCTGGTTCTGTTTAAGGATAACCTAAAATGTTTAAGGATAACCTAAAATGTATGTTCACCCCACTCCAGTACTCTTGCCTGGAAAATCCCATGGATGAAGGAGCATGGTAGGCTGCAGTCCATGGGGTCGCTAGGAGTCGGACACGACTGAGCGACTTCACTTTGACTTTTCACTTTCATGCATTGGAGGAGAAAATGGCAACCCACTCCAGTGTTCTTGCCTGGAGAATTCCAGGGACAGAGGAGCCTGGTGGGCTGCCGTCTATGGGGTCGCACAGAGTCGGACACGACTGAAGTGACTTAGCAGCAGCAGCAGCAGCAAAATGTATGTTACATTTACAAAATTCAGACAGAAAATAAGATAAAGGAAAAGCTGGGCTGGTGCCCCTGGTCTTAGGCCCTGAAGAAATGACCATCCAGCTGTCCTTTGTCCCTTGGGCATACTGACTGTTAAGTGAGGCCCCAGGATGAGGTGAAGCCCTAGAAGGGCATTCTTTTCGACTTTTCCATGTGGATTTAGATGCTCTTTCACCAACGTTCCCCTAGCAGAAGAGTGTATTGATTAGTACAGCCCCAGGGGCTTGGACAGGTCATGTCTGCAGACCTAGCTGGTACAGAGTGGAAGGCTGATCCATGAGCTCTGGGCTTATATGTCTGGACTTCGCTATGGCCAGGCCCAGTAGGGACTCCCATCCCCTGTGCTCATCGACCAACCCCCAAGTGGGCTCTGGTGCCTGTCTCTCAGCTGGAGCCAAAGGGGTCACACCCAAGGTTGTCTGCACTGCTGGCTCATTGGGGTCTGCTTTGGCCATCTGCTTTCCTAAGGCAGGGTGAAAGCAATCAGAGGCAGGGAGTCATCTCCTTCTCCACTTTGCCTTGCTGGGCGAGAGGCTGTTAGAGAGACTCGTTCTGCATAATGAGCTCTGACTCAAGGTGTACTTTCACATTTGGGCAGCAGTTAGGCAGTATTATTACATGTGTGATGAGTTTTAAATATTCTCATGCAGATAGCCACTTGTAGAAGTTTCATCGTGAAATCTCTGACTTTCCCCAAGAAACATGTAGAAATGGCAATTATAGTTAGCTTGGAAAAGTGACAAGGTCCAGTAGAATGCTTCATATTCCATCCAAGTTATAACATATGTTGAAATCCTTAGGAAATATTCAGTTCCTGAGACTGGCTCAAACCTTACTTGGACATCAAAGAGAATGTGACATGTGAAGTTAAAGCAGGACTGTCTTTGGCTCCAGTCCTTCCCTGTCGGACTCACAGCCTAAGCTTCTAAGGACTTCCATGTATTAAAGGAGCATGTTCAAGTGGAAAATAGTTCACGTGATTTCAGACTGTAATTAGGTGATGCCATCCTTATCAGAGGGCACTTATGGACCACAGCTGGAAGGATGGAGATTTTGTTATTTTTTTCTCCAATAGTGAGGATAAGTTCATCTTAGGTTATCTCTTTTCTTGCCCTTGTCAATAGCAGAATGTCTGCTGCTGCTGCTAAGTCGCTTCAGTTGTGGCTGACTGTGCAACCCCATAGACCAGCAGCCCACCAGGCTCCTCTGTCCCTGGGATTCTCCAGGCAAGAACACTGGAGTGGGTTGCCATTTCCTTCTCCAATGTGTGAAAGTGAAAAGTGAAAGTGAAGTTGCTCAGTCATGTCTGACTCTTATCGACCCCATGGACCGCAGCCCACCAGGCTCCTCCATCCGTGGGATTTTCCAGGCAAGAGTACTGGAGTGGGGTGACATTGCCTTCTCTGCAGAATGTTTGAGTCACTTGCTTATGTTCACTTGCTAAGAGTAGATTGGCCATCCAACCTGAGAAATAAGGTGGTAAATTTCCCACTGATCATCCAGCCCTTAGCTGAGAACCATTAACTTTGGCTGCCGAGTTTCAAACCACATAATTCAAGAGATGAGGATTGTATTTAAAATAATAAATGGAGAGAGATGTGACAGAGGGATTATTTTAAACTTTCTCAGTGCTATTTCATGGTGTAGACCTCAGAGATTTCCTAACCAGCTGAGTTGAGAAGGCCAGTTATGGCATAAAATTAAAGCCAGAGCAAATTGGACCAATTCCTTGGAGTTAAACATGATTTAATGCTGAATCCCCAGGATCCAGAGGAACCTGTTCATGTTTATTCATGCCCTGGAAAATGGAATCACCACCCAAGAAGCAATGTTCTGATTTTACTCTAAATCCAGTTTCCTAAAATCTATTTAAGGGCTTAGGTGAACTCAACAAGGATCTAATAAAGCCAGGTAATTGAATGACACTGAGACCAATAAAATGCAAAGAGATGGTATGGGAGATAAATGGTCACAGGAGAGAGCATGGACCATAGTTGAAACTAATTGTGTACTTTGGTGTAAATGAGGTTTTCTAGAAGAGAAATCCAGGCCTCATTTTGGACAGCTTTATGAAACTGCAGCATGCAGAGTGCCAGCCAAAAACACGTCCCACAAATTGTTTGAATATACTCTGGAGGAAATTAACTGAATGGGGGCACATGCCCTAAAATTGATGTGGGGAAGTTGTCCATGGGCAGGGCCCCTGCATGCTGCAGACAGTTGAGTTGACCTGGCAGAGGGGGTGTGCTCATCTGCAGTGGAGTGGGTGAAGGCTGACAGAGAAGAGAAACTGTGGATAATGAAGGTTTGGAGGGGAAGGGTTATTAGAAGTGAGGAAGAGGTTAACAGGATGATGGAGCCGTGAGTGACCTAGACCCTTACAATTTCAACGTGATCAACTGTCTAGCCTTGGAGCATAAATTGAGGCAAGCTACATGCAAGAAAGACACGGTTATGAATCAACCAGATTGGCCAGCCTTTGTTTTTTATCTACACAACCAGAACAAATGGTATTAAGGTGAATATATGCCAGTGGTTAATTCTCACATTTGAATGACCCTCTGTTTTTAGTTTCGAGAAGTGCTAGAAAACTGGAACTGTGCACCAAAGTTACATGTCTCCATGTAGGAGAAATGTTGACAGTTGAATTATCAGTGGTTACAAACACAGAGGCTTAATCCCAAGTGAGAACAGCTAGGCATCACCTGCGGCATAATTGATAGCAAATACATCTTGCACTTAGAAGGTGTCTGGGTTTATCTGTCAAACCGGGAAGAGCAGTGCTGTTTCCATACTAGGCTGAAATGTATTAACTCTTCCTAGTGTATAATCCATACAGTTTGAAAGACAAGAATTTGAAAAGGCAATTGATACTTTTGATTGCACGTGAATGCCTTAGAAAAATTTCTGAACCCTTAGCGTTTTCCTTTGTGTTTTGGGAGGTGGTGGGGGGAAAGGCAGGTTTTTGTGCAGTTATATGAGAAACTTCCTGAAATCTGACTTTTGTTTTCTATTTTTTTTTTCCTTATATAGGATGATTATTTCAGAAACTGGAATCCCAACAAGCCTTTTGACCAAGGTAAAGGATGCACTATTTCTTGTTGTATATTTCATGGAAAAATGCGATCTCAGTTTTCCTTCTTTGCTTGCTAACTTCCTCTTCCCACAAAGGTCAGCTAGCTGACTTATTTTACCCACGTTGGGGGACTAAATAGATTGGGGTGATAGAAATTATTTTATCAAGTTGGTTATTTGTCTGAGATTGTCTAAGATTTAAATAATATTTTTATTGAATTGACCACTATAATCATTGGCTGGTTTTGTTAGAAAACAAACACAAAAAGAAACAAAATAGTAAAATGCTTATCAGACTAACCTGGTGGATTGTTGGGCTGAATCCAGTGATTTCATTCATGGAACTGACTGTACCTAGAGACACTGTCCAATTCACATGAGCCACAAACATGAAACTTTCTTATCTAGAAATAGGCCAATCCCAGGAAGCTTTCAAGGGCATTGATATTTCATTTGTTTAAATAACTTCTTCATGGTTTCTAAGTAGAAGCTTGTTTCACAGGTGGTTCACTGACTGCTTGGGTTTTAGCCCTCAGAGGGCTCTTTCCACTCACCCTCCAAGCACAAAGCCAGGCTCCTGAGGGCCATTGTAAATCACCACCTCTGTCCTCCTGGGAGTTATTTAAGATGCAGCGAAGGCCTGCTGTGAATCACGTCCCTGTTCCTATTGTTCCATTTGTGGCTGCCCTTAGCACAGACCTTGCTGCTGAAATGGTGTTAAGTACGTATATGCAATTAACGCTGCAACTCAGAGGGAACATGTTACCTACTAGGTCTCAAAGATTCACACTTCTGAGAACCAGCTTCATTTCTGTAGCTTGAGTATTTGATGTGATCACAGTGGTCAACTTGACACAAAGACGTCAAGGAAGGCATTGATGTGTAACGTGATAGAAGGTGCCCTTTTCTGCCCTCTCGTTTGTCGCTTTAATAGGTCACTCCATCTGGACTCTGGTTGTCTTGTAAGCAAAATTGGCATTAAAATGTCCGCAGAGACATTTAGTGTATTATGCCCTCAAGTAGTGCAACACTTTATTCATTCATACATACATGCATGCATTCATTCATTCTCAAATGTTCACTGACCTAGCACTGTGTGCACAAGCACAAAGCCAGGTCTTGGGGACAAAAACAGAAGATTTATGGTCTGTTTATTTCTGGCTCCTTCTCCAGGAGGAGCTCACAGTAAGGAGTGGGGAAATAGCTCAGTCGGCAGTTGCAGTGGGGTATGTTAAAGGCTGTGATGCAGGTGTGTGTGGGCGAGTCTATAGGTGGGAGATTTAGTGGGCGTGCACATGTGTGTTGTGGACAGGTAAGGCTTTCTTTGGAGGCCCTGTCTGGGCTGCACCATCTCAGTGGACTCCACCATCTTAGTGGACTTCAAGGGCCTCACACATCAACAGTTTAAAAAATGAAACATAAAATTTTAATTGAAGTATATTTGACTTAAAATATTGTGTTAGTTTCAGGTATACAGCAAAGTGGTTAAATTATACTTAGATATGAATATTTTTTCTGGTTCTTTTCCATTATAGGTTGTTATAAGGTTTGAATATAGTCTCCTGTGCTATACAGTAAATCCTTGTTGTTTATCTGTTTTACATATAGTGACTTGTATCTGTTAATGTCATATTCCTAATTTATCTGTCCTCCATCCTTTCCTCTTTGGTAATCACGTCTGTTTTCCATGTCTGTGAGTCTGTTTCTGTTTTGTAAATACGTTCATTTGTATTATTTTTTAGATTCCAAATATAAGTGGTATCATAGAATCTTGTCTTTTCAGTATGATAATCTCTAGGTCCATCCATGTTGCTGCAGATGGTATTATTTCCTTCTTTTTTATGGCCGAGTAGTATTCCACTGTGTACACATACCATATCTTCTTCATTCACCTATCTGTGGACACTTAGGTTGCTTCCATGTCTTGGCTATTGTAAATAGTGCTGCTGTGAACATTGGGGTGCTTGTATATTTTTAAATAAGTTTCATTTTTTTTCCAGATTTATGCCCAGAAGTGAGATTGCTGAATCGTATGACAACTTTGTTTTTATTTTTTTGAGGGAATTCCATAATGCTCTCCATAGTGGCTGTACCAGTTTACATTTTTACATTCCTGCCAATGATGTAGGCGGGTTCCCTTTTCTCCACACCCTCTCCAGCATTTGCTGTTCATAGACTTTTGATGATGGCCATTCTGACTGGTGTGAGGCAGTACCTCATTGTGCTTCTGACTTGCATTTCTCTGATAATCATCAGTGATGAGCATCTTTTCAGATTCCTCTTGTGTATGTGTGTTCGTCACTCAGTCACGTCTAACCGTTTGTGAATCTATGTACTGTAGCCTATACATTCCTCTTGGCCTTCTTGAAGTCTCTGGAGAATTGACAACTTTTATAGTGACTGAAGCATCACGATAAAGCATCAGAAGGTGTTTGTAATTTAGATGTTTTCCATCAAAAATGGTCAAAATTTCTTAAAAGGCGACACCTTCATGTTGGAAGAACACTCAGATATAGAGCAGCCTGTTCCCTGTGTGACCTGGTAAATGAGCCTTTCTGCAAACACTCATACTAGGAGTTTGCTTATGGAGCTTCACAAGTGATGGAGACTGGGCACTGGCGCTTTCCAGCCCAGAGAAGGACTTAGGTTCTAGTTCTGTAAGGATCAAATGTTAGTAAATGTCAGATTTACTCTCCCTCAAGGCCTGCAAACAGATATTAAAACTTTACCAAAGAAGGAAAAGGCATTTAAATTTTTACTAGTACACATTGGGATAGGTTATACACATATTTACATATATTTGTCAGCTGATATATGTAAATGATATATCTACATATATGATACAAGTGATAGCTTCCTTTGAACATACTATTTAAATCTGTTTAACCAAATTGCCCAGACAGGGATTTTTCTCTCTAAAGAACTTTGGCTGCTCTATGCAACATCTTCCTGCCCTGGCTCCCTCTTTTTCCAGCTCTGCAGGTTTGAAAACTGGATCTGCTGAGATAAATCCTCACAGAAAACCTCATGACTTTCTGGGTATAATTGAGGACCTTTGCTGAGAAGCCCCACTTTGTAGCTCAGGTGTAACTGCTATTGGCTATTATATCCTGAGCTGGGGTGGAGTACGGTGGGGTGGGCAGTGGGTGGTGGCAGGACTGAGAATAGCCTTCACTTAAAGTATCAGCCCCAGCAGATATCAATTACACTGAGCGCCGCTCAATAAAAATGGGAGGTTACTATATCAGTGCTGATGTGGGCTGGCAAAATATAAACCATAGGCACGGAAGGGGTCAAACACTTCATCTTCTGGAAAATAGGAGGATTGCCAAACTCCAGTGGAGATCATCAGCTGCAGAGAAAAGTCTTTTCCCTCCTACACTGAAAGAGAATCCAACGTGGTTTAGGCAGTTTTGTGGTTGGGAGGACTTTCGGTTCATGGGAATTGAATTGCTGGAAGGCATTTTAGAGGGCCTGATGACAAGGATGCTGTGGGATGGAGGTAGAAGAGGCTTCATGATGGAGGTGGGTGTGGATTGGGCTTGAAATACAGGCAGAGAAAAGAGGAAGGAAGGCCATGCATAGGAGATTCTGGTAGGGTATAGCCAGATGGGTGTACTCAAGGCAGCTTGTAAAGGACATTTCATACTGATGCTCTCCCTGCTTTCCCTGATGCTTTTAGACTTTGTTTTCTTGACACTGGGGAGCCATAGAAAGTTTTGGATCAGAGGAGTAATAGCATGAGGGCTGCTCTTTAGAGCAGGGGTCCCCAGGCTCCGGGGCGTGGTCCAGTACCTCCTATCAGATAAGTGGCAGCAGTAGATTAGAGAGAAAGTTCACAGTAGACGTAATGTGCTTGTGGTTGCTGCTGTTCAGTCGCTCAGTTTGTCCGACTCTGCGACCCCATGACCTGTAGCATGCTGGGCTCCCCTGTTCTTCACCATCTCCTTAAGTTTGCTCTGGATGTGCTTGAATCATCCCCAAACCATCCCCCTCCCTGGTCCGTGGAAAAATTGTCTTCCAGGAAACTTGTCCTTGGTGCCAAAAGGGTTGGAGACCACTGTTTTAGAGACTGTATGTAGTTGGGTGGCTCAACAGCAGTGGTTTGGAACCTAAGACCCACCTCTAAATGATGCCCCTCACACAGGACTCTAGGTAACTTCTCCATTGCCTTGGAGCCCTAGGCTTTGGTCACTGGTGGTCAGGCTTAACCATTCAGCTCTGTAGGTTGACCTCGGAGAGACCCTGAAGCTCCCATCTCAAGTATTGGTGTGAATAGTCAGCACACAGATAATACTCAAGAAATAGTTAACTTCCCTGTAATTGCTCTCCCTGCTGATGGATATTTATCGAACTTTGAACAACAGGGCTTCATAGAGTAGGCACTTACCATATAACAACTCCACGGTAGTTAGAAGAAAAGCGCCTTGCCTGGAGGACTTCTGCAAGACCGAATACATCTTCAGCATGTTATCTTTAGGAGAATCAGTAATGCTTCTGTCAGGGGAGTATAATAGCCATCACCTTCAGGCTTTTCTGAAAATTCTTTCTGAGATTTGGGTAAAGTAGTCTATCCTTTTTTGATTGTTAACGCCTAATGCCAAATCTCCTCACAGAAGGGCCAGAGAGGAGTTCAGAATTGAAGGCAATGATTATTAACTCAGGTGAGAAATTTCCCTTGTGAAGTCCACAAAGATAGAGGCCCTGCTGTGAGGTGGGAGGGGGCAGCTGGCAGAGGCAAACAGCCTCCTGCCTTCTGTGGGCAGGAGGAGTAGAGGCCCTTGGGTGGACCTCTGCAGGAGGCTGGCCGAGCCTGGAGAGCTCTGGGGCGATTCCAGAGTTCGGGGTGGCCTCTGCCGCTGTTGCCTTTTGGCACGTTCCCTCCACTGGCCCCCAGCAAACCTGCATGCACACAGTGGGTGTGGAGCAGACGTGAGGTTTATGCTTCTGAGAGTGACATCTGGTCCAGCAAGATGGCTTCCCCACGAAAACAGTCCCTGCGCCAATCCGGTGGGGACACACATATGCTCTGTTCGTCTCTTGGAGAGCTGCAGTGCTTGTTAGCAATTTAAAAGCTCTGAGAAGTCTTTTAGGAAAGAAGCCCATTTATCTTACCATTTGCTAAATTTGCCTTTGACCACATGTTTTTCTTATTATTTTTTTCACCCCACATCTATCATGTATCCAGCAAAAGTAGTCTATTCTGCGGCATATACTTCTGTAAGTGCAGTTTGGGGTCCTGGGATTTTCAGTCAGATCCTCCAAGTTCAGAACTTGACTCTGCCAGTTGTTAGCTGTGTGGTTCTAGGCAAGTTGCTTAACCTCTCTGATCCTAAGACTTTCCCATCTGGAAATGGCAACAATGAGAGCCTTGAGAGGATTGAATGAGTTAATGTGTCTGGCAGATAGTAAGTGTTCCATGAGTGTTGTTTTAGTCAGTAATGGATCTTTTCCATTCCTTCCTCCTCCTGTTTGGCTGCCTCTCCCTGTTGCTTCTCTCCCTTCCCACTCAGGTTCTCTTTCTTTTTTTTTAATTTTATTTATTTATTTTTTTAACTTTATTGTATTGGTTTTGGAATTTAGAAAGATGGTAACAATAACCCTGTATACGAGACAGGTTCTCTTTCTTTCATCGTGTATTCCCTTTGGGAAGCCTTCACAATTGTAATGCTAACTGGAGCTCCTGGGCTAGGTTAGAGCCAACCTGTCTTACACTAGGCAAGTCATTGCAGCATTGCACCCCACATCCTCATTATTGGGGCTGAAAAGGTTCAGGCTCTTCATGTTCATTCATTCATTCAACAGTTACAAGTGCTGATGTTTAGGGACCACACTAAGGAAGGTCTCTCCTGGGACACTTGGAATTACAAGTCATTAGTCATCCGTCCAAGCTCTTATACTGGCACAGAGTATGTGTGTACTGGCGTTGATGGGGCAAGGTGGGAAGCAGGGACCAGTGGGGCTGGTGGGGGTGTGAAAGTGAAAAGAGTTGGTCTAGAAAACTGAGAAATCCATACAATGTCAATCTCAAGTGTTTACATAAGTTACGTAGGTCTGTATTAGTTGGGGTGACAGTTTTTACTACCTCTTGGCCTCATTCAGTGTCTGTGGACCATGGATCAGGGCACCCCCAGTCTTAGCTGATTGGCATCCCCTTGAGTGTGATACTGAAGGTGCTGTCACAAAGATGCTCTTTTCCTATGGAATCAGGTGGCTAATGGAGAAGGTTATCCAAAGGGCCTGGAGGAGAAAGAAAAGAAATAATACATTGGACCACAATACTGTGATACAAAAATAAAAGGTATTGCTTTGAGGGAGGGGATGAAATGAATAAGAAGAGAAGTGATTTCTAACAAGAAGTTGCTGAACTTCTAGACCAGTCCTTTAAAAAAAAGAAAATTGGAGCTTATTCATAATGCTTTTGCCAAATAAAAGGTTGTAGTGGTGGTATTGGGGGATTGAGAGGCAATTTATGTGTATAACCAATACATCACTTAACTATAAAATTCTGGTTACCTGAAGATGTCCTCAAGTGTTGGAATGCAGATGAATCAAGGTTTCATCCTATAACCATAGTCTACTCAGGAAAGAGCCCACTGACTTATTTGGGTAGGAATTTCTACTTGATGAGACAAACCATTTTAGGGAAAATGGCTGAAGGGGCTTTATCGTGGGAGATTTTTTGAGACAAGTGGGTTCTTTTAATGTGGAATAGGGAAATGTTTTAGGTAAAGTGTGCAGGTGTTGGTTTAAAGGATAATGTTTTTCCTTCTGAAGTGAATACTGATTATTGTTCCTCCAGAGCATCCTGGCTGTGACTAAATCTCAGATGATTCTGGTGATTTTCAGAGCAGAATATGAACTTGTAGAAATTGATCTCCAGATAAAAATAAAGCTTCGAAAGGCAGGGACCCCTTTCACTCACGCTGTTCACTTCAATAGAATAAAAGAAGAAAAACCTTGCCCTTTGACTTCCAATCTATTATACCAAGATCCCGACAAGCTCAAATCCTCACCAAAGCCCTGCACTGTTTTCAGGCGAAAATTCTAAAACTCGAAAGGATAGAGGCCTTCCCATGTTTGAGTTGTGTTTCTGGAACTAGAGGCCCATGAACTATCACAGCAACGTGTTTTATCAGAGTTTGAAAGGGTGCCTGGGGGAGGCAAGGTTGCCTATTTCTAAACTTTAGGAGAATTTTTTTTCCCCTCTAGATTAATCTGAAGTTTTACCTGATAGGTTCAATAGAAATCTTAAATCTCCATAGCTTTCCTCTTGATGGGGAATTTAACCTCACTCCAAGAGGAGTTTCTGACTTGCATTCACAGGGCCTTAGGAATTTTTCAGGGCTTAAGGATCTTTTCATCCTATCTGATCCCTTGATTCTCAGAGGCAGCTGGTCTGGTTTGTGGGAAACATCTTCATAGTTTTTTCCAGGTTCCCTCATGTTTGGTCTGCTTGATTCCTCCCTCTCACCTTTGCCTTCGCATGTAATTTAAGAACCATTATTTCTCCTTTATAGAAATAGATACTCTTGCTCAAAATAACCACTTTCTGCCCTAGACATTCACCTCGCACTCCAGCCACATCAGCCTCTCACCTCTGGCCATCTTCTTCACTTTCTTGATTACGACGATACAATAGTTAGTATTTTTAAAAATTTAGAGTATTGATTTTTAAATTTTCTGAGTCAGTTCTGCCAGAGAAGAAGCCAAGCCCTGTTAATTCAAATATTGGTTCACTCCTGCTGTAGCTCAGCCTATCCGCTTTGAAGTTAGATCAAGTTGAAAGTTTTATCTTTCATCTCTGGCTGCCGTTGCCTGTTTGCTTATTTTAAGGAAATAAAACATCAGATGCAAGATTGAAATCGCCCTGGGGCCCCTTCTTGGTCCCTCTTTCCCATTTTCTTTTCTCTGAAGGTGACCATTTCATTTACATGCTTTTCTCTCCACATTCTTATGCTTTCATGTCATATGTGCATATCTATAAACACTGCTCTTTATTGTACAGATGTATGTTTTCTTCTCTGACATGTTTATTTCACTGAAAATTGTTTTTAAGGGTTTTTGTTTGTTGATATAGTTAATGTCTTTGTATTGTGATGTTCCATTGTACTAACAATGTACTAGCAAAAACAATGCCCAGTTGTTGAGGTAACTGGTGATAGAAGTAAAATCCGAAGCTGTCAAGAACAATATTGCATAGGAACCTGGAATGTTAGGTCTGTGAATCATAGTAAATTGAAAGTGGTTGAACAGGAGATGGCAAGAATGAGCATTGACATTTTAGGAATCAGTGAACTAAAATGGACTGGAATGGGTGAATTTAACTCAGATGACCATTATATCTACTACTGTGGGCAAGAATTCCTTAGAAGAAATGGAGTAACCCTCATAGTCAACAAAAGAGTCTGAAATGCAGTTCTTGGGTGCAATCTCAAAAACAACAGAGTGATCTCTCTTCATTTCCAAGGCAAACCATTCAGTATCACAGTAATCCAAGTCTATTCCCCAACCAGTAATGCTGAAGAAGCTGAAGTTGAATAGTTCTATGAAGACCTACAAGACCTTCTAGAGCTAACACCCAAAAAAGATGTTCTTTTCATTATATGGGACTAGAATACAAAAGTAGGAAGTCAAGAGATACCTGGAGTAACAGGCAAGTTTGGCCTTGGAGTACAGAATGAAGAAGGGCAAAGGCTAATAGTTTTGCCAAGAGAAGGCACTGGTCGTAGCAAACACCCTCTTCCAACAACACAAGAGAAGACTCTACACATGGACATCACCAGATGGTCAATACCAAATTCAGATTGATTATATTCTTTGCAGCTAAAGATGGAGAAGCTCTACAGTCAGCAAAAATCCGACTGGGCACTGACTATGGCTCAGACCATGAACTCCTTATTGCCAAATTCAGACTTAAATTGAAGAAAGTAGGGAAAACCACTAGACAATTCAGGTATGACCTAAATCAAATCCCTTATGATTATACAGTGGAAATGACAAATAGATTCAGGGGATTAGATCTAATAGAGTGCGTGGATAACTATGGACGGAGGTTCGTGACATTGTATAGGAGGCAGTGATCAAGACCATCCCCAAGAAAAAGAAATGCAGAAAGGCAAATGGTTGTCTGAGGAGGCCTTACAAATAGCTGAGAAAAGAAAAGAAGTGAAAGGCAAAGGAGAAAAGGAAAGATATACCTGCTTGAATGCAGAGTTCCAAAGAATAGCAAGGAAAGACAAGAAAGCCTTTTTAAGTGAACATTGCAAAGAAATAGACGAAAGCAATAGAATGGGAAAGACTAGAGATCTCTTCAAGAAAATTAGAGATACCAAGGGAACATTTCTTGCAAAGATGGGCACAATAAAGGACAGAAACACTATGGACCTAACAGAAGCATAAGATATTAAAAGAGGTGACAAGAATACACAGAAGAACTGTACAAAAAAGATCTTTATGACCCAGATAACCATAGTGGTGTGATCACCCAACTAGAGCTAGACGTCCTGGAACGCGGAGTCAAGTGGGCCTTAGGAAGCATCACTACGAACAAAGCTAGTGGAAGTGATAGAATTCCAGTTGAGCTATTTCAAATCCTAAAAGGTGATGCAGTGAAAGCACTGCACTGAATATGCCAGCAAATTTGGAAAACTCAGCAGTGGCCATAGGACTGGAAAAGGTCAGTTTTCATTCCAATCCCAAGGAAAGGCAATGCCAAAGAAAGTTCAAACTACTGCACAGTTGCGCTCATCTCACACGCTACCAAAATAATGCTCAAAATTCTCCAAGCCAGGTTGCAAGAGTACATGAACTGTGAACTTTCAGATGTTCAAGCTGGATTTAGAAAAGGCAGAGGAACCAGAGATCAAATTGCCAACATCCATTGGATCATCAAAAAAGCAAGAGGGAGTTCTAGAAAAACATCTACTTCTGCTTTATTGACTACAGCAAAGCCTTTGACTGTGTGGAAAACAACAAAGTGGGGAGAATTCTTAAAGAGATGGGAATACCAGACCACCTCACCTGCCTCCTGAGAAATCTGTATGCAGGTCAAGAGGCAACACTTAGAACTGGACATGGAGCAACAGACTGGTTCCAAATCTGGAAAGGAGTATGGCAAGGCTGTATATTGTTACCCTGCTTATTTAATTTACATGCAGACTTCCTCATGAGAAATTCTGTGCTGGATGAAGCACAAGCTAGAATCAAGATTGCCAGGAGAAATATCAATAACCTCAGATATGCAGATGACACCACCCTTATGGCAGAAAGCGAAGAACTAAAGAGCCTCTTGATGAAAGTGAAAGAGGAGAGTGAAAAAGTTGGCTTAAAACTCAACATTCAGAAAACTAAGATCACGACATCTGGTCCCATCACATCATGGCAAATAGATGGGAAAACAATGGAAAGAGTGAGAGATTTTATTTTTTGGGGCTCCAAAATCAGTGCAGATGGTGACTGAAGCCATGGAATTAAAAGATGCTTGCTCCCTGGAAGAAAAGCTATGACCAACCTAGATAACATATTAAAAAGCAGAGGTATTACTTTGCTGACAAAGGTCCATCTAGTTAAAGCTATGGTTTTTCCAGTAGTCATGTATGGGTGTGAGAGTTGGACTCTAAAGAATTGTTGCTTTTTTTTGTTTGTTTGTTTGTTTGTTTGTTTTTAAACTATGGCCAAGTAGTTTATTGCAAGCATGCAAGGTTTCATTAGTACCAGGAAATCAAGCAATGAGACTCATTACCTCAACAGATTAAAGCAGAAACATAAGTGAACATGTCAATAGATGTCGAAAAGCCATCTTGATAAACATTCAGCAGCTATCCTTAATAATAATTTTAGGAAGATATGTACAGGAGGAACTTTTGTAAGTAAGATAAAGTTTATAAAACATAGGCAAGTTTAGTTCAGTCGCTCAGTCATGTCTGACTCTTTGTGACCCCATGGGCTGCAGCACGCCAGGCCTCCCTGTCCATCACCAACTCCCAGAGTTTACTCAAACTCATGTCCGTTGAGTCAGTGATGCCATCCAACCATCTCATCCTCTGTCATCCCCTTCTCTTCCCACCTTCCATCTTTCCCAGCATCAGCGTCTTTTCCAATGAGTCAGTTCTTCGCATCAGGTGGCCAAAGTATGGAGTTTCAGCTTTAGCATCAGTCCTTCCAATGAATATTCAGGACTGATTTCCTTTAGGATTGACTGATTGGATCTCCTTGCAGTCCAAGGGACTCTCAAGAGTCTTCTCCAACACCACAGTTCAAAAGCATCAGTTCTTCAGAACTCAGCTTTCTTTATAGTCCAACTCTCACATCCATACATGACTACTGGAAAAACCATAGCTTTGACTAGATGGACCTTTTTTGGCAAAGTAATGTTTCTCCTTTTTAATATGCTGTCTAGGTTGGTCATAACTTTTCTTCCAAGGAGCAAGCATCTTTTAATTTCATGGCTGCAGTCACCATCTGCAGTGATTTTGGAGCCCAAAAAATAAAGTCTGTCACTGTTTCCACTGTTTCCCCATCTATTTGCCGTGAAGTGATGGGGCTGGATGCCATGATCTTCATTTTCTGAATGTTGAGTTTTAAGCCAACTTTTTCACTCTTTTCTTTCACTTTCATCAAGAAGCTCTAGTTCTTTTTCACTTTCTGATATTGATATTTCTCCTCGCAATCTTGATTCCAGCTTGTGCTTCTTCCAGCCCAGCGTTTCTCATTGGTGTACTCTGCATATAAGTTAAATAAGCAGGGTGACAATATATAGCCTTGACGTACTCCTTTCCCAATTTGGAACCAGCCTGTTGTTCCATGTCCAGTTCTAACTGTTGCTTCATTGGCAAATGTGATTCTAAATAGCAGACCATGCAAATCACATTAATTATTGTCAGGAACTAGATAAGACTGCTTATTCTTGCCACTATTACTCCACATTATTTTCTTTTCTTTTTTTTTTTTAAATTTTATTTTATTTTTAAACTTTACAAATTGTATTAGTTTTGCCAAATATCAAAATGAATCCGCCACAGGTATACATGTGTTTCCCATCCTGAACCCTCCTCCCTCCTCCCTCCCCATACCATCCCTCTGGGTCGTCCCAGTGCACTAGCCCCAAGCATCCAGTATCGTGCATCGAACCTGGACTGGCAACTCGTTTCATACATGATATTATACATATTTCAATGCCATTCTCCCAAATCTTCCCACCCTCTCCCTCTCCCACAGAGTCCATAAGACTGTTCTATACATCAGTGTCTCTTGGAGTTCTGGGCTGCAGTGCGCTATGCCAATCGGGTGTCCGCACTAAGTTCGGCATCAATATGGTGACCTCCCGGGAGGGGGGACCACCAGGTTGCCTAAGGAGGGGTGAACTGGCCCAGGTTGGAATTGTTGCTTTTGAACTGTGGTATTGGAGAAGACTCTTGAGAGTCCCTTGGACTGCAAGGAGATCAAAGCAAAGCAGTCAATCCTAAAGGAAATCAGTCCTGAATATTCATTGAAAGGACTGAAGCCTAAACTCTAGTACTTTGGCTACCTGTTGTGAAGAACTGACTCACTGGAAAAGACTCTGATGCTGGGAAAGATTGAAGGGAGGAGGAGAAGGGGACAACAGAGGATGAGATGGTTGGATGGCATCACTGACTTGATGGACATGAGTTTGAGCAAGCTCTGGGAGTTGGTGATGGACAGGCAAGCCTGCTGTGCTGCAGTCCATGGGGTCACAAAGAGTTGAACATGACTGAGTGAACAAACTGAACTGACTTTACTATCTTACTTTAATTTATCCACTTATTCCCCTATTGGTGGACTTCTGTGTTGTCTCATTAGTTTTGCTGTTGCAGGCTGCTTTTTCTTAGCATTTCTTTAAAAAAAATTATTTATAATTGACTGTGTTGGATCTTCATTGCTGTGCAGGCTTTTCTCTAGATGCGGCGAGCAGGGGCTACTCTCTGGTTGCACCATGGGGGCTTCTCTCTGCAGTGGCTTCTCTTGTTGCAGAGCATAGGCTCTAGGCACATGGGCTTCAGTAGCTGTGGTTCCTGGGCTCTAGAGCTCAAGCTCAATAGTTGTGGTGCACAGGCTTAGTTGCTCTGTGGCATGTGGGATCTTCCCAGACCAGGGATCAAACCCATATTTCCTGCATTGGCAGACAGATTCTTTACCATGGAGCCGCCAGAGAAGCCCTGTCTTAGCATTTCTAACTCATATTGACCTATTCATCCATCCAGCCCTTTGACTGGAGAAGTGGTTTTCCCTGGAGGGAGACCTAGGTGGGTCTGCTGCTCTTAAAATGTGAAACTTAAGGCAAATCATGTGGCGTTTCTTGACTTCTCTTTGCCTACGTCTGAAATAAAAGGGGCAGACCAGGTGGCCTTTGAGGTCTTTACCTTCTGATAGCCAAGCTATCATGGTTTCTGGCTGCATGTTAATAGAATCTGTATATGTTTTCCTCAAAAGGATGGAAAAATGAAAAATCTGAAGCCCAGTGCTCTTATTTCAAAGGTTACAGTTTAATCAATGAGGTATGAATATCACTTCAATAAAACCAATGGACTTAAATGGGCCTTCTAACCATCAGGGATAGGGAGGGGAGGCTCAGAATGAGAAGCAAAAAGTGCTAAAGTAGAAGGTACTTTGTCTTCTCACGGGGTCCTGTGGGCATTGCAAGGGTTGGAGGAAATAAAGAGTTTAAAAGTCTTGAGTTCAAATCCCGACTTCCCTGTGAACTGAGACATCCACTGCAGAAATCTGACTTATCTAGGCTGGTAATATGTGTCTGGTGGGCATTTGTGAAGACTGAGTGAGCTCCAGTGGTAAAGAATCCTCCTGCCATTGCAGGAGACACAAGTTTGATACCTGATTCAGAAAGATCCTACATGCCATAGAGCGACTGAGCCTGTGTACCACAAGTACTGAGCCTGTGTACCACAAGTACTGAGCCTGTGCTCTAGAGCCCAGGAGTCGCAACTACTGAGCCCACATGTCACGACTCCTGAAGCCCGAGCACCCTAGAGCCCAAGCTCCACAGCAGGAGAAGCCCCCTCAACGAGAAACCTGGGCGCTGCAAGTAGAGAGTAACCCCCACTTGCTGCCATTTGAGAAAGTCTGTGTGTAGCAACAAAGACTCAGTGTAGTCCCAAATAAATACATAAAAAAAAAAGATTGAGCTCATGTTTGCTGAGAGCCAGGGAGTTGGATCTGGCCGTGGCCCTAGTGGTACAGAACCCACTTGCCAATGCAGAAGACATGAGAGACATGGATTTGATCCCTGGGTCAGGAAGATCCCCTGGAGAAGGGCATGGCAACCCACTCCAGTATTCTTTCCTGGAGAATCACATGGACAGATGAGCCTGGCAGGGTACAGTCCATAGGGTCGCAAAGAGTTGGACATGACTGAAGCGACTTAGCACAGCATAGGGAGTTGGCCTGTGGCATGTGCCCAGGAAAGCTCAGTTTCTTCTCAGCTCAGCCCTGCCAGGGACCCCCAGTGGCTCTATCTTCGCCTGGGGAGGTGGCCACAGTGCGGGTTTAAGCTTCAGGTTCCTCTGGCTCCTCTAGGAGCCACCAGCACCCTGTGCTTTCAGACCAAGGAGCAAAGTCATTCTGGGTTGTGTTATACACTTTGGATGGAATCACAGGGAATCATGAAGGCTGGTAAAATTTCTCTTGCAATTATGGGTCACCATCACTTTCTATTACTGTATTTAAGAGGTTCTTACAGCATGAACAGATCCATTTAAAAGACATGTTTATTACTTTTCCCCCAACTCATGAAACGTAGTGTTAGTTTTATATATATATAAAAAAAAAAAACACCAAAGCCCAAACCTTCCTGTTATTCCATCTGCTAGAACAACAGCCCCTGAATTAATTATATAGTATCTGTTGAGTCTTAATAAAACAGCCTTGGTTTGGGAAAATTCTCAGTAGGGGAAAAAAATGTCAGTTGAATTTCAAAATTGATCCATAATGCTGTTGAAATTGTCCTCACCAGAGACTGTAGAGTGGATTCGTGCATTTTCACAACAGGCAGATAGCTGCTTGGAGAAGCATCGCCAGAATCACCTGTGTCCCCATAGTTCTTCTGCCTAAGATGGAGAGTTTTCTTTTGCTAAGGTCTTCTTTGTGTGTTGTGGAGCAGTTCGTTGCTGGAGGCTTGTCAAATGCTCATGCTGCCCTAATAACCATGTATGATGAAAAGCAGTGTGATGTACTGGGAAGACCCTGGGCTTCGCAGTCTCAAAGGCTGAGTTCAACTCCAGCTCTTTCCTCGAGTATCTGTGTGTACCTAGGCAACCATTTCGTTCTCTGGACCTCAATTTCCTTATCTATAACATAAATTGTGACTTTTTTTCACACCTGTGACACAAGGGGTCTGTAAAACTCCAGATGTAGTGCCTGATCCAGTTTCACTGTCACGAACAGGATGAAGGGAGTGAGGCTTTGGTGAAAGGAGGAGGACTGATGTTTTGTTCTGGATTCTCAGTGTCAAAGGTTCCTAGGAGTTTTGCTGTGCTTGCACCTCCATTTCTGTGTGGGAGCTAATTGATCAGTGAATTGTTCAGTTACGCACTTATCACCTAGTAGGTACTGAGTTGGTTCTGTGCAGGGACATGAGGAGGAATGTGACAGCAGCTTTCATTGGGGACACTTGTTGGTGTAGCTGAGAGAGAGACATGTGAAATAAGATAACCCCGGGAGCGTGCTTGGGGCCCCCCAACAGAATCCTGCAGACGGTGGGTGGCTCGGGGTGGAACAGCCAGTCCTTCCTGGAGTGGGGGTCATGAAAAGGACCATGGGAGAAAGTAGCCCAGAGCCTTTCTAAGGGTGAGTAGATGCTGGGAGGTGAACTGGAGGGGTGGCATCTGATGGGAAGAGCTGAGGGGAACTTTGGTTACTACAGAAGTAAAGTTTGATAGGATGCTTTAAAAAAAATACATTGATTAAAAGAGAGAAAGGAAATGTAAGCAGGCTGTTTCCCTCTGTCCCCAAGTATCTGTCAAGATCCTTCTGTTTTTCAAATACCCCTAGAGCGGGGACTGCGAACAGTGGGGTAGGTCTGGTGCCGGATATAGGGAGGAGGGTGGGGTTTAGGACCAGCCAACACCTACTCCACCTCCAGAGAGGGACCATGACCCAGCTGTTGCTCAGCGGCTGGGGGCCAGCATCACCAGGGCTTCTGACTTCTGCAGAGGATCCTGAAATGAAGAAGTCTTTGTATGTGGGTGAAAACTCCTAGTTCATTGGCATTAGCAAGTAAGTCTATTATTTAAAAACAGACTGAGAAGAGGGTAAATGTGTGCTCGGATTGTCCGTAAGTTCTCCTAGAGGAGAGCCGAGGGCTTCGTCGTCAGACCTTGTCTCTTGCCTGTGGTGTGTTGGCTCTGGAGACTGATGAGTTCTTGGGGTCCCTCTGACTTGGAGCAGCAGGGTAGCCTGAGGGTAGAGGCAGCGCCTGGCAGAGTGGGACATGCATCCTGGATGGAGTCCGCGTTGCCATGCTGCGCTTGGGTACCAGGAGGCCTGCAGCCATGTAGAATGAGCAGGGGAGCCCAGCCCCTGGCTGAGTGCTGGATTATTACTGCTGTTTCTCTGCAGCCACCCGCACCACTTGCAGATGGATTGTTTTAATCTCCAGAAGAGGGAAAGACACCCCTGCCCTCCCTCACGCACTCCAGCACTCACACAACTCATGAAACATGGTGCCACGGGGATTTAGAAACATAAACCGAGTCCCAAAGAGCCGGAGCCAAACCCGTTTGATCTGGGGGTGATGGTGTTAGGCAGTGAGTGTGTCCTTGCTGTGGGGTGGGTGGGGGCGGTGCCTTGGGCGGTGGAAGCCTGACCCGAGGAGCACTCAGCAGATGAGTCTTGGGCATGGCTGGCTCTGTGCTGCTCCTGCTCTTCTTTGGCCCAAAAACATTGGTAGAAAGGGAACGGTGGGAAATGTCAGATGCTCTGAATGCCCAAAGAAGACTGCAGTTAGGTGGAAGGTTGTTTTGAGCCGTGACATTATGGCCCTGAAGTGGCCTAGGGTTTATGCCAGCCATGAGCCTTGCCCTCTACTCCAGCCCCTGTCTTTCCCTCTAACTTCAAAACCTGGCGATAAATGCACTTGACTTCTCCTGCTACAGTCCCGTAAGGTCTGTAAATGCTCAGTTTCCCTGCAGGAACTTAGTTGAAATGTCACTCATCTGTCCTCAGATTTGTAACCAAATGATGATTACCTGACATTTTTTTTTTAAGATAATTTTTTCTGTCTCATTCATGAAAAGGTGACTTTCAGGAATGTGTAGTACCAGTTAATGAATGGATGACAATGTGTGGGTTAAGGAAAAAATGTAAATGAATTAATAAAGCTGCAGCAAGGGTAGTACTCAAAACACACACACAGTATGTTTCCGTGCAATTCTAGAGCGGGCCCTGGGGCATCCTAATATCCAAAGGACGGGAGTACACACTCGTCTGTGCAGGAGAGATGAAAATAAGGCAGATTTTCATGAGAAATACTAGGTGTTTCTGGTACGGAGACTGGAGATGCCTTCCTCCAGTGAGTTCTCAAAAAGGGAGTTGTGTGAGCCTGGACCACTTTTCTGACAATGTCTGACAGTAAATACCACTGTAAGTTTTTACAATTGCTTCGTCCAAGGTCTTTCAGTATATGCCAATGGCTTAGTGCCAAAATGCAGTTCTGTAAGGTAATTTGATGATAAGCCAGACTAATACAGTCTTCTGAAGGTCTGGCTTGATAACACGGATAAAATTGACATCAGGAAGAGTGGATCCCTGTCTCCACCAGGGAATACTCTGTTTCTCATTACTGATTAGCATTGGGAACAGAGAGTTCTGGGCTTTTCCTGGCAGAAACAAGGAGTTCAGAGGATCTGTGCTGCCGATTAGCAGAAGCAAATGGATCTCCTTCATCAGCCAAGTGGTGGGTACAGCCCATTCTCAGTCAGACATGCAGAATCTGATCCAGAACCATGATGCCTGAATGCATAGTCACCTTCCTGCATGCCAAGCCTGTAGGTGAATTCAGACCCATAGGCAGTGGGTGATTATGAACATCAGCGTCCTGCCCTACATACTGCTAGAAACTCAGGGGGTCAAAGAGGTGTCACGTGGGAGCTTTATAATGTGATTTGGGGCCTCATGCAGATGGGACAAACTTCCCTTGCACACACACATGCATTTACACTCCTGTTTTTCAAATGTGTGCAGATGCTGATGTGCTCAATAAAATTCATGTTTTATTTAAAGGTATTCCCAAGTTCATATTAGGTTTAGTTGTTAGGAAATTCTCCACCATCAACAGGACTATTAGCAGGATGGCTACCTGTGGAAGATGAAGAGGGGTGCCATTTACAGGTGTTCTTTGACAGAGTCCTCACAGTAGAAGGGGTGCTCATGGTAGAAGGGTTTGGGGACAGTGCCACAGCACATAGACACAGGAGTTTTATTCTGGAATGTTTTCAAGCAAGTGTTATGAAGTACTCATTAAGAACCCAGTAAAAACTCATAGAATGCCTAATTTTCAGCCATGTCACTTCTCAGCAATACTACTAAGATAAAATATTTGAAAAATAAACACATTTATTTTTCCCTTAGGAAAAAATACAATTTGCTGGTATGAGCCATATGAGTGTTGGCAGACATCTGCTGCTAATGATGATTTTCACTTTTAGTGAGGTCAGTCGTATCAGTGATTAGGCTGGCAGAGAAAGTCCCAGTTTGTGATGATAAAATTACATTGTGAGATTAGGGTGGACATTCATCATTCTGTTATCACAGCAAGGAGTAGACTTCTTCATCCAGAAAGGGTTTCAAGTGCTTTATGTACAGTTTGGGAAGTAAGGGCAGGGTGATAAAGCACAGGGATGTGGGCCAGTCGCTAGTAAGCCTGCACTGTGCATGGAGTGTTGAATTCCTTCTGATGTAATAGCTGCGCTTGGATATTTGGTGGGTAGAGAAGGAATTGAGAAGTCTATTTGGCTCCACAGAACAGCCCTGGAAGCAGTGGGTGGAGTTGCAGAGTGATGAATTTTGCCTGAGTTCAGGTTTGGCTTTTCGACACCCCAGGCTGTGTGGGGATGGGATGGACCACCTGGGGCCGGGGCGAGTCGTCATAGCCGGGGGGTGCACACCTGAGACTGGCCAACCACCCTGTTGAGGGAACCAGTCTTTGGATGGGGCTAGGGGTATTTACCAGCGATGTCGTTTCTGACTTTGAATTTATGTAGTTCTGTGGTAAGACAGGTCTGTTGAGAAGTGATAAGTTATTTTATGATAGAATTTGTCCCCTTTAGGATTTCCTCAAACAACTCGCCTAGTTGGTACATCTGAAGTGGATTCAGTATACCAAGTTATGTCTGTGCAGCTGTTTATGGATTCCTGATTGGCAAATGGGGTTGATCAGATGCCTCATCCATTACAAATATAAACGACTGAGAAAGTAAAATGGCTGGATTGCTGGGTCTTCCTAGTAAGGAAAGTAACATATTCAATCAGTTTAAGGCTTCTGCTCCATGCATTTGAATAGATTCTATTGTCTTTGGCAAGAATGGCTAGGGAATAAATGGCCGTGGTGCCGTGTTTTACTTTGCCAGAGCTGCAGATACAGGCGTAAATTTCCAAATGCAGTGTGATTTATCAGTGTGAGACGCTTGCTGAGAGACTGGTGTCCTCTGTGGAGAAAGAAATGATTTTGCCTTACATTCAGATGATCGAGTAAGGGGAGTGAATAGAATGGAACAGGGAGAGCTATCTTCTTCACAGAGAAGCCACTGAGGGGCTGGAAGAATAGATGAGGCTGGTCTCTGCCCTCCAGAATAGCCCTGCAGTGTTCCTCCAGATTCAAAGGCTAGCATCACATCCCTGGATCCCCTGCCACAGCCCCAAAGGCGTGCTTTGACAAATCCTGTCATCGGACTGAGTAGTATTGTGGGAGAAATCTGAAGTGCATTCAGGATGAAATGTGGTTTTGTTAGCATATCAAATAGTGACTCTCGAGATAGTTAGAACCTTATGCTATCTCAGACACCAAGGAAGAGATGCTGCAACTCCCGGATAAAGATGGATTATTATGTGTTTAGAAAGGACACGCCTAGTGTTTGCATCTGGTCAACACTGAGATAGTCTGCTCTGGAGGAGAAGGGGAGGGACCATCCCTGCTTCCAAGTACCGCTTAGGCTGAACCATCAGATTGGAAGAGGGGGAGGGCGGTAGGTGTCAGTCAGAAATGATAATGCTAGCTGTCTAGTTAATTGTGGAGCATTTTGTAGAATATTCTTAGCTCTTCGTTTATTAATAACTGTTATTTATATTTTCTTCTTTGTATGTTTTTCTTTTTTCTTGGAACCATGTTTTCCTATGTGAGTTTGAGTCTTTAAATGTACAAAGTGGAAAGTTATCTGGGTGGTTATAGTGTGAAGGGAGATAGGAGAATTGTAACTAAGATAGAGTAAATGATAGTTATTTTATCCCTTGACTGTTTGCCTATTCCTTTAAGTATTAATACCATAATATTTTAATAACTACCAAATAGTTTGAACCCAGGCCTTTGCACTCTCTGTGCCCTCTGCTTAGCATATTTCTAGCCCCTTGTCTGGCTAATCCCTGAGGTCATGGTATATGTTACTTACTCAAGGAAACCTCCTCTCATTGACCTTAGACTATAGTAGCTCACACTTTCTTAATAATTTATGCTTTGCATTGTTAGACGGCTATAGTCTAATAATTTTTCAGAATTATTTACTGTTCGTGTCCCTGATAAACAGTGATCTTAGAAGCAGGCTTATGTGTGTTGTGTACTTCTGTATCTCTAGAGCTGGTATAGGGTAGAGCACAAAGCAAGTGCTAAGTTGATACTTGTTAAAAAAAAAAAAATTACCATTTATTGAGCACCTATTGTATACTAGTACCATCTGTTCCTCTTTAAAAGATGTGTGCGTACAAGGATCTTGTTGTTGAGTTGCTAAGTTGTGTCCAACTATTTGCGATCTCATGGACTGCAGCCCGCCAGTCTTCCCTGTCCTTCACTATCTCAGAATTTGCTCAAACTCATGTCCATTGAGTCAGTTAGATGCCGTCTAACCATCTTTTCCTCTGTCAACCCCTTCTATTCCTGTCCTCAATCTTTCCCATTATCAGGGTCTTTTCCAATGAGTCAGCTCTTTGTATCAGGTAGCCAAATTATTGGAGCTTCAGCATCAGTCCTTCCAATGAATATTTAGGGTTGATTTCCTTTAGGATTGACTGGTTTGATCTCCTTGCTGTCCAAGGGACTCTCAAGAGATTTCTCTAGCACCACAGTTTGAAAGCATCAATTGCTCAGCACTCAGCCTTCTTTATGGTCCAGCTCTCACATCTGTAAATGACTACAGGGAAAACCATAGCTTTGACTATACACTTCCTTGTCAGCAAAGTGATATCTCTGCTTTTTAATATGCTGTCTGGGTTTGTCATATCTTTTCTTCCAGGGAGCAAGCGTGTTTTAATTTCGTGGCTACAGTCACTGTCCACAGTGATTTTGGAGCCCAAGAAAATAAAATCTGTAAGTTTCCACATTTTTCCCATCTATTTGCCATGAAGTAATGGGACCAGATGCCTCATAGTTTTTTGAATGTTGAGTTTTAAACCAACTTTTTCACTCTCCTCTTTCACTTTCATCAACAGGCTCTTTAGTTCCTCTTTGCTTTCTCCCGATAGAGTGGTATTGTCTACATATCTGAGGTTGTTGATATTTCTCCCGGCAATCTTAATTCCAGCTTGTGCTTTATCCAGCACAACATTTCACATGATGTACTCTGCATATAAGTTAAATAAACAGGTTGACAATATACAGCCCTGACATACTCCTTTCCCAATTTGGAACCAGTCTATTGTTCCATGTAAGGTTCTAACTGTTGCTTCTTGACTTGCATACAGGTTTCCCAGGAGGCAGATAAGGTGGTCTGGTATTCCCATCTCTAAGAATTTCCACAGTTGGTTGTGATACACACAGTCAAAGGCTTTAACATAGTCAATGAAATAGAAGTAGATGTTCTCTGGAATTCCCTTGATTTCTCTATGATCTAGTGTTTGTTGGCAATCTGATCTCTGGTTCCTCTGCCTTTTCCAAATTCGGCTTTACATCTGGAAGTTCTCGGTTCACATACTGCTGAAGCCTAGCTTGAAGGATTTTGAACATTATCTTGCTAGGATGTGAAGTGAGCTCAATTGTGTGGTAGTTTGAGCATGTTTTGGCATTGCCCTTCTTTGGGATTGGAATGAAAACTTCCTTTTTCCAGTCCTGTGGCCACTGCTGGATTTTCCAAATTTGCTAGCATATTGAGTGTAGCACTTTCACAGCATCATCTTTTAGATTTGAAATAGCCCAGCTGGAATTCCATCACCTCCACTAGTTTTGTTCATAGTGATGCTTCCTAAGGCCCACTTGACTTCACACTCCAGGATGTCTGGCTCAGTGTGAGTGACCAGGCATCTAATTGTCATTAATAGTGACAACTCTATAAAGAGAACATATTTGCCTTTTTTTCCCTTAAAAAAGCATATTCATTTTACTTAAGTGAAACAAAATATTTGTTCAGTTCAGTTTAGTTGCTCAGTCATGTCCAACTCTTTGCGACACCATGGACTGCAGCACGCCAGGCCTCCCTGTCCATCACCAACTCCTGGAGTTTACTCAAACTCATGTCCATTGAGTTGGTGATGCCATCCAACCATCTCATCCTCTGTCTTCCCCTTCTCCTCAATACAAAAAAGTATTTGTGTATGTACATAATTGATGGACCATTTTGCTTCCATTTGCATGCAAAATGTCTGGATCAACACCAACTTGTAACTATTTATCTCTGAGGAGTGGGCTGGGGGCCATAAGCAGCGTTACTTTGTGATGTTTCATATATTGTCATTTAAAATTTTTATTGTGAGCCTTACTTTTTAAATAAAGAATAATGGAAAGAAGAGGTCTTGCCCAAGTTCATGTAAGTGATGTGGTGGCTGAGGGAGAAATTGAACCCCAGTGCATCTGGCCCTAAAGCCTAGATTCTCTTCCTGATACCTCTGATATGTCTAGAGCTGTAGTTTAAATGTCCTCCAGAGAACATTTGGCTGTGTCTATAGAAACACTTTTTGTTTTTACACTGTGGACTAAGAGACCTATGAGATGGGATCTGTGGGCATCCTGGCATCTGTGGGTTGAGGCCAGGGATGCTGCAAACATCCTACATGCACAGGACACCCCCACCCTGCCCCCACCCCTTCCAGTTGTCTAGCCCAACAGGTCAACAGTGCTGAGCATCTTGTTCTAGAATGGCAGGCAGTCCTGAACTGACTCTGGTGTCCAGCTCAGCCCCATGGGAGCGTCAGCCATGTGGCCATGGGATGCCTGGCACTGGCCTAATGAGCCCTGGTCCATGGAAGGTAAATTCAGTGCCCAGTGCAAACAGCAAAAGTTAAACCATGTATTGACCTTATCCCCAAGGAAAGCTTTTCAAAGAGATAGACATAGACAGCTGATTGGGCTTTTAGAGAGGTGACCACTAGGAGAGAGAGGGGGTCCTTGGGAAGTGCAGTGGGTGGATGGGAGCCTCTGTGTGCCTTAGCATGACCTGAAGGAAAACTGAAAATTCTTTTAGGAGGGGTGATGGTCCTCATCATCTCCTTTAGTGATTTACAAAGTGATGTGCTACCTGAAATCAGGTACCATGCAGGCCTCCAGAAGCCAATCTGGATACTGCTCTGCTCTGCTTGCATGAGATCTCCTCAGTCTGTCCATGCCTTAACGGAGGACCCCTCTATGAGCCGCAGGTTCACAGGGAGCACTGAGGGCAGGGAGGCTGCTCCATCAGAATCCTAGCATCAATCTTTTTGTTCTGCTAGGGGGTGGGGGGGAGCTCTTGAACATCATTTCACTTGATCTTCTCACATCACAGAGGGGAAACTGAGACCGCAGATGGGAAATGAAGCTTCAAACCACCGAGCTAATTACTGAGCAGTCAGGACTGGACTGGCGGCCTCTGGCACCTGGTGTTGCCATTAGCCCTAAGACAAGGATGCAAAGAAAAGAATCATCTCTTTCTTAAAGATGAAGAGACAAATAGACATGAAAATCTTCTCCTTGTGTGGGTGAGATTGGACCTGGTTCAGGGAGCAGAATATGAGGGAGTGAGGGCTTTGTTTTCCCAGACGCAGTAGTGTTCAGCGCTTCTCGGATTGTGACCCTCAGTCCAGCAGGATGCCTTCCCTGGAGAACTTGGTAGAATGAAAAGCTCCAACCTCATCTCTGACCTGCTGAATAGGAGACTTGGGAGTGAGACCAATCTGTGTCACCCTGAAACAGTCACCTGGGTGATTCTGATGCACAGTCACATGTGAAAACCACTGGTGAGAGGGAAAGACAATGGGACTTTGCTTCGTCGTGTTGCCATTCCATTAGCCGGGACCTGGGGTGTGTCACATGACTTCTCAGGGCCTCAGTTTCATTCATTATATGTAGAATGGGGATGGATGGTGATATTTAACCTCAGTGTGGAAGGATCAGCCAGCTACTGTAGGTGAGTGTGATTACTCAGCAGTGCCCACATAACTGGACTTCATGGATGGTTCAGTGGTAAAGAATCCGCCTGCCAATGTAGGAGATGCAGGTTGGGTCCCTGGGTCAAAGATCCTGGAAGATGCCTAGGAGCAGGAAATAGCAACGCACTCCAGGGTTCTTGCCTGGAAAATCCCATGGACAGAGGAGCCTGGTGGGCTACAGTCCATGGGACACAGAGTTGGACTTGGCTGAGTGACTGAGCATGCATGCCCAAATAATGGGGCGTGCCCTTGCTCATATCTTCTGGGACTGGTAAATATCCCATCATTCTTTCTTCTGTGCTTTTAAAGTTGTTTTTGGTCTCCGTCTTCTCCTGCGGACTCATAGAGCCTATACCTGACATACTCCATATGTCTCCCTGAGGCCTCTTGGGAGACTGAGCTTCCCAAGTCTTTGTACCAGGACACACAACCTGTGTAGACTCAAAAGGGGGAAATGTGTGGCTGAGGAGCAGCCAGGAGGGCTGTGCTGGGAGACTGACTCAGGTCTGTGCCTGGACCATGCAAATGACCTGGGGAGACTGGCTCTGAGAGAAGAGGGCAGTCAGAACAAGAGACAGGTGACCACAGCCTGTGTACAATGACAGTGTGAAGACTCCATGAAGGTAGTGGTCATCATGGCTTCAGCCAAAAGTTTCAGGTAACCAACACAAGACAGATTCAGCCTGCTTTCGTCTAATCTCAGACACCATGGATTGAAAGATACATTAGTTTATACACCACTGGAAATAAAACAAAAAATTATCCAGTGTGAACCAACTGGCATGCCATTGATTGTTTTTATTAAAAAAAAAATCCTGATTTCATTGTTAAAATATGAAAAGGTAGCTCAGATGGTAAAAAATCCGCCTGCAGTGCAGGAGACCCTGGTTCATTCCCTGGGTCAGGAAGATCCCCTGGAGAAGGGAATGGCAACCCACTCCAATATTTTTGCTTAGAGAATTCCATGGACAGACCATGGGGTCGCAGAGTTGCAAAACGACTGAGTCACTAACACTTTCACTTTTATATAAAAACACAGTAAGTGCTGAGAGCATTCATGCATTATTATTTTCAGTCTTCACAGCTATCCTGTGACTTAAGTGCTGTTACTCTACCTACTTTACCGGTAAGAAGCAGACTCACCTGAGTCAGTTGTGTAGAATAGGAGATCTTTTTCTGTAAAGGGTCGGGTAGTAAATATTTTAGGCTCTATGTGGTTTCTTTCACCACAATGTAATTCTGCCTTACAGTGTGAAGGCAGTCTCAGATGACATGCAAATGAGTGGGCACAGCCCAGGAAAACTTTATGGGCACTGATATTTGTATTTCATAGAATTTTCATGTTCATTAAACATTAGTTTTAACTTTTAACTGTTTCCATAGGTAAAAATTATTCTTAACTCGCAGGCTATATAAAAACTGATGGCAGACCAGATTAGTCCTGAGTGTCGCCCCTGGGCAATAGGTTTTGTCCCCTGGTCTAGAGTCATCTGGAGTGTGGGTTCAAATCCAGGTGTGTCTCCACAATCAGCTGTATTTCATAAGGAGAGGTAGCTAATTGTCAACTTTTTTGTTTTCAAAAAACAAAGAAAAAAATTTCCTGTACTAACAGTACTGCTTTCTTTAATTATGGAATTTGTCAGGTTTTCAAGGGAGGTCTGGTTTTAATTCCCTCCGAACTTGTGTCATCTTAGCTCAGTGCTCATTATAACTGGGGGATACATTTTGACCTTGGAACTGATGGCTTAAAATTATAAAGTTATAAAAAGTGAAAAAACATGCATGTGGTGTAAAAACTTCAGGCCCAAAGTGTGTAAAATGCAAAGTAAAGCTCTTTCACCCCTTCATTCTCTTTTGTTATGTAATTCCTTTGGCTGTAGATAACTACTGTGAAATAGCTTCTTGGGTACCATTCTGGAAGCTGGCTAGGTGACTGTAACTCTGTGAATGTGCATATTCATTTCTCTCTGTGTACTTTCTTTGTCATGGATTACAACTTGGAGAGCTCCCCTTATCAACTCCTCCATCAATACATTAATTTTTGTGGATCTGTAATATTCTAGTGTGGATGTACTTGTGAAATACTCCTATTTATTTAACCATGTTCCCATATTTGGATTTGAGTCATTTCCAGTTTTTAGTTATTACTAAAAATGGTTCGTTGAACATTGCTGTAAGTCAGTTATGCTTTTGCAAGTATTTCTGTAGGATAAGTTCCTAGAAGTGAAGCCTCTGCATCAAAGGAGATGTGCATTTTTGATATGTTAGTTAATGTTTTTCTTACATAAAATTTCAAACATGTTATTCGCCAGAGTCAAGAATGTCTACAAAGAACAGCGTTGCTGGTGGGGAATTGACTCCCTCTTGCCTTCTGTAATATTTCCAGATGTCTGTTTTTTGTTTGATGAGAAAATGGGTCCTGTTTCATCTTCAAAACCATTAATGGAGAATTAGTACATGGTGCCATGGAGGTTTTGGGCTCTAGATCTCATCATGATCTTTGACTTCTGTTTAAAGAACAGTCACTTTTTCTTTAAGAATGTTAAGAAAAGTGTTCTGACCACCCTGGCCAGAATTCTCTGATGAAACAACAGTGGAGTGTGAAAACTGCAGTTAATCTTTACTGTTTCTTCAGACCTAAGAGAGGATTGTTAATAGCTTATATATCAATTAACCCTAGTAATTTTGAGTATTGCCTCTGTGGTAGCTTCTGTACTAATCCCTTTATATGAGTTACCTCCTTGAGTGTGCTTACTGATCCTAGAAGCCTGGAACTCTTCTCATCTCTCATTTCCAATGAGGAAACTGGGGTTCAGAGAGGCCCAGAGTCACATAGCAAGTAAGTTGTAAAGCCAGGTTTTGAACCTCGTACTGACTCTACAGCTCCCATTCTTGACCACCAAGTACCCTGTTTGCTGTCATTACTTCTTTAAAAATTGTGTAAATATCTTGTGCTCTGTGATAGAAATTGATCAGCTGGTAATTATGGGGAGCCCATAGAAGCAGGTGCTGCTTCTGCACTTCTGCTTTCAGCTGTACAGTTGATGGTGGGATCAGGCTTTTTAATTAGAGTATGAGTTCCAAGGACAGGATGGTATGTGACTTATACTCGTGACCCTAGCACAGAAGGTGCTCAGTGAATTGATGGATGAATGAATGAATTAGGCAAATCCATATAATTAGAGAACACTTTAAGTCTTTGTATGATTAAAGGCTAAGTGGTAGGAATAGAGAGTAAGATGTTATAAGTTTTTAAAGGTAAAAAGTCTAGTAAAACTCATACTTCTCTATATATTCTCACCTATGAATAAAACAAAAAAAATAGTGAAATTTAATTTTAGCATGTTGAAACTTTGCTTGGTCACTCTATTTTAGCCTCCAAGTTATATGTAGGAAAATAGATGAATTAATACAAAACTTTTTATTTTTTTTTTCTAGAAATGATACATTCTGTGTATGTGTCTTGTGAACTTCTATGGTGATGACTGGTTGTGTAGCTAGGGTCCAGGAGAGGTGTATGTGCTAAGCTTTCTGCCCTCTGGATCATTCTGGACAAATAAACAGAATGGATAGTGCAAAGAAAATACGCAGTGGCATTAATTCCACACCATGGGGTGGAATGGGTCCTAATGAAAGCAGAAACAAAATTTCTGCGTGGCTGGTGACACCTAAACCAGGGATGGGTATAACCCAGATGCCACCTGTGTGCACAGAAACTATGAGACCTCAAGCGGCTCCTCCAGGCCTCAGTAGGAGAGCTGCGCTCACCATGCCAGGTCCTAGGCGGGCACTCGCCTCCACCTCGCAGAGCCCTGTCCTACTCCTTCCACCTGGCCTCGAATGAGTACTTTGGCCGTGGTCCACCTTTGCCACCATGTTCCCCCTTCCCTCAGTGGTCTCTTCTTTGACCTGGCTAATACCTCTTCATCCTTCAGATAGTTCTGCAGGTTTTTCTTTGAGTCAGGTTCAGTCCGCCACACTGTAGGATAGTGGTTCTCCAGCTTCAGTCACTAGCATGCTTGTTAAAATGCAGATCCTGGACTCTATGTACAGATGTTAGTAGATCTAGGGTATGATTTAGGTGGTTCAAGGATCCACCTAAGAACTGATGTAGCACGAGTTCCATACATATGACCGAATGCAGCTGCTCAGAAACCCGCTCTGGTCTTACAGCTTCTTCTCCCCGATTTCTTGCTTCCACGTCCCCATCTGCCTCAGCCAAAGGTTGGGCAAGCTTTCTTAGACAATTTCAAGAAGGATGTGTGTGACAGAATAAGATCCAGAGTGGTTAGTGAGTGTGGCCTTTCATGGCAGATTCCAAGTGTGAAGATCCCCTCAAACCACACTGTCCTCACCTGTATCACACCAGGGCCATCCACCGGATTTAGAGAGTCCAACAAAAGTGGGTAACTAACTTGTAGATAAGAGAAGCAGTGACATGTTTGGAGGTAACAGGTGAGGGTGTGGAAGCCATGGAGAAGAGCTGCAAGAACTGAGTGTTTAATTTAGGAAAAAGCCAACATGAGAATGCAAGTGGGAGAGGATATGTTCTATTTCTGAGAGGTAGAGCTAGTTAAGTTGAAGAGCAGCTTTTGCTCAATGTAAGGGAAATGTTGGGCTTCCCAGGTGGCTCAGTGGTAAAGAACCTGCCTGCTAAACAGAAGACATAAGTTCAATCCCTGGATCAGGAAGCTTCCCCTGGAGAAGGAAATGGCAACCCACTACAGTATTCTTGCCTGGGAAATCCCATGAGTAGAGGAGCCTGGCAGGCTGCAGTCCATGGAGTCCCAAAGAGTCAGATACGACTTAGCAACTAAACAATAACAACAGCAAGGGAAATGTTGTATCACAATGACAATAGTAATAGGTGTTAGGAAATTGACTGGTCTTATTTCCCATAATGTTGCTGATATTTATAGCATCACTGTAAAAAGTTACTACTACCCTACTAGATAGATTCCAGTCCCCTATAATGAAAAGGACATCTTTTTTGGGTATTAGTTCTAAAAGGTCTTGTAGGTCTTCATAGAACTGTTCAACTTCAACTTCTTCAGCATTACTGGTCGGGGCATAGGCTTGGATCACTGTGATATTGAATGGTTTGCCTTGGAAACGAACAGAGATTGTTCTGTCATTTTTGAGATTGCATCCAAGTACTGCATTTTGGACTCTTTTGTTGACTATGATGGCTACTCCATTTCTTCTAAGAGATTCCTGCCCACAGTAGTAGATATAATGGTCATATGAGTTAAATTCACCCATTCCAGTCCATTTTAGCTTGTTGATTCCTAGAATGTTGATGTTAACTCTTGCCATCTGCTGTTTGACCACTTCCAATTTGCCTTGATTCATGGACCTGACATTCCAGGTTCCTATGAAATACTGCTCTTTACAGCATTGGACCTTGCTTCTATCACCAGTCACATCCACAACTGGGTATTGTTTTTGCTTTGGCTCCATCCTTTCATTCTTTCTGGAGTTATTTCTCCACTGATCTCCAGTAGCATAGTGGGAACCTACTGACCTGGGGGGTTCATCTTTCAGTGTCCTATCTTTTTGCCTTTTCATACTGTTCTTGTGGTTCTCAAGGCAAGAATACTGAAGTGGTTTGCCATTCTCTTCTCCAGTGGACCACATTCTGTCAGGAATGCAAAAGTAGGAAGTCAAGAAACACCTGGAGTAACAGGCAAATTTGGCCTTGGAGTACAGAATGAAGCAGGGCAAAGGCTAAAAGAGTTTTGCCAAGAGAACGCACTGATCATGGCAAACACCCTCTTCCAACAAGACAAGAGAAGACTCTACACATGGACATCACCAGATGGCCAACACTGAAATCAGATTGATTATATTCTTTGCAGCCAAAGATGGAGAAGCTCTATACAGTCAGCAAAAACAAGACTGGGAGCTGACTGTGGCTCAGATCATGAACTCCTTATTGCCAAATTCAGACTTAAATTGAAGAAAGTAGGGGAAACCACTAGACCATTCAGGTATGACCTAAATCAAATCCCTTATGATTATACAGTGGAAGTGAGAAATAGATTTACGAGACTAGATCTGATAGACAGGCCTGATGAACTATGGATGGAGGTTTGTGACATTGCACAGGAGACAGGGATCAACATCATCCCCATGGAAAAGAAATGCAAAAAAGCAAAATGGCTGTCTGAGGAGGCCTTACAAATAGCTATGAAAAGAGAAGCAAAAAGCAAAGGAGAAAAGGAAAGATATACCCATTTGATTGCAGAGTTCCAAAGAATAGCAAGGAGAGATAAGAAAGCCTTCTTCAGTGGTCAATGCAAAGAAATAGAGGAAAACAACAGAATGGGAAAGACTAGAGATCTCTTCAAGAAAATTAGAGATACCAAGGGAACATTTCATGCAAAGATGGGCTTGATAAAGGACAGAAATGGTATGGACCTAACAGAAGCAGAAGATATTGAGAAGAGGTGGCAAGAATACACAGAAGAACTGTACAAAAAAGATCTTCACAACCCAGATAATCACAATGGTGTGATCACTCACCTAGAGCCAGACATCCTGGAATATGAAGTCAAGTGGGCCTTAGGAAGCATCACTACGAACAAAGGTAGTGGAGGTGATAGAATTCCAGTGGAGCTATCCCAAATCCTGAAAGATGATGCTGTGAAAGTGCTGCACTCAATATACCAGCAAATTTGGAAAACTCAGCAGTGGCCACAGGACTGGAAAAGGTCCATTTTCATTCCAATCCCAAAGAAAGGCAATGCCAAAGAATGCTCAAACTACTGCACAATTGCACTCATCTGACACGCTAGTAAAGTAATGCTCAAAATTCTCCAAGCCAGGCTTCAACAATACGTGAACTGTGAACTTCCAGATGTTCAAGCTGGTTTTAGAAAAGGCAGAGGAACCAGAGATCAAATTGCCAACATCTGCTGGATCATCAAAAAGGCAAGAGAGTTCCAGAAAAACATCTGTTTCTGCTTTATTGACTATGCCAAAGCCTTTGACTGTGCGGATCACAAACTGTGGAAAATTCTGAAAGAGATGGGAATACCAGACCACCTGACATGCCTCTTGAGAAACCTATATGCAGGTCAGGAAGCAACAGTTAGAACTGGATATGAACAACAGACTTGTTCCAAATAGGAAAAGGCTGTATATTGTAACCCTGCTTATTTAACTTCTATGCAGAGTACATCATGAGAAACACTGGGCTGGAAGAAGCGCAAGCTGGAATCAAGATTGCTGGGAGAAATATCACTAACCTCAGATATGCAGGTGATACCACCTTTATGGCAGAAAGTGAAGAAGAACTAAAAAGCCTCTTGATGAAAGTGAAAGAGGAGAGTGAAAAAGTTGGCTTAAAGCTCAACATTCAGAAGACTAAGATCATGGCATCTGGTCCCATCACTTCATGGGAAATAGATGGGGAAACAGTGGAAACAGTGTCAGACTTTATTTTTTTGCTCTCCAAAATCACTGCAGATGGTGATGCAGCCACAAAATTAAAAGACGCTTACTCCTTGGAAGCAAAGTTATGACCAACCTAGACAGTGTATTAAAAAGCAGACATTACTTTATCAACAAAGGTCCATCTAGTCAAGGCTATGGTTTTTCCAGTAGTCATATATGGGTGTGAGAGTTGGACTATAAAGAAAGCTGAGTGCCGAAGAATTGATGCTTTTGAACTGTGGTGTTGGAGAAGACTCTTGAGAGTCCCTTGGACTGCAAGGAGATCCAGCCAGTCTATCCTAAAGGAGATCAGTCCTGTGTATTCATTGGAAGAACTGATGTTGAAGCTGAACTCTAATACTTTGGCCCCCTGATGTGAATAGTTGACTCATTTGAAAAGACTCTGATGCTGGGAGGGATTGGGGGCAGGAGGAGAAGGGGATGACAGAGGATGAGATGGCTGAATGGCATCACCGACTCAATGGACATGAGTTTGGGTAAACTCCAGGAGCTGGTGATGGATAAGGGAGGCCTTGCGTGGTGCAGTTCATGGGCTTGCAAAGAGTCGGACATGACTGAGCGACTGAACTGAACTGAACTAGATAGATTATGGAACAAGGACTCAGAAGTAATTTTAAAAGTTGCCAAAAATATACAGTGATTAAATGGTTACTGAAAATTCAGATATTGATCAGATTCACTTTAAAACCTGAAGTGTGTCCACTGGGCTGTTTCCTCTGGTAATTAGAGTTGTCTCTAATGATGTAGGGTGTTTGTGGGTGGCTGAGATCTCATCACTGACTTATTGATGTAAAACGAGGAGACCACAGGAAACCTCAAGAAGTTCCTTGTACTGTTAATAGATATTAATTATTAATAGTTATGTGTGTAAGTATATTGAGATGACACTGATTTAAACAAAATAGATGCTTTATCACTAGACTTCTCAGACCCTTTAATACACTTACGCACACTGTGATTCTCCAAACATGTGTCATAGAAGTTGATTCCCAAACTTAGTTGATCATGGATTCCATTCTTGAAGAGTATCTCAGCACAGTTTGAGTTCCTTAGAAGGTGTTTTTGTTTGTTTGTTTGTTTTAGAAAAATGAGAAAGTTTTACACTTCAGAGATTTCATGATTGGGTTCTCTGAACACAGATCCTTTGAGATTCAGTTCAGTTCAGTTAGTTCAGTTGCTCAGTCATGTCTTAACTCTTTGCGACCCCATGGACTGCAGCACGCCAGGCCTCCCTGTCCATCACCAATTGCTGGAGCTTGCTCAATCTCATGTCCATCGAGTTGGTGATGCCATCCAACCATCTCATCCTCTGCCATCTCCTTTTTCTCCTGCCTTCAGTATTTCCCAGCATTGGGGTCTTTTCCAATGAGTCAGTTCTTCGCATCAGGTGGCCAAATATTGGAGTTTCAGCTTCAGCATCAGTCCTTCCAATGAATATTCAGGGTTTATTTCCTTTAGGATGGACTGGTTTGATCTCCTTGCAGTCCAAGAGACTCTCAAGAGCCTTCTCCAACATCACAGTTCAAAAGCGGCAATTCTTCAGCGATCAGCTTTCTTTATGGTCCAACTCTCACATCCATATGTGACTTCTGGAAAAACCATAGCTTTGACTAGATGGACCTTTGCTGGCAAAGTAATGTCTCTGCTTTTTAATATGCTGTCTAGGTTGGTCATAGCTTTCCTTCCAAGTAGCAAGCATCTTTTAATTTTGAGATTGCTGATGTCAGTGTGATTCTGATTTTATAATCAGCTGGGTGGCTTTGCAAAGCATGAATCCTCTGCCCCTGGGCAATTTTTTTTTTAATTTTTTTTTTCATCCCACCAGTTCTTGATGTTTATGTTGCCCTCAGTTTTGCTTTCCTTTTAAAGGAACAATATTGAATGTGTAATTAATTCCCTCTCCTGCTTATGTCCTTAACTATTGATTAGAACCAACAATTGGTATAATAATCATTTGAAGTATAATTATTTCTTATAAATGTTATATGAGTCATGGGAATGGCTTTTTAAAGCTCCAGAAAGTAATGGAAAGATACTTAGAGCCATTTGTTTTTTCCATTTGTAAAACCAATTATTTTTTAAAATTGCTTTTCAGATTGGCTATTAAGTTGAAAAGATCATTGATTTTTTTAATACTAGCATCAAGGAGAGTCCTAATGAAACATGATGTGTTTACAATTAATTATGTTAGCTCTCACCTGGCAGCATAGTACCAATAATGTTGATTTTGTAGTTCTGCTGGGACAAGGGGTCTTGTTCACTAATATTCTCCTCAACTTTGTGGTGGTTGGAAGGAGAGAGTGAATATCTTTTTAATTTAAATCCTTACAAGATTATTTTGTATTGCGCAGAGTTTACTATTAAACCTTTAAATTTTTTACCCAATTTATGAGCTATTTTCTCATGATAGATGTAGGTTAACTTTGTCCTGGACACTGGCAAGTTAGCACATTAGCGTTTAAGCAGTAATTTATCAAAAGTCTTTGTTGATAATCTGGCTTCCCCACTGTATAGGGGTTTGACCTTTAGTTCCCAGGTTGGAGGACATTAGGCCAAGGTGACAGGTGCTTGCACCACAGAGCCAGCATCCGGTGATAAGCCTGCCGGGGCCAGCAGTCACGTAGAGCCTTGCCCAGTGGGGTCACTGGCAGTCATAAATGCAGGTCTGGCAGCCTCACTTTCTTTCCCCTGAGTGTTGGCACCTCCCTTTGAGGGTGGAGTAAAGCATTGCTGACCAGGCTTAAGTGGGACTCCATCTTTTGGCAGGACACTCTGAAATTGAGACCCACAGACTTGATACTCTCCTGGTTTTAAGTTCAAGGCTGCTCAGTCCATTTTCTAGTTCTTCTCTCAGAAGTCAAGTTTTCCATTTTAGTGCCATGGCCTTGAGAAGACACCTAGAAATCAGCCCAAACTTTGCTGATTCCTTAAAAATACCTTAAAAGTTTTTTTTTCCCCCCAGTTCTGTTCTTTGTCTTTTCTCCTAATGTCTTTCATTTTGTAAATCCAATTGTGGAAGCTCTAGGCTCAGTTACCTGAAGGACAGTGTATTTCCCAGCATGGTCTCCTAGTCCCAGCTTCAGTCTGAATTTTGTACAGGTTGAACTTTGAGGGTTCCTTTTCTGTGAATTCTAGTGCCTCTAGCAGTCTCTTAAGCCCCTCACTCTGTGTGTTTGCACACCTGTATCGAACGCAGTATAGTTTCTTTATAGCCAACATGTTATTTTTATGTGCCTTACTTTATAACACATGAAATGAAACCATCTCTGACATTTTTTATACGCACTGAATTTTTATTAGAGTTATATCTTTCATCAGTAATAACATAAGCCACAACACCCTTCTCTCGAATATTTACTGAGATTGCTGCCACTGTTTGCAGAGTGCCGTTGCCACCTTATTAGAAATGGTTTCATCCTTATTGCTTTTATCTCGTTAGATAATCCTTGAATCCCTGTTCATTGCCCATAGATTCTGACTCTCCTTGCCAGTGCTGTGAATGCAAGCCCTCGGAACAGGGTGGTGGGCAAAGCTGGCCCACGATCAGTTTCAAGTCATTACCGAATCATTAGTTCTGGTGGCTGCAGTGATTAGAACTGGAGGCCTTGTACCTGAGGCCAGCCGTGTTCATTCATAGTAAGGGATTTAGCAGATATTTATGCGAGCAGAAAATTGAATCAGCAGTGCCATCAGTGCATTAAGTTATGGCATTTTCCTGTTGAATTCCTGTATAAAAGTATAATAGCAGATTTGGACAGGATCATTTCTTATGCAGGTTAGTTTAGGTTTCTGGTAACACAGAGAGATTGGAAGTTTTCTCCATGAATAAGTCCTCCACGATCTCAGAATCTCCATACCAGTTTGTTCTGGTTGGTACCCACATACAGATGTGCCAGTCCACATTTAGATACTAACCATTTTTCTATTGATTTGGGAAAACCACTTTGTTGATGATGTCTTTGGTTCTAGGAAAATGAGACCTAAGCACAAGAAAACAGAAAGGCTCTAGTGCTCTATTTAAAATATATTAACCAAACCCTAGCCTACTTTTGATCTTTGGGGGACTTTTAGTGTAATTTTGAGAGATATAAAATAACTCCTGATTATATGGTACCTAAGTCTCAGTGTGCTCTTCCCCAGATGCTACCTGTGTTGAAAACATGAGCAGGGGCTTGAGAGGGAGCCAAGGCAAACCTCAGAGGCTCAGTTGTTAACTTGGATGAGGTACCTCCTGGGGCATATTTGGATAACAGTTTCTAAAAAGTCACCCTATGAAAGATGATCACATTCATTTTTATTTTCTTTGTTCTTTGTATACAATTCTTAAGTAGGGGATGCATTCGGATGGTTCAGAAATAAAAATGAATAGGAAGGAATACAGTAAAAAAAAAAAAAAAAAAACCTCCCTGTGCCTAATTTTCTCACCTGTTAACTACTGTTATCAGGTTATTGTGTATCCTTCTGGAGATATGTTTAAAAAATTTATTAAATAGTTTGTGTGTGCATATATATTCTTTAAAAAAAAATAAAAGGATGTTGTAGGCCGTATCCTCTACCGGCTTTTTTACAAGTACGACTATATCTTGGAGATCTTTCCAGTTATGTACGTAGACACCATTGTCGTCTCTTTTCCTTTTCCTTCTACTGTGTGGTATTCCGGTGCACAAATGTACTGTTTATTGAATCAGTCCCCTTTTGAGGGACATTCAAGTTGTTTCTAGTGTTTTACTATCAAAAGCAGTGCTGGAGTGAATAACTCTGTGTCACTGTCATCTTGCACACTGAGTGCAAGATCTTCAGTATGCTGAATCCTCAGGAGAGAAATTTATGGATCAGAAGATAAATGCACTTATAATTTTGATGACTTATGTTATCAAATTACTCTCCCCCAATAATGGTAAGTATTTGAGACTGTTTCCAAACAGCCTTGACAATAGGTGTATCTTTTTGAGTCCTTTACCCATTTTTCTAGTAGGTCCTTGGTCTTCTACTTCTTAGGTTCTGAGAGCTCTTTATATATCAGAGAGATTAGCTCCTTACCTCTAATTCGAATGCAAATACAAGATTCCCACTGGTGATGTCTACCTTTTGCTTTGACTTATGTTATGTGCCAAGGTAAAAACTTCATTTGTATGTGTTCATGTTTATTGACCTTGACTCTTGTAAGTGTCTGGATTTTTAGGTGAGACTCAAAAGGCCTTTTCAACTTCCAGGTTAATAAGGAATTTTCTCATTTTTTCCCCTCCAATCATGTTTTTACACATTTGGCATTTATTTTAGTATATACTAAAGCCGCTTTTTCCCCTCGAGCTGCTATTCAATTGTCCTTACATCACTAGTTCAATATATATATATTTTCCCCCACTGATATGAGATGCCCACCTTTACTGAATGCTGAATTTGTATTTGAATCGACTTTTGGACTTCGCATTCTGATTCATTTGTCTTTATAGTCACATTGCAGGACTGGTACCTTGCTGCTTTAACATTATGGCTTTATAATGTTAGACTCTGATAGGGCTGCCCTTCATTTTTCTTCTTTTTCAGTCTTGTATATTTTTTCTTTTCTTGATAGTGTTACATATTTATTTTTAAAAATATGCTTAAAGATAAACTTGGGCTTCCCAGGTGGCACTACTGGTAAACAACCTCCCTGCCAATGCAGGAGATGTAAGAGACACAGGTTCGATCCTTGAATCAGGAAGATCCCCTGGAAGAGGGCATGGCAACCCTCTCCAGTATTCTTGCCTGGAGAATTCCATGGACAGAGGAGCCTGGTGGCCTACGGTCCATGGGGTCACAGACAGTCAGACACGCCTGAAGCGTGAGCATGAGCAAAGATAAACTCGTGTAGTTCCCAAACTGAAAGTGTTTTAGGTTCATAAATTACCTTTAAGAAAAAAGGAACATCTCTGTGAGTTTGTCTTTCTGTCCAGGAAAGGTATCTTCTTATTTGTGCAAGTCTTCTTTTGTGCCCTTTCAGTTCAGTTCAGCCGCTCAGTTGTGTCCGACTCTTTGCGACCCCATGAATCGCAGCACGCCAGACCTCCCTGTCCATCACCAACTCCCGGAGTTCACTCAGACTCACATCCATCGAGTCAGTGATGCCATCCAGCCATCTCATCCTCTGTCGTCCCCTTCTCCTCCTGCCCCCGATCCCTCCCAGCATCAGAGTCTTTTCCAATGAGTCAACTCTTCGCATGAGGTGGCCAAAGTACTGGAGTTTCAGCTTTAGCATCATTCCCTCCAAAGAAATCCCAGGGCTGATCTCCTTCAGAATGGACTGGTTGGATCTCCTAGCAGTCCAAGGGACTCTCAAGAGTCTTCTCCAACACCACAGTTCAAAAGCATCAATTCTTCGGTGCTCAGCTTTCTTCACAGTCCAACTCTCACATCCATACATGACCACAGGAAAAACCATAGCCTTGACTAGACTGACCTTTGTTGGCAAAGTAATGTCTCTGCTTTTCAATATGCTATCTAGGTTGTGCCCTTTAGAAGGGCTATAAAGCTTTATGGGTTTGTACATTTATTATTTAGTCAGTTCCTTGATATTTTATTCCATATGTGCTATAGTAAAAGTAAAAGGAATTTTTTTCTTGGAGTAGATGAGTAGATGTCCTAATTGGTGGAAGTTTGTATGCAAGGATGAGTATTTTCAAGTTGATTTTTGTATCTTGCTAGCTTTTTGAATTGTCTGACAGGTTTTAGTTGGTCTTATTTTTTGGCTTTTCAAGAGTATAAGCAACTTGTCCTTAAATAGTCCTAGTTTTATCTACTGTCCCCCAATTTTTATACTTCTTAAGGCCTTCCTAGATTTCCCCTCATATGACGTGAAATAATGGTGATAGTGAGCACCCTTGTCTTGGTCCTGATTCTTATCGGTTTGTGTTCAAGTGTCACCTCATTAAATATGATTCTAGCTTTGGAGCTGAGATAAATATATTTTATGTCAAAGAAGTATACATTTATTCCTGTTTGATTGATTGATTGTCATTGTTAAGAATAGTTGTTGAATTTTGCCTAATACTTATTTGCTGTCTATGCAATGGTTACATGACTTTACACTTGAGCTTTATTAAGATGATGAGCTAGTTTGAAGGACTGACTAGTATTAAGCAAGTACTGCTTGTATAAATCACACTTGGTCATGATGTGATATTCTTTTATTGTGCTTCTTGATACCATGTGCTAATTTTTTTGCATTGATATTCATGAATGAGATTGATCTTCAGTTTTCTTTGATGCATTATAGTTTTGAGGTACTTACTTTATGTAAAAACTTCCTTTTTGTGTGAAGGAGTGTTTTCTAAACAAGTTCATACTGTGAACAAAATTTTAGGAAACATGTTTGACTTAAGGGAATGAGTAGTTTCCTAAGCTACTTATGAATATGTTTGTGTATGTGGGTGCCAATTTAACCGACTAATAAGGGTAAGCTTTGTCTTTTTGGGGAGGCAAAGTATGGCAAAGAATGTATTAGCAATTTTAGTATTAATATTTATATTAGTATTTCTATTATTACTAATAAGTACAAGATCAATAATTAGTTAAATTAATTAGCTTAACATGTAGTAGCTTCACTTTACATGTATTAGCTAATTTTAATCTTCTGTAATCCTTAAAAGAGGAATTTCTTTTAACTTATGGAAGATAAAACTGACTTGAAGAGGTGAGCATGACTTGGCCAATATTACACAGTTAGTAAGGGATGGAATCACACTTTAAACCTAGAAGTATCTGGCCTGGCATATATATGCCTAACCTCCATGATGAATTGTTTTTTAAATAAATTTGAGTTGGGATGAGGCCCAAAAATCTGTGACTAATAAGGCCTTGTGGTGATGCTCATCTCCATACACTGAAGGTGGAGATCTGCTGCCTCGGGACCTGCAGGCTGTTTTTCCTTTCTGCAGTCTGAATTTCAGGAATTGTTAGCATGTTGACTCTATGAATAGGGCAAATATTCTTTATTTTCTCCATTTACTCTTTAGAAATAAAGGCTAATCGTTTGTTTAACACCTTGTGGTTTGCACACAAAAGGGAATATTTGCTGAGCTGAGCTCCCTAGGAAACTTGTGAAAATTAAACATTCTCATGAAATGTCACAGCCTCTGTCCAGGCAGAGATCTTAAGCAAACTAATTAGATTTCGTTTTGGGAGTGTGAGCGGTGTGAAGATCGGTGTGTTTTGTACACATGGCCCTTATGCAGGGTGTACGTTGCTGGGACAGTTTGTGTAGGAAAGGGGCTGTGAGGGCAGGATCCTGGCAGCCTCCGTACTCTGCCTCCGGCAGGCTCACAAAGACTTAGTTTCCCCGAATGAGTGAATGCCAGGAGGAAGGTGAGACGATCGCAGGCTGCCCACTTGACCTCATCTCCACAGTGCCACCAAACTGAGAAATAATGATAATTCATTTAACCTAAAAGGCTCATGCCAATTAATGATTTCCATGCAATTGCTTGCTGCTTGCCCTTCCCTTCCAGGTGCAGAATTTATTTCATCAGTGTCACTGATTTACAAAAGGCAGACTGCTTGCAAGATAATTGGGTAAAGTCATTACAGAGGGCAGTGCGGCTGTGAGCTGGAGCGCTGCTAAAGTGGTTTTCGGTAACGTGCCTTTTGTCCCTGCGTTACTTGTCACCCCAGAGTAATTAGATCAGAGTGGCATCAGCTTCGGGCTGTGAGGGTGCTGTGGATTTCCCAGTGACTCAGTATAGTTTGCTGAAAATGGCTTTTAATTATATTCAGGCATCTTGTCCAATTCTAGGAGACTGCAGACTCACATGTTTCTGTGCTCGGTAAATGTTTTCCCAGTGGGTGTATGTATACGTGTGTGTGTGTGTGTATGTATGGGGAGTATATGTATGTGTATGGTGTTTGTGTGTGTATGTATGGAGTGTGTATGTATAGGTATGGTATGTATGTGTTTGTATATACTTGGGATATATGTGTGTATGTATAGTGTGTGTTTGTGTATGTATGGGGTCTGTGTGTGTGTGTGAATGTACAGGGTGTGTGTATGTATGACATGTTTGTATGTATATGTATAGGGTGTGTGTGTTTCTGGGTGTAAGTATGATATATGTTTGTGTACATATGGGGTCTCTGTGTGTGTGTGGATACATGGGGTGTGTGTATATAGATATGGTGTATGTGTGTGTTTATGTGTGTGTGCCTATGTGTGGTATGTATGGTGTGTGTGTTTATGTATATGTATGGGGTTTGTGTGTATGTCCAGGGTGTGTATGTGTGTGTCTGTGTGTGTTTTTATGTATGTATGTAGGATGGGTTAGGATTGATGTGTTAAATGAACCACTCCCAGGATCTGCAAGTTGTGTGTCTCTGTGTGAGCTGACTCTAAGTGAACCACACCCCCAGAATCTGGGTCAGAAACAACCACACCCTCAGTCCATATTTCTTCTGGTCTGAGGTCTGAGGGCTGAAGCCTGGGGTTGGCAGAGCTCAAGGAAGCTCGGGGAAGCCTGCACATACATGCACCTGTGCACAGACTGCATCTGATGATTACTTCATCTGGTATGTTTCTCTTCTTAGGAGTTGTCATCAGGGATCGGGCTGAAACTCACAGCTAAAGTAAGGCTTCAGGATTGTAGGAGTGGTTATTTTATTGAGATTCTACTTATGATTCATTAGCAGATAATGAAATTACTGATGAATTTACTGATGGCCATTGGGAAATCCGGACACAAACCCCCGGACATCTGCTGTGTCTCTGTAGGTGGTGGAGTCCCTCTAAGGTGGTCACATGTCATCCAGCAGTACAGAGCCTTTGGCCCTGGTTCCTTTGTCTAGATGTTTTAAGAGCAGCCTTCAGGATTGTTTTTATAGCATCCCCACATCCTTTCTCCCTTGACACAGAGGAACTCATGCAGGGAAGACTGAGTGACCCTGGGTCTTCCTGTGGCCTCAGATCCCGCTTAGGCAAAGACATAGCTCTGAAAATCTCATCTCTGGGTCACTGCCTCAGAGGCAGATGCAATAGCTTGCTCTTTCTAGTCACTTCCATGGCAGCACTGTCTCTGTGATGGAACAATATGGACTTAGTGAAGCGCTTTCAGGTCAGCAGTAGTTGGGCCAAAGTCCTTTCATGTCAGTGTCTTGTCGGCCTTAAAGTAAAAGACGTCCAAGTGTGTGATGGGCCGTTTTGTTGGAAATGTGTTTGGTATTCAGCAGTCAGATTCTATTTCATTTGACTTAACTTGGTGAAAATTAACTTGTGTGTTGGGATGCTTTTAGATTTACAGAAAGGGAAATCTGAAGTGTATCTGCAAAGATACACAGGGAGTCTGTGTATTCCCATCACCCAGTTTCACCCATGGGTCGTTGTTGCTTAGTCGCTCAGTCGTGTCTGACTCTTTGTGACCCCATGGGACTGTAGCCCTCAGGCTCCTTTATCCATGAGATTCTCCAGGCAAGAAGACTGGAGCGGGTTGCTGTTTTCTTCTCCATCACCCATGGATAGCATCTCATATAACCATGGTACATTTGTCAAACCTAAGATACTGGCATTGGTACATGACAGTTAGCTTAACTCCAGATTTTCATCACTTGGTAAAAGCAGTGTTTTCCAGTGTTCTCCTTGGTAAGGCTATTTCCCCCTTTCCTTACACTCTTTTTTGGCAGCAAGTCATTACTTCTCGTCTACCTTCAAGTGGGGAAGCAGGAGTTAAGCCCCACTTCTGGAATGAGCTGCTGCTGCTGCTGCTAAGTCATTTCAGTCGTGTCCGACTCTGTGCAGCCCCATAGATGGCAGCCCACCAGGCTCCCCCATCCCTGGGATTCTCCAGGCAAGAACACCAGAGTGGGTTGCCATTTCCTTCTCCAGTGCATGAAAGTGAAAAGTGAAAGTGAAGCCGCTCAGTCGTGTCCAACTTTTAGCGACCCCATGGACTGCAGCACACCAGGCTCCTCTGTCCATGGGATTTTCCAGGCAAGAGTACTAGAGTGGGGTGCCATTGCCTTCTCCATCTGGAAGGAGCAGTATATACATATTTTATTTGGAATTTTGCTGAAAGATTTCACTCTCTTTCACTTTTCTTTTTTATTTTTTAAGGTGAATTTTTTTTTTTTTTTGCTTTGGTGGGTCTTCATTGCAGTGCATGGGTTTCTCTAGTTGTGGTGGAGGCTCAGTTGCCCATGGCATGTGGGCTCTTAGCTCCTCAACCAGGGGATGAATTCATGTCCCCTGCATTGGAAGGTAGATTCTTAACCACTGGACCACCAGGGAAGTCCCCTCCCTCTCTTAAAAAGCTCTAAAGATATTTGGTGCAGCCTCAAGTCTGGATGAAATGGCATAGACCTGTTTATCCCCGCTTCTCTCTGCTAAAAGTGACAATAAACCTTGGAAAAAGCATGAGGCAATGGAAGGAGAACTCTGAAAGATGGAAGGAGAACTCTGAAAGATGGTAAGAGGAAGGTGTGATGGTTTGGGAGCCAGGGCTGGAGGAACAGCACAGTGGCAGAGTGTTGAATGGCCTTTCCTGACCTACAGCTTAGCACCAGAAGGTAGCCCAGGTAGGCATAGCCCTCCCTTGACACAGTGAAATTCACTTCACCAATACTTGGTGAACCCAGCACCTTGGCTCCACCAACAGTCATAGCCGTGGGAAGTGTTCTTCGTCCTTGCTGGTGCCTGAAACTCCTGTCTCTCACCGAGGGATACAGGAGTAGCTGGGGAGGGGGGGCCAGCAAAACTGGGCCTTTCACAACATGTGGCCTGACTTGGGAAGCTTTTTTGTTCTCCCTTCCCCTGCCTAGAGACACCTGGATGGCTGGAGGATGCCTCCCACAACAAGTACTCAGTTGACACCTCTTCATCCTCATGACCCAAGACTGTCCTTTCCAACCAAGAGAGACCAGTGGCTTGGACTGGGGAGCCCCCTTGCTTTGAGGTGTGAGGCAAGGAAGTCTGCTCTCACCACTGTTATTTACCCTAGTACTGGAAGTGCTGGTGGTGGGTTATTCGCTAAGTCATGTCTGACTCCTGTGACCCCAGGGACTGTACCCCATAAGGCTCCTCTGTCCATGGGATACTCCAGACAAGACTACTGCAGTGGGTTGCTGTTTCCTTCTTCAGGGACTAGAAGTGCTAGCCATTGCAATAAGGTGGGGAAAAGAAAACACACTGGAAAGGAAGAAATAAAACTGTGCCTATTTGTAGATGACATGGGGTTATATGTGGAAAATGCCAAGGAATAATTTTTAAAGCCTCCTCGAACCAATAGGTAAGCTCACAAACATCACAGGATACAAGCTGCTGCTGCTGCTGCTGCTGCTAAGTCACTTCAGTCGTGTCCGACTCTATGTGACCCCATAGATGGCAGCCCACCAGGCTCCCATGAGTGTACAAAAATCAGTTATGTTTTTGCATACCAACAATGAATATGTAAAAACTGAGATTTAAAACACAATACCATTTATGTTGACTCCAAAGAAATGAAATATTTATACATATACTTGAATCATGCATAGGATCTGTATTCTGAATATTACAAAATATTGATGAAAGAAATCAAACAAGACCTGAACAAATAGACATATCTTGTTTGGGAGCCTCAACATAATACAGATGTCCATTCTCCCCAGATTGACACACGGGTTTAAAGAAATTTCTATCAAAATTCCAGAAAGGATTTTTGTAGATGTAGATAAGTTTATTCTAAAACTTATATGGATAGGCATAGGCCTAAAATAGGTAAAATGATCTTGGCAAAGAAAAATAGGGATCCCTCTACTTTATATTAAAACTTGAAAGAAAGTGAAAATGTTAGTTGCTCAGTCATGTCCAACTCTTTGCAAGCCCATGGACTGTAGCCCTCCAGGTCCCTCTGTCCATGGGATTCTCCAGGCAAGAATACTGGAGTCGGTATTCCTTTCTCTAGGGGATCTTCCCAACCCAGGATCAAACTTGGGTCTCCTGCATTGCAGATGGATTGTTTACTATCTGAGCCACCAAAGCTTACTATATAGCTCTATATAGCTATATAGTACTTGGGCAGTGTGGTATTGCCAGAGGGATAGATTAGTGGAACAGAAAAGAAAACCCAGAAATATAGTCAGACAAATATGCTTAATTGATTTTTGACAAAGGTGCAGAAGCATTTCAATGGAGGAAAGAAAACCTTTCAACAAATGATGCTAGAACCACGATCATCCATGAGCAAAAATCCTAAACCTAATATATTAGTAAAAATTCACTCAGAATCGATCATGAACTTAAAAATGTAAAATGTAAAGCCATATAGACTTTGAGAAAAAATATAGGAGAAAGTCTTCAGGATCTAGGACTAGAGAAAGAATTCTCAGATTTGAGAACAAAAGCATGATCCACAAAAGGAAAATTTTATAAATTGAACTTTATCAAAATATCAACAATTGTAGTCTGTGAAAGACCTTGTTAGGAAGATGAAAATATAAGCTATACACTGGAAATACTTAGCTCACACATCCATCAAAAGACTAGCATCTGGAATGTATAAAGAACTCTCAAAACTCAGGAGTCAAAAAACTGGAAAGTCAGTTAGAAACTGGGCAAAAGTTGAGAAGAGACTTTTCACCAAGCGAGGGGGTACACAGATGGCAAATGACCACATGAAGTGGTTTTCAGTATCGTCAGCCGTCAGGGAAACACAGATTAAAATGTCTATGAGCTACCACTACACACCTCCCAGAATGGCTAAGATGAAAAAAGATAGTGTCAGGATCAAATTCTGCTGAGGGCGTGGAGGAAAAAATTACTTGCAATTGCTGGTGGGAAAGTAAAATGGTGTGGTTGCTCTGAAATGCAAGTGGCCTACGGTGCAGCAATTGCACTCTTGGGCATTTATCCCAGAGAAATGGAAACTTGTGTTCATAGAGAAACTTGCATGAAATGTTTTTAACAGAAGATTATTTTATATAAGTGGCCAAGACTGAATGTATCTAAGTCAAATTAATTTTATAACCACTTACTTTAAAAGCATAGTAAAAATACATATAATATATATGCATATATACACATATACATATATATCATATATATATACAGTAAAGAAAATTATAGAACTCATATATAGAAAAGAAAATCAGTTTCCAAATGGCCCAATGAATCCTACACTTTCTTTTCCTGTTATTCTCCCCTGATTTTTATTACGATAGAATTGATATGTAACATTTTGCAAGTTTAAGGTCTGTGTGTGAATGTTTATAGCAGCTCTGTATGTAACAGCTAAAAACTGGAATCAGGCCAGAGGTCCTTCAGTGAGTCATTGTTAAACTACAGAATATCCACACTGTGGAAGAGCACCCAGCACTGAAGTAGGAAGGTACTGTTAACATAAGCAGTGGTGTGGGTGAATCTCCAGGTGTTTTGTTAAGTGAAAAAAGCCAATCTTGATAGGTTACATGCTGTATGGTTCCATTTAGAGATAATATTCTGAAAATGCCAAAATTTTAGAAATGAAAGAAAAAGTAGTCATTGCCAGACTTGGAGAAGGAAATGGCAACCCACTCCAGTTTTCTTGCCTGAAAAATTCCATGGATGGAGGAGTCTTGTAGGCTACAGTCCATGGAGTCGCAAAGAGTCAGACACGACTGAGCGATTTGCTGCTGTTGCTGCCGATGGTTAGGGATGACTAAGAGGGGTCAGAGGGAAAAGGGTGTGGTTATAGCATGGTGATGCCAGGGATCCTTGTGGTGATAGAGCTGTTGTGCATTTTGACTGTGATGATGGATATACACAAATCTACATGTGATGAAAATATATAGAAGTCAACATATACAGTGCAAGTAAAATTGGAGACGTCCAAGTAAGATGGATAGAAGGTATCAATGCAAATATCCTAGTTGTGATTCTGTGTCATAGTCTTGCAAGAAGCTACCATAAGATGAGATGGGAGAAATGTGTATGGGTCTCTCTGGATTATTGCTTATGGTTGTTTATGAATCTACAATGATTTCAGTAAAAATTTTGATGAAAAAAGATACGTGATGGAGTCAGATTTAATATATTTTGAAAGCATTTCAAAAGCATTTAATATCTTTTGAAAATGTTTCATAGTCCTATGAATTTTTCAGAAAAAAATATATAGGAAAGGAATGAGCTATATACCATCTAAAATTCCCTTCTCAAAGTTGATAGATTAACAGAAATTAATATATGTCCATTTTATTCTGATCCAATGACTTAATATGTTTTTAAATGAAGCAACTTTTATTTTTATTCTTACAAAAGTACTAAAGATTCATTGTGTTTGAAATTTCCAAGTAAGCCCAAAGAACAGAATAAATATCACTTATATGTGTTTGTTTTTAATGGCCATGAGGCTGCAGTCCTGTCGTCTTTTGCTCTCATTGGTTCCTTTTATTGTGGATGAGTGGGGTGACCTTTCCTTTCCAAGTAGAGTCCCCAAGTCCTTGAGTGTGAAGGTCTTTATCCACTGAACTGTGTCTTCGGGGATGCTCTTTGTTTGAAACAGGCTCTTGCATAACATTTTAGAAGCTAGCTGCTCACAAGATAAAAGGAAATAAACTTCCTCCACACTCTTAGCAGCCTGAGCTAATAGTAGGTGGTAACTCAAGGGGTGCCAGTGGATCTTTGCATATAAAGGGAGATGGGGAGAGCTTAGGGTCCGGGGTATCCAATCCTGTCTGTGATGAGCCCTTTTCATTATAAGGGCTTCTCTCCTGCTTCTTTGGAGTAGAGCGCTGGGGAGTCATGGATTGCTTTTCCTTCAGAGGCAAAAGTCTGCCTTTGTTACCCACCACTGGACATGAGTTTGAGCGAGCTCTGGAAGTTGGTAATGTACAGGGAAGCCTGGCATGCTGCAGTCCATGGGGTCACACAGAGTTGGACACGACTGAGCTGAACTGAACTGACTCTACAGTAAGTGGGCTTCCTAGGTGGCTCAGTGGTAAAGAATCTGCCTGCAGTGCAGGAGATCCAGGTTTGATCCCTGGGTCCAGAAGATCCCCTGGAGGAGGGCATGGCAACCCACTCCAGTATTCTTGCCTGGAGAATCCCATGGACAGAGGAGCCTGGCGGGCTATAGTCCATGGGATTGCAAAGAGTCAGACACGACTGAAACCACTGAGCACACACACACACATACACTCTACAGCAGTGGCAAAGCTGCTCTCAGTATAAAACCTCTCCTCCCTGAGCCCCTGTCCTGGACATCTGTTGTTTTGCCTGCCCAGAGCAGTAACCATCGTGTCTACTTTTCTAGGAGATGTGTCTTTCCTCCTCTGTAACCTTGTGATTCAAATGAGAGTATCATCTTCCCCTAGAAGCTGTGCCCCTGACTGCAGTGGAGCCTGAGCATGTCCATGCTTCCCTGACCTAGTGATGGAGCAGCCCCTGGTTCCAGTCACCCCCAAGAGTAGCCATCCTTTGAGGTGGCTGTTTACAAAAGAGAAGTGTGTTCCTTGGCTTAGCTACTTCATGTTGAATTTTCTTTGCATGTGTTCAAGTGTCCTGACTCAATACTCTTTCTAAGATCGATACTGATTATTTTCTTTCCTATGTCTTCCTGTTCTTAGCTTTAAAAGGAGAGGCCAAAATAAGTACCTCATTTTATTTTATTCAAGTTTCCTGCCGTGTCCCAGACCAGAGCAGTTGATGATTTGCTTTGTGTGTCTAGTGAGGACCAGGGGCTTCTACGAGAGTGACTCCAGCCTCATCAAGAATGTCAGAGTTAACAGGCCCAGAGCAGTGCAGCTCAGGCTGCTCCCTGTGCCTTTATCTGCAGGGTATGAGCTCATCTTGTTGCTGAAGAGATTGCTGTCATCACCCAGTTCTAATGAATCCATGTATGGAGACTGACGAGTAGTTGCAGAGGTATATTTAGATTGTTCCTAAAATTCCGACATTGCTAGGAGGTAAATCCATTATCTGGGCAAGGGCTTCTACGTAGTAATTAAACTGAAAATATTATATTTGTATATGCTTTCTGCCCCTTGGCAAAACGTGTTTAAAATATTCACAGAGTGATTTTTTAAAATCTTTGCACTTTGGTACTGCAGTAACACACAAGCAGTATTCTGAAGATGATCAGTATTTCTTTCCGTTGGGTGGTGTTGGGTGGGGTCTTACTTCATGGTGTGCATAATCTGAGCCACACTCAATTGGCCTGGGAGCCACTTCTACAGAGGGTGGGCCACTGCAGTCTTCTCGCTCCTACTGTTTTGTCAGAGCCCTCCCTCCTCTTGTACTAGTCATGAGCCCTTTGAAAGTCCCCAAGCTTGTTTGAGTCTTTCAGAGCATCTCAGGTCAACTGGCAAGAATCAAAAGGCTTACACCTTTCTGCTGATAAGTGAGAAGGAAAGGTGAAAAGAAAACAGGCTTGGTTTGCTCATCATTGCTTTTTGGTTTCAGTCTGTGTTGGACATTGATGAGGAAAATGTCCAGGTGACAGAGTTTTGTGGTTCCTTTTATAGGTATATCAGCCTCACAACAGCCCCTATTAATCATGGAAGCCCCCAGGAAATAGAACAGCAAAGATCCTGGAAATGGGAGTATCTGAGAGGCTTGCTGGTATGTTACAGATCCACTTAGGTTGTCTATAGTCTGTAATGATGGTAGTATTGGCTGTTGTTACTTTGCTTCTATAAGCGCTGTGATAGTTTGCCTGATTGTGAAGCCCAGGGGTCTGTTCTGAAACCAAAGGCCTTTCTTCCAAGAGTGTTCCTAAATTTAGGTCATTGCCTTTGTTCCCTTGCCCTGTAGACACTAATGCATAGGTTGGCTTGTTCTTTAAACCAAAATGGAAGATCTCAGACTCCTTTGCAAATCTCAACACCTGTAACTGATGTGGGCAATAGATGCCAAACTCTCACAGATTGTTTTATTTTGAATCTTCCAGAGCCAAAGGATCATCAGGATTTCAAGATCCTATGAAATGATTGACTTAGGTCATAATATGGCAAATAACTCAACTTGCTATCCTTAGAAAGTGCTTCACAAGACAGGGCCAACTGGTGGGATTGAAGCTTTAGAAAACAAACACCACTTTCAATTTAATTTTTTTTTCTACGGAGCAGAAAAATCTATTTTTTTCTGTCAAATGAAATTGCACCTAGGACCTAGTACATATTACTGACTAAAGCAGAATTTCTACAGCTAGCCTAGCCTTGAGCCTCCTAGAGTTGATCCTGGGCACTTTCCTGGTTGCTCAGGGTTTGCAGGTCCTCCTTTGAGGGCTGCTGGCTTTGCAAGTCCTTTTGCACTCCCTTAAAAGCTGAAGTCTGCGCAGCCCACACAACACAGATTTGGCAAGGGGTAGGGTTTTCTGATACCCTGCATGCTTTGAACCTAACGCACTGCAGCTGCTCTGGAGACCCTGCTGTACCCCCTGGTCACAAAGTGTGTTAGAAGTTCTTAGTCAAAATGGCTCACTTTTCAGATGGACAAAGGGAGTCTCTGAAAGGGATGGGGAGGTGCTCAGAGTTACCTATTCATTCATTCTTTTGGTGCTTTATTCATTCATTGGTAAATATTCACTGAGCACCTATTACACAGCTTTATTGTGTTCTGGAGATGCTCTGGCCAGTAAGTGTCCTTGGATTCACACAGTTTATAATCGAGATACAAATAATTATCAGAAACAGGAATACTATGGGGGGGGCGGCGGGGAGCGGTGTATAAGTCAGTTTGGACTGCTCTAACAAAATAACATTGACTGGGTGGCTTAAACAATAGACATTTATTTCTCATGGTTCTAGAGGCTTCAAGTCCAAGGTCAGGAGGGCAGCAGCTTTGGTGTCTGGCTTGCAGGTGGCAGGCTTCTTGCCATGTCCTTACATGGCAGAAACAGTGCTCTGGTGTCTTTTCCTTGTCTTATAAGGGCACAAATCCCGCTCTGGGACCCTACTCTCATGACCTTATCTAACCCTAGTTATCTCCTGAAGGCCTCATCTCCAAATACCATTGTATTGGAGATTATTATTTTGGGGAGTGGGGAACACAATTCAGTGCATTGTAGGCACTATTGAGGCATATAGTAGTGATACTTATACTAATACTAGAAGGATAAATAGGGGTTCAACATGCTAAGAAGGGAGGAAAGGGAGTCTGTTCACAGTCCCAGAGATGGGAGAGTTCTGGGCCCTTGGTACTGTGTTGTGAGCCCAGGGAGTGGGAACGGAGGACATGTACACTGTGGAAGTACATGAGAGTCTTTTGGACTCACGCCATGCTAGAGTTTGGTCATAACTCTGAGGGAGGTGGTGAAGCATGGTGGATACACGGTGACCCTGGATCGGTGTCACTTTCTTAGCATTAAAATCCCCGCCTGTGTCTGTGGCACTTTATGGCCCAGCATCACTTACTGAGAATAAATGTAGATGCCTCTGCAGATGACACATCAGCCCTCAGGGCAGGAAGATCAAACCACAATGTATGTGGTAAACAGATTAATTTGGTCAATAGTTTAATTCTGGCAGCCGCCGAATGACATTATAAAGAATGCAGTGGCATTTCTACGGGAAATGTCTGCCATCATTTTCTTCTTGACATGAGGAAAATAAAAGCTCCCCAACTCCAGGAAGAATTAGCATGAAATGTGCCCATCAATCTCCCTGTGAAGAAACATTAGGCTGCAGCATTGTGTGCACATGAAGGAGGAGACCGTCGAGGAGCAGGATGGGGGACAGCCCACTGGTGGTCTTGCTTCCGGAACCCCCCCTCTTCTTCAGGGCCCAGTGGTGGTCTGGATGTCCCTGTTGGGCTGTGGCCTTGGGTCAGCCCTACACTGCAAGTTGCAGGAGTACCTTGAGACGCCTCCAGCGGGAGCATGCCTGCCTGCCCCCATTCTGGGTGTTTACCTGGGGGTTCCCTCCTGGTTTTGTCAAGGACTGGGCTCCAGCTGGTTTTGAGTTTTTCAAAGGTGGCTTTTGTTTCCACATTTCCCTTTCTTAGTCCTTGATCTCGTCTCCTACGTCTCCTTCCTTTAGCTCCATGGTTCTCAAAACATGGTCCTTGGACCAGCGCATCAGACATGCCAAGTCTTGAGTTCTACTTGAGATGTACTGCATCAGCATCTCTGAGGAGGCGGTCCAGAAACCTGTGTTTTAACAAGCTTTCCAGGTGGAAACCCCTGTCTCAGCAAGTGTGTGTGCTAAGGGGTCCTGCTTCATGCTTTGGCACACATGGGTAAAGAAGGTCCCAAGTGTGTTGGAGTGTATGTGCTCTTTCATGCCTCTTGATATTTAGTAGGGATGTTGATGATGATAGCCAATGAGGATGGAGCCTGAGTGTGCCAGCCACTCTGCCAAGCATCATGCATGTTCTCTCATTTGATTTCCATAATACCCTCTATCAGGTAGTTACGTTTACTGTCTTTAATTTACCATGAGTTAGAGTGAGGCTTGTTGTTGTTGTTCAGTCGCTAAATTGTGTCTGGCTTCTTGCAACCCAATGAACTGCAGCATGCCCTCAGGCCTCCCTGTCCTTCACTATCTCCCCAGATTTTCTCAAGCTCATGTCCATTGAGTCAGTGGTGCCATCTGACCATCTCATCCTCAGTTGCCCCCTTCTCCTTCTGTCCTCAGTCTTTCCCAGCATCAGGGTCTTTTCCAATGAATCAGTCCTTTGCATCAGGTGGCCAAAGTATTGGAGCTTCAACTTCAGTATTGGTCCTTCCAATGCCCATTCAGGCTTGATTTCCTTTAGGATTGACTGGTTTCATCTCCTTTCTGTCCAAGGGATTCTCAAGAGTCTTCTCCAGCACCACAATTTGAAAGCATCAATTCTTTGGTGCTCAGCCTTCTTTATGGTCCAGCTCTCACATCTGTACATGACTACTGGAAAAACCATAGCTTTGACTGTATGGACCTTTGTTGCCAAAATGATGTCTCTTTTAATATGCTGTCTAGGTTTGTCATAGCTTTTCTTCCAGTGAACAAGTGTCTTTTGATTTCATGGCTGCAGTTACCATCCACAGTAATTTTGGAGCCCAAGAAAATAGAGTCTGTCACTGTTTCCATTGTTTACCTAGCTGTTTGTCATGAAGTGATGAGACTGGATGCCATGACCTTAGTTTTTTGAGTGTTGAGTTTTAAGTCAGAGTGAGGCTTATAGCAGGTAACTAACTTGCTCAAGGGAGATCTAACTAACTGCAAGGAGATCCAACCAGTCCATTCTAAAGGAGATCAGTCCTGGGTGTTCTTTGGAAAGACTGATGCTAAAGCTGAAACTCCAGTACTTTGGCCACCTCATGCGAAGAGTTTACTCATTGGAAAAGACTCTGATGCTTGGAGGGATTGGGGGCAGGAGGAGAAGGGGACAACAGAGGATGAGATGGCTGGATGGCATCACCAACTTGATGGACGTGAGTTTGGGTGAACTCCGGGAGTTGGTGATGGACAGGGAGGCCTGGTGTGCTGCGATTCGTGGGGTCGCAAAGAGTCAGACATGACTAAGAGACTGAACTGAACTTGCTCAAGATAGCCTGACTAGAAAGCGGCAGAGAGGGAACCCCAGCACAAATGTTCACTGTTTCACAGCCTATACTCCTGGCACTGCAGCCTGACCTTCCTCTGGTTCTGCTTAGGTACTGGTCCTTCTGGGCATGGCCACTCTCAGCACTGCCTGGGTTTCTTGTGGGTCTCTTGGGCTGGTGTGGTGGACATGTTTCAGTCCAGAGTGAAGGCATTGAGGGCTTTCATGCTGCGGGGGGAGAATTATACTTAATCTCCTTTCCACAAGTAACATTAGAAGCACAAACAAGAATCCAGAAAACCAAGCCAACTGTTTTATACTTGAAACCCATCGCTTATGATAGAGTGCCTATTAAATCAGGCTGGGCCCAAGCTCCCAGTGCCCATGATTGAGGCCCTTAAAACAAGGAGGTGAACTGAGGGGGTGGCTGGTTAATTGTTTTCCCAGGAGGTTGGAGTGGCCTACTAGAGGGACACGGGCCTTATCTTGGAGAGATGCCTGCACATCTCTTCATGTACTTTCCTCTTGTTATTAAAG